>NC_064434.1:60755004-62005004 GCF_023343835.1 Lagopus muta
TCAAATCAACTTGAGGTAGCTTGCAGAAAGCTTTCCAGAATACGAATTAAATAGACCTCTTGTAGAAAAAAAATCAGTGAAACTCTCCACAGAGGACTGAATTAGTTCTTACCCCCAAGCCTTCTGAGACTTGCTCATCTTTTCCTAACATATGAAAAAGAAATGCATTTGAAAGTGAGATAAACACAGCTGCACAGCTGATCAAAAGGTTACTTGAGGAAATGTTCCATCCATATTGGCTATAGAAACTAGTTGGCAGTAGAAACAGCTACTTCACAGCTAAATGTTTTCCATTCCATATTGAGAAATAACAAATCCTACTCTTTGATCAGGTGTTCCCTGCATCAGACTCCTTAAGCTTAGCTTTTATCTTTCCTCAATAAAAAATAAATATATATTGTCACATATTATTAAGAAAAGACTCCATCTTTAATCTAAAAAGAAATTGTTTTTCTCTTATTTTCTAACATTCTTGCTGCACTGTGCAGATAAGGGTTGTTATATGAAAATTCATTCATATATTCGGCCATTTATCCAGCTCCAGCTTTTGATAAATGTAAGACTCAGGAAGAGAATAGGGGTTAACTGATTCAGTTTCTAATTTAATGGTTACTAAGATCTTCATGCAAAATTCTGCTGGGTCAACCTCTATCCCCCCCCCCCCCCCCCCCCCCCCCCCTCCCCCCCAAAAAAAGAAGAAGAAGAAAAACCCCACATCACAGCCATTTCCAATTGTTTCATCACTAGGCAATGATTTCTCATTGTAGTACATGAAACAAAGACAGATTTTCATAAAATATCTTTTATGAATACACAGGTATACATTAGTTTTTACATATATGGTGGGATATAATCACAGAGAGGTCCTCATTTCCATATATTTTAATGAAAAGTCACGTAGTAATGATTACTTTTTTTCATTTCAATATGTGTTCATATAGGTCAGTTTTCATTTTAGTATTAGTTTTTTGACATAAACTATTACAGGGATGTTCCTTATACCACTTGGAAAATATCTTATACGTATCTATCCAGTCAAATCTTTTTATTGAGAAAATTTTACGGAGAAATTATTTATTTCTGTTTCCACTCAGGCTTTCATATATTTACCCTTCACAGTCTGCAAATGAGACAAAGTGTAGCTGTGATTAAAGGACAGAAAGCCAGAGGATTTTGAAACACTGTAATGCTGTAGTGACACAGTATTTTTTTAAGTTAATGAAATACAACAGGGGACTAAGTAAACATCCACTTTTAAGCAGGAGCAAAGCACTGCTTAGCACTCCTTTTTGTGAGAACTCCGGCAGCTTTCAGCTTCCAGTGAGAAAAGCAAGAAAGAAATCTTTTCAAATCGATTTTAACTCAGACACCCAAGAGAGCATCATTTTTTAAAAGCCACTTGTGCCATAAAAAGCTGCGAGTTTTCTATCCTGATGAGTAGATGGACAACAGCTTGGGGATTTGAAAAGTATACCAGAACCTCTCCAACCCAGGTTTTAGGGCTCCTGCTTTTTATCTTTTCTGTAATGCTAATCTGCTATTTGTTTGTTAATAGGATTTTGAGCTAAAACGTACTGCAAAGCTGTTGATTTTATCTAGAACACCAGAAGAGGTTTGAGTATGTTCTTCCTACAGGAGCTGCAATAGGTATTACAGCATAGTGATCAGAAATCTCCTTCAAATTTAACTATCTTTTTTAGTTACACAGGGAAATTACATACATTTAGGAATGTCTTTCAAAAAATGGTGTAAATTCAGCTATATCTTACCAGATACCTCCTCATTGCATAATGTGCACTGCACAGGACTATCTTATTCATGATATTACTTAATTATTCTTCTTTCTTTAAGAAATATATATTTTATTATTATTATCATTATTGTTTTATTTTGATGTTTCAGTTGCCTAGATATCTCACCTAGGCATAGTTTTGTAGTCACAGAAAGAAGGTATATCTTAAGTCACCTTTTTAAAAAATAGATTATTTTAAGTAACCATATGGCCAAGGTTTCAATCAGCATCTGGAGATTCAGAAAGTTTTACAGGGAAGCTTATTTTCTGTATGTATGGGAACTGCTGAGTCACGGCCTGAACCTCTGATTGATCACCTGAGACAAGCAATGAGTCAGACAGAAGAGCACAGCTGAAGGCAATTCACCTGTGCTGCCGGAAGGGTCGGAGCCAGGCTCCACCCCTCGTAGACCTATTTAAGAGCTGGCTAATGGTGGGGAAGCATCTCGTTTGGAGATCCCTCCTCTTGGTGTTCTGTGGTGAGCCCAGCATAAGGGTAAGCCTTCCATTTATTCTCTCTTGTTTATTTTGTGATTGTAACATCTTGATATCCATTGATTATACACTGTAGCAGCCTCTACAGCTGGTATTTGGAAGAAGATGCCACATCATCTTTGTCTGATTTGTACTGTTTGGGTTTGGTGGATATTATTCTATCTTCATTAGTTTCTCAATGCTGAGTTCAAAAAAAGTGTGAGAATATTTCTGTTTGTAGTTCAGATTACTAGTATTTTTCAGTAGACAATTCAGTGACACTTCCATTCCTCTGAAAATGATACACCCCCACATTTTTATTTTTTTTTTTATATCAGGTTCTCTTTAAATATCTGCATAAATCTGCGTACTTTTTCCTTTGGTTGAATTGCATTTCCAGACCAAAAGGTGTTTTCTCACATAGTACTGACTATTATGAAGTTTCCTATGGCGTTTTGCTGTCCATTTGATGTTTATTAAGCTCTGGTTTTATGACACATGCACACAAAGCCACTACATTTTAAATTCTAAGGACAAAAAGAAATAAGAGCATCAAGATCTCCACATAAATTAATCACCACTAGCAAGATTAATAGCATTGAAAATCTGTTGGCAACTCTTTCTCCAGGAATGAAACACTTTTAGAAGTCTTTGCATATAGCTATATCACTGTTATTTACTGCTCACCCCAGTTAATTCAAACAAGTAGGGAACATGTCTAGTCTTAAAATGCACCTAAACTGCTAGAGTTACTTCAGGCCTGAGCCTTGACTATCACTACAGTCCCCACATAATTTCTGATTTATCTGGTAGTAGCACCAGGAAATGCCTGAGGAAAAGTTACTTAGCTCTGATACTTCTATAGTCTTACTTAGGCTTTGTTGACTGCTCTTGACACACTCCCATAAGAAAAACTCAGCTATATAACAGATCACTCTTCTGCAGATGAGGATGCAATCACTGCATCATGAGAAACAGGTGGGGGGAACCTCACACCTCCCCCTCACTCTCAGAAGACAGCTGTCTTCTGTGTATGGTGGAGTAGCTACAGAAACATGGAAAATTGTATTTCTGGCTGTATCTCCCCTTGCCATGTGTACTAAAATGCAGAAAGAGGGAATAGAGAACAAGACACAGTGAAAATGCTTTTAATAAGGAATTATCTATGTCAATAGTACTTATGTCATCAGACATATGGATAACATGCATGAAACCTAGAGAGTTCAGCCAGAAATCAGGTGTCCTGAGACTGGGGACACTAGCTTCCAATTCTGGGGCTTCTTTCTTTTCTGTCATTATCTATGCTGAGAACAAGCCAACAATTCTGGAATATCAAAGAAAGGAAGGACTCCTTCCAGCTACAATAGTCATTTCCACCATCCCGTGCAAGAATCTACCCCTGGACCTCCTCTGATGAGTGGAAAGTGGGTTCTATATTTTACCTGCATTTTACCTTGGTGGAGAGTTCAGGTCACACTAAAAGACAGGGAACGTTCTGGAGGGAAAAGAAAAAAGAAGACCCTGAATAAGTAGGGACTAGGTCTGCTTTGAATCACTGCAAGGCATGTAACAGTGATGACAAAAATTGCTTGTAAGCAGAATGTATAGGCATATGAATGACTTTTTATTCCATATGGAAGAAAATGACTGTTCCTTTCAGAAGCTTAAAGCAGAAAATGTCTTCTGGTTTATTTCTGTCACATTTCAAAAATTATCTAAAATAATGTCAGCTTGATTTATTCTGTATTTGCAAATTTATGAGCACCAAAACTTTACAAATCGAAGTGAAAACATACAAAATGAAAATCTCAGAATTCTCAGTCTTAGGGAAACAAAAGTATCAAAAAGAATGGGATATTCTCTTTGCAGCCAGTACACTCTGGCTGATATAAACTCTAATTGAATCATATTTTTAAACTTCTATTTCTATCTGTAAGGGACAAGTATTCAGAGAAATTTCTGGTTCTACTCAAATAAATGGTAATTTGTGTGACTATATACACAAAAATTTTTCATATATTTTTAATAAATATTAGTTTCTGACCTAAATATATGACCTGGGGATAGGAATGTCTCCCTAGCACCTATGCCTTATTTTGTCTTGGAGCTAAACTATTTCACTTTAGTAGCCAGGCTTTATCTATTTTTTTTTTTTTTTAATCAACATCACATCTTTATCTGGTTGAACATGCTCTATTTTATTACAAATTAACTTCTCATGCATTGAAAGCTTAAACTAGATAATGTCAATCTGTTAAAGAGATTTTCTCATTTTCTGTAAAGAGAATAGGCTTTCCTCGTTACTTCATAAATTTAAATCATAATCATTCACGAAATCATTGCGCATACAAAGGAGAGCAAGGTTATTTTCAGGCTCTTGAATCTATTGACTTTGACAAGTTCCTTTAAGAGACATGAAGTTCCTTATGCCTGTGGCACTGATGCCTTTCTGACTCTATATATTGAAAAAGCTATTTCCTTTGCTAAGTTTATTCACGGAATACATTCATTAGCACCTCTGGTAATTTTGGCTAAGCGACAATTTCAGAATTTGACTCTGAAAGATGAATTTGTGTTGAATATCTAACAGAGAACATTTGGAAAAAATATCACAAATCAAATAAATAAATAACAATAACACACTCCTTGACATATCTATTCAGATATTTCTGAACTTGTCTTTTCAGAATGATCTTTCAAAATCAGTCATAACATTCACAGTGTAGTCACGCAATCTCCAGTGAACTGATCCTCTCTACTTTCAAGAGAAGTTTTACAACTAACACAGATTTCCTTTTCTGTGATTCTCCTGACTGATTCTCTCCCCACAAATTTTGTGTTAGCTCCATCAACAGAAATGTGGGATGTGTTGTAGCCTGTAGTGTATGTCCCAAAGAAAATGTAAATAACAGGAGTTCACATTTAGGAGGATAAACTCTGTATCCTGCCTACTATGACTGACTGCTGAAAGACCATTTTGTCACTAGAAAATGTTGTTTTTTCTTGGCTAGGCCAAGTGGGTAGAATAGAAGCTTCACAAAGTGTTTTAGTGTGCTCTGTTCTCACTTATCACCATCAGTTTCTCACGTACAGCTTGAGCTTACAGTGTGAGCCCAGGGATTCCAGGCCGTTGCTCAAGGCAGTACTGACTTTCTGTATCACTGTGGTGTAACAACAGTGAAGCACCCATTAAGTTGCATATCTGTCACAGTCACACTGTGTATACACTTACAAAGTACAACAACTGTCTGCTCATTTTGCTTCTTTTTGTTTGCAGTATCAAGAAATATGAGTGGCTGTAAACCATCAGATCTCACCATCCTCTCATGCACATCCTTTATTTTAGAGTAATTGACTGTCAGTCTTTACTGTGGACATGTAGCTATACAGGTGACTGTAGGGAATGACAGATTCCATAACTTTTAAGATTTAATAGAAAAAAAATCCCAGGCTGCGTTGCCCAACATAAGTGTTCCAAATGGCTAGTTTTATTTCACCAGGTTTTCCAAAACTTTTTTTCCTTTTTAGTCTGTGTATTTCTGCCTTTACATTTTTCTAATATATTTTCATCCCATCTATTTGTTCAAAGGAAAGCTTAAACATGGAAACGTTACTCATTCACTGTCTCTCAATAACTATGTCTACGAACAGTCCATTTTTATTCACTATTATTACCATGATATATACAGAGTCATCAGAGCACCGTGGAGCCTGAATATCTGTATGGAAATTATCTTTTTCGGTATCAGTATAGCATTTGAAATCCATTACAGGGCAATATAAAATACAATACCTTAGTTATAACAAGGAATATGAGGGATAGAAACATTTCAATTCATGCAAATTATTTTAAAGTCACTTCATTAATTGTGAAAAATGGTGAGGAACTCACCAGAACGTTATGGTCATGGACGGTTTTGCCTGTTTAGTGTGGGTTACTACTGATCTTGTGATAGTTTAGACACAAGATTAGTATGCTGAATAATAGAAAGCAAGCTTGAGGGCTGAATGGTATCTCCATATGGATCTTGACTTCATCTACTTGCATAAACACAAAACTTAGTGTTGCTGTAGCTGAAAGGCATAAAATCCTCAGAGAAAATATCTTAGGTTCAGGGATCACAGCTAGAACAATTATGATAAGACAAACCATTCTGAAACACTGAATTTGTCACTCAGACTGAAATATCTTCCTTAATTTAATTCTCTGTTGATTTCAATTAAGTTCTCACCAGGTTTGCATTCCAGCTGAGATTCTTTTTCTCCTAACCAATCTGTTTTTTAAACTGTTTTTCAAGGTTTTGAATCCAATGAAAACCAAGAGAGTAATAGTAAAAAAAATTGGCTTTGATAGGAAATCAACTATATATAATGTTACTGTTAGATTCCTTTAAAAGTCTCCTTCACACACAAGCAGCAGAAGATCTAAAAAGATGGTTAATAAAAAGCTGGTTCTCATGAAACATTTTACATTCAAAATTGTTTTGAAAGGTTAAATTTAAAAGGTGTCCTTTTATAGGAAGGTGACTGAGAGGGGGAAAAAAAAAAATAGTCTTGATAAAGAAATACACTGCTACTTAAGTATGTGTGGTTAATTTTTGTCACATACTCCCTAGGAGATGGTGAACAAATGAACTGCTTGATCACTCTCCTGTCTGTAAATGTATGATAAGGGATGTCCTTTTTCCTATAGTTCTGTATACAGAAATTCATTAGTAACGTACTGGTGAATGCCTGGAAAGTCCTAAAAACAGATGGGCAGTCAGTTGTGCTTATATTACATAGTTGCCTTGTTTCCAAAACAGCATTAATTTACAAAATCTTTTATTGTGCTACTTAGACTTTAAAAAAAAAAAAGGAAAAAAGAGGGTTTATTTATTTCAGAGTTTATTTTGCTGTAAAATTATTTGCCTCAAAGCGCTTATACTGACCCAGAAGTCTAGAATATTGTGATGTTCTTCTCATTTAGATAAATGTATAAATCCTACTTTAATTTCTGCTGCTACACCATCTAGATGTTTAACTCAATTCTTGCATCATATGTTGAATCTAAATAACTGTATAACTTCATAAATAAGGAGATGCCTCATAGAGGTGAAAACTGAGAATAAGCCTATAAAAGGTTACAAAATATCAAAAAGAAGTTTGTCTGAATAGGCATGGACAAAAGGAATGGTCAGAGATGATTACTTCACTGATTAGCTAATTCCTATAAAGCAAGAATGCAGGAAGACTTCAAGTATTTTGCATGAAGTCACACAAAAAGACCACAGTGAAATAAATAAAAAATAAATTTTCCTAACATGGTGACTCTTATAATACACAGTCTAGGATATCTGCATAGGTAACACATGATTATTGTTAAAATTTGAGTATTACAGTAAGAACTCTATATAGATTTTATACATATATATTTAGATACAGCTCTAGAACTTCCTACTCTATAAAATGTTAGCTGCTGTAGCAGTGTTCAAATCTACAACTTCTTGCAATATGAACTGAAAAATTTAATATGGTAGCTTAGAACACTATTATATTGCTCTTAAAAATAGCCTGCATGGAAAATGAGCTTCCAAAGAAAAATAATTTAAATGTAATGAAGATTCTTAAAAAGAAATCAATTTCTTTCCCTCATTTCCTCAACTGATACTCTCCAAAGGGCAAAGTTTTCATCATTATGAACGACTTATAATTGGTGAGTTCTGCTACCGTTTGCTCGGGGTGTTTTGTTAGAATTTTTGTTCTTTTAACTACAGTCTCAAAGATTTTTCACAGTTTCTTTTAAGATCAAGGCTTCAGCCTGTAGGACCTCAAGGAGATAACACTGAAAGGCTGATAAGAATTAAAATAAAGTAAAATATACATTGAACTTCAGGGTTATTGCTTTCTCAGCAAGTTTCTATGGCTTGCAGAGCATAAATCTCAATATACCCAGGCAGGGAACATACACAAGGAATATTGTCTCCAAGCTTCCTGAGAGCGTGCAGTCTTTGGTTAAGCACATACTAATATTTCAGGAATTCTCTCTATTTCCATCATTCTAACTGTGACACACTGAATGATTTATCACATTTCCTCCTTGCATATGTTCATTGTGAAACAATATGAAAGCAATTTCATAACTCTATGAAATATTAATGAAAGAAAGAATGAGCAATTTGATTTGTATTTGATTTATGCTAAAAACTTCCTGCATTTTGCAGAAGAATAACAGCTGATTTTCATCAGATGAATGCTAGATTACCTGTAATCATTAAGTTATCTGAAAGTCTAGAAAACATGTATCTGAGACCTTTTCTCACTTTGCTGAAAAATAGCATTGTCATTGGAATTGGAAAAGTTGTATTTTAATATGGGGTCTAGGAAAAGAGAAATAAAAGATAATCTGTGGCTCTTTCAAGTTAAAAAGTTTGCAGTGCTTTTGTACCTCTTAAATGCTATATGTACTAAAAAAACTGCTCGGTATTCACTGAAACTTTTAAATAAATCAACTCCAGTAAATCTGGAATAATCCTGAAGACAGGAGAATGAAGAGAGAATAATCAACAGAAAATAACTTTACCAGGAATGCTTCAGGAGAAGTGTACTGACTACCTTGATAAATCACTGTCATTTTTTGAAGGTACTCATTTAGTATTTTGTTTCTACTTGATGGTCTGTTGTACTGAAATTTCTGAATTTTCTTCTCTTTGAAAAGGCTACACGTTGTCACACTGCCTTTTTAGTTAGGATGTTGAAAAGTGGACAAAATCTGTCTGCCAAATCTTGATTGATGTGTGCTGACAGGAAATGATAGCAATAAACTATCCAGTAAATTTCTGATTTCAGTGATTAACAAAACCCTATGAAACAATTCTGTGAAAGTTTTCCTTAGTTAATTATTTTTAATCCTAACATTGTAAATCTACAAACTCTCAATCTGTTCAAAATCTTTCTGGACAGGCACAATAGTAACTTTTAAGAGACAGAGACAATATTTTGGTATTTCCAGACCATGATGTGGAAAAGATAGCATTTCTCTTTCCTATTTTAAGCTTCCTTTATCTACCATTGAAAATGACATGTATTGACACAGCCATGAACTCCTAGAGTGTTTCATGAAAGAAGGGGCTATTTTTCAGTATGTCCTAAGACTTTTTGTTATACGTTAGCTTAAACTGCCAATGTAAAAGCTATAAGCTTTGTACATGCAAGAACTTCAAGTTTTTTCAAATGGGATGCTAAGAGAAAAAACCAAGAACCTCCCCTTTACACACAAACATGCAGGCACACAAAACAAGATAATTTAATTTCTTTGGTGAATTACCAGTTACACTAATAGCCTACTATCTTCAGAAGAACAATATTTTTTCTCATGTGATTATATGGGTACATTACCTATGGAAATTTTGACTTACTATTTTTTCCAATTATAATTTGATTAAAAATGTAAATATTATATAAAATTAATGTATCAGTGGAGTTTTGTTGAGGCATAGTTTTTGTGCCCTTGCATACAAAACTTAAAGCATACAAAGGAGATACTAGAAATACACAAAAAGAGGCTATACTTACTTATTTATTTGCTTTGTGCTGTAGCCTCAAGTAGTTGATTGTAATCTGTTTCCTCTTCATGTTTATAGGATCATACAATTATAGATTATTTACTCTGGAGAAAGCCTATAGGATTTTTGAGTCCTTACACTACCAAGTCCATCTCTAAACTTTATCTGTTTCTCTTTATACGATTTTAACCTCTACTTCAGTAAAGTAAATGTGTTTTGTTTACTACAGTCATTTATATTCCTTGCAATGATTCCTCCTTCTAGGGCAATCTGACCTTCAGTAACAGGGAAATGAGATAGAAATTAATTTATTCACATGCTGCCAGATACTGCATAAAGATTTGGATATGAGTTTAGGAAAACGTGAAAGGAAGCTAAGCAGAATGTAGTCTTTCTGACAACTCAGAAGGCACTCCCAATGGCCCTGGCAGGAAACAGTGCTAGGAAATATTACTAAACCATGAATATTAGAAGTAGGATTCTGCGTCTCCACTTCCTTGTAATCTTTCATCTCCTGCTCAGTTTCCTAAAGCTGATTGTAGGTGTCCAGGTCTCAGTGTGAGATGAGAGGAAGCTATCAGGTAAGATTCAGATGTCTTATTTACCCCTTCAGGTATTTTCTACTGCTATAAGCAGTAGTCCTCCCTGAACAGCAATGAAAAACATGTATTATTCAAGCCTCAGTGGTATAAGAAGGCCAAAAGTCAAATAACAAATAGAAAGCAAAACAAGTGGTTGTCATTAATGATGATGATTCCAAAAAAGTTGTTCTCTTTCTTCATCTTTCTATTGCTTAGTGAGTGTTGAAGAAAAAGGGGGAAAAAAAAAAGTAAACTGGATGAATCTACCAAGCATTACATTTGACAAAGTTCAAGATTCATCATTCACTTCCCTCCATCCGCTGTTAGTAGTTACACAATCAGTGTACACTTCTGCTTACACAAGGGGTACTAACTCTTCTTGTAAAAGGGGAAAGTTGTCAAGTCTAATGAGCTTTTTGGAGAAGTATGTGTCTGTTTCCTGTTGCATGCTTGTTGAGCACTGAATGAAGCAGTTTAAGTAGTTTGTTAGAAGACAGAGAACTAAACAGTCTAAACATTGGGCTGAGGTGCACATGGTCAGCCAAGAGACTGAGTAGTTCTCAGGGAAATAAAATAAAGAAATGCTTATGTGTGTTAAAATAAATGCAAAAAGCTACTAAAAGCCCTGAATCTACTGCAGACAGGCGGGTATTCTATGGATAGCCATGAAACTATTTCTGAAAATCCCTTCCCCTTACAAACTGAAATAAGCCCTCTCCCTCTTTTTCTCTCCTTCTTGGAACACACAAACCCACCTGGCAGAAATGTCAGCACAAATTGTTTTGCCTATTTTGTATGAAACTGATCTGGATGTCAGCTTGAAAATCTTACAAAACAAGGAACAAGTTTCACAGATCTGTGTTTAGTTTATTTGAGATCATTCTAATG
Source organism: Lagopus muta (assembly GCF_023343835.1). Taxonomy (NCBI): domain Eukaryota; kingdom Metazoa; phylum Chordata; class Aves; order Galliformes; family Phasianidae; genus Lagopus; species Lagopus muta. The sequence goes on from NC_064434.1 coordinate 60,766,284, forward strand.
TGTCATGGTTTTTGTGTTATATGTAAAGAAGAGTGCAAACTGCATGGTCAAAAGGAATATGGAAAATGGTGAATTGCTAGAGTAAGAAACTGCTACAGGAAAACTGAAGACAGCAACCACACTTGTACTGTAGATAGAATGAAAATTTAACTAAGAAGGGAAGTGTTTTCATGGAAGTCCTTCGTATTTCAGTCTTGAGACTTCATATGTGTTTTCAAACAAAGGCAGCAAAAATTTTACAGTTATTAAGTGTGTTAGAAGTTCTGCAGTCCGTTGACACTCTTGTCCCATAGCATCTTGTAAGTTCAAATTCTAAGAAAAACATTAAGAGCTAAAATATTAAAGAAAAAAGTACAGCTACTTTTTGTCTGTATATTAGTGTCACTGAAATGAGAATTAAATGGTTGCATTATATGAACTTCAGTCCTGCTAGCTGATTTGGTGTCTCAAACAATTTTGCTTTTGGATAGGAAACTGCCCTCTGCAATGGTTTCAACTTCTGTAGGGTTTTCTAGTCTGGGAAAAGGGAAACCCTTTAAAGTTTTGGAAACCATCTGGTAGTGATCATTTTTAATAAAAAAAAACTTTCTAAAGAAATAGAATAATGTATGGGAACTACTGAGTCACAGCCTGAACCTCTGATTGATCACCTGAGGCGAGCCATAAGTCAGACAGAGGAGCACAGGTGAAGGCAATTCACCTGTGCTGCCGGAAGGGGTGGAGCCAGGTTCCATCTCTCCTAGACCTATTTAAGAGCTGGCTACCAGTGGGGAAGGATCTCATCTGGAGATCCCTCCTTCTGGCGTTTTGTGGTGAGCCCAGCATAAGGGTAAGCCTTCCATTTATTCTCTCTTGTTATCATAGTCCACTCACCTAACTCTCTTGTTTATTTTGTGATTGTAGCATCTTGATATCTATTGATTATACAAATAATCAGGATCCCCAATAACTTCTCTTCAGGACTACTGTCAGTGAATTGTTCTTCCAGTATATGTACCTGGGATTGCAACATATCTTGCACTTGGCCTTGTTGAATTTCATTAGGTTCATGTTGGCTCAATATTCAAGACTGCCTAAGTACCTCTGGATGCTGTCCCTTCCCTCTGTTGTATCAACTGCACCACACAGCTTGGTGTCATCTGCAAACTTGCTAAGGGTACTCTTAGTCCCACTATGTCATTGATAAAGATGTTGAAGACCTCGTCCCAAGACAGACCCTGGTACCCTTTGAAGGAGATAACCTAATGTTCTTAGAATAAACAACCTTAAGTAGCACTATCCAGTTATAAACAAGGGGAAAAAGAAAAAAGAAAAAGGTAGCAAATTGCAGTGGAATTATTTTGCTTCAGACTTGATCTACTGTATTTTATGAAGAGTCTTTATAGTTTCATAATAACCCTTCCTGGTTAGTAACAAGTAATGTTGGCTTAAATTATATAAAATTTAGTTCACCTCACCAGAACTGCCCACAGCTCCTGAGATAAAGACCAGCAGCACAATGAAGTACGCATGACAATTACAAATGTATAAGCAACCAGTTTATTAGCAGAGCTGGTAGTATTTTTCATACAAAGAATATATTCTATCAGATAAGTTCTTAAGGCACATACACCGATTGCTTGATTAACGAGTACACAACCCCATGCAAACCACCAACTGAGACAGCCCAAGCCAGATACAGCTTCAAATGGGGTGGATTGGGAAGACAAGAGGAGCTAGGTCATTCTCTCTCCTCCCAATTAGCTTTCATTTCTCTTCCACTATATCAGCAATAGATGCAGTTTCACAGAATCACAGAATGGTTTAAAATAAAGGGCCTCTGCACGCCAACCGGTCCACTTCCTATGCTCAAACAATACCCTGAGAAATACCCTGTTCCTCAGGAACACCCTGAGAAGGTTCCAGGACAATGTTCAGCTAGATTTTTAATATCTGCAAGGAGGACACTCCACAGACTCTCTGGGCAAGTGGTGTCAATGCTTGGTCACCCACACAGCACAGAAGTACTTCCCGATATTCAGATTTAATTTCCAATATGCCAATTGCCTCTTGTCCTGTCACTGCTACTGAAAGGAGCTTGGCTCCATCTTCATTGCACCCTTCTTTCAGGTATTGATATATATATTTATATATATTATATAAATATATATATTTTTATATATTGATGAGATTCCCTCGAGCCTCCTCATTTCCAACTTCAACAGTCCAGCTCCTTCACATGCTGGGTCTGGCTAATGAAGTGCATCCTGTGGACAGGTCAATGTGTGGCAACCTGGCTGTGTGACAGCTGGTGGCTCATTAGTGCAGCTACTTGGAGCTAAGCCAGAGTAAAGGAGCCCTCTGGAGTGGCTGCAGGTGTTAGCTCTGGCTTGATGCAGGGGCGGATGTCACTGTGCAACTCCTGTCAGAAGGGTCTTGAGACATCTCTGCAGTCCACCGAGGAGTGGACTCTGAGCAGAAGGGCCTCACAGAACTGAACCTCAAAAAGAGCCAGTTAGAGCCTTTGACATTCAAAATCCAACTGGTTTCAATACATATCTCCTAGTATCTGTTTCTCACAGGTCTATCTGTAGAGCAAATGTATAGTACCTACAGCATTTTCTAAGTTTTAACTCCTCTTACCTTTTCACCCAGCTAGCAGAGAAGTGTATTATTTATTTCCTTCCTGAGAAAAGATGCTTGGTAGCTAAGAAGTGCGTGCTTTAGGAGCATGTCTGGGTAATTTACTTTCAAAGACCAATTTGCTCCCTAAGTCTTCTTCCAAATGTGGTCATATGAAACTCATCTACTATCCAGTGGCATTTCCCTGCAAGCTAACACCAATATGATTACCTGATGATAATAAAAATATGTTCTGCTGTTCAATTTTCCACAAGCCCAAACTAGTCTTTCATTTAGTGACACAAAGTTCGCTGCAATTGATTCTCTTTTACCTAATTTAACTTCTCTTTTCCTTCTCTCCCTACTGAGGTCTTGAAGGGTAATTGTCACTGCAGTAACTTTTGTGTTTGTAATAAGCATTTCATTAGCTCATGGGCCCCATTACTCATCTATAGGAACTGCTTTGTCCAACTGTATTGTAGCCTGCTAAAAACAATTATTTCAACAATTTGAATGAAAAAGGCAACACTGTATGTCTAATTGTGCCCTGCAGCTCAGAAGCCAATTTAGCTGAGCAGCAGTGACCTACACTTAAGAATGTAGCAAAATGGTTAAATATTTGTATTCTGCAGCTCTTTTAGCTCTTTCTGTAGAACCTTCCAGCGTTTTAGGAGGAAAGGGATCTGCGAAGGAATAGGCTTTCTCTTCTGTTTAATGCTGTAATCCAGCAATGACTATTTCAAGCTTGTTTGCAATAGAGCATAGCAATAAAACAAACTATTAAGATTCTTTTTGCAGAACTGCAGTATTCTTAAGTTACAATGCCTTTGCCAAGTCTGGAGTCTGTTTTTGTTTTGTTTTGTTTTTAATGACAAATTTTACATCTTCCTAGAAACACTTGGCTATTTTAGGTAACTTGAAATTTTTTTCAGTCCCTGATGGATACAAGTGCACTTCACCATCTCAAGTCAGCTATATACAAAGGTTAGATCTAAGTTCATCCTATTCTAATTCTTTCACATGTTATAATTACTTTAAATGCTTATTTACCAAAACTTATGCAAATGTTTTCTTGTGATAAAATAATACATCTTACAATATAAAGCCTTATTCCTAAATTAACTAAATTTCTAAATTAGTAGAATTTACTGTGTTTCCCTCCTAGCACAGAGAGCAATGAATTTGCTCTCGTTTTCAAAGTTGAAGGGATCATAAGTTTGTTCTTAAACTGTCTCAGCAATGAGAAAAATGTGATAGCTAGCTCAGGCTCGCTCTTACAACCTCTCAATTCTCAAACTCAAGTTATAACTAGGAAAAAATCAGAAACTCTTGAAGAAGAGTCTCATATATTTTGAAAGTACATATTTTTCCCATGATTCTATGTTCTGAAGTAACAGTTTCTTCTCAAGTTCCTTCCCCATACTCTGAACACACTTGTTTTTTTCTCTATTTTAATTCAAAATTTATTCACATGAAGATTTAACAAGCCTGGGCTACATATAAAACTCTGAAACATAGGAAAGCTTCTCTGCAGCTGGTTAAATCTTATGAGGGTCAGATGAGAAATGTTAATGTTTTGTACCTTCAGAACAAAGATGTTCTTACTGGAAATGGGCAGTATTGGCATTGTCATCTGCTTTTGGGAGGTCACATTTGCTCTGCCGTAGCCATGTTCTGTGAGCCTAAGTATGCCATTTGGTCAGGAAGCCTATGTTTTGTTCTACATCTGGGAAAGACAGAATATAAAAATGTTGTGTGCTTTTAAATGAAATATCTTTAATAAAATCATTCTGAGACAAAATACATTTCTCCTGTAATGACTACTAGATAATGAACTGTTGGCCCAAGTGGAAAGACAGAATCTAAGGCTATAGCTACCCTCAAAGACAGTTTTGCTTTATGGTATCTTTTAATGGTTCACTGCGACATGACCCCTTTCCAGTTCACATGCCCAGTGCTTCTTTTTCCACGCAAAGAAATATTCTGCAGGAAGGCTGTTTTCCAGAAGTGGAGCTGAGAGTTATTTTCTGCTCCTAATTTCTTGCTTTCTCTTTGTTGAGGTATGATACTGAATAACTAATATTTTGTTTTATGGATGAAAATAATGTATTTAACATTTTGAGTCACTTGAGGTTTTCAGTTGGAATTTGTCATATAACCACCACATGATTGAGATAAGCTTTCTGGGGGGCAGATCAATATGATATGTATGACAGACATGTAAAATATTGGCAATCAGGAGGGGTCACATATGCTTTCACGTACAATAGCAGTACATTTCTTCTATGTCTGATTTTGTATTAGTTTGGAAAATTTCATTTTCATGTGATCCTTCATGTATTCGATTCAGGCTTTGCTTTTATGCTTTCCTAATCTGATTTTTTGGTGACTTTATTCCTTCTGAGCTAAAAAGGAAAAAGCTCTTTTTTTTGTAGTTTTTGCCCAGAGCAAAATGAAAAACTTTCTTTCTCTCATATGCCTTTCTTTTTTTTTGTTTTTTTTCCCAATTGTTGTTTATTATCATCAACGTGATCAATTTCCCACGTGTTCAAATAGATCTCAGAAACTTTTATTGTCTGCATCTGGTTTAGCATGTTCTTCTTTGTTCTCCTTAGGTGTATAACCCAGTTCCCATATGGTTCAGTGAGATTTTGAATTGCATTTCAGAACTGGAAGAATAAGAGAATTAAATATTTCTCTTTCATATATATAAATCTGATTCACACAAATGTTTTTGCATTCAGAGTTATATAAAAAGCTTGAGATTTTTAAGCACAATCTGTGAACATGTCAGCATTAGGCATTGTCAGTAGCCTGTGAAAGTACCTGGAAGCACAGCAGGAATGCACTGTCCCCATGATTATCAGGATGGGGCTGATGCGTCACTGAAAGCAATCATTGCCAGAGTGCTAGTGGCTGCATTTCCCAGGGCTGCTGACTTATGCTTGTTTAAAGAAACAGGATGGATCGTATAAGATACACAAGGTATTCAACTAAGAAAAGACAGGACAGCATCTTGGAGTGGGGAGGGAATGAGAAAAGGTCTGAAAGAAATGCATGAGCAACAATGCACATCCTCTGACGGGAGAATTAGGCATTCAGAAAGTACCACTGGATTTTGATGCTCAAATTGGGCTTCCAATAGCAGAAAGCAGCACTACAATTTCGGTGTGTATGTGGCATCTCTAACATATGGCCTCACTTTTTCCAGGCCTTTGCCTCTGACCCTTGGCAACCTGCTCTCATCATGTCTCAGTATATCATCTGTCATTACCATTATACATTATATTCCATAAAATCCTCCATTTACTTTCTACCCTTTTTGCCTCTGTTTTTTTAATAGGTTATGTGAAGATGCAGATTCATGAAAATTCATATACCCATTCAGATACAATTTCATGGGCTACCTGCTGTTCTTCCAGCCACATAGACATTTAGAGATGGAGCTCAGAAAGGGGCTTCTATGGGATGGGCAAGGCAAAGCAGATATGCTGGGCGAGTTTGGGCAGCACTTCTCAGTGTGCGGGTGTTCCCATGCCTGACCTCCATGATAATACAGCAACAAAGACAGGTTGAACTTATTTTCTTCACATTTTTTCTCCATTCCTTCATCCCACAAGTACAGAAAAGCTAAAAAACCTATCATTTTACCATCAGAGCAGCAGTGTAATCAGGTATGTGCTCAGTAAATCAGACTGCCTTCGGTGCAGGATCTGAGAGTACCTACAGATGGAAAACAATACAGAAAGACAGAGAATGAAGAAAATACTGTTGAAGAAATAATATTGCCATGGAAGTAAAGCACCAGATGAAGAAAATGTTATCTTTTTATATGAACACAAGACAAAGAAATGCTCTTTCTGAATTAGAAGTAGCAATGCAAGCATAGGGCGGAAGAAAGGAACACAAATATACATTTCCACAGAAAAATGAAAGAATATGGAGAATATTGAAATCAAGGGCCACTCAGCTAAACTTCTCATGTTTGTATGTCTGCCTTGACACTCTTTGTGTACCACATAATAGTATTTGTTGCAGTTATTTTTCCCTGAGTTACTGTAATTGAACATATCAGAGGAATAATATTCTACTGAATAAAACAAAAGGAGACATTAGGATAAAGCATCCCTTGACAACATCTGTGTCCTATTAGTACTAGATTCACTGGAGGGGAAAAAGAAAAAAGAAAAAAAAAAAAAAGGGAAAAGAAAAAAGAAAAAGCATAAATTATTCAAGTTGAAAAACACTGTGAAACATTAAAGGTTGTTATACAAAGCTAGTATAGCACAGCAGAGAAAAAATTAAGCTACTGCATAGCTACATTACACAATTACTTTGCACTGCTAAAAAGAATCATTTCCATTAGCTAGCACACAATCTAGTATTGGTATCCAACTCTAAAAATATGTTCTCCTTTTTATGATGACCATTTCTAAACTCATGAGTAAAAATATTTCTGTATTCCATCTGTTTCTCATCTGTGATGTGGGTATCGCTTCTTTAGGTAGGTTACAAGTGGTCCATGCTACCTAAAGAACAGGCTTGATGGTAAATGATCAAAACCAGGGGTGAACAATAAAAGAAGGTAATTATTCAGAACACCTGTGTCTTCCCTTTGTTAATGTCTGATTACTAAGGACAGTGGCAGAAACAGGAGTGTATTTAACTTTGTTTGGGAAAATGAGCATTAAACAGATAAATGATAACAAGTGTTGATTGTGTTAGATGGGATTAAAAAATAGGCCTGTAGAGCTAGTACAGGAAGGTATTCTTTTATTGCTACTAAACATTTATCTGAATAGTGCATGATGTGAGTTTTTGCCATGGGAGTGTTTAGGCTTTCCAGTTTGTCTCTTTGTTAGTTTATTGCTTTTCACCTGGAATATGCATTACAGTATATGAAAAGAAGCATAAACACCATGCCTTTCAAAATCAGATATAACATAAAAAGCCTCACTCATCTTCTGTCTCTTTCTTTTGATAGTATACTAGATTTTTAGACTTAACTGTTGGCTTATGTGCTGATATGCCTTCCTTGTTGATGATAGAGATCTAAGTAGACATCTCCATTCTCAAAACAAGTCCTTCAGAATCAAGAGAATAAATACCCATTTGGAATCATGGTTTCCTAATGATTCCAAATGAATCAAAACAAACATTTTCTGTAGCAGACTGAGGACCGAACCCCACTTGGATTGTGGGATGGTTTAAAAGGAGATGCAAGTCTCATTTCACACGTCTCTGTGTCACCTTTGTTACCAGTTGAGTCTAAAAAGAAGAAAGCCGTGTCTCTGAGGGAACAGAATCTGTCCTACGCTATCATGACTGGAGATGTCAGCTGTGCTCTTTACCTCATCAAACAGCTGCCATATATGTCTGCTTCTCAAACTATTCCTTCTTTAATCTGGACTCTCCTGTAGGCAGGAAGAGATAAGAAATACTGAAACACGTTCACATTCCCATGGGAAACCAGTTACCTTAGCCTCTCATCCTTAGAACAGCAAATTTCAGTTTTAGCTACACTTTGAAACACTCACATCTGCTTCTGGCTTTTTCTCCTGCTTCATGTTATAAACAAAGCAAAATATAAATTAAAACTGGAGATGATTCGAACATCTGGATGAAGCATATTTTAACTTAAAAAAATTATTAAAAATATGGTTTGCAAACCTGAATGAATATTTGGATTGGAATTTTACTCTGCCATTGTACACTAGTACAATTAAAATATACTTGGACTAAGAAGTAGAATTGATTGCTTTTATTGTTGCAGTTCCTTCCCTCCCTCTCAGACTGTAGTCCTCTGTAGCTCTCAGTTTCTTTCTAGGTAAGTGAATGCTACTTTTTGATGTCAAGCTGAAACCAGTTTAGATCACAGTTACCAGACAAAGAATTTCCTCTTCATCTTCTTATTCACTCTTAGCAACTGAAGTGAGTAAAACATTTGAAAATCACTGCAGGTCAGCAGGGTGAGCATGACTGATTTGAGTTGTTCCAAAGGACTTGAAGAACTTGCTGAGACTTTTTCAAATGTATAAGGTCAAATAATTCAAGGAGGCAAACCAAAACACAAGTCAACATGAAGAATAAAATTTCCTTTCTGCTGCTGCATCCAAATATTTGCATAGCAACAAGTATAATAACATGTCATATAAATCAGTATAGTTGTTCACATTTTTTTCATGTAAGTATTGTCTCTCTTTCACTTGCTTTTTATTTAACGGAGTACCATATCTTTCTGATCTTAGGGAACAAAAATATCCAACCTGAGTTCACCTTTGCTGTTCAGGTATTTCAGATTTGGCAATATGTAGAACATAGCTAGCAGTAGCCTCACCACCAGTCCTGCCAGTTTCTGGCTTAAAAGCCAGAAACATTCATACATTAATTATGTCTTGGTAACTGGCTTGTCCTAGGCAAGTCTTTTCTGACAAGTCCTTGTGCCAAGTAAAGAAAAATAATCCAGGACAAAAATTGATGCAAGATGCAGAAGTTTGTCTGAAGTCCATGGCAGTACAGTTTGGTACCTTTTATTATGACAGATTTAGCAATTTCTCAACTCACCAAAAGCACTGGAAAACACAACAATAACACAGCAGGTAGGAATGTAGCTACATGTTCTCAGACCATTAACCTTAATTCAGATTACAGTTACTTTATAATCCTGTCTTTTTCTATAAATATTTTTGTTCTTTTTCATTTTTTATAAGTGTATGCAAAGAAAAAAATATAATTGTTATGTTTTGAAACATTTCAAATAATGCCAAGGGAAAAGCTCTGGTGAGGAGAAAGGATTCTAGTCTAATGTTCCCAGGCTGATGGTGAACCAAGATATTGCAACTTTGTTTATGCATCTGGTGTTATTCAGTAAGTACTTACTACAGACAAAACAACAAAACAAACAAATAAACAAACAAAAACCCTGCATATAGTTATAACAAGAAATCAATGAAGTAAATATTACATTCCTTTTTTTCTCTTGAAGAAGAGGACAATGCCATTAACTGCAGTTAATGGATAGATTGTAGAGTAATCACTTTATGTCCTCATTCATTGAAGCAATGAGGAGAATTAGAGAGTGGGAAGAAGGTCAGTAGCAGTACTAGCAGTAACAGCCTCCTTCTCTGTTGTAGTTGTTCAACTAAGTTAGAATGGTTGAAATGATGGTCCAATCATCCACAAATACTTTTAAAACCTTGGTATAACTGTCTTTTTCTAGTGGGACAACACTGAAAAATCATCTCAATATTTCAAGTTAGCTAAATTGTTCCAGAAGTACTGAATTTATTTCAATTCCAAGATTGATACATCTGTATTTTGTGCACATTTTTGGTTTTTCAGTCTGGAAGAAAATGGCCTTCAGGTAGGAGACAGTAACAGAGACATGCATACACTGTACATAGAATGACCATGAAATCTGAAAGGATCAAGGATCTGCCACCACATAAAAATCATGGGCTGAAACATGACTAAAAATGACCTGTCATCATTCCCCCTGCATACATCTATTGCACAGTTTACGTTTCCATTCATCCCACACAGTTGCCCATTTTGGCTCATTTGGGCATCCTGGTGTTCAGCTGCAGCCAATGTCTCAAGACCTGATATTGGATACCATGAGTTGTGCCCTCATGTATTCTTTTCAATGCTGTACTCTTCTCTCTTTTATGCTTCAGGGTCAAAATTTATAAAATTTATTACATTTCTATTCTGTGTCTGCCAACTGCAGAAAAGCAATTAGAAATTCCAAGAAGCTTCTTACCAAGTTTCTGATTCACTTACTTATTTACAAAGAAAAGTACTTTAGATCTGAATGAACAAGAGGGAACAAGTTTCTTCCAAACATGCAGACGTATTTTTGTTCTCTTTCAGTAACATATCACGAGAGAAGTTAGAGCCAGAGCTTGTTTACTAATTTGAATCATAAGACTTGTGCTCCAGATCCCTCAGCAGCTTTGTTGCCCCTCTCTAAACATGCTTCAGGGCCTCAGTGTATTTCCTGTAGTGTGGGGCCCAGAACCGAACACAGTACTCGAGGTGCATCCTCATCAGAGCTGAGTACGGGGGGACGATCATTTCCCTCTTCCTGCTGGCAACACTGTTTCTGACACAAGCCAGGACACCACTGGCCTCCTCGGCCACCTGGGCACACTGCTGGCTCATGTTCAGCTGAGCACTGACCAATACCTACATATCCATTAGACACTCTGCCCCAAGCATGTAGTGTTGCCTGGGGTTATTGCGGCCAAAGTACAAGTACTTTGAACTTCAGTATCTTGTTGAACTTCATCCCATTGTCCTCATCTCAGCTATCCACCTTGTCCAGACCCCTTTGAAGGGCCTTCCTACCCCAGTCAGTTTGACAAGATTAGCTTCACTACTGTCATTTTTTGTCCTACTGCGGTTATCTCAGAACCATTGCTACAATATATAGGTCCTTCATTCTACAATTTTCAAGTCTAATATGCAATACATAAATAAATACTAATAGAAAAAAAAAGTAGAAATATAGTATATAATATGAAGTAATATTATATATATTTATATATATATTGATATATAATATATATATTATATATATTATATTTTTCACCCTATTTATCATTGTATGATATTCTGCACATCCAGGAAAGCATCATTCTCCCTTCAGTTGCATTTCTGAGATAAACACCAAAAAACAACACCACTGCAACTAATGACAGCCACAGAGTATTTTGGAAGCATTCTCAGACCTGCTGTGATGGTGTGATCCCTGTGCTCCCTCCCCCCCTCCAAACTGGTTTCTTCCCTCGACCCCCTTTGGCCTGGCATTACTCAGAAGGCCTACACAGGAAGACAATGAACAACAGTACTGATAACACTTGCTAAAACAGATTAATGATCACAAGTCTGTCTCAAACAGGGACTTGAAAGAGCTGATAGCAGACCCCTGATTCAACAGCTGAGGACCAATTGAACATGCACCTAAAAGGTGACCCTTGACTGAGTCAACTGTCTCACTCCCACAGACAGTGAGGAACCCAAAAGCCATCTTTGAGCTCTCCTGCACAGCAGCTGACTGCATGGCAAGATCTCTCCTAGAGCAGGGATACCTCTCAAGGTTATGTTCGTGCAGTTTTCTTGCACTTTGATATCAGACTACTTTTCAGTGCAGCCCCTTTGTGACTAATAGTTCGTTTTAGGCTTTGTTAACCTCACTAACATTGTAAGCTTTGCTAGCTTCACTAAGATTATATCTCAGGTTGACTGTACACACACAATCCCTTCAAGGAGTTTAGGAAGCAAGGGGGTCCACTCTGAACCTCATGACTCAACAGGAGAGCCTCCTGTTTGTGTGTGTTTAAGCTTACAGTGAATGATCAAGTATATCCAACCATCTCAAATCTTATGTCACTGCCTTAGTTACAATTACACTTTGTTAAATCATTACATTGTATCCATATTATCTCAATAAATATATTCTAGCTTCTCTCCTATAAGTGTAGTATAACGTAGTTGCTTTCCATTCACGACACTCACACAGCCAGAAGGGCATGGCAGAAATACATTTTCCCTGGCCAATACTCTATCAATTTTACATATAACATTTCTGAGCAATCCTCTTCCTTCTTATCTGCTAGGATAAATGATGAAAGGAAAATGGGTTTTATCCTTCTTCCACGCATGGATAATATCAATGGCACAGATTAACATGCAGCAAATAGCACCAAGGCCCATCCTCTGAACCAGAAGCCAGCTGGCACTAACTACCCACATTAACACCAGTGAATTCACTCAGACTCTAGCTGTTTTGGCCTCATCTAGCCTGCATTCTGGGAGTGATCCTGCAGCCTGTGTTAGGGAAGCCCCCAGAGCCATCCCATCTGGCATAACCCATAACAAGGCTGTGGACATCATTAACAATTTGTCCAAGTTGATGATGGAGATCCAATGCTCATTCTTATGTTCTGGCCCTGTCTGGCGCGCGTTGTTTCAAGGAAATTAAATATTGAAGGTCATAAGACACTGCCAGGACAACTACACTCCGCTTCTTTCCTCCAAACATGTTGAAAAGAGACAGATTTTGAGGAGACTGTCAGAACTGTGTCACATACGAGCTTGCACATCCCCGTTTTTGTGAAAAGGAAAGCTAGGTTCAAAACTGAGTACATGACAAGCTGCAATGCAAAAGTTAATAAGGATTTTTGTTACTCTTTACCAATGGGACAGAAATTTGGGAGAAGGGGGGATGGCAGAGTGAAGAACAAAAATCGCTTTGCTTTTTTTGTACACAATTACAAAACAAATAGCATATTCCCACTTTGAAAAGTTTTTCAGAAACTAGCTTTACTGGTATGACATGATCACTGATTAATAATACAGATATCATAAATTCATATTTCATATCAAATTACATTGAAGGAGGTTTTACTGTGTTTGTATACGTAATGGTGGTAAGTGAGCAAAATTAATACTATTTTGTAATAATCATTTTTCCTTGTCATTGGAGTCTGGGTAGAATTTATTTCTTGTTTTGATTTTCTTGCTCATTTAGAATTTAGAAGGTTTCGGTTGGGTAATCTTGTTATATAAGGATCTTCACCCAAACACTTCACATATCTTCAATGACTTTGTTTACAAGATTCTTGTGGCTGGAGCCAATATCTGACTACGTATTTAACTAAATGTGCAGATGCAGGCATCTAATTAACTGTAGTGTTTACCACACTTTTATACAGCCAAATCCTTCTCAGAAAGCTATCAAATGGTAACACAGGCCTTGCTTTGACACAAAGAACTGCACTGCTTGATATTTTTTAAGGTATGAATAATCTCTGATGCACAGTCCTCTTGGCTGAGAGCAAAGATGCTCTTCTGAGAGTGGGTCCTTCTTGCAGACCATACATACAGTAAGGAACATGTCTGGTCTCCATCTGCTCTGCTCAACTTTTCCCAGACATATCATGCACCTGCAGGAAAAACTTGCTGTTGCTGAGTATGAAAAGTGCGCTGGTGCCAAGACAAATGTCTGATGGGTTCAGGAGAGCTGTCCTATGTCATAAATATAGCAGGAATTTTTTGCACAGGAAAGGTGAGTGAGCAATGTTCTCCACAATTCTTTGCCCACTGCAACACAACTCAGTTTCAGAATTCCTGCTGAGAGATGGAAATTCCTGGAGAGGAGTCCTGGGGCAGCACCTTGGAGTGCTCTTCAAAGCCCTGGGAAGTTGTAAGAAAGGGGTCATTCTGCTCTGAGCTCCTTTCTTTAGCCTACAAAACATCGAAATATCACTTTTTGATCATGGGAAATTACCAAAAACAATGATCAATATCAGACAGACTGACTCCAATGTCCTGGTAAGTAGAGAGTTGGATAACTGTATTCCACTGAAAAAAAACTTTGTTATTTTTCATCTTAGCCAGTTCCATAGTATGACAACAAAAAAATAACAATTTTAATTGTGAGCAAAATGAATCAAATTTATATATGTACTACTTCTGTGCAATTAGCAGAATAAATACACTGCATAATTCTATTCCACCTCTTTGATGATAGGTCTTATATGGGGTATTATTCAGATTTAAATGCACAGAGTTTGTTAAGAGGTATCAATAAATCTGAAATATCTGGAATGTTGATAGCCTATGAAAATAGAAATGTTATTGCTGTGATAAAGTTACAAACATCTTCCTAGAGCTCATTCATTACCTACATGTATGGCTGATATGCAAATTAGCCATGCTCCAGGTCCTAAACTATTTAAATTACTTGCCAAAGTAAATGATCATAACAAAAACAAACAGCCAACCTCATGCTTATCATCTCCTATATTTCCTAAATTAAATTATCACTGCTTTATTAAGTGACAGTAATGCTGCCTCTAGTGATATCAATGCATATGCAAGTGCTTATCATCTCCTATACTACTTGAATTAGATTAGCACTACTTTATTAAGTGACAATAACACTACCTCCAGTAATATCTATACACACTCAAGTTTTTATTTTGAAATAGAAACATCTCCAGGGCTCTGATTTTAAAATGTTCTTGAAATTAAAATCAGATGAACTCAGCAATCTCTGTTGTGCTATTTTACCAGAGGTATGGCTAAAATACTTAAGAAGTGGCTTGTTTTTCAGTTTCTATATTGCTATGCTCAAGAGGCAGGTGTGGCCAGTGAGTCTTTAATATCACTTTATCTTCCTCATCTGGTGCTGCTCCTTCTATGGCTTGTCTACTGACCAGTTTTTCAGAGAAAAAGAAAGGCTCTAAACTACCTTTCACTTCCCAAGATCTACTCATGAGATATCTGTAAGGTTGGCCAGCCTTCTGAGACACTCTGGTCCAAATTAATTTGCCAGGCTATTGCCATACTGTGACATTCAGACACCACGTCCAAACTTGGCTTACTGGGAAATGTCCTGGCTCCTCACAGGCCTGGGCATCCACTGCTGCTGTCTGAAAAGAAGAGATGGAGGAAAGATCTTGGCCATGTTTGGGTATCCTGCCAGAATGCGCATCTAAGGCAGCCAGGCCAATGTGATCTTGGAAGTACTCCTGGATTCCCCTAGAGAAGTACAGACATTGTCCTTGCTTTCCTTCTTCTAATAATACCAAAATTTACATGAAAATCTCATTTCAATTGCAAAGTATCTGGTCACAAAACATGAAAATGCTCCAGCATTCTGTCGGATGCTCACAGAAAAGTGCGATTTCCACTCCTCAGGAAGAATGATACAGTGCTTTGAAATTAGCAGCTGTGTAAAATTAGGAAGGCCTTAAATGTCAGTGAAATGCAGAGCTTTCTTGTTGTTCTTGACCTTTTAACTGTCTTCTTGCTGTGAAACTTAAATAAAAGACTTCATTAAAAACTACTGCAGCTGTGACCTGCAGGAAATTCAGTCACTCTGTTTAGTTCAACAAATGGATTTCACTATCAGCAACAAAAGAAAAAGTGACTCAGTGGAAAAATAGAATGTAAATAATACTTAAGGGAAAAAGATATGCTCTAGGAGAAGAGCAAATGAATTGATCTACTGAGAAATCAGGATGTTCTTCAGGAAGCAATTGCAGTTCCCTTACTAACACTGAACTTCAGAAGAAAGTTAAACTACCATTTGTGAAGACATAAGGACAAAAACTTCATCAACTGGTAGATTTTTCTCCTGGGTTTCTGCACAGCCCTCCTTGTTCATCAATTACTTGCACTTAATAGAGAAGCATTTCAATCTGTAGTCTAAAAATATTTATATCTATTCCATCAAAACTCTCACAATGCTATAACTCAGATGACCCCCTGTGACTGAAGATGTTGCCCTGGAGAAAAGATGTTTTAGAAAAGACATAGAACTTCTAGTATCACAATTGCAATTAAATGTTCCTTATCTATATACTGCGAAGGTAGTCCCTTTAATTGTACCAACACTACCTACAAATTTACGCATTTATGCCCTTGCAAAATATAGAAAAATGGATATGAAAGGAATGAAAAATATGAATTTTTGAGATCACAGACCCTTTAGTGGTGAACTTCCATAGCTGCTTCTTTCATAAAATGCTTTATCTCATGTCCCTTGATACAAATGGAGCATGTCTACAAGGTGCAAAAGTTAAACTGCCTGAGTAAAGCTGAAAATCATTTTGATTGCAGAGCTTAAAATCAGCAAGAAACTGTTCTAGATGAGTTTGCGAAAGGTGCTGCAGACATGAGTAGTTGTACACTGAATATTCGAGTTCACTGAGTAGCGTCTTTGTAAAAAGTAACAATTCACTCCAATTAATGCATTTGAAGATACACCAGGGTTTTACTGGTTTTATTATTTATTTATTTATTATCATCATCATCATTATTATTTCACAGTATAAAGGATTGATCTGTTAGTTTGCTGTCCTACGATATAAGAAACCAGGATTTACATTCATGTTCAAAAATCTGTGTCTTAACTACAAGACATCTATTTTCAGTCATTATCCCAAGGCACATTGGATGGACATAACATCCCCTTTAATTTCATCTCATCAATAGTGAGACCAGAGATAATTCAAACAAACTATTCATTAATATATTCTTTTAATAACCTTAATAACCTTCCTATAAATTCAATAGATGCAGCAAATAGTGGTATTGCCTTCTGCTATCACTGCCACAGAAACAGAAATTGTCTGTTAAATGGCAGTTGTGTTGAGCAGTGATCTGACAGCAGACTGATCAGACAAATGACTCTATGGAAAGTCTACGCTAGCAATGGCTGCCAAGAGTCATTTTTTCATCAGTAAGTACATTTGTCTAGGGCAATCCACACCTGCAGCTTTCAAGCCTTTTTTTTTTCAAATGCTTTAAAATTGGTAGATTAAGATGCGCAGAGGACAGGCATTGAACTGCTTTTTACAAAAATACATAGTGTGAGAGAGGTGATGGTAGGAAAGGTAGAACAAAAAGGGGGGAAAAAAAAGCACTTAATCTAATCTTCAGCTGCTTGAATATCTACAATTGAATTTTATAATAAATCCTATGCTTCTCTTCAGTTGTCAGCTATGGTTTTGCTTCTCTTTAATTCTTGGCTTCAAAGCAACTTAAAATTTCTACCTACTTTGTGATACTGCAGAAGCTGGGCAGAGTTCAGCATTGTGGGAAAAATAATTCTGCTCTGTGAATATTTGCGTGAATGAGATTGAGGTTTGTCATACTCTCATTTACCAGGGGAAAAAAAATAGTAAACATTTTGTAAGAGACAAAATATTTGATCATAACATTAGTGGGGGCCTGGCAACCACTCAAGACCCTAGACTCATTTAAGGAGTATTCTGAAGAAGATCTCATGGGGTTGGGGGGGAGGGAGATTGGCAAGCACATGAAACTCAAAGGACTGCCTTTTGGAACAACCATTACACAGTCCTGATTACTGCAACTGTTGGATTCAAGGGTGATTACTCCCTCTTTTCTATCTTTGTCTTATCTTTATCACCTCCCCCTTTCTCAATTTATGTTAGAACAAAACACAAGACATATCATCATAACTCAACAGGACCTCAAACCTTACCCAGGGTAGCTGGAGTTGGGTCATGACACATCTATAGATAATTTGCTATTCATCAACATACTGGGCTCTCTCTGGAAGAATCAGCAAAACCAAACATTACAAGTGAATTTAATGTTTCTCTGATATAGCCCCAGACAACTGAGAATTACTATTTTATAATTTTGCATAAATGTAATAAATAAATATTTAAAGCATAAGTGGTGTTTGAGGGGTAAAAGTCTGTAATAGTTTTTTAGGTTGCTTGGAAACTTATAATTGGGTGAACTGAAACCTTTTTGATTAATTCCTGACTGGATTAGTAGTGCCAGTAATCAAATGTTTGCCAGTTGGTGATTTAATGTGTCCAGTCTCCAGATATACCATATGTTCCAAACCAAGCAAAACAAGTCAGACTTCTGAGCTCAAGACATTATCTTTCCAAAATAAAAATGTTCAGATTCTCTGTACCTACAGCAGAAAAAGAACATGATAAAAAAAAAATCTGAACTGAGAATGAAACTTTAAGTAATTTGATAAAGATGATTCACAGCTTCCTATATATGATGAATTCTTCATTCCAAATGAATACATCCTGTGAAAATTCCTAAAAGTACAATGGTTTACATGAAGATGTGCAGCTCTGCTAACAAAATGACCTGTTATTCTGTGTCCTGGCCATTGAAAAAATGTAATGAGATATATCAGACAGGCTCAAAGCACAAGGTACATTTCAGTAATATGGTAGATGAACAATGTACTGTGGTGATTCCCTACTTCATGGAAAAGAAGAGGAAATATTGGACCATCCATGTCCGTGATCTTAGGCACACTCCCAAGGCTCAGCAGTCTCATCTCTACGGAATGCAAAAGACAGGAAAAAAAAGAGAAAGGAAAACAAACAAGCAAACAAACAACAACAAAAACATGACATCAGCTCTGTTCTCCCATACCAAATTACAGAGTAGTATCCAGGAAGAATCACACAAGGCCATAACCTCCTACTGTGTCCTACTGTCTTGAATACCAATAATCTCCTGGTTTTGAAAGGTCAGTCTGGAAAATAAAGTATATATTCAGTGTACTTTCGTGACACAGTAAGTAACTACCAGATTTTCCGATGATTTAGCTCTAGATGTTTGTAAAAGACACCTGCTAAATTATAGGCTGAATTTTGTCTGGTGGGAGTCAGCAGAAGCTTATCATTGACTTCTCACAGATATCACAGCTGTGAGATAAGTTCTAATTCAGTAACAACCACACAATTGGATCATTTAGTATTTGTATCTATTTCTGTGTTTGTATCTGTGTTCTGTAACATATTTCTTCTGGAAGCAGCAATCGTAATCTCCCTTATGTCACTATTGCAGACCATTTGGAGACCATTGTCTCTATGGTTGCCAACAAGGGAAACTTAAAATAGATACAGAATTCTTAATACTAAAACTAAACAGAGATTATTTATTTTTAAATACGTATCATACACATATATATAAATCTTTTGAAATGTCTCTAGTCATTTATTACAGGCTTTCATCTTTACTTTTAGTATCTTCTTATTTGTCTTTTTTATTTTTTTTTTAATTTTTTTTTATTTCCCCAGGCTACATGGAGATACCTTGTAAAAATGACGAAAGTCTGTATCCCTCACTGGCTTATTTTGTCAATTGTTTGAGTCATACCTTCATGATTTCTAGTTTTTTATTTGTTTGTTTTGTTTTGTTTTTTAACCTCAAGTGCTTTTTGCCACATACTTAATGACCCATGTCGAGATCCTCTAGTGCCTTTTTTATACATTATATTATTCAAACCTCCTTCGGTGTTTTCTTTCTCACCACTTAGGCTGTCCTGAACAACTATTCAAGGTCTGCTGAAGTTGCATGAGCAACTTTTTCCATCATCTTGTTACACACCGGAAAACAGTATTTGAAAAAAACTTAAACAACTCCCATCTTCTGTGCAGTAAGTCAGTGAGAGTAAGTTTCATATAGTCATTATACAAATGATAGAGATTTCTAGAATGAAACACATTATTTCTGGCTTTTAGGTTATTATTTCAGAAAATAATCTGTGTCTGTGAAGCAATCATCAAAAATGGACCTGGAAGGAAATATTGTACTTGTAGGCCAGGAGTTCAGCTCACCTCTGCAGAAAATGACAAAACCCCAGTTCCAAAGGTATGTTTGTACATGTAAGATAGACCTAAGCATAATATTAGCACTGAATATGAATTTATAGTTCTCAAAACTCTTGCCATCCACGGTCTCTAGTGTGTGGCAGTAGCATAGAGCCAGTACAAAAGTTCCCAGGCATCCTAAGACATGCATCCTTTTGAGCCAGAAGTCCTGATGTTTTGGCACTTTGTCAACGCCTCAATTGCACCATGATTCAAGGCGTTGTTTCACCCCTGTTCCCATGGATGCCAGGGTAAGGATAGAACACTCAAAGAATATCTCATGGGGAAAGAAGAAAATGCAGCATCAGTGTCTTTCTTTCACTGTGCGTATATACAGCTTTGGTTTGGCTGATGGATGTTTTTTTTTAATATAACTGTTTTGGGCACATAACACTGGTAATCAGTGAAATAGGGTGTGTACATTTTTGGATGGATAAGATTGATATATCTATCCCTGTCCTCCAGGGTAGATGCTGATTACAATGCTCCTCAGGCTTCCTAGGTCCCCTCAGGACGTATTTCCATGACATCTTTGTCGAAGAGAGGATGGTGAAGCAGTACCACATGCTTCGCTAATGGAAGCAAGGAGCTCGCTGTCACACCTGACAGCGCTTGGACTGGCAAAGCTCTTGTCTTCCCCCCTGATATATGTAAGAAAACTCTTCAAAGTCAAATCCCCAGTGCAATAAAGACCACCTTTGTCTTCTGAAATGCGTTGTCATCACTACAGGCCTACACACAGAAGTCCTGCACCTATCCAAGCATTAAAATATGCTTTCTAGAAAGGGGCTTTTTAAGCTGAAACAAGGTGACTGACAGTGCAGTGTAACATTTTATTTCATCTGCAATTATTTCTCTGAACAACTGTATGAAAGTGATGGTGACACTGGTTTCAAAACGATTATCAGCATGATTATACTGACTAGAAAATTAAATAATCATTGACATTTGTCAAAAAAATTTCATTGAAATTCTATTACTTCATTATTAGCATAATGAAGAGATTGTGTTTTCCCTCTCAGGCAATCAGTCAAATGTCTGGTATGCACTCCAAAGTGAAGGATCTAAACTTAAAACCAGTAAGTATTTTATTCTGAAAACAGGTGATTTTGCTTATTTGATGGATACCACACACTATTTTTTAAACAACTATTTATTTGTGTCTTTGGGATGATCTTGAGTACAAGACAAAATATTACAGACACCAAAGCAAAATGTTCTACCACCATTAAGGAAGAGGCATATAGAATAAAACTATCAATTTCCTCCACAAGTTCTTATTAGTAGGGATCAGTAGCACTATCCCTATTTATCAGTGAAAAAATTACAAGAGAAGAGAAATGATGTGACCTGTGACAACTAGGACCTGGTTCAGGACCTGAACCCAGCAGTGCTGAGTGCCAGCTCACTGCTCTGCTGTCCAAGGAAACTTTATTTATTAAACAAGTCTAACTAATTTTTATTTAATTAAATTTATTTAATGCTGCTTTCAAAATTAAATGATTTGACCCACAATCGTAACTGATATTAAAAATATTGACTTAATCACAACATACAGGAGCACAATCCACAATCATACATATCAGTACCTCATGAACTTGCTGCTAGACTACTTTGGCACAAATGTCTGATCTAACTACCTACAGTCTAAAGCAAAATAAACAGGAGAGTTTGCTCTCTGAGTGTACTATTAGTTACCATGTCAGTGCATTCTCTCATCTGGGTCACCACCTCATATCCACTAAAGTCCTAACCCATTCGCGGATCCTGCAAGATGATGAGTTGCTTCATTTGCTGAATGTCAAGGGTCCCAGGTCATCCTGTTGAACAGCATTTCCTGAACATACAAAAGTAACAAGGTTTCACCATGTGATTTTTCACCAGCAACAGGCTATTCTTTATTTGACATTTTTTCTGGTCCCTCAGAAACACTGAAAATCAGTGAAAATTTGAACAGAAAATAGCAGCTGGTCTCATCTGATGGGAGTCTCAGGCTATACATGATCAGTTGCGTTAGTTGCAGAGCTGATGTGGTTTTTTTCAGTCTGCAGTGAGAGGATGGCAGTAAAGATTTATGATCCATATATTTTTTACTTCACTGGCTGTATTGAAATGTAATTCAGGTAGTAGACAGACCGGTGAACTTTAGTTTACCAATGAAGGAAAGCCAATAAAGGAAGATAAATCAGATTACATTTTAGAGCTGGATCTACTGTGCTTTAAAATCAGATAATTTGTGACTCAGCATGACTGTGAAGGGGAAAATTCCCAGTTTCCTTTAAGGATAAAGACTGATCAGTTCAATATGGGAAAGTTTTACAGGATTCAAAATTAAAGTCTAACACATATCATAGCATTATGGAATCATAGAATCATTTGAGTTGGAAAGGACCCTTAAAGATCCTCTAGTCGAACTGTATGGGAACTGCTGAGTCACGGCCTGAACTTCTGATTGATCACCTGAGGCGAGCCATGAGTCAGCCAGAGGAGCACAGCTGAAGGCAATTCACCTGTGCTGCCGGAAGGGTCGGAGCCAGGTTCCATCTCTCCTAGACCTATTTAAGAGCTGGCAACCAGTGGGAAAGGTTCTCTTCTGGAGATTGTCTCTACTGGTGTTTTGTGGTGAGCCCAGCATAAGGGTAAGCCTTCCATTTATTCTCTTTTGTTATCATAATTTACTTTGTCTAACTCTCTTGTTTATTTTGTGATTATAACAGCCTAATATTTTTGATTATATGCCAACTCCCACTGAAATGAACTGGGATATCTACAATTAGATCAGGTTGCTCAGAGTTCTGTCCAGTCTGACCTTGACTGTTTGTGAGGACAAGGCCTCCACCACCATTCTGGGCAACATGCTCTAGTGCGTTACTACCTTATTTTAAAAAACCTTTTCCTCATATCCAATATAAATCTCTACTCTTTCAGTTTGAAACCATTTCCCTTTGTCCTACCCCAACAGACCCTGCTAAAGAGTCTGTCCCCTTCCTTCTTATAGCCTAACCCTTTAGATACAAAAAGGCTGCTCTCAGTTCTCCCCAGAACCTTCTCTTCTCCATGCTGACAGCCCCAATTCTCTCAGCCTGTCCTTGTTTCATCCACTGGATCATTTAAGAGGCTCTCCACACTGGGCACACTCTGATAGATCTACAACTCTCATGTACTGAAGACTCTACATTTAGACACCGTATTGCAGGGGAGGCCTCATAGCACAGAAAAGAGGGGCAGGATCATCTCCCTCATCCATCTGGCTACACTTCTTTTGTTGCAGCCCAGGATATGGTTGTCCTTCTTGGTCACGAGGGCATTTGTTGACTCATATTTAGCTTGCCATCCACCAGTGCCCTCAAGCTTTCTTTGGCAGGGCTGTGCTCTACCCTTACAGTCTCCAACTTGTACTGATAGTGAGGGTTGCTATGACCCCCTTGCACTTGTATTTGTTGAACCTCATGAAGTTCTGGGCTCACTGCTCAAGTCTGTGGAGATCTCTCTGGATGGCATCCCATACCATGGCATCAATCTCACCACACTTCTTGGTGTCATCCACAAACTTGCTGAGAGTATACTCAATCCCTTTGTTGATGTCACTGATGAATATGTTAAAAGAGTACCGGTCCCAGTACTGACTCCTGAGGGACACCACTTGTCACGGATCTCCATCTAGAAATTGAGCCATGAATCACCATTCTCTGGGAACAATCTCACAACCACTACCTCATCCATCTATCAGTCCATCTTCATGTACATGCATGTAGTCAGATATACTTTGTGTAGTGGAAATGCTACATTATGGCTTGAAGCAGTGATTGAGCACATGGTGGGAATGGAGGGCCAACCCAGGGAACCTCAGGTGCATGCAATGCAACTGAGTGACCAGAAGGGGTGGAGCCAGGATCCACCTGTTACCACTCCTCATTTAAGTGTTGGCAGTAGAGGCAAGAGTGTCTTGTATGGAGATATCTGCTCATCTGAGGACCTTACTGGCCTTCTGAAGGTAAGAAGTTTTTCTGATTTCTGTGCTTGCTGCTGTCACATCTGAGTGCATCATCGTTTGAAGTGGGGCCTTGTTGCTCTGTTGTCTTATGCTTTTCATCACATTACACCCTGTAAGACATATATCATGCGAAATTGAGAAAAAAATATGAAATCATTAATAGGACTCTTGTTTATCTCTGAGACAAACAAAGTTCCATTTGGATACTTGTAATTTTGCTGTTTTATTTTACTTTTGCAAATGCAAATTGTTCTGGATCTTCTTATATATAGAATAAGAGTATTGTTTTCTGAGTGACTGAATGAGATTCAGATTTTTATTTCTGTTTTTATTTTTTTAAATAGGGGAGATTTACTTTAAAAGTATAGTGTGTGCATTTATGCATCTACTATGATATTTGTTTTGTTAGGATATTTGTTTTGTGAAGACAATTACTGTGCAGACTCACAGCTTTACTAGTTCTAGGTAGTGCCCCTGTATCTGTTTCCCACTGGTAGAAGCATCTCACACAATACTAACATATCTGCACACAGTCACTCACATGCCTGCACAAAAATCTGTAGGAAGAGATTGCTACAATTGTATATCTAAGCAGGCACTATCCAGGCAAAGCTGGTACAAATCCTGCTCAATATCTGTGTGAGCATTCAGGCAGTAATCTTGAGGATTTCAAGCTCTATTTCAGCAGCTCGTGGTAGTGTGGATCTTCAGGTGGTATGAGCAGATATCAGAGCTGGCTTTATCACAGCTGCTGCAGGACATAGTATGTTCCCAGCTGAGTACTGCCCACAGTGGTGTAGGCAGCAGGTAGAGCAGCTGGTGCAGCATGTTCCAGAGGGAGCAAGGCAATTTGGGGCAGACAGGCAAATTCTAGCTCTTAGCAGACCAGTTACTACCACGGAGTGATATGTTGAATGCTTGACTGCTGTCATTGCTTTCTCTGCTAATTCCTTCTCGGACTCCTCTGGTGACAGCTGATGCAGGCTGATCCTTCACCTAACAGGTAGATCTACTGTGCAGAAGCTGTGTACCTGGCCTTCACTTCATCCTTTCCTTGCAAATTAGTTGTAACTGTGGAATAAATACTATTAAAATGTTTCATATTTGGCTAAGGCTTTCCCTTGACCTGAAATTTTGCATTTATATTTGAAATCACAGAAAATTATTTTTTGTAATGTATTCAAAAGCAAATACGTGAAGAGACTTTTGTTTTCTTCCTGTGCTCACTGCACAGAAGTAAGAGTCTCTTCATACATTACACACTTTTCATTGAAAATGACAAGTTTTCCCGTTCAATAGAGTTCAAGTTTTAGACCTTTCATTTTTGACGAATTAAAATGTCACTTCTTAAAACATATATTCCAAAGCTAAGTGAATATAGCAGCCACGATTGAAGTGAAAGAGCAGCATCCAACATAATACATGCAACTCATCTGTAAGCTGAGCAAGTTTTCTTATGAGAGCTTTGTAGTTACTTTATCGTTATCATCACTACAATTCCGTATCCCTTCTTAATACTGTCAAACTATCACATCCAATGGTCTATGATGGTAGGGTCTCTGTTATAGATAAATTTGACATATGTTCTCAGAAGGTTCTGAATCTGTGCCTACAGAGACTGATAGGCTCTCCCTAACAACTGATTTCCCCACATTCCTATTGGGGAACATTAAATGTTTTGTTTCATATATTTTACATATAATTTAATTAAGAAATACTTTAATATAAATTCTTATTTAGAATTAGTTTTTATATCAAGATTCCTACTGCAGCATACCCATTCTGGGACTGCCATCAGTAATGGACACCAAGCAGATAGTACCATGCTGCTTGATCAGCCCTGTCCACAGTTTTCCTAATAGCCAAAGGCAACTCACCCTGCTCTGGGGCTTTTTTTTTTTTTTTTTTTGACACATGGATGTGAGAAAAGTCCTAGCTAATTGTCCTGTTCTGACTATGAGGTTCAGGCTGCCTGATAGGTAGCCCCAGACACCACAGAGCACACAACTCACATACCACAATTTCCCCTTTCCCAATTCTTGTGTTTCCTGTTCCCCATCCTTGTACCTCACTTTCTTAGTGCAACCTTGTCCCAGAAGGACAACCTGCTCCTGATTATTTTTACCTCCTTGGCCCAGTTTGCCACAGCTGTACACAAATAGTCTTTCTTGACATGACTCCTTAGGTAATCTTGGTGTTATACAATTAGTCTAACTGGTAACTTGACTGAGACTAGGCAAGACTGTTCTCTATGAGAAGTCACCAGTGCTGCTTTTCAGTTCCTGTGGAGTTTGACTCTCTTACTTGTCTCTCCCTTAGCCATCCATTAAACCCATTCTTTCTCCACAGTGCTGGCTGCAACATCTGTCAGCTTTGCAGCAGATGCCTCTGGTAGCATTGCCCATTACACTTAGTAGTTTCTCACGTTCTTCTTTAACTCAGCCTCTGGTTGAGTCGTTGAGTCCTGCTGTCTCAACACTTTTTTTTTTTTGTGTACTGCTCATACTATGAGACTTCAGTTTTACTTAACTTGCCAGCTGCCATATGTCTCCCCTGTGCCTTCTGGTCACCTGAGGGTCTTGAGCATGTGTTAACTCATCTGACAAAGGTGTTTCCTATAGGTGCTTCTTCCACACCTGGAATTGAAAAACCTGAATTTGCAAACATGGAGGAAGGAGAATAGAAGGGAGAAATTAGGGTTTCACTGAAGTTTTCTTGCTTTTTACAACTTATTACTTTTTTTTGCTTAATCCTGTATGTATGCCTATTTATACAGAAGTAAGGAAATATCATGTTCTGCTTTGGATAAGCATCAGTCTTGAACCCATTTCAAGTAACCTGGCTAGTAATACTGGAGCATCTCTGCTCTCTGAAGAACACACAGAGTTGCCACTAAAACTTCTTCAGAATCCCTCTCAACAAATGTTTCAAAAGCCAACCTAAAGAGAGCATGTGACAAACAATATTTCTTTTAAATTTTAATTATTATTCCTTTTCTTGGTATCTTCCCATAAAATGATTCTGTATTCTTCTCATGCATCTTGTTAATGAGCAAATCTCATTTGCTAATTCTGTTTCTAATGCTTTATTTTGCCTAGTGAGCAATCGCAAAATTGCAAATTCTCAAGCATGCGTCTCAGAAATCTGCTCTTTAGCTTCCTTCTGCTTTTCTTTTTATGTTTTATAGTCTTATTCATGCCTTTACAGAGTTTCAAAGCATGGGCCCTGTGCCATTCTCTTCTGTGCTCTTCTGAAACTGAGGATAGTGAATTTTGTATGTATGGAGCTTTTATCTTGCATCATAAAATCTGAGACTGTCTTTGGGGAAAATAAAATAAGAAGCATCCACCTCGTGATGAAAAGATCTGTGGAAACAGAGCTGTTACTACTTTCCTCTTTCATGTCTGATCTGAAGGATCAGTTGCAGTGTCACTGTATGCCTCTGAGGTAGTCTTTACTACATAGGGCAAACTATTTCAGAGTTTTCTAACTCTGTTCTTTCATTTAGCAGTGATATTGTTTATTGTTACGTGTGATACTCTGAGTCTGTAATTCAGAAAATAATCTCATTCCAAAGATAAACTGGGAATCATTTTACAGCCTCTAACTTAGCTATCTCTTCCTTCTTATATTGTACACTCAGTGCTAAACAAAGATAAGCTGCTTTGACTATTTTATACTTCTGGCTTAATTAAAATCTTTTTCTAAGGCGGCCTCCAGAAATACTTTAAAACATTCCATCCTGAAGTTGCTCATGGCTGTATGAGACAGAAGCAAGAGGGTGCTTATGATTAACAACTCCTGATGTGTCAGTGAAGGAAACACTAGAAATAATGTATCTCAAAAGACCAAATTCATAGGAAGCAAATGCAGGAAGCATTGTTATGAATGCAGATAAAAATTTATTGGCATGCCTCTGTCATCTATGTATAATTTTTGAGGTGTTTTGAGAGCTCACAACAAAATCTCATTTGTATCTTCTGTAGGAGTAAGAAAGATTTTTTTTTAACAAAAATATCCTCTGCTAGATTTTTGTTTATCCACTGAAGCAGAATGGTAAGAAGTGCAACATAATAATGCTCTTAAGTTGTGATGTGCCTTGGCAAGACTGTGCTAACATATGTCCACTGTCTGTAAAGCCTTCATCAGCTCCTCACAAATCCAGCAGGGACTTCTTACTCTGCCACCAGGCTGTAGCCAAAGACTGGGCTTTGAGTAAATAAGCTGACTTAACTGACTAATTAGTTTGAGTGCAGGAATGGAAGTCTCAAATCCCTATACTTTTTATCCACCTTAATGAGATGAAGCTTCCTGAAAGAATCATTTTACACTGGATTCTCATGGAGAATAGGAAGGTATTTCAGATATTCTAAGGACTATTCTACACTCTTAAATTTATCTTCTCTTTATAACTAGCCTTGCAGAGCAATCATGTCTCAAATGTCTCAAATAATGTCTCAAATTATCTGGATGCCTACCTATGCAACCTGGTCTAGGGAGCCTGCTCTGGCATGTGGGCTGAACTAGATGATTGCTAGAGTTCCCATCCACTTCCTACAGATCTGTGGAATTCTTTTCAACTTCTAATCTAGACAGGTCTACTTGCAATTTTCTAGATTATAGGCTCTCCAGACTTAATTCAATCACTTAATTTGTTTGAGTTGGTGTGAGAGGGGCATTCACAGTGATCTCAAGATGAGGACAATTGTCTATTAAGGTAATTTCACATTTTCTTCTAACCTTCTGTCTCTTTATTTTTCAGCTATATATTTTAGAAAGAACTGTCCTTCGGCTCCCAATTTCCCCAGTGGTCTTCAATGAAATCACAAGGTAGTTTTTCTGCCAGAATCTACTGCTGAGATAAAAGCATTATACAGTATTTTGCAGTATCAATTTCAAACTAGAAAGTTCAAAGACAAGGCAAACACCACTGATCTTTATGAAAGGTAATATAGTCAAGAAATACCTTTCTAAAAGAATGAGTGTATTAACTCTTCAATCATAGCCAAATGTCTTTTTCAGGCTGTAAGAATAATGTTGATCCAGATAGTATGAACATGTTGTACTTCAAGGGTCTTCCTCCATGTAATCCTGTGTGGATAATTAAAATGCTGTAATGTTTATTGCCTGGTAAGTATCTCTAGGAGACAAACATTTAAAGTGTGGCTTTTTTTCTTTAAAGTAGCTTGATATCTACATATTTATATTTTATAGTTATATATTTGCAATTTGGAGTTTTTGATTATTGTAGGCTTTTGCAGAGGGAAAACTGTATGTACTCTTCAATTGCTAGACATCAGAATATAGAAAAGCTGACAATTGTTGAATATCACCAGAAACTACTTCCAGCATTTAAGTTTTCAAGGCCGAAATGTGATCAAGTCAATTCAGACTTATTTCTTAGACTCATTATTTTTCTGAATACTGCATTTCCCTGTTCTAATTATAGAAACCTCATTTCTATTCTTATTGAGTTGAATAGCAATTTTTCTGTCAGATTTAATGGTGCAGTACCAGAACAAAGTTCCTTATCAGAATTAAGTCCCACAGTTCAACACATTCTCTAAACTTATATAGTTCAAATATGGTAAGCACAACACATACAAGTGGTTGGAATAACTTTTTTTTTCTTAATGATGGTGCATGTTGTAAGACAACTTTGAAGTAAAGCATTTTTTAGTTGAGAGGGTTTCCTAGTAATTATTCCTGTAGAGGAGTGGACAAAATGAAGTTCTGAATTTTGTAAAATACATTATGACTATATGCAATTAAGTCTGGATTTCTCCAACTTACTATCTGCGTAAGTCTTCTGGAGGAAAGCACATTACTGCACGCTGTCTTGAAAGATGTTGAACTAAGTGCTACTGAAAGCTCCTATTTATTTAAACCTCTTTTCCTGTTAAACAATGTGTGATGGGTTACCTTTTATGAAGACACTTCCCAGAAGGAAAAAAAAAAAAAAAAAAAACATGGATCATACCTGGTGCAATAAGAGTATTTTCCTGTCTTCAAGCATTGTGAGGCAAACTTGTTTCAAAGTTTCTTTGTCAATATGGACTGAATACATGAAATAGAGGATGGAAATGACTTCATCCCTATATCTCTTGAGCATTAGCTTGGCAGGAAGGCACAAGCTGGGCTTTTATTCCTGCTTTTTTTTTTCCTTCAGAACTAATCAAGCTATGCTTGCCCTCTATATATCTGAAATGCTTTCTGCAGGCTTGTCAGTGTTAATGGGGTTGTTCTGGTGTGATCTCATTGGCAACTGCTGCCCCTTGAACCGCTAACACTGAAAACTGGCCACCAAAACGAAGACCCACTTTTATACCTCTTCTGTGCAAAGGTAAAGCAAATGTAAAATGTAATCAAGCACTACAACTGGTTTTATTCCTTGTTATTTTATGTTTATTCCTTATTCCTCATGCAGACCCATTCTTTTTCTTCCTTCTTGCTATGACTCTTGTCATGAGCATTATAACATAAGGCTTTGAATGAATATATGCTTCCTGGTGAAATTAGTATCTCAAAACCACATTCTCATGCAGTTTTGTATTATTTCAAAATAATCCTGTGAGTGTAAGACTGGCATATGCCTGTTCTTGCTTCACTTCTGGATATTTAATCTAACCTCTTTATTGCATTAAACAAAAGATTCCACTTTATTTGTGCCTTTTCCAGTCCCCACAGCCATAATATTATTTTTGTTGTTGTTGTTGTTGTTTTCTGTTTTGTTTTCCAGGGCAACAGCCCGTTTCTTTTCCTTCATGACTGAATTATCTGTTATTATTTATTTATTATTTCTGTTCTGTCAAACATGGAGAGGCAGGACCACATCTGTAGATGTCTCCATCTGGGTTTTTCCACAGTGTTCTATGTGGAAAACTCATCCTCCCAAACACAGTGACACGTTGAGAGATGCATGCATAAATTGAAATGAGAAGAACGTGATGCAGTGAGTAACAGTTTAACTCCTTTCATCTTTTGCTCGTGACAATTTGTGCGATCCGTCTTTTTAGTAGAACGTCGGAAACGGGCATTGCTTTCAGACCGATGAAGAACTGCAGTGTTTTATTGCCGCCTTGTGTTAACGTTTGGAAGTGCAGGTAAAGGAAATTGATGAATTTCACTCTGCTCAGGCATAACAAAGGAACAAATTCCTGCTTTTTTTATTATTCTCTAATAATGTTCCAAGATAACTTAAGGCTTCTCAGAAAGACTTTTTTTTTTTTTTATTTCAATGACGGGAAACAAGCTTAACTCGGCTACTGAAATAGCTGTGGCTAAAAAATTATTCTGTGCTAGGAAGTAGCTTTGATTGGGTAAATATAATGCTGGGGTTACTGCTATTAGACCCTCAGGTCCCAATAGAGGGATGTCTTTCAGAGAAAGACAGTTTCATGGAAAAGTCTCTCTGTGCGGTGCCTGGGTTATTCCAGGTAAACTGGCAAGCCACTCAGTTTTCAAGTAGGAATGCTGGACTCTTCCATGAAACAGGGATCCAGGACTTGTGCCTTCCATCATCTGTACTCATATTCTGTTTATCTCTTTCACTGGGAATCTGGCTTGATGTTTGGAAACAGTGCAAAACTGTACCGGAGGAGGTTCAGACTTGATATTAGGAAAAACTTCTTTGCTG
The DNA here is from genome assembly GCF_023343835.1 of Lagopus muta. NCBI lineage: Eukaryota > Metazoa > Chordata > Aves > Galliformes > Phasianidae > Lagopus > Lagopus muta. The sequence goes on from NC_064434.1 coordinate 60,797,689, forward strand.
TGAGGGTGTTTGAACACAGGCTTCCTAGAGAGGTGGTTGATGTCCCTTGGCTGTCAGTGTTTAAGAGGTATTTGAGTAATGACATTAATAATATATTTAACTTCTGGTTAGTCCTCAAGAAGTCAGGAAGTTGGAATAGATCTTTGAATGTCCTGTCTAGCTATTCTGTTCTATATTATAGGGAAGAGGTAGTTTGAAAAATATCCTGATAATGCTGTTATGTTAAGATTACTTCAATTATTTCCACATTGTAGGCCTAAATTCTTGAGTAAGATGTTTTCTATGGCTACCAGCCCTGCCTCACTCAACCTGAGAGTTCAGGTTCATGCTAGATTATTTCCACTTTACACACTGTCATCAGCAATAAAGACTATTCCATGTGAATTCTGTCCACTCAGATACCTTTGTCCCCTGCTTGGTTTTGCACATGTGCAGCTGTTGGAGGCTATGGAAGTATTTCTGATGAAACTGAATGTGCTCTGTAGCTCAGCCTCTCTGCATCCAGTCTTTTTGGACATCAAGGAATAGCAAAGCAGGGAACATAAGGGTTTGGGTTTTTTTTTTTGTATTTCAGTTAGCTAAGAAAACATTTGTCTTATCATAAAAATTAGTAAAGAGGATGAGCTGCAGTTTTGTGTGGTTAAAATGAATTTGTTTTTATGTACTTACAGAGCCACTAAAAATGTATCTAAATTAAATATCCTGAAGTCCAGCACAGGAAGCAGTCATGTGTTCACAGAGGACAGACAAAAAGGCTTAATATGCATTTCCAGATCTAATTATTATTGCTCTATGAAGTTCTCTACCAGCTCAGGATGTATTTCAGATAATGTTTTTAAAGAAACTACTTCCATGGGCTGCACACATTTAATTGAGTATTTTGCCACTAGTCTTTCAGGCCTTCAGCAAGCTGATTAGTAAGTGGCTCTTTGCAACTTAAAGCAAATACTCGAAAAAAAAAAAACACCATAAAAAGCTTGAATCACTATGTTGGGGTGGGGGAGGGGGCAATGTAATTACCATGAGTGTGTCTTTGTTCAAATACAGAAATATTTTTTCCTCCTGGGGAGAGCTTTCTGTAGGTCAAGGTATCAACTGATGTTGGTTTGGAAAGAGTTTTTGTCTTTGTTTTAGTAAATGGGGTCAATCTTCTGAAGCAAATGGTTCTCTGCTTGCACCAAGTAAATGCCCAGCTACCAGTGGTGCACACTACAAAGAGTACTGTAAATACCCTTAGCATTTATTTTTTTTTTTTTTGTGCCTGATGAAAACAGTGGCTTCAAAATAAGGCGTTGATCAAACACACGATTAAATGGCTGTAATGGAAATTTAACAATGGCTCTCTTCTTAACACAGATTACTCTTAGGTTAACAGCAACAAGATAAATTATGCACATAACAGTTCTAGATTCATCTCTTCTCAATATCCCATTATAACTAAGAGGAGAAATAACAGTTCTTCTGTTGTGCAATACTGGCTAAGACTGATCTTCGGAACCTCTGCAGTAGCATGTAAGTACATACTGGATGTGCTATTAATCATACCTTAATCTCATATTTCTACCCAGTAGAGGGCAATAGAAGTATACAATCAAAATCAATGTATTATCTAATGCCAGAGATTTCCTGCATCATCATTAAGTTGCTAGTTATCTAGAAGTACCTCCTATGTGAATGGACTGCAGAGAGGAAGAGAATGCACTATTCTCCCTGTGCGCTTGAATTAGAACACTGAACAATTGGTGGAAATTAGAGCAAAGTGAATTGTTCTCAGGCAAGGACAGCTCAGCATCAGAGTAGAAAACCTTGTAGAATTTTTGCTGTAGATTTCTAGGAACAACCTAGGTAGGTGTCTGTGAGGAATGATCTAGGGATACCACTTAGGCACAGAGGGAAATAAGGGATCTCAAAAATCACTTCTGCTTTTCCTATGGCAGGTCCAAGCAGATTTTTGATATACTGTAAATACATCTTGACTTTAGATAAAAATGTTCAAAATTAGGGTGATTTTTTACAAATAAATTCTATCAATGGTTTTGGAAGACAAATACTATTACTTAATAGTATGAATAATATATTCTAAAGACATCATCCAGGGAAAAATAGTACCAGTAGTAGCAGTGGCTGTTAATCTGTGTGTTTGGTAGGCTTAGATACAGGTTCATGGTTTCTTGGGTCAGCTAAGCAAAGTATTCTAATGAAAAATTAAAAAAGAAAAGATGTTTTTTAAAAAAGCAGAGAACTAGAAGTTCCACTGTAATGACATTCACTAAATCTCTTCATGTTCAATCCTTTTTTTTTTTTTTTTTTTGTAAGTTCAAAGTCATAGCTGAGTTCAAAGTCATAGCTGATTACTTGATTAACATTTTTTTAAAGGAGAGAAGAAAGAATTATTATTACTCTTTCTTGCAATAAAATCATTCTGAATGTAGCATCCAGAATGGATGTGGGCTATTTTCTGATCTCCATGAAAGTTTTTGAGCTGACTAATATACATCTAGAATAGAATTCTACCTCTAGATTTATATAATGTCTGTCTTTACTGATTAATACAAAGCAATAACACTGCAAATGCAAAGTTAAGTCAGGGTCTTACAACAACATCTTCCAGATCTTGCTGAATTCCAGAGAAATGAGAATGTACATATACTAAGAAACAAACCGGGAAAAGATAGCATAACAGAGTAAGTCACATCTATTGACAAATGGCAGTAAAATCTGAAAATATTATAGTATGCAGAGTGGTTTGATCTTAAAGATCAGCTGGAATACTTGCTATGAAACATCCAAAACTCAGCAAGGTGGAATGATAATCAGTACAAAAGACTTACAAAACAGACTTACAAAAATGCATATGCTTTAGTTTAATAGTAACTTGAGTCTGCCCTCTTTCAGCAGAATTAGAAAGAATAGATGACAATCACCAAGGTTGGAAAAGACCTTCAAGATCATCTAGTCCAACCATCCACCTATCACCAATTGTAATTTTTTTATTATTACTGTTGACATTCAGAGGCCATGAGAGCAAGAGCAGTTGTGGGGAAAAAAATAGGGAGATGGAGACTTCATGTCAGGAGTTGGAAAACCTGAACAAATGGATAGGAAAAAGCAAAGGGGAAAACATAGGAGAAGAAGACAGAAGATGTAGAGAACTGCAGATTATACAATGCCCCTTTAGTTCACGCTATTTTAGAAAGTGTTGGAACCCTGAGGGAAGTAATAAAAGGAATTAATTATAACAGGAAAGGCTTATTAATCAGTCCTTGGGGAAATACTTTTTTTTTTTTTTTTTTAAGGAGAAAGGGAAAAAAATGCGGTTTGCAGAAATGTAACTTCATGGAAATACAATTAACCTAAGGAAATTACTGCTGCAGACTAGTCTATTCAAAAATTCTTTGCGGTAGAATAAAATGTTCTGTAAATAAGACAAGCTTTCCTGTTTAGTCTGGTACAGATAACATGGCTAAGATTACTTTTATCAGTCTTCAAAATGCAAAGTAACATATTCATCAGCTACATTTTTTGGAGATAATTCCTTCTGTAACATCAGATAACACAATTAAACACAAAAATAAATGTTTTATACATATCTGGAGTCTTTGTCCACCTAGACAGCAGAATACGGGGCTTAGAGAAATTGGGGATGAGAAGACAGGTATCTTTGTGTCTATTTTCTTTTTTAATTTGTTTATGGCTCTATCTGTGTTGCATGTGGTGGTGTTATTCACATATGAAAAAAAGTTTTGGAACACTGAATGTTTTCTGCTCAAGACATTCAGAGAAGTTTATCTCTAATTTTAGACATTTGTTATCTGTTAGTATAAATCAGTACTTGCTCTCAAACTGTTGATGAAAACTGATAGGCAGAGATACTCATGCAATCCTAACGTATGTGTCTAAATTCAAGCAACGTCTTTCAGAATATGCCTAAATTTCTCTGTGTGCTATAAGGAAAGCTAGAGCTACTTCAGATATTTAACTTTTAGACAACAGGATTCTAAGGGAGACTAATTGTATCCATAAAGTCCCACAGAAACAGGAACACAATAGGCTGTAATAAAGTGGATATGGTAACATGGAAAAATATTACATTTGCATGCCAAGTTTGATCTCCAAGATGGGTGCCACTGTGCTACCAAAAATAAAGAAAAAAAGCAGCAGCTCAGTCTGGATACACAAGCTATAAGAACATTTGGGATCGGGTGAATAGAGATTTCTGAAGGGTTGTACAGCAGACCTGCAGAAGAGATAAATTTACATACTAGATATTGTGAGTAACGAACTGACTACCCAACAGTCAAGACTACACTTATCTTCATATACACCAGTTACTTACTTTAGTTTCTTTACTCACCATCTCACTCCAATTTTTAGGAGAAAGAGGAGGTTCTTTGATATCTGTATACCTGGCGTGAGATTAAGAAACAACAGATCAAATGTTGGTCTGACCAGTTTATTACAAATCTTAATTAGGGAGATAGGGAAGGATGGTGATTATTATGAATTAGGCTAATGGGGAAGGTAAGGGTGAGTGATAGAAAAGATAGGAAAGACGGAAGAATTGCATAAAGTGGGGACAGTCACCACCAGATCCAGCAGCAGTCCTGTTGCATGCTGTTCCAGTGGTCCAAGGCAAAAGCGCAGGGGGAAAGCAGCAGCAGTGTGGCCAGCCTTGGGCAGCAAGCAGGTAGCAGGAAGAAGTGGCTGGGAAAGTCCAGGAGGGAGCAGCAGGTGGCAGGCCAAGAAGGGAGTCTGTCAGCATGCAGGATCAGCTCATGAGGCTTCTGATGGCATACTCTTTTGTTCTTCAGCATGCAGGCATCATGTCACAAGGAATCTATTGTCAGAAACCTTTCGGGGGAGAGCAGCAGCAGCATGGCCGGGCTTAGGCAGCAAGCAGTTAGAGTGCAGAGCAAGTCCAGGAAGGAGAGAGGCAGGTTGTGAGGCTTCTCATGTCAGAATCTCCTCTTCTTCTTCATGAGGAATCTGTTGCCAGAAGCCTAATCTCATGGTTATAAGTTCCTTATTTATCCTTCTTCTGCCAACATGGCCTTCCTGGGTGCTTGGGTAAAAGTCATGTGCAGCAGCTCCTGAGAGGGCCATCTTCCTTGAGATAAGCCCACACAAAAGACTGCTTCCTGGCCATTTATCTGAGGCTTCTCTCATTGCCCCTGGCATTGTCCATCTGTGTCCCTAAGGAAAAGGGTTTTGCAACCTTTGCCCAGGACTTGTCCATCTGTGTTCTCCAGACAAAGGATTTCTCAACCCTGGTCAAGAACTTGCTTGCACTTGCTCATCTGCAAGACAATGGCATAAAAGAATAATCTCTTACACTCACTCCATTTCTGTTCATCTTAATATTCGTATACACCATTTGCAGTCAAATTGCCAGGTTTGCTTTTTCTCCTCTGTTGTCCTCTATTGCTCCAAAGCATTTGTATCCCAGTAGAAGTCACCGTCGTTGCCTTCTTTTGCTGCTTTAAAAGCTTAGACATATCGACACAAGTCCATTTGTAAACCAAGTAGTAGTTTATGTGACAAGGCTTCCACGCTGTACATCAAGCAGTTCCTCTAAGTGACAGATCCAGCACCAACACAGCGGCATATCACCTGGCACCTGTATAAATTGGTGAAGGAAGATACAAGTACGTTATGGAGCATGATATTGAGGAAGCTAAATGATTTATGTGTATGTGCACAATTACCTGCATTAGTTGTATGGATAAACCAATGTAAGATTAAATCATTTGTAGTTGTATTCTGATCACTGGTTGTCAGCAGGAACTTGAATTTAATCTTTTCCTTGCAAGGATACTCTAGAAGTTTGTTTCTTGTTTTTTTTTTTTTACCATGACTCCAACAGAGCATGTAATCCATTAGTGCTGGGAAATAATTATTAGTGCTTGTGACAGCCATAATTCATACATTCTGTTAGGTTCCCAAACAGCTTCTCTAGACATCCTGTTTACTCAGTAAACATATCATAAATAAATATTTATGTTCATACACTGCTTCTCTGACATTTATTCAACAGAAAAACATTTGAAATACCAGAAATTAAATAGAAAAGAAGAGGGATGTATGACTACACAAGACCAAGGACCGGTAACTTGACATACTCTCTCAACCACGGTAATGTTCTGCCTGTGATGATAAAAACTAAACCCTTGTCACTGAACCTGAAAGGAATAGAATGCACAACCCTAAATTTGTACTCTATGTGCAAAATACCTCTTAGAGCTTCTTGGAACTAACTAGCTATTGGTAATTTCACTTCTTAAAGTCAATATAGTAAATCTGACATTGTTCAACTATTTGGCATAGCTTGCATTCCTGCCTGGCACAGTGCTGGTTATATGTGTAAATTCTGTGATCTAATTTAGTCCGTTGTGTTTGTTTTCTTCCTTTTTCACTGGAGTTTGATCATTTTCCGCACAGCTTTCTCATTTTCCTTGCTAATGCTCCAACTCATGATGTCATGGTATCTTTTTTTTGTTGTTGTTGCCATTTGAGATCTAGCCTTTCCATTTCCCTCTGGTACTGAGGAGTGTAAACAACAGGTCCTATCACCAGGATCTTCTGGAACCCACAGCAGTGAAAGCAGCTGACTATAGCAGCAAATTTCAAGGAGAGGCAAAAAAAAATAGAGTAGAACAATGATGTAGAGAAGATAACACAACCCAATCAATGGCAATCACCAGGAAGAGTAAAAATATAAAAGCTGTAGGGGAGTGGTAGGAAAAATTCCATCTGTGCACAAAGGACGTGCCTTTGTGTTGCACTAGTTTTCTTTTGTTTACAAAACATAGGGGAACTGTTAGGTCACAGCTTGAACTTGTGTTTGAGCACCTGATGAAGGGGTGTGACTGCTTTAGGTGTAAAGGCAAATTGTTTGCACCTTTGCTCCCCACATGACCAGAGGGGATGGACCCAGGGAGAAGCCAGCCTGGGCTCATATAAGGGTCAGCTGTTAGAGGAAGAGAATCTCTTGGGCTTCAGCTGTTTCCTGTGTTCTATATCTCCAGGGTTTTCCTTCAACTGTTGGGTGAGGTGGGTTTTTTTTGTTTTTGTTTTTTGTTTGTTTTTGTTTTTTTTTTGATGGGGGGGGGGGGGGGGGGGGGGTATAACTATTGGTCTACCTTTGAATACCTGATATCACCAAGAACACGATAAAAGCAATTTTGTTTCTTCGTAAGCAGGACATAAGCTTATTTTTAATGTTAAGCTCTATTAATTAGACTTGCAAAACAAGAGTATTCATTAAATAGGTTTCTATAGCTACCTGTTTTTAACCCTTTATTTTGGCTGCCATTGCCATATATCTGGCTCAGAAAAGGAAGATCAAATAGTGCATCATCTGAACACAGTTTGAGTGGGATAAAGGTCATGTTTTGAAACTGTTCTAGAAATGCATGCTCTGCTTCATTTTAAACCTAAACCAATTCTGAGGCCAGATCTTTAAAGGTCAAAATAATCCTGATTTTTTCAGATTATGCCTTTTTAAATGGGTACTGAGAAATGACAAACAAGGGGTGACTTATGAGTTATGCTATGTCCTAATGCAGGTAGTAGCTGAGGCATGAAGTACTTTCAGAAGCTGATCCTGAGTGCCTAAATGGAATCGTTGTTCCATCTATGAGTTCTGTTATCTAAAGATAACTATAATTAAGCTTATTGCCCATTCCATGGAGCTAAGTCCCATTTGTTAAAGCCCTGAACCTGCTCAGTGATGATGCACTTAAATAATGCTTCTGAAAAGTGGACTCCTGATGTTTTTATAGATATGAAGACCCTATGTTATCCACATGTGGAGGGGAAAAAAAAAATCAGTGTGATTAATTACAAAAGAGAGAGATAAGCAGTAATGGAAAAGAGGGAAGGTTTTAATCTTCAGCTTCTTCACAATCTGATTTCTTTGGCACACTGATCAAAATAGATTATTCTTCTATATCAAGTAAAATATCACTTTCTCTCAGGAGGAATGCTGTATTGACTGAGATGTATCACTCTACTTCAATGACATCACAGACAGGAATCCTCATTGCTATATGAATTTGATGTTACTGAATGAAATCCAGTGAAATGTATTGAGAATAGCAGTACCTCAGTATGTTTCGCTATTAGAGAATGGGTCCTATATACACCCATATCCATATACATGCAGGATGAGATCTGAAGTGGTTTCAACTAGGTCTATTTACTATTCCACTCATAAGCCTGAGCTTTAATGGTTTTGAATATATTGTTCAGTTTTAGTTGTAGCTTTGCAAGATATTTCAGCAATTAGAGCTAAATGCTGTATTAAATTTGCTTGCCTTCCTTGGAAATATTCTGATATTGGTATTTGTAGGAGACTCTATGCAATTAACTCTTATTTTCTTGAAAATCCCAGTGGGTACATATCTGCATATTCTGGTACTTCAGTAACTGTATGAGCCTGTATAATAATTGAATTTTATTAAGTTGAAGGAACTTGATTTGGGTAGACTATGAGTCTCAAGTGCTCAGCATGAATCACTAATAACTTTTATTAGTTGACTAGATGTTACATTCTTTTCTGTCTTCCAGCCCAGGTTTATAAAATTGAAAGATTGGAAGTGGGTACTGCTGAAACGATATCAACTAGTATGTTACAATCCTTTAGCAGATTTCACTGTGAATTACTGGGGAAGATTAATGTTATGCATATTCACTTATGTAAGAGGTAACTAGTAAGTCCCTGCAATAGTTACAAAAGAAGATATTTACACATTATGATAGTTGTGAATATTGGTTCTGGATCCTCGTAAATGTCTTCTATTTGTTGAATTAAGCTAAACTTACTCTGGTCTAGTATCTAAAAGGTTCTTCTGCAAAAACTTTTCCAGTACTTGGGAGTAACAAAATGAGACTGAATAAGGAGGAGTTACCAATCTTGATTCTCCAATTATAGGGTAACCAGAGCTGGATTTCAAGAGCATCTTCATGGTGTTTATAGTTAACTGGCCAGCTGAGATCTCTGGAGCATTACAAATGATAAACACAGCATGAAATGGTTTTAATTGGCATATTCTTTTACTTAAACGTATTCAGTTAGATGTGAACATGACAGAGTTTCTAAGACACACTGTTTAACTGTAGGTTTGTAGGTTGTAGAAATTGTAGGTTTGGCATTAAATTTTAGTCACAAATAGTGAGAAACTAGGAGGCCATGTTTTTCTGTAACAATTCTTGATGTCCATGGATATGTTGTGTTGCACAGTTTAGTAATTATGCGTGTTTTGTTAAATGCCTGACTCAGTCTTAGTTTTATTTTATTTTTTCCAGATAAAATCTGATGTCTTTACTTTTCAACAAATTTTGAGTCATTTCTTTGACTAAATGTTTCAGTTAGAGAATTATGCTGTCGTTTTCACAATTCTGATAGATTATCTTCTTGCAAGAATTGATTTTTAGAAAGCAGCTTGATATTTTACTGATTTTTATGTATTTGTTTAGATCTCACTTTGTGGAGAACCACACTCACTCTCTGTGGAAAACCAACAAAACAAAAACCTGGAAATAGAATAATTTCTTTAGTTTTCTGTTAAGAGGCTTATAATAACTACTGTCACTTTGAGTCCTATGAGAAAATACATATTTCCAAATCTTCAAGAGCCTTAACAGCCTGAAATTCTACACTTTTCTAAGATTTGGAACAAAAATAATACTGTGCTAATACTTGGAATGTGTAAATAGAAATGAGGCACTTAGTGATAGTTCTATCAGTCTGTTTTTGTTCCTAAGAAAAATAGTGGAGTGGTTCAATATGGGCATAGTTTAGTCAAGGGAGGTCATAAAAAAATAAGTAAACGAAAGAAAATTACAAGTTTTATTATACCAGTGGATGGCAATTGTAAGTATATGGAGATTGCTTTGAAAGTAATGCTTCCTATTTATTTCTCTTGAAACTGTAACAGATATAAAGAGCAAATAACGCTATCAGATAGGGAAAAATTCTCAGCTGCAAAACATAATTTTTCAACATAATTACTACTAGTAACTATGCATTTTTACCAGGAATGAACAAGAGCCTGCATGCCGTGCTTGTAGAAATATGTGTGGCTGTCAAGAATGTGGCTTGTCTTTAACGTTGTTGTCACTGCTGAAACGCACCACGTGCTTCCTCTCTGTGCTCACATCCACTGTTTAGCCTCCATCAATGTTCAACAAGAGTCACTGAATGTCAATGGCTGCAATTCTGCATTTTTTTTTTTCACATTGAGGAATTCAGTTCCACACTGTTGCTTCATCCACACTTCTATGTCAGATGCCATTTGACAAACTGCCCCTCTTTTGCCATCTGTCACATGGTGTGCACTGTTACACGAAGTGTAACAATATTTGTGGGAAAGATCCACTTCTACTGCTGTACCACCAACATCTGCCTCTGATGTCATGGGCCAACATAATAAAATGGGAGGCATTACGTTTGGAGTTTCTCGTATTTCAATTTTAGGGAGATATTTTATTAAACTAATTTGGTCTGTTAAATACTGAAAACATTTAATTCGTTAAAATTGATGGGTTTACTGTTTTCTTTTAAGATATGTTTGTAGATCATCACCTCTGGAAAAGTAGATGATTATCACCTCTTCTGGAAGGACTAGACCTTGATCTTAAAGAGGTAAGCATTTCTACTTCTGAACTGATAGAACAGAGATATTACTAATTAACTGTGCAACTGAAATCAGTGGTGTAGTGAATTCCAAGCTAAGAGTGAGCTAAACTGTCTGGGAAAGTTGCAGAACGGGAGTAGTATGAAAAGGAGATGGATAGATTGGATGGATAGACAGGGGGGGAAAAAAGGCAATTATGTTGAAGTACTGCTGGAGAAACTCTATTAGACTGCCACATCAAAACCCCATCGCCCACTCCAAATGTTGAAATCTCTGAGTTGCTTCCTCTCCCTTCCCGTGGGCTGGGGAGCTCAGACATGATTCCTGGTTCTGCTGGGTGGTCTAAGCTCCCTGAGCTGACATGGCAGCCTGGACGGTCAGCAAGCACTGGACCAGGTGTCTGGCTGGCCTCTGGCATCACATCGACAAAAAAAAGTCCGTTGCCCTCTCCTTGCTAAACTTTCTCCTTCATCTGAGGATTTGTTTATTTCCAAGGAGAATGAAGGGCGTTTTCTGAAGTTATGCTTTACAGATCTTTTTCTTAACTGTATTTTTCATGTGAATTCCACTGTAGGTTTAAAATATGTTTCAGTGAATTTTGGAGAAAAGGAGACAAAAGTATAAAAGATATTCAGTCTGCATTTAGCAATGAAGTGGCTGCAATACAGATGTTGTGCTTACTTTCAAGTCACAGTGCAAGGAAAGAATCTTTAGTAAAAACTTACAGAAAAATTCACAAGGGTGATTAAAAGACTGTAAAATAAATACTTCCATCAAGCTTTAGGAAGAGATTCATTAGGACATGCAATATTATCACAAAGTAATATTACCTATCAGTATTTGATAATATTGGCTTAAATACTTCTGGCAATAAACATTTTCAAAAGCAGAAGGTGGTATAAAAAAAACTTCTGAGGATGAAAGAGAGATATTCAGAAATATGAAAAATGCTGATAAAGAGATTACAACTGTTGAGAGATTCCTTTAAGTTATAGTCATGTTTTAATTTATATCTTTTTACCTTTGTACACTCAGTCTTTATATATACAGTCATAGAAACGCAGAGAAGGACTTATTTAGGTTGGCAAAGGCCTTCAGGATCACCAAGTACAACCACCGACCTGAACTACTGAGTCCTGTCACTAGACCTTGTGCAGTGGGAGCTCTGATGTCTGCTCCGTTTTAGACCCTGAAAATAGTCATCGGAAAACAGCAGGTAACTATTCAGTTGAATTTCTTGAATGACTCATTTGGCAAAATGGATGAATATAAATTTCATGAATAAGCTATCCACCTGCACAGCAGTCATATTTATTCTGAAGTTGTATGGGCCAATTCACTAACTTTAATAACTTGTTTTCTAATATCCTCCAAGTTGTTCTCTAAATCTCAAAGGAATTTAAGTCTAACAGTTCTTAATATGGTAGGGGTGAAATAGAATAATTTTGATTGGTAAATGAATTACCTTATATCACTGTAGAAAATAGCACTTAGCCACTTAGGCAATACCAAGCATATGCAAATAATGATCTTAAATTCTGTTCTGCAGCAGTCTGAATCCAATAAACTGCATAAGGTGCAAAATTGTAGAGAGCTGAATTTGTATGAGTGGGCTGAAGGTTCTTCTATTAGTTACCAGTATACCACTACCTATTCTTTCCACTCCACTTTAGGAGAGTGCCAGCCATCACAGATTGAGTGCATCTTTGCTTTCTCACACATCACATGACAACATGCATTGCACTTCAGGCTGCTCTGTAAAAAGTCTGTTTCCACCAAGTTTAATTTTTGTTCCAAAGGCAGGCATGCAAACTCTCTTAGCGGAGATGTTAAAATTTCCCTAGCAAACCCTGCTCATCCGAACACCAGTACACGTAAATTGAAAATTAACCTGCATTAAATATTTGAGTGCATTTCTTAGTGTTAGTAACTCATATTCTACCTTTAATCCTTAGGTTATAATAAAAAGGGATTCTTTTTAAATCACGAGGAAATTATAATTAATAATAACTGGAAATGCTAGATGACTGAAGGGGAGAAAATATTCCGCATTCTACTGGAAGATATACTCCCACTCCTGACCATTGCTGCAAAAAAAAACATGCCAAATGGCATAGAAGACATGCGTTTTGCTAGGATTTTCTCTTTAAAATATTTGGTTAAGTAGAAACGCTTGTGGGTGTTTATGTCAGGAAAAATGTATAACTTGGATAGCTGCACAACCTGAATTTAATTTCCTTGGCTTTGAAAATTCCATGCCAGAAATATTAATTATATAATAATATCATATAAATGAGTGAAACATTCCATCAAAAACATTTCTTCAACAGAAATTTCAGATAGAAGAGAATTGCAACATTTGTATGCATTAGAAGTTGTCTACCATGGCTTTATGAAGAAAGAGTTGAAAATACAAGAAACTTGACACCAGAGTTCTTTTCTAAGCAAACAATTTAAAATGTATTTCTTAAAGTATTTCTTTACTAGTTGCTCAAGTTTACTCATATCTCTACTTACTTGCAGTTATTCCTATATGTTTAAGTAATGCTTCCAGATTGCATCCATTTTAAACTTTCTCACTGTAAATTCAAAAGTAATTGTTTTCAGTCTAATGGCAAACTTTTGAAACGGAAGATTATCTACATTATCTTCAGTAACAGTACTTTTGTCATTAATCTATTTGTCAAACTACATAAAAGTTTTTATGTCGTTTAAAAAACAGCTTTTTAAAGCTTGAGAACTTTATTTACTGAAGCTTTAGGATATGATTCAAGCCTGATGTGATGCAGAGCCATACTTTCTACTTGTCTATAAGGGACCAGGGTTCACAAACCTAAACTCAAGTTTCCTATTAGGCAGACATACACTGTGATATTCCTGTTCCTATCATCTAGGAGTGAAACCCACTTACAAATAAGTTGTTGATTGTCTTAGTTTCACTTCCAAATAACAAAAGAGCGAAGAGCTGAAGTCTGCTCTTTGGATTTGGTTAGTCAGTAGACTAACCAAAATTTAAGTACGTGTTATAGTATTGCATGGGGAAAAAAAAAGTGCAATAGTCTTTGTCATTAAATACCTCATTAAAAGTCATATTTTCTGGTGGATAGGAAAATAATTAAAAAAAAAAATAAAAAAAAAGGAATAAATGAAGAAGTCATGGTCACTGTAGATTGGTTTACCAGAGTTATTTGAAACATGTTCAGAGAAAATAGCGTTGCCAAAAGAGAAGCTGTTTTATTGGCAATAGTCTTATGATCTTACATTGTTAGCATCGCTCTACAGTACGGGTCTATTTCATCCATTGTGCTTCACCAGAAATCTGTCTGATAAAGCAATTATCCAGAGAAAGTGAACTTCATGTGCAGCTGCACTGTTTCAGTACAGATAGAAACTTGCTGTACTCAGGTAATTTCTGTCCTTAATTCCATCATCTCCCACACAGGTTTTAGGAGACCACTCAGTCCAGTAATGATGTTTTGGCATAATATGATGAGTGGGGCCCTTACAGCAACATTTTTGCAGTATGTGTGTAATGTGTTTTTTTCACAATTTAAAAATAACAGCAAATGCTGATAATCTGTACCTCATTTTTTTTAATCACTAATTTATTTTACAAGTATGATTGCTGAAGCATACATATGCATATTCAGTATAAACAGAGATAGTTGAATGCATCTGCCAATATACATATATATTAATTGTTGTAATAATGTGGTAAATTAGTAAAAATTCGATTTAAAAGAAAGAAATATACAAAAATATTTAAAATGCTTGTGCCAGAACAAAATGACCTGCCAAAAAAGCTTAGTCTCACAGCAAGTGAAAAGTAAATTTCTTCTGAATTTTGTGTTGTCACTGGATCAATATTAATGCTTGCTGACTAAAAATTATTTTTCCTATCCTAAGTAATGCCATTACAACAAAATTTTCTATTGCATTTGTAAAACATTAATAGCAAGTTGGTAATTTTCCAAGCTTTTCTGATCATTTATAAAAGAACATATGATCAACCTTTGTACTGAACTAATCAGAAATTCATAATATAAATGATTAGATTTTAATAAGTTCATTCAACAATCTATTTCTGAAGTTTGTTACAGATAATCTGTTGCTATATTAATGTAGCCTAGCAATAATTAACATTCAGCTTTCTGGCACTAATCACCGGAACCATGGATTCCTAGCATTTAAGGCAGCCCTTAGAAATAATGCGATAAAGCACTCAAGAGCGTTCAACCAATTAATGTGCTTGGATGAGTGAGCTTTCCAAGCCATTCAATTTTAAAAGCAAGTGCCTCACATCATGGAATTTTCTCCATGTGGAATTCCCTAGAATTCTGTCCCACTAAATGATGGAGAAGAAAACTGTAATCAGGATGTGTTAAACTGAGAGGATATTCTGCTGATCAAAGACAATGGCTGCTGCTCCTAACAGTCAAAATGTCTCAGAGAAAGAGTATAGCTCTTGCTGTGAGTCTTTCTTTCTACGTGTTGATTACCATTAAGATGCCAACAAATGTAATGTGTAGATACTATCATTAGGCGGCAAGCCTTACTAATCTTTGAGTGCTTTGTGATGTGAAGGGACTTTCAAAACTTTAATTATACAATTATATATTACCTTTGTGTGAGGTGGAGTGGAAGATGCTTATGCTATCTTGCTTTCCTTATTTTTTCTTTAAGAGGGTCAGAATTTCCTGAAATGTCACGTTCTTCCAAAAAATTACTGTAAAATATTCATGTTTCGTTGAGAAAAATATCCATAAGACTTAGGGATAAAAATGAAATGTGACAAGATGCAAAGAGGAAAGAAAATTGCTGTTGGTTTCATGCAGTAAATACATGAATATGTTTTTTCAGTGTCAGTTAAATTTGCTCAATTTTTTCTATGAAAATCTATTTTTTCAAAATCTTGATGCTAAGCACAACCTCCAAATGATAATATTTCTATACTAAAGCAGATTTTACTGTCTGACTTTATGACTGTCTCTACTGATTTATAAACTTGCTCTCTTTTAAACACTGACTGTATTGATATAAAATTAAGAAAATATTTTGCTATGTATTTAAATTCTAGGAAGTGCATAATACTAAGTAGAAAGTCTAGATTAAAATGGTATTTTTGATTTTTTTTTTTATAAGATACTCAAAATAATTAATCTAGATTTAAAATTTTCTTTTTTTTCTAACATATTTGAAAATCATTAATCTGCACTTGTATTACAGGACCAATTTTTCCTATTCCTGATTAAAAGCGAATGAATAGTTTTAATGTAGATGATGAAACATCTTTGTTTATGCTTTGTATTGTTTTCTTAAAAATATTTATGTATGTATAAGCTGCTTAGATAGTGTTTATTCTAATTTTTGTATGAAATGCTTTGCAAGATGCTTTTTACAATGAAATTGATGTATGCGAAAAATGTTGACTTTCTTATATGTTTTAGTGTTTCTTAATTCTTTCTGTTCATTTATAGGATTCATGAAACTTTCCTGTTGTTCCTTTAAGAGTTCAGAAAGCATGAGGTCATATTCATATGAGCTTCTGATCCTCAACTGAAATGTAGCTATATATCATAAATTTCTAATCTGCAAGGCCACATTCATCTCACTATATCCAGAATTTACTCTCGTGTCCCAGATGCAGAATTCTTGGCTTTATCAGATGTTGGAGCAAGATTTGGGTCTCATTAAGTTCCACTCATTCTCACATACATTCACTGTCATTAAAAAAATAAAAAAAAAAAGGGGGGAGGGTATTTGCAGGGGATAGGAGTTGATGAATAGGAAAACTTACATCTGGAAACTTACATCTAAACACAGCCTATAAGCCTATATGTCCACTTGTGGCATATAGTATATCAAGGGGAAAAAGGAGAGAGCAACACTGTAGGAAAGAGCAGAATGCCTCTTTTGCACTCAGTGACTGATTGGGCACTGGTGGTTTTCACTCTGATCACTTTGACTGCAACTGATGTGAGATAACTCCAAATATTTTCTTAAAGATAATGTAGTTGTGAAAGAAATGCCTGAATGGAGTGAGAATATAAGATGCTGACATACAATAGACCTCTTGCCTTTTCAGAGGTAAGTTTAGTGATGGGAAGATAGGAAAGGTTACTTTCAGCTCCTGAAAACTGCAGTCTCCGTTAACCATAATACAAGAAGCTATCTGAGATCTAGGATGTCAAGAAAAATTTGTAGCATGTTTTCTCCTCTCCTGGTACTGAATCTCTGAAGAAGCCATCATACAACAGAAGGTAGGCAACCATGTGAAGAAACACATTTTTTCTTTTTAAGAAAAAAAGAGCTTCCTTCCAAATATTACAGAAAAAATACATTAGGGCATTCATAATGCTAAATTTCTATTTCATCACTAATTCTATCTACCTGAAAGACATTGAGCACGCACCACCTCATTCCAATAGTATTCCTACCTGGATTCCTGGAGGTATATCAGTCCTCTTGCCTTCCACATGATCCGTTTAGCAAGCCTGTTTCTGCATCTGATAATAGCCCTGAATGGCATAAGACATATTATTTTTCAAAAATATTTTCAGTATATGTCTTGTAGACCAGAAGGAGCATGTGGTACAAGGCTTATTCAGCTACTGACATTGTTTTGATTAATTTCTGTCCCTTTTTTCTCTTTTGCACAAGAGCACACACATGGATCTGCTTTCCTACTTTAACCATCCCAATCAAAGCAATCCCTTTGATCAGCAACACAAATTACAGTACATTGCATATTCTACAATTGAAAAGTCCAGTGTGCACTGTAGTTTGATATCCAAAGGGCATGTAAAATATTTCGAGTACAGATGAAAAGGAATGTTGTTTTTTGGCTGATTGGTAGTCTGGTGCTGTAGCATATTACTCCTCTACGTCTTTGGCTAATGTGGCTTCTGTAAACAGGCTGACTCATTGAGCTCCTGTAGGAAAACTCAACCTTTTTTTCCACATTAGTTTCATTTGTTGGCTACTTAGAAATCTATCTTTATTTTCTTTATTTTCTAAATCACAAAATGGCTGTCGAGAAATTAAAATATGAACCCATACAAGGAACAAAGGAAGCCTTCATTGTGTCTTGGGTTACAGAACCTCATTTCTCGTTCCACTAGTTGCTTCTAGAGGCTTTCATTGCTGTGGTGCTTAAGACAGAGATGTAGACATCCTCACAATCTAGCACTAATCCCTCTGGTGAGACAGGGAAGTTATGCTGTTTCCTTCACAGATGGGAAATCTGAGGATGTAAAGTGTAAGATCAGCATGAAGCTTCTTTTAGCTCTTTTTCTCTCTATGAGGTGTGCTGTGCTATGCAGGGGTGCCATATTAACTCCTGTTTGGAACTCTAATTACTGATGTATCTGCAAGCCAGTTTTTCACTGCCCTGGAGCTGTTCAAGGCCAGGCTGAATGGGGCCTTGATCTGCCTCCTCTAAAGGGAGGCGTTTCTGCCTATGGCAGAGGGATTGGAACTAGATGAACTTAATGATCCCTACCAACACAAACTATTCCGTGATTCTATAAGTTCATTCCTACTCAGCTGTCAAGTAGCAATTAATCCTTTCGTGGGTCTTCTGAAAATCAAGGAAATGGTTCTCATATTCTGTTCAGTTTTCTCCCAGTCATTTGAAGCTTCCTTTTATGCTGGTATTTTGTATTTTAATTATCATTTGGTGAGGATTTTTGGCTTTAACTTTCTGTTTGTGTTTAATAATCCTGTGCTTTATTTCTCTTTCTCTTTCACACATTTTAAACTTTACAGTCACAGATGGTCCCCTCATACATAAAGTTAAACACAGAAAACAGTCTACTTGAATAAAGGACATATATAATTGTTTGCAGGATCAGGGCTCAGTGAGCACATCATAAATCCAAGCAGGCACTTGCCAATGGAACCTGATGGGCAGTCACATAAGTTGGCACATAAGGAGCCCTCAGAAACTCCCTTCTTACTTCTTGGGAGTTGTTCCACATCCCAAGGCACACACCTGTTTCCTTTAAAAAAAAAATAAAAAGAAAACAGACATTACTTCCTATGTTTGTATTTCTCATACTGGGCTGGAGAGTGAATTCAGAGGCACAAATGACAGAAGCCAGATACACAGAGGTTATTTTAGTCGTGGGCATCAGCATGCAAAGCAAGACTGGACACTGACTCTCAGAATTAAATACTTTCCTTTTCTTTTCCCAGGAAACAAACAGGACAGGAAAAAATGGCCACAAATTGTGCCAGAGTAGATTTAGATTATACATAAGGAAGAAGTTCTTCTCTCAGAGCATAGTCAGGCACTGGAATGGCCTGCCTAGGGAGGTGGTGGAGTTGCCGTCCCTGGTGTCTGGATGAGGAGCTACAAGATATGGTTTAGTGCTTGTGGTAGCAATGGTAGCGGGAGGGCAGTTGGACTAGATCATCTTGTAGTTCCTTTCCAACTTTATGATTCTATGATTGTTGGGGTACTTAAAAGAGAATAAATAGGGAAATAATACTGTCAGTGTAAATACTTTTGGAGTTGTTGTTTCATTCATCTGGGAAGGATTAGGATAAAACACAGCACAAAAAAAGGCCTAACGCTTTTTCTTTTTTTTTTCTGTTTTCCTAATCTGTTTCTAACCCTTGAGCTCTTACATGGGGCCTGCTGGCACATCTGAATGCCATTGCCTGGTTAGCTTTAGGAGTGTGATTTCATGAGGGCACTGAGGTTCACAGAGACCTTGCATACTGGCAGCAGGATGTGTCCTTATTGGGCTTTATATTTGCTCATGATTGAGGAATAAACAACTGTGAAGATAAAATGTCGGCATATTCACCTTTTACTGAACATATTTTCATGTTTCACCAAGCCTTCATAAGCATTTTGGTACAGAAACAGCTCTGTTTATTGGAGGTGCTTGTTCTCCAAGCTCTTGGGACTGTGCCCAGTTGCAATCACAGCAGTGTTATTGCAGTTCCTTCCTGTCCCTTTGATGTAGCATTCGCTTTTTAAATTCCTGCTGCTTTCACTCATTTTTCTCTGTGTGCTTTTTGGCTGAGTTTCTGAAGGTACTGGGCCTCTGTTAGGGACAAAGCTTTAACAGGGAGGGCATGTTTCTCCCACCTCACTTTTTCACTAACTCTTAAATGGCTGATTAATTTATTAGCATGCACAACCTCTGGATGCACAGTGTGGACTATATCTCATACAGTCTCCCATATTTAATGCTTAAATAAATCAACTTTAATAAGACAGTGAACTTTTTTTTTCCCACCTTCTCTGCTTTCTCCCCTCAAATTGCTGCAGGAGTTTAAGGAGTTGACTGCTGTAGAGGAGGGATTTGGTGCCTTGCAGGACCAAGCTACTAAATGTCAAATACCTTGCAGCAAATACCGTAAAAATACAACTATTAGCAAAACTGTAGGGAATATTCATATTCAGTTTCATGGTCCAAGGAGAAAAAGATGTGAATGGCAAACCTGACACCAGCACTGAACTTACATGGGTGATTCAAAACTCTTTGACTTATTTCATCCAATGCAGTCATCGTGATTTGTTTTTTAAAAATATTTTATTGTAAAGTTTCAGAGTTTGCACAGGGATGTTAAGATCATTACCATGTCAGAGAACAATTGGCATTTCTCCATAGAAGGAGGGAGGATAAGGGTAGAAAAAAATGATCTTAAAAGGATATCAGATCTATTATTTTTCTCCTAAAGTTACCATAGTTAAATTTAGCTGAAGATGTACTCTAGACCTGCTCTAAGTACCATATTTTGATACATGTTTTTCTTTTAAGCCATATTTTTTTCTCTTTTTTTTTCATAAATACAATATATAGGAACTTGGGATTTCAAAATTTAATTGAAACTTATTGAAAACTAAGTAGAATTGAAGGAAAGGTGTAAAAGTTGTGGTGTAATGGACTGAATATGCCTCTTGATCTGAGGTGTGTTCTTCAGCAAGCAACTTACCTTCAAGGTTTGTAAAATGGAAACAGCACTAATTTCCTTGCATTTTATCCTATAAGGTCCTATTCCACATTCTTACTTCAGTCAGGTCCAGCAAGAGGAATATCAAAGTTCATTTCAGGAAAGACTGGACAAATTTTGCCCTCAAATCTTATGCATTTCTGTGAGAGGAGGAAGGTGGCACAAGACGCATCATTAGTCTGTCCTTTATATTCATGCTGAGCTAATCATCATAGTATCAGAGCACTTTCTCTAATTAAGGTGTAAACAAAGAATATAGATGTCTGTCATGAAATTTCCTTTCTGTTCCTCTCCCACAGAGAAAAGATATGTGAATGATACGTGGGAAGGATGTTGTGATATTCACATAAAAAAGTAAAGCAGACAGTCTATTGGGAAAGAAAAGGTTAAATAAATTAGCTTTATAGTTGCACTGTAAAAGCTTCTGGTTTGTTGACACACTGTTCCTTCAGACAGATTTTTCAAACCTTACACACGATTTTTATTCACTGAACTTTCAGGAATGAACACTGGAGTCTAAATGAGATAAGATGTGCAAATGTCAGTGAAAAGTATCATTAATATATGCAGAAGAGGAAAAAAATGGTTATGAAGGACATCTTTGAAAAAAATTGTATTATTTACTAGGATTTATAGCAATAATATTTTTCATTAAGGACAAGTAATAATCAATAATGGATTGGGGGGACACTGGAGCATCAGTTAATTTTTTTGGTCATCAATACAAACACAAATCCTAGCAATTGTGATTCTTGTTATTCGTCCCAGTACTTACACTTGCACATTCTAAGGTCCAAATCTTCTGCAGATGTAAATTTCTCTAAGTCTTCTGATTTCAAAATCCCAGTGCTGGAGTGGAGGAGGGACACAACTAAATAATATATTTGTTTGGGAATGTTGTTAAGAAAATGCTCAGGTTGATAGATGTTAAGCCACTTTAGATATATTCCTCAATGTTTTTCTCCTCTACTTCTTTCTTTCTTATTTTGAAAAATTGTTTCACTCCTACAGTTGCATTTATTGTATGTTGGTCATGTTGCTATTCTCCTAAATTGGATGTTCTCAACTGTTCCCTTGTTATTTACTTTGAAATGCAAACCTCATTTCCAATTTTGACACAATAGCTCTCTATAGCAAAGGTGAAGGGAGCTTTTAGTGGATAAGGAATGAAAGACTGGAGTAACTTAATGGCAAAATTACTACTGTGCTTTCCATATAAATGTTATTTAAAAATCATATCCAATAGCTGTTGTTCTGCTATCAGGATTTTCTGGTATTACTCAACATTTGGACTTGGGATCACAGCATATTGATAGATGGGCCAGGTAATTAAAAACTTCCCTGCCATTTTCTGCATGCACAAGCAGAGTATCTGGTGCTGCAGATTTGCTGCATAGACAAATGCTATTCTAGCTACCAGCATCACCAGAAAAGTTAGACGCGCCTCCTTGCATTAACTTGCAAAATAGTATGTGGCCTATCAGCCTGTAAAAGATGCCATCAAGCAAGATCAAGCTTGTTCGTAGCTGAGGAGATGGTACTCATCAAAGAACAGAAGAGCCTTGGAATGCAGCTCAACTTCCAACTTGAATAGATCTTACTGTGCTCTCAGGAGAAAAAGCATAATGAAAACTGGGCTTTCCCAGTTCCAGTGGGCTAAACTGCAACTTCATCTATTCTGCTGTGAGCCAGAAATTTGCTCGATGAGCACCTTTGAAAATGAAGTTTTGTTAGCTTGTATAATTTTAAGGAGAGCTTTACCCAAGATTTTAATTTGTAAAGGGCTACTAAAAGAATGGCCTGATCACTTGTGTGAGTCATTTATATCATCTTTCTCAGATCACGTCATCTTCTACTGAAGGATTTATACAAAAAAGATATATTTTCAAATTTCCACCTACAGGATCTGAAATGTCCTGCAAACTCTGTCCTTATGCAAATTATAATAGTCCAGCTGCTCAATCAATTATATTAAAATTGGTGTGAGCTTTTTGAATTCATAGCATTGCAACTGAAATACAACTTTAAACAATTTTTTTAAAAAATGATGAATGAGTTGGTGGCCAATTTAACATGTTACGAGAAGGCTGGCCTTTCCAAAACTCACGAGCAAACTATTACCTTTTCTGTAAAAATTAGAGGCTTGATGTATCTCAGTTGAGAAAAATGAGTCATTTCTGAAAAGTGATTTCGTTTAACATTGGTAACCTTGTCTACCTGCCTCTGACAACACATGGATCATAAGCATTGCCTGAATCTTGTACATAGCAATTGGTTAGCATAAAAGAGTTTATTTAAGATACTTTGATGTTACTTCATTTTAAGCCCTTTGATTTTGATTCATAAAGTAGTTTCTAGGAATTCTTTGTAGTTTTCCTTAGTGTGATTAAATTTCCAGATGCTTTCCCACCACTACAGCTCTGATTATATCTGAGAAACAGACCTTTTTGGTTAGAGAGTGCAATTTTTAAACATTCATTTTTCAGACTAAGCTTGCTGTTCAAGTTCTGGTCTGCTGCTTTCTGGATTGTGACAGGCATTAAAAAACTCTTGAAACAATGATATCATTCTTCTCAAAAAGACTCTGTTTCATCTTGTTTATTGGGCCCTAGTATTTTACAAGGTAATATTAGTTACAAGCCATTTACTGAATTATGAGGCTTTGGACAGGTTTAGCTAACATGCAACTAATCTTAAAAAGCTGGGCTTTTAAATACGCAGTTATTATGTTGTTCATAATGCTACCTTTCTTAGTTTTGAGACAAACTAATCTTGACAAGGTGTTGTGTTTCATGGAGGGAAAGGAAAAGAAACTGATGGGTAGATTATGAGTTCACATGAACATAAATTTCCTTAAGATTGTCACTTATCTTTTATTATGTAGTATCATCAAACTGAAATGACCACTGAAATGTGTTAAGTAGAATAACTCAGGACTTACAGTAGTGTACCCTAGGGTCTATTCTAGCCAACAGTTTCAAAAGGGAAAGAAGCTTTTGGCTGATTTTATTTCAAGCGCTCACTGTGGTTTCTCCAGAACAAAGAGTACCAGTTCACATTTCTCTGTACAATATTATTGTAGCTGTGTTTATGGACTGTATCTTTCAGACCATGCAATATTAAATGATATGACATCAACAATGGTGGGCAATTTCCCTTTAGTGACATAGACATATGTTGTACTTCAGAAAATAAAGACAAGAGTCTTGCTTGAAAGAGCGGATGGCAATTTAACACAAAAGCTACAGAAGAAGATAATAAATATAGGAAAAATTTTGAGGGGGAGACTAAGGATGGTGAGCTTAGGTGACTGCCTCGGTATAATTTGAGAATTGCTTTACCATGTTTAAATAAATTTAGACTAATCTAAAAGTCTTCAAATAAATAAAGGCTAATCTAGGAGTCTACTCAGAGAAGTGAATTTTGACAGGTACATAATCACCATATACGAATAGTAGCTACACACAGCATCTCAGATTCCAGTCGTGCTCAGCCCATTAAATCACACTGCCTAGCTGAGTGACAAATTCACAGATCTTAAAATTTGTACTGATGGCACAATTGTGGCATACTCAAATATTAACGTTTTCCATTGTGAAAAAAAAAAAAGCAGAAATTTTCCTCTTATTCTCTTCTAAATGAACTGTAAGTTTAGGATGTGAGGTTGCCCTACAAATGTAGAATGGAAACAGAAAGCAAAGGAGCCAACTTCCACACTTTTCTGCTCGGTCCTGACGCAGCTGTCATGGCCGAAATGCCTGAATAGGGTTGTTGATACACCTGTGATTCAGGACTTGGCTACATTTAAAATCATACATAGTTAAAATAAATTACCACCACTCTCTCTTGTTAGTTAGACTGTAGGAGCCATAAAGTCAGAAAACAGTAAAACTGTGAGAGATAATAGCAGAAACAAAAAACTAAGCAAGTCCAAATGGAGCTATAAAAGAGCCATTTTGCACCAAACAGCATATTTTCAAGTCAGTGTTTTGCAAATCATCAGACCTGCACAGACTTTCTTTTCCCTGTCTCAAAGCCTCAGTGGCTTTTCTGAACTGGGACTAATGCAACCTACATCTGTGAGTGGAGCTTATGTACATCCATGCTTCTCAGCCTGGGGATGCTTCAAAAAGGACTTCAAGGAAAAGGAAGATCCTACAAACCCGGACACCTGCAAATGAGAAAAGGAACAGAAATGGGGAAATGCAAGCTAGCAAGAGAATTCAGAATTTATGCTGAGAATTTATGTTGATTCTGAGCTGAGTGTAGTAACATTGTACAGGCAGCCACTGGAGTGTTATCAGAAATTTTCAGATGATGTATCTGGTAGGGGGTTGAGCAGCACTGTAATAAAGAAGTGGAAGTCGCAGACATCCTCATCTCCCATTGTTTGTATCCAGCTACTTGTTTGCAGAAATTATTTGTAGATGAGCTTATCAGACAAAGAACGAAGTTTACGTTTCTATTTATTATCCATTTGAAAATAGATACAGAAAAATAATTTGTTGCAGAATATTTGAGGCATCTTTCACAAAGAAAATTTAGCCACTCTTTGAGACATCTGCTACTGATTACCTACCTCAGTCACCCTGTGTTTCTACTCTGTGACTACATACAAGCTTCATTTCAGAAAGTTTCTGTTTATTACATTGCAAAGAGGAATAGCAAATACCAACAAGAGAATAGTGCTGTCTACATGCAAATATAAATGCTGGTGGAGAGACTAGACATCCTCCAAACAGGAGTGTGTTTGTGAATGCTGAGTAATTAGCCATGCCAAATGGCATCACCAAAAGATTTCCCCACCTGAAGTGCTCTGAGTGGCACAGGTAAAGTTCTGACACCAGAGAGGGAGTACTCTGCTTCCATCTGTTGGCTAACGAGAGGAAAGGCAGCCAGCTCAAATTTGATTTTCATCCAGAGGAACAGATGTCTCAGAGGACAGCTGTGCTATGGCAGGCAGGGGGAACAGGCAAAGGCAATCTGTTCACATCAGCTTCTCTCACAGTGTCCCTACCACTGCCTTGAGACTCACCACTACCACAGGTACCTGTGAACTGTACAGCTTGTAGAGATGATCCAAGAAAAAGAATCCTAGAATCACAGAATGGCTTGGAAGGGACCTTAAAGCTCATCTAATTCTAACCCCATTGTCCCCCACCAGATCAGGCTTCCGAAGGCGTCATCCAACCTGACCCTGAATGCCTCCAGGGATGGGGCATCCACAGCTTCTCTGGGCAAAAGAGGAAAAAGGTATCTAGTTTGTGGTGAGGAATCTATCCAAATAGCTATCACATGCTGATTTCTAGACAAGAAAATCCAACTTTGAGGGCATTCTTCAATATGAAATGACAAACAGTGAAACAAGAATACTGATGTGTTCTCTCTGGGGTTTGTGATGCTGACAGCCAAAGTCAACAAGATCAGCAGGAAAAGAATCAAAGTTGAGTTGCTATTGGTGGGCTGTGGTGCAGCCATGGGTCTCAAACATGCAGAACTACCTTCCTGTCCAAGACCTCTGCATATGCATTGGGTCTGTAGAAATATACAAACCATGAAGACCAGCCTGTGCTGATGTTTCCTGAGGCAGGAAACTTGGGCTTTGGGCTGAGTTAGTAAATTCCTGCAAGATGTAGTGGGGATGGATGAGAAGGCCACATTTAAGTTAAGCAACTTTACAAGAGACAGTATCACCCTCTATTTCCAGATACATGATAGTACTTTTCTTGGTTGGTTTTATTTGAAAAAAAGTTCTCCCCAGTCTTCTCAGGAACTCTGAGAATGTGTCTCTAATTCCAGCTCTGGTTGATGATAAGAACTCTAAAGGAGTACTATGTATGCTAGAAAAGAAATGAACAAATTTAATTACTGGACACAACATTAACTTTATCATCTTCTATTATATACATTGCTTCAACCTTATGATGTGTAACAGATACTATACAGACCTATCCATGAAATAAAATACTCAGTTTTATTCTAGCACTTTTACTTCATTCTATATTCATGTATATATTGCCACCTAAAACATTTACCTATTTGAAGATTTCTGCTTACATTCACTCATATCACTCATATTTTCTGGTTTCAAATGCGTGGAGGATTTAAGTCTAACAATAGTTTTTTTTATCTTTTTTTTTTAATAATTTCCAAAGTACAAACACATATAATTGCTGTTGTGTTATGATGTGGAGGGACTGTTTTTTCACCAAATGTTAGTTGCACTCTTACCTTTTACTTCATTTTAATTATAATTTCCATGGAATTATGAAATAAACTAAGTAAAAACAATGTACAAAGCAGAAGTCTTTGTGCTTTCATTTTACTTAATTAAGATATATGAAATTATAAACTATGTACAGCACAACTGAAAGCACAAATTCTCATTTGAGAAAAAAATGAAATATTTTTAATACTTCTCAACCTCTTAATTATGGAATTATCTTAAATTGTATATTTAAGTCTCACATACTATTTGTTCAAAGAATTTCTTGACTCAGGATAAAATTATAAAGTTTGATTCTCTCTTTTCATTGATACAAAACAAAGGTTTAGGATTACATCACAATAGAGGAACACAGTCGGTGGATCAGCAAGCCAAGTAAGAATCAGTACTTAATGAGCTGTGCCTTCTTGATCTTGACGATCAACTTTGCACCTATCAAAACTCATAACTCTGGGCTTAACATTTGCTAAAAACAGATAGATTCAAAATAGTATATAACTCTTGCCACCCAAGTGTTATTTCTTGGGAGATAAAGTGACTTTGTGACTATTAGCATTAAAAAAATTACTTACTGTCTCTTGGTCCTTTCTGTTCACTTCCCTTTAAAAAGCAGAACTGTTTCACCGTAAACTGCTCAGATCATTTGATTACTGATATAAATCTCTATCTCCCACTTCTGTGCAAAGCAACCTTTTAAAATCCATTCACTCTAGCACATGCAGAAGGGGGATAAAATGCATTTTTCTCAAGGAATAGCGCAAGGAGTCTTTGTCTAGCTTGTAATGGAGGAATATATTTGGTGAAGGGGCCACCATGACAGGTCATGCCCACAGGAAGCGATCTAAGACACGAGAGCTGTAGTTCAGTCGGGTTTCTTCGGTTCAGTGCCAGTGACATTTTTTTTCCCATTTGAGTCAACAGACTTTAGGGGCTTGGTGGCTGTTGGCACATAATACCAGCCTTTGAAATACTGATTGCTCAGCCAAAGTTAACAGAAACAGCTGCAAAACAAGATGTCATTATCTCTGGGTTTTGCACGGAGAGCTACAAGTGCACTGCCATCTGCAAAGAGCGGTTCTTTAATAAGGGGAATTCTGAAGCCTTTGTTTCTGTATACGAAAAGACAAATTATAGGCATTGCTTGGGGAAATCTGGAACTGGACTCTCAAAAACAGGCTCCAAGTTTGTTCCGTTTATTACTGCTGCAAAAATGAATCTAACACTAAAATGCTGCAGTTCTACCCACCTTTGCAATCCATCTTTTATCCAAACAATCAACTTCTTCAACTTAGGTGCTTGTGGCAAGAAGGAGAACTGGGACTATTTAATTCTTTGAACTTGAATAGTATCAAAAAGCATTAGAAACCATGGTGGTGGTGGTTCATGGCTGTAAAAAATCATGGTGTTGCATGGGCATGCATAAGAAAGATCCAAGGTAGTATTTTGCATGTGGCAATCCATAAATATCCAGTCACCTCTGTCATTACAACGCATTTTTCCAGTTCATTGCCTAGCTAACAGGACCCATGTAAGCTGTTGTAATACTGCTTTTTACAGAGAAAAAAAATATATACTATCAGAGGCTCTGACACATTTTAAATAATACATTTTGTGTCACATTGAACCTATGCTGAGGAAATGAAATAAGGTCATGAATTTCTGATTAATTTTAAGCTTTGAATAATGATTTAATTACAGCCAGTGATTTTTCTTAAGTTGAAGAGGTGCAGAGACTACAGAATGTAATCTTGAAGAGTTCACAACCATGACAAATAATAAATATTCTGTATTGTACAGGTAAAACATGAAATTCACTGAAGGTATACTGTCAACCAATAATCATCAGGATTTCCATTAAAGTAATAAGAGTCTTGATGTCAAGGATCACAAAGCTGGTGTATTTTACTAACTTTATACTTTTTATTTACATGCAAACTTTGTACTAGAAAGCCTTCTTGTGTACACAGTGTTCTACAATTTTAGAAGTTCTTCTATAATGCACTGCTCCACTCATCCCATTTGTCTAAAAAGTCAGTGACAATTCACTGGAAAATCAACAACAGATTTTAAATAAAAAAGCAGTGAATAGATGGTAATTGGAAAATTGTTTGGGTTAAGAAATGCAAAGAAGCATGCAACTAGAGACAGGAGCTAGGGAGAAAAAATAGACAGGCCTGGAAAAAAAAGTCACTGAACACATGGGTCTACAATAGGCACAAGGATTAGCCAGTGGTCTGAACAGAGCGGCTGAACAGCTTTTGAAGTTAAGTGTTTTCATAAACAGGAGTTTAAAGAACAACAAGGAATGGGTTCAGGGCAGGAAACTATAGCAAATTGGAATGGCTATGGAGAATATATTAAAAGAGTTACAGAAAGCTGAAGTCTTTTATTCATTTAAATAATTGAAACATGGGTTTTCTAATATGAAATTTTAAAATTGAGATACTTATTTTTTTCTGGTATGTGGATAAAATTATTTCATTTATTTATATGCATTACTCACTCACCCTTTAGGTTGAGTTTCTGAATTTCCTATGAATGAAAATCTATAGGAGAAGACACCTGCTTTGAATTGAAAGAATTTGAAAGAATTTCATAGCTTTTGTCAGAACAAAACTGTTGTCCCAACATTAAGCAGGCTCTGAAGGCTTACCACCTTCAATATGAAGTCAACAAGCTTCAGTATATGAGCTGTAAGTTAAACAAGGCTCAGGAATATTTCCTAAAAACGTGGCTTTTCTGAACAGTGTTTCCTAGCACTGGGCAGCACATCTATCTGTGATGCTCTGAATTTTTGACAGCAAGGCATGCTCTTTTCTGAATGTCTCCCAGGGTCTGTATTCTCTTCAGCCCACAGCAGAAGAGGCTGAAGGGCCTACAGCTTCTCTCAGGGCAGTGCTGAGCTCTGCTCTCTGTGACAGCAACAGGACTGGAGGGAATGGCATGGAGCTGTGTCAGGGGAGGGACGGCTGGGGGTAAGGGAAAGGGTTCTTCACCAGAGGGAGTGGGCATGGAACAGGCTGCCCAGAGCAGTGCGCATGTCCCTAAGTGCCAGAGTTCAAGAAGTCTTTGACACCACCCTCAGATTTGGATTTTGGATGGTCCTATGTGGAGCCAGGAGATAGACTCAATAATCATTATGGATCCCTTTCACCTTGGGATATTCTATGATTTTTTCTGAAAGATCAGAAAACCAAATCTACATTTGCTATATTCTAGACAGGTGGGATAACCTACTTTGACCTGGGGTGTGAACTGCCTAAAGTTCACACTAAACTTTCGTTTAACTCTCTGTGAACAGTGAAGATGAGTTAGAAGCACATTCAAAACATTTAACACTTCCTAATTCTTATTATTTTTTTTTTTAAAAAGAAGACTCTTCACAGCACTACTTCTAAGAAAACAGAATGTGAGAAAAATTTCCACAAACACTTCCAAATTGCCATTCACTTGGTTGTTTATTGTCAAGTTACACCAACATCCTTATATGGAGTGGTCTGATTATCCAAGGGCAAGACTCTATGTGCAGGCAGAATTTTATCAAGACAATTGGCACAGTTGGGAAAAAAAAATCAGGCCCTAAAGGTCTTCTTCAAGCAATAAACAAAAACTTAAAAGCAAAACTAAATATCCATTGCTCTTACTTCTGTTATTTTTAATTGGCTGAACAACTCAAGAGAAGGCTGTAGATAGACCAGGCACAGAGGGGTCTATTTGCCAGGAGACAAGCTATGAGCACCTGTAAGCTACAGAAGAGACAGAATGAAAAAAATTAACTCTGGGAACTTAAAGAGATGGAAACATAAGGTAAGTGTCTTCACTTAACAAACTTAACCACCTTTGGTATCAAGCGGAGTTATCCCTTCCAGTTCTTGGACCTCACTACCATGAGAATCAGGATAGAAGCAAATAGAAGTGATGGTTTCCCTTCTGGACTGCTCCCAGTCCTTCTAATTTCAGCCCTACCATACATGCAGTTCTGGGCTCAGGTCTTGAAGCAATCTGTTTTGAGATCTCGATGGGATACACATTTGTCTAGATCAGTGCTGTAAAGAGAATTAATAGGGGTTGACAGCAAGGTGTGTTACCACCTTAATCCATCCCTTAGCCTTCCTGTAGCACCTTGCAAGATTGCTTTGGCCAGGTGGTAAACGCAGCAATGCATTATCTCTTGAGATATTAACATTTCTGGATTTGTATCGTGATTTGACAGGATCCAGATGCCAAATAAAAACCCAATGCTGTTGCCTTGAGGCGTATCAGGCTCCAGATTTCTAAGGCGTAGAAGGGAGGCTAAATCACGCTGTTGAGCAAAAATTTGGTAAGCTGATTTTGGAAAGCCAGGAAAAAAATAAGTGGCAATGTCTGGCAGGATTCGGGATTTGCAGCCGGATTTTCACAACAACCTGCTCTTGATTCGTGCGGTCGCCACTGACAGATCCATGCCGGTTCTTTAATCAGGCGTTGTGCTTCAGGTGCCTGACATCCAAAAGTTACTCAGGCACTACAGCGCTGCATTCTTCTCGCCTATACTACAAGACTTGGACAGCATTCTATAAACCTCTGTCCATATTTGTTTTTCCCCCTGTTTGGACACATCAACCGTGGGACAAGAGCTAAGACTGAGCGGGAGCGCAGAGGGACCGGGCCGTGACTCACCCTCCGGGGCCGAGCGGGGAAACTCCCGCTGCCGCCGGGCTGCGGTGGCAGAGCGCATGTGCGGAGGTTCCCAGCCTCCGCTCCTCGCACCCTCCCCTGCCTGCCTGCCTCTCTCCCGCCCTTCCTCCCTCCAGCCGCCCTCCTCCCCGCCCGCCGCCGTCTCCGCTCCGTGCCGGCTGTGGGTGCTGAAGTTGGGCGGATGGCAACAGCCCTGCTCCGCTAGAGACGAATCGCCGCAGCCCTTCTCGGGATCGCTGAGCGCCAACTGCACGCAGCCGGGCGGGGGTGGGTAAGGCGCTCCGCTTGTGTTTGAGCCCGCACCGCGTTGAAATGGCATCAAAATGTCTGCTTTGGAGTGATGCGCGGAGCGGGGGGAAAAGAAAAAAGAGGAAAGAAAAGAAAACAAGACAACAAAACGCGGGGGGGGGGGAGTTAATAGGAAGAGAAGGGAGGGAGGCGAGAGAGAGGGAGGGAAAGAGGATGGATGGAGGGCGGCGGAGTGCAGCCGAAAATGCGTTCAGCGAGGGGACCGGCTGTATGTCAGTGTGAGTGTGCGTATGTGTGTGCAACAACGGGCGGCTGCAGCGCTGAGGCTGCAAGGTGGTGTTTGTGTGTGTGTGCGTGTGTGTGCGCGGCTCCGTGCCCGCGGTGCACAAAGGGGTGGGGAACCGTACCCGCCGGCTCTGCCCGCTCCATCCTCCGCAGCCCCCTGCCTGTGTCCGGGGTGCCGCGGGGATCTGCCGGGCGATGCCGCGGGGATGCGCCGCGCCGGGCGATGCCGCCCAGTCCCGGGCGGGGGGAGCGGGCCGCCCCCGGGAAAGCCGTGGGCACGCGCTGGCGGGGTGACAGCCGCCGGCTCGCGGTGAGGCAGCGCTCCTCCTGCCTTTCCTCTTGCTTGACCTTCCCTCTTGTAAAGCGGGTCTACTTGGCGGGAGGAGGGAGGGGAAGGAGGGAATGATTATTTCTGTTAGTGCAATTAATATTTCAATCCGAGGAGCCGGTGTGAGGCTGCTCTGAACACAAGAGCTTGCTTTCCTACCCCTCCTCCCCAGTCTCGCACTGGGGAGCCCCCGCCGCCGCCCTTCGGGGCCGCACCGCCCTCCGCGGCACCCGGGCGGCACCCGCCGCCCCCGCCCGCTCTGCCCTGCGGCATCGCCATCCGCCGGCCCCGGCCTCCTTCCTCCCCGGGAAATGTCGGAGGGCGGGGGCGGCACGGCGGCAGGAGCAGGTGGCGGGCGCGGCCGGCGGGGCAGGAGCTGCTCCCGGTGCTGGCACCGGCACAGCGCACGGCGGCGCGGGGCTTCCCTGCGCCCGGGGAAACACCGGCTGCCGGCGGGGCGGGGGATGCTGCCGCCCTTCTAGCCGCCGAAAGCTGCTGTGTGCTGCTGCTGCCGCTGCTCCCGCGGCTCCTCACTTCTCCCCGGGATGAAAGCACCCGCAGTTAAGAAGGCTGAGGTTACCTCGCTTGCTCGTCTGTCAAGGCTGTGTTGCACAATTCATAGCTGCCTCTTGTTGATTCCTAGGGAAACCCTACCCACACTGCCTGACTGAGAACTGTCAGAGGCATTTAGGATTTTCAATATTTGGGGTCCTTGATTCTGTATCACTGATGCATGGTATAGGTTTGCAGCTTTTGCAAAATGGATGAAATCTCAAACACCCTGCTAGGTAAATGTTAATGAGCTGTATATCGTTTGGCAATGCTATTGTAGGTAACAGGTGATAAATAGCTTTCCACAAATGTAATATATACATGCATTGCAAATTTTGGGAGTTCTTTAAAGGAAAATAATCCCCATTCAAATCAGTGGATGCGAGTGTCACCGTCCTTACGTAAATCACTGGAGAATCTTCCTGAGTCCCAAGCCAGTTAGGCAAACAAATTATTTGACCTTTATAAAGAGATGGTATTACACACTGTTATCCCCGTTATCAAATATTTATTTTAATTTGATTCTGTACTCATAATAAGCAGAGTCCTAATAAAAGATGCACATGCTCCACCCCAGTAAGTTTGCATAGCTGAAGGCTATGAGAGGTGCAAGTATTTACCTCTGTAAAATACGTGAGAGTCAGACAGTGAATGCCTTTCTCAATCAAGGCCTTAGATCCTTCCAAGTAGCCAAAATAGGAAAATAATTTGATTAAAAGCGTACGATCAAATGAATTGCAGTAGTGAGTTGGACATTCAGTCCAATATCCTGGCTCTGACTGTGGTCATTAGCAGATACCGAAGGGAGAAAAGCATAAGAAACAGAACTGGTATGCAGTGGTTCTTTTTCCTACTATGCTTTCAAGTTCAAGCAAACTGTAGTGCAGGGATTTCTTAAACTGGAGCTTGCTTCCAGGCCGTCATATTTAATAAGCCCCTGACTTTCTCTACTCCCTTTTCTTAATCCATTTATACTTTGGTCTCAACCACATTCTGTGGCAGTGTGCGCCACAATTGAATTATGATTTGTGTGAAAAAGTACTTCCTTTTGTTTGCCATGAACCTGCCGTCAGATAATTTCATTAGGTGCTCCTTAGCCTTCATATGTGACAAAGGCACGCCCTGTGCCTGAGCAGGTGCTGGCAGTGTCCTCACAGCAGTGCAGGTCCTGCACTGGCAGTTTGGGTCCCTTCACTTTGTCTAAAACTAATTGAGAAGAGCTGCCTGGGACTCTAAGGCCATCTCAAACCCTTGGTCTTTCTGTTGAAATATATAGACAAGAATAGTCTTTCTTCTTATTCCAGGTGGACATTTACAAACAAAAAATTGTCCCAAACCCATGAACTCATTTCAAAGAGGCACTGAAAAGCAGTCTGCTGAAAATTAACTCCCTCACTATCGATTGAAAACGAAGTCTGATTAACAGCAAAAATTTCCATCCTAATCGTCTCTCCTTACCATGAACAGAAGATAAAATGTTTTATTTTCAAACTACAGCATTTTTCAAGAAGTATATACTGAACATAAAATGGAAGCTGCATGTGAAGGGATATGTATCCATGAACTCTGCACACTGGGATTAGCATCACTAGTAATTCCTTTTTATAAAGTTCATTTTATGTGAGTGTGTGTATTGAACGGTGGGCATAGTTTCAAAAGTAAAGTTTAAATCTCCCATAAAGTTGAATTGATTTGGAACAGTTGGATTGATGTGGCACAAGGATTGCTTCTGAGGTTGAATCATGCCTGGGGAGCATCGGTATTGATGAAATTGTTGTAGTAGAGAGTTTCCCTGACCTCACTGCCAGGCCACACTTGAGTCCATCACAAGAGTAATATAAGAGACTAGAGAGTTACAGAAGCACAACTTGGACCCAAAGATCCAGAAACCAGCCATGGGCACAACTTGGAACAATCCACAGCAAACTGTGGTCAGGTGGAGAACAGTAGAAACACATAATTTGAGAAATCTTTCACGAGCAAAAACAAAAACAAAAAACACTGGTGGCCTCAGGTGCTGTAATCCCAACAGTTTGAAGGAAGAAGGGACCAGGTGGCATTGTTACAAAGACAGTATAGAAGGGATGTCAGTCTGACTCTAGCCAATCTTAAATGATGTATGAGAATGGTTTTCCACTAATAAATGGCGTATAGGTGTTTGTACCTTTATGCATGCATATATAAGCAGCAAACATATATATGTATATAAACTTTCTATCGTTAAAAAATGCATAAGCTTGAAAAAAGATTGCAGCAAGATTAACGAGATTAGACCTTTTTCTACTCCTGTATTGAGTGAATGAAACCACTTTCTTGTATGCTTCACACACGTCTTTAAAAACTTAGCATATGGGGATTCCTGTGGGTACTCACAAGGTCTAGTATATAAAGATGTATCAGCTCTTACAGAGGTATTGGTTGCAGTTCCATTAGCTCTCTTCTGATCACATCTCCATGCTGTCAGCTATGGATTTATTTTGCACTCATACCAGTGTCTCAAGTTTGGTGTTCTTAATGAAAAATACATCCTCACCGTATTTTGTAGCGCTTGCTCTGTGAATATATAAAAAATTCTCCAAGAACATAAAATTAATGTGACAATTAGCTTGGCTTAAAATTAGTTGAAAATGAAATTTAGCATTTCTATTGACCTCTTGTTTGTCCTAAGTAGTCCTGGTAATGAAATAATGTGATCAGACTTTCCATATTGTTAATTAATTAAAAGCTTGTGCATAGGGTATAAAAACAAATGAATAGATTAAGTCGTAATTAAGTTTATCTATTTATGGTTATAGCTAATGGCTATAATGATGCAGGCTGTAAGCAGGCCTGTGTGAGTGGCTTTGCAGGCTCCTGAGGGGTGCTACCCCTCTCCCAAGGTATGGAGCCTGTCAGCTCTGCACTGCAGCAGGTGCTGCCAAGTGGGACTGAGCCATGGGGCTGTGTGAAAGCCAATCCCATGGGCAGGCTATTGCTTCAGAGACCTCTTGCCTGATAAAAGTGGGTGTCTCTACCTGAAGTTGAATATCTGCTTTCAGAAGGTTTCCCTTGGCACTGCTGCTGCTTCTAATGTGCACAGAGGAAGCAGCCATGCAGTGTAACTGTGGCAGGGACCTACGAGAACACTTAAAGTACACAACCAATGATCTCATGGTCTGGACTGCTGCTCCTGCCCAACCACCACAAACCCAGGCCGTGGCTAACAGGGGTCCCCTAAGCCAAAGCAGGGGCTGGGCATGCTGTTGTGCTTCAGCATCTTTGCACTGCTCTGGTGATGCAAAATAGATGAAAATCCAATTTAAATGACTGATGTGCTTTGAGTAATTTGTGCTCTTCTACTATATTAATTAATCTCAGCTTAATTTTTTTTAAATGTAGGATAAATCAAAGTGACACAAACTGATTTAATACTGAATCTATAATATCTTTACATTTTTAGTGCTAGCTTTGTCTTTAGTCTCCTTGTTTATAAAATGTGGGTGAAATGCTTCATATTTTTCATACAATCTCAATTTTCATACATTATTTATTTTGTAAGCAAATGGCAATGAGTTCTTAGAAATCATAAAATTTCTGGACAAAATGTATGTAGGGAATTTGCAGGTAGGGAAGTGGAATAGAAATAAAATGTTAAGAAAATCTTAAATCCTAACGCCAAGCATTAGATACTGCAAATTACACTTAAAGACACTCAGACATTTTAAAGATGACTGCTGCATAATCCTCCATACAGAAATACAAAATAACTTGCCTAGTTTCATCAGTGAGAAAGAAAGTAAATTAGAGAGTGATGCATTAACAAAGCTATGCAGCTTCTGCTACCAAAGCAGCTTCCTGTAAAGAAAAGCCTGCCTCGTGTTTGCTGAAATATAAGGGAGTACTCACAAGCTAGACGACACTATAGAGCCCCAACTCTGTATGTGCTGCCTGGGAGAGAACGAAACTAAGAAAATACAGTCTGTGAGAAGAGACTACTACTCTATCATGGCTTCCTGCTTTAACAGTCAGTTGAATATGCCACTTTGCTTTGTAATTTTAGCTCAGTGCAAGTCCAAGCAAGACTTTCTGTTAGTCTGTTTTGGGAAGGTCGAATATCATTTGGGCTGTTTTGCTGTGTTATGTTTTGCTATGTTATGCTTTACTGTGATGTGGTATGCTGTAACAACGTCTTTGTTTATCAGCAGCTCCTGACAGTTGCAGTAAAATAATCCCTTGTGTTCATAGATAAAGTAATTAGACCACAGGAATCACAGATGAAGGCTGTCAGGTTATCCTTAGCACAACATTCTTACGCCTATTACAATTCAGACAGCTTTGAAATGAGAGAGCTCAAAATGCAGGGCACTCCATGAGGCAAGAGTTCTGCCAGTTGTAGATGCATTATGGCTAAGGCAAAGAGCTTAAGTCCTTGTGTTGCTCACAGTACCAACCAGTGTCACAGTATACACAATGATCTCCAAAAAGCCTAAATAAGAGGGAAATATGCAAAATATATTTTAATAGTGTGGTTATTATACAATGAGAGTGATGTTCTGAAATTAGAAATTTGGCAGTCAATCTACTTTATTATGGTGCTCTTACCCAGTACTGCAAGCAGCTCCCAGTCTCCATCGTTCATACTGCACCACACCTTTGGGTGGTGTAAATGAGCCTCTCTCGATTGTTTGCATTGTATGAAAATCAAGAGCAGTGAGTAATAACTTCCTTTACAAGGGCTTCACAAGAAGCCCCAATTTAATGAACGTAGGTGGGAAGTGTGTTCCTGATTACTCAGTATCCAAAAGGTAGCTTTGTTTCCAAGTCTTAATGTCTTAAGAAATGAAAAAAGCTCTAAAATATTAATGAGATTCTTTCACGGCTTTCAAGATGAGTTTGAGAAGAGAGGAGTGAGATGTGTAACCTATTTTTTTTGTCATTCATTTACAGTGGCTTAAAAGTATACCCATGAACTATTTTCATGCTTAGCTTTACTTCATTGGAATGCAGTTGTCATATAATGATCTGATAGTCTAACTCATTTGACTTGATGTATCTCATAATCTGGTAACAAGTGTTTAATTTGTACTGTTTTTTTTTTCACTGTTGTATTTATTGTGTTCAAAGATTTTTATCAACTCTTACAGTCTCATACAATGTGAAAAAAATGATAGCAATATTCAGATCTTAGCTGCATGACAAGCATCATGCTGACCAGTTTCAGATTCAGTATCTGATTAGTACATATGTAAAAATGGTTCATAGAGCTACTATAAAAAAGTCAAGACAGTACTGGTGGAGTGAGGGTATAGAAAAGAATAAACGGAACACCTTTGCCCAGTGAATGTAGCAACTTCATAAATTAGAAAGTTATGAATATAGCAGCTTTGAGTGATCAGCACCTTTACAATTAGGCATTGGTCAGTGATTTAGTATACAAAGATTGACTGTAAAGAAGTCTGACTGTTTATGGGATTTGTTCTGTGCTCTGTCTGCAAAAAAACCATCCTGTATCAAATATCTGTCTTAAAGTGCATGTCTGTACTGCAAATAGCAGTGTAGGGCAGAGAGATCTGACATAAGTTGAACACTGGAAAAATCTAGTTAAAGCAGCACTTGTATCCTGTGTAAGAAAATGTCCTTATTTTACCTCTACTATCTGCATGTTATCTCACATCCTGCAGCGCTCAGAAACTGAAAAATCCACTCCTGAACTTTTTTATTTTTAAAACAAAATGACTCCTCAGAGCATTTACCATGAAATATGTTTCATACTCTTTCAGCCATTGTCTTAGCTCTTCTTCAACCTGCCTCAATTGATCAATATCCCTCTTCATCTGAGGACTTCCCAACTGTGTTTCAGGAGCAGTCAGTGAAAAATACTGTAGTAACGCGGCTTTCACATGGCAAAGATTTCAGTTTTTTATAGGTAAGGAAGAGCAGCTCTTCTGGGTACAGGACTGCATTTAGCACTTCTTTTACTTGCCATAACTTTCAATTCTTGTTAGATTCCCAAGTTATGACCCTGCAAAAGCAAACAAAACAAAACAAACAAACAAAAACCAACAAGAAAAACAGAAGTTTGAGCTTGTGCACCTGAACCTGACCTGACCTTCTATGTATGGCATGGTTAGAGTGGTCCCAGATCCAGAGACTGTTCCCAATAAAATGCCTGAATGAAGCTGTCCTGTTATTCAGATCAGGGCAGCCTAATTACAGGAATATAACTAAATTGTTGATTTAGCCTCTAAGCCAGAGAAGAAGCCCTGGAATTGCTTAGCTTTCCAAAATACATATATCACATCTTTTCAGGATAAAACTTCCAGCCTCTGGCTTTGGCCTGCAGCCTATCTTCTCTGGTTTACATTAGATTCAACCAAAGTAAACTCCTGTTTGCTGTGACTTAGTTACAAATGGGTCTAGATCACCTTAAGTTGATGATTTGTCCTTGTTGGCCTGCATTACTCCTTCAATATTTGCCTACAAACGTCATCATTAGCAATTTGTATAGTTCCTTCTGTTTTGTTCATAATTTGGGGAAGGTAGTCAAGTTGCATATAAGAATGTATTTCTGAAGTATCCAATTAGAAACACACCTTTTGCACACACCATTTTTAATTTCTGTCCAAGATTTTTCAGTTTTTAGTGCATATAATTTTTACCAAGTTCATTTTCATTACATTTATTCTACAATCATAGTGTTATGTAAACTAACAGAAGTCAACTAGTTTATGTTGAAAATGTAGGCATCAACTTCAGCCATCAAATTGGTAACCCTATGTAAAATACTAATATAAATACATTTCATTAATCTAGAACATATCTATGTAGCCTCATAGACTATATTTACCATAGCTCATATAGAATGCTTTTAATTATATGAAGTTTGCTCTAGTCCCTCAAATTAATATTACTATCAATATTCTACCAAATCTGTGGGATGTGGTGGGCATGGTTTTATATTCAATATTCATTTCTTTCAAACATATCACAGGGAAGAATTCTTCAAGCATATTCAGTAAAAAAGTGTAAAGTTTGGGAAAGGAGAGAAAGGGGACTGGCTCATATCTGTGCATGATATAATGGAAAAGTTAGATATACTTTCTGTAATTGAATTCTGATGAGCTTTTTTCTTGACTGGACTTATAATGCTCAGACCTGGGTTCATATAATTTGTAAGAGCAGGTGACATTTCAGAATTTTTTAACAAAATAGAGTTCAGAAATCTCCAAAAAGTAAAAGAGAGTTCTATCCTTCATATCATGATCTTGAGAATCTAGACAATCTAATGAACTCTGAGAACGTATATAGAACACATCATGAAAAGGCTGTCCTTACTAAGGAAGTGTTTTAAAATAATAGTCTCATCATGTCATTTTTTTTTTCTGCAAGCTTATTGTTGTAAGATCCGTGTTGCTTCTGCATTATAGGACATAGTAAGCAGCACTGCTATTTCATGGAAAAGAAATACAAATGGCAATTAATTAAGTGATTCCTCAGGATGATACAGTAAAATACTGGCAGATGCAGAAATTGAATATAAAAGGAAAAATTAGTTTTCTTGTTAATTTAAAGAGTCAAAATTTAACACCAAGAATCTTGACTCACACTTCACATGACGGCTTTACTTTTACCAAAGTAATGCGGGTATGTAAAATATCAGGGAGAGCTTAAGCTACAGAAAATCTCCTGGACAAAACTGGAAATTTGCATTTGACTCAGAAGTTAGTCTTTCTAATCAAATGACCAGACCAAAGACTATGTATTTCCATCCTGTATCATTACACTGATGCTTTGCATGTGTAACCTGATTATCAGCGCTAAAAGCATTAGTTACGGCCCTATTAGAAAAACATCCTTCAATAGGAAGCATAGGTTTGAAAGGTTGAGCAATGTAGCCCTATATCTTGTAAATGAGAAAGAGAAAAGGGAAACATAACATGATACTTCTTGCACAAATCTTCTGATATTTGGTTCATCAGTTCTTTTTTGTTTTGATTTTGTTTAGTTGGTTTGTTGTTTGTGGGTTTTTTTGTTTTGTTTTGTTTTGGTTTAATTTTATTTTATTTTATCATTTTGTGTGTGTGTGATCCATTAAACTTATAGCTTTGTCTTAGATAACTCTCCATACACAGAGCGTATGGGAAATACTGAATCACGGACTGAACCTCTGATAGACCACCTGAGGCGAGCAGTGAGTCAGCCCTGGGAGCACAGGTGAAAGTAGTTCACCTGTACTAGTGGAAGGGAAGGAGCCTGGCTCCACCTCTCTTAGACTCCCATTTAAGAGCTGACTACCACTAGGGAAGGTTCTCTTTTGGAGATCAATCCTCTTGAAGTCTTCTCAGTGAGCCTAGGACAACGGTAATCTTTCTGTCCATTCTTCTTTAGCGTGGTAACCTGTTTAGCCTAACTTTCTTGTATGTTTCTTAATTATAACATTCACTGATTATGCATAGAGTCAGTGAGATAATACCTGTTCTAGCTTTGTTAAGTGAAATAGGAAATAATTTTATACACTTACCTGCTGGTAGCTTTTCTGATAAAAGATCCTGTGTGATCATGGTTATAATGCACACCATTTATTTTATTTTTTATTGCTCATAACAGGAGGGCTGAGAGTGAATTAACTAGTCAACTCATGGTTAATTCTATTAAAAAATGCACAATACGTTTTCTAATCCTAAATTAC
This sequence comes from Lagopus muta, assembly GCF_023343835.1. NCBI lineage: Eukaryota > Metazoa > Chordata > Aves > Galliformes > Phasianidae > Lagopus > Lagopus muta. Next base: position 60,839,280 of record NC_064434.1, read on the forward strand.
TCTCAACATTAACAACAGTGTAGGTTCTTCAACTTGATCAAATCTTGGCTTAGGTGAGATGCTTTAATCAATCTATATCAGCATATGTATTTTTAATTTAGCTTCAAATATTTTGAATAAATTGCCTTGCGCTGAGTGCAGAACACATCCATGGATAGTGGCATAAGTCAGTTTTTCCAAGATGTTTGCTGTGGAGTATTCTGATAGCCCAAGTAAATATAAAGTAGTTTATTTGTTAATGAAAAGAAATAAGTTACTCCATGCCCCTTTAAAGATGGGGAAGGAGGGGGGAAGTTTCATTGAATTCATGTAAAAATGATTTAAAATGATTTTAATATAGGAAGACTACACTTGTTTGAGAGAGTAACTTCTTGCAGACTGAGCTGTAGCTGGAATTCGGTTGGTGTAAGAGTTTTAAGAGTCCAGATACTTCAATTGCTGTTAACATATAAGGCATTTTTCCATTAACTTTAATGGAGTTCTGTGTCAGAAACTTTTCTTACATGCAACGCTGTCAGTCATTTCAAACATGCGAAGAGCTGTTAAGTAGAAACTATTCTGCTGGGCAGTGAGATCATATGCAGCAAAGGGACTGAATACTGGAGACATCCTGATTTTGACCTTATGCTGTGAGATATTAACTGGAATCACCTGAAGACAGCATTTGATGTTTTAAAATGAAGCTAGAAGTATTAATACAGTAAACTTTTTCTTTTAAATATGTTAGACCTCAATCCACGTAGGTAAGAGACTGCTTTAAATTGTGCTAGAGTCTTATCCTCTGAGGTGAAGAGCATATACAGCAGGGTGCCAAGGAAATCGACTGCTATTGAACCAGACTGGAAGCATGTGCTTGGCAGCTCTCTGGTTTAGGCTGCTTTTTATTAGTATGGCCAATTCCAGCAGGTGGCTTAAGAATAGTTAAAGGAGCACTGGAAAATAAGAGCAGAGACTGGAGGGAATGCCTTGGCTAATTGCATCCAAATCCCCAGCTGCTTCCAACCACCAGTTCTTACCTTTTTGTTCTTTTTTCAGGATCAATTTAATGTTAGAAGCAGGAAGGGTTTTATGTCTATTCTTATTCTAAGAGTGTTCCAGATATCCACTTGATAACCTTTTTCTTCTTTCCTGTTGTATTTATCCAAAGACAGCTTATTCCCCATTTGTTCCTTTGCAGTCATCCATGTTAAACTGGTCTCCCACCCTTCCATTTGTCCACCTGACATAATCATCTTCCTCCCCTTTAATATTTATGTCCTTATATTGCTTTTAAGATCAAGTAGACCACAAGATGGAGGGAATCCTCAGAATGTGAAATCTCTGTATTTTGTGAAGGAGGAAGACTCAAATGCAATGAGAACAGTTCTCCTTCCATTCATGGAAAAACCTCCTCCAGCCTTTTCTCCTCCTGATTTTTATCTATGGAGTTCAGTGTAGTAGGAATGTGATAGACTGTATGACTACTCCATAAACATCCGCTCACTCTTTTATTTAAAGGCGATCCCATGGAAGGTACAGCTAACATCAGAAGGAAGCTTAGAATTGTGTCACTTGAGTTTCAGCACTGGCACAGAGCCTTCCTTGCTGTGAATAATGGCCTGCGCTTTGGCCACAGTAACAGTATGCAGTGCTATACATTTGGGGCTGAGTGGCTGGATGACTGTGAATAGGGAAGGGACCTGGGGGTGTTGGTTGATGCTCGGCTGAACATGAGCCAACAGCATGTCCATGTCATCCTGGTCTGCATTAGAAATGGTGTGGCCAGCAGGAGTAGGGAGGTCAGCATCCCCATGTACTCAGCACTGGTGAGACTGCACCTTGAATATTGCGTTCAGTTTTGGGCCCCTCACTACAAGAAAGACATTGAGGCCCTGGAATGTGCCCAGAGAAGGGCAATGGAGCTGTTGAGGGGTCTGGAGTACAGGCCTTACGAAGAGCAGCTGAGGGAGCTGGGATTGTTTAGTCTGAAGAAGAGGAGGCTCAGAGGAGTCCTTATTGTGCTCTATAACTTCCTGAAGGGAGGTTGTGATGAGGAGGGGTTTGGCCCCTTCTCCCAGGAAACAAACAGGACAGGAGAAAATGGCCACATGTTGTGCCAGAGGAGATTTAGGTTAGGCATAAGAAGGAACTTTTTCTCTGAGAGTGGTCAGACACTGGGATGGTCTGCCCAGGGAGGTTTAGTAAATTATGGTAGCAATGGTTATGGGAGGATGGTTGGATTAGATGATCTTGTAGGTCCTCTCCAAACTTGTGATTCTGTGATTCTAAGAGTTGTCTTTACACCTAAGCAAAGGTTTGAACTGAGAGTAAGCATGACATTTCCTTTATTCTGCTTACTGTAGTTTAGCTGAGTACTGAGAAATACTCAGCTCTGTCTTAGGGCAGGGACCTCACTGCAAAATGAGATTTGGCCAGGCTTAAACTTATGAAGGCTGAACAATGATCAAATGTCTGATGTGATTAACAGGCACCAATGCCTTCAGCAAATGCAATTATAACTCAGCCTCAGTTTATTTTTAATAGTTTTTTAAAAAAAATTGTATTGTTCAAACAAACACTAAAGCCTTTCAGAAATCATCTAAATTTGGCTTCTAGACTGTTTCAGACTTTGAATGTTTTTCACTGCTTCTGAGTAATGCTCAAGGTTGGTGCTATTAACACATTTGAAAACACTTTCATCCACATCTCCTTCCTAAGATGTTGCATGGGTGCCAAAGTAAAGGGCATGCGTCGTGAGTATTATCTACATGTGTCAGAAGAGAGCTACCCCAAGGTTGCAGATACGCACACACAATTTGTTAAAGGCCAGTCTGGAAGTTAGGCATCCTAAATAAATATTTGGAGACAGCGCTGTGTTGGTCTCAGTGATCAAGCAATGAGCACTGATCTTTTGTGTGTCCGGTGACTGTCTACTCCATGAGGCTCAGTGGCTGAGCCTGCCAGGCCCTCTTCTACAGGAAAAAAAATCTAGTCTTGTTCTCAACACAGTGATGTGAATGGAACATGGGATCCTCTCACCCATACAACTGAGTGGAACACTTGATTTTTGTCCCCTCATAAGCAAAGCTTCTTAAAGGCGAAAGTAAGCCACCACAGCACCTGTTTATTCTGTCTACAAATATAATCTGCAACTTCCCAAAATCAAAAGTCAGGTGTGAACTTGTACAAAATATTGTCGTCAGAAATATCTAATCTTTGTCAATCTCTATCCAGAAGTCATCAGTCATAGTATAATTATAACAACAATGTTGTAAGTTAGGATGAAGATGGGAAAACAAAATTCAGGAAGTTTTGAGACCTTTTGATTGTCTTTGAGAAGTGTCCATAACCTCTTCGAAGTAGTAATGGGAATGGTAAGATTAGAAGTAGATCTGTAGAGACATGATGATCAGTGGCCAGAGATAGTTGCTGACAATTAAAGTAGTCATATACTTTTTTTTTTTTTAAGGTGTTTGATGCTCCTGCATCCTGAAAAATGAAATTAAAAGTATTTTCAACAAAAATATCACACAATCACAGAATGGCCTGGGTTGGAAGGGACCTCAAGGATCATGAATCTCCAACCCTCCCCCCCACAACGTGCAGGGCCACCAACCTCCCCATTTAACACTAGACCAAGTTGCCCAGGGCCCCATCCAGTCTGGCCTTGAACACCTCCAGGGGTGGGGCATTCACAACCTCCCTGGGCAGCCTGTTCTAGCTCACCACTCTTGTAGTAAAGACCTTCCCCCTGACGTTCAACCTAAATCTTCCCTCCCTCAACTTAAAACCATTTTTCCTTGTCCTGCTCCTATCTACCCTTTCAAAGAATTGACTTCCTTCCTGTTTATAGTCTCTTAGGTACTGAAAGGCTGCAATGAGGTCACCCTGCAGCCTTCTTTTCCCCAGGCTGAACAAGCCCATCTCGCTCAGTCTGTCTTCATATATCATAGTGCTTTCCCACAAGTCTATTCCAGTGAGAAGACGTGTTATTCCAAATCAATAACTGCAAGGTTAACCTATCAGTGTTTTGAATATAGAACAATGGGCATGAACATAGGCCACCAGCCTAGCAGAAAAATCTGCAAAACTTACTTTATGACGAAACATGTGGAATGAAATAGAGTTAAATTGAATTGTCCACAAAACTACAAAATAATTTTCTTTCTGGAAGAGGAAGTGCTTGAATCAACTTCAGATAAACAGAAGTTTATCCTATTCAATAAGTGGAATTAAACTTCTATTGAGATGCTAACTACTGTTATGTTGTCTGGCGTACAGCCCTTTATATGATCTGAAAAACTTCTTATTCCACAGTCTCACACATCCACTGAGAACCTTTTGCCTCTGGGTCTCCAGCTGTTTCTCTGCCTGCGTCTTAAGGCAAGAACTTGAAAAGCAGGAAAACTAATTATTGATATAGACAGTCTACTGAAAGATTTAGGCTGTATGTATACTTTTGAACTGTCTATCCGGGTTTTCCAGGTAAAGAAACAATTCAAGAGTGGAAATAATCTGCAGAACCTGAGAGATTGACAAAATGTTAGAAGAAATGCAGAGGTGGCTATGTTGATGCAAAAGCATGGAATAGGAGAGTAAAGAAGTAAAAGTAAAGAGCATAAAGCTGGGAGGACAATAGTAAAGCTGAGTGTGAAGAAAAGACCTTTTGCTATAGAGATAGGAAGGAGAGATTTCAGATTTCTGGAAAAAATGAAATATTTCGACAGATGAAATGATGGAGAGAGGAATCAGTGATTTAAGTTTAAAAGGTTGGAAACAGAATGATTTGAAAGATTATGGTACAGAACAAACTGGAAAATCTGGAGAGGGATTAAAGACAGTTTCTTTTATCCAATGAACTAAATTAACCAATGCAATCTCAAGGAGAAGGTCATAGGTAGATGAGAGGCTGAACAGAGCAAGATCTCACCAACAATAAGCCGACTACATAGATAACAGTGTAGACATAAGGCAGTAGAGAAACATACTGTAGGGAAAAGAAAAGCAATATTAAAGAATGCTGATAAAAGATGCTGAATAATTTTATAGTGAATACTGGGGGGAATGGAAGGAACTTATTATAGTCACTTCTTAACATAAAAACTGATCCCTAATATTTTTTTTATTATCAGAAGTGGTTTCTAGCACCTGAGGAGTACGGTGTCTATAACAAGGTGTTTATTCTGCCTGAATACTAGTTAAGTTATTGAAGTTTTGATTTTAAAAGTAGCTTAAAACATGATATTTTTCTTTAACTGAATTATAATGGCACTATCAACAAGACCAGAATCAACCAACCAGACAAAAAAGGTTTAGTTTTCCTTTGCCATCTGCAACTAAAGTTTCTTACTGAGTCACTCAAAACTTTGTACTGTTAAACTAGATCAGAACCAACAAATAGATAACATTTCTATAACCTAGCTTCCTTTCTAATCCACATTCAAATTAAGACATCCCACACTCAAATTAATACTTCTTTGTATAAAGAAGGGCAAATATATTCCTCTTGAAGGGAAAGAAAATCAAGTTTTTCATAGCTAAACTACATCTGGATCTGAAGATCTACCCAAGAAAAGAAAGAATACAGACAGCTTTTGATAGTAGTAAATGGTCATGCCTATATTTGCTTTATGTGCAGAATCTACTGAAGACTTTTCTCATCCAAGGCATACTTTATTTCTATTACAGGACTAAGGTATTAAGAAAAAAAAAGGTACTACTGAGCCAACTGCAAGTCTTCCAAAGATTTTATCACTGTTTTTTGGAGTTAATTCAAAATTTAATCATATCCTAATCAATACCTTTAAAATTTCAAAACTGATTTTGTTTAATTGTACTACTACAAAAAAGCACACTGTCCACCATCCAAAATTTCCTTAATATTTTTTTCCTCATCAATTCTGTTTATGGAAGATGCATAACTATCGTACTATAACGTAACTATTGGCAGCACTGTTTTCCAAAAGTACCAGTTCTCTGGTAAACAGAAAGATACTAGCTTTTTCACTAATCTCTGAACTCACGCTGTGGTGTAAATCTAAGATCACCAGTTTTGGAGGGGTTAGAGGCATTACTGATTGTTACTCTTTTTATGGAAAGGTAAACATAATTTTTAGATGAAAGAGAATTTAATGTATTAAATGATTTCACTTAGAACATTCCCTACATTTCCATTTCACATTCAGCCTTCCAGGATGAGGTATGTATAAATTGAATTGGCATGATACAGAAATAGCCAAGGAAGAGTTTATCTTCTACACTCAAGCTGGGATTGCAGTAGCAAGTAAGTACCTTGGCCACAAGCTGCTATAGACAATAGGAATCCGAACTAGGATTTACTTGACTTCCAGTCCTCTACGTTCAAGAATCCTCAACATCTAATTGCCCATACATCCAAATTTCCCAAGTCATGTTCCTCAGATGCCTATTACTCTGCTTACATACCTGAAACTGCTCCCAGTTGTCACTACCAGCTTTTATCAGAACAAGTTTTCTACTTGAGATCTCAGAGCTGGCTCAGTCCAGGAGACATGCTGAAAATGTACTTCTCCTAAATCGCCTGAGCTGAGCTCACGAAACACAGGAGACAAATCAGCTGTCACTCCAAGATATGACTAGGATCCTTCTTCAGCTATAAGTAGGTTTTGCAGTTGTTTAATCCCTGCTGCTCTCACCAGAACTGCTGCCATTTTCTCCATCTTTCTTTCATGAAACAACTGCAGGATGAGCAGCTTTGGCTGGATGTGAGATGCCTCAGTTACACATTGTGTGAATCTCAGTTCAGACCTTCCCAGAGACAAGAAGACCCTGCTTTAATCATCAGTACTGTGTTCGAAAAATATTTAAAGGGAAGGTTACTGTCTGCTATTTCTGTTGATGCTATGCTGCTTTTCAAAACAAAGAAGCAAACAAAAAACCTCCCCCACCACCCAAAAAAAAAAAACAACCCAAAAAAAAAAAACAACCCAAAAAAATACACCTTGAACCCATCAAACAATTAAACAGCCATTATCCAGAGAGGCAGCAGAATACCCGATACTACAGCTGTCACCTGACAGCAGGAGTATCTTGGTTTCTGCCATGTTCTGAAGAGAATGATGGAGCTACATTATTTAATATTTCTGATATTGAGTGAAAGCAAGAAAGCACATCCACCATTTCATTTTTCAAAGCGTAACTTGGTCCTTCATGTGTTTTTAAAAGAGATGACTCAGAGTCCTAAATCTAGGAGAGGGCTATGCCTGAAAATCTCGGTCATTCTACAGTTCAGCCTGGATTTCTCAGTCCCAGGAAGGGACAGGTTAAAGAATCCTCTTGGTCACACATCATCCACTCCTGGTGCTGCTGCTTAAGCCAGTTCAATCCAGAACTGGTGCTTCTGTCTCCCTGCCATATGTGAATCAGTCCAGAGAACTAATGCAGCTGACAACTGTAGAGTTAGTTTCCTGCTGCAGCAGCTACTATATGGCTTAACATATTATAGAAATACATCATCAGAAATCAGGACTCTGAGGACTGGTGGTTTAGCTTTGACTGGCTGAAGCTGCCAAGAGGGTGTTATACCTTCAATGATTCATCTGAGGTGTCTAAGTCTTCTAATGTATTGCAGAGGTAATTCACACAGCGCTCTTTCCTTCCTGGAGGCAGAAACACCTCTAAAAGCAAGGTGCTCATTGTGACTTTGTAGCCACAGTTCTGTGATCTGGTATTTGCAAGCCAGATATGCAGGCCAGCTCTGCAGGACCTAGTAGTCCCCACAGTGTGTTAGAAACAAAAGGAAGCATTGATTTGGTTTTCTCATTTCCTCATCATGGTAAAAATTCCAGAAGTGTGTGATTTATCATTTTTGATGTTTTTTTGTTTGTTTGTTTCTTTGTTTTGTTTTGTTCTGGCATTCTGGTTGGGCCTCAGTTTTAGCTTTAGGAATTATTCTTATGTTTAGTCCTCTTTGTTATCTTACAAAAAATGTGATCACATGCAGTAGGACTAACATATCATAATATGTTATGTATATAATAATAATGTTGTAGTATGTTGTAATATGTATAATAACATACAATCAATAAATAAATGAATAGCTGAAAAAGGTTGTTTTAACTTTTGAGCTGTTGTTCAAAACCATTGAATTCTGAAGTCTATTGAAGTCCATTCCTGGGACAAAGACTAAACCTACAGTAAATTTACGTGCAACAAATACCATGAAAAGTTCTCTTGAAAGACCTGCACCTGAGTGGGTGTTCAACCTGACTAGACATCCTAAAATATACTTATTCTTACATAGAAGTTTTACATTTGTGTGTTTTTTTTAAGCTTCTTAGTAGAAAAGCCATTTTAACCCTACACCATATTTTTGTTCTCTTCTGGGAGCTATCAGACAATTTTGAAAATGTTCTTTAGTGGAAAAAAAACATTTATTTTTAGCCTGTCATGTAAGTTCCCCTAGTCTGTGAAATTACTGATATGACAGGAGGCCACACATGAGAGTGAAAATGTTGTGATTGTAGGACTGAAACTAATAATGTACAATGTTATTTGTAATTGCATCCAGGATTTCTTAAATACAGACAGATCCACTATTATGACACTGTAGTTTAGTGAAATGCAAATCACAAAGTTTTACTAGTTATTTTTTTTTCTCTGGTTATCTACATTTCTGATGTAACTCTCATTATCATCTCATCTCAGAATCTTAATACTCTATGTCAAGTCCTAGCTAAACTATTTAATAAAAAATGAAAAACTCCTTTCTGTTCACCCAACAGTCAATCTTATAACTTACGTTGTTATATCCAGATGTAGAAAGCAAAGTTTAGTGCCAACCTGTGCAAAAACGGGTCTTGCTTTTGCATCTTTTGCATCCCCTAGTTGTATTCCTGCAGACAGTTATTTCCACTTTGATGGCATCTATGCAGAAGTAAGAAGTCTGGAGTCACTTGATTCAAACTGGAAAGATTTTAAAGTCATAAATTTGTTTCATGACATTGAAAAAATGTTTTATGCAAGAAGAACTGAAGTACATTATTTCAGAACCTCTAACTTCCGTTGAAGGAAGTAACTTACTAGAATTCAGATGGTAAGCAACAATTCAGGCTTCTTCAGTTTTAGGATAGCCCTCAGGTACTGGATCATGCTTCTCTATATTGTTGGCTCTCTCTGATCAAGTTGGCATGGTAGGATTTTGGGATATGAGAGCAGAGAAGATGAGCACTGAATGACAAATAAAGAATCAGTGTGGTCTGTTAGAGGAATACAATGGCTTACACAAAGGGAACACTTAAAACCAAATTGCAGTAAGGAGCAGGTTTTTGTGCTGAATTAAATTTTCATTATCTTGATTGCATCTGGTGCACAGAACTTCAGTTGAAGAGCATGCAAATAACTTTGTATGAGACTAAGAGACTGACCAACTTTTTAAAGCCTCCCACAAAATTGACACAAAAGCACCAAACCAGGAATAAATGAATAAATGGGGAAGCAACATTCCTATCTATTGCTTCAGTAACTTAGATGGGAAAGGACACACCATTAAAAGAGAAAAGGTTATAAAAGCATGTTACTAGACCACTAAGTTTGCCTTGTATGTTGCTGTAAAAGCTAGGAATCATCAGGTTGAGTGTTCTGAAAGCTTCCCTATTCAGCAGGACACAAAAAAACAATTCCTACATTTTGTTATGAGTCAAGCCAGCAAGATGTTTTTAATGGGCTTTCAGGCTTGATTTTTGAAATATCATAGTGTCACTTATGGTAAAACTAGAACAAATAATAGCATCTGTCTTGAATGTAGCCATCTCCACCCCATTACACCATAGCAATGCCATTAGAAGTGTACCAGCTTTCCTGTACTGTCTCTATTAAGTTATCTTCCAATCTGATAGCATTCTTACCAGGAAAATTTGCCAAGCACATCTAAAGAATGATTAACTGTTTATATTGTATTTCAACTTTATCAACTAGCGCAGTTTCTAGTTATTGTTGTTTCAAATATCACATAAAAAATGATTTATTTGCCCCATTTCATAAAAACAGCCTCTATACCTGAGGGAGGGCCATCCTTGTTCTATATATAGGTTAGTATAATAGCTAATTTTAGTTGGAAGTTTATGGATTGGTTGCTGTAGTACAGAGAAAACCAGTTTTTCAAGAAGCTATGGTATATGAGGCTTACTTGGATTACTATGTTGGATTACTTTTTGTCAGAATATGCAGTTTGAAAGTGTTTTGTTGATACCTGTCCTAAAGCAAACATGCCACGGTGATCAGTATCAGCTGCTGCTGAAGAAAATGTGCTGGGAAGCAACAGCGTACACCGTTTAGAGTCAAATGGACATCACTGAATCTTTCATATTATTTGGGTAACAGAATCTGACTTGGTGCTGAAACCACAGTATTACCTTCTTGGCTGTTGCTTAGCCTCTATAAATTCACTTGATCTAGTAGACTTCTGGAGTTAAGCTACTAGATAGCAATGGCTACAGCAGGAGACCAGACTGAGATTATTCCTGAAACCTGAGGTCAGTTAAAACTGCATATCTTCTCACTGACTCAAACTGCAGTTGTCTGCCACAATGATAAAGCATAACCCATTTTATTTTTGCCAAGTGGCTATGAATTGTCACTAGAGCTCTGGAGTAGACCTCTCTGTGGCAGAAACATAAGCACCTACTGAATTACAGTGAAGTAGCGTAAAGGAGGATGGAGTAAAGGAAGCAGGTGGAAAGCAAGCAGAAAATGCTGAGACAGCTGGCAGAACCACCTCTGAAAAGGAAAACAAGGTGAACACCTGCAAGCTCCTGCATCATGGCACATGTCATCTTCTTGAGTAAGGACTGTAAGCTATCCTCTGTATTTGCTCGGGAGTAATCCTGACTCATTTAGGAAAGAGTGTATCTAAGCTTGAGTTCTGATAGAAAAAAAAGTCACTTTGCATCTGCTTACATTGCAGTTCTCAGTATCTTCTTGATTATCAGAAAAATAAAGCATAAGTCTGAGTCCTACATTATTCCTTCATTCTTCATCTGAATAAAAAAGCAGGGGTTACCTATTCCAAAATAAGAACTTTGACTTTAACTCTCCCACCATGATAATAATGATAATAATTATTATTATTACAGAAGCAATTTGACAGTATCTAGTATCAAATGTGTGTAATCCTTATTGGAGAAATTTGGGCAAGTCAATAACCTTGTGCTTGAATCCTCTCTCAGGATTTTACTGTATAACTGGAGGGAAGAAAAAAAAAAAGATAAAGATAAAGATTGTCAACAAAAAGAAAACAACTGCCTTCTGCATTTGCTTTCACATTTATGTGACAAGTTGTAGGATACCAAAACTCATCTTGCTTTCAGCGTTATTTGGAAATCTGATAAATGTCTCAACCCTGAGATGCTGATGAAAGCTCTGTACAAGTGTGAAATGATGGTTTGTAGTGCTTAAAGCTACTTTTTAACAAATTTCATTATTAAAATGATTAGCCTTTGATGTATGCTGTAGCTACTGTTTAAATTCCACTTCCCTAACAGCTCATGTAAAGCTTACAGCTCACTATTCAATTTCTTGTTTTATAGTACCAGTTTATACAGTATTTCAAGTATAATAGTAAAGGGAAAGAAAAGAATAGATATATTTATGATTCAACACTGCTAGAAAGCACCTGTCTCGTGAAACAGGTACTGAGAAATCTCTCAGTCTTTGCAGCAGTGACTGCATAACACTCAGTTTTGCATCTCTTTTGTCTAGACAGGAATCCTTCCAGACAGGTCATGTGCTGAGATGTAATCAGGACTAAATAATTTACTGTAATATTCAGTAAACTTGATTGTGGTCACTCTTCTGTAGCCAAGGACAGGAGTAATCATATGGTTATTTATGGTTCTCACATAGATTTATTTTCACATAGGTGTATGTAGAACCTCAGAGAAATAAATACCTGAAGAATTTTTTTTTTTAAAGATGCAAACCAATAAAAAGTCTCATAGACTGTTTGCCGAGATCACTGGAAAATGACTGTCAGTATAATCTTGACATTAAAGCAAAACTAGGAATAACAGTTTGTGTCAGCTTTGAACTTTACTGACTGACACATAGACTCCTCTGCTTGTACTAACTGCTGATGTACTGTTAGCCAGTAAATCTTGCGCCTCAGCCTCTTTTACTGCTAGATACAAAGTGCATTTCCTAAACAAGTCTAATCTCATACAAGAGCAAGCAGCAATATGCTAGTCAAACATATATTTCCCATTGATATGTGATTTATCCATCATTTTCTTCTTGAAAATTAAAATTGAGATCAATGCTAATGTCTGTCCATTTGTTATGGCATTTTTGTAGACATCTAGAGAGTTTCATGCTAATGATTGGCCATCTCCTTCTGGACAAAACCAAATGACAATATGACTTCCTCCAACTTTTCTTGGACATCCTTATGACTTTAGAGACTATCAGGTTTAAGCTCAAGCCACATTTACCTTCCTGAGCTCTACCTCTATAAATGAAGCAATCCTGAAAGGAGAGCAAAAATCATGTTAAAAAGTATGATTGATTCTCTTCATGGCAGATGAATGGAGAAAAAGGGAGAAAAGATGTAACATCCTTTGTCACACAGCTCCTTTCCCACAAGATAATATCACTTCAGTAGCATTATAATTCTCTGTGTACTGCATGACTGTTTGAAGGGAGAATTAGGTTAGATGTCAGGAATAAATTATTTACTCAGAGTGGTAAAGCACTGGCAGTGCTGCCCAGAGAAGCTGTAGGTGCCCAGTCTCTGGAGGTGTTCAAGGCCAGGCTGGATGGGGCCCTAGGCAGCCTGAGCTGGTGGGTGGCAGCCCTACCCACAGTAAGGGGGATTGGAAATAGATGATCTTTGAGTTCGCTTCCAACCCAAGCCATTCCATGATTCTATGACACTGCCTGACTATTCAATACTACATGACTGAGGAAAGCTCTGGCTTTCCTTCATTTTGAGTAAAGGATTCCTTTCTCCCAGACCAATGGTGTGCTTGTCTGCTGGAGTACTCAAAAAGGGATGAGCCAATCCAGTCGGGTAGCCCAGATGTTTGTAACAGCAGAGATTAAATTGTTTGAGTGTCTAAATATTATTTTTCTTCTTCTCATTATGAGAAACATAGAATAACTAACTAACTTCTTAGCTAACATGTATTTGCTAGGAAAGAGTACAGCCCAGTGCCTTTGTGTCTACTCGTTGCCATTGAAGTATAATTGTTTACAGTGGAAAAGCTTTGGTAATCTAAAAAGCTTTTGTTAGTATCTATATTATGTTAAATACATAACATGAGGGAACACTGTTTTCTGTTGTAAAATAACTATGCATACCCCATGGAATAAATAGCAATCAGTTAATTAGAGACAAATTTAAGGTATTTGTTCATGTCATAAAAATCAAGATTAAGCACAAGAAATATTCTAGATTTATTCTCTAAAATTAGGTTGCTGTGGCATGTAGGATTTTTTTTTTATTGTTGTTTATTTGTTTCCAAGTAACCATTTAAAAATTCTATAACTTTAGTTCTGATTTCTCCTCTCAATTGTTTTCCTATTTTAATCACACCACAGCAGTTTTCCTTATTCATGTGGAAGCACTCAGGTTTTTTTTCAGCTTGACTGCTGAGAGTATGACTTTTAAACCTATAAAATTAGTGGTTTAGATGCAAGTGGAAAATTGGTATTATCATAAAAAGACTGTATTCCACTTTTAACTCGCAGTGTCTCTAAGACCTAGGTGACACAGTGTCCTGAAAAGCTCCAGCCTAGAAGAGACAGGAACGCTCTTCCCATCTCCTGAGCTTTAACATTTTCCAAAATGTTTCTGTCCTGAATAGCTGAAAAATCTGCTCAGATGTAGCATTCCTTCCTGGGTAGAAAATCTGGAAATTTGTTAGGATTAATGAAAACTGATTTTTTAGAATCTTTTTATTCCAGTTCCGAATATAAAATACCACTACTTCAGTGAGGTATGTTGGCAACTTCCAAACTCTATTTCAAATAAGATTTTTTTTAAAGAGGACATCTGTCAAAACCAATTGCTTCAACAGTCAGTTTTGTTTTTGACAAATATGATCTTTTCTATTTGAAAAATTCTGACCAAGTCTATTCCGGAATGACATGGGAATTGGCTATCAGTTGGGCACTGTGCAGAAGAAATATGATATTTGCACTACCCAAGCAAGCTGTTACTGAAGGCATAAAATTAAGGTGATGTTGTATAAGGCAGTTTCTTTCCCAGAAAAAAATCTTGTAAGCGCATAAAGCGTTACTGATTTTGTTTGTTGTGACAGCATGGGGAACTAGCATAGCCAAATCGGGATTGCTTCATGCCCTGACTGTGGAAAGCATCTGCACTTATTAATATGTCCTCTACAGGACAGCAGTATATATCAACATGCATAGTGTCAGTGGCCAAAAATTTGGAATTTTACAAGAAAAGGGAGTCATCAGCATCTCATTCTCATGAAAAAGAAAAAGACATATTAAAAAAAATAAAAAATAGATTTCCCTTTACTCGTGGAATGTTCTTACTGATAATAGCATCCAGTAAGCAAGTTAAATTCTGCTAACTGCAGGACTACAGAAAATTATCTAAGCATACACAGTCACATCTTCCTGTTCCTGTTGTAATGCCTTAACAGAATAATTTTGCCAGTTATAAATCAGCCTTCCCTATGAAGCTTCACATTCTTAGGCTAAATTTTCAGGAAAATAACACAGGTGCTCTTTGCTGCTACTGTACCTCCCACCACCCTTGCTACTGCCACAGCTGCCTCACTAGAAGAGGAGGTGGAAAGGTGCAGAGACAGCAGCAGTGCTTGCAGCAGGAGCTCCACTTGTGGAGGTGGAAGAGGTACAGTGATAAGAGCAGAGCAAAGGAATCTCGTACAGGTAGGATGAGCAGGAAGTTCTGTGGTCCTAGGGTGCAAAAATGAGATGGCTAAGAGATTTCAAAACCTTTTCACCAATAAATCTTTTTTTTTTTTTTCTTCTAACACAGATGGGGACAAATGCAGCCTCCTTCTTCAAATCCAGCTTTCTAGCCACAGCCGTACAGGGGCAGATATAATTAATCTTTTCCTTATGCACTTGAGAGTGCGTTGAGTTACTTTCATTCTCAACTTCGCCCCTTGTTCCCTATGGGGAATTTATTCACTGCTACTTGCTTTGAACATCCTAATCAATATGTTTCAAGAGAATCTGAATAAATTATGTTTGGAAATTGTGGTGAATAATTCTTTATTTTAAAGAAATCAAACTATAATTGAGAGGGAATGCACTATGTGTAATACTGACTCAGAACTGAAAAAATGGAGAGTACCCACAGATACTTAACTCACTAAAGCAGTCCAATCTTTAATGGGAAGGTTTTGGATCAGGAAAACAAAAACATGGTAGGTACTCAAGCTTTTAGCACAGTGGAAGCTCTTCTTCCAACCGCAACAGTAATAATTGTCTACTTTGCTTGGATCTCACATTAAATTCTGTTCTTGTCAAGAGGACAAGAGATCACTGTCTCTCTCAAAATATAAATGATAATACTTTTCTGACTTCAGATCAAAAAGAGAACATGAATATCACTGTTACAAGAATCCCCTGTAACTCCCATAATTAATTAAAATTCTTTCATCTTGTTTGTATGTGTACCATTAGAAATGGGGAGGGGAAGAGAAGGGAAGGCAGAACACTGGGACTGTAGCAACAATAAATGACTTGACCCGGGTCCAGCACAATTCACTAACAGCCTACCAAAATGCTGACTGAAATGAAGACTGCAGCCTCAAGTAGCTGAATGAGAAGTGGGTAGGCTCTGAGAAGGGGTCTTCAAGGGTGCAGTAGTGCCTGTACAGAGCTGCTGACATTCCTGATTTATGCAGGAAGACTCAGGCTGACTGGCACTGCAGCAGAGGAAGAACACTTGCAAGAAAGTCCATGGAGTGTTTACATTTACCACTGACCAAGGAGCTCCAAATTTGGCCTATTGCTACTAACGTGACAAATAATAGTTTCAATATAGAAAATTAAAAGTGTTGTGAGTAGAAAAGGACTTGATCCAGCAAAATTACTCTTCTGGATTGATTAGTGTAATGCTGAGTCATGGCCTGAAAGTGATTGAGCACCTGGTGGAAGGCAGGGCTGACCCAGGGGAGCCCAGATGCATGCAGTGCACCTGAGTGATAAGAAGGGGTGGAGCCAGGATCCCACCCCTCATTTAAGGGTCAGCATTGGAGGTAAGAGCATCTCTTGCTAGAGATCCTTGCCTGCCTCGGATATTCTGAAGGTAAGCAGTCTTTTTTCCTTTGTTTTTGTATCTACAGCTGCTGCATTTGGGCTTGTTCTCATTTTCTGCTGCCTAGGATTGTGCTACTCTGCTGTTATTTCTGTACTTTCCATCCTGTTATAGCATAACAATTAGAATTTGATAAGCCTGTAAGGTTGGTAGGAGTGTCAGTGAACTTTTTCAACTCCTTTGGCTCTAGAACAGGCATTAACTTGAGCAAAGGAAAAAGAAAAAGAGAGAATATTCACAGAGTGGAGATCTGTAGTATTTAAATAATTTCATTTCAAATTGTTGAAGTAACTCTACAAAACTTTTGAACTGGTATTCAAAAGTACTAAAGCATTATTTGAACAACTCTGACCAAAGCATTTCAGACACTTGTTGCAGAAAAGTGGCTCTATACTGCACCAGGATATCCTCTACCTGCTGTTTCCTATGATGTGCTTTCACTGTTGAAACCTTAGTGATACATTACGTGATTTAGATAGAAAGGAGAAAATAGTGTATCATAGGAGATAAATCTAGCAAATACTCCCAGGATTTGGAAAACTGATGAATCGTGACATCAGTGGTGGAGACGTCCTAATGTTGAACTGAAAAGTTGGAAAAGGGGGAGGGTACTCCAACCAGGAGGTTAGAGCAAAACCAGCAAAATCTTTCCACTGCTACCATGCCCCTTAGTAACCTATAATACTGCAAAAAATGTAGTTTTTCCAGTGATCACAGGGAAGTTTGATTATTCTTTGGCAGAATCAGGTTAAATGTTATTTGCTAACCTGCAGCAAGGCGTAAGTACTATTTGTGTGGAGTCTTTAGCATTTTTTCAGTTATACGACTAAAAAATACCCTCAATTTGTCTACCTGCTATCATCACTAGCATTTTGTTTGTGTCTTATTTGCTGGGAAATAAATGCAGTTGCAGTTATGAATCATACCAAGTAATTCACAAGTGATTCAGATCACTGCAGGTTATTTGGAAGTTTTATTTGCAGATAAGCCTGTAGGATACCTGACAGCTTTGTGAGAGACCAAACTACTAGTACAGAATGCTGAGCTACATCACCTATGCATTTTTCCCAAGCTGTTTTTTGTACAGCTCAATTAGTTATGTTGGAGCAAGTAGTATCAATGGAGTATTCAGCTTCTGAGTCTTCATAGCTTTCATTAGCTAGCTGCATTCAGTTAATCTGTAATGATTAATCAACTTGAATAAAGCTCCTGGAAACAGTCCCCTAACCACTTCCTGTTTGTGTCTCATTAAAACTCTGTCTTTATATGATAGGGAATGGTGGCAGATGTGTTTACATGCAAATAGAAAAAAGAACTCTCCCTTGTTGCCATATTTCTCTCCCAGTAAGAACTGCTTATGGAGTTAGCCCCTACAGGAGAAGCTCATTCTGAACATCATCATTAGGGGGACTCTCACATGTTCATAACAGTGGCTACATGGGAGATGCTTACCACAACAAGATCATGGTTCAAAGCGTACTAGGTGCAACGAGGATCATTCCCCTAGCTTTAGAGGAAAGAAGGTGGAGATCATCCTCCACTGGGAACCAAAGTTCTCTCTGGAAATGGGGAAGGCTTCTGAAGAAGATTCAGATATGCTTTCCTTTTGGCAGGAATTGAAGCTATCCGAAAAGAAGTCAGGCAGGAGCATTCATGTTTCAGGAAGTAGACAACACTGAAAAATCTGGCATTCTTGTTATTCTTGCTAACTTGAGCAGAGATGGTTAACCACAAGGCTGTGTTGAAAGTGTGGGAAATACACAGAAATGAGCCTTGGAAACAGTGTGCTTTTGAGCAAGGTATTGCATATGCAAGTGAAGGTGGAGCTTTTGTCTGGTTGAACTACTAAAGACAATTTTGGGTAGGTTTGTTTTAATATTAAAGTAAACTTGGACTGCTGTTTGAGGCAAAATTCTTGGCCCACTAAAGTATCAGAATTAACTTTGCAGTATGATTGTTGATATGCAAAGGAAGTGCCCCTACCTGAAGTTCTAAATGAGAAATAGGAATTTGATACTGTAGACAGTGAAGAAAAATATAAAATGCATTTTAAATGTAGACTAGAAGCATTCAAAATTAATATGCAGTAGTGTACAAGTAATGCAGATGTGGTTGCCTAGTATGGAAAAAATGAAGGAGCTGTGTTAGAATATGCTGTTAGGGAGAATATGCAAACATCAAGGAAAAAATGATGAATGCAAGGTGACAATCTGACTGAGTGCATAGGAGATAGTTTGCTATCAGTCCTGGACAGTGCTGGAATAAAAGATGACCAGGTTATTAGCTGCAAATATATGGAATCTCAGCTGTCAGTTGAATGCTGATGTCACACTAGTGTAGTGCTAGAAGTACCTCAGAAGGAGAAGCAGCAGACAGTAATGCATAACTAGGAAACAGGGTTTGCATGTTGGCCATTTCCTCTGTTAAAAGACAACTAAACAATGAACAGAAAAGGTGATACTCGCAATACAGCTGGGGAAAACTGTTCCTGTTAGAGCTATCATCACTCATACTTTTTCTTGTACATCAGCTATCCTTCCTTCAGAAGAGGCTCCAGGTGGAGTTCCAGAGACCTCTGCCACAGAGGGTTCTGAGGGTGCCACACTGGCTGCATCACCCCCATTAATTTCCATATCCATAAATTCTTCTGGGCACTGTATGGTAGTTCTTCTCCACCAGTTGTCTCCAAATATAATTGAGTAACTCTGCTGGGATTTATCATTCTTCTTGCCTATAATGTGTTATGAAGCCACTTCAAGAGGTGTTTGTTACAACAAGCAAGGACTAGGAGATTGGCATTAGGCATGCTGACATATGTCAAATGTGCTAAGAGGAAAAGCTGAGCTTTGTCTTTCCAGTTCTCCATTTACTGAATATGCCAAAACTGCAAAAGTCATAAGTCAAAAATAAAACAACATGAAAGCATCTTTAGTTTGAGAGCTCTTGAAACTAAGCAGTGTTCTCTCTTATTGAGAAATGTTGTCTTACGTGTCCCTGTGTGAAGTCTCTGTTCTTAGTTATCATTGCACTTAGTTGCATGTCTCCTGTCAAGAAGTACATTGTAGAGATCTGAGGCTACACAATTGTGTTGAAAATTCATCTTTTGCCTCAAAGAATATTTTCATTTATTTGGCTGGAACAAACAGTGTTTTTTTGCTTAGTAAAAAAGTTAAAATGTCAAAAGAATCTGATTCACATCTTGCAACCTTAGAAACCATCCTCCCAAAACAACTTTGTGTCTAATACTAAAAATGTAGGTAGGTTTCCAGTAATTAAAATTAATTCCAGAGTTTCCCAGCACTCTTGCGCATATCTTTTAAATAATGGAAACAGTATCTAGCCCTCTAATTACTCTAGATATAACTTTTTTATGATTCAGACAGGAAACAAGTAGATTTCACTGTCTAGAGGAAATACAGTTCTTTATGCAATGCGCTCTCATTTATTTAAACACTGTGCTACATGTGATGAAAAGGTGCTAAGGAACTTCTCTCATGGAATCTATAGTCTAGCAGTAAAAACAGGAGGGCATCAAATAGTCTGCGCTGCCAGTGAGCATGGAGTTGGTAGGAAGAGGAGTGATATACCAGACACTGCGTCAAGCTTTGTTTAGACATCTGTGAAGACAGCGTTCCAAGAGATGTCATCTGTTGATCTTTCGGGTGCTATTTATCCAAATCAAATAATTGCACTCTACCTCTTTGCATACTCAAGTGCAAAAGGTATTTGAGTGTCTTACTGTACGGTAACATAGTTGATGATTGTAAATCAGATAATGCTAAGCAAAAGATTAGAGTTTCTACATATTCAAATTTGGCTAGATGTGACACCTTCATACCAAAATTTGTATGTTCCCAGAGATTAGAAAGGTTTCAAGTTTTCACAGCATGTTTTTTTTGTCCCATCCATTTGAGAATTAGGATTATTAATTTTTAATAATGGCGTGATAACTAGACTTGGGTTATGGTAAATCATGAAGGTTATAATAAATCATGAAAGCAGAGTAGCTTCAAGTTTAAATTTTCTAAAAATAAGGCGTTACATATCTTGTATACAACACATTTGTGAAGTTCCCTTATAAGTGGCCTTCAGAAGGGTTTTCTGGCTTTTTTTTTTTTTTTTTTTGCTCTTTTCTATGCAGCAAATGATTTGCAATTCTTTTTCTCTTCTTCAGCTTTGAAACAAATGCAATAGCGTCGCAGCATTTCCTTATCACACACTGCTTCAAGAATAGCATCATACTCTGAGAGGGGAGAAAAAATATCTTCTGGAAAATTACTTACTCTTGGTGCATGAATTCCAAATTCAAGTATCTTTTTCCAAGAGGGAAAATAGTGGATTCTTTCTAGATAAACCTATGTTTAGCATTTGTACAGATGCTAAAATAGTAAACTAAAAAAAAAAAAAATCTATATTATTGTTGTTTTTCTTCTGAAATAATATGAATATTGTCCATACTGCACTAGCTATCAAATTCTACAGGAAGGCATAATTTATTCTTTTCTGTTGGCAAACATGGAATAACCTGGGTAGCTTGTTATGAAAATTTGTTTACTAGTATGGTTGGAAATCTGTAGTTTTTAAAACTGGTGTTTAAAAAGTGACCATAGGAAGATAAATGATGGGTGAGTAAATCATAATTGCTTTTGTTTTCTTTGTTTGTACTTCCGTATATTCCTTCTGGCACACAGCACGCTAACTTACTCCCCATACTAGCTTCAGAATGTCTCAAGCTCCCTCAGTCTGGTATTTTGTGAATCTCTGAATTTAGAGATACCTGTTCAAATGTTAGGCCTTCTGTGTATCGTTCAGACATTTATGCTGTACCGTTCCATCACACCACTGTGATTAGGAAGAGTGATTGTGCTACAAGGGTCCACTATCTGACATTGTAATGTACCAGCAGCCACATCAGTTTGTGGTGGTAGGAAAGTGAATTTAAGGGAATGGGGAAACCCATCCTCCCAGATAAGCTAGCAAGTCAGAAGTTAACGGGGACTAAGGCAGTTAAGGCAAGTGCTCAAGCAATGAGACATTCAGAGGAGCTTGTCTTTTTCTATTTGTGAATCCTTCCAGCAAGGAAACGGATTAAACAAGTATGCAAATAAAAAAAATAAATTTAAAAAAAAAAAAAAAGCTTGAAGAGCTTCATTACTGTGAAAGTCACCATTGTGTTCTTTTTTGCTGTCAGGAAAAATTGGAAGGAAGCAGCTTCAGGGCTGTGACTGGTGGTTTCCACTGCCCAGAGATGTGTAAAAATGTGGAGTGTGCCTCAGCTTTTCCATGAGATCCAAGCAGAGCTTTTACATTTTTGACCAAAGTAAATGTTGTTGCTGAAATGTTTGTTTTGTTGACATATACATAGCTCAGGACACATGGAAATTGAAAGCTGTGCATCTATTTTTGTGTACCTCCATGCAAATACCAAAAAAGTCTCCCATACAAATACTGGTGCTTTTCAAGTCAAATAGTTGATACTGCTCTAATTTTTTTGCTCCAAAGTGGTTCTAACCCAAGATTTAGTGAAATAAACCCATGCTTTCTGTCAGATTTGTTCATTTTTCTCTCCATTTACCCATTGCCCTCAGCTCCCTTTTTTACTTCAGGCTGTTTGTTTGTTTGTTTGTCTGTTTTTGTGTTGTATTTGCTGACTGCCCACCAAGAACAGAAAGGGAGAAAAGAACTCTGACTGCTCCCATGCTTGTGGCTGTGAGCTGGGGAGTGCATCTGTTTCAGAGATTTGGAGTAACCCTGAGGAAGTCTGAGGACACAGTGCTTGCTGCAGATTTGGCACATTCACAAACTGCTGTTTAATGAGGAAAAGACACTTTATAAGTGGGAAATCCTTGCATGTGATGCTGCATGTAGGACACAAAACTTGGAAGCAGCAGATGGTAAAGTGAGAGTCACTAGGAGGAATGTGTGACTAACAGCAAGGGAAAGCATCATCCAACACAGAGCAAGATAGACCAGCAGAAATGCAGGAGTTCAGGCAAGAAGCCTTCTCCAAGTATGGAAGTAAAAGCTTCTTCTCTGGAAAGAGATAAAGAAACTTTGTTGTATTTTTTGTGGGGAGAAAGAAAAGCAGATGGAAAGGGTCTAAGGCATCTATATTAGGAATAATGCCTGAAACATAAAAAGCTGATACTCAGCATTAAGAAAAAAAAAAAAAAATCATAAGGTCTGTTTATTTTGCTTTCAGCCTAATATCTGGGCTCACAGGGAGCTGATACATTGCAAGACAAGACTGGCGTAAGAACTTGTAATCTCAAAAATTACCATGGTTCTTATATGATTCCCTAATTTAAAAACACACAATTTATAGAACATCTGATTACAATTTGTAGTGAAGATTTGGCTGACAATGGTAAGTTTCTTCCTAGAGCTTCAATCTAAAAAATTAATGGCAACAGAATCATTCAGAAAAAAATCAATGTCTTCCTAAATTGAGGATTAGTTATATGTATAAAAGCATAAAAATTAAGATGTATTTAGCATGTTGCAACCAATCTTGAAGGAAGTCTAGTAAAAAAACCGTATTTTTAATGATATGAATGACTGTTAGTCCATATCCCAAAAATGAGTCAGCTATCTAGAATATACTCAGGTAAGGCTGTGATTATGATTTTGTTCTTAGCAAAGCACTCTTATCATATGCAGTGACATTGCACTGATGGTGTATAACCAATCCTAGTACCAGTAAGCACAAATTATCTTTATCTAGACAGTCACAAAACAGCAGAAAGATCTTGTCAGCTGGAAAGGTAACTAAGAGATTGGCAGATGACAAGGAAGGGATGGAAGGAGATCCCTTCTATGTCATGCTGAATCATTCCTTGTACCTTATCAGATTCTAATTATAGACCCATCTTTTTCGATATATAAAGACCTGCCTATGACAGTCAAACACATAATGAAAGGCTTGACGTGACAGAGATGTAATTATAATAATGCTGAGGAATAGTAGTGCCAAAAATCTGAGCCTGTTGTGCAAGTGAGCAGATAGTTACCCACACCAAGGGCTAGAAACCAAAAGCCCAAGCTTCCAGGGACTGCAGCTACAGACTTGGGATGGTGGTGGGGCACACTATAGAGTAATACTAGACAGATACAGCAGGTACTCTTAAAACAGAATTAACAGCTAAGGAAGAAGTCAGAAGAGAGAAGTTTGCTGTCTAGAGGAACAAGAAAGGTAAACGAGCAGAGAAAATAGCAAGGTGGAATCAAGGACTGCTAATAGCACAATGCAATGAGAGAGTCAAGTCTTTAAACTTAGTTCTATGAATCTAAATACCAGTGTGGTAAGAAAAAGCACATCCCCTGCTGTGAGCAGAAACTGGTTTCCTCTCCCTTTCTCTAGTCAGCAAGCATTAGCACCAATCAGAGGAGCACACATTCTAGAAGCTTGCTGCTGTTCAATGAAAGCGTAGCTTGGAGGGAGGTTGGGATTGGAAGAGGCACAGGAGCTAATGTGTATATGCACAACCCAAGCACTACTTTTTTGAGGGTAAATATGTCAACAACCTACCCCTGCTTTTCTTATTGGCAGATACTTGCTGCAGCAGGATCTTATTAAGCCTATCTATAGTGTGCACTTGCATTAAACTCCCGCTGTTCCCAGCCATCCAGAAGGATGCTAGATGCCTAAACCTGTTGCTCCTTCCTGCCACCTTCTGTTCCCTTCCTCTTTTTCTGCTATGCTAACAAAAACCTCTTTCTCTGTCACACTAATCTCTTGAATGTTTTTATTTTACTTTTTTCTTTTGTACTTTTGATGATGTGATGTGAGGAAAGGAGGGTTGAAACACAGAAGGATCCAGTTAGAGGATATCTCAGAAGTCAGTCAGCAAGCCTAAAGTCAGCATGATGACCAAGTCATGTTATTACAGGAGACCTACTTTACAGAAGCCTCCTTGAGGCTACTTCTGTCTAAAGTTGAAACTTCTATTTCTGGAAGGAATTTGGGGGGGTGGGGGGGGGGGGGGGGGGAGGGAAGGAAAGTACTTGTATGAGGATGCAAATGTTCATTTTACAGTGAAGAATGATGATTTTCTTCATTTCAGAGACTAGAACCATGTCCGAAATGGTTTCATAAAATCCATTTTCACTCTAAAGCCATTTTTCTAATGCCTTCTTTGTTTTTCAGTTCATAGTAGCATGTGCATTATAAATGAAATTTGTGTGCATTTATTTGATTAAATGCTGCATCATTTATGTACAGTTGCTGCTGTTTCTTGCCTGTGGAAATTTACCAGTGTGGTCTTAAGTGCAGAAAATGAAGTTCACCAGCATTGAAGCTTGTTGGATAATTTCCTTGCACATACGAATATTTTTCCTCCTACAGTTGCTACAAATTCTACTGACCCTATAACTTTTCTTGTTTTTTTTTTTTTTTTTTTTTTTTCTCCACTGAAACTTTACAAAATCTGTGCAATTGATATCACCAAAAATGACTTCTGGCTTTCCATACAGAAAATTGGCTTTAAGCACAGATAAACTCATTTAGAAACCAGAACCCTAATGCTTGCAGTAAAGCTGTTTGTGTTCTCTAGTGTATCATAGTGTCCTTTTATGATGAATGTCATGGACTTTAACAAGCATCTATTTAATTTTTTAGCAACAAAGAAAGTAATTATTTTCTCTCTGAGGAGAATATCTTTGCATCTTTCAAAAGCGTGGTGGCTTCATGTGTCTTAAGTCAACTGGCATGGTTGCATCTACAATCAATAGGTAGATATATGGCGTAATAGGAGATTCTTAATAGCATAATAGGAGATTCATTTTTGAGATGTTAAAAACAATACATTAAAAAAAAAAAATTAAAGCTTTCCTGATGAGTTTTCTTTTTCCTTTTTATGGAATCTTTCTGAAGGCTGTAGAGTGCTCTTAATCGTTTTTTGGTCATAATTTTGCTACAGCTCTTTAAAAAGTCCATACAGGCATCTCAAACTTTTTGATAATGTATATTACTGTCAGACTTAATTTTTTGTTTCTTAGCAGTAACATCTGATTCAGAAGTACAATTGCATATCTAGTTGATGAGTATTGTAGAAATTTCAGTTGGGCCTCCTAAGTTACTAAGTTCACCACAAAAATAACAAAAAGAACTCTCAGAAATCCTTTATGAGCACACAAGATGCCTAGAAAAGTCATAAAAAGAGTATTACAGTATGCAAGGAGAAGATTTCAAAATGTTAGCCAAAATTGCAGTTTTAAGTTAAATGAATGTTCATAGAGCAGTGCTCTATTCTAGTGACATGTTTAGTGTCTTTTTAGAACTTAGTCTTGGTGCAAAATATCGTTTGTTTTTTTTTTTTTTTTTAAAGAACATGGGAAAGCAAGTCTGTTAAAATTTGGAGTTATATTTCAAAGTTCTGACACATCTGCTGTTAAACAGAATGGTTTCTAGAAATCAACTTTGATCTTTCTTTATGAAATGCTTATTCTTCACAACAGAAATATTTAAAACTTTCCATATTGCTGTAATTAATTTAAATTTTACAAGTAAGATACGTTCAGAGTAATTAAGGTGCAATTAAGTTTCCATTGTTACCAGTAGTTTCTAATACTCTTTAATGGACTATAGATACACTGAAATAAGTAAATGGAGCCCAAGGTAACTCAATTACATTGCTTCTTCTGGTAACCTTATTTTACTCTATTACTTTACATTTATTTATTTGTGAAATACTGAGTGGTTGTCAAGATCCAGTGCCACAGCAGAGAATGTATCTGTGTTAAGGTATCTCAGATAGAGAACAAATGTCACTGCTTCACGAAGCATGTATAGGTAGTCAGTAGCACTTCAAAAGATAACTTTCTGCTGTCTTGATTTCACTATTCACTCAGTATTGCCAGGAGCACGTGGAAATCTTCATAGCTCACGGACATTTGATAAGATCTTTGAATAGTACCCCTTAGACACTCCCTTAAATGAATGAAGAGAGCACAGATAAAAGATTGAGTGTGAACAGTCTTTATATTTTGTGTAACAACATAAGCATCTGTGAAGATCAGTAGAGTTGTATCTGGGGCACGTATCCACTGGTATAAGGTCTGAATTTATCTGAGCAACACAGATGATGTTTTGGTTCCTTAACTGGAAAAGTTAAAAGAAGCAAAGCAATGTAGAAGAGCTGATGTGCCAGATCACCTAAGAAAAGTATGTTAAGAGCTAAGTTTCTTGCCTGCAGACTAATTTACTCTCTATATCCTTGTAATTAACTGCTCCTTTCTGAGGTGAGGCGATTTTATTCTTTTATTGCAGAAGTTTGACAAAAGACAGATTGTTTTAACAAATTCTGCTCCATTTCTGTCCTGAAAACTAAGCTACTATGTGTCCTACCTGCAACAAAAGACATAATGTTACTTGCCTGCTGTACAGACATAGCGCATTTATCTGCACCCTCATGTGGTATTCCTTTTTCAAAACAGACATTAGGGTATAGCTTGAGAAGATATGATTAAAAAAAATAATAATAATAATCAGTCCCTAATGGAATTGCAAGAGGTTTCTATGACTTTCCAGAACCTGAGCTGTTCCAGTGAATGCTGTTTCAATCCTGAGAGGGGAACAGAAAAGGTTACAGAAGGGTCGTGTACGTAGGAAAGTTACAATACTAGCAGATAGAGCTGGATGGGGCAGTGCCAATAGTAAAGTTCAGATAATTTGAAGGGCAGTAATGTCAGGCTTTTGAGGACACCAAACAAACAAATGTTCTTCTTTCATTAGATGATGGATATCAACAGAGCCACTCTAATGATGCTGCCTGTGCTTTGTGCTGCATCTAGTATCTTGGGATTTTCCCAGGAAACCATTTTAAAACCTAAGTATAAAGAGATGGAGAGACAGAGAGGTGGAAACAGAAGAAAAAAAACAGGTGGAATTCAGAAATTACCTTCTTTTCATTTACTAAAGGCAGTGTATAGAATTTTACTGCACTCAGTATTCAGTGGGACTTCCCAGTTAAAAATGTAATAAACAAAAGTTTTTTGTCAATTTTTTGAGCTATCTTCCCAAGTTACACATTATTCTGTGCACAAGGGAATATCTCTAATAATTACTCCTGAGTACCCACAGGAATAAATGTTAATTACACCACCTAAACACAAAAATAGATCCTTGTGCCATCAGTTCCACAACTGACAGGAAGCCTTACTCGAAATTTCTAGGTTGTGTGTGTTTTTTTTGTTGGTGTTGTTTTGTGGGTTGTTTTTGTTTTTTGTTTTTTTTTTTTTTTTTTAGTTTTCATATTCCTCTTGCACTGCGATATTGAGGGTGCACAGAGAGCTGTAGGGACTTTCTTACTTTGAAGTTTATATGAGCTACCTGTCTCATAACAAGTATAATAAGCGTTTGCTGTAACCTTGAGTTACTTTCCTCAGCTGAAGAGTAGAGGCAGCAGATGTTGTGTGAAATGAAATCCTCCATGACTACGGTGTTGCTCTGAGGGACATAATATCCACTCATCCCCAAGAGAATAAATCAGTCAAGCAAAATGGAATACTGCTGTGATTTCTGATCAGCATAAATGGACATCGTAACACTACTAATACACCATGCCACCAAACAGGCTAAGAACCAGGTGCAAAATTGGCAGAAGAATCTTGAACCTGTGTTGTGATGGTCTGAGAAATCACAAAGATTATCAAGGAGAAATACTGCCTCTACTAGATAAAGGTCCATCTTCACCACTAGGCAATATTGCCAAGCTAGAGAAGAATGAAAATTTTGAAAAACATAAAAAGCAAACTGATATCTTGGTGACCTATATGTAATTTGTACCATTGTCCTAGAAGATCTGGTTAATATCTGGTCACAGTATTCTTTGTACTTTTGTACTAAATTTGGAATTGTTTTCATTAAAATAGTTTGTTTCATCAGACTGACTTGCTGAATTAAAGATTCTAAATGTATTTGTCATACCTTGGAACAAGGCACCAAATAGAAATCCTGTGTCTGTGATTCAGTTCCTGAATATATTCAAGAATTAAGATATTCCTGCTTCTGCATCATAAATAATCTTAACAGAATCAAATACAGTCTGGCATAGATGATATCTGATATTTGGAAATGCAACATGAAACCTAAATATTATGAAACTAAAGTTTCCGCTCAGCCTACTTCATCCGCAGTAAATATGTTTATTGTTTTGCACCATGGGGTGGAATTTTCACATTCCTGATAGCTTTAGATTAGAAGCTTTCCAAAAAGATGTAATGCTAGTTATAGCAAAGGGCTGATATGTGGTCAGGAACAGGATGCTTCATGGCTCATACTCGGAGGATAGCAAGGTAAGCAGTACCACTCTAATGACCAGCTAGCCTGTGCTCTGAGCATCCTTGGAGAACACCATGTGTCCAGAAATCCTTTGCACTGAAGGTCCATGATTCCTCACAGCACCATGTAGTGCCAGACTTGCAAGACTCTGTGAAGGTTGGTTATGCAATCAATGGTAGAAGTTGCTGGGCAAGGCTGAGGACATGGACCACCCCTGTGAAAACACAATTCTCCCTCTGCCCCAAGATATGCCTGGCAAGGTGTGTTGAGAATTACAGTTGTGGGTTCTATGTTTATGCAGCTGAATATCTCCTATCTGTTCCATTTGATGATCTGGATTAATTTTAAAATGTGTCTGCAGTTTTATCCCATTCATCAAGTGCCTGCACGAGTGCTGCTGCCTGCACCCTCAGGTGAGGAAATGAGAGACTGTGGGCTCTGCAGAAGCAAAGGCAGAGGGTCATCTATCTCAGCAGCAGCTTGTGCTATGTTAAAGTTATTTTAAAAGTACTGCAAAGTCACAATTGTCATCAATATGTCTGAATGGATTACCTTTATCCTGCCACCTTGTATTTATAATGAAGCAGGTTTTAGCCATTTTTCAGCAATGGTAATAGTACTTTTTATATATCTTGCTAAAAATGTGTAATAAATCACAATAATCTCCCTGGTTTCTGAAACTTATACGTCTTTGTGATTATATAGTAATGTTGTGAGAACCTCTGTCTTACAAGAAGCAAATGTTCCCTGTGAAAATATCTGGCTTTAATTCCTTTACCCATAGTTATTGCGCCTACTGAATTAAGTACTACTCACAGCATGGCACAGCTATCTATGAAATAAATTAAATGCATCATGCATAGTCAGCAGAAGTTCAGCACTGCAATTTAAAGAAAGTGGCTTTATGCTATCCTTATCTAATTTATGCTTTGTGCTGCAGTACTTCTCCTTTGCTTCCTAACTACTGTAGAAATACAGGTGTTCTTCCAGTTGTGTCTAAGTATCTCATGTTAACAAAATGCAACAGATAGAAAAACAGGATTTTTTAAAATGTATTTTCAATCTTTAGTAATTCAGGAACAGTAATAAATAACATCAATAACCTAAGTAGGTAGTGAATTCTGGAAGTATATCTGAATGGTAGAAGTGCTGGGGTTTTCGTTCCACTTAAATAAAAACCATGTTGTGTGAAACAAATATAAACTGATTGTTCACTGTTTAGTTTAACTAAAACACTGTAGGAATGACTCATCTTTTCAATATATGCTGAAATGTTAGCTGCACAAGAAGTTGAAATGAGCACCAAACCTAAGTTATGTAGCACGGGTTCAAGTTCTAAGGCTTAATGTTTTTTGCTACAAGCCATGTAGATGCAAACCCTCACAGCTGCTGTTTGAATGCATGTAGAAGGAGTACAGATGTACTGCTGTATGATATACCCCAGTGCCAAATTAACTTGAGCCCACCTTTCCTCAACACTCCTGGCTGCTGCAGAATGCCCATGGGTAGGAGCAGAGCATATGCTGCTGACACCATGTCCTCTCCTAACCACATTTGCTTAAAACTGAGCTGCTTCCTACAGAAAAAAATGTTTTTTTTCTTTTTTCAAAGACAGAAGTACTACATTTATTCTAATTTGCATTTGCTTGTAGTAACTGTTACTCTGGGAAAGCAACAGTTGTAGAAAGATGTGAACCATTTAGAACAACACTGGCATCTAAACTTTCCAAAGTAACATAACCTGGCAGTGGATATTCTAGCTTAGTGATGCATGGAATACTACTTCCAGCTGTATAGTGCAGGTCACTGGAAAGAAAATTACCTTGGCCTAATGAAATCTGGGAAAGACCAGCAATGAGCAAAAGCAAATCTTCTGACACCAGAAATAGTGCCAAAGCTGGCAGAGTATATTGGAAATACATATTTATTTTTCCTTTTATTTACAGAAAATAATTCTCAAGTAGCAAACCTCTCAGACATGTTGTAATCTTGGCTCATTATTAACAGACAGTCATTGCTGCCCATGTCAATTTCATTGGTCTGTCATAGACCAGTGAAGCCCATACTGACTTTAATTAATTAATTTTAAAAAAAAATCACTTTCTAACTCACGTTTAAAGTGAATAACCATCTTGCCAAAATTTTAGTACCATGGAAAAAGCTCTGATATTCATATTGTAATGAACAGCTCAGACTCTAGCAAGTGCTACCCAAGCTGTGTAACTTGGTGTTCAGCAGAGTGTAGCAGTTATTTTAGTCCATCTGAAGTGATAAGAACAGATGTGATTGAAAGGCACAGTAGCATAAGCTTATCACTGAAATGTGGTCTTCTGGAAACTGCTTTTCTGACAGAACTATGACCTGGATAGCAGAGTTGATGCTCACATGCTTCTGTTACCACAAGCTGTGAGAATGAATAAAATTAGAGGATATTATAGAAATGTGAATGTACTTTATGACGGTCTATAGTAATTCTGTACATCTCTTATGTCTGTGTTCTTATAGCCGCTTGGGCACTGAAGTAGCTGAAATGAGAAAGAGGCAGCAGACACAAAATGAAGGAACATCAGCTGTGTCTCAAGCACCTGGAAACCAAAGGCCCAACAACACATGTTGCTTTTGTTGGTGCTGTTGCTGCAGCTGTTCATGGTATGTCCTGTAGTATATTTGGTTCCGTATCCACAACAGGTAAACAATGAGGATGGCAAGTGCCAAGAACTGGGAGCATGCAAACTTTTGGGAGAGGATTGCTGCCAAGAGGCACAATTCAACATTTTACACAAACACACACAAAAAACCCACATTAAATCATTCCCTAATTTGGCTGGACATCTTGTGAGGGGGAAGAGGAGAGAATAGTAAATTCAAGCTGTATTTACCCTACGTAAATCATTCTAAATGATAAAAAATCCATTAAAAAGCTAATATATGTGAGACTTCATACTGAATATTTTATATTTTGCATTCAAAATATGCAAGTTTTTTTTTTCTAACTTTATTTTCTGCTATTCCTTTTTTATATTGTAGTTCTCTGCATTCAGGAGGGAAAAAGGGAGGCCTGCATTACCAGTTAGTTGTTAAATAATTTATAATTTGGAAATTTGGAATCACAGGATTTAAATTCTACTTCTACCAGTGACTGGTATGTCAAAATTTTAGTGGAAAAAAAGGCTCAGGAATTATGTTTGCTTGTCTATTGCTGAACAAAGAATTGGTCAAAGTCAAAGAATTAAACACAGTTTAAGAAATAGCCTTAAATTCTCAGTATCTTGAGAGACATCAAGTCTTTACTTCTTACTGTTGTGAACATTTAATGTTGACAGATAAATTAATTCACTTGCACTGCTGCTCAGGGCCTGTGCATCCTATTACCTATGCAATTCAGTCTCTTTGGAGTGACCATTCCTCTGTGTATCTATATTATTTTCACTTGAAACAGCCCTCTTCCTCTAATATAAAATCAGAGCCTATTTGCTCCCAGTACATTTACATTTACAACATGTACAAGTAGATATTTGGAACAAAGATGAGCAAATACTCATGCTTTCGTCAAGATATTTTGTTGTGTGTTAATTCCATACAGCAAAAAGGTAGAAGTGCTTTAATGGAAAGAAAAGGAAGAATGTTTTGCTTCTGTTGTTTTCTGCTTTGTGTTAAGTTTAGCTGTACTGTTACAGACCAAAAGTCCATTGAGCTCAGCATCTTACCTCAAGAAGTGACCCAAGGAGGCTAGATGGGAAGGGTAAAAGAAGTGAACATCCACCTCCTTGTCCTTATCCCAGCAAAGCTCACAACTTCTGGGAATCAACAACTTAACGACTTCGTAACCCGGAAGTTTTATAGCCCTTGATGAATTATCCTTCATTAATTTTTTCTAACTATGTTCTGAAGTGACTTCCTGAACTTGCCTAAAATTTTGGCATTTCAGGTTTTCCTTACCAATATATTCTACTTTTGACCTGTGCTCTGTATCATCAGTTAATTCCTTTTTTTTTTTTTTTTTTTTCTACTATGAGAATCTACTATGAGATAATTTCATTTGATTCTTCTTTGCTATGATTCTGAGGAACAGGAAATAATTTTATTCCTAATGATCATTTTTTAAAATGTTCTGTTGTATCCCCTTTCATCTATCTTTTCTTCCATAGTCTTATCTATAATCTGTGGTACAGAAATTGACCCAGTTCTTTATACTTATCTATTTGCTGTCTATCCACCTACCTCATGTCTTTCTGTGTACATTTCCTATTCTACTGTCTCCCATTTGACGTGTGACCAGAATTTTTGCAGTAGTGTAGATATGAGTACAAAAAATGCTTTTGCTGTAACACAGCAATTTTTTGTTTGCTCTAGTTTTTTTATTATTCCTAACATCTTGTTTGCTTTTTAAACATCCCTAAAATTACACTTTCATAGAATCATCCATCATGACTGCAAAATCCCTTTATAGAATAGAAATAGAATTCAACCTTGTGCATGTATAGCTAGGGTTGGATTTTGCCTTACATACTGGAACACGAAAGATCGTAAAAGTATGTCTAATTTTAAAATTTATAAACATTTGGTTATATTTTTTAAGCATGCTACAACTCAAGAACCCTTATTTGACAAATATACTGTTTTGAAGCTTTCATGAGTTCTGTTACCCTTGAACTGCCTCTGCTACTGGGAATGCAATACCATTAAATATTTGAATGGATTATGCATACTAACCCTAAGAGCGTTTATTGCTTTAAAATATAGGATGTCCTTTCAGCTGCTTTGGTAACTGTTTCTGCTGTTGATATCCTATCTTTCAGGAGTTTAGGGGGAGTTGAGTGCTAGTTTGCTGTTGGGTTGGTTGGTTTGGTTTTGATAACATACATTAGTTTGAAAATGCAGAAATCCTGTCAATTTAAACTAATTTTCTGGATTAAGTCAAAACAATTAGTCAAATTGGATAATGACATTGCTTTTATTTTCTAAAATCAAAAAGATAAAATAGATAATGTCTTTCCCAATTCTGTCTACTATGATTCTATAGAGTAAACCCCAGAAGAGGGGAGACAGGACAAAACTTTGAAAAAGGCAATATGAAATGTTTCAGAATCAGAGTTAAAGCAAATTGGTTCTAGTTCCAAATTTGTTTGGTAAATGTGAACAATCCAGGTGGTGTACAGATTACTGTTCTTTCTCCATCAACTTGCCTTAATAAAATAGAAAAAAATACAAAATAAACTTTGCTAGTCATTCATTATACAGGTGATTCTCGGTAGGTAATTCACCACAGTCACAATATAAGAAGTTTAATCAATCATTGTAACAGCTTCTCTGGACCTATTGTAATTACTTGCTTTCTCTAGTTCCACAAGTATTTTGAGTAACCTGAATTTCTCTGGATACCAGTTTGGAAGTGTAGCTGAGTTCATTAATGGTGATGATAATGCCCTTGCTGTCAATATCAAGATAAGAAGGCTTTTCTTCTGTTTTTCCTTCAGCTTCTTTGACTGTGGACAACTCTTATATCAATATTCTTCAGTGCTTCAACTTCCTCACTATTCACAGAAAGGGAGGCGGTTTATAGCAAGAATCATTCACTTATATCTATTTGAAAAGTTAGTCCAACAGTTTGTATCTCCATACAAATCACTGCAATTCTAAAAGTGTCTTCTGTAAATCATGTGATGTTTGTTTCCTTTTTTTCCCTACCCTGTGTTAAAATCAGAATAGACATTAAGTCTTCTGTTTGCATAACAGTATAGGCAAATGTTGGCACCTTTGTTTGAGGAAATAATACCTTGCCTAATAGAGCAAGCAACTTTCAGCACATCTTTTTATAAACAGTTTCCTCTCATAATTCCTTCTTAAAGGTAACAAGCAATTGGAGCACATTACCATTATTGTTTGTTAGCCCCACAGGCAACTGAAACTTGCCCTTCCTTCCTTCCCTCCAAGTGGGTTGGGAAGAGAATTGGAAAGGTGAAAGGGATAAAATTTGTGGGTTAATTGCAGTTTAATAAGTAAAGCAAAGCTGCTTACACAAGCAAAGTAAAACAAGGAATTCATTCACTCCTTCCCATGGACAGGCAGATGCTCAGTCATTTCCAGAAAAGCAGGGCTCATCATGCATAACAGCAGAAAGATGAACATCTCCCTTCTTCCTTCTTTCCCCCAGTTTCATTGCCATATGACATCATATGTAATGCGATACCATTTTGGTCATTTGGGGTCAGCTGTCATGGCTGGATCTCCTCCCAACTTATTGTGCACCCACAGCTTACTTGCTGGTGTGACAGTTCAAGAAACAGAGAAGACCTTGACCTTGCTAGTGTAAGCACTGTTCAACAACAACTAAAATTTTTGTGTGTTTTCAACACGGTTCTGTCCACAAATCCTGAACACAGCAACATACCAGATACTTTGAAGATAACCAGCTCCATCTTAGATAGACCTAGTAAATCCATTGTCACAGATAATTGTCAGTAGAATAAGTTGCTCCATTTATAGAGCAGGTCTGATCATTAAGGTTTGCTTACATTGGCCAGATGGAGATAAGCAGACTCTTTAAGATGGCATTTAATTGTTATAGGCATGGTCAGAATGTTGCTCAACTAGATTAAGCTTTGAGCTGGTACCTTAGTGTCAGTAGCTAAGGTACATCCTTAATGGAGATAGTACAGTGTTTATAAAGTCATCAACAAGTAAAGGTTATCCAATCAATTGAGGCAATCAATTCCCTCTGGAGGTCCTCCTGTAACGCATTTCTCTCTGTTGATGAGATGTAGACTTTAGGTGTTCGCTTCAGAAAGGCTGCCTCATTAAAGCATCGAGAATTTTAGTACAAATCTCACCCTGTGTCTTAAACCCTACAAAACACCATTCCCATAAAGAAGAAAAGATTTCTTCACTAGGCATAATTGATTTAGGTAGTTTAAGAGTGGCAAAATTTGCCATAGCTCTCCTAGAAGGACTGTATAATTTCCTCAACTGCACTGTCTCCAGAGAGCTAAACTATTAGTATTTAGTGCTATGGATTTGGTATTTAGTGCTATGGACTGCTTTGAGCTCAGCCCACTGAATGAAGGGTGGAAGCCCATTATTTCACCCTCTTTAGTGATTTGCCAGTTCTCAGAAACTCAAGGCAC
This sequence comes from Lagopus muta, assembly GCF_023343835.1. NCBI lineage: Eukaryota > Metazoa > Chordata > Aves > Galliformes > Phasianidae > Lagopus > Lagopus muta. Next base: position 60,874,957 of record NC_064434.1, read on the forward strand.
TAAAATGGGGACATTGTGTATTTTTATTTTGCTCCCTCTTTTGTTTCTCACCTAGACAAGGAAATACAGCTGTTTGTCCTCTTCGTTTCATAAGGTGCTCGATGAATTTCAAAGCTTTGAAACACTCTAATGCCTGGTAATCTCTCTCTTCTTTCACCACACGCAGGAAGGTTCAGGAGATGTCCAGCATCTGCCCTGCAAGAGACTTTTTCAATGCAGGAGCCTGGGAACATCAAAAAGCTTCCTTGGAATAAGTGAAGCTTATCACACAACCATACCTGGTTCTGTAGCTTGTTTCAAAGGTCTGAGCTGCAAAGTCTTTTCCTTAAAAGGAGCCATTAAAGCAGTTGCTGAGGGCTCTTGTGGAAGAGGTGCTCATATGCCTAACAGTCTCTGAGTTGTGCCCGCAGAAAAGTTATGGCTGCCATTTGACTTCTTGTGACCCTTTTGTAACTGGTTTCCCACACACGAGATCTCAAAGAAGATAGGGTATTTGCCAGCTTGGAAGAAAACAGGAGTTACTGTTGGCTAGAAACCTTCCCCTTCTAGCTCTTAAAACTTGCCCATAACTTCTGTGGGTTAGATCTGAAACTTCTTCCTGAAGGCTTTGCTACAGAAACATTTTTCTTTATTAAAGGGAACATTTTCCTTGCATGGGTTTAGTAGTTGACTTAGAACTACAAAAAGATATTTGTCACTTATGCCATGAATGCAAGGTGGCAGATACAGTTTTAAGGACTTATTTTAAATTATATTAATATATTTTTTTCTCTGTGGGGTTCAATGTTTTCTTCCTTCCAACTAATAGATAGCATGAATGGTACTCTAAGTAAAATAAAATAAATGAATAAATGAATAAAATCCTTCACACCTCTAGTACTTTGAGATGAATAATAGATTTCCAGCATGTTCAGCATTTAGTTTGCTATTGAAAAATTAAGTCTAAGCTTTGCATGACTCTATACAAGGTAATCCTTGGGGTTATAGTTGTTGCTGCTTCATTTTGTTCAACTATGGTAGAAAGACTGGAGGGGAAGGAAATAAAAGCAAACAACAACAGCAACAAAAACTCCCGGTAATGCATTAAATTATACCCACATGTTCTGAAAGATGTGGAAAACAAAATCCATATTCTGCTTCTGTCTGCAGCAGTTTTATGCTAGGAGCAAACTGGAGGGGGTGGGAGGGACGTGACGGGCTGGTACACCAAGGCTTCGGGGTTTTGTTTAAGCTTTTAGCAAGGAAAAAAAAAAAAATCTTTGAAGCAAAAAGCACTCATTTTGAAGAACATTTTTTTCTTTTTTTTTTCTTTTTTTTTTAATGTATCTAATTTTTAAATTCTTCTTTTCCTCCCTGAATGCATAGGCTAACATATCTCAAACAGATGTACTCTACTCTCTGCATTCTATTTTCTTTTTTTTTTTTCCAAAACATCAGAGCTGAGAAAAGCAAATGTGTAAAGGTGCACTGGGAATTAGTGTACGCTGCAGAACATGAGAGTGTAGATTACTGCACTCTATTTTGCTGAAACAGGTGTCACCTTTTAAAGTATTTAACAGAAAAAAAATGTTTCACTCTAAGTGTTTTTATTCTTTCAGATATTCCAGGACTTCCTTCAGTTTTTATAATTTGTGGTTGCAGAGGTAAAAAATGAAAACATTCCCCTTCTCTCATGGAGTATAATTTATCTTGAGGGATAGTGGGCTTAACTTGCTTGGGAACTTGTGCCTTGCGCCTCTATGGACAGCCTAGCTTGCTTTGCCCCAGGTTATCACATTGCAGTGGGCAGCACTGGTGCTTCCTGAGGATAAAAGCACTAGGTTTCCTGACAGGTAGAATTTAACGCTGGAAAAAATCCATTACATAACCTGTCACACACAGTATAAAACAATATTTTAGAAAACTGGTTTTAAATCACCTTGTCTTTAAGTCCACTGATCCTGAGTAGCAAGGCCATGAGAGAAAGCTGCCCTGCAGACATTTCTTTTGTCGCAGGAATGCACCACGGGGTGAGCTTGGGGCAAAGACTTAAATGCGTAGTGCTCAGAAATGAGCCTCTCAGTGATCCCTCAGCTACTTTAAAATAAGAAATCTAAATTCTTAGCATTTGGAAAAACAAGCAGAAGACACTCTAAAAATAAATAGCTTGTCAAGTGTTCTTTTCATACTTTTGTAGACTATGTTAGTAAGTAAAGCATTTCTTTTCTCTTTAAAGCAAAAGAAAGAGATGATCTCTAGAGCTAAAACATCAGGGAGGAGAATCCTGTATTCCTAAAGAGTATGATATTTAATAGGCTCTCTCTTCTTTATAATTGAGACAGGGCCCTTCCTGCAACTCTGTGAAGCGGATGCGAAATGATACTGTTTGAAAGAGGGGAGCGTTTTTCTTCTACATCAATAATGCCACAAAGTGCAGACATATGACAGAGGGGTTTTCAGGTATGCTAACGGCAGCAAATTTCTCCAATACATTTTTTTCCTGCATCCACTTCTAGAGAGTAACATTCCTCTGCAAGAAATCAAAAGACCAGCAGCAAACAAAAAAGACAGCAGAAATAAAATTTACAAAGTAGAATTGAATGTAAAATCATCTAAAGGAGGTTAAAAATTCAGCAGTAAAATCTCATGAGAACCTGCCTCTGTCACTTTGGAGCCCTGTTCTAAAATGCCCAAGTTTGTCTTATCTCCCCTAGTCAAAAAGTAGTCTAGAAATCCCTATTTTTCAATACCATCCATTGTCTTTTGTCTTTCTGTGTGTTCTTCTCAGTCCCCTGACATCTACCTCCAAAGACCACTGCAGAATGCCTTGTGCAGCTCTGGACCAGTCAGTGGCTCACAGCAAAAAGAAGTCTCATAGGTCACTTGCTACAGAGGTGCAGAATCATTGCCGTGATGAGACACATAAAGTAAATCTGAGTCAAGAACTTCTATAGGATAAAGCATTAAGCTACACACTGCATGTATTTTGGCAAATGTTTGCAAAGGGATAGTCACTAAGATGCTGCTGGTCTACTATAAAATCATAGCGGAAGCATAAAGATATGTAAGGCATCACACTGAAGTTCAGCACATAAAAATTATTCTAAATTAGTTTTCAGTCAGGAACCCTGGTTTGAAAAAACCTTTACCATCATAACTGAGTCTAACTCCATGTGATAAGAGTTTCTATTTTCAAAGGTATTATGTTCCTCACCATTACAAAATAGAAGTCTAATCTGAGGAACAGAGCTGTAGCTTATCATGGCTCTCAAGCCAGTGATAGAATTCTCATTAACATCAAAACCAGTACTGGGCTCTCTTCAACAAGCACCACAGTGTCAGGATTAGATTCTTAATATTTTAAACTGTGAAGTTTATTTCATATTGAGAAATAGAGGCTCAAGTATTTAGTAGCATTTTACCCGTCTGTGCTAACACAAGCGGGTTAGAGAAGGAGTAGAACATAACCATAATATATTAGTAACTTTTTAATAAATTTCTCCAACTTCACAAACCAAATGCATATATTTTCATGTATAATACTGCTAAGATTATTCAAAAAGCAGAGTCTAACTGCATATAAATAGTCCTATTTCATGAAAATAATTCTGCAAAGAAAATTGGAATGCAAGAAAAAAAAAATCAGAACCACAATCTTCCTAACTGAAGAATAAATACATGCTCAGAAGGGATTTGGGATTACACAAGGCTCATTTTAATTCAGCCATACATAAGATGCTGACAGTAGCTCCTTAGAAGGAGAACGCAGACTAAATCTAGTTAACTTTAGAAAATGATCTTGATTTTGTCCTGGCACAGAGTGCAGGGTGTATTCAGGGACACCTGCTATGAGGAGAATAGGGGGAGAGGAGGCAGTGGCTGAATCACCATCAGTGGGCTACAGCAATTTGATGAGTCCTTTGAGGCTCTTTCAGAGATGGATAGCTTCAGAACATCAGCATCTTGGCTCTCCCTTGCCACTCATACCCATTTCCCACCTGCCTGAGCCCAAATGCTGTTCACCCTGATAATGTCTGCAGATTGTGAGCTGAAGGAGGATTCATAATGTCAGGACAGATTTTCTGTCACTAATACATAGCTTGACTGTTGCTGTGGGGAAAAAAAAAAAAAAAAAAAAAGAAAGAAAAAAAGAAAAAGAAAAATAAGAAAAGAAAAAACAACCCATAATAAAGACAAGAGTGCTGAGGATGCTTGAGTCCAGTTTGTGCTACAGTTTGAATGATTTTCAGCTGTTAGGAGTTTGGAGCTTTTGACATCTCCCCAGATGGGGATCAGTCTTCTTTCCTTTCATTCTCGCTCTTGTTTTTCCCTTTCTTGAAAACTGGACAATAATGTATTTACTCAAGAAGGCATTAACTTAGGAGTCTATGGAAAACAGAAATGAAGATGTGGATCAAAATGGGTCTGACATCAAAATCTGAGCTCAACTGAGGCATGTTCATAGACGGTGTCATTTTAAAGGATCAAAAGTGACCTTGCAAATTCTCAGAACTTCTATCATCATGCAGTGTAAGAGGGACTTGAATATTTAAATGCAGAACAACAACAACAAAATCTTACTTAAATTAAAAACACTGGCTGCATCTGTGTTAGCAAACTAAAGGAGGCCAGCATCTAGTAGGAATCCAGGCAATCATATGGTACTGTTAAACTGTTAAAAGTTGTTAACTCCCTGGTGAAGTTTTGGCACAGTTTCAGCCACCTGTCACAGGTGCAGAAACCAACCCTGTTTTGGGTATAGGCTTTATGGACTAGAGACAAGGGGTGCCAGTGAGCTTCAGGGCCAGAAAACTTTCCCAGCCCAGGAAGAATAAATGCAGTCTGCAGTTTCAAGCTGAAAGAGGAAAAAAATAGGCTACTTAAATCTGTTAGTAGCAAAACTTCCATCTTCTGAAGGCTTATTTTTTAACCATGTATCATTCCAAATCGGTTTAAAATGTCAGTTAAAACAGGAATAAATGCCTAGTGCTTTTAAGGGAAAAAATGAGAGAATGTATTATGGAAATAAGGTTGCACCCCTAGCAGATAACACTTACATGATGGAGATCCTCTCAGTAGAAAGTGGGTCAGATATTCATTATGGGAGGCAGAAAGGCAAGATGAGAATCTTCTCTAGTCATTCACGATAGCTCCATACCACGCATATACCATGCATATTGGTCTAGATGGCAACTCCAATTTTGCTGAAGGAGCTGATTTACGGCCTGATACCAGCAAGTGCTGAGCATGTGCTTTGGAGTCTTCATAGATATCTTCAATTCCTTTTGATATCCATGTTGAAAGTGCTTTACAGCTCGTGGCCTTGTCTAACAACATTTGAAAACCATCTGTTAATGCCCATGCTAGGATGTTAAATGGAAGATCTCTATCTTACTTGGCCCAAGTTAATTTCATCTGATAAAGTGTTCATAAACATCATGGTAGGAATTATGCTTTCCGAACATGTAAAGCCCTCTTTAAATGAGGAACTTCGCAACACCTTTTAAAAGGTATGAATTTAGTATGAATGCTCCCATGTATCTTCTCCCATTTGAAAATGAACACTAAATCTTCAATTCTTGACTGTTTCTGCTATTCTCATTTCTTTAAGAACAATCAAAACTGCTGTGGAAATCAAGACTCCATAGGTCCATTTATCTCAATAAACTGAGACAATTAGGCTTGCTTGCTATAGGATTGGAGGTCTTTTATTCATCCAGTTACATTTTCAAATAATATATGTAATTTCTATTTCTTCAAACACTAGGCAACTGTCACTTTTAATTTTCGTAAATATATGAAGGAATTGCTTGCAAAATAGCTGTAGCCAAGAGTACAGATAATGTAGATTCACTAGTAATTGGATATATCTATTGTACAGGACAGAATGTGAATGGTAATCTTATTCAGAAGGAAGGAAAGAAACTGACAGCCAAGCTAGTGATCTGTTGGGTGACCTGACAAGAAAAATACAAGCTGATGTTGAATTCAGCCTAAAGCTGAAACTAGCCCTACCGTAACAAAACAAACCAGAGTAATTCCATTACGAATCAGTGGCAAGATAACTTATTCATATTATAGCAAAGTATTTCCTACCTATACAGAAAATACATTCTGTAAGTGAGACAAAAAAAAAAAAAAAAAAAATAAAAAGAATTAACCTAGATGAGACTCAAAATTTCCAAAAGATGTAATACCTTCTGGTGTGGCTATCATTATGAAAAAGTAATCTAGCCTCCTTGCAGTGGAATCTAACATAGCATATTTTTCTTACAGATTTTCAGAAGAACAAAATACTTCTGAGAAAAAAATAGCAAGTTTAGGAAAGTCAGACTGCTCTAAGTGACCAGTTCTTTCCTCTCTTGACAGTAACAGTGAAAGTCTAAGTTTGAGGGAGATACTGTCCTTTATTTCCGGAGTTCAAGTACAGTGCACGCTGGTAGATTCCATCTGCTTTTGGATGCCTGCTGAGCTGCAGTGTCTGTAGCCAGGTAGATTAAATCAGTCACACAAGGAGAGAGGAGAAAAGCAAGTTCAGCAAGCCTTGGCTTTCTGAAAGGCTGTCCATTAAAAGGACAAGTCTACTTTCACATGCCCTTTAGCCTTCATTTACTCTCACTGGCCTTGAGAACATTTCCCTCTTCCATCCAGAAAAAATAAGACATTCCAAAATGTAAATATTGTTACATTTTTTTACATAGCCACTAAGTATATTTTCAGTTGCAGTCTTTCTGTAAATGCAATTCTAATAAATGTGATGTTTTTGGCACTGGTGGTCATGCTTGGAGTGCAGTGCTCAGTTCTTGGCTTCCCAGTGCAAGAGAGACATAGAGCTGCTGGAGAGAGTCCAGTGAAGGACCACTGAAATGATTATAGGACTGGAGCATCTTTTCTCCGAGGGAAAGCTGAGGGAGTAGGGGCTGTGCACAAAGACCTAAAGGGAGGGTACAAAAAAGACGGAGACAGGATCTTTTCAGTGGTATCCATGCAAGCAGAAGAGGCAATGGGAACAAACTGGAATACAGGAAATTCCAGCCAAACACCAGGAAACACTTCCTTACTGTGCAGACGGTGGAGCACTGGGACATGCTGGCTAGAGAAGCTGTGCTTTCTCCTCCTTGGAGATCTCCAAACTCTGCCTGGACATGGCCCCGGTCACCCTGCTCTGGGTGTCCCTTCTTGAGCAGGGGTTGGGTCATGTCCCAGCCAGCCTCAGCCAGTCTGTGATATTTTGATTTTGGCTTGAGTGGGCAAAAACTAATCCCAGATTTTGAATGTTTGCAAAACATTTGTTGTTGTGGATATATATATATACATATATATATATATATATATATATATATGTGGGTATCTCAGGAGAATGTCCCTTCTGCTAAGGTTCATTTCTCCACTGCTAAGCTGCTTCTTCACATTTTCTAAAAGAGGAAAGTCAGTTGAAAAATTGCATCAGTGATCAAATTGCAGATATCTGTCTGTGATGGAAGATACATCAACACTTGAATTATTGATTCTACAAGGCCTTGCTTTCAAATTCTTCTTTGGGTTCAAAAGGAAAATGCAGAATTTGGACAAATTTGAAAGCTTGTCTGCCAAATTTACAGAGTTCAACTTTTATGGAAAATACAGCAGGATGATATAGCTCATGGCATTGAAAAGAGTCTGTTAGTCCAGCTGTCCCTTAAGAAGAGAAGAGATTACTGTATTATAGATCTGTTCCATTTAAAATCGTTAAATATGTTAGAGAGTAGAGTAGAACACTGCAGATTTGTTAAAACCTTCTTTATGCTTTACTGAGCCCCTGTGACTTACTTTAGCTTAGCATTCATATTTCAGTAAGGATAATTTACTTTCACAGAGGCATGTGGGATGCAATTTAATAACTTTATATAATGATTTTACATAAACTCAAAAATCTTGTCCAAGACTTCTCATTAACAAAGAGATTATTATACTCTTAAGCACTAGATCACTTGGGTTTAATTCTGCTTTTACTTGGGCTGAGGAGTAGTACAACACAAATAAGAATATCCGAACAGAGCTAAATGCCTTAACTGATCAGAGTCTAATACAGTGAGATGATCCAGATAGTTTAAACATTAATTTTCTCTGATCTCATTTTTCTATTATGGTTTGTAGTCACATCTGTAATGACTTTGACCAATTACCCTGAATCCAGCACAATATTAAGGAGCCACTGCTTTTGAAAAGCAAATAGCAATTCAGCCTGCTCTCCCCCACATTCGAAGCATGTCAGAAACGTACAATCTCAGATAAACAGAGAAGTTTCTTATTTATCAGGAGGAAGTCAATGGTTCTGAATTACAGTAGGATTAATTTTATCATCATCCTATGAACAAAATAATCTGCAGACCTTAGTTCAGATTTTCACAATGAAGAAAGGTAAGACCCCCCGAGCTGCCTTAATCTGCCATGTTTTTAAAGTGTTTTTTTAAACTCTCACATTTCTCATAGGACTAGAAGCTAGCTCTTCACACAGAAAAGTCCAAAGTGCAAATGCAGCAGTATGGAACAAGTACAGAAGAATTGTCAGCAATTCCTTATCACATCTTCATTACTGCTGCAGTGTAGGTGTTAGAAACACTGCAACAAACAGAACAACATACTAGAGTGTGTAGGCACAGGATTTTTTGACCACATCTGTTTACTCCTGTCTCCACATTTCACAGCTATACATACCATCAGTGCCACTCATCTAGTTCAGGTAAGTAACAGTATTAAAAAGGAAAAAAAGATCAGAAAAAAATTAGGTTTTGTTGTGTTTCGGAATTTTGATGCTTTAAGATATTGCTCTTCAAGCTTCTCTCCACATTGCTTAGCATAAACATGATTCTGAATGAAAGGTGAAAAAGTATTTGCAGGAGAGATAATAAACTAATAAATCTGAAGTATTTTGAAGTTAAGAGTTGTACCTTCTGGATTTTCTGGTTAATTGTTTTCTTACTAGAAAATAACTTATAATCAGAAATCTTACTGGGGAGAACATCTGCTATGACAGAATGTAACTTTTTGAGTTTTTTAAAGTTAAGCTATTTAATAAAGCTAAGCACAATATTTCATTTAAATATATCTTGGATCTCATTACCTGGAAATAAATACAAACAGTTAAAATAACAGTTACTAACAATGAATGAAACCAAAACTATAGGTTGTTTTACTGCATAATCAGAGCATTGATTTTAAAAGCATCGAACAAATCACAAAATTTGAGGAGTCTGAAATTTTTTCAGAAACACCGTTCTGTGGTGTTTAAAATTGAATTAAACACCGTTCTGGTGTTTAAAATTGAATTCAGAACTCTAAGTGTCTTTGACTGTCAAATTTGTATCCAACACAAACTTGGTTGCAGTCATCTGCTTTCTCTACCACATCACAGCAGAAAGGTCTGTGAAATAACTTCTGTACTCATTAGCAAAAATCAGAGCAGGAAATTTCCACCTTACGCTCCCCATTGGCCTACAGGATTTACAGTATGCAGAAAGATTCATATGGGAGCCACAAGACTGCCTGCATTTACAATTACTGGATCTTGAGCACTCAGCTTTTCAGTTGAAAGGACATTCACAGCACATGTAAGTGCTCAACTGTCTGTTACACATTGTTTCTCAGCTCTGTGCTCTTCAAAAAAAGAGATGGGAAAAGGGGAAAATTCTGAAGTACACCACATTACAGTGCAGAAAACTGAATTGAAAAGAAATAATACCACCAAGGAAAACTGGAAAGGGAGAAATTGAATGTGTCCCAGCCATTGGAAGAAACAAAGTGTCTGTTTTTATTATCTGTCTCATTTTTATTTTACCTTTTGTGATCTAGGAGAAAAAAAAAAAAATCAGAAGCCAGTTATCATCTAGTTATCATTGTGGCTTTTATGGTTGCAGGTCAGAGTGATGTGATCACAGAAAAAGCTGACCACGTGAGCTGGAAGGTTTATGAGTACACATTCTTTCCACCTTCTGAAGCTTTAAAATACTGGAGGATTTTTAGCTGCAACATAAAATCTCCAGGATGCTAAACTTGCAAATACTTGCTTTATTTAAAAACAGAAGAGGCCAAAACAGAATGTTTGCATTTTTTTTCTTACATGAAGTAAACCTTGCAGACATTTCTTTAATACATTTTTTAGCTGAGTCCAAGGTGGACTCCAGGTTTGTTTCCTTTTTTTTTTTTTTTCTTGTAGAAACAATTTGGATTATAAATGTCTCTTGCACCATTTTTTCACGTAGCGCAAATGTTACTCTGGCACTTAGGAAACTTAGCACCACAGGTACCTGGACCTTTTGAAATGACATTCTAGTTTCAGTGGACGCTTCCAAGTAGGCTGATTATAGCCTTATAGCCTTATGGTAATTATTGGCTTTTCCCCAGCAGGCATCCTTCCTATGACAGTCTACTAAATATACTCTCCATCATTTAGTTTTAAACATGAGACAGTTCACTGCCTTCAAGAGGGATGTAGCTATTTTTACACTAGGATTCTAACATGTTTTCAACAAAATTTTATATCCTGTATTTCTTCACTGAATTCAGTGAAGATCTGTTAATCTTACTAAAGAATTAGAATGGACAAAAACTGTACGACAAATGCATTATTTTATTTTATTTTTTAATCTGTTTCACCTTTGCAACGAAGATGATGATGTTCTGTTGAATCAGATAAGGTCAGATTCTGATCACCTTAAGTAAGTGATTCCCAAAGCTCTTGACTGCTATTTCCCCTTCAAAGATTCTCACAGGCAACCAATGAAAATATATTGAAATACCAAATTTGCAGTTTTTACTGGTTCACATCTTTCAGTGAGCTAAATATTCATAACTTACGCTGACCTTGTCACCAGGATCTCTGCTCTAGACCACCACAAAAGCCAGACTTTAACACTACTAATTTGGTGAAGCTTGCTCTGCACTTATAAGATTTGCATATATTAAAATTACATCAATCTAAGTGATTTAGTCTGTCTTTCTATTCTTATTGACAAAGTTGGATATTAGGAAAAAATTCTTTTCAGAAAAATCAGTGAAGTATTGGAACAGGCTGAGCAGGCAATTGGTGAAGTTACTGTCCCTGGAGATGTTCAATGAAAAGGGGTAAATGTCACAGTGAGTGAGATGATCTTCTCATAAGAATCTGCAATATGTGGTTTTGAAGCCTGATGCATCCCCTTTCTCTCTATTACAGCCAGTAGCACACAAGATATAATGTAACCTGAGCCTATGAAAATATCTACTGCAAGACTTCACTTCTTCATAAAAAACAGTACTCTAGTTGAAGTTTTTTTCTTATTCATTTATTGTAACAAAAATGAACCCTTGGAAGTATCCTTCACTCAGCTAGCAATTAAAAAAAAAAGTTATCTTTGGATGATATTGCTCAGGTAAAATTTCTATTTGATGGATGCCTATTTTTACAACATTAGATGTGAGATAGAAGATAGCATTACTGACTAGACTCTGCCTAAGTAATTTTGAGATTGACATAGCTGTATTGTTCTTTACAAATGGATCATGAAGGTATTGCTGTTATTTCTCATCATTATTAATGTATACAATATAGCAAATTCACACTCTGGTCATAAGCACAGCCATGCCTTCAATGCCTTCAGGCTTCAGTTTCCATCTACTAGAAAAACAAGGTGTCAGAAAGAAAAAATTCTGTTTCATAAAGAAATTAAAGAGTGCCAGTATAGTTGTCTGCTTTAGTGCTACACAGCATCACAGGGCAACATCTACCTCTGACTTCCACTGGATCATGCTGCAGCACAGAATCACACAGAATCACAGAATTGTAGGAGTTGGAAGGGACCTCCAGAGATCATCGAGTGCAACCCCCTGCCAAAGCAGGTTCCCTACATCAGGTCGCACAGGTAGGCATCCAGGCAAGATGAATATCTTCAGAGAAGGAGACTCCACAACCGCCCTGGGCAGCCTGTTCCAGTGCTCCGTCACCCTCACCATAAAGAAGTTCTTGCACACATTTGTGCAGGACTTCCTATGCTCCAGCACATGAACAGAGCTGTGCAAACAGCTGATTTTTCAGTGACCAAAGTATTGAACCAAAGTGTTGTAGAAAGTCTGATCAAGGTGATGCACAACCAAAAATGACAGGAGATACCAGTCTGAACTTCTTCTCCATCTAAATTAAAAATAGGAAAAATATGTTTCTGTTCATATAACATATTTTATGTCAGATGCTTATAATAGAAGTAAAGGAATCAAAGATCTGGAGATGAAGCTAAAAAATTCAGCAAAAGAATAAACTAAAAACTTCAACAAACAACTAGGAATTGAACAAAGATCTCTTGAATAGCAACTCAATAGCCTACCACAACATCCCAGTTTGATTTCTACTGCATGTCTTCATGGCAGCACAGTAAAGGCTACTAAGGGTATGGGCTTTCATCGTGACAGTGTTTTCAGTGCCAGAAAAGTTTTGGTTCATTAGTTTGTTGCAAAAATGTTGTGATAATATACTGCATATGATGCATATAATGAGTAAATAGTAACTGTTGGTAGCCATACACATCTAATATCAGTCTTAGCATCTGTCACTATGGAAGTTTTCTTGCCATAACAGCAATTTCACTGATTCACTAGATATAGGCACTAATGTGTGCCACACTGAGCTTTGGGAAGCAATGAAGAATTATTAATATACTAGATACACAGTAAATGGAAGATGAGGTCCAGCATCTAAATAATTCTTAGTTTCCTATTGACAGTAGAGGTAAGTGCAGCAGCAGGGAAGCTAGGCAACTTTTAATGTTCTACCCATGGATGGAAATGCCTTGAGGACAGGTAATGAGATCTTTGCTTTTAGCTTGGCTTTTATTACTTACCATACATCAATGGGCTCATGATTTAGTGAAATAATTATTCAACAGAACAACTGTTCAATTGCTGAACATGAATATGAACAGGTGAATAATCCCAATAGTTTAACCTTATATGTGGTTATGTTTTCAATTTGTATACTTCTTCAAACTGTCTCTGTTCAAAAACATTTTTACTTACAAAGTTTCTAAAGTAGCACAATACAAAGGCACTGACTTCAAACAGAAATTACTCATAATGATACATCTGCAGAAGTTAAAACATCTACTGCTTTTTATAAAAGTCAGGAACCCAAGATATATTTGAAAGCTACATAAAGATCAGGTCACCTGGGCTTGCTGAAATACTTCTTACCACACTCTCCAGAGCAATAAAACAAGCATAAAATTGGGTAAAAGACACCTTCCAAAGGAACAGAAAACAAACCATTGCTTGTGGTTTCTACTTATTCTCTTCCTTTAGACATCTCAAATTTTTACTTTTTAAGGCCTCATTAGTTTTGTTTTAGTTTTATCATGGACATTTTAGGTCTCTAAATTCTAAAGATATCTGTTGGATGTACTATAAATAATAACAGACACCATGTAAGTTATTTTAAAACAGATGTGTTAAAATAACTAAAACACCTCCCTTTTATTTGACTACTTTTTTTATAAGATAAATCAACTATTTCCTCTTCTTAAATCCTTAAATATCCAAGATCATTTTTTAATCTCTATCCTGTTACTTTTAATATTTAGTTGCTATGCTAGACAGCGTAATTCTTCTGCTATAGTCAGCTAGCTTCCATGATGGAACTGTGTGTGAAGGATATGCAGAGTGCCTTTCCCACTGAGGACTGCTTGAATTCCACAGGGGAATGTGAGCAGATGGGCTATTTTCAACTGAAGATAGCAACTTAGCAAATAACAATGCCATGTTGTCATTTTGATGTGAAAGGTAGCAGTGTGTTACTGTGATTAGTATTATTTAAGGGCTGCTTTCAAGTTAGCTTTACAGTCAAAAATGTGTAAATATTTAATTTTTTTTTCTAAGCAAACACAAACCAGTTCCTTGAGTGGAAACAGAACATGTCTGAATTGAATGTACTACTGAGTTAAAATGATGGTTTCTTTCACAGGAAAAACATATCAAAAGAAATGTATCCGATGGAACTCCAGTCTTGACAGATGTAGATAAATAGGAATTAAAATACAGGACTAGTGGTTGTCACTGGAAACATAACTCAGAATTTAGTCCGTGGTGTGTTATAAATTTAGCACAGTTTTAACTACAATACCTGAATCTGAAAAATTGCTCCAACCAAATATAACACCTCTTTAGAGTCTTCCCTGTTTCACAGCACTGTCTAACCAACCTTTGGCCTTCAGTGTAAATGCTGAGATAAAGGAATCAGATCCACTTACCAGAAAACTGTATTATGCATTCTGGACCCACTATCTGAACTTTTTACCAACATGTAACCCTACAGACAATCCAGATGCACGAGACTGTTCCATTACTCCTGTGATAAAAAGTACAATGAGGTCAACGTGGATTTCCTGTCTATTTATCTATTTTTCTTTCTTGTTTGCCACTCACTACTTGTCTTCCCCTTTCATCCACCCATATTGGTTTTCCAGTTTTTTGCAGAGATTCTGCATGAGCACAACAATCAGCATCTGACCCCAGACATCAAATTAAATTAGGAGGGTAGATTTACTGCTCTCACATGAGTCACATTCTACTTCCAGTAAGACTCTGCATCCAAACCTTGAGATAAGTCTACTGTGCAGTAGCAACAATCGTCTCAGCGCAGTTTAGCTGCTGTTTATGTGATAGGAGAAAGAAAACAGGCAGCCACTTCTAAGACTCGAGTAAACACCCTGTTACATTCCCAAAGAACACAAGCTGTTTCCTGCTTCCTTCCACTGTCTCTCTTTTCCAGGGACTAAAGGACTGACAGTTCTTCCAACCCAGCAGAAAACACAAATGAGGCTCTACTGGAGACTGCAAAGGAGGGAGGGAGAGCAGCTTTGTGACTTCTCTGCTTCTCTCTCAGCCCTACTTTGTGCTCCACCGAGACACAAAGTGAACCCTAAGCAGTTACATGTCTGGACTTAAAGATTACAAGACAGAAAGTAAATGGCTCCTTTTACTCTCCTTCTATATATGGAACTCCCATCGCTTTCCATGGGTGCTCCCTTTATAGACAGACAAACATCAGGTCAGAGGAGATCGAAGAGCTTTTTACCTGCCAATCCCAGAGTTCAGGATGTGTTGTTTCTCCTGCAGCGGTTGATGACATCCTAAAACCTTAGCAGCACTGGAGCTGCATTCCTACGCTGTAACAGGGGAAGCAGGACCAAAGGCCTGAACTAAGGTCTTGGCAGGTAAGTGGAGGAACAGCAAGCATCAAACAGCTTTATTTAGAAGTTTACATCTTTGTAATGTTTAAGTCTTAATATGTGCTCTGCTTTACCTGGGAGCTTAAACTGGCAATTTTCAAAAAGTAGTTGAGATCACCCATTAACTCTGCCAGATGCTTGAAAACATATTGATAAAACTCAGAAATGCAAAGGTAATAGAAGAAAAGTCATTTGTACTAAAAATGTCCCAAAGTTGGGATTTTTTAGAACTGAGTACAAATTACTCTGATTAATGCAGGAGGGAAAGCTTTACAGTATCAGCATACTTTTGCATATCTCTGCTTAGAATGATTGAGAGCATCACTGTATGATAGAACCTAGATATTAAAAATTAGAGCATCCTTGGGTATGAGAGGGAGGATTTTTTTTGCTTGGCTGCTTGTTTTCTCTCAATTGAACACCTGGGGAATACCCAGTTAAGGGAAGTTACCTTCTTACTACTTTCCACTTCTTAAGCTTTATTATTGGAACCACGGTTCCTATATGAATACGTAAGTTATTCAAAATGCACATTATTTCAGTAATCATTAGGGACTGTATTTTTTCTCTGTCAGTACCATGGTATAGAATACACATAGAGAGCATTCATAGAAAAGTGATGCAAATTACCAGCTCAAAGTCGGCAACAACAAAACAAGAAACACCTCATATTAAGGAAGTCTCTCTTCTTGTAAGATTTGCTTCTAATAACATGAGGGCAACAGAAGCCTTTCATTTGAAAGGACGGAAACTTTTATATTTTGGAATGAAAAAGAAATTTGAATTAGATGAAATTGTAAGGAAATGCCACATGTTAAGTTCTGTATCCAAGCCATCTACTGACTCCATATCCAAGAGACAAAAAAGGACTTCATAAAGAACGGGTGGAATAGCAATATCTCATCAGTTCAGATATTCTTATCCCCCTTATCCTTATTGTTACTAACATTATTCACGATTTACTAAGTAAACTCACTCCAAACATGATCTCTGACTTTTTGTCCAACTTTCAGTGGATAAACTGTCAGTTTAAAAAAAAATCATACATTCTAATAACACATGTTAATTAATATCCACCATTATTACAGGAAAAAATTGTTGTCGAAAAATTTCTCTCCAAAAGTTGGGTATAAATTTTAGGGGTAAGAGTGAAAAATTACACATGAAATATGTTTATAGCTTTTGAAAGTTTGCAGTATTGTAGTCGTTGTTTTAAACTAACATTCTCTAGACAAAATAAAGTGTTGTACTACATTGCAGCCTCACTGTTAGGAATGAAGATAGAGGAGACAATGCAGGAAGGCCAACACATACAACCAAAATGGAAAGCATCCAAGTTATTGAAGAATGGTAAGTTGCTGAAACTTTGTTCAGTTAATTTTTTTTTAATTTACCTGTAACTAATTTGCCTGTTTTTTTTAGACTTCTAAAATGATTCAAAATCTTTTTACATTATCATGTAATGCTAACAGTGCCTTACTGACTGTTTCATGAGTACAAAGCAATGGAGAGAAACAGAAGATGCGTGAAGACAGTTAAATTGATCCATGGGCCTCTGCTGTTTGAGGAATCGTTTTCTTCTACTTACCCAGTCAAGAAGGAAAAATAACTTGGGCAAAAGTGTATTTTACAGTCAGAATTTTTAACATGCTTAATTTTTGTACATCAGCTTGGTTTATGGTTTTACATGAATTGTCTAAGGAAACACACATCTTGAGAGACAGGCGTACATATTCTGAAAGTCTGAGCTTCTGTTTCTGTTTGAAGGTTGTGCAAATATTTGTTGTGTTGGGAAAAAAGCTGAACTTGTGGCTTTAAGTTCTTTAATCCCATAAAAAGTAAATTAAAACTTAATTCAGGAGGATATGATTGAATTTAAAAGCAACACAAACAAAATATCTCAGTACCGCAATTGTTTTTCATGTTTTGAAAGGATAAATTAAAAAACTTCCACAAAATACAAAAGCACTATAGACTTCTCCCCTTACTGACAGAGAACATGTAGCGAACTGACTTGACAGATTTTTTTTTTCTTTATATGAGAATGTCTTAATTGTTTATATCCTCCAGTTGTTTTATGCTGAACTTTAGTGCAGTTGAGCACCCTGGAATTCAGGTCACCTGCAAAGAATTTACAGAAGCACTCCATCATGATGAATCTGTTTACTTCATGACATTCCCTGCTGGGATTAAATGTTTCGCAGATTTTAACGCTGCAGCTTTGTAGCTTTGCTATGCAAAGGAAGTACAAAGCTTAGTGAAAGAGCTCACTAATGGTCCAGATCTTGAATTCTGGGGAGTTTATCAACATCATTGTTGGTGTTAGGCAGAAGAAAGGAAGACTGAATGGTCTGTCAGTGGAATATTAAGAGTGCAGGGGTGTGGCTTCACATGAAGAAGTCGTGGTTAATTCAAAGCTGTGAATTAACAGCTCCCTGCCTTCAGAGATTCGCTTTCTGTGCTGTCCTTCTGCTCCCTCCTCTTCTGCCTGCCCACCACTAACTGTACCCCAGCTGATACTTATCTGAGCTGATTCAGCTCAAAAGAAAGAGGTGGAGGTAGCAGGTAAAGAGATCGTTTAGGTAAAAATTAATCCTAAATTATTTAATTCACCTCGACCATGTTATAAAACTGCATCTTGCATAACTTAAGGTACTGGAGAAACCAGCAACTCTAGATCATAACATAGGCCAGCTGAATTTAGTCTATGGCAATAGACTAAATAGTCCCATCTACTGCTAGTGAAACTTATATGAACTTATTAGGTAAAATTCAAACAAGGGCCAAGTATAATCTCAGCAGTGCAGCTGCTCACAGATCCACTTCAAAGGCTTTGGGGGTAAAGAGATGTGTTTATACCTTATTTTGTCTATACCAGCTCTTAAGCTAGTAGGTTCTGCAGAAACTGCCAGTTTTTGTTGCAAAAAATGGAGGTGTGAGCAGAAGGGTGCAAGGACTGCAGAATGGACCTTGTCCTGTCCTCAGGGTCCCATTTTATATGATGTACTCCAGTTGTAACTGACTGGCGCTGCTCTCAGGACACATCAGGCCTGTTCTGTGTGTCATGGCTATACCTGAGCAGCAGGTGAGAGAATATCCATAGGTTTAAATATCCTATCTCAGTGCTAACCTCTTCTTTCATGTACCTAGGAACAAGGAACATTTAGGCACTGCCCTGGTGCATTGTTTAGGCTGCCTTTCATGTCTAACTAATTTAAGACTTCAACAAAGGAGTTTTCTCCTATTTCCCAAGATCAAGATAAGCTATTTAGACATAAATGAGACTTAGTTTATCAAATTGGAGATTCTGCATGATTCTCTTTTTAAGCTAATCTAGTTGTATACCACAGGGCTGTTATTCACAAATCTCCTCAGGAAACTGGCATTTTGGAGGGGGAACGGGAAATCAGTTTATAATGAAATGATATACCTTACAGATGTTTTACATCTTAATTGATGAAACTCGAACAAAATGGCCTTATTCTGTATTTTTTCGTATATTTTTATATTCATCCAACTGCAGTAAAGATATTTTCCAAACTGATAACTAGGCAACATGGATTGCTTGCCAGCTCCACCCTTTCCAGCAGGTTCATTTCACTTTCCTCAGAGAGAGGACTTTTCACCATAAAATCTGCATGTTTATACTTTTTTGTTTTGATGTTTAGTTTAAATGTTAAATCCTTTCTCATTTATTAGATCTTTTAGTCTGCCAAAAAAGTGTCATAAATAGCTTCCTGACATCCACTCTGTCTTGCGTGCAGACTATCAGTTGAAAAATGAACTTAAAATTATATGGACAAATGTCACTTATTGTGCAACATGATTACAAAGACAGTGTTAACAGCAGACTGTAAAATTCTTGTGTTGTATTCTATCAGGAAGGGGAGGATGAGCACTCAGAGTTAAGTGTGAAACCATGCTTAGCTGTTGTTAAGTAACTTGAGTATGACCTTCTCAGACTTTTCATTTGTACCTTATGGATTGGTGGCAAAGACTGGTCTTCTGTTCATTCACTCATCCTGTGCATCCGCTGTTATGAGCTGTAAATAGCCTCCTTCAGAAAATGGGAATAAGGATTTTTTCCCATTTCTTCTCTCTCCAGTTTTGCCAGAAACATCCATCACATCTTGTGCCAGTAAATCATCATTCAGGTCAATAGCACCAGAGAGAAGCTTAGCAACCCTTAGGTACAAGCACAGAGAAATATGCTAATTTAAAAGCTCTCTGAATTACTATTTTGTTGGCCTTCATTAGTATGCTCCTGACTGCCAAGAACCTTTTGTTTTTCCCGTCTTTGCTGAACCAAATTGTGTGGCAGGCAGAGATTGGCCAAATCTTATCAGAAGCAGGCAGAGACATGAGGTGTCCCTCAAGCCTGGCAGGACAGAGAACCTACTGTCAGCTGTCTGAATTCACATCTCCTTTAACTGCAGGGCAGGAATTCACTTCTGTCACTGGATTTTTCTTTAGTCTGATGGTGAACACAAGTAGAAAACTTGCAGAAAGCCAAGTGCATGTCTCTTAATATTAAACACATTTAGTGGGCTATTGAGATAATGAATGAGCAAGTGAAGAGTGAACAAATTTCTCCTGTCACTGCTGAAGCCTTGTTGATTCTGGTTTTCACTTTGGACTGAAGTGCAGCAGAAAGGATAAATTTTGGACAAATGTATGAAAACACTGTTACAAAAATAGAAACATATTTGTAATGATATTTTGCTTTTGCAGCCAAAACCCTACTGCAGATGAAATTTTGTCTTGGGCTCAGAATTTTGACAAGATGATGAAAACACCAGCTGGGAGGAACCTTTTTAGAGAGTTTCTTCGAACAGAGTATAGTGAAGAGAACCTGCTTTTCTGGCTTGCATGTGAAGATCTAAAGAAGGAACAGAACAAGAAAGTTATTGAAGAAAAAGCAAGACTTATATATGAAGATTACATTTCTATACTTTCACCAAAAGAGGTAAAGCCGTAAATGTTTGATTGGCTTCTCCTATTCCAGAGCAGACATGCTAAATCTGGATTGCCAGAAAGGGTTGAAAAGTCTGCCTGATCTGTCAGATGAGAGCAATTCTCAGTATAGGAGATTAAATGAGAAAGAGAGGGATGGAACATGTGCTGACATAAGGACCGAGCTGTTTAGAATCACTGGCCACAACTCCTCAAAGCTCTCTGTACAAAAGGAATGAAAGGGAAATTCCAGAAACAGAAGGGTGAGAAACAGGAAAGCTTCTTTAGTAATGCAGCTTGCCTGCCAAAGACACGAAGTACATCATGAAAATGGATTTCTGGAGAAATGACGCCAAAATATTCAGCAACATATGACAAATAAAATAATATTTAACATGGTATTTAAATCATGGAATAGATTCACAATTAGTGTCCTGTACAACACAGGGGGATTTAAGTCAGAATAATAACAGATTTATCTGGTGCAACAGCTGTCTGGGGAAAGAAGCAAAATTTGCTTTGGTTATTCCTAGATACAATCAAATAGTCTAAGAATTGTGATCACAGATTTCCTCTAATGAAAAGTGTGATAATATCCAGGAAATTATAAAGTTTTCTTCAGTCCTCCAACTGAAATGATTTTCAAATGGAGTGGAGTAAAAGCATCAAATCACAGTTTGGAACAGACAAATATATAGATATACAAAAGACAGATAAATAAATATGCAGGCATTGTAGAAGAGTTTCTTAGGCTATGTCACGTTTAGCAACTCTTCTTTGTTTCTGTGTGTGTTAATTTATGCTTACTTGTGGACCTTGCTTGCTACATTTTACCTTTGTACTGTTTTTAGTAATAATTTGCAATTTCATCCTTCTGAAGGAAACCCACAGCCATTTAAAACTCCCTTACATTCTCTGTGAAATAGTGTATGTTTTAACTTTGAAGTGAGATAACTGTGAGTACAGCAAGCTACTGTATTTCTGACAGTATATATGTGTATCTAGTATACACGTATTTACTATATGCCCTGTTGTCTTCCAAAGCCAATAGGAACCAGCAGCTAAGACTAAAAAACTCTTTTTGGACTTAGGATTTAAGAAAACTGCTCACAAACTTCATTCCCTGTACACGCAAGGATGTCATCAACCCAACTGCTCCTGCCCCTACTGGAAACCATATGAGGCAAATGAGAACAGTTTGCAATGCTTTAGATCAGAATGGGAGCTTTAAAGTTCTCAGTCATTCCAGCATCCTATTCCAGATGAAACTTTGGCATAGGAGCTGAAATATTCAGCCTTGTTCAGTGATGAAATCACTGAGGCAGGATATGCTAAACAAATACCTTGTACACATCTATGTACCAAAGAGATAACTTTAATAATTGCAATTAGTATTGCCATATGGCTTTAGTGAGTCACTGAAAAACTACAATGTGAATTAAGAGATCCATAATTAATTTGTTTCATTCTATAATGGCAATTAATTTTTACAGTATTCAATAGCAAAGAAACACCACTATCCTGCCAAATGTGAGCTTTCTTGTCCGAGCCATTTTGCTTGGTAATGAGGAATCAATTGGCTAGCCTCATGAACTGGTCTCGCTAAGATATGTGCCTGCATGTGCATGTCAGAGGGAAGCAATTGCTTAAATCTTAATGTGTATTTTCCTCATAATCAAGTTTAAATCATAGTAGCTTAGCTCATCCTTGCTCAGTATTTCTATAGTAGGTGTTCTATTGTTTTACCTAGATGAGAAAACCCTTGCTGGTTCCAGTGCTGGTCCCTGCTATAGCCATTCTGCTTAATCCAGAAAGCACTAATTTTATTGTTTGCAGAGCATTTTCTTACTACATTTTTTTTACTAGAGCTTAGTAAGCTGTATATCCACTCCAACTTCTAAATGATAATCTAAAATCATCTGTGCATTCTTCCCAAGCATAATATGCCATTTTCTGACTAGGAAATTAAATTAGAAGTTAAAACTGAAACTTTCTAACAACTTCAGTGTGGATACATGACAACCTGTAAGTATAAATTCCCAGACGAAAAGAAGAGCAAATCTGAAATATCTAATATTAATGGGGAGATTAATTAAAAAAAAAAAAAAAAAAAATCTGGCTAACTTGTGAGTTATAAGTGTAGCAAATGAAAAAAAAATGGAAAAAAAATAGTCTGTGACACATTCAGAGGAGAATGCTGAATAGGAAGCTTCTACATATTGAAGCACTACTGATCAGAAAAAACAACAACATTTCAGCTCTCCAGAAAAGGGTCATTCAACATTCCTTTTGAGAAATATGTAAAAAGTAAAACGTGTCAATGTATAATAACTTATTTTGGGAAATCCAGGTTACTGCAGAACTTTATTTAGTAGCACTGTATTGTTAAATAGAGGTATTTCATCTTACAGCTATTAAGATGAATGCAAAGACCACGTCAAAACTGAAATAAAGTCAATCATCTGAGTTTGAAATCACGTGTGTGCATTTTAGAACAGTGGCTCTGAAAGTCAGAATATACCTTGAATAAAGCAATGAACCTGACATGTTCAACGAACCATATGAAATAAAGAGATTTATACTACCTTTCCAACATTACTATATAATATCCATCTGTTCTCATCTTCTTCAGGTTAGTCTTGACTCCCGGGTGAGAGAAGTGATCAACAGAAACTTGCTGGATCCCAGTCCTCATATGTATGAAGATGCCCAACTCCAGATATACACCTTAATGCATAGAGACTCTTTCCCAAGGTTCTTGAACTCTCAAATTTATAAGTCTCTTGTTGAAAGTATTACAGGCTCTACTTCTGAAACTTAGTTTTAATTTTAATTTTAAAATAAAATAACTTGATCTTTTCGGGGGTGGGCGGGACAGAAGAAAAGTAGTTTATTAACATCTGGAGCTGGGTTCCTGGAGAACTACACTTTAGCTCTACTCAGGCTACTGTGAAGAAAACAAATACATACTATGGTCTCTGTCTACGTTTTTACCAAGGTCCTCCTTGCCTGAAATAGCATGGGAGGCAAACAACAGATTTGCCAAAATACATTTGTTTCACAACCCTTTCACCCAACTGCAGTCAAGATTGCAATGATGTATTTGTAGTTTTATGAACAGTCTCCTTGTGTATCCTCACACTGCATGTGCAAGGTAAAACTGCTTCACTTACCACTTAGTTGTTGCAATATTTAATCCAATAACGTAAATTATATCTGTATTTAAGAACTTTTTTGTGCAATACAGTCTAATGGTACATAGAAACAACTGCAGCAAACCAGAAAGAGGCTTGCATTTTTTAACATCACTAACTGAAAAAAGCCAATTTTTAAGGTGTAGCATTACTCAACATGCTCTACTGAGTACAATACACTGACTTTTCGAAGCCAATATTTCTGTATAGAAAAAGAAAGAGCTATTTATCACTGTTTATTTAAAATAAATCACATGGAGGATTCCTCTGGTTGTTCACTGCCAAAACTGTGGCATTTTCATTACAGAGTTTGCAATGTCAAAAAAAAAAAAAAAAAAAAAAAAAAAAGCACAAACCACTAAAAGGGATCCGTATCTGGGTGACACAATCTATGCGCTGATATTGTTTAATTGTTAAAAGAACAAAGATTTTCAATGTACATTTCAGATGTCAGATACTGTAATTGATTTATTAAAGACTGGCTATCCAGTTCTAACACTGTTGTATAATGTTATGTACTTCAGCAAAAAAAAAAAAAAAAGAAAAAAGAAAAAAGAAAACAAAAAGAACAAACACAGAAAGCTTGATAATTTAGTTTTTTTTTTTTAATAAAGAAATTTAATAAAAAATTGCCTACATGTAGCATTTTAGAGCATTTTAGAACATTTTGATGAATTGCATTTGTCCTGTAAGATTCTTTTTTTCTTTCTTTCTTTTTTTTTTTTTTAAGGCTAAATCCAGTCAAAAAATGTTTTTAAGCAAAGTAATGTTTTACAAGGTGGTCGGTTAAAGAAGACTTAGCTTCTGGCCTCATTGATTTTCCTTGAGAACAAGGAGTTTGGAATATAATATTAAACCAAATTTCAAGGGCTCCTAAATCTGCAGTTCTTACCCAAGCAAAATGCCTACTGAAACTCAATGGGTATCTTTCCTGGGTAGAGAGTCCTGTATTGAGCCCTAAATGAGAGCTAATGCAGCGCAGTTCTCCAATCACTTTTCTGCTATGGTGGTTTTAGTGTTTGCTTGGCCTTTTTATCCAAAAATGTCCAATTTTAGGATGCATTTTGATGTTTAAAGAGAGAGTGACTTGGAACTTAAAAAAACCAACATCGTCATACCTACCATATATGAGACAAATGAGTGTTCACATCCCTCACAAACTGCTAAAGATAAACCATGAGATTGTTTTGAACGCTAGTTAAATATATATATGTATGTATGTTTGTATATATATATATTTAACACTGTCAGCTCTGGTCTTGTACTAATACTTTAGAGGCAAGGTTCTTCTCACTTTCCTAGGACTAAACACAACATACTCCCATTGCTTTTGATGGGTCCAAAAGGTCTTACAGTTGTGTAACTAAGTGGAATCTAGCCCCAGCAAACTTGGCTCCAACCAGCAAGCTACTCCTTGGTGCCAGCTCTTGCTGAAATCGCTGCTACCGAGGCTGCTCTGGCTCTACACAGTAGCTGGTAGGAAACAGGTGTTAGTTTATTTCCTGGGGCTTATTTTTTCCTTTATTTTACTACCTCTCTCTCTCTCTCTTTTTTTTCCTCTTAATTTATTGAACATGCTTCAAATAGCAAGTTGGGGAATTTTTTAGTCATTCTTTTTACTTGAAACCTGTGTACTTTTTTTGGATATATAAGAACAATTTAACAAACTGTTTCTTAAACTCATTTGGTTTTGTAATTTATATAGAATTCAGGAGATGATTAAAAGGGCTATTCTCTATTCCCTATGCAACTATTTTAACTGTTGTAGTGTTTGACAGAATGGGATCTAAAAAAAAAAAATCTACAAAGTGGAAAACAAATCTGTTTACAGTGGCGTTGCTGACTATCCTACCATATTCAGCACTTTTAAATATTGTTATTTATGAAAAATGTAGTTTAAAATGCAAGACAAAGTATTTATAAATGTTTCTTTTAATAAATAACTGTTTTGTCTGAAAGTGTTATTGTGTTATGACAACTTTATTCATGTTGGTTAGTTACTTACCATTATGAATAAAATATTCAATTATTATACTGATAGAGTAATAGCTATGATGTTTACAAATCCTGAGGGGGGAGAAGTCAGTGAGAAAGGACTGCCTCCTTCTACTGTGAAATACTGTTAGAAGAATGATTTTTTCTGGCTTTTTTTCTTAACTGGAATTTAACTATGGTCCTACATATGTCTAGTATCATTTAATACCAGTTATATTTACTATGATACTAAACATATACAGCATCATATATGTATATACTTACATAGTGTAATTTCAAGTTGGTTGGTGTTTGAGGCACAAACATTTGGTTCACACATCTAAACAATGTGTAAGACAAAACTGCATGCAAAAGCCTTTACGAATGTAGACTTACATATTCTTAATGTTACTATTTGATGGTGACCTGCTAGTCATAATCTATCTTTATAAGATATTTCACATAGGGTAGAAGTTCTTGTCAGAAAAGACAAGTCATCCTTTCAAGGACATTTTTAAAGCTAACTGTGTGGGCCCTAAAATATTACCTGGATTTCTAGCTAAAGGTTCCAAAACCTGTATTTGGAAACTGTTACATCATTTTGACAAATATTACACCAGTCTTCAGTGTAATACTGCAATGAAATCACGTTCAAAATTTCTTGTCTTAAATCCTCTATTTGGAGGGGTTTATAAACTGAACATAACTTGTATGAAGTTTCTTTCTTGGAGCAAATGCTCATATTAAAATGATTAATAGACATTTCATCTATCAGTTTGGGTTTCCCAAAATTTTATGAAAAAATGAATATAGTCCGAATGGACAACAACTTGTGCCATAACATGATCTCATTGCCTGTCATGCAGTTCTTTGAACACAAAATGTAAAACAGTCAAGCTATTAAACTGATTAATTGTGCATGCAGTGTACAATACACTTTGAAAAACTGCCTAAATACACTTATTCTATAGCCTGGAATAAAATAAGTATGTATTTAACTTGTATTTCAGTTTTTCATGAGAATGTATATAGCACTATGGAATGTGAGTTATGTTTTTTGTCATTTTTGTCTGGTGTTCGAGCTTTTCTGTCAAGCAGAGCACAATGCCAGATAGACACAAATAAGCAGAGCATGTGGGTACACTCGTAAGACCCTCAGGTTTTGAAGATACTTGAGTATATGTTGTATTTTGCACACATTCAACTTAGTGATGTGCATCTGAGCTGAAAGTGGTTTGAAATGCCCAGGATAAAATAAAACCACAGAAAACACCAAAAGTATCTAAGTTAGCTTGAAGACACATATGTATGGAAGAGACCTCAGTGTCCGCTGGCCAGACCAGGCAGGGCAGAATGCCCTGGAAATGCGTCCACACTGTCTCAGACTCATCCAAGCATCAGTGGAACCCACAAAACCCTTCACAGCACCACAGAATCAGTGACTCACAGAGAGTTGATAGAAATCACACATTAATTATATCCTGTTTTAAATTAAAAGTATGCAGAAGTGTCTGCTAGGCTGTGATCTAAACCAACAATCTACAGTAGACCTTCATCAAGGTCATCAAATAAATGGGGTTCGAACTGTCATTTGATGCCAGACTTGCATCAGTAGTGAACACAACAACCATTTGCCTGTGAATAGTATATAAAAGAAGTGAGAAGGCCTTTGTAAGTAGCTGGCTGGTCTTACTGCATTAAGGAGCAAGAAGTTTCCATACTCAAACTATTGCTGCAAAAGCCCTTTATGTGTCTTCCACACATTGCTTTGAATCATGTTTAACTATCAACTCCAAAACACTGCTCTGTTTGTAGAAGCACCCCTTTGGAGCAGCTTGGGATACAGCTGCAGCTGCCCAGCCCTGTTCACCTCTGTCCTGAGCACACATTGCAGAGATGAAACCTCAGTCCTCCCGGCGCATCTCAGACCTCAGGGCTTTGGCAGCAGGTGTGTCTTTTGCAATACAAAAGAACAATGCAGCAGTGGCACCAACGTGAGCTAGAAAAAGGATTACATGAATTGCACTTTTGGGAAACAACTACTCTCATGTTATGCCAAGAGTCAGGTTTTGCCCCTTCCTTTATCCATAACCTGTCACTCAGTGGAATTACATCTTTCCCATTTAAAATAGGGACACAATCCACCTGTTACAGCTTGGGGCGCTGCATGGGTGGGTGGCAATCGTTTGCAGTCACTGAGACCCACAATAACCAGGCTGCACTATGCACCACTGCCCAGCTTACTTCCACATTTACTTCAAGTAAGTTAATTCTACACTACTGTCATAACTTTTGTCATAGAGCTTTATTCAAAGTGGTGCATTAACACTGATGACCATGACGATTTATTCATGTACAACAATGCGGTTATTGCTATCCCACCAGGGTAGTTCACTTGTGAAGTATGGTTATGTCCTTCTGTTAAGACACAAACAAGAATGGAAGAATGGCAAAGATGTGACTTTGACATCCGGAACATAAACTACTGCCTAATAAAGTTTTATGCCAGTTGCATATTTTTACAATAACCTATATTATTCTTCAGTACACTTTCCGAGCTCAGCTCAACGCCACCCAGCCCCCACTGCACGCACTGTCAGCGCCGGCCAATCAGAGAGCACCGCCCCCCTCCACGAGACGAAGAGAGCCGAAACCCTTCGTTCGTTTCCGCCACGGGAGCCCCAATGGCTGATATCGGGGCCGAGCCTCTTCGGCAGCTTCCGGAAACCCGGAAGGGAAACAGCCGAGCGCCTTCGGTTACCTCCGGCGCGATGGGCTGCCGAAAGAAGAGCTGAGTGCATGGAGCAGTCCTCAGCCGGTATGGGACTATTCTCGCGAGCTCTCTGCGCGGCCCGAAGCTGCCGGGCAATCGCACTGCCTGCCTGCAACTACCAAGCTGTGTCCGGCAGGGGCAGCGCGGCGGCAATACGTCCGCAACAGCCGCGGCGTGGGCTGAGCGCCCGGCCTCGCTTAGACGAACTGTTTGCCATCCCTTCCTTAAGCCGCCTCCTAGAGGCGCGGGTGCAGGGCGAGGCCGGAACGGAGCTGGCGGCGCGGATCCAGCGGCTGCATGACAAGGAACGGGAGCTGCGAGACACGCGGGAGCTGGCACTACAAGGTGAGGCGCATCGAAAGGCCTGTGCCCGGTCCCGCCTCAGGCCGCCGCGACGGGAGGGGAGGGCAGAGCAGAGATCTGCATGGGCGGGGCGTGCTGGAGTCCATGAGGCCTTGTGGGCGGTGCGGGGTGTAATTTGCATAACCCGACGTGATTGGGTGGTCTCCCGGAGGGGGCGGGTGCAGGCGAATGAATGGCACTGCCGACCTGTAAGGATATCGGCTGCGCATGCGTGGGATGCGTGCCGTTCCGCGGGGGCGCGCTCGGGGCTGCACAGTAGCGCTAAAAGCTCTCGTTGCTTTGGCTGGAGGAGATGTCAAACGTTGTTCGAAAGGAAAATGTTTTTCCTTTTTTCTCTCCAGTTCATTCTCTTCCGACGTGGAGTGAAAAAAAGAGAAGTGCTTCAGTTGGAAAAGTTATTAGTTGGCCCAAAGTTGTTAGTTTCTGTTATGTGGAAATAGAGTGAAGGATTTTTGTCTCCCTTCTGAACCCTTCCTTTCAACCTGATGTTGATCTTAAGCAAAGTGACCATAAGGGTTTGGTCGGTCACTGTGAGCACTTTTGCAGCTCATCCTTAAAAATATTTCTATGTAATAGGATCATAGAATATGCAAAATTGAAAGGGCCCCATGTGGATCGTATAATCGTCATAGAATAGCCTGGGTTGAAAAGGACCACGATGAACATCTAGTTTCAACTCCCCTGCTATGTGCAGGGTTGCCAACCACCAGACCAGGCTGCCCAGAGCCACATCCAGCCTGGCCTTGAATGCCTCCAGGGATGGGGCATCCCCATCCTCCTTGGGCAACCTGTTCCAGTGCATCACCACCCTCTCTGTAAAAAACTTCCTCCTAATATCTAACCTAAACCTCCCATCTTAGTTTAAAACCATTCCCCCTTTTCCTATCACTGCCCAAGGATCATCGATTCCAACTCTTGGCTCCACACAGGGCCACCCAAAAATCAGACCGTATGTCTCTTAAGTGATTTTAGAGCTTATTTTACATTTCTATATTAAAATATGCAATTGTGCTATGAAATAGGTTTGTTCTTCACAATTACTTAGTGAATATCTGATTCTGTTGGCCTTAATGCTAGACCTTGATCAGACAGTAGTCAGTCTAAAATAAAGAAGTAGATGGATGCAGGTGATCAATTTAATGTGTTTAAGGTATCACAGTTCATCAGCCACTCAGCCATGTGTGCTTCTTGCCAGCTGTAAATAAAGCATACTTTTTATTGAAACCAATTTACACATGCTTTTTTTCTTTTCCTTCCCTTTTTGCAGAAGTGATTTGGAAAAAAATAATCCCCAGATGTTGAATGTGATCTTTAAAGACAACAGAAGTTATTTTAAAATGTAGTTAATTGCTAACATGAATCACAGTACTGAAAAGGTGTGTATTTGCTGTGAGGGTACCTCCCAGACTCAGCTGTGCACAAAGAGATGGTGGCTGGCATCTTTTGTTTTGGTCTTGTGCCATTGACTATGCAGTTCTGTCCTTGTGTTCCACGCCCTTTCATTATGTATGTAATTTACTCCTTTTGGAGGGTTTATTTTGTTTTCTTTTGGGCAAGTGAGCTGAATTACTACAGGTCAGAGGTGATTTAAGCTGTATTTTGTTTAAGTCTGAAATTTGATAGTGACCAGAGAGTGGGAGGAAGGGACATCTTAACATATTTAAACAGTAGCACAGGAAAATAAGTCTAACTGTAAATTATGAGTGTTGATCAGTCAAGTATCATCTTAAAATTACAAGTTCCTCTTATGTGAGAACTCTTGAATATTTATGTCTTTCAGCAGTGTGTTAGAAATTCTGCAGTTGCCTTACAGTAACTTCTTACAGATAGAGTTCTTGAAGTTACTGCTACTGATGTGCAATTTTTACACACAGAGTCCTTTTAATGAAATGTTAATCGTGGGACTCTACACTTTGATCCTTGATGTCCCTATCACAGTGAAATACAGGAGGGTGTTCCCCAGGATCCTGGGGTGACTGAGGTTGGAAGGCCCGTCAGGGAATGGCTCAGCCCACTGCCCAGAGCAGTCACACATAGCCCAGGGCCATGTCCAGTTTGGGTCTGGCTGTCTGCAGGGGTGAGACCCCTGAACATCCCTGGGCAGCCTTCTCCATATTTTGGCCACCATTACAGTAAATTATGTTTTCTTTCTTATGCCGAAGTGGGATTGCTTGTGTTTCAGGTGTAGAAACTTCACTGGAACAATTCTTGTTCCAGTGAACGCTGTTTGTCATTGTTCTAGATTGTAACATTAATCACATGTTCTGACAGATTTGATGTGATTTTGTTTATTTTGTAGAGTAAGTTCTTCAGATGGTTATTTTTCAGAAGGTTTTCTGAGAGTGCCACTGGTTTAAGTCTGAGGATTAACCATACTCAAATATTCCAGATGAAAGTGAAGATCTGCGGAAACTTGCAGAAAGGGAAATCGTTTCCTGTGAAGAAGAGATCGCTGAACTGAAACGTCAGGTTAGATTGCCTCTGAAAGCTTGTTGTTTCCTTGCTATTCCTAAGTTAAGAAAGCCAAGTTGTCCTCTCATTAAATAAGATATGTATGATGAACTCTTCTCCTTTCCCCCCTCCTGACCTCTGCCATCTGTACTCCTCAACCAGTGTCTGTTACCTGAAGAAAATGGAAAATGCAGATTGCATATAGATAGTCTGTGGCTGAATTTTTTTTGTCAGTTCATCCTGATAGGTGGGTGCTGTAGTTTGTCTCTTCTGGTTGTACCTTTGTGGGTGTTCAGCTTGTTATTGGTTAGGAACTTTCAACTTGCGTGATGTGGTTTTGAAAAAAATAGTGTAATACTATGTAACTGCTTTAGACTGCTACCTTGTATAGGTTCTACATAGTATCTATGGGTATTTGTATCAAATAGTTACCTTTATGTAAACTGCTAACATGTTCCTAATGCTACTGGCAAACTAGAAGCTGGCTGGCTGTTAGTTGAAATAGACTGTAACTCACATTCTTTATTCCTTTGGCAGCAATGGAACAGTCATA
The DNA here is from genome assembly GCF_023343835.1 of Lagopus muta. Taxonomy (NCBI): domain Eukaryota; kingdom Metazoa; phylum Chordata; class Aves; order Galliformes; family Phasianidae; genus Lagopus; species Lagopus muta. The sequence continues at coordinate 60,906,430 of NC_064434.1, forward strand.
TTATTATAAATATCTATAAAAAATAGATATGTATTTATTAGTAGACATTTATGATATATGCTAAAAGAATAAAGGGAAAGCTGAAGTAGAAAGAGACATCACCTAGTACTAGTAAAGAAGGATGATTGAAAATTATTTATAAGTCATACAGAGTTTTAATCAATGCTTCAGAACTATTATATAGTTTTTGGTTCTAATATTCTGGTATATCTTTATCCAACAGATCAATAAAGCCATCTCACCTTTAAATAAATAAAAATAATATAGCTGAATTGGTGTTGAAATGTAATCCAGAGCATCTTCTTAGTTCTGAAGTTGATATTGGTTTAAAGAGGAATCTAATGAGAATGGAGAAGTTTTGTTTTCTTGCAAGAATCATTATATATCCTATGGTGTGCAACTGGTGCAGTGCTTCTAATTGATGAAAAGTTCTATGAAGTTTTGTGGGTCTTGAAATAAATCTTTTGTTTCTGCAAACAGACCCAGGGAGGCTTTTGGCAATGCAGCATCCTCCCCTCCCAGTTCCTGTGTATTAATTCAAGGGTTGTCAAAGCAGATTCTGGAGAGTCTGTGAGTTAATGCAGGAGAATGCAGAGTAGATAAATTATTGCATGGCATTTTATACAATATCAGTTCTGGATTGAAGGGGGAGATCTTAGATGAGTGTTTTTGCATTCACAGATAGTATTGCTTTTGATTCCTTCAGAAGAAACAAACAGTGGTCTTGTCATGGAAGTAACTGCGGGAGTTGGAGGACAAGAAGCGATGCTGTTCACTTCAGAGATATTTGATATGTATCGACGATACGCTGCCTATAAAAAGTGGAAATTTGAAATACTAGAATATTTTCCCAGTGAAATAGGTCAGTATCTTACCAAAAAAAAAAAAAAGGGTAATTGTTTGTAACATTCTACTTTAAGCTGAAAAATTCATTCTTATGCCATATGAATTTCCTGACTACAGGAAACAAATTTCTGGGAAATTACATTTAGAAGCAGAGATTGAATGTCTGGGTACAATTTTCTTCAGCTTCTGTATTTGAGAGTGATATCCCACTTGAGAAGCGCTATTAAAATAATAACATACTAAAAAAAAAAATTCTTTCAGTAGTTTCAAAAAAACAGAAATGAAACTAAGGGCTTGCAGATAAGAAATTCAGAAGGTCATGCTGTTATGTTTTAGTTTTATATAACCTGTGTTTGTAAAAAGAAATTGAGGATTGTACAGGGAAAGGAGATGTTTGGATATAGCTCATGTAACAGCTAATGGATACACAAAGTGAGGGAGTTGCTGAAACTTTGAGAGGAGAACTAAAACATATGATCACCTAAAAAAGCCTTTGAGTAAAATTTAACTTATCAGTTTTTCACCTTATTGATGCTAGTGAAAAGAGGTGCCTTTATAAAAATAAATAGCATAAAATAAAGAGCAACTTGTAGCTGAATGCAAGAAGATTAGAAACTGTTGTATTTGGTGATGGAGCTGTTAAGTTGATTCTCTGCATCTCTGGGAGCAGTGTGTTTACAGAAAGAGAGCATGGTAGGTTTACATAACAAACAGAGGCAGGACATTAATTTACTGATTGTACCAGCTGGTGTGTAAATTTGTTTCACAAAAATCAGGCTGCTGTCTCTACATGACTTTTCTGCACTGACACTTCCATGATTGCTGAAAGCCTCATTACCAAGTTAATTCAGCAGACAAACTACATACGTAAATTAATCAGTTTTCAGGTGATCCAGTACAACAGAGGGAAAGAGAAATAATCATGGAGAGAGTGGAAGCAGAAAAATGTGACTTCATGTCCTTCCAGCAGTCGAAGGTTCAGTGAGCTCAGGTTAACTGCAGTCTGAAATATGATGGTGTGCATGAGTGGTGGTAGGGACCACATTTTGACAGATAGCTAGTCTCAGTTCTCAGCAGGCTGGACCTGCTAAGTCTGTGTTGACAGATCTGCAGCCTTGCTGTTATGTATAGTGTGGTAAGTAAAGCCAGTGTATTTTGGTAACCTATATTTTGCTGTGGCAGTAATGTGTATTTTACAGTGGGAATGGATTGATAGTTGGGTGCTCACACATTTTGCATCTAGTACTTGAAACTATGTGTATTTTCATCAGTATCTTTTTTTCTTTTTTATAGCTACAAACAGTTCATAGTTATAATTATGTTTTTATTAACTCTTCTGATAGATAGGTATTGATAAAAAGTAACGAACAACATGAAAAATAATCATATAAAATTTTTGTTTTAATTGAGGAAAGAAAAACAAGGAAAACAGCTTGCTTGAGAAACGTTGAAGATGTAGTCCATAGACTTACTGTGATGGTTTTTTTCTGTATCCATTACATGTTGAGGTTCTCAAATACTACTCAAAAGAATTTGATACAGTTACTGGAAGTGGCTCTCAAAACTGGATCTTTACATAAACTTACAATTGGTGTCAGTTTTCTGCTATAGTTGAAGTATTGTATGTGTACATGGCTCATAAACAACCTTTTATGTATGTATAAAAAATTTAACTGGATTCTGTTAGAAGAACTTGACTGTCCTTTACTTGATATATTGTGTGAGAATGTATGTTTTGGAGTTCTCTTGCATTTTTGATGTAATCCTACTCAAGCATCAAAATGATAAATATGTAGTTTTAAGAAATAAACAACAGTGATGCCTCAGTATGCTTGAAATGTAATAACATGTAGCCAATATTGTTTACACTTCTACAACTGTTTTTTATTTAAGGTGGCCTAAGACATGCAGTTGCCAGTATAGCAGGCCTTGATGCTTACAAGTACATGAAATTTGAAGGAGGAGTGCATCGTGTTCAACGCGTGCCAAAGACAGAAAAACAAGGGCGCATTCATACCAGCACAATGACTGTTGCAATATTACCCCAACCCACTGAGGTAACATTTATTTTTAGTATAACAGGTATTACCATAAGCAATGCTTTTACTTGCCATATTGCTTGTACCAAAGTCTTTTCTGTCTGTCTAGTTGTTCTCTCTTAATTATGATTTTGCTTTTTGATCTAGAAGTTTTAAGTTGTATTTGATTGCTTATTTTTCCCTAAGGGAATAAAATAAATAATTTCTATATTTCATCATAATTGTTATCTCAAACTCACTGGCAGTTTACTTCACTGTCACTTGAAAATATACTGTAACTGTGCCTTGCATGTTCAGTGGACGCAGTGGCAAAAGACTTATTTAGTTTAGAGAGGACATAGATATTTGTTTTAGCATCCCTCTTACTTATTTTTATAGTATCCTCATTTTCCCCTTCCAAATTGCATAAGTGACAATTCATCCTTAGCAAATTTGCTTGGTTTTAAATAACTGGCTAATAATTAAAACTTTGGATGTTCGTCCTAGCAAACTGCCAAAATATTTTATTCCTTCTTCTTGTCCCTAAGCTGTTTCATTACTTCCTCCCAGAGATCACCACCCCATTCCAGAGCCAACAAAGTCAGTATGTTCTCTTTTATGTGAAACCAATCTAGTCAAGTTCAAATACTGTTTAACTTGTCTGAGGGAGAGTGCAGAACTTTCAGAAGAAGGAGATTAGTGCTCATGGATGGTTATCTTTGATTTCCCTGCTTTTTATAAGTGGATCTGAGCTACCACTCAAACTTTAGGAAAAAAAAATTTGTTTGATCTTGCCTGAATATGTTTTATAAAATAAACCAATTGTGCATATTTGACTTCTTTTCTTTTTGTCTCCCATGACAGATGGAGCTGAAAATTAATCCAAAAGATTTGCGAATAGAAACGAAGAGAGCTAGTGGAGCTGGAGGGCAGCATGTCAATACCACAGACAGTGCTGTTCGGATAGTTCATATTCCAACAGGTGCTTCAGTTTTCCTTACTATAAGAACTACACTGTAAAAATACGGTCATAATTTCCTTTGTACTATGTTATTTGAAAGAACAGTTTCAAACCTGGGTAACTGAAGAGCAAAGTTTTTGTGTTATTTTTGCGTGTGCAGAAAATCTCTATAACGTTGTAAAGGCAGGTGTCTTGTGCTTACCCTTATTTGTAATAGTTAAGGCCTTAGTAGGTAAGCTGTCAGTTTTTCCATTAAGTGTGACACTCATGAAGTATTAAAATCAATTTATAAAAAAAGTTTTATATTAAGCTTTCAACTAACGGAAAAGAAATTGAAAAACAGAAGTTAAAATCTTAGGATGTACTTTTTCTTGACTGTTCTCTGAAAGAGAGGTTGGTCTTTTTCCTTATTGAGTAAGTAAGTTTTAAGTGTCATCCGTTGCAGAGTGTGCTTGGGTTGCCAGCCTCCATTTGTCTTCTGGCTCCTTTCCTATGGATTGCAGACATAATTACAACACCCATCCCCAGGGCTCAGGTTAGGAAATGTAAGAGGGATAAGATACACCCTCAAATGCTACCTGATGTCAGCTATCATATCTTTTATTGCTGTTTCTAAGCTTTTAACCTCATTTTGAGCAATCCACAACATCTGCCTTTGACTTTCATTGCTTTTTAACTTTTCCTCTTCTCCTCCACAAACATTAGTCAGGCTTTACAGCCTCAGGGTAATCCTGAGTACACTTTATCTTTGCATATCCAGTTTTTTGCCACCCATTTCTTTGCATTTATTGAATACATAAATCCACTCTACACTTGTTGCGTCACCTCAGTAAAGTGGAGGGTAAATAGTGAAGATAATAGAATTACACTTAAGACACAGTGATGAAAAAGTACTCAGATTAGAAAAATTTTGTATTGTTTTGTTTTTTTCCAAATGTGCAGACAAAAAGCAGCAAATGGTCTTAGCTTTTGCTGAAGGCAGTTATTAGGTTTTTTTTTTTTAATAAAAATATTAAAATGTATTGCAATTGTTTTTTGTGTTTATGTGCTAGGAGTAGTGCATAGGGTATTTGTGGGGTTTTCTTTTTTTTTTTTTTTTTTTTTTTGCATTTCACTTAATCTGAAATTTTCTTATTTATCTTCATAATCTCTCTTGCTTTTCAAGTATTCTTTCACTTTCAATTTCTGTCATCCTAACTCCATTTACAAGTCTTCACTGTGACCCCAAAAGTTGTTCTTAAAGTTTGCTTTAAGACAACAAAACTTGTATTTCATACATTAATGCTAAGTAATTATGTATCAGTGTACTGTAATCTTACCAGAGTTACTTATAGCATTTCCAAATAGAAACTTAGGTTGTACCATCTTCTTCCTGCGTTTATTTTTCCTGCTCTTTTCTTAGGTTGTTCATTTACTGTCTTAACTTGAATTGTATATTTTTTAGAAGAGACCATACTTTTTTTTTGTATGTTCTGTATAGCCACTATCTAGTGTACATTCCTGCTGTTTTACTGCTAAATTTCCTAGAACTGTGGTAAAAAAAAAATATAGATATCTTTAGAAGTTTATCACTTATTTCATTGTTCAATATACCAAAATAAATTTATTTTCTTCTGCCATAAAGCTCAAAACACAACTCAGCCTGCAGTTAGCAGTTCTGTCCCCAAAGTATCATCAGACATGAAGGAGCCTGGACTTTCACCTTCCTTGTCCAAATACACTTTTTTTTTCCTCATAATAAAAATCTCTAGAAATTGCAAACTCTTTTTTATATGTTCCAGTTTAGTGTTAATTCTCATTATGTTTTTGGCAGGGGTCACATCTGAATGTCAGCAAGAAAGATCTCAAATTAGAAACAAAGAGAAGGCTATGCAAATGCTTTGTGCTAAACTGTACAACATCAAACTAGAAGAAGAAACCAGAAAGAGAAACAGTGTTCGAAAGATTCAAGTAAGTTTCATTTTGTGAAGATTTAATTCTATATGAGCATACGTTCTTGGGGGTTAACTCCTGTGTTCTTTCACATGTTTAAGTGCAATTAGTGTGACTACCGATCTAGTCCAAGCACTACATAACAGATACTATGTATTTATAAGAAAGAGAAAAATTTCATTTTAAATGCTTAATCGGTATTTCACTCTTCCTACAAGAAGGCTTTTAATCAGTGTTGTAAACTTGATTCTTCTTGTTTGATAGATTGGAACTAAAGGAAGATCGGAGAAGATCAGAACATACAACTTTCCACAGGACCGGATTACTGACCACAGGATAAGCAGATCAGTGCATCATACAGAGTGCTTCATGTTAGGGGAAGAAATGCTAGATGAAATGATACAAACTCTGAAGGAATATGCTGATTATGAATCTTTAATGGAAATTATTTCAGGACATGAAAAATGAATCTTGCACTTTGTCAAGCCATGTCTACAGGTAGAGATACTCGCCTGCAAAAGAACTCCTTGGAGCACTATTCAGACAACAGAACTGCTTTTCAGATAATGAAAGCTGGTTTCCTCGTGGCTGATAAACAGTATTCTTACTTGTTGAGTAAAACACCTTGTTGCTGCTGCAGTGTGCTTAAAGTAAATTTGACTGGGCCAGATGTAACTGCAGTTTTTAACTTCTCCACTGAGAAGATACTGATACACCACTCTCAAAAGGTATGCATTAAAAATGAGTTTTTTTCTAGTTCCAAGTCTTGTTCAAACAATAATTTCAATGTCACCACAGTGTCAAATAGCTTAGTCAAGATAACAAAAAAAAAATCCTATTTTGTTTAGTAATACAAAGAAAGTGATAAATGAACACACTACTAATCTGCAGATTTGTTAATGACTTATATGCGGTATGGGAGAGGGAGTTCTTGTAAATCAAGCAGAAGGAATTGTATAGGAAGATTCCTTGTTCCAGCAAGAGTTCTAGAAGAAAACTCACTAGTTTTGTGAATTCTTTTTAAAAAGGATGTTTCTGTTCTTGTGTCAGAACAAAAAAAACCAACAACAAAATAGTGTGGCTGTCTTGAAGGCTGATACAATTTCAGTCTCTATTTCTATACAGTTTATTGTTTTTAATTGGATCTGCACTTTACTGATTTTTTTTTTTTCCTCTCAAGTTTACATAATATGAGTGACTGCTCACTGTTTTAAACTGTTCAGTTTAACAGCGTCTTAAAACATTTGTTCAAAGCATAAGAACTGCCTTTTTCATGTACTAACATAGGTACAAATTCCCATCTGAGGTTAAATAAGACTACATTTTATAATCTTAAGTATTTGTGATAATACAAAACTCCATGCTACGTTAGCCCATCATTCATTGTAGATATGTGTGTATACACACACAGAATGTATTCAAAGTACCAGTAAATAAGAAGTGAAAACCTAAGCAAAATATGACCTTGAATACAGTTGTTTACTTTGAGACTTATTAGCATAAGAAATTAGAGTAAGAAAGAAGTAAATGCAGGAGTTTGCTACAGTTAGCTTATAGAAACATGGCTAAGCATGCTATATAAAATTTAACAAGGAATGAAAAACCAAAATTATCAGTTTATCATATCAAAGAATAGCTTAAGTTGGAGGGGACCTTAAAGATTGTCTAGCTCCAACCCCCTGTCATGGCAGTGTTGCCAGCCACTAGACCAGGCCGCCCAAGGTCCCATCCCACCTGCCCTTGAACCCCTCCAAAGATGGAGCATCCAGAACCTCTCTGGGCAGCCCATTCCAGCTTGTCACCATCCTCTGAGTAAATAAACTTCTTCCTAACATCTAACCTAAATGAACCTTCATTCATTCCTTCTTGTCCTATCACTGTCAGACCATATAAAATGTCAGTCCATGTCCTGCTTGTAAGCTTTCTTCAAGTACTGGAAAGCCACAGTAAGATCTTCCCAAGCCTACTCCAAGCTAAACAAGCTCAACTCCCTTGACCTTTCTTCATAAGAGAGGTGCTCCAGCCCTTTTTTGTCTTCGTGGCCTCCTCTGGACCTGCTCTGACAGTTCCACATCCCTACTGTGCTCCGCAGTACTCCAGATGGAGCCTCACAAAGGCAGAGTAGAGGGAGACAATCACTGCTCTTCGCCTGCTGGCCATCCCTCTTTTGATGCAACCACCTTTCTGAGCTCCAAGAGCACACTGCTGTCTCATGTACAGCTTTTTGTCCATCAGAATCCCCAAATCCTCCACTGAGCTGCTTTTGAGTTTGTCTCCCAGTCTGTTCTCATATCTGGGATTGCCTCAACCCAAGCAAAACAACTTGCACTTGGCTTTGTTGAACCTCATCAGATTCTTGAGTGCCTGCTTTTTTTGCTTGTCCAAGTCCCTTTGGATGGTGTCCCTCCCTTCTATTGTTTGAACTGTGCCACTCAGCATGCTATCATCAGTGAACTTGCTGAGAGTACACTCAATCCCACTGTGTTGTTCATTTCATTTTAAGATTGCAGTTTGAATGGATGTATTTCAGAAACAAGTATCGACTCTATCAGCTTTGTTTTCTAGCAAACGTAGCATGGTAAGAAAGACCAAGTTCCAAATATTTAAATTAAAGGGGTTGTATATATTACCTTAAGATGTTGACGTGCCTGTGTATGTTAGGTGAGGTACACATTTCCTGTTGATAAGTGTGAAACCTTACCTATGTCTAGATTTACCAGCAGATCTGCTGGTACACTCTTTGTATTTAAAATATTTAGAGATTGATGGGATCAGCATCTAAGACTGAAGTCTTTATTCCTACCACATCAATGCTGCAAACAGAGCCATTACTGCACTCCTCCTGATTTAAAGCCAGGTTCTATTCTACCAGATGATGAAAGGAGTGTGAGATTCCTTCTCTCTTAGCATTGTATTTTTCTAGGTGCATAAGGGACATCAGCCTGGCTTAGCTCTGGGACTAATGCATGAACCCCATGAATGTTAGTTAAGGTCTTTGCCGCCATAAGGTTTCCTTTCATATCCCGTGTGGGGCCTTGTTGGTCCAGCCCTGCCAGGCCCACAATCTCCCTGCTTTTTTCTGTCTCCTAAGCAGATTCTGGGTGCTTCATTGCTTGGCCAGGGGCTAGCGTGAGAAAAGTCAGGAAACCAGGGACCCTGTGATTCTGGCAGGCGGCTGACTGGCATCTAAAAATGAACACACCTGAGTACTGTACAGGGTGTGCTTATAACATAGTGTAGGGATCTCTCTGGTCTGCCAGTACAGACTTTATGCCATAAAGGTTTGAAGTCTCTTTTATGTGCTGTATTAGTTTTAATGCAAGATTTGTATGTAGGTTGCTCCGAAAGTTATGCCTCCTGTTTATTTCCAGGGCAACTACGACAGATGCAAAGTACACAATGACAATATTTGATAGAGCAATTTCTGAACTACAAACAGTTTTTCAACGTAGTCACCGCCATTAACTGTGCACATTTGGCAGCAGCGAACAGAAGCCTGCATGCTGCATTTTTAAAAGTCATCAGCAGAGGCTGACCCGCTGTTGCCGCTGCTGAAACACACCCCTCAACTGTGCTCACATCCACTGGTTGATGGCTATCAATGTTCAGCAAGCATCATTGAATGTCAGTGGGTGCTATTTTTTTCTGGGTGCCATGGAGGCATTACTTGAGGAGTAGCCCCCGTAGTCTCACTGCATGTGTGGCCTTCCTGAGCTGTGAGATGCACTGCAAGGGTGGTGGGATACCTTCTTACTTCCAGTCTGTTCTCAGGATGCCAACAACTACTAGTGCCCATTATACTTAAAAAGAAATCCTCCTCCCTGTGTCAGCGGTGGGGAAGAGAGGTGATGAGGTGTGCAGTCCATGCAACACGTTCTTCCCTGGGCTCTTGTTCACTGATGATGAATTCATACCGTATGCATGCAGAGAGATGCTGTGACTGTCCCATACACATCCACTTGAAAATGAATGGAGATGGAGGAAGGCGGCAGTAGCATTCAGACGCATCACAGCATTGCTGTAGCGACTCGTTCTTTTAAACAAGCAGTAGGAGACCCTCCACGCGGGCAGGGCGGGGGAGGAGCGCAGCAGCGCCCGGAAGCAGGGTCTGCTCGCACAGACAGGGCGATACGCGTCTCCCGCGCTGCCGGGACCGAGGGGCGAGCGCGGCCGGGCGGGAGATGCTCGCGGCCACACCTCCGCGGAGCGCGCGCGCGCCACCGCCCGACCACTCTTCTCTCTCCCCGCCTGCCGAGGAGGGAAAATGGGAAGGCGGCCAGCTCCGCTCGCCGCGCCTCGGATTGGCCCCCGCCTCCTGCCCTCCTCCCCATTGGCCGCTTGGCCGGAACCGGCGGCGTCCGATTGGCTGGCGCTCTTTTGGTACCAAATTCAAAGTTTTTAAAAGTACCCGGCAAGGGCGGCCGCGCACTTTCAGCTTGCGGGACGCGGCGGCTGCAGCGCTGCAGGTGAGCGCCGGCTGCGCCGCGCCGTGCCGTGCGGGGATGCTCGGGGCGGGGTGGCGCCGGACTCGGAGCTGCACGGAGAGTTCGGCGGTGCGAACTCCTGGGCAGCGAGGACGGATGGGGCGGTGGGGTGGGGAGCACCGGCCGAAATGCGCGGGGATGAGTCAGGGGCACTGGGAATGGGGGTTCTTGAGCCTTGCCTGCTCTCTCCCTACCGACGGCGCTGCGATGGGATAGCGATGAATGGGACGCTCCGGTCCTTCTGCCGCGCCGCATGCGGGACGCTGCCTGCCCCAAGCCCGCCTCTCTGGGACCGGGCTGTGTCGTGTGGCGGGGCGCCCATCCCAGCGGCGGGCAGCGCCGCTTCTGTCTCCCTTCCGCCCGCGGGGCCGCGCCGTCGATGGGAGGCATCCGCCGCCGCCTCGTTACCACCATCTGGGAGGGGAAAGCAACTGGTTAGGGGAAAGCGCGGTTCCCTGCCCCCGGGTCCTTGACCCCAGCCGAACGGGAGCCGCTTGCTGACAGCGCGGGCTGTGGGCCCGGTTCTGGGGTTCCGGTACTCGTTGTGGGGGAAGGGGTGAGGAAGCCGCGTATCCTGCCTCTGGCTTTAGTTGTACAAAGGCAGAGGTGGATTCGTTCCATATTTCCTCGGCACGTAGGTACGGAGGAGTGGGCTTTTCTCCGAAGTGCATTGAAGGAGCTCCATTTTCTTTATAGTTTTTGTCAATCTGTTGAAATTACCTGAATTCCCTAAATTAAACATCAGCTCGGATGGAGGAGCCTGTCTTTCATAACAATTCCGAAGCATAAGGGAAATGCTTTCCCCGCAGGTTTGGGCAGCAGTGCTGGCTCCCCGTGCCCATCCCCCCGCAGTCTCGGCACGGAAGAGCCCCGCACTTGGCGGGCGGGAGGGAGCGGGCAGCGCGGGCCCCATTTCCTCCAGCACTCACCAGTCCCCGCGCCTCTGCCTCTCACCCGCCAAAACCACGCCTGTAACCTTACTTCACCTTGAGCACTACTACTGCCCCCACGCCTCCACGTGGTCTGGCTCATTTCTGCTGTGCCCTTCGCCCCCTTCCCTTCCCAAAATTGCGTGGTGCCTGCCTGCATCAGTAGCATTGCCTCTGGCCTTGGGGTGCCAGTCTTTTGGGCAGCCCTGGGCTGGCTCTGCTCCTTACTGGGCCACTGTGCTGTCTCTTATGGCCTTCAGAGCTGCTGCTACCAAGGAGCAAGTGTCTCCATCATATCATTGCGCAATGGCAGGAATGGGAGACACTGGTGCGTAAAACCAGTAGAATGATGGCAGGGTAAATCATTCTCTGTCACTGTTCCCTCGTTCCACCTATATTGCAGCATCAAGCTCTAGCTTTGAGTGGTTGATCAAGCTTTTAGTTCCACTCATTGTATGTGCTTTAGGCTCTAGAGTGTTAGTTGGATTTAAGCTAAATTCACTCTTCCCAGAGACGGCAACAGAAAGACTTTGTGATGCAGTTTAGGATGTACACTAATATGTTCCCTTTTATTACCTGCAGAATACAAACAGAGCAATGAAATCGAACCTTAATCACTCTTTCAAAATGAAATGTGATTTCGATCGAACGGCTCTTCATGGTGGGTTCACACCTGTAAAATCTGCAGAGAAAACAAAACCAGAAGAACCCTGTCCTTTGAAATCTGGGGAGAAGCTTTACAGAAGCTGTGATGAAACGCATCAGAAAATACTGAGTGAACTGTACCATGCAGCCCCCAGAAATCTAGATCCTGAAGATGAAGGAAAGCCTGTACATAACAAAGAAAACAAACATGTAACCCAAAGATTTGATGAAGGGGTCTATGAAATGGAGGCACTGGAAAATAGTAAACTTAATGAGGACAGTGGTTATTCCTCTATGTTAAGTAGCCAATACAGTGATGCAACAGAACAAGAGGACAGCCTGCCCTTGGCTGGAAATCTCTGTAGCACACCACAGCACTGCCTTGAGAAGAATGAGTTCCAAGTACAGTTGTCCAAGAAGACTTTGTTACCTGTAAGCCATTATGAAGAAATGATTTGCTCAACTTTGAAAAAAAGTGGTAAAAGAAATCTCAAATCTTGGACTGATTTTGACAGAATTGTTTTCAGGGAACATTTTGAACTTCGTAATTTAATTGGAAAGAAAATGGGATTAGATAGAATAGACGTTCTTGCTGAACTCTTCCAAAAGAACCTGAAGCATATATTAGCAAGCATCTTAAGACATCTTGGTGAGATGGACTTAATAAAGTAAGTATATCAATCTTGGTATTTCATTGGGAAAGTAAACTACCTATTCTCACATAACACATGTATTGTCTGGCAAAGTTACAGAGATTAGTGTGAGAGTTATTAGAAGTACTTGGAAGACAATGCAGTCAGTCATTAGCCACAGCAAGCATGGGTTCGTTCGCAAAGGGAGCCTGGGGGACTTAAAGGCAGCTCAAGTGCTTAAAGTAGGGAGACCAATGTTTTATACAGCCTGATAGTGACAGGACAAAGGGAAATGGCTTTAAGCTAAAAGAGGGGAGGTTGAGCCTAGTGCTTGGAAGACATTTTGTATTCAGAGGGCAGTGAGGCCCTGGCACAGGCTGCATGGAGAGATGGTAGGTGTCCGGTCCCTGGAGCCCTTCAAGGTCAGATTGGATGGGACTCCAGGCAGCGTGATCCAGTGGATGGCAGTCCTGCCCATGGCAGAGGGATTGAAACTAGATTATCTTTAAGATCCCTTCCATTTCATTAATTCAAGAATTGTTGTATTTGTAGACAGTATGTCTTCCTAGAAAGACAAGACAATTATTGTTGACGTTTCCCATTTGTGTATGGAAAAAATAAATGTATGGATAGTTATCCCTGCTATTAAATAATGAGTTTTCCAGCTTTCTTAGAAGGTAATTGGTCTGTTCGTATTGTCATTACAGTTTTGCCAAAGTCAGCGCAACATGGAAGAAGATTTTGCAAGAAGATAAATGGGGTTTCCAAATGTATAGTAAAGCTTTGGATAACCTTTCTGTAAGTTTCTGCACTTAGAGGATATTTTAAACATAAAACAGTGGTGTGTCTTTGTTATTCCAGGAATCTTCCCAGACTTAAGCAATCAAAGAGATTCTTAGATTGGAAAGAGTTTCACTGGTGTGCTGGAGTTTGTGCTGTTAGGATGCCTTGTTATCTCACGTATTGATGGTCACTTCTCTGGTAGTGTATAAACTGTTTTTGCAGCCCAAGGGGTATTGGCTGAGAAAATTGCCCCAAGAGATGTGGCTGTTCTTCCACAAGTCCTGTTTAGAGAAGAAAGGAGTGTTGGTTCCAGCACCACTCACTAGGAGCCTCCATAGAGGCTTACTGCTTTAGCATCCCCACTGATTCAGGAAAGAGGGACTCAGAGATGCTCATTTTCAAGCAACAGTCTGAAGTGGTCAACCACACATAACAAAAACAAACAAACCTTTTTCCACTACTTTGAGCTACTATCATTGTATATTTTTTGGATGAAACAATAGATACAAGACCTAGTTATGGAACTATACAGAACTATATCTATCACTCTATCAAGGCAGAACTCTTCCAGAACACCAGAAGCATTTTGTGTTTTTCCCTGAGAGGTGAAAAGATAGTAAAACAAGGCTTGGTGTCTGCCACAGTATGAGGTAGTCAACTACGCTGAGCTTTTGGTAGTATTTATTGACGCCAGCCTGTTGTAGATGAACAGTTGGACACCTCTGATAGAAACATTTATCCCACAAAGCTTGATTTTCCCCCTACCATTGTACCTTTTTCTTTAAAAAAAAAAAATCGAAAACATAACAACAAATAGAAATGCAAACAAAATCAGAAGAAGGGAGGAGTTTACTTTTCAGAAAGAAAATGTAAAAGCATTCCCGTTCTCTGCAAATATGTGGAAATATTGCTTTGTGCTTTAAAACACTGCAGTACCTAAATTGAATTTTCTGCTTAAATATTTATGATGTATTAATAAGAAAGTAAACTGTAAAGTTTTTGATTTCTATTAAATGAAAAGTTGATTTATAGCCTATAAACAGTTACCAGATACATCTCTTAAATGTTTCTTTTGTTTTCTCTTTGTTAGAGTGGCACTAAGACGTCAGAACATGCTGCAACAAGGGAGTACGTTCTCTACCGAGCGGCTTTAGCTTCAGTTCAGAAAGCAACCCCACCAAACAGCCTGAGTAAAAAAGGCAACAGATCCAAAGCGTCTAAAAATTACAGCAGGCTCATGGAGTTCTCTGAGGTAACTGGGAGTTTTTGTTCAACTTGTAAAGCATCTCCAACTTGAAGTGCTTGTAACTGCCCTGTTCCTGGATGTATTTAAGGTCAGGCTGGATGTGGCTCTGGGAAGCCTGATCTGGTGGTTGGTGGCCCTGTCTGTGGCAAGGGGGTTGAAACTAGATGATCATGGTCCTTTTCAACCCGGGCTGTGCTATGACTGTTAGCTGCCCAATTTTGCTTTTTGAACCTATTTAAAGACGGTAACAGAAACAAAATGGAGAACATTAATACACTGGGATGTTTTACATCACTTTTTTCCTCCCTGTAATTAGTATCATCAAAATGGCTCAATGGTTTGGTTTTTGGTTTTTTTTTTGGCTTCAGTATTGGCCTCCATTGGTCATAAGTGTAGTCATTTCCTTTTATTTCCCATGGGTTTATAATGAATCACGTTTTCAAATTATGCAATCCAAGACAATCTGTCAATTTTACTTCATTTCCAGTGGGCAATTTCTTGTTTCAAACACTAAGCAACCAGTTCATTTTTTGAAAAGTGAAATGAATACTTTCAGTAGGATTCAGAATTTTTTTTTCTTTTTGAAGTTAGCTAAAAATCACTATTCTCAGATGAGGTTTGGAGGTTTCAGAACTTGGATTTGGGCTGCTTTTCTTACAGCTTTGCGTTTAGTCTTACTGTCCTTCAAGCTGAAATAATGAAAATCTGCATATTTCTCATCCTGTCCAAAGTACCTGAAGACTGTCCAGTCTCCCATAAAAATCTGGTGCAACCAGAATTAAACTTAGTATGTGTGTAATTTCTTTCTCTAGAGTGAGAGCAATCATGATTTATTTTGTGGCACATTAATGATGTTGGGGAATGTTTGCAGTGTGTGTTTACCCTCCGTTTATGACTTTATGTATTTTTTCCATTAGGCAGCCAAGACCTTGAAAAACACTGAAAGCTTCAAAGTCTGCAATCGCTGTGGCTCACCTGCAAAGTACGACTCCTATCTGCAAAGAGCAATGTGCAATCGTGAAAGTTGTGGCTTTGACTTCTGTACAAAATGCATGTGCAGCTACCACAGCTCCAGTGACTGTATGACTGGCAAACCAGTGAAATCAAGCTTTAAGCTGGGAACCCTCCCTGGGACTAAGAAAAGCAAGCAGAATCTGCGTCGATTGTGATCCATCCTGACATGTATATTGTCAGATGTGCCACAAAGGGTTTTTAGGACATTAATCCTTCCATGAAGAAAACCAAACCAAAGCATGCTTTCTGCTATTGTGCTATTTGTTAAAAAAAAAAAAAGGTTAATTTTATAATTCCCTTGTGCTATTTGGTCATTTCTGCATTCCTAGGAGTTTTCAGAAATAACTATTTTGAAGTGTCTTAATTTCAAATTTAAAAGAAAACTCTGGATGTGGGTTCTAATAACATTTTAAATATTGTCCCTGATGACTTCTGTCCTCAGTGTTTGAAGACTTCCAAACTTCCTCACCCAAGTACTGAATTTAAAAAAAATGGTTTTGGCAAGTTATCTTCCTAGCCCAGTATGAGCCATTCTTGAATTGTTAACAGGAGGAAGCCTAAACTGTGTTTTATTTAAATACTTACTCTTGTTCTTCCAGATTTTTAACAACACTTCTAGTGAAAATGTCAGATGAGGTGAGTGAAGTCTCTTTTAAAATAAAATTGTATAGGACTCGAAATTTTATTAGTTTTTCAAGGTTTTCCCTGAGTTTTAAACTGTGAATGTTAATAATACCATATTCTTTGATGGCTTGCATTACTTGAATCTTAAATTTTCTTTTCCTTCCTTCATTCAGGATCTACAGATGTTTTGTTAGAAATGTGGTGAAACACTTTATTTTTTATTTTTGAAAAAAAAAAAAAAAGGGAAGTACTGTGTCTTGGCAATACTGCTAAAAAAATACTGCCAGTTTATTTCAAAATAATAAGATGCATTTTAGTATTTGTATATATTTGTAAATAAGTTAAATATTTTTTTGTCTTGTAAATGTGAAAATAAATGACAGTTTTCCACAAGTTGATTAGTAACTCTGGACTTCTTGTTTTGCATCTTAAACCGTAATTTTTCATGCTCATTTTTCATCACTGCTAGTAATATTTCCTAAAAATACTGATTTTACAAGTCAAATCTCCTGGTTTTGTGTAAAACCTACTGAATCCCTTTCTCTCTTCCTGCCTCCTTACTGAAGGGCCCTTGTAACTGCTACTATTTTTCTGATCTAATACACTGTAGCAGATTTTCAATTGACTGAATCTGTTGTGCTGTTGCAGGGTGGTGACAACTGGAGTAGGTTGCCCAAGGAGGTTGCGGATGCCCCATCCCTGGAGGCATTCAGGGACAGGCTGGATGTGGCTCTGGGCAGCCTGGTCTGGTGGTTGGTGACCCTACACATAGCAGGGGGGTTAAAACTGGGTATCTTTGAGGTCCTTTTCAACCCAGGCCATTGTGATTCATCCTGTAATCTACCTTGTTGCTAGTAAACTCATTCTAACCATTCCACAGCAAAGGAATGCAGGCTTTCAAGAAAGCACTGATTGACTGATTGGTTGATGGAAATGACTGCTGTTTTCTCTTGCTTGTTTTTTAGTTAGCAAGCAAACAACTGACTGGGATAGCAGCATAGTGTCCTACTTGAGCTTCTGGTTTAACCGCAATCAAATATTGCAGTTGAGCCCTCCTGCACTTGAGTTTTTCATTTCTGGCAGCTGGGGTAGAAATAGGCAGAATTCTTTAATTTCTGTGTTTTTGTGGTAAACTTAATCTCCTAACCTAAATCTGGGACTTATCCTAGGAGTTTGAGTGACTTGTGTCAATAACTTTCTGTAAAACTTCTCCAAGTTAGTTTAGAATGGAAGCTAGAAGCTCTCCACCCCACTATACAAATGCATCCTATTTAGTGTCAGCCCATGACATCAGAGGCAGATGGTGGTATGGCAGTAGAGGTTGAACCTTTCCTGACAACATTTTGTGACTTTGGCGAGCAACAGGTGGCAGCAGAGGGGCAGTCTGACAATACTGTGTTTGACTTGGAAGTGTGGGTGATGCAAAGTTGTGTCACTGAATTCCTTCATGTGGAAAAAAATGTACTCATTGACATTCATCAATGCTTGATGAACGTTTGTGGAGACCAAACAGTGGATATGAACTCAGTGATGTGGTGTGTTTCAGCAGTGAGGACAGTGACAATACGTCACTTCTGCAGGTGCAGATTGTTAAGAACGTGGCAAGCAGACTCTTGATCATTGCTGGCAAAAATGCATAGCTAACAGTGGTCACTGTGTTGAAAACCTGTTTTCTAGCTGAGACTGTGAATCAGAGAGAGGCACAGCTCATGATAAATCTTCCATAGAGCCGTGGCATCTCCTGCAGCACAATGTGTACTGCAGGCTGATCCTGATCTTGGGAGAGGCCAGGTTGAGAGGGAAGGGAAGAAAAAGGGAAAGTCATAATTTCCCCTTTGAGGACAGATTGGAAAGGTGCTGCTTGTCCCAGGCTGAGCAGGACAAGCTCTCTGTGTGTTTGGCACATCTCTCAGCTGTGATAAGAAGGCTTCAACACCACACTGCCTCTTATAATCAGAATGTTCAATTAAAACTCACTCCGAATGGTATGAGGGGTGAGGCTACATAGTGAAAGGTGAGCCAAATTTCTCCAGAATTAAACACAGTGCCAAAAGAGCACCAACAGTTACTGGGCAGGGGAAGGGAGGGTGCTGACACTGGGGGTGTGCGGTGGGTGTACCCAGAGATGTGGGACACAGAATGGAAAAGCCTGAAAGTAAAAGAAAAGTATTTTCAAGGGTTAAAAAACAAAACAAAACAAAAAAAAAGAACAAGGAGAGATGTGGCCAGACAGCGATGCTATATAGAAAGCAGAGGTGGCACAGTTGGGTAATGGAAATAGGGCAAACTGGGGAGCTGGGAAAGGAGGAGAACTAAATTGCTCGAAATGAGTCTCTCCTGTGTTATGTCCTGAACTGCCATTTCCATCTGTGTGGAGCGCTGAATATAAGCAAATGGATTTACACCAAACAGAGATAGTAGTAAAGGCCTGGCAAGGAAGAGTAAAGCACAGAGCAATTCTCTTTTCCTTGGAGACTCAGTGAGTTTTATATTTGGGTCTAATAGGCCCCAAACCTATTTGGAGTTGAATTATATCATCCCTGCTCTATGCAATAATCTCTTTTCTGGTGGGGGAGAGCTGGGAAATCAAGAAGCTTCTCCAGAAGTCAATTTTGGTTCTCAAAATGGAGCCAGCTTGAGAAATAGTCATTGATCCACTTCTCAACTTGGAGCAAATTTCCATACAAATAATCAGATGCTCCCAGCTGCCAGAGTTTGTAATGCTGCATGTTTCCCTGTGTGGGGTGGGAGGACTGGGAGAACTGGAGCTGAGTGGGCATTCTTGCTGCTTTGGGTTCCACCTCTTTGCCATGCAAATCCTGAACTGGGAGTTTCATGGGGGATGGGATGGGAGAGGATGCCTTGCCTACTCTCTTGGCAAAAACAAATGAGCTAATGAAAGCAAGTTGTTTGGCCTCATCCTCAGCTGATGGAAACTGGAGCTGCCCTATTAGCCTTAAAAAAATCTTGATCCGTTTAGGCTCCTGAGAAAGCATCCGTGAATAACCCAGGGAATGTGGCTTGATCAGGCACCCTGGAAACTTGGGGAGCTCTGACAGCAGGGCGGCTGATTCCATTTATACACATGTGCAAAGGGGTCTGTGCCCCCCCAGCAGCTGGCTGCCCTGGGGGGTAAAGCTCCAGTCCTTCTGCTTCAATGGCTGTGGAGTGGCAGAAAGTGCCAATGGGTGCAGGGGAGAGGGATGGGCAGGACCAGGCACATAAAGGGATGTACCAGAGGGGGGACTTTGCTCAAGGGATAAATAAAATTAAACAGGAGGAATGTGGCAATGCTGTATGAAGTGTAAGGGTAATAATGAACCTGATAGAAAAAATTACTTAAAACATTTTGGATCCGTCCAGAAACCCAAATAGGATATCATTTAATTATTAGTACATTTAATTGTATTTCAGGCCACCTTTGCTTTTCCTCTCTGTTGTGAAGTAAAATGCAAGCATGTGTCAGTTCCTGCCCCCCAGAACTTGGGGAGGACTTTGCTGTTTGCTGCTCTATGGTAGAAAGAGACCTTTGTGGTCTTTCCTCTCCAAGGACAGAACTGGTTGCCTGAGCAAGTGATGGTCACCTGTATTCACAGGTAAATAATGTATTTTTAGCACCTGCAATAAATTACTGCTTCTTTTCTTACAGCTTCTGGAAACATTCCTAGTCTTTGGTGTATTTATCAGGATTGTTACAGTTCTGCTGCCACAAAGAGGGAAGTATCTTGTTCTCCTGTAATTTATTAGCATATGCTGTAGTGTGAGGGGCCGTGGTGGGGAAGTGAGCCCTGCTGTGAGGTGCACTGGGTAAACACAGCCAAAATGACAGCAGCAGTCCTCATCACAGAGCGTTAGCAATTCTAACAGCCACGTCAGGCAGAGAATTTGTGAGACGGATGTAACACAAGCAAAGGAAGAACGTGGCAGTTTGCAAACTGTGAGTTGCATGTTTTTTTTATATGTGTGTTCATTCTTGAAGCACCTCGAAAGAAATGCAAATGAAATGTATGATGGACGTGTACGTGCAAGCAAGGCCTGTTGGAGCTTCACATTGGAGATGTAGAAACTTCTTTGTCTCATAGAAAGAGATAACAAGAGGGCTTTTTGAAAATGTGAGAAAAGCATTGGAAACCTGTTTTTGCCTGAAAGCACAGTGGGATAGATCATGGAGTCTGAGGAGCAGGGAGTCGTGTGCTATTCTATTAATAAAAGCAGAAGGAAGTAGCAGAACAGAAGCAGTGGAACAAATTCAAAAGCCAATGCCCCACCGACCATGTTAAAAAGCTCACCAAACAAAAGCAGATGAATTTCCAAGGTAGAATTTGTTGGCAGACAGACTGGGCTGATGTTTCCTAAAGCAACCAGTTTAATCCCTCCACTCTGCTAAGGCAATGCCAAACAAAAAAAATCTGCTCAACGTTTTCTATTAGCCTGAATTTTTGCTGTAGAGAAAATGATAGCACAGAAGGAATTTCTTTGGGAAAGAAAAGAAAAAAGGGCGCTGCGGAATTATTTTAGTTCAGATGTCTGCAATGCTAAAAATGAATTCTAGGGCAGGACAGTAAACTCATACACAAATATTAATTCTGCTTCCGATCATCCAAGGAGTTCAGTCACTGAAGCACATTCATAGTCTGTGTGGTTCCACAGGCTCAGGAGGGATGCTCCAAAAACTTTGAAAATCCCAATCTAAACACGTCTGCATCCAACTTTCTAAAGATCCTTCTGTGTGGCTGCAAAGAATAAGTAATTTCTATCAGTAACACGTTATGAAGTCCTCAGAAAGTAGGCACCAGGGCAGTGTAAAATGGTTATTTTAGCAGTATCTTCACTTACAATTGCTTGTTCTTCATCTCCACAGAGGGCGGCTGGCAGCACAGTGCTGCAGTGATTTAAGCCCACCAGGCTGCGGTGTTGGCTCTGTTGTGAAGTGCCTGAGCCCTGTGCAGGACTTGGCCATAAACTGCACAGCCCAAGGAAGATGTTGCTTGTTTTCCAGGACAGGATGAAATCACCCCGCGCATGTCCTCTGTCTATTGCCTCTCCAGGGAGGGAAAACATAAATGCCTTTCCCAACATTTTATTTATTGCCTTTCTGTGTTTCCTGGGAAAAGACGATTTTTATTTTTTTGCACTTGTGTGTGTGCATCTGTGTGGGGTAAGCATGTATGTGTGAGTGTGTGTGTTTAGGAGGTTAAAAAAAATTCTTGCTGTTGTACGTGATGTTACAAACCTACTCTGACAAGGCTGGTTGTATATTTACAGTTGGTGAGAGCAAAGGCTTTGTCAATCTTCACACTTTGAAAGGGACAGACCTGCTCCAGGAGAACAGCTGAACTGTGACTTTCCAGGGAGCTAGCTGTAAATTTTAGCCATTCCACCTACAGCCCATGCATGCTTGAACTCTTTAACCTTCACAGGTTGGCAGGAGTCCCAGCAATCAGTTTAGTGTAAAAAATGGGGTTCTTTTTAATTAACCTTTTGTTTCCCACTGCAGGTGTTTCGAAGTTTCTTACTGTTAAAAAGGAAGAGGAAAAAAACTGTTTGCAGAGGTGCATCCACTCTCTTCCACTCTTGCTATGCTCAGTGATCAAATGGGACTGGTCTTTCTCATCTTTCTGCTCCTCATTTGCCTCTTGCATGTAAGATTATGACAACATCTGCTCCAAACCTCTGCAGGCACCAACACAAAACATTCCCATAGTGCATTTCAGTTCTGTCCTGCAAGGTCACACTTCCATCCTTTGTGAGGCACCTGCTTTACCAACCCACTCTGCTTTCTCCAGGCAATGTTTTCCCGACACCTGATGCCCTCAGTGGGTTGATGTTCTGTTTAATTAGTTTGGCCTCTTACACCCGTCCAGGAGAAGTTTGATTAGAGACTCAGACAACACTTCTGTTCCTTCAGCCTCCTGTCCTCCCAAAGCACACACCCAATGAAAGGAAAAAAAATGCCCTTTCCTACAACTCCATTCAGCCCATCCTGTGTGGACTGTCTATGCTGGTACAGCATACAAGGCTGGTGAGAAGTTAGAGCTTAGCAAACGTCGTGGTAGAGCACAGGGACAGGGTTTACTTATGTTGTGCTTGCGAAGCACTGCACTATTTTTATGCACTGGAACAGGTTGCCCAAGGAGGTTGTGGATGCCCCATCCCTGGAGGCATTCAGGGCCAGGCTGGATGTGGCTTTGGGCAGCCTGGTCTGGAGGTTAGTGACCCTGCACATAGCAGGGGGGTTGAAACTAGGTGATCATTTTGGTCCTTTTCAACCCAGGCCATTCTACGATTCTATGATTCTATCATCGTGCCCTTTCCACCTATTGTCATTTCTAGGGAAACAAATAGAAGGCATTACTTTTGGAGCCACCTTATATACCTTATTCTATAAGAATACCTTATGCTCTACCAGTTTTGCTAACTATTCCTGTGCTAATGACTGAATGCAGAATAATGTCTTTAGAGCAAATAAAAGCCCTAAAGCAGCAGATATTAATCTCTGGCATGTTTGTGAGATGGGGAGAAGGCAATGTTTGGTGACTTGATACACACACTTCTGGCCCAGTATAGATAAGTAGAAAAACTTGTGAGCAAAAGTTAACCTAGTTTTCATCTGTCTACTGAAATTTCTGTGACCTGAAGAACACAGACACCTTAAAGTGATCTGGACAGAACTGCCTTATTTCTGTATGTTAATTTTGAGAAAAGTAGTATGGACTCTCACATTTAGAATGGTGCTGCAGAATATGATACACTTTGAATTAAAGTTTGTGTCTGTTTTGAAGCTGACTGTGGATATTACAAACTTAATACATTTACTTTTTCAACTTCTGAATACAGGAAATTGTAGGTAGTTTCTGATAGACCTAATAATTTTTACACGGTGAAGGTGAAGAGCAATTACACTGTTTTTGTTTGTTTGTTTGTTTGTTTCCCTTAAAAATATCTATGTAATTGTATTTCTGGCTTATACAGAATTTTGAGGAAAGCTCTTTCTTACTCTCACACTTAAGGGGAAGAAATTGGACTACATGGCTTCAGTGGTCATGAGGTATGAATGATACAAAGATGTTTTTCACTCTCCTTAGAACCTCAAGCTTCTACCTTAAGCCTCGCTAAAAAAGTTGGACTACTTGACTTCCAATGAAACCTCAGCTAGGTTGTAATGGGTTTTATAGCCTTCAATAGGTGAAGTGGAAACAAAGTAGTGTCCTTGGTGAATACTTAACTAAAAGCATAGGTTAATGGAAGAAATTACAGGGAAGCTGCTTTGAATAGTAATCTGTGCTTACAAGAAATTGCATGCAAACTGTGACTGGTGAGACTACACCTCAAGTAATGTGTTCAGTTTGGGGCCTCTCAATGCTGGAAAAATAATGAGATTCTGGAGCGTGTTCAGTGAAGAGCAGTAAAGCTGGAGAATGGACTATAGAAAATATCTGAGGAACAACTGAAGGAACTGGGTCTGCTTAGTCTGGAGAAGAGGAGGCTCGAAGAGACATCATCACTCTCTAGAGTTACCTGAAAGGAGGCTGCAGTGGGATGGGGACTTGGGCCCTTTTTTGAAGTAGAAACAGCCTCAAGTTGTTGCAGGGGAGGTTTAGATTAGACATTAGGGAGAGTTTCTTTGTGGAAAGGGTCATGAGACATTGTAATAGACTGCCTAAAAAAGTGGTAGAGTCCCCATCCCTTGAGGTAATTAAGAGATAAGTGGATATTACACTAAGGGGCATGGTTGAGTGATGGGAGTAAGCAAGTCAGTTCGATGGTTTTGTACTTGATGATCTTCATTATCTTTTCCAATCTAAATGATTCTGTGACTGCTGCCTATTCTTAAAGTCTAGGGAAACCTGCTGACTCATGTTCAACTCATCAGCACAAGGTGAGCAAAAAAACTTCATGTTTTGGCACAGCCAATCACTGCTTGAAGAAGATCTTTAGCAGCAGGGTGAACACTTTTCAAGAAATATCTGTATTTAAGTATTGAAAAAAATGTGTGTTCTTAGAAACCTAGTTAATCCTTGCTAAAAACAGGATTTTGTATCCTGAAAAGTTTATTTGTGATTGATCCTTAAGAAGTTTTCCGTGCAATTTCATTATGCAAAATTTCTCAAAGAAGCATGGGAATCTATGGCTGCCACACAGATATTTCTTCCTTTACACTAATCTCGCCAGACAGTTGAAGTGTTATCCAACAATACTGAGTACAGGAAAAAATATGAACGATTGTGTGCAACTTCCTGAAAACCACATGATTGTTGGCCTCCTCACAGATACCTTCAGTGAAGGGTATACAGCAGAAAACCCCCCACCTATGCATACTAGTAACTGCTGCTGAATGAGAAGCCACTACTTACAGAGGCATTAGTACTAGCTGATGTTGCCACCAATGCTGAAATTACAAATGCCAGAAGTGGAAACACTGTAGTAGATATAGATTGTACTTACTGTCTGTGCTGGGCCAATCTTGAGCCTGCCTTTGATATGTAATAAACATGAAAGTTATACCTCATGGCATGGCAGTCACTATATACCAATGAGTAATGCTCAATTACTACAGCTGTGTTGTCACAGAACTTAGATTCACCATCTGACAGCTCTAGCAATGTTTCAGAAGTAAATTGAGCTGCTTAGCCACAGTCCTTGTGCATTTCAGATCTACAGAGGGCAATAAATACCTGCTTGATGATTGGACTTGATGGTCTTAAGGATCTCTTCCAATCAAAATGATTCTGTTGGCTGTTATCTCATTAGAGTCTAGGAGAATTTTAAAGGAAGTTCATGGGCTTCCATGAACAGTATAGGGAAAACCCTAATACCTGCAGGCTGGGTTTCAAGTCTAGTTGGTGCAATGCAAATTTCTCCTTGATTCTTGCTTGTGTCTGGGCATGGAGAAGAAAGATAGGAGTAACTGAGAGAGGCAGGGAGGCATTCAGGACTTTCAGAAATTAATAGTGAATGATCACATTTGGCAAATTTTCTCTCTTGCACTTACAGAGCCATTCTGAAGTATGAATGGAGCTAACCAGTTTTACTTTGGCTGTTTGAAGATGTGTTTTTATGTCTTCTGGGAAAATATAAAATATAATCTCAGCTGTCCCGCTGCAGCAGTCAGAGGGAGTAGGGAGGTGTCAGATTTTGATTAATCTGATGATACTTTTAAAAATGAAGATTAGTTTGTAAGCATTTATCAGTGTAATTTTTCTTTCACTAGTAGGTTTTTTTGTTTATCTGTTTTTGCCACATGGACTCAAAGTTCTAGCAGTGACCACTCAGAAAAGCTCAGAATATTGAATTGCAAAAATGTAAACTCTTCCCTGACACGTAGAGTTTAAAAAACGTATCTGTATTAAGAGTTATCTTAATATCTGAATGTCAGCCAAAGGCTGACTTAGCTGTTGAGGAAATTGCACTGCAATATACAGATTTAAAAGCAGTAAAATATGCTCTGGAAAGGGAAAACCACAAGGTGGTGCTCTTGAAACACTGCATGAAGCCAGATTAATTGACTTCCTTCTTGCTGAGCTCATCAAGTGTGTGCTTCCTTCACTTCTGTTAGCTATTTGTCCAGTTACTAGTATCAAGGATAATTACATTAAATCTGTGATTAGAAGAACAAGCATGAAAATGTAATTAAGTTACTGATTTTAACATTTGTTATAAATATATTTCTGTAGAACGTGTATTTGCTACATTTAAACAAGAAGACATGCATCCTAGAAAATGTTTACTGTTAAATACGTCTTCTTCAAGTAGCGATTGGCTGTACTAAAACATGAAGTTTCTTTTGTCCACTTTGTGCTCCTCTAGTGACAAGCAAAGAGCAAAGCCATGATACCAAAGCAGTGGTTAAGAACTGTCTCACCAGTGAAGGCCTGAAGTACTGACTGGTGGACACTGGATCACTGACAAGTTGAATATGAGTCAGCAGTTGGCCCCTGCTGCTAAGAAGAGTAACAGTATTCTTAGCAGCATTGGACAAAGTGTTACCAGCTGGTGGAGGGAGGAGACCTTTCAGCTTCACTCAGCTCTGGTGAGGCCACATTTGAAGTGTTGTGTCCATTTCTGCTTCTCTTTGTGTAAGAAAAATGTGAACATACCATAGAAAGTCCAAAAAATAGCCACAAGGATAGTGAAGGGACTGGAGCACCTCTCCTACAAGGAATGGTTCAGAGAGCTGAGACTACTCAGTCAGGGGAAGAGAAAGCTCAGCAGGGATAACCCCCTGTACTACAGACCGATCAAGTTTAATTTCTGTGTCGGGAAAGATCCTGGAGCAGATACTCCTGGAAGTTGTGCTAAGGCACATAAAAGACAGGGAGGTGATATGGGAGAATCAGCATGCCTTCACCAAAGGCAAATAGTGCCACTGATGTCATCTGTCTATCTGGACTTCAGTAAGGCTTTTGACACAGTACCCCACAAGATGCTTCTCTCCAAATTAGAAAGATATGTATTTGACTATTGTTGGACTATTCAATGGATGAAGAACTGTCTGCAGGATAAAATCCAGAGAGTGGTGGTTGATGGCTCAGTGTCTGAACAGAGATCAGTGATGACTGGTGTCCTTCAGGAGTCAGTGCTGGGACCAATATTGTTTAATATCTTCATTGATTACATCAACAGTGGGGTTGAGTGCTCTCACCAAGTATGCAGATGACGCCAAGTTGTGGGGTGCAGTCAGTCAGGCTTTTCTCAGAGGTGCTCTGTGACAGAACAAGAAGCAGTGGGCACAAACTGGAACACAGGAGGCTCCCTCTGAACACCAGGTAACAATTTTGTGCTGTGCAGGTGATGGAACACTGGCACAGATTGCCCAGATAAGCTGTGGATTCTTCTTGAAGATCTCCAAAAGCCACCCAGACATGGGCCTGGGCATGGGTTGTTGCCTTGCTGAGAGCAGAAGGAACTCTGGCCACTCTGCTTCTTTTTTCACCTCCTAAGTGATTCTGGACTGTTTTTGGACTGGATGCTGGACTGATTACTAGCACAACAACACATCAGTAGAGTAAAACTAACCTGTCTCATGCCCGGTCTCATGAGGTGCCAGAAGTGCTGCCCTTGGTCAGTACAGCTGTGCCTGGCAAGGGGAAAGTAAAGTAGTGAAAGTAAGGATGTGGGACTTGCTGCAGGGGAAGGGCATGGTCATGGAAGAGGACTAGAAGTAGGACTTGGAACGTTAGAGCAAGTGCCATTCTGGGGCATGATGAGAAAAAGAGGAGTTTTTGGATATCTGATGCTACCTTATAGCCAGACCAGGATAGTTGTTATTAATGCTGCCGTTTCTTTGAGTGGTGTAGTCATACTGGAGTCCTTAGTGCATTTAAGACCCACATGAAGAGTATCCCAAAGCTCAGTGAGACTCTAACCAAAAGTATGTGCAGTGGGCTCATAAAACTCAGGCAGTCCTCAGCAGCTCTCCACAATATCCCAGTACATGCTGCAATGATTGGTCTCTGTGAGACCTGGAGCAGGTTTGGGATAGATCCTTGCTGTACCACTGGTCAACAAGAGCACGGCAGAAGGACCAGGCTTGGAAAGAGTTCCTGGATATTTCAGAAGGTATAGCTCTGCCACGCTGTAGCTGACACACTGTAGCTACAGCTTCACATGAGAGAGTTAGGATGGATCCGGTTATGTGGGCGTTTCACCTATTGCTGCCTGCTGAAACTCTTGTTGCGAGTGCTGTATTTCCACCAGAGGGCGCAGTCCACCTTATCAATCAGGGCGAGAGCTTCTTCAAAGCTGAATCTTGTTCATGCATGAATCATAACGCAAACACGATGACACAAAACCTCTGAGACTTACCTCTCATACTTAGTGTCATTTTATGAGGGTCTACCTCAGTTCAGTTAATTACATTGTGAAATAAATTTTGGTTAGTCATATGCAGATCTAATTTTCAAGATTGCCCCTGGGTACCAAATTAGTAGAGAAGACATCAGTTGCAATTTGCTTACAAACATACTTTAAACACCAGCTGCTTGTAAAAATACACAACATGTTTTTAAATTAAAAAGCTCTGTGTTGCCAAAAGAAAAAAAAAACAAACAACAAACAAACAAACCCAGACAAAAAACCAACAGGCAACATAATAACATTTAGTCTCTACATTACATGTGCTTATGTACCCCTAAATAATAATTTAAAAAATCTAGTCACCCCTTCACTCCCCTTAAAGGTGGGACATGACAGTGCTGGTAAGAAAAATAGAAAGTCAGTGGTACCTACAATTCTTTATGGCACGTCATGATTATATAAGTCATGATTTTAAACTCTATTGGGAAACACCCACTGAAACAGGGTAAAAAGCCTTGTAAGATGCATGTTGAAGAGAAGTAAATCAGAAAGAATGCTGAAGGGCTTCCAGTCTCACAGAATACTCTTTATAAGGAGTTTAGGAAAGCCAAATAGTTCATATTTGTCCTAGTCTTTTCATATTCATTAAATAATTATTATATTTTCTATATTTGTATACAACACACAAATGAAATGTATACAAATTGTTAATGTGTCTTAGTGCCCTACACCACTATCACAGTCCCACAGATCTGCTACGGAATAACTATGAAATATTTAAGGAGTAAACTTCTTAATATTTCTATATATATTCTCAATATGTTAATACTGTACTTATTCCCTTGTGAGGAAATGTAATAATCTGCAATGTTCTTGATACACATTAAAACGTTAAAGGCAATTTTCTCAATTAAATGGAACTCTTTTGCTGTATTTCGGATATCACAACAGAAGAAAGGCACTCTTCCCTTGTAGCTTCGGTTAAGAACAAGATTTTCATTGTTCTCACATGGCAGCTCTCCATAGCAAGGTTTTCATAAACTTTCTGACATTGGTAGTAATATAGTATATTTATTTATGCTTTCATGCTTGTCTTGAATATGATTAGTATTATAAAGTTTTGAGATATCCTATATATACAGACACTGAAGCAAAACGGCTATCAGTAGTTATTTGCAATATCAGTTTCATAAATTCTGATGACCAAAATCAAACATGGTGAGTATGGGCACTGCAAAAAGTCAGTGCATGTTCCCTCCTTACTCAGGAAATGCTCAAAGAGAAGGAAACACATTCAATGTACTAAGCAGTAATAATAGTAATAATAATAATAGTGAAAAATACTGATTTGTTAGGCAGCTAGCTAATGGCAACTCTTGCAGTAAGAGTAATTTGATTTCTAGGAGATGAAGTGAGTGTGATGTGAGAAAAATAGCATTTGGGGGCTCCAGGATTTTTCTAGAAGGTGATGGAATTTAATGAGACATTTTCCTCCTCAGCATTCATACTAAGCAAGGCAAATCCTTTGAAACTCCTTTCTGCAGGTAAGTGATGTATACTTGTACTGTCCACTGAAGTTAACATCAAGCTTTCTTTGTTTATGCAATTGATGAGAACAGAAATTTATGCTCTTGTAAAAACTCAAGATGATGTTATAGCACTGTTAACTAGGTAGAACTGGTTTTGTTACAGTATGTAAGCAACACTGGAAGTGCAAAAAAATTATATATTGGAAGAAGTGTCTGTAAGTTGAACTATTGATTAGACCTCCAGAGAACAAAATATGTTACAGTGGAGAAGATGGTAGAGGGTAACTATAGCTTTTCCTCTTTTATCTGTTCTGAATAAATTAAATATAACTTATTATAGATTTTCGAGGATTATAAATGGGAAAGAAAGTGCACCTAACAGATTCATCTTTCAAAGAAATCAATTAATTAGTCCATAAAATTATAAATTTAAAAAATATTTCTGAACATTTCAACTACTACATTTGAAGAAATTCTTTGTTTAAAGTGAGTTCAGCATTTATTCAGCAAAGTTTAAGAATTCTTCTATTTCAACATTTTCTGCATATTTAATTACTGTATTTATCTACAGATAACTCACCTAATCTTAATACAAGTTGTGTCAGACATAAAATACTCATTTTCATTCTCTAAATTATTATGATGAGGGCAATATAAAATAGTAAAAGTAAAATAGTTATAATTGTTAGGCCTCATTTTATTTTAGCCTCTTTTCTTCTTGTTCTTGTTATCTCAGACTCCTTCAGAGAAGAGGAAAGGAGAAACACTATGCCGTGTTCAATTCATCTTCCATATTGTTCAGGATTGAGTAGAAATTACTGTAGAAACTATGCAGAAGGCACATTTTTTGTATAAACTTGTGTCCAGAAAGAGGTGAAAAAAATTGAAAATAAATGTGAATGCTGTATCTGTGTCACCTACAGACATTCAAACTAGAAATCATGTGATTTGGCTTTCGGATCTTGAGCTCCTAATGTTCCAAGGGAAATACGTTGTTACTACTTATTATGCAGCTTACAGTAACTGTCGAAAAGATTGATCCAATTAAATAAAAAGTACTTACTTGAAAAAATCCCTATTTTAAATTGTTATAAATGTAAGTAGAGTGTTTCCTCATAGGCCACCACAGTTTCCTGGTAATAAGCTTGTACTACCTGGTAGTTAAGGTCTGTGGGTTTAGAAATTAAAAGCATCTATTTAGTTACCATTTTTAAGACTTGTTCAAAGTCAGTGAACACGCACATCATTATAAAAAAAACGATCACAGTGGGAGAGATAACCCAAAATACTTCTTCGTAAGCCTGCCCTTACAGGGCAAGGAAACACAGGTCTGATGCAAAGCCTGTGGACAAGAAATTAATACATAAATCCTTGAAAATTAAACCAGTATTTATATTCCTGAAAAAAAAAAAAAAAAGAAAAGAAAAAGAAAAAAAAAGAAAAAAAAAAGAATTTCATCTACCGGTGAACTCAGAACACTCAATTGCACAATACATCTTGTGTATGAATTTGCCTTAGAGATGCGGCTGCATGGCTGTATCTATTGATGCTAAATTGCTTTGAAGAACTATACTCCTCTATTTTCCAAGTCCTTCCAGCCTGGATGTATTTTGTAGCTAATTTTAATGAAGGTGAAAAAGCAGCAACATCACTTTTGTATTAAACAGATTTAGCATCGGTTCAATTTGAATTCAGAGTGTTTTTATTATGGAGTGTTTTTGTTTATGCCAAGATTGAAGTATTGGAAAAGGAACATAGAACACGCATCTCTTGTTGTTAGTTTCATCAAAGGTTGATGGATAAAAGACTTAGATCCCCTCTCTGACTGAACCATAGTCTGATCAAACAGAAGCTGACTTTGAAAACTAGATTATAAGTACCTTTATACTCACCCATTGGTGGCCATCCTTAGGTGGGTAGGTCCTTTCATGGCCAGAAGGAGCAGGCTGGCAGGAAGAACGGCTGTCTTCCAACAATATCAGAGATAAGACCTGAGACCAGACCACCACAGTGCTTTGCCAGGCTGGCCACTTTCTCCCAGGTGGCCAGGGATATACCATCACACCTTCATATATTTAACCAGAGTTCTGAAGCAGATGTGGGCCACTCCTTGAATGGTTTGTTAAAGTACTTAGTGCACATACTATCTTTTCCAATTGTAAGAAGCACAGTCAGCACTTAGCCACCAGAGCAAGACAAAGCTGTCTTTTTACCTGCTGTGTGAAGGTATTTCAGACAGCAATTTTGTTCATGCCCATGTCGATCTCCATCTTGCGCCAGGGCAGAGTTTGAAGGCAGCGATTGCAGCAAATTCCTGTGCAGACCTTCCTTGTGGAAATGTGATACCTTTCAGAAATAGTCACACTAATATGGTGACACTAGATTTTTTCATTCCTGCTGCCAGGTTTGCAAGTAACAAGCATTGGAGTTCTTGTCATCTGTGCCATGTCATATCCCATCTAACTTGGCCCTGATTTCAAGTTCGCTGTTATATTAATTTAATCATCTAACTTTTGGCTATCTTGTATCAATGTTCTTTTTTTTTTCTTTTCACTGCTATAAATATATGTAAAATCTCTAGTTTCAGTAACTGACAGTGTCCGTGATGCCAGCAACAATCCCAGTACCCACGCATGTACCTAAAGTAAGGGTCCTCTTCTAGAAAAAAAGGTGAAGAGAAGATCTCAACATAAAGTACAAAAGGTTTTTACCTTCCAGCAGATAGATGTTGTATTATATCATATATAAGCATTTTAACTCCCACTTTGCACTACTTTCCAGCACAGTACTTCTATATTGATTATCATTAATTTCCAAAAAGTCATTTTAGAAATTAATCAGTGCTTAGGATGAGAAAACATAATTGAGTTTATCTATATTGATGTATTCACCAGTGATTTGTAAAACATGCATATTCCTTAAATTATTAGCTTGTTTTATAACTGATACAGTTTAATTTTTAATATTTCTGCACTGAAAATATATTTGAGAGTCTTTCAGTTCCTAGGTTTTCTTATCTTAACAAGAATGTAAACCTATTGCCCAGTATTCAGTCTTGCAGACATCATCAACTGGACTCAAAGTTGATGAATCATCCCATTAATTTTAACCCCTGAATAGAGCCATGACCTTCTCTTCCCATCCTGTTGAATTACAACAAGACTGGGGGTGCTTTAATCTATTGATGCAATCGCCTGTAATAGCATTGCTGTATTATTAATCGCATAGTCATCCGTTCACTTGAAAAACAGATACTTTGAAAGCATTATGCAACAAAGACATGTCCTTAGCTATCAGCCACCCCAGCGCAGACATTATAACCAGAATATATTACTTTTTTTGTGAAAT
Organism: Lagopus muta; assembly: GCF_023343835.1. NCBI lineage: Eukaryota > Metazoa > Chordata > Aves > Galliformes > Phasianidae > Lagopus > Lagopus muta. The sequence goes on from NC_064434.1 coordinate 60,939,217, forward strand.
AGTAATCAACATAATAGTAATAATATTACAATTTAAGATGTTCATATCGTAGGCTACATTTTTAGCAATCAAACCTAATAGAGTGTTGCAGAGGTTTTGACTGACTGAGTGTGGTAACTTCCTAGTCTCAGTCTTAGCTTCAGTTTTTGTACAAATGTTAAAGCCCATCCAGTAGCATTTGGAGTAAATTATGTCAGAGAAAGAATTTATTGGGTAACATTCAGTTCACATTCAGATCTCTAGTCAAAGTGGTAAAGTTAAATGAAATCGCTGAATAGAGCAACACAGCAGAGAGTCCCAGATTGTGTTGTGAAGACATCTCCTAACAATCTGTGGTGAACTGCCTCATCTTATTCCAGTTTACTCTTTCTGAAACCTGTTTAAGAGAGAAATAAAAGTGTATTATGCACATTTCCAGCATTTTAAGGAATGTAAGAAATTTCTGCAGTTGCCCAAGGGATAGTATACCTTCTGGCTAGATAGATGGATTGTATGAATTCAGAAAGCAATTATAGTGAATAAATTACCATGTATTTATGGATCTAACCCATCTCTCAGAAAATATGCATATTCCTAAAAATACCATGGAAGAAAAGTATGGAAATTATAGACATCAGCAGATAACTGAGCTGAGCATTCCGCTTTGTGCCAGCCACTTGGCAAAAAAGGGTTTTGTCCTGCCTTGGAAGGAGGAAATGGATGAAAAGGGTTGTGAACAATGGCAGGAACAAAAAAAGGTAAGGGCTTCTAGAACTGAGCAATGTCAAAGAGATGGAAATATAGTCTCTTATTGAAATCCCTTCTGCAGATTGGGAATGAAAGGAGAGACAAAAGCTAATAGCATGGTTTTGGTTATTGAACTTCTCCATGCATTACCTGTACATGAGTATAATGTATTATCGAGCAACTAAAGATTGTGACTGGTAATACACAGACACCAATTGTGAAAACAGATTCAATATCAGCTAAAGCTTCTCATGGATTCATATCACAGATAAAGAGTGTGATTTATATTTGGTAGGACAGGTTTTCAGCTGTTGTAAATCAAAACATCAACATGATTTACAACATAAGATGATACTGTGCAAACTGCATATTTTTTGTTTTGTGGAATGATTTTTGAGTTTTATATTCCTGTGATTTGCATATGTATAATTTTGGAATAACTTCATTGAACACTGAAGAATTTAATCGCTGAGTGAGAGGTGTGTTATCTCCAATATCTACATCACTAAGATGTGGATGCAAGGTTATACTATGTTTCTTGCTGTCACTGTGAGATTTAAAACACAGCAGTCACACACTTGAGTTCATGACAGTCAAGTTAAACTACAGTAGTGTTAATCATGCAATAGATTTATGGCTAAGTAACAATAATTCTGTCTTTTTAATGCTTTTCTAGAGAAAAATACTGATAATACAATTTAATCAGTGATGTTGAAATGTTTAGAATATTATTGAAAGTGACAGCGTTTTTTCAAAGAAATAAGAGAAGCGGGTGAACGTATCCTAAAAATATATATTGAGATGCTATTTCTTTGGATAATTCATCAGGGTATTGTCATCAGATTTGGAAAAGATTACAATAAGATTTTTCCTGAATAACAATATGTTTAGAATTAATGTTTCCCTTCAGAGTATTTTTTATAGCTACAGTAATGCATACAGCTAGTATTTCTGCCATTTTATTTCTGCTATTCTTATTTTCCAGAGCAGTGTAGTCCAGCTGGTGATGCATAAAACAGATTTAGATTGCAAGATACTCCCTTCTTTAGGGAGGGAAGATTCAGGTTGGATGTCAGAGGGAAACTCTTTGCTATGAGTGAGGTGCTGGAACAGGCTGCCCAGAGAGGTCAGGGATGTCCCATTCCTAGAGATGTTCAAGGACAGATTGGGTGGGGCCCTGAGCAACCTGGTCTGGTACTAAATGGCAAGGTTGTTGACCCTGCATTTGGCAGGGGGGTTGGAGATTCATGATCCTTGAGGTCCCTTCCAACCCGGGCCATTCTGATTCTGTGATCCTGCCCTCTCTGAGTAGTGGTTACTCAAGTAATTCAAGTAGTTCTAGCAAGCCACTCAGGCCTACATTAGCACTGCAGAGAGCAAGCCTCTGCTGTGTGTTTCTGTGGGAGGGCAGATAGGAATGGGATCATGTATTGTCCTATGTCTCAGTGTACTCCACCATGTAGTCCTATTTCTAGAGCAGGGCCAAAGTGAAACATGTCAGCTAGGATGTAGCCCTGAAGCTGGCGAATTTCAGACTTATTCTGGAAATTCAGTTCTCTTTAATACATATAACTAAGAACTTGGGAGGATATTCTGTGAAGGTTACTTTTAAAGATGATTATGAGTGGCTGATATGAGAAATCAGACCCCCCAAAAAAGAAGGAAAGTTGAAAATAGAAGTTATAGATACTCATTAGTCATTTGTCAAAAGCTTTGGTCATCCCCGTGTGTTAAGTGGTGACAATGATGTGGTGATTGAGATGACTCAGAGCTGACTCTTAGAAGACTATAGCCAACTGATGTACTTGCATCTATCCCTTCCCCTCAGCTGCTCAGGGATGCTCCATGGAGGAGCAGATTTGCCCATTCTACACAAAATAGGTACTTGGGGGCTGGGAAAGAAAGACAGTCTTGACAGCCTGTTACTGTATTTTCTCTTCCATCATGGAAGCAACTCCCTCAGGTGATTGCAGGAGAGAGATTTCTATGGGAGGAAATCTTTGCCAGCAGAAGCACTTTTTTGCCTGGAGCACTTCAAGGGAATACACACCCACTCAACCACTATGGGGAAGCTGATAACTTGAGACTAATGGGCCTTGAGTTGCTCTTTGTTCCCCAGCAGGCATCTTGAGGAAGTCTCAATAGCCCCAGGCATTTATGGCCATTGGTATGGCCTAGGATGTTATTAGAAGCATTATTCACCATATGGGAGGGTCTGTTTTCAAATATGACTGGTAGATCTTTCAATATACCTGGAAGTGAAGGCAGAAGGTGAAGGCATACAGGCTGAGCATCATTCAACAAATAAAGAGGAGGGGCAGGGATGCACATGGAGTTGAATTGTATGTGCTCTTCTTATCGTGGAAACGAGACTTAGAGGCTCTGGTCTTGCCACAGACCTTCTTCCAGCTGGTTCCTGCAGCTACTTAGAGCCCATAAAATCACTTTCTGTGAATTGCTGTAACTAGGACCTTCATGTGGAGATTTTCTTGCTAGGTATGTGTTACTTCTTATTTGTTTATTTCTGTTTCAGAAACTGAGGTCAGTGAAAAGCAGCTGCACTTTAGTGGGCCTGAAGTGTACATGTTTGCTGTGGGGCTTTCACATGTGGTATCTGAAAGTTGCTTACAGAGAGAATATAGCTGGTCTCTTCTCACTGGTGACAGGTGAGAGGACAAGGGGAAATGGCCTCAAGTTTTGCCAGGGTAAGTTTAGGTTGGATATCAGGAAAAACTTCTTTACAGAAAGGGTTGCTAAGCACTGGAATAAGCTCCCCAGGGAGGTGGTTGAATCACCATCCCTGAATGTGTTTAAAAACCATTTGGATGTGGTGCTCAGGGACATAAGATAGCAGAGGGTTGTTAGAGTTAGGATAATATGGTTAGGTTGTGCTTGGACTCGAGCGTTCCAACCTGCAAAATTCCATGATTCTATGATTCTATGATCTCTTTAGGCAGTGAGTAGAGAAGAGCACTCACCTGCATACTGACATTTTCTGATTTGATCACATTTCCATCCTTCTTTTTTTCTTATGTATTTATATGCTAGCTCAGAGTTACATACCAGATTGGTAATGCAGTGTTGTTGGTTCTCATTGTTGGATTTTGCTGTATTTAGAACTGGGCTGATTTTCTCATTATCATCACTTCATTTCATTTTTTTTTTTCATGTATTGAGCTAATAATTTGGCACAGCAATCATTGGTTAAAACACACAAACAAGTAATACAAAATAAAATAACCAAATAACAACAAAAACAAACAAAAAAAACATGCCCCAACAAGAAATCTTCGTTCTGTGGAACAACATAAATTCACAGAGTTGTAGAGGTTTGAAGGAACCTCTAGACATCATCAAGTCACAACATAAAAATAATATTACTTTGAAGTACTTTTGCCACTAGTTTGGGAATTACGACAACTGAGCTCAAACTGTATATGAAATTACACTGTAAAACCCACGAGAGAATGGCTCTCACTGCAGCCCTCGGATGCTGTCTGTTCAATCTCTGAAACTGCCTGGAAAAACTCTGCAGTGTAGTCAGTGTAGGCAGGCAGATTTTCTTGTAAGATGTAACCCAGGGGATACAGCAAAGGACAAAGAGTCTTGTTGGATGGTGCTCTGATCAGTGTTGACATAGTCTTTGCAGTCCATGCTGCAAAGCATGGAGAATGTGATTACCTTCATAAAATTAAAATAGGTAATTTTTCCTAAGAAACTCTGCCCTGGAAGAAATGAAAACATTAATGCCACCTTTCCAGATCTTTCTTGTGCAATAGACTTTCTTGCTACATTCTTATTTGAAATGTCCCATGTTTAAACTCAGATTATGGATTTTACAGCACTGTATAATCACAGTAATTCTCACAAACTTAGAATGTATTTACATTTCACAAATGAAGAATCAGAAGTAAGAACAAATCACTGGTTGACAGCTCACTTCAAGTTGTTTTCCGAGCCAGGATTGCAATGCAAGGATTCTTCATTCCCTTCATCTTTGTTCATTGTACAGTTCCACTGCCTTTATTTTCTCTCCCCTTTCTAGAGATTAAACATTCTTTAAGACCTCCAAGATTACATACTTTTAAGCCCTTACAAATTTTGAATCAGACATAATGATTAAAAAAAACTTGGCGTAGTATAAAAGAGAGCTTCTTCCTGCCCACTAACTCTGGCAAATGTTTCAGTCATTTTAATGATTTAAAGGCTTAAAAATTACTCAACTAATCTATTTTAGGTTTTTAGTTAGACAAGAAGCTAAGACAATCTGCAAGAAATGAGATCATTTCCTACTTTGAAACCTCCTGTTTCCGAGTTGCTCTCTTGACTCTGCTTCAGATTTCTGGAGGAAAGTTTTATTCATTACCTAAGCAAAAATTTCAGGTAGATAGATTTTGTTTAAGGAAGCTTATTTATAGCTGTATTTCAAGAGGACTAGAATGATGCATTTATGAATAACAAAGAAACTCATCAAAATATTAAAAGCCAGCCAAATTTTTACAAAATAATGAAATGTATATTTTCCCCCTCTCTCCTTATTTTAATTTTATTTTTTCCCTATCCAGTATAATTCTTCTGACTCCACTGGAATTATGCTATTCTACACTTAGATTTAAATAGAAGGAGCTAGACCTTTTTTCCTCTTCTGAATTCTTGATTCTTTCTTTCCTAATACTCGAGTCTCACATTATTTTTCAATGTGGATTGAGTATGAAGGAGTTCTGTTACAGTGCTTGAGAAATTCTGTCCAATCTCTGCCGTTTATCTGGAGCTTGTTGAGTACAGCTCTGCAATGTCAAACATCTTTGATTTGATTTAGCCTGGACCAGATGTCAACAAATTGGAATTTAATGTTGTTGAGACAGATGACAATGTAGGAAACATAAAGAGATTAATTACAAATTAGAATTAAAGAAAACATTCAGATGCAGTTGTGCGATTATTTACTGCAGCTTAGATCAATCAGAAAAAAAAGAACAGAAATTGTATTTTTCTCTCATTCCATGCAACAAAGTTAACTGGAATTGCACTTAAACATGTACTGAATTCCAGGGTGTTTATAAACTCATCTGCATGACTTGGGAGGTAGAAAGTTTCCTTTGGTATAATTGATTTGTTCAACGGATTTTCCATTTGAAAACCATGCCTTTGTTTATTTTCTTTAAGGAGCCCAAGCTTATTGTGTTATTTAGATAAATATAAACACAGCTTTAACGAGGTGAACATATACCCTTTAAGTGGTAAATTTCTGTTATTTTCCTCAGAACAAAATCTATGGGACATTCAAAATAATGAAAGGAACAAAAGTTAAGTTTTAGAATTGATGTTGTCCATTCAGATATTACTTCCTTCTGTGGTTGATTTAAAAACATATTATACTAGCACATCCTACCACAGCAGACTAGTATTACATAGGAATACATGTATTCCAAATTTGAGCATTTGTTCTTCATAGTCACAACTAAAAAAGATGCATTGTTTCAAAGAACATAGGACAACTTTCCTTCTACTGTAGAATTCATCACTGATCGTATATTGCAATGCAAGTATTTACTGATTTTTTAAATATAAATACAGTTTTCTGACAGATGCACAGCTCCCTTAGCAGCATCTTGTAATTAGTGACTAAATAATGGTTAATTTGTGATAACGTGAACTTCCTTTAGGAAATTCTCTTTGCCCCTTCATGCCTTTCAATTTTGCTGAGGTTCAAAAAATGAAATTTACCAAATCATCTGATATATTCATCTCTTTGCACTATGTCTATCACCATAGTGTCTGAGTATTTATCTTATTAAAGCTTTATTATGTAGCACAAACATGACAGGTAGAAAACAAGGTACTTGTTTTTATCCAGCTTTAAGCAGGATACTAAAAAAGGCTAATTATCTGTGCAGAGAAAATGCTAAGTCAAAGCCTGAAGTAGTGATTGAGCACCTGTTGGGAAGGCAGGGCCAACTCAGGGGAGCTCAGGTGCATGCAGTGCATCTGAGTGACCAGAACAGGTGGAGTCAGGATCCACCCCTTCCTAGACCTTATTCAAGAGTTGGCAGTGGAGATAAGGGTATCTTGCTGGAGATTCTTGCCTCCTGTAGTGGTGGCCTTCCAGAGGTAAGAAGCTCTTTTCCTTCATTTTTGTATCTGTGGCTGCTGTGTTTGGGATTGTTCTCATTTGTTGTAGCCAAAGACCTTGCCACCCTGATGTTATCACAGTACTTTCCATCATGTTATAGCATTATTGCTCATTTTCAGTATTCTGAGATGGATAAAAAACTGGAATTGTTAAGGAATAATTTTGATTCTGAGGGTGCAAAATTTCTGTTGGAAAATGTAAATACACAAAAGAAGATGAATTCACACTACAGATCAACATTAGTTTTTTTTTCTTTTTTAAATGTCAGTCTCCCTTTAGCAGAAGATTGGCTCTCCTAAACTAACTCACAAAATGTGAAACAACTTGGAATCAGAGCTATTCTTATATTCCATCAAACAAAATGTAAGTTTAATTAAAAAAAAAAAAAAAATCAATAAAATGGTTTCTAGTCTTTGTGGACAGTTTCTAGGAATGAACAGACTTTCAAGTCGCATTTTACAATGCAGATGTAAGATAAAACAGTAATATTTCAAGTTAGTCAGTTAAGTCTATGTTAGGCTTAGTAGGTAGCAGACCTATATTGTAACAATATGTATAGAGAAGCTTTCATTTATTTGTCTCAAACTGAGTTCCTGTCCCCTTTCCAATTTCTCTTCTGACTAACATGCAAAATAGGATTCTGAATACTGATGAGATCAGAAGCGCTTGTTGTACCTACTTTGCTCTAGTTGGGTATGGTGAAGTGCCTGAAAAGGCACTAAATTTGTGCCTGAGCAGCTGAATTCTGCATGTGCAGATAAATTAACCTTGTTCACTAGTATTTTCTGCTCTTTAATGATGAAAAAATTGTGTAATTGGCTGATTATATTTGTGCTGATTTGGAATACCCATACATTAATTTTGGTTTTGAGAAATTTTCTCCCATTTTCCTATTTCCCCCCACCATCTTTATGATTGTGATGGTGATCACCTACCTTTTGCACCCGTGCTGTCTGCCTTTGCTGTTGAGGGCCATTCAGTGGGATTTTTTTTCTGAGCTCTTTTCTGAGCAGTGCAGAATTCTTCCACACAAAAACTTTATGGTTATTATTTTTATATATCTTTTACTTTGTGGAGCATAATTCAGAGAGTAAAAAAAATGAAGATAATAGTAGAATGTGACTTAAAAGCATGTGAATTGTGGATGATCTTGGCTGTAGGATTATGTTTGTCTGTATTTTTAAAGTAATTAGATTTTGTCACTACTTCTAGGTTCCTAAACTGACTGGATTTCAGATTATGGTGCCAGGTAAACAACAAGTAACTGCGTCAGTGATCAGATTAAGATGTTGAGTTAATTTGTTTTGTGAGCCTGGAATATACAGATCACAAGGAAAACGGGCACTTAAAAATAGTTTGTCAAACTATGGATGAAGATCAGATGAAAGAAATAAAAAATAGAAACAGAAGGGCCTTTGGGACGTCAGTGGGATCTATCAAAGTCTAATCATCATACAGCTCTGGCATTTTGCTTCAGTGTAGGGGGTGCCCCGAGCACTTCTGGTTGGTGGCTTGCTGAGTAAATGTCAGTTTAACAGTGTTTTCCTGTTTTTGTGAAAAAATTCCTGTAGGGTATCTCATCAGCTAACCAATTTTATTATTTTATCACTGCCTCTAGTCAAGCATAAATGTTAGTTCTATATGTAGCTGCTTTTTTACCTTGTTTCCTTTTGCCCAGTGACGTCAGAGGTTTTTAGCCATGAGAAGTCTAAGATCAACTATTCTTGAACCATAAACTACTGGTATCTTTGCTTCTTGCAGATTTTTTTCCTGCATCCCTGGGTGCATGTTACTGTATTCATTACAGGCAGCAGACATGCACACCATTGTAGCTGTTGTTATAAAAGTAGGAATTCTACTTTTAATGTGATCTGTGGATATCACAGCCCAGTGAATGCACAGAAAAACAGCTTGGTTGAGATTTTCTGTTGTGAGCACCAATGAGATCAAGGAAAAACTTGTGACAATGTGTGGGGGGAGGCTTGTCACTTTTCTTTTTATTTTGCAGGGCATGTGTCTGAGCATGACTTTTTGCTATGATTTAAGTTGATCTCCTAATTTAAGCACACCACACAAAATATGAGAAAAATGTTTTGGATGACTATTAGATGATGATGTTTTTATAAAATATCTACTATTAAAAATAATGAAATGCAAATGCAGTTCATTAGTCTGTTCTAAATGCTTTAAGTTTCTATACAAATTCACCATATGCCATATACAAAGAACATAATCCCTGCATTATTGGTGGACACTATGTTAAGCATTCTTTGTATGTTCATTACTGCATAATTGCCAATTCATAAATAAATTTAATGTATTACATACATAGCATGTATATTGAATGAATAATTCCATTAGAAATGATCAAAGCTGGGGGAGGGGGAAATCTCATTAGCTGACATTCCCATATAATAATTATTTCATTTGGGTTTGGAATGGAAAACTTTTCATTGGGTACAGCAGCTTTATTTGGAATGTGGTAGAAAGACTTTTACTAAAGCTACTGGATGTAATTGGAGGAGTTATGGGCTTTACAAGATTGTTATATTTTTATTTCTGCAAGGAGCCTTCTTAAGGCCAGGTGCAGATGTGGCCATACCGGCTCAGATGGCCATCCTTTGCATAATTCCCTGTAAGGCTCTGGGAAAGATTAAATTGCAAAGCTACAGAGCTGTGCCCATCTGTAAGGCACAGCATCAGTAGATGATCTATTTTTTTAGATAAGTACTAAGTTAGCAGTTTGCTTTTTCACAGGATGTCCACTCGTACAATTTTTCTAATAGTTAACAGACTAAAATAAAAGTTGCCATGAAATCCTCTCAACATCAAAATGTGACAGAGCAGTGCTGTAATTTAATTGGCAGTTTCATGTTCTCACCTGAAGATAATAGCATAAATGAATAAGTTTTAGAAAAAAATTAGAAAACCATACTTCTTTGAGTAACTTTGAGTTAGTTAGTCAGCTTCTTATAATTTTTTTATGCTGGGGTTTCTACACATAAAATATAAATGAAAGCAACAATTAAGATTCCGCCTTTTTTTCTGCATCATGAAGTGCTGCTATTTTTAAGTAATAATCCCTCAGTGCATCACATGGTTCATTTTCATTAAATAAACATCTTAAATGTGTAAAAGCCATATATATTTATATATATATATATATATATATATTTAAATAAATCTAACCCAATGGATGTGGTTCTCAATGAATAATTGATATTTGTTTTATCTCCAGTTTCATACAAAGAATTAGTTAAATTAAAATGACATTTTTCCTCATTTGTTTAATTCTTCTTATCTTTTAATCTTCCATTTATATTCAAGTAATTCAAATAGGTTTAGTTGTTGTCCCACTTCCTCTATTTTTTTTTTTCTTGCCTGTGAGGCTTGAGCTCCATGAGCTAACAAGCTGCATGCAATTACAAAAACCTTGCTTCAAACACCACTCTCTGTACATCCCACTTGCAGCTTTCCGTAGCATAGCACCTCTGGAATATTCCCTCATGATACCAAAATCCAGTAAGTGTGAGCTGCTTGTTGGCATCTGTGGTTCTGTAACCCAGAGCGCTGGTAGCATGAACTACTCATAGTAGTTCATGGTAAAGCAAAGGGAATTACGAAAGATCTCTGAATTAGATTGTACACGTTTGTTCTCACTGTGTTGCTAGACTTCCATAAGTCCTCAGTGTGAGGAACCTGAGAAACACTTTTCACTAGTTTTATGTCCATTCTGGAGTCTTCTCTCGTGCTCTTCACCCCTCTGCATTAGCTTCTGACCTTTACATTACTTAAATTCCAGGAAAATCCAAATGTCTTCAGTTTGTCTCCTTTTCTTGGTTGGTTGCTATTGTGTGTAACTGATGGTTTGTTGATCTCTCCTCATATGTCACTTTATTGTCTAGAAAAAAATTGCTCTTTTCTAGTTTGCCTGTGACACCCAGTTTTCTGGAATATAACAATCAAATCCTATTTTCTAGTGTTCATTTTTCTATGTTCAGCCATTCCACGTGAAATCAATCCTTTATAATAGCATACAGCTTTGAAAGGATTTGCTGTGCATTGCTCATGTTTTACATGTCCAAGCTTTAATCAGCTCTTCTTTGTTAAGTTGTGCTCCTGACATGGGAAGACAGAATATTTTGTGAAGAATGGAAATGATTTATTAATCAGGAAAGAGGTACATTCTTTTTGGAGAGACTAGAAACACGCTTTTTATCAAGCCAAAGGAGACTCTAATAGGGAATAGTTCTGCCATTCATTTTGTTGCAGTTATGCTTGTGCCTTGGAATTTAAAAAAATTTGTTTTTCTAGAGATGTGATCCATTTGGGGTTTTGTTTTTCTAGATGCTTCAATTTAATTTCTGTAGGAGGAAGTAAGTCTTCTCAAACTGCTTGAAATCTGCTAATAAGAAATCAGCTGCTTAAGAACAAAACAGTTACATTGTTTATTCCATGCGCCATCTTGGTGGAAGAGTTGAGTCTTCCTACCATCTAAAGTCACCCAACTGGAATGAAATCAGCTTAATGTTTCTTCATGCCTGTTTGTTTTTCTGAACTAGTGCTCCAAAGCAAAGAAGCATAGCAGTGTGTGCTCTGCTAAATTCCAATGTAATCAAATGGCAAGTTGTCAAAGCATGAGAAGAAAGTAGGCAAAATACAGAGGTGTCATTTGTGATACAATGTAACCAATAGAAATTCTACTCCCCAGGAACAGAGCTGCTTGTAGGCAGCCAGCTGTAATTGTTTCAGAAGTGACAGGAGGTGGGTGAGGAAACTTTCAAAGACCAGGATGGTAAATACAGAACTCCATTTTTGAAATTCCTGTGTTGAGAAATATGAATAACCACAGCTTGTTTTCACTTTTGTCTTCCACCCATCATTACTCCTTGGCAGGAAGAGGTCTTCTCAGCCCACATGGAGACATTAGTGACTGCCATTAGCAAATGGTGTTTCTTCAGAAGGGGAACAGGTTAGAAGACACAAGTTTCTAAAATAGAGTGGGTGATATTTTGGTGACTGTGGAGCTAAACTTCTGCTGAGAAATACCACACAGTCCCTGGTGTTCAGTATCTGAGACAGCTCATAACAGAGGTTTTGCAGAATCAGCTCAGTGAGGAAAACGGTCCTGGGTGCTCCTGCATAGAATAGCCCCGAATGGGTTTGAGCCCTGTTGTGTGGGGTTGCCTTTGTTGGAAGGTAGTGCCATAAACCCATCACTGTTTGCTGGAGATTAAAGCATGAGATTGTCTTCATTGCACATACGAGATGTCACTTAACGACTTGTATCTTGTATAACAGATGTTTAAAAATAGTAACTAAAGAAAAAAAAGCTTAGTGTTTCATATTCAGGTTGATCTTCTCATAGCAGAGATAAGATGTTTCTCCTTTCCCCCATCAAATCCAGTTTCTGAGTAATCTGCCAGGCTCAGATTCTGCCTCACCTAAATGTTACTCACTGAGAATGGTCTCCAGTGGTATACTTTCTGTATGCATGTCTGAATTTGCCTTCTAGGGCATTGGAGTCTGTCTTCAACCAGGGATTTAGCTACTACTCGAGTCTTGTCAGAGAAAAAAATGAAAGGTTGGTGTACAGAAGACAATTTGATTAGACAACATTTGACAATTTTCATCAATGTAAATGCTTAAATAACCAGAGATAATCGTAGTCAGTTTCCATAATAATTTTCTTTGAATAAGCTATTTTTATTAAGTAACTATTTTTAAAAAGAATCACAGAATGTCTGAGGTGGGAAAGCTCTGGAAATTATCCACTACAATCATCTGCTCAAGCAGAGTTACCTACACTAGATTGTTCAGGTATGTATCTGTTCTGGGTTCGAATATCTCCAAGGACAGAAACTTCATAGCCTTTGTAAACAACCTAAGCTTTTGTTTAATCACCCTCATGGTATGGATTTCATTTTCACATGTTTAGGCAGAAGACCCTGTGTTTCAGTTTGTGCCCTTCACTCCTTGTCCCATCACTGCGCTCTACTGAAAGAGCTTAACTTTGTTCTTCCTCCCATTCCCAATCAATTTTTCCTGGTCTGTTAGTAACAAATCCAGCAAGGTGGTTCCCCTCATTGGCTCCTTGATCACATGGTCACTTGTATCACCTCTCAGGTTATTGCATGTAAAGATCAGTGAATATGTGAAATGTAATTGAGTGTGTATGTTTTCAGTTCTTACCATAGTCCCACAGATGATTGTAGTGGATAATTTCCAGAGCTTTCTTTCTAAGAGTAAGAAGTTTTTTCAATTTTGTTCCAAGTAATGAAAATGATGAACATAAGAATCCATTGGAGTTTTCTTGCAAAACTATTTTATAATTTTTTTTTCATTTTACTTACCTTCTTGATATTTTAGATTACTCTAACGTTTCTCCTAGTTTTGTTTTCCATAACTGAGAAGTTCTTCCTATTGTTCTGTATCTTATGAAAAGAAAAATAGAAGAAAAGTGAGGGAGAAGACAGAAAATTCCAGGAAAAGCCTTCTCATCAGTGCTTTTACTGCCTCAATGGAGAAAGATTAAAATGGTTAGTCTGATCTCTAATACTAGGACAAGTTTTCCTAGAAGAAATCTAAACAAATATGTCAGTGTGACTGTGGTCTGTCACAGAAAGAGTTAAAACCATTTTGTATTCCATTTACTTAAAAAGCAAAACTTTTTCCATCTGTTTCAACTGATCAGATGATAAAGATAGTACTTAAAATGTAAGCAGGTTGAAGGTGAGCCTTCTAATGTAAGGGTCAGAATTTACAGATGTTCTGACTTAAATTGTTTTTGCCAAGATACCTCTACTCTTCAGGCATTTGGGAAACTAAACTAATGAATAAAAAGAAATTTTATGAATAGGCTTAATAGTGGATTAAATCAGAATTTTTGTATACTTCTCAATGAATTATTTTATGTATATGTATATTATCATGGGTTTTTAAATGTGTAAACTTACCCAAAATACAATGATGTTCTAAAATAGTAAAAAACAAAACCATAGTTCTGTGATCACACTTGCCAGGGCCTTAAAAACCCAATTGTAGTCTAGGCTTCAGGGACTGCTTGTAAAGAATCTGCTAGTGAAGTAGGTAACAACAATTGTCTGTAAAGGGGCCAAAGTAGCATCAGTTTATGAACTGCCCAGTGAAACGATTGAGGATATATTACACAGGGTTTAAGAGTAGTTTGGAGTAATAAAATTGTGTTGATTAGAAACTAAACGTGAAGAGAATGTTTTCTATAGTCATGACTATGAGATTGGGCTGGTAAATTTTAGTATAAGTAGGTTTTTCATAGAAGTAGATGTTTGCAGGAATCATAGATTGAGCATGAAACACTTTTATTCATGAAATATATAAGCAGGTCTAATAAATTCCTTAAATTTTATCTGCTAATAATTTCAAGGGTGAGATACATTATTATTATAAATTATTACTGAATTACTTTCATACTAGAGTTATTCCTAACACTACGCATTATTACTTTACCTCTTCAGATTTAATGGCTTCTGTAATACCATTGTGTCTATGAGGTATTTGAAACTTTTTTCGCCAGGGGAAAGACAGGCACTTAGCCAAATCTCTCTGAAATGAGTATTGTGACTCAGTGCGGTAGTGACCAGGAGATAAGAAGCCTTGGACTTCAAAATCACTAGTTCTGTAATTTCTGCTTTGCTTTGATCAACTCACTTGTCTCTATTCTACTTTTTCCACCAAATATCTGGTTTTAATTAATCATTTATTTAAATTTTGTCCTATTAGGACAATGGTTTTAATAAATTGTGATGTTATAGTTATTTTTCTTTGAATAATTAATGTTTTTATCTGTGGGAGAAGAAAAAAAAGAGCACAGATATAATCCTACTGAATAAAATAAAAAATGAAAACAAGTTGTTTCTATTCTCACTCAGAGTGCTTAAAAGAGAGGAATGAACTGTTTGCAAAGATGTTTCAAAAGCTGAAAAAATGTTGTTTTTTTTTTTTTTTTTAAGTTCATACAAATACTTTTGAAATCCATTTAATCAACAGACACAGCTTGCACCAAATCCAGCCTATGCTGTTTGAAAGTCTCCATCAGCTGCTCAGAAGTTGTGCTTTATTTTTCTGAGAATACTGGACTGAATATCTTCTAGTCTTGTTTTGGTAGGCTTTGTCTTGAAACATTTGCTATTTACATATAATTTGGGGCAATTTTATACGAAACATCTATGATACAGGAAGTACTTCTGCTACACAGATCCTTGCAAAGATCTATCTATCTTGAGTTCTCCTTTAGCATTTTAATTACTGACCCTAATTAAATCACTTTTTCTCATTCTCCTGATATTTATTATTAATTTTTATTTCTTCAGCTAAAATTATCTCAAAAGTATGTGTTTCTATATCCCTTATTTTTTATTATTCATTAATTGACTAGATTTGATGCATGTAACTTCCATGTTTTGACAGCCCTACTGTTAAATTTGGGAAAGAATCAGATCCTGAGCCATAGGATTTTGTATAGAGTTGTGATTTAGAACTGATGTTCTGAACATTCACTGTAATTCTCTCTGGTGTAAAATTGTGATGTCCAGTTGCTCTAATCTATTTGTCTTGTTGGTAGTCTGTATCTTAACATTGTCTGATTTTTTTTTTTTTAACTTATGTGTTACAGAAATTAATCATGAAGATAGAAATAAACATGAAATTTTAAAGAATCTAACAACTCTCTGCAACACCTGGCTTACAAACCCAGTCTAGTAGAATTTTTTTTTTGAGACTTTGAAGTACAACTGCATATAAAGCTTGTCAGGGATTAAATGAATAATATTGCGCTCTCCCTAATTCTTTTCCATGTTGAAAACTGTATGGCAGGTTCTCTGTGTCAGCTGAGTCTATTGTCCTCATGTTCCAGTAATGCTTATTGAGAACTTAGTAATCATGTTTTCCATGCAGAGCTGTGTTGAAGCTAGTACTAGCCAGGGAATCTAGTCATCAACTCTGACAGTATGTAAGTAGATACTGATATATATTTATTTATCAAGCAAATATGAGCATCTAAGATACCATATACTCTAGGTAAGAGAGAAACATCAGAATATTTCACTGACAGTGAAAATGTAAGTTTAAGAATCAAACTGCGACAACTAATATAAAAGAGGAGCATGGAGCATTCATAGATGTTTTATACTCAAAAACTCAGAAGCATTTCATCAAACATGGTACCAATTAAGTAGAACAGAGACAGAGAGGAAGAAATCCCTCATGAATCCTTTCAGCTCTGTTTTTCTTCATTCTACATGTACTAGCAGGCTTTCCCATATAAAAGATATATAAACTGAGTTTGATAATTAATTTGATTTGATGAATTTTGGTGTGAAAAAAAGTTCAAAATATATTGTCTGAATGAGGGGAAAAAAGAATTAAGAAGCATGTGAGATATTTGAATAGTATTAAATGCGGTATCAGGTCTTATTTCAAATGAAATCTGTTTAAACCCAGTCTGTAAATCTTTATAAAATATCTGTAAGTCATTATCACAGAACTCTAAAACAGAGTTTTATTCTTATGTCAAGTTGTTGAATATATTTTTGTTCCCATGTGCAAATCATGAATGAGCTTGTCACAAATCTGTAATGCTTAATTTGAATGGAGAGCTCAGTCAGCTATAGCATTAGCTTCTGCTGGTAACATCCTGTGTGGTGTGATAAGAGACATTTGCTTGTGTATATCTTCAGCCTATCCAAAGTAACTAAATAATAAATGCTTATTATGTTTTTACAGAGTTCATTCTTCAAGTCAAATCTGCACATAACAGTTAGTTATATTAGTTCCATCATATTTTTCAGGACTATATAAAAAATATAATTAGGCTAATGAAATATCCAGTTAATCCTTTTGTTAATGACTGATTTTTCTTTTTTTTTTTTTTTTTTTTTTGAAGACAGCTTTCAGTTTTCAAAGTTCAGATATCTCTCTTTTTATATTTTAAAAGGAATCTCTTGATAAAACAGAAATTACTAATCAGGAAATAGTTACGAATTATAACAACAGTGTTTTTTTTTTTATTTCACTTGTTTTTTCCTAAACAAAACATATCTCACTTTATCCTGTTATTTCAAATGTGAGTGGGGCATCTTTTATCTGACTTTATATAAAAATCAGACATGTAACTTGAGACATTCATTTACTTACAGTTTAAGCTATTCATCTAGTCAATCCCATTTAACAACAGCAAAAAAAAATCCTTGGAGAGCAAATTCTTCTCATAATGGGATCGAAGTCAAATAGGATAAATTATCTTTTCAATATGCCTGTCTCTTTTCATTCTCAATAGAGGTAGTATGAATGACTTGCTCTAGTGCTAAACTTTCACATGCTAAAATTAGAGGGAAGAAGCTCTCTACAGGGTGGGACTTCATTTGGCATCTGGAAGGTATCTCTATGTTAATTTGTTTCCCCTTCTATTTTTTTTTTTTTGTGTGTGTGTGTGACAGTGAGTACAGCAGGGAATATGCAGTTGTTTTTTTCCTTTTTCCTGCTCTCTAGGCACCCAAATTCTTAATCTCTGCTCTTTTTTTTTTTTTTTTTTAATTCAGCTAGAGGACAATTATTTGTATTATGCAGATTTTTTATTGTAGCCTTTTTTTCCGCTTAAAATAGCCCATAATTCAAGCAATATTTTATTTCTCAAAATCTAAGCTTAACTGTTTTTTGAAGTGAAAAGATCTAAAATGTTTTTCCAAGAAATGTTCGGTAGCACAACTTAGCTCATTTCCAGTTAAAGAGTCACTCTTTGGCCTAGTTACAGATGCAATATTTTACACAGCCTTCTGTTGGGACCCTATTTTACTACACCCAAGGTTGTAAAGTAGGTGTCTGTCAGTTTCTTTGATTGTTAAAAGTGAACTTTTATTTAAAAAGACTTGCTTTTTAAAATCTATCATACATGGTATTGTGAGTAATGCTTCATTTGAAAATGAGTGTTTCTATTATGCTGTGATTAATAATCTATTTTAGTTTAGAACAGCATTTGTTCTCTTAACTGTATGTGGTTAAGTCATTATTTTCATATACTTTCCTTCTGTCTCTTTAAAATTCGTATGGATTTCTTATTAGGATGATATTTTGAACATAATGTACATGTAATGAACATAATGTGTGCTTAGAATGAAATGTGATGGAAAAATAGGAATAGTAATGAAGGTTTTTTCATCTCTCGATATTCACAGAATCACCCAGGTTGGAAGGGACCTCAAGGATCATGTAGTTCCAACCCCCCTGCCTAGCAGGGCCACCAAACATACACATTCAGATCAGGTTGCCCAGGACCCCGTCCAACCTGGCCTTGAACACGTCCAAGGACGGGGCATCCACAACCTCCCTGGGCAGCCCGTTCCAGGGCCTAACCACTCTCCTTGTAAAGAACTTCCCCCTAACATCCAACCTAAATCTTCCCTCCTTCAACTTGGATCCATTTCCCCTAGTCCTGCTATTGTCAGCCCTTTTGAAGAGTTTACTCCCCTCCTGGGTGTAGGTTCCCTTCAGGTATTGATAGGCTGCAATGAGGTCACCCCGCAGCCTTCTCTTCTCCAGGCTGAACAAGCCCAATTCCCTCAGTCTGTCCTCTTAGGGGAGGTGCTCCAGCCCCCTGATCATCTTAGTCGCCCTCCTCTGGACCCTTTCCAAAATCTCAATGTCTTTCTTGTACTGAGGGCTCCACACCTGGACACAGTACTCCAGGTGGGGCCTCACAAGAGCCGAGCAGAGAGGGACAATCACCTCCCTGTCCCTGCTGACCACCCCTCTCCTGATGGAGCCCAGGATCCCATTTGCCTTTCGAGCTGCCAGAGTGCACTGCTGGCTCGTGTTAAGTCTCTCGCCCATCAGGACCCCCAGGTCCTTCTCTGCCGAGCTGCTCTCAAGGATTCATCACAGAGATTAATCTTGGTTAGAAGATCTTTGGAAAGAGCTGCTAAAAGTTCTGTAAATCTATGCATTTGGAACAGTCTCTGGCCAGAGGCACAGCTGAGTGGTGCTCTGTTACACCCAGCCATCTTTCCTTGTATTTATTTGGCTATAACCAAGGCAACGCTGATCAAACTAAAATTAGCTATTATATTTTTGCTTTTTTTTTTTTTTTTTTTCTGCCAAACTCCCACATATGTGGTCTTTTTGGTCTGTTCACAGGGACTGCTGGACTGGTGACTGGTGCATTTGTCTTCAAGAGAGAAGGGCCAAAATTCTGGTAAGGTTGCTAATGAAGCAATTGATTTTGTAGTCAGAGCTAAATAGTACCTTTCTGGCAGCAGACACGTTGAATCACATCTGCTACTCCTGTGCCTCTATGCTGTTCTCTTGGAAACTCTCCTGGATGTGGTCTGTCTGCCTCTCAGAACCTGTGCAGAAACATTCTTCTTGAACTGTTCATTCCAGTTAGTTTTTCTCACTACAGAATGTCTTCACTGCCTACTCTCATACTTATTTTTTATGGGCTTCAGTTACCCGGCCCTCATATCAGCATCTCCACCATATCCAGTATTGAGTGGGATGTCAAGCACCACTATGAACTCTATGATGTAATTACTTTAAGACCAGCATACTTTCTTCCTATGCAGCTCTGTGACTCATTGCAGACACTAGCTGACTTCTTCCAAACTTCTTGAAACTACTTTCTGTAGGAGATGCTATTTGTGTGAGGTGTTGCTTTCAAAATTAAAGGGATGCATGAACTTAAAACTGAATGAGATTAATTCATCAAGAACATTTAAACAGCAATTAGTAAAAGAGAACCCCAAGAGCTGTCCTGAACTGCCTGATCATCCTTCACATGTGCCCCTTGCATGAAAGATGATTAAAAAAAAATTACAGAATTTTGCTACTTAACATGATTCTATTCTAAACATTGGATGTTCAATCATGCATTTGCCCTTTATTAGGTAGATGGAACTGTGAATGAAATTACATGCTCATTAAACTAATCAGATCTTGGAGGAAAAACTCCACTTGACTTAACGAATTGCGTGGATCAGTACATAGCTTTACTTTTCTGATGCAAGCTGAAGCATAGTACTAAGAAATTGCAGGATAATTAACACCTGTTTTTTTTCCTCTGCTCAGAAATTCTGTTCTTTGCCTTGTCTCTGTTTTCTTCATGTAATAGAGCTTCTTTCATCTTCCCAGAGAGATCTGTCAAATTGTTCCATATTCATTTTTTGACAGGAATGTCAAATTATTTTTCCCAAAAATAGAATAGTGATACTAAAGGAGAAGTATCTCTTGAAATTCCAGTGATGAATAATATGAACTAATTTCATTCATTATAAGCTAGATTTCAAGTTGTAAGGGATATTACTTAGAATTTTTAAAAGATCAGTGCAGAATTTCCTGTTATTCCTGTATTATTTCCTCTCTTCTTCAAATGTAGTTATTTAAATTGTAGCTTGCTTTTTTCATTATATTCAGGAAAAAAAGATTCGACGTTTATCCAATGTTTTTTGTAAATTGAAGTTACTATATACTACTTGAAAATGTTCAATATTAATCTGCTTAAGTCAAAATTCATGTGGGAAAATAAACACAAATGTAAATGTAGAATACTTTCAACTGATTAGACAAAATATGTGATCAAAAATAAAAGACAATTATTTAAAATACAGTACTGTTTTTGCCTCGACAAAAACTTGACATCTATGAAAAATTAATCTTCTGTAAGTGTTTAAAATCTAAGAGCTCATCTTCATTTGAATCACAGTACAGCTCTCATGGTATTTGATGCCTGTTGTGCATCTGGTAATGTTATGGTTCTGATATCCCTGTTTCTTCTGTTTAGTCAATTGTAGACAACAGTAATGTCCCCTCTCAGACTTTTCCAGGCTAAGTAACTCCAGTTTCCTTAGCTTCTCCTCACATGGCATGTAGTCCAGCCCATGACCCTTGGCTGTGTGAGTTCCACATAAATGTTTTCAGAGTCAGTGTTCACTGCTGTTGAGATCTGTAGGCATGGCCACATTTTTTAAGAACATGGCAGAATTAAAACTCTTCAAAACTCTTTGAACCTGTTCTATGAACAGTCATTTCATTATGGTTTTGAGTACTTTTATCACAGACCGAATTGTCATGAACACCACCTCCCATAGAGAATTTTTCAGAGATGAGAGTAGAAATTTTTCTTTGTTTCTTTATTAAAATATCAGCATCCCATGAATAGTAAGGTGATGTCTGCATTATAAATACCACAAATTATAACATTTCCTCAGTTTATAAGGGAATGGACTGATTTAAATTTCTTTTTGTTGAAAAAGGATCTTTGCGTTCTCTATAAATCCTACTGTAGGTTGATCTCCGTGTGAACTTTCACTCAGTTTATGCTGCCTTTCCAAGGTGAATAAAAATCAATTGCTCTGTATATATAAACATATTTCTTTAGAATGACAAATAGAAAAATGTGAGGTATTAAAACACCAATATACTGCCATAAGCATTCAACTGAATAGTATAATGAAGAGAAAGTACAAGATTTACAGTGTTTAACATCAGTAAAAGAGGAGTTTATCAGACATTATAAAATTGAAATTCTTCCTTGGCATAGTGAATGTATGTTTTAGAGTAGGCTGATAAAGGGACAAAAACACATGTTAGAAGAACTAAGTAGACACTACTGAATTAAACTCTTTAAAGTTTTCTGAAACTCATAAAATTTATCTTCCAATTATCAAAGAACAGGCTTACCTTTGAAATGTCTATGCGAGACTGAGGATACTGCTTTTTATTTTTGTGCTGTTTGGTTCTCCATCGGGGAATGTTCTGAGGATGTACAAGTAGTTCCTTTTTCTTCTCAGTGTTTGCATAAAAACAATCTAGCAGGCTGCTCAAATAGAGAGTGCTACTCAATCTGGAGTAAGATCGTGAAAGAAAAGGGGCAAACAGAATGTTTATTTTTAAGGGAGGTGGAGCAATTATCTTAATTTTAATTTTGGCAATAAAAAAATGAAAATATACATTTTCATTAAAAAAATATTCAGAAAAATTGCTATATAATGAACAACAACCAATATAGATTTGTCAGAAACAAATCTTCTAAGTTTTCTTCCTTGCTGTTAAGAAGTACTGAATGTATAGGATAATATCTAGATTTCACAATTGGCTTTGAACCATTTTGTGTGACCTTTTCTTATAAAAAATAATTCACAGAGTTGTTGAACAGTTGCACAAATGATTAGGAAACCATGCTTAGTCATTAATAGTTCTTTGTTGGGTAGCATTATGTATTGAGTAGTGTTCTGCCGAGATCAGTCTTGTGCCCGGTTCTCATCATGTTCTCATTAGTGACTTGAATCATTGGGTAGGTAGTCAATGATTAAATAGTGTAGTGTGCTTATTAAATTTCCAATGACATCAAGCTATGACGGTCTGTAAATATATGTGAGGACAGACTTTAAAAGATCTTGGCAAATTAGGGAAATAATTTAAATAAATTGGATGCAATTCAGTAAGGACAAATGCAGAGCTCTAAGCTTAAATAAGCAAACATTTTTAAAGCAAGTCATGAAGCAACTACTTTGCAAATAAAGGTCTAATGCAAACTGAGTGAGCTTTTCCTTTAACATTAGATATTCAAAATTCAGATGCATGTGTCTGAGATATTTGCTTCATTATACCTTTATCCTATCATTGAGAAGAAATACCTTTTTAGGGAAGCTAACTTTTTTTAGATATCTGTTTAAAATACCTTAGAAATGTATATATTTCTCTAATGATTTTCAAAGTACTTTGGGACAGAAGGCTCAGATGTAGATGTCCGTGTTGTAGGTTGACAAAAAATTGTCACAGCTGCATAGGATTCTGTTATACAAGTGAGAAATCTTCTATTTATTTGAAATGTGTAGCTGTAATTGGGGATTAAAAACAAATAACAGAACTAGAAAGCCTTGCAAGAGTTTTAACAGGAACAAGATTTATGAGGTTATCACTTAATGAATTAGTTTATCTACAAGCTCTTCTTCATTTACAGCTCGCTGCTGTGTAAATGCAGAATTAACAGAAGATTCCTGTCCCCAAAATCTTATAATTTAGGAGAAGTGTTATGAACAGTGGATGTTCAAAAGGTAAGTTGTCAGCTCACCAAGTCAAACATTACAGTAGTGCTGGAAAGCCAGTAGTGCTGTTTAAACCTCTGAAGTCTGGCCAATTTTTCAGATCATGTCACACCTCTCTTACACAGAGCTTATGGCTGGCTGTCTAGAGATCAGTCTGGTATTTAGATTCATAGATGTCATGCACACGTCATCTTAGTTTATTGATTCCCACAAAATTCCCTGAGAAGCGTCTAAACATTGGCATAAGAAGCAAGTTATCAAGCTACTTGATAAACAGAACAACTTTTATTCTAAATGTGTGTAATTTGGTTCTGATTTATGGGACTATTTCAGTTCTACTGCACCAAAACTGAGTGATTGCTTTACATACTGTGGGTTATTAATACAACAAAAAAAAAGCTAGTGACATTTTTATGCTAAAGACACTGATCTTCCTGGCTAGCACTGAGATTTTTTTTTTAACTTGTATTGGTTTACAGAGGATGCAATTCTGCAAATTGACATCATTATATAGAGTATCAGAACTTACTGTAGTACCCAGAAGCATTAGTGACAGTTTACTACTCACAAAAGTTTAACCATTGCTTTACCCCAAATAAAATTGGTGATGTGCTACAGATACAGCTGAAATGTCCATGTCTTTCCATGTTGTTTTCTTTCCCCACAAAATCACTGTAGCTAGACAGAATCTGTCAGCAGGAGACTGAATTTAATATTTAGCCCCAGCAATAAATTGTTTTTAAAAAGAAAATACAGACTTAACAGAAATAAACACTGAGAGCAGTCAAAAGCACAGGATCTTTTCTTTAATCTGGTAGTATTTAGCTTTTGAGGATTTGAGCTTGCACTAAGCAGTCATATGGACCTTGAGCTTGATACCTGCTGTCACTGTCTGTGTCAATCAAGCGGCAATGTTATTTCCATCAAATTTATTATAACCATGTCCCTGGACACTGGCTCTGAGAGCTGAACTGCCAGCAGCCTAAACCAGGAGAAGTTCAGTGACATTTGGATGAGAATGATTCAGTGCCTGCTTTTTGTTCAGAAAGGGGTTAGGAATGAATACATTTATGCAAGCAAGGAGCTCCGTGCTCAAGGTCTATAAACGTCAAGTGTCCCTACTTCATAAATGTTCTGTGACACTTCCACTACAAAGTAGAAAGTATAAGGATCTCCTCAGACTGATAGGCATCATCAAATATGCCTCCTGGGGGTGTAGTGAGAGCAGCAATAAGCTGAGAAGCTAGCTTCCTTGTGTCCTAGCACCTCCTGTCACAGCAAAAGTAGGTCTCAGTTAGCTGTTATGAGGCTGATTCCTCCATGTTGTCCTCTTTCCAACTCACTTCCAAAAGTGTTCTGAGCCCCATCATCTTCACTTGTTGTTCTGGTTCTTGTTGTGCCCCACTGTTTTCTTTCTGCTCAGGAAAATGTTTTTGATAGACTTGCACTCCTCTCTAGGATAAGTTTTCACTTCATAACTTTCACTCTCTCAAAACTTCTTCTCGTTAAAGCTGTAGATTATGATAATGTGGTGCAAGTGTGGATTTTTGCTGGCCTTTGTGAGGAGGGATGCCACAGTCTTGGTGAATGATCTTCGCAAATGGTAAAAAGCCACTTTTTCTATCTGTGTTAACACTGTTAGTGGAACACTTCCTTAAAGTTATTTCAGATCAAAGAAAATATTTCATTGCATTAGTATACAAATTTAGGCCACAAAAATTTAAGCAAACACATCATTACTATAAGAGAGTGAAATGCTTGAAGTACTTGTAAAGGTGGGCAAGTTTTGAGAATGCTAACTTCTTATTGCAGTGATAGCTGAAGAGAATTGCCTAAAGCATGGATATAACTGTTCTTGTGGCAGAATCTTGGAATGGGGCATGTATTAGCTCTTGGCCATTTTATATTCTAACATACTAAAATGATGTAAAATCAGAGCCTGTTCACTTGATACGTGTATTACTCTGGAAGTATTTGCATTTATGCACAAAGGATAGTTACTGCAGGTTTTTTTTTTTTTTTTTTGTGCTGCTGCTTGCACTGAAGCACTTTTAAAAAACAAAGCAAAAAAAAACCCTGTAGGTCTGAGTGTTAGCTGAAGTTATCTGTACTGAGACATGTATCTGCTCGTCTTGTATGTGCAGCTCCTATTTCCTTATTCTTCCATCTCCCTGTGGAAACTTATTTCATGCAACTGCAAGGTTCTGTATTACGTGTAAAACATCCTCTGATTCATCAGCGAGGATCCTCTCCTGCATCACAGCCGTCTACTCTAGAATAACATTCTCTACTGCTTTGCACGGATGCAGCATAAATACGCCCTTAGAAGAGAGCCATTACAGCTTAGGCCCTTGATCTCAGATTCGTATTATGCAATCCACCCTCTAACTCACTTGAGGACTTCCTTGATGTCAATTTGCAAAATATTTCATTTTGTTAGCTGAATGCACAGCAGATTCCTATCATTAAACAGGCAGATTCATGAAACAAGCTTTTCTGTGGGAAGAATCTTACTTAAATGAAAATATTAACTTGGGTAAAACAAGGGCTAAGTTTAAATCAGGTCTTTTTCTTTGTGGCAGCAAATAATCTGCTGATCGAAGAATAAAAAGGCCTCACTTTTTTTTTCTGTAAATTTGGATAAGTCATAAGATGAGACAATTTAAGTTGTCCAATTTTTTTTGTCGCAGACTTAAGACCACCTCTTCAACATCAAAACTGTGGTTTTTCACGAGTCCTAAACATTGCTGCTTGATTAAAAAACAAACAAACAAAAAAACCTGACATTTATTCTAAAATTAATTAGCCTTAATATTATTAACTCAGAGATAAAGTGGTCCTGCTGGTCATTTATGTTGGGTGGGTTCTTTAGTGATGCAGCCTGCATAAAATATGACATAAACCCCTTCTTAATTTGCTTCCTGTAGGTTACACAGGAAAGCATCCAGGTAGGTTTTGAGTGCCTCCAGAGAAGGAGACTCCATGACCTCTTCAATCACCTTGTTCTACTGCTCTCTCACTATCAGGTCCCTCAGCTTCTCTTTGTATGGGATATGCTCTAGGCTCCTAATCGCTCTTTGTAATCCTAAAATAATGTAAGAGGATAAGCCCTGTTAAGAAGCATGATCATGCTGAAATTACAGTGCACATTTTGCTGAGCTTGACACCTATCTGATAAGGTTGTCATAATTTTGTCTAGGTATGTAAATGTGTTTTTCTCATGCAGAGAAAAAAAATACAGACATTTTTACCATTTTAAAATAGTTTTTATTACATTTATCTACATTCCATCAAAATTTGTGGCAAAGTTTTATGATTCTTCCTAAAATGCATCCCTTTTATTTAGACTTCTCCTTGGAGAAAACAGATGGATTTTATTTGTACACTGAGTTTACGTAAAATCAACTGCCACTGTTTGGTCAAAGTGTAATGTTCAAATTTGGACTTTTAGTTCTGATTTCACAGTGATTTTCTTATTTAACAGACAAAACATAATGTACATGTGCTCTGGTACTCACTGAAAACTTCTCCACCTGAGAGAATTGTGACGGAGGTCTGGCTAATCTACTCACTACCTGTGGGCTATTCACTTTTCAGCTTACTTCCAGTACACATCTCTGGCTGAGTTCAGTTCTAATGTCAATACATTTTCCAAATAAAAAGCTGTAGTCATTTAGATATGTCACTGAAAAATCCAGATTATTTGCTTAGAATTAAATTTGTGTCATACTTTCTTTGCTCACAATGAGTTACTAAACTAAGAGGTCTGAGATCTATCAACACTTTACATAAATATTGCCACAGGAAATGATCAACTGAATTTTCTCTCAATCTATCATTTTTTCCCCTTTGTTTTCAATCTATTTTTATCTATCTCACTAGTGTAGTAGCTTTCATATACTTGTCTCTGCTATGACCTACGTAAGATCCCATATTTGATACTCAGCTAAGATGTTGCATAGACTGAACTGTACTTCTTCATTCAATTGAAAAAAGAAAAAGATCTGCATCACATCACTGTTTTATGCCAAATTAGCAACAAAATAATATTCAGTGTTCAATATCCGTGGAAAATCTGGCCTCATAATGAATGACTTTGCAGGCATCTGTCACGTTAGCCTATGGTCCAGAACAGTTTTTGTTTGTTTGTTTAATGCCACACAAAATATAGTGGCTCTGCAGACAGCAAGAATGTTCTTTGGTAAGATTTTAAACAGTGCAGCCAGAAGCTTGTTATCTATCTTTAATACAGCAAGGATATGACGTTAATCAATTTTTAGTAAATCTGTTTCATGTCTGAGCATGAAAGTTTTACTCTTCCTGGTAGCTGCTCTAATTGCCTGGCTGAACATTGCAAATCTATAGCCCAAGGATTAGTAACCCTTCACAGTAACCTCTGTCTCCACAACTTTAAGTTACTAAATGGTTGAACATAATAAATTTAAATGGCCAGATACTGTCCCCATTCAATGGCCATTTTTAGCCTGGCTTCCTGAAGAAATTATGCTTATATAAACAGTTTTTTTTTCATTGGCCACCAGTAATACTTCTTTCCCTAGCAACATTTTAAAGCAATTTTGGCCATTTTCAGCTGTATATGTCGATATCTAGATATCTCAAAATCATTCAGTTCTTTTCATTTCTGGGAAAGTAGATAGCTATAACCAATCTTTATCCTTTTTGTTTAGATGCCTACATGCAGAGAAAGAGAGGATCCAAATAAAAACTAACGTGAGTCAATCAGCCAAACTACAAACTTTGCTGATGTACTCCTGGCAGATCAAACATGGACAGAGATTGAAGAAACAAGTAGGTGGTTCAGCTGGGTCACAGATGAAAGAAGAAAAGTTTCAGGGAGGGCTGAGTTGAAAAAATGTGAGGACGCAGGGAAAATTGTGCGTGCTTTTAAAAAGACAAGAGCAGAGGTTGAGCAAGTAGAGAGAATCTTAGAGCAATATAGAAAGATTAAAGGTCATATACTTACCACGGTGAAAGACATTGGATGCATTTGGATGTTGAAGAGGAAGAAGAAAACTAGGAATAGGGAACAAACATGTATTCATTGGATTGATTGGCCCTTTGCTTATAAAAACAAAGAAAAACGAACAAGCAAAAATCCAAAACCATTCACTTTTGTTTATTGTGACATAAACATTTTGAAACAACTCCAAGAAGACACTTTTTGAAATTCAGTAAAAGGGATTTTTATCCTCATTTATGGAAACCTGCGTTACATTTTACAGATCAGAAAGTTTCCTTAGTTGGAAAATCACATGTATTGTTTTTCCTCTTACATCAGCCTGGAATTGAAAGATGGATTTTTTTTTCTGCTAGAAAGAGCAACATCTGATAGGCTACATTAAGAACAATAACCATACTTTTAAACTCATTTCTATTTTCTTTCCTCATGTAAACTTCACTAGCCTTAGGTATAACTGTTATTCTATATTTTCTCCTCTATTATAGCTGGAACATTATAAAAGAAATAGTTGGATAGGATAATAGGATATTGTCAAAGATGCTACAAAGATCATATTTTGAGAAAAGAAGATAAAAAGCTGCAGAGTTTCACACATTTATTTTTCAAGTTATTCAGAGTTATCTCCTGTTCTACTTGCTACTCTTTTGTGACATGCCATTAAGGAGAATACCAATATACTAGAAAGATACCAGTTCGAGAAAATTATTTTTGTACCTAGCAATTCTCTTGAATTCAGTAGTAAGAGATTCAACGGAGGGAAATCCAAACTGTATGGTACATCTCTTCCAGGACTGCACACCTGTCTTCTGCAGCAATGAGAAGCCATCAAAATATAATTTATTATGATGCACAGTCTAAAGGAAAGTAGGTCTTGTTTCCCTCTGCTTTCTTCGTTGGTATTTTATGTTTTGTATAAGTGACTGTTAACATCTTCTTAAATTTGCTTTCTAGTGTTTTCTTTTTATTTCATCAGTGTGCAGTAAGGGCCAACTTCTCCCAGAGGGTGGGTGAGCTGGAAGTTGTATTTTCCTGTAGTTTCCACACATGGGGGCAGAAACCAGGGCTGGATTCTTCAACAGCCCCAGACATACAAGGAGGTGAACTAGGTACCAGTCCCAGCCATAGGCTCTAGTCCCAGGAGATGGAGTTGGAAATAGGTCAGGTGACAAGACTAAAGCATGTATCCAAGGGGTCCATCCAGAGAGCAATTACAGCAGCATGTGGCCAAGATCCATCTAGGAGGCAGAGTCAGGACTGAAGCTGGAGACAGCCTAAGGCAGATCTGAAACATTTAAATTCATTGAGAGCACAGTCCTTCCTGTCATCAAGGTCATTGACAAAGACATTGATCAATATTTTCTCCACCCTCCATCCTGGAGAAATACCTATGTATTTTTCTTTTCAGTCTGAACGTTTTAACTTAAAAAAAAAAACAAAAAAACAAAAAAAAAACAAAAAAAAACTTTAAGCAAAATTAAAACCAAAGAGGCTGATCCGAGGCCACAGAGACCATCCAGCTGGATACTTCCTCAGCCCTCAAGTATTTTGGCCTGCAGGGAAAATACAAGTCTAATTAAGAAATTCTGTTTGGAATTATTTCTTTTATAGCTAGATTGGAAAAGAAATTATATTCATTACCTTTGTTAATTTCTCATTTATGTCTGATGTGCCTCATTCACTATTCTGATGCTCTTTCCAGCTCCCTTTCTAGCACTAGTTGAACAATTTATTTTGATTCTTTGATGATCAATTACATATTCCACTGATTACTACCATCCAAATCCGATTTTAATAGCACTTCAATTGGGCTGAAACATAGTTAACATTAAATAAACTCAAATTAATATCATTTGTTCTCCAATAGTAAAATGTGAAACAATTCAAGATAGATCCAGCTTTATTTCTATAACATAGATTTGTATTTATATAATAAACCTTGTTTAAATATCATGTTCTAGCCACTGTTATAAAGACTGCTGAGCTATAGACTTATGAGAAAGTAAATGATAAGCTTAGGGAGCTGGGGGTTTTAATGCCATTTTAGCAGTCCTATGAGCAGGTGGGATGGGTATGAATTGAACTTTCTCTGATTATGCAGGAGTGATTTCCCAGCACTGCAGATACATTTTTCTTTCTCTTGAGTAACTGTATGTTCTTTAAGGAGTTTCTAAATTCATCACCAGCTAATGAAAATGCAGTCATCACATTACATCTTATTAAAGCTTACACTGCACTCCCCCCTCTACATTACTATGCCTAGTTCTCTGAGTTATTTACAAAATAAAATAAAATGATTATACTATTAGGTTAATTTTAAAATGAAATAAAAAAAAAAGACCTGAAACAATCAAAAACCAACAACAAACCAAAAATTTAATAGTTAAAAAAAAAAAAATCAAACCCACATTTGATTTTGAAAGCATTTACACAAAATCAGTGGACCCTTCGTGCCCAGAAGGAAATATGCCAACATAAATAGATTCATAGAAGGGCCCACAGAGCATATTTTATTTATTCTAAATAATAGCCTGAGATTAACTTCTTAAAAAAAATCAGTTTGTGCCATTAAATTGCATAGGATATTACAATTGCATGGAAACACTGTTTATATTCTAGAGTTATTTCCATGAGTTTTATCATATTTCTATCACTTTTGTATAAAAGTAGTGAAGTTAACTACCAAAGAATTAGTTATTTTTGCCAGTGCTACTGTGACTCATGACAACAATGTGAGTCAGAACTTCTCAAGTTATTTCTACAAAGGGTATCCATCCTGTCCCAAGACCCACACCCCCAAAGTTATACATTAGTAAAGTCATAATTGAATTAACCTTGGACTAACTCCCAAAGATTGTTATCTCTTCTCTTGCAGCTGGAAGAAATCTCTATCAAAATGTCTCTGATGGAGAAATGTCACTATGAAGCAATGAGCAAGTTTACAAATAGTTCTTATTTGACAGCTCCCATACTCAGTAAGACTCAGTAAGTAGATTCTTCATCTACTGTTTTTACAGAAGGATTCTAGACACTTCCAAAGAATAATCTGCTCCT
The DNA here is from genome assembly GCF_023343835.1 of Lagopus muta. Classification (NCBI taxonomy): domain Eukaryota; kingdom Metazoa; phylum Chordata; class Aves; order Galliformes; family Phasianidae; genus Lagopus; species Lagopus muta. Next base: position 60,970,184 of record NC_064434.1, read on the forward strand.
ATAAATTAAGCTTCATCAGGTTACTTATTAGTAAGATATTGGTCTGAGCCCTGAAACGTGTTTTAAAACTTCTGGAAAGTAATTTTAGCAATAGCAATTATAACTCAGAAATTTTTGCTATCTGCATGTGTATACAGCTTCTTGTTGACTCTTGCATTTTATTCCCTTCAGTGTTTTCTTGAACAGTATGTCCAATTTTGGGTGCCAAGAGAAAGTACTCACTTTCACTCCTTTCAAATACGCTACCTCTTAATTTCATAGTGTCGTTGTCTGTTTCTGTGTTACAATTCAGAATAAACAGTAATTCCCAACATACATTTGTAACACTCAGTTTCTTATCCATTAATGGCTCTTTTAATAAGTATCTCTTCAAACAATTGGATTGGTCTAGACCAATTGGTCTAGACCATTACAAGAATAAGCAAAGGATTTATCTTTCACCAAGTTTTCCAGAAATGGGAGTGGGCCCTTTGTACAAATTGACAGTTATAGTTTGCAGCACCATGATTACAAGCAACCCCTGCCACAGGTCACTTATCCTTGACTCACATGTTTTCACAACCAAAGATGTGCCCTTTCAAATAGGATGCTTAAATCATTCTGTGAACTAAGGACCCTTTTGTTCACTATTCCATTTGGCTGATGAGATGTTTATCCTACTGCTTATGATGACATTTTAAAATACACCTGTAGTACAATCCATGTCCCTAAGGAGTATTTTAAGAAGTTTGTGGGTAGAAAGTACCATATGTGCAAATCACTGCACTGAGTTAAGAAGATTCTTATTGAAGATTCATTTGGGTCTTTTGAACTGAGAAAATATTTGTGGGTTTTGTTCTGAAACTTACTAAATTGCCTTCATTATATTTCTGCAGCTAACACAGATGTCTTTTGATATTATGCTATTCATCTTTTATTAATTATCTACTTAGACATATGAACAGACCATTTGAAAATTATAAGCATTAGTGAGCAAACATCTCTGTATTGGATATACTTATAAACTTCCTCTTAACAAAAATGTCCCTCATTAAAAGAAAATATTTAGGTATTGAGACAATATCCGCTGTACTCATAAACAGCCTAGAGTTGAACTTCATAAATACCTTATTTTTTCCAATAGAAATCTATGTTGTACATTTCTATATCTCAGTGTTGCAAATTTATTTGTCTCTTATGCAGAAGTTGTTGATTGCTCTAGTTAGCAGCAAATTTTTATAATATACAAAACAATTAAAACACGCTGCAAAGTAGACCTAAGTGCTCCGGGTTCACCTGAGGTGGGTTCTTTGATTATAAGTTAGATATGCAACATCTGGAAGTAATTTCTCTATCATACAGATTGGAGGCAACGTTTTGTGAGATTTGCAGTGCAATATAACAGGCCCAATAACCATTTGAATCTACACTTTCAGAGCTGCTGAAGCTAGTTAATGAAACTTCTGAAAACTCCATGTACTGTGCTAATGGAAAATAGTCCCTACTCCAACCCCAGCCTGCTGCCTCAGGAAAAAAAAAAAAAAAAAAAAAAAAAAAGTTGCTAGAAAACCTCTCTCTACAGAAGAGAAAAATCCCATTATTAATAAAAATTACTGCAGTATCCTTCACATGAGTACCTTAGAAAATATTGTCATAGATATTCTGTATGGGAATCCTGCCAATAATTGCTTTTTAAACTGCCATATCTCTTAACCGGTGCTCCTCAATCTCAAACAACTTTCAAAGGCAACCTTTAGAATATATATTGATAAGGGAGAAGAGGTTAAGCCAACTTTATTCTCAAAGCTGTTGAGGTAGTTGGGATCTATAAATCGTATGAGCCTGTTCAAGAAAACAAGCTGTGTTTGAGAGGAAAAAAAATCGTGCTTACCCATTTGTGCCCTAGGAGAGAGTTTGACACTTTGCTTGCACATCGTGTAAAAAATACTCTCCTGATTGTTTTTAATTGCTCTGTCCTAAAGCTGTCTTGTGAATTCAAGGCAACTGGCAATTTGGCACTTGTGCATCACCTGAAGGCATATGCAAGTGAGCAGTGTTGTGATTCACAGTGGCAGGTGATACCAAATGAGATTACTCAAATCTAAGATTGAAGGGGGAAGGAAAGAAAGCCCCACATTTTGTGATAGCTGATAGCCTCCTCTACTGTTAACTTTCTGGGAGAGAGCTCTCAGTCTTGAAAAGATTGGATCAGCTAGAGGTGCAGGTGGTGTAGAGGGCACAAGGTAGAGGACAAGTGGCAATGAGAACATGAGGAACTACTTCATATGCCTCAAATCTCACTGAACTTACACTAATCTTACAAAACAATTTTGTAACATCCAAATGTCTGATGGCAAATTGACGTGGTTTTTTTTTTTTTTTTTGAAAGTAACATATATGGTGACAAGATTAGGATACTATCTAGAAGAATAGGCCTGATTGACTGATAGGCTGTAGCAATTAAACACACTGCCTAAGGCTCCAGAAGTAATATGACAGGGAGAGCTAAATGAAGAGTAAAGTTAAGCATACTAAGCAGAGACAAAGGAGGAAAAGAGATAATAGCAAGCAATGATGGAATGATATGTTTGTTCCCATGTGTCCATAAAGAACAGCTCAAAACTATGAGGGTTTCTCTATCTCGTTATTGAATATTTGTCTTCTTCAGTACTATTTTCTTCGTATGCACGCTAGTAACAAAAGTAATCCTAGTTATGTAATAATACATAATGTGATGTGTGTAATTTGATTAGCCAATGATGAGATGAGATTAAACAAGTGTAGCTCTGATTTCATTCAATGCTGAAGAGCATTTGGTTTACTAGCTTATATGGGTTTCATATGGAGTTGCTTAAGAGGTGCTGTATTCTACTTGCAGATACTCTGCTTCTCAGATCTGTTTGTCCTTAATGGCATACAGCAATGTCCTTTGTGAACTACTACATCAAACTTTCTCAATTACCCATTCGTGGTTGTGGCTTTGTTCTTGGTGCTGCTCCTTAAATGACATTTGAAGGCAACACTCCTCCAAATTCACATATTTGGTCATGAAAGTTGTACCAGATCCTTCCTCATGTTCTGTATTCTGCTGCCATCATGTGGTTATTTCTTTTCATTCACGCCAAGATTTAGAAAAAAATAAGCCATAGTTTTTTGTACCATCTGTACATTGCAGGAACCACTCTCTGCCCCAAAAGCCTGTAGAAGTTTGCTCATAAGACTGTATTATTTATTTTTAAATAATTTGCATATTTTTTGATGAATGAAACATCTGGCTCCCATTAGTATAATAAATTTTTCGGAATCCCTCTGTTGGAGGTAGATATTGGACCGAAAGAATGCAAAATTTTGTACAACATGTAGTTAACAGCGGGTGAATCTGGCATTTTACAGCTTACTAAGCAGCTTTCTTCACTGAGCACTTCCCAGTGATGGACATAAAAGGAACTGCTTCTAAAATTTTCTACATGACTTGAGCCCCTGATGATCCTCAGGGAAATTCTATTTTTTCTGTGTACTCTGTCTGACTTTGATATCCAACTATTCAAGAGGTGCTATATAATAATTTGTTATTTTTTGCCCTAAATTACATGTTTGGAGATAGGAAGTAGTTTCTCTGTACCTTTTTATATGGTTTAATTTCAAAGGTCTTATGTGAACAAATAGAATGTGTGCTCAAGGTAGAAAACCATTTGTATCTTCTTGGGTGAGATACATAACTTATAATCAGTCTTATTATGTTTGAAAAATCCACATTAATATCTTTCATTCAATTTTTGAATATCTGTTTTTGTTTTTTTTTTCATTACTTGACCAGGATGAATTGGAAGTGTAAGGTTTTTATCAAAGGAAACAAATGGGCAAGGTTCTTCAGTTGTTGATAGACCATTGCTTCTCCATGTACACATATGTGTAAGCAATGCAGAAAGCCTTGCATTATCTAGAATGCGTAGTCACTAACTTACTGAACCAGCTTGATCTGTAAAGCCTTTCAAACACCTTGCTTTCTGTCTCTCTCTTTCTGACCACTGCACTCTCATTAGTTCATCCAAGTAGTCTGACAAAATGTATGGAGGATTATTTTGTGTTTGACTTTTCCAAGGATAAAGAGTTTATCCTCAAGATGTAGCAGTTTTATTAAAGGGAAAAAACAAAACAAAACAAAAAAAAAACCTACATTTCTGTAGCTGTTAGAATTTTGGCTTAAAAATCAAATGCAACAAATGCAATTAACAAAGTCTGCTTGAAACATGTTGCTTTTATTACCTAACACATCAATTTTGAAGAGATAATGGTTTAAGCAAATGTTAAGATACATACTGCTGTGTTAAGAACAATACTGCATATGAATGAAGATTAATAAAGTGCACATTAACAGAATTAATAGAAATCCAAGCTTCTGCCTAGCATACTTGGCATGCTGTACTGCTTAAATCTTAACTTATAAATATGCACAAGTGCTGAAAAGTCTGCTGTTCTATCTGCCCAGAAGCACTGCTCTCTTGATGGAGCTGAGCACTGCAGAACCTACCTCATGCCTAGCACCATATGGGATTTACAAACTGCCTGACGCTCCCCAGGAGCATTGAATTCAGTACAGATCTAGAAGTGGGGAGGATGCTTTTAATAATATGTTAAGTAGAACTTCATAATCCGTACACATTTACATTTTGTATATTAAGATGTAATACTCTGTTGCTTTACTCAATTTGAGATATTTACTATGATATAGGCATGGTGAATGCTACAAAGTTGCAATGCCTTTTTTTCTGTTGTTGCAGCACAACTCTTTTCCTCCTATTTTCTTATAACTGTATCAAGTGCTTAAGAGAAAAAAATTCCTGCTGTTTATCTTAGGTAAGAACTTATTCTGAAAGTTTAATCCCACAAGTCTGTTTTTGTACATTCTTGTGCATGAACCTCATGTACGGAGAGGATTTGTCAATCTATTGACAAATAGTCCAGATATAATTCAACAACATCTGAACAAAATTAATTCATTGATATCTTCATAATTTCCGCTTGAAGTCTAAAGCTTAGCAAGAAAGATGAAAGAACAACTGGCAGAATGAGTATTAAAACTGTCTGTATATATGCACAGCAGAATGAGAATAGTGTCCACTAGCAAAGAAGAGTTTCGAACTTTTCTGAGCAGTATCAACTGCTTTGGGAAAGATTTTTAAATTCTTAGGGAGTAAATAGGAATAAGAAAGAGGAATAAACGTAGTTAAAAAAAAAAAAAAAAAAAAAAAAAAAAAAAAGGAAAAGAATTACAGGCATCTCCAGTTTTTAGACACCTTTACTAATACTTGCAAAAAATAGAGATCATTTTGTCTTTTTAATGGTACTGATTCTCACTGACATGATGGCCCAGCTTTAATAAGAGAACAGTGGTCCATGTGGTAACCATAAACTGTTATATCTGCAGCAGTAGGGAAATTCTTGTGTATTGGCCAGAATTACAAGCATGTAACAGCAAGCCTTGATATGGCAGTATAAAAACTAAAAGGGCAGGGAATTAAGTCATTAGTTTTTCAAGCATCTGCTTAGAAACAGATATCTTAAATTATTGCTAGCCTTTATCCTGTTTTGTTTTGTTTGGAAGTACTTAATTTGCTGACCTGAATCTCCTTTCTGGTCAGTAAAAAAAAAAAAAAAAAAAAAAAAAAGTGATTTTCAATTGTATAAATTATTTAGCTTTCTGCTAGGAATCAAATTGCAAGAAGAATAAGAAGATGGGAATTTTCCAGACAACAGCTTTTTATAATCACTCTGTCTTGATAGAACACACACAGATGCTGTGATTACCTCAACTGTGGTACATTAATTTTCCAGATAGGTACTGACACTGGCTACACAGTGTTATGATGTCTTTCTGTCTTGGTCATAACTGCTTGTGCATATTTCTGTCAAGGATAACTCACACAAACATAAATGTTCCCCCCTATTTTTTATATTAATAAGCAGCTAGGGAAGACTAATATTTCTGGAGATGAAGAGGTACTTGTTATTATGATTAAAGCTAAACAGAAAATAAGTGAAAAGCATTTTAAAACAAGAATGTGGAGGGGATGTTAAAGTATGAAGTATCACTGTGTTTGAACAGGAAAAATATCCCATAACAATAGTAAAGATGATTAAAAGCCTAACTGAAAAAAATATAAGGCTATTTTTAAGATTTTTTATGTATGAAGCCATATATCATGTGAGGAGAAGAATTTAGCTGCTAAATGCTGATTACCATTTAAAACATTCTTGCAGGGACTCCCACAGATCTTTGACAAATGGGGAGGTGAATTTTCTGGCCATTCTGAATAGCCTACAGAGAAATACTGGGAGCCTACTGCTTAAATCTCGGAGTCCTTATAAAACTCTCCTTCATTGCCATGTTCAATTTAGGTTTCTCCATGTGTACCAGAAAAAAAGAGAGATTATAAAAACATTATGACCAGACATAGATAAGTCCTGGAACAATAAACATGAAATTAAAACAGCTCCATAAAATTATTAGACTAATTTCCAGCCTGCACAGGAAAGAATGCCAGCCTTGCGTGGCTGAGGCAGCACATTGTCTCTGCAAACACACTGTGAAATGCAGTTCTTTGTGCACTGGAAGCCTACAAGAAAAGCCTGTCCTCACTGCACTCTTTCCAAAGTTCTTGAAGTTCATGCTACTGACGGTGAGCCACCACTTAAGAATTAGCATATTATATAAATCATGCCCCATTATAGGGGTATATTCCCACTCCTTAACCAGCACAATGAAAATAGAACAGGAAAAAAAAAGAACTGTATGACTGTTTTATTTACGTAAAGAAGTGTCATTAAAATTCTTTTGATTCTCCTGCAGGCATTTTTTTTATATTAGTAGGAATGCAGATCTGGCCTAATTTCCTAACTGAAAATTAATGAGGATTGAAGATATTTAAATTACAGTCAGTGAATTCAGATAGTTAGAGAAGAGAATATCTTTGGTGAAAGTAAGATATGAGGAAAAACACTGCAGTGGAGTTGCAGTGGAGTTGAAAAAAGAGAACTTTTTTGTGGCTTGGTTGTAGGCAAACTTTCTAAATATAGTGTTAAGATTTTTACTTGGAGCATCAAGTTGAAAGAGGTGTTGTAATGAGTCATGTAAATACATGTTTGTTGAAGCTGTGGAGAGGTGAATTTTCTCAGAGTAAAAAGATATTTTAATATTCTTTCACTTTTTGCCTTCATTTCTTCACATGGTTTGCAGTGGAGAATGCATATCCATGCTAATCTGAACTGCCACAGACATTAAGTTGCACACTTTGCTTCTTCAGTACTTCAATGGACCTAATTACAGCTCCACAGAGGCAAGGGCACCAGTCCCAGTGGATTGTGGAGGGCTGCTGAAATGCCCAGGTAACAGCTGCAGCAAATGCAGCTGCATGCAGGTACAAGCTCCCTGTCTGCTAGCATAGGTGTTCCCAGTTTCTCAGGGCTCTGTAGGTAGGCACAGTGGAAATGCACTGTTCAACCACTCTACTATGTGAAAGATGAGACGGGCATATCACTATGTTTCATACTGCCTCTACATTCTTTCCTTAGTACATGTTCTTGAACCTACCAGAATCCTGGGCTTTTAAAGAAAATTAAATTGAGATTATTGTGTGTCTTTCCTTCTTCTTTACAGTTTGTGTTCTCTTCTGCTTCACAGAGGCAGATTTGTTGATAATTTACAACCTTCAAGTATTTGAAGTTGAAAAGCTGTAACTTTTCAAGAAAACTCCCATTGTATGATATACATCAGCAATTTCATAAATTCTAAACTGTTGACAAAAAAAAAAAGCTGTAATACTGATTTTGATGATTCATTTAAGTTGCTAATTTTATTCGTTTAATTTCAAAATCATATCAGTGTGAATATGTATTTTTCCTGGATATTTTTGTCTCTAGTGCTCCAAGAATTACCTTGCTGACAGTAAGTCCATCCAATATTCTACCATTACACTCTCCTTACAACATAATCACTACATTCTTGGAAATGCACTGCAGAAAGGGATGATTGAGTGCTGCTTGAGGACTAGGTTGGAAAGAAATGGAGTGATGACAGAAAAGGAAAGTAGGAAAGCTAACTTTTATTGTGTGTACAATAAATACTAATGTGCTTACTTGCACTTAGCTTTGATTTCTCCTCTACAGTAATGGAGACTGTAGAAACTAGAAATTAAAGAAACATTTTTCTGGATAAATTTTCACCTGTACTATACTTCTATTAAGAGATTCATATGAAGTATTACCAAAATGGATTGTGTGAAAGACCCATATAAGAAAAAGTCAAAGTTTGGGCCATATAAAAGTTGAAGCACAAGCTACAGATAGAATTGATGTTCCCCATGCTCTGTGCACAGAAATTCCTTCACACTCTGCGAGGTCCTTTGTTAGCCCAGAGTTTTCTTATTTTTGAGCAAGAAAAATTAATATTCACTTTTCTAAATATTCTCTATGTCAAAAGCATAAAGTCAAATATTCAAGCTTTGTACAGAGCATTGGCAAGGTGGTTTCACACACCCACCCTATATTGGTTAGTCCTTTACCTGGTACTTTGGAACAGAACATTTTCTGCTCCCACTTCTTATTTGCTAAGGGAAAGAATAACTAGAGAGCTAAGTTGGTTGTAAAAGCTAACTGCCCAGAGACCTTCTGCTTAAGCTTGGGAAATCTTCATAACAAAACACAAATTCAGACTGAATAGATAATTTCCCTGAGGGGCTAAAAGGCAGCCTCAGATACACGAGCTTCTAGCCAAGGATCCTGAGGCCCCATCTGGAGTAGTGTGTCCTCCAGAAAGACTGGTCTAGAGGGTGGCCACGAAGAGGGCTAGAGTACTGCTCCTATGAAGAAATCTTGAGGGAGCTGGGCTCATTCAGCCTGGTGAAGGCATCATTGTGGCCTTCCGGTACTTAAAGGGAGTGTATGAACAGGAAGGAACACAACGTTTTACATAGGTAGATAGCGATAGGATGAGGGAGAGCAGTTTTTAAATGAAAGAGGAAAGATAAGTGTTAGATATCAGGAGGAAATTTTTTTCACTAGGGGAGGTGGTGAGGCACTGGAATGGGCTGCACAGAGAAGTTGTGGTTTCCCCTTCCCTGGAGGTGTTCAAGGCCAGGTTGGATGGGGACCTGGGCAGCCTGATCTAGTGGCTGGCAACCCTGACCATGGCAGGGAGGTTGGAACTGGATGACCTTTGAAGTCCCTTTCAACCCAAGACATTATGTGATCATGATGCCTCTGACCTCATTTTCCTTTGAAACCTGTGCTCTGAGGCAGTTCTTCAAAGAGATGTTTGCCAGAAACAGGGAGGTAACAAAACAAAAGTGAACTAATACCAGTAGGAAAATAAATTCCCATGGGTTAGATGAGGTGACCCTGGCAAGATTTAAAAAAACAAAACTCTTCCATGCTTTCCTACAGACTTCGAGTCCACGAATCCAAGGATGTAATGGAAGTCCTGCCAAGGAGAGCAAGGCATGAGTAAATGAACATTCACTATCTATACGATCTGAATTAGTGACTTTTACAAAGGTTGCCATGAGGCACTGTGTTATTTATCATTACTGTGGAGCTACGATGCTTCTTCAGTACATGGGAATGGAGCAGATGTTCTCTTGAGTTCAAAATTTCCCTTACTCCAATACACAGTTTTGTGTTTGTCTTTGGACGTGAATTGTCCATGTGGTTCCCAAAAAAATTTTACTACAGCAACAGATGATACTGGCAGATGAGAAGGCCTTTTTTTGAAAGCATGCAGGAAAAATGACAAAGCCTCTCAGTTTTTGGAAGTGAACTTTCTTTATGGCACAAATGTTATGTGTTTGTATCAAAATTAGCAGAAATGTCTGGCACATATTCAACCTATTTATGTCAGCATACCAGCACTAAATAAATAAATAAATAAACAAACAAATATTTAACCCTTCCAAAGATTATCTTTTAAAACTTGGTCTTTATTTCCAGCTGGTTCTTTGTGTCAACTGAGGAGCTTAGCTGGTATCCTCTGTAAGAGACTGAATTTGAAAATTATTCTTGTAATAGTGCTGTATAGTTACTGCGTACTACAAATGTTAATGCAAGATAAAAATTAATCAAATCAGCATAAATTTTATGATAGAACTTGATATCTTTGTTACTGTTAGCTGTGGGAACTATTTTTTTTTCTTAACAGCACTGTATTGTGTTTAGCCAGTAAGACTGCAGTGAAAAGAAGTAAGGGGAAATTAATGCAAAAATGTTCCATCCTATTCCTGAAGAATTTACTGTGAAGCTTTTCCTAGAGGTAAGCCAAACTAGCAAACATGCTTTTACAACAGAAATAATGTTTTTATACCTTTCAGGAAAAATACTTTTCCCAATAAATATCAATAATTGTGAAATAAAAATGAAATGCTGATAAGTTCGTTAAGATTTGTTAATTGTCTATTCAGAAAACTTTGGAGTGACAAAATACTAAGCGCTGCTGATGTCACAGATCCTGCCTATTAAATTCGTTATATATATGTAACTAATATATATATGTGCCCCACCATCCTAACAGTAAAGAATTTCCTTTTTTAGTTTAAAACTCTTCCCCTTGTCCTGTCAAAATATGGTGTAAAAAGTCAATCTCTCTTCTGTTTATAAGCTCTCTTTTAAGTACTGGAAGGCCACTGTGAGCCTTTTCTTCTCCAAGTTGAATAAACCCAATTCCCTTGGTCTTTCTTCATAGGAGAGGTGTTCTAGCCTTCTGATCATATTTGTAGCCTTTCTCTGGACCCACCTCAACAGCTCCATGTCTTTCATGCGCTGGGGGCTCCAGGTGTGAATGCAGTCCTTCAAATGGGGCCTCATGAGAGGTCTCCTCCCTCTCCCTTCTGGCCTTCCCTCTTTTGATGTAGCCCAGGATACCATTGGCCTTCCTGGCTGCTAGAGCACACTGCTGGCTCACGTCCAGCTGTCTGTCCAGCAGAGCCCCTAAGTTTTTCTCCATAGTGCTGCTCTCAGTGAGTTCTTCCCCCAGTCTGACTGTGAGAAACAGAGCTCCTCCATGTTTATAAAGGGGAATATCAATTCTCTTTTACTTCCAGCCTCCTCCTTATGGGAGGAGAGATATCCTGGTCAGTTCAAACAGAGAAATATACCCAAGTTCAGGGTGAGTAGAGTCAGTCTCAATCACAAATGGAAATAACTCATGTTTGGGCAGAAAAAGCTGATTTGTGTTGTTCTGGGATTCACACTTCCTACAGCAGCACAAGTCGCCATCTCCCCTCTCCTCCAGATACTTTTAGCTCCCTTGAGCTAAATGAGCTGTCTAAGGGAATGGTTTCAATTTGACAAAAAAGGACATGGTAGAAGAATGGAAATAAAATCTTTCATGAAATCATTCCCTTCTGCAGTACTTGAGATTGCAACAATGATCTAACTTGTGATTGCATTTGCAAAGATATTGATATAAAACAGCACAAACATACATATATTTAGGTATATAAACATTATTCATTTGGGCGCATTTTAATCTGCATGCCTATGATCTCCCAAATTGGAGCTGGATTCCAGTTCAAAGACAGTAATTTGTAATTACATTTGTAATTACCTATAATACCTCATCTTCTCCCGGTGTCATGATTCATCAGTTGTTTGAAAAAAGCAAATAATGTCTTTCAAATGTACTGGGAAGTTACAAGGTGTTGAATTATAAATGCCAGTAGGTGGAGGAACAGAATCCCAAAACTTCTCAGAGGAATCAAGATATTGGAAAGAAAGAAAGAAAAAGCTCAATTTTGCAAACTGTATAATTTTTGAAACCCAGTGCATCAAAAGCTATTCCAAAGAGCCATGCAGAATTGTATCTGGGAGGAGCCTGGAGACACATCTCTTGCTACATATGCAGACAGCATAAGTGTGGAATTTGGAGGAGTGTTACTGTCCATCCCAAATTTGTCTAAGGGAGATAGCTGAACAAAGTGTGTTTGGATTCAGGAGAAATAAAATTGCAATTTTCAAAAATTTAAGGGCATTCTCACTAGTCTTTGGGTATTCCAGCTTCTCTCTTTCATCTAATCACGGACATCAGAAAATGGGGATTATCAGTGCCTATCAGTGACTATTGCAAACTGAATGCTAATGGAGTTTCAGCCCACACATTTGAATATACTGTTCTTAATTCAAAAAACTTAATTTCTTGATATAATATGGGGTGGATCGCAAAAAAAAAATGCTTTATCTTTAAATAAATCTTGGTGTTGTTATGGGGATTTACTCTAGGAGGTCAGCTTATACTTAGTATTCATAGCTGCTGAGCCACCTACTGAGGAAGAAGGCAGAGTTAGAGCTTGAGTGATCATTCTTTACCAGCAGCTAGTCTCCCTAACCAGCTAATATTTCATACTGAACTGTAGTTCCAGTGTTTCATCAAAATGATTTGCAGTTTATATCCTGCATTTACCTCATGTCCTTTAGTCAGCTCATTGTGAAAGTGCACAAAAGGAGGGTTAGGGAAGCAGCTGTGATATCTCTGCTCTTCAATACAGACAACATACTTGCAAGCAATTACTTTTCTGCATCTTTTCTGAGTTCATATCCTCTGTGCACATCAGAGATGGCAAATTAATTATTATATTGAGTAGTATAACGTAATAAGAAACAAAGTACATTCAAATCTAGGGGTCAGTTTTGGGGATTTTCTGTTTACTCAAAGAAAAAAGAACAAAGGTTTGAAAGTTTTTTTTTTTTTTCCATCTTTTTAAGAAGCTCTCCCTAAATACGCTGCCTCTTCCTTCGGCTTGTCTTCATTTCTAAGAGGTGGAGTGGCCAGATGTGCACCCTGGGACAGAAGATGCCACTCACTGAATCACCAAAGCTTCAAGATATCAAGTGTCTATCTATACTAAGTTTAGTATTTACTTCCACAACTAATTATGAATTTCATAAGATCTTCCCTAAAATTATTATATGAGGTTTGTCCTTATTTTCTTCCTACCTTGTCATCAGATGCTCTGGGGCTTGGCATGTTAGGAAATAGAGGTTATATAGGGAAAGGAAGTCTGCACAGGTACACAGAGATACATGGGTAGTCACAACTTCCCATAAAGTTCAGTTTATGTGTCTCATCACGTAAGTCCTTTGGAGAAATCTTTGTTAAGGCTGCCATTTGGGAAATTGCCTGGAGTTAATATGGTAACACCAAATAAAATAGAAGTAGAAAGTCTCAGATTATTTTATCAAGAATGTAGCTATATTTTTATATGTTGAAGACTTGAATATCTCAGTTTTCACTTGATGTCTTTGGATTCTCTGAGAGTTTGCATCTTTGTATGCTTTTAGAAAAACTTCAGCTGCGCCTCCAAATGAAGTTGTTTTTAAGAAGCTTTGCAGTATAGAAAGAATCTTATCAATTTTATAAATAGCATTGAGGAGAACTAGCTTGGCTTCTCCTTCTTACCTGTTAATAGAAATTTCAATTTCTGTCTAGCTATCTTTTCTACTAACCAAATAAGTTTAAATCACAAGAATACTTGGATTTATCAGAAAGCTTGTAGGCAATATTTTGAATTAGGAATTTACAAACTCTTTGTTTTCTGTAGATAAAATATAGGCCAGATATTCACTTGGCATAAATTCAGATACTTTCACTGTCTTCAGAAAAACTGAAATATATTGCTAAAGGAATTTGATTAGTTTGAATCAATTTCTCTTCTTGTTTGCTCTCATGGAAATTAGAGCAACCCCTCCTGAAAGATCTCTCTCAAGCTATACCAGTGAAAAGTAAAATACAGAGCTTGATCATTAATGTTTTCTCTTCCTGTGTCAATTGATCTCTTTGCTATCTACAAAGAGTTTAGGTATAAAACTATTAGTGTACAGGCCAACTGATGGAGCAGAGTTTGATTTAAAATAATAGTTCTTACATCTAGACAAAAAGTGCAGCTGTGAATGTGTCCTACAGATAAACACTGTATTTGTGAAGCTGGCCGGTCCATTTTCAAATCACTGAACATCACAGGATGCCTTGTTACTTCCTTGTTCATATCCCTAATTGCTGATTTATTAGCAGATTTGTTAAATGTATTTCTTAGAAATCGAATCAGAAATACAGCAACTGAAGAACATTCACTGTCTTATTTCACATTGTAACAGAAAGAAAGAATATTTAAATGTTTATGCATACAGGTAACTTTTCTACAAGCTCTCTCAGAACCCAAGATTTGACAACTAAGATTGAAAATTAGACTGATGTTGTAAGGCTTGATCTTTCTCTAAAGTTCATATGATTTCATCAGGGTATCATGTCAAATCAATGAATAGAGAAAGTGAAGATGCAGGTTATCAGTAGGTTATAAGGAAGACACAATAGAAATTTACCAACCTTTCTAACATGGATATGTTTTCTCATCTAAGCTGTGGGCACATTTTCATCTGATCTTTTTGTTGCTAAGTATATTATTTGTTTAAAAAGAAGAATAATCAGGAGAGTGATGCCCTAATATTTAGAGAATAAAAGCCACTAGTGTTAGACTTTGTTTCATTTTAATTTTAATTCCTTCCTAGTAAGAGATTTTGGGGAAAAAAAAACAAAAAGTGATTTAATCAATGAAAAAAATCCCTTCAAAACTTCTAAAAAGAAAATAAGGTACACAATTCCATAAATACTGGATGGGCTTTAATGAAAGAAGTTCTTTCAATTTTGTGTAACATCAATAGGAAAGAGCAAAGTATGTTGGTCCTTTTCTCCCTAAGCTCTGCCCTCAAGGGAAGAATTTGAATTACAAAAATTGAGGAGATGTGATTTCATTTCCTTTTCAAAACTGAAGAACAGTGTGGGGCCAAGAGTCTTTATTTTATTTGCTTAGTGAGTGATATAGAAAATGTGCTCTCCAAAGAATGTGAACACTTCAGAAAAATGGAGATCCATATAAATTGAATTAATTCTCTTTTCAAAACTAATCTCCATTCAGTGTTTCCCTTCTACTTGGATAAAAATCTGAGTAACCACACCAAAGGTTGGAAATGAAAGAAACCACTGGGTATTTATGAGTAATTAGCTTTATTAATAATTCTGTAGAATTAGGAAGAGATCTGCTTTATTTCCTGTAAATATGCAAACTTCAGTCTGACTCTCTGTTATGCTGCCTGAATGCACAGCACTAAATCAGAGGAAGCTGTTAGAGCAAAAACAACAGGAAACAAAGCGGCTGCAAACACCAGGTCCTTGAAAGAACAAAGTTGAGCTGCTATTTATCATCCTTGAGTGGCATTGGAGAGAGTGAGGACCAGAAGCAGAATGCCTGCCTGCCAACATTCTAGTGGTCTGCAATATTCCCATATCTGGATTGAGGTTCAAAGCTAATTTTAAAACCCTGCCAATGCTGGGGTAGATAGAAGGGAGTCTGAGTGGCTTAAACATACTGCCAGAGTTAGTGGGAGGAAGTGAAATGCTGCTTCAGACTTGCAAAGGCAGCGAAGCCTGGAGCAGGGTGGGCAAGGCTTACAGACTCTGTCTAGGGAAGGCTGGGGTGCAGGATGAATGTGTAGCCCACTGTTCTTTTAAACCCTTTGCTTTGGGCACTGCAGGCACAGAGTGGCATAATAAAACACACTTTTGCTTTACAGAGACCATTTTTAAGTCTCTGAAATCAAATGTTATTGAGTTTTGGGGGTATTTCTGTCATTGTAACGTTTTTCTTTGTTACAGCACTGGAAGGATGAATAGGAAACAGACCCGGCAGCAACAGCTCCTTGAATGCTGTGATCAAACAGGATCACCTACAACAAGGAGACTGAAATCCCACCTTTCATTTATAGTGTGCTCTTGAAATAAACAGAGAACATAAAAACCAGTGTAACTGCAAACAACAATGCTTCCGTATGGTCCTTCAGGGAAAGAGTGAATCCCATTTTCTGAGGTAGTAATTCCTCAGTTATGGATGTTCAAAACTTTGTCAAGCCTATGTTGGAAAAAAACACTGGAATTTAATACTTGGAGATGCCCAGGGAAACAAAAATTGGTTCCTAACTGTTGATTTAATTTGTCAAAGTATTAGCAGTAATGTGTCATTATCTTAGATGTATTCTAAGCCCAGTCTTTCATATCAAAAGTAAACGTAGTGATGCTAGTGGGTCTGTTCAAATGAATTATAAATTCCTTGAAATTCTGTGACTTTAATTGTTAAACACTTCTTCTGTTTCTTCTTCTTTAAATTGCAAGCTGAAAAAGTATGCTGTCTGTAGCCAAAACCAGAAAAATTGAGCTAGTTCACAAATTACACCTAATATTATAGCATCATTGTGTATACATGTTATGCTACTTTAATCTAGGAAACAGTGCAATAGAGCACTCCAAACTCCATTACTTTAACTATTTATATGCAGAGTCCTCTGGAGGAATTTGATATATTTGTTTCACTTAACCCTGTTATGATTAAATTTCTCACATTGTGAACAGCAGGCACAGATCTATATTTCTTTTCTTTATTTCATTACTAGCTGATAATTTTATTGTATTTCATTTTGAGATTCATCTCATGAACACAGTGTGTGTTATGCATTCAGCTAGATCTTTTTTATTTTTAGATCTTGCCTGATTCACAGTAAGCTGCACAAAAAATCCAGCTAGCCACCCAGTACCTTTTGTTCTTGGAACCATTTAAAATCAATTTGTGATCCTCTCGACCCAATCTTTTCTCTTTAAAATGGATAATATTTTTTGCAAGAAAAGTTGCTGACTTGAGAACAATAATATGCTCTAAAACCATACATGCATTTTTCCTTTTAATTGGTTTTATTATATCTGTACATTTTCTTATCCTCTTCTTTGAAGATGGAATTCTATCATGAAAAACTCAAAAAAAGAACAAGTAAAGTGTCCACCCATTCCTTTTGTGACTGCATTTAATGGAAAAGAGGCTCAAATATGGTAGCCACATGAAAAAGCTCTCCCTCTTCCCTTTCCAAGGCTAAGGAAAAAGTCTTGGATTGTGCTCTTTAAAGTTCTGAGAGAAATTGGAGTGACAAACGGTTTGTTTTGTTTTTTATTTTTTTTTCCTGGGATCTTGCCTCTCAAGAATGCCTGTTCATTTTCCATCTCTTGCAAACCTTAACCAAAGCACACTAAAAGATGGGGCTGGGGAGCACACTTTGGCAGCTCCTTACCTGAAATATAAACACTAAGTGGCTCATCTATAGCGTACTAAAAACAGTCTGAATCTTTGCCTGAGGATGTCCCAAGACCCAAGTCTGAAGTAGCCAAAACAGCCGGAGACTACAAAAGGACTCCATAAGTCTGCCTCTGATCTTTGTCTAAGTTTGACACTCATTCAGATTCCCAAAGCTCAAAATATTTTATTGCTGCAGACAGGAGCATGTAGAAGATACCATGTACTTACTTTCTCCCATCCGTAAAGTAAGCATGTGATGTTTAGAACTGAAATATAAAGTGAACTAGAAATGGATCCAGAAAATTCTACCACTTTCTCATCTTCATACATGAAATTCACAAGGCACAGAAATGTCACAGAAAAGTAATACTGATATGAAATATTTGAAAAAACAATAAAAACTCAACCTACAAACCAATTTAATTTTTTTTTTTTTTCAGCCCCACTGTTCCCTTTCAAACTTTGTGTGTCATTAAAAGTGATTCCTATATGGAATTGTTGTCATATTTGATCTATATATTCATGCAGTCATTGTAAAAAGTGTAGGCTGGTTTTCATGGTTCTTAAGAGGAACTAAGATAATAATTCAGAATTAATGTATTTATTCATATTGATATTGAGATCAAATTGCTATAGCAATGAAAAATTGCATACAGAGATTAGTTCTCTGAAATACAATATCTATTGATCCAGTTTATCAGTTGTGTCTCGAAATCCCAGCACTTTTAACTACGCTAACCAAAATTTTTTGTTAGCTGGCATACAGAGATGTGTATTCCTCTATAAAACTGCACACAGAGAGGCCCATGAGGCTGTATCATTCTTCCTTGATACTGTGCAGACAATAGCAGTGAGCACACATATTTTAAGTCTGGCATTTGACAGATAGCACAAGATAATTTTATAATTTTCAGATCTGTAGTGCATGTTTTAGAATTCTGCTCTTATTTGTCATCCATTGATAGCTTTTCAACTCTGGTGCAACAATTAATCCTGAATAGAAACACTCTATAGAATAATGTAAGATATTAGAAAAAAAGTTGACTTGATCTGTTGCTGTTTGCTATTTTGCTGTAAGTTGATAATAATTTCTTCTCATGCAGAAATAAAGATGATTAAAAGATAGTTTGAACAATAAACTAAGTATAACATTATTATATAGTATTCAGCCACTGTAGGTTGCACAGCTGTTGATATGCTGCAAACTAAAAGCACAGTTGTTTTTTTTTTTTAATATATTACATGATTGATCTGATTTGCAACAAAGGAAACAGGAATCAGATGCACTGAGTTGTAACTGTGGCAATTGGCGTGTTTTCATAAAGTTCTGGTTGTCGTGGTATTAAGACATTATTTAGTGTTTCCTATTGGGTGTTGGGAGGATTATCAAAGTTGGAAAAATTTTAGCGAAGGAAAGCTCTGGGACAAATTAATGTTATACAGCATTTTTACAGTAGTTGTATTTTGTTGGACTAACATTAGTACAAAACCTTTGTAGAACCACAGAAT
Source organism: Lagopus muta (assembly GCF_023343835.1). Taxonomy (NCBI): domain Eukaryota; kingdom Metazoa; phylum Chordata; class Aves; order Galliformes; family Phasianidae; genus Lagopus; species Lagopus muta. Next base: position 60,988,828 of record NC_064434.1, read on the forward strand.
ATTCTGATTTAGAGGAGACGCTAAGGACCAAGTCCAACTCCCAGAAAGAATTTACAACTTAAGACTGGTGGAAAATATTAGAATTATAGAAGTAAGATGATAACTTAAAAAGAAAGAAGCGGAAGTTTTTCTAGGCAAGTAAACTCAGGAGTGTGGTATTCCTGGTTGAAAAGCTCTATCTAGAGTCAGTGATATGGAGGTACAATTATTAGTTTCTTTATAAGCGCTATTAGTGTGTTTTTCTAGGCATGTCGAGTTGGGAAAGGGAGCTGCCATTTTTCTAGAACACTGAACATGAGGAATGGTACATTTTCTTAGAATACCAAAAGAAAATTCTAATCTGAAGTATCTTCAGAGAAATGTAGTGAATGTCCAACACTTCGGAGCAGACAGCCTACTTACCTGAGTATTTTGTTGCATTTACTTTATCCTAAAAATTAAGAGTTTTCTATCTTTCTTTTTTTTTTTCTCTCTCTTTGGGAGTTGCAATAAAAGTCACTGAAGCATTCACAAAGCAGAATTTACATAACAAACAGGATTTGATCATTCAAAATTAAGATAAAAATATACATTATATAAAAATGGAACCATAAAACAGGTCTTATATAAAAGACAGCAATTATTGGCCTAGGACAATATACTTGAAGATGCATGAGTAGGCTAGACTAAGATTCTTACTAAAATTTGATGTTGGCATCTCCTGGTTAGAATTCACATGTTCATGCCACATTTCAGGTAATTTATGTCCTCTGTATCAGTGAGAAAAATTGATGAAAGCAGAAAGCAATTAAAAAAAAATTCTGGATCTCTGTGTACTAAACCCATATCTTAAATAGTCCAGAATAGAGGGAGATTTCTCTTAATTTTTTATTTAGTTTATGCTACATCATTGCCTAGAAGTCCTAATCCAGATTAGTGACTGATGGAAAACATTAGTATTTATATACCGCAAAACAAAACAGTCACTGATCTGGATTAGGACTTCTATGGTTGTACTCAAAGGGAAAATATATAAATATATGAGATATATATTTGCAGTGTTCAAACTGGATGCTTAGTTCAGGCACAGGATGTGATTAAGATCCTTTTCCCTGCTCTTGTTGTGCTCAGTCTTCCACCTTGGTAAACCAGAACGCGAGCGGCTTGCCTGAGGGATCCTGTGGTGAGTCACTGTTTTGGATCTCCCTGTCCACAATCCTTTTGGTTTTTGGACACACTGCTTCAGCCGAGCTGAGGCCAGCCAGGTCTGTGATGGATCAGAAGCAGCAGATACAAGAAAGTATTATCTAAAATCAGTTGCTTCAGAAATCAAGGAGGCTGAACTTCCAAAGTCCTACTACAAGGGAATTTTGTAAGACAACTGCATTCTCATCAATTATGCCTGTTTTCACTCGATGCAAATCTAGACCAGTGTATTTTTTGTAGTGGTACAGATGCTGACTATAATAGATCTTTTGCATATGTTCCAGTAGTTTAATCTGTTTTCCTTGTATCCTGAGTACAGTTTCTGCTTGGAATGAAAAGATTCTACAATTGTGGTAGTCCTGGTCTTTCTAAGTTCAGCAGCTGTTTCAAAATGTATATATACTGCATATTTTTACATACAAAACAACTTGGAGGAGAGCACAGGAAAATGTAGAATTCAAATTGATTATCAGACTAGTTTATAAATAATGAATAAAACAACAGTATATGAATGTACTGTGGCCTCACATATTTATGAGATATTGCAACAAAAACATTTTATTTAATGACAGACCACTGAAAATGAGCGTCCAGAGCTAGGCAGAATTTTAGACACAGCTAAACAGTTTTCCAGTGTTTCATACAAGGAACAACTGCATTCTCATTTATTTTCTATTTTCAAGTCCAACCTAAGGCTAACAAGAAGTATTCGTGTAACAAAATTCTTCTGCTTGTGAACAAAGCAAAAGTCACATAGTCTCCTTTGCATTGCAAAGACTTAGGATCTATCTCTCAGTCTTAAAATCTTCCAGTTCCACAGATAAGTGACTCTGTGTCACACAAGTCCTTGGGATTCTCTGTGGTTATATTTCAGATCAATGGTAATGTCTTTGTATCAATCATTCAGCTGAAACTTTACTGTTGAAAGTGATCTAGTCAAGTGATAACAGCTGTTAAGACAGCAGCAATTTGGCAATTGCATTTAAATGATTAAGCTGAACTACGCACATATTGCAAACATGTCAGTTTATCTCAGAACAATATGCCATATAACAAAATCTTTTTTTTTTATTTCATCTGTGTAAAATCAAAAATTTTGAAAGACGCTAAAAAAGTATGGATAAACAAATTTTTTTACCTTGACAAATATGACTCACAAGCAGATGCTTCTTATTCAGCACAAGTCTGTGATTTCTCTTCCAGTTAAGGAAAAGTGATTTGAAATATGAGAGCTACTACTTGGACAAGTGAGTACAACTATGAGTTCACTGTTTGAGTTCCTATTTATGTATTTTTTGTTGCAAAAGTCATAGTGGATTAGGTATTTCAGAAGATAAAATCCACATGTTGGCAAATTAGGCTGCTACATTTCCTCCATCTTCAGAGCGAATTAGTAGTTAGTTCATATAGCAGAATTTAAAATAGTTTTGTAGTTGACAAAATGGTTACACAGCTACTACAAATCAGTAAACACGAAATATAAGTTGCATTTTATATAACCCTCTGGGAATAGGCACTGTGCTAAGAACTTTGGATATTATTAGTATTACTCAGTAATTTACTTTGATGAATGACTTTTCAACTTTACATTTCTTTCCTTTTATGGAAAAGCATGAAGAAAACCATGCATTATGACTATTAAGGGAATACTTGTACAGGAAAACCTGTCTGTGTATGACAGAAAGTAATTTTTTCTAACAGCTGTTCTTCATATGGCCTTAAAAGTAGCAGTAAGAATTTGAAATAACAGAGAAGATATGCTAGAATAGTATTATCAAAACTACAAAAAAAAAAAAAAAAAAAAAGGCTTGCAAGCAGATAGCAGATTTCCTTGCTGTGCTCCATTATGTCTTTGCGTGTTAGACATTATTTCAGAACAGAGTTGACTCTCCTCAGCTCCCGAAGCACACTGGCGCCATACTAGAATGTAGCATTCTAGATGACTCCAGCAGAATTGTTCGAGTCATTTGACATTAAAATAATGTTCAGTGACTCTGTCATTTTCAAGCAATTTCCTGAATAATTTCCAATCTATTAATATACAGGAAACTGCTGCTTAACAAAGGTTGGATTCAGTGTATCCAGGAGCACCATCTAATTATTAACTTCCTTTATTATCTGAAATGAAACCTGCTATGATACAGACTCATTTTCAATATCAGATAGTGAATATGGAAATGATGCACACAACCGACATCCTTGTATGAAAAATGGGAGTGCACTTATATTTTCATGTAGTCTAAGAAGTTTTATATGGAAAAATAAGATATGCTAACTATATAATGCTAGTGATGTACCAAACAGGAAAGAAAATATCTGTTTAACCACGAATTTGTTCTCTACATTTGCAGCTAAGAATGTAAATTGGTCTTGTTGATTAGAGCTATAAAAAGCCTAGATAACATTTTCTTTCTTTGATGGCCTTCTTGACCTGAATAAAACAGAAGATCTGCCTAATCTGTAATATGTACAACACAGATATTTTGACTATTTCTTTCAATTCTACCCTTGTTTTTTGTATCTTGATGTGACCTAGTAACAGTACTAAATGTCAAAAGTAAGAAATATGCATAACCTGACTCTTCAAGGTGCTGAACTTACTTCAAAATCATATCCAATGTTTTTTGTACTTACTTATTATTTTTTAGATAGCTAACAATTCCAGCTGTGAAGTGTACACCTGATTATTTTTCCATGGCATCACAGAGTGTACACGTTAAAAGATGTCTGTTCCAAGCTACTTTAAGCTTCATGAAAAGAGCATTGCTTTGCTAAATTGTCTGACAATATATTGTGAGCCAGTAGGAACTGGATCATTAAAGAGTTTATTTTCAGCAACCAGAACAATGAATGATGCTGGCAGATTGAAAGGTATGACATATTTTTGTACCTTGATGAATACTAAAGATTGTCTCTTCAAGAAAAATTGAAGGCCACGGTTGTTCCCATGTCAAGAAATAGATAAGCCCAAGGGGAAAAGCAAAGAGAACTGTGAGATAAAAATTGAACTGTTGAAACATGGTGAGTGAAATGCAGTAATTGTGTTAGTCATTATACTGTTGTCAATTAGATTAGCAAGTAGTTCTGGTAATGATACTGGATGGAGAAGTAGGGGAAAACTTATTTTAACTGTAACCACTTGGCTCACAGCAAATTACATAGTAAGTGCCTTGGAATTTTTGAGCTCAAAGGTGGTTTTTTTTAAACCTTGAAGTTTTGGATACTTACCTAAATCAATCTGGATCATTCTCTTCTCACAAGCACTATCTCTGGAAGGCAGAAAATACTTCTGATTCAAAATAGGCAGATTCCAAATACTCCAAATTGCAATTCCCAGTATTCACAAAGGAATCTTCTAGAAAGGTATCAGACTTCTGGTAAGGAGATCAGTTTAACAAAGCATTTGGTGTAACAAAGGGGAAGACAATAGATCAGGGCAAGTTAGGGGCTAAGTCCTTGATAAACACTGGTCTGAGTCCCCATTTCAAGGAGCAGAACTAAATAACAAGAATGTGACCATGTGCAAGACACTGCCAATTACTTTGGTGATGAAAAAAAGAAAGCAAACCATCTTTCTCACCTTTGCAGGCTAGGTGCAGCTTGGCTTTTGGCAGGAGATAGAAATGACACTTGTGGTTTCTATTGTACTAATGTACAATATCTGGCAGTTCTTCAGTACATGTAGCTAATGTTAGGTCTATAAGAAGAGGAGAAAAGTGCCAGAGACATAAACAAGCTATAAAAAACATACTTCAGATCCTCATCTGTGTTCTTTTCTTGAGACAATCTAAATAAAGGTCTGATTTAATGTTATTATTGTAAACAAGATAGTACTCTTAGGAATATTCTTAATCTAGTTGTAACATGACATATGAAAATCCTTTACATATGAAAGTTCAATTGTTTATTTAAGATTAACTGGTGTAAACTAATCTGAAATTAAAATACAGATATGCTCATAGCCTTTGCATTTTCATATCTGTTATTTTTTCAGGTAATACGTGTTAAGCTGGTAAATCTGTTAATACAGAAGAAATGAAGTTTAAAATAAGGCTTTGAGCAGCAGAATTTCTGTTGTATTTGTTTCACTTAAGAGTAAGAAAGGAAACCTGTAATAATAGTCATGAGTCAAAGTTGTGGTGGAAAGCTTCAAACTGGAGCATCTGTATTTGTTCACTAAAATTATGGCTTTAATAATTGCAAGATCATTGTGTCCAGTATTTATTACAGTGATGTTGTACTGATGAGACAAGTTTTATAAAACTCAATCTCTAATACATTCGTATTTTCTCTCTAGATGGAGGCCATACTTCAGATACATTACACTACTGACAGATGAGTGGAGACTGCAGAATGCCTGTTCTATTACTAGCTTCACAGAATAATTTTCTATTCTTGCTATAGCTAAAAACATTTCTATGCATGTGAAGCCGTCTGGGCAGGAGACAGGGAACCTGAAATGCTACAACTTTGTCTATGGCTAGAATAAGACTTAGTCAGGTGATAAAGAGTTTTATGTTTCATTCATCTTATCTTTGGTAATTCCATGTGTTATCCATGTGTTATTTCAAGACATAAGTTTCAACATTGCACTGAAAATGGAGATAAATGAAGAACAGAAGCTCATTTTAGCTTACATTCTCATCTTTATTTTTTTAATAGGAATCATAATTAGAAGATTCTTTTGAGTTTCTTAAATGCTTCTTCCTCTAGTTCATTTCAGTTTTTCATTTCTTGTGAAGAAGTAATTTGGGTAGACTTCTCAAGACTTCTCACTAGTTAGAAAGTTAATCACTGTAGAATAAAGTTTTTTTAAATCTACATTAGCAGGTAACTTGGCTCAGCAGCAGATTAGATATAACTTATGTCTACTATTTGAAGAAGTTGAGAATGGATGTTCTGAAATAGCAATATTCCTTAGATGAAACTTTTATCATAAACAAGATGCAAAGGAGATGGTTTAGGCTTTTGTGTTTCCATTAGGGTGGGGGGAAGGAGAGGAATTTTGTTTGTATACATCAAAGATGCTCTACGAACTGAACTGATGCCTTTACAACAGGATGACTGGAAGATTTTCTTCTGAATTACACTACTTTTCTAAATAAAAATGTTACTACAGGTGCAGCAAATGAGCACTGCTCCTGCAACTGAAATAGTAGTAGGCTCTGTATTTGATTTAATTGAATGACAATATATCTATTCTGTATTTTACATATTTTGAGTCCTGGTGATTTATATTTTACTTCTAATTTTCTCATTTTATGTTATTACTATTTTTCTAGTTTTTGCAGAAAACAAAAACAATGTATAGCATATAGCATACCCTATCTTAAAGGGTATCCACATCCGCAGTAGGCTAGAAATAGGTGAACTGAGGTCAGCACTTGTCTTGCTGAGTGATAAGTTTATATTTCTGAGTGCTGGCTGAGAATGGGGACTGTTTTTTTATTGTGTACACTTCTGAATAATAACTGTCAGGACCTAGAAGAATAGCCCTATAAAGCAAAACAAAACAAAACAAAAGTTCCATTTTGCAAAGGACAAAAATATGTTATAATCTTTAAGAGAAATATGGAAATTTTGATTGAATATAATGAATTTCTGCACCTATAGGCTGATATCTTCATTATCTCTACAAATGTAAGAGGTGATAATTATGAATTGGAAAGGCTGATAAAGAACACAATCTTCTTTTAGTTTTTGCATGTTAAAGAATGAAAAATTTGCCATCATATTTGTCAAGTTAAAAAAGATTCTTCTTAGGAGAACAATAATTGGTCTTTAGAAATAAATAAACAGAAAAATTTGCCCTTTATCCTAGGTAAGTAGGTCACTTGAAAAGTACAACAAACACAAAGAGCACAGGAACATTATGTAATAGAGAGAGTTCTCAGCTACAAAACACTGTTTTTCAACAGTCACCACCATTAGCTATGCATTTTTTATCAGCAGTGAGCAAGAGCCAGCATGTCACACTCTTAAATATCTTATTGGACATCTGGAATTTGGTCTATCTTTCACATTGCTGTTGCCACTGTTGAAATGCACCACCCACCACCTCACTGTGTTCACATCCACTGTTTGGTCTCCATAAATGTTCTGCAAGCATTAATGAATGTCAATAGGTGTCATTTTTTCCACATGGAGGAATTCCATGCCCCCCTTTTGCTTTATATGTACTTTCATGTTGGATGCTGTTTTGTCTCTGCTTCCATCTGTTGAACAGCAACAAAATGTAACAGAACACTGGTGGGAAGGTTCAGTCATCAACATCTGCCTCTTGATATCACTGGGCAACATAATAAAATTGGAGGCATTACTTTCAGAGCAGATTTTGTAGGTCCTATTTGAAAATTACATCCTGTTGCTGCATTCATGAAAGGTGATAGTGATCACACACTTTTCCTATAAGAATATAAATATGATATAAAGAAGGCAATAAGCCACAGACAGTAACATGATTCAATCCAATTCCAACTGAACTTTTTGTTATTCTTTGTTACTAGAAAACGAAACCTATTCTTAAATTAAAAATGATAATAATAATTTTTAAAAAGCTTTTAAGTAAACAGCAGAAATCTTGCAGTAAAGACTGGTAATCTGAGTGTAATTGGTTAATCAAATTTTACTGCAGCAGATAATGCAATTGAAGATGTACAGCTCATGGTATAATTGTTTCCAATTACTGGTAGGACTGAAATAGAGCACTAGCTATGAATTTCTGCTCTTTGTTTGTCAAAACCTTGTTTCTAAAATACTATGCATTTGAAATATAACACAGGAAAGACTACATTTCTTTTACCAGTGTGGCTCTATGAATTATGAAGTTGCTAAAACAGAGCAGTTTATCTATCCAGACAACAGTGGTGGCATCTTGTATATGCTGTTAGGGGAAGACAGGCTGCTTCCAGTGTTTGGTTGTGCTTCTGGCTTGAATTGAATAAATTCTCTTCAGAGAAGAAAAGATGTTGTTTCTGTCTGTTTCCTCAAATCAGTCATACGCTTAAAATGGCATCTGTAACCTGGTTGGAATACTTAGGCCACTAAAATTAGCATCTCATCAAATATTTCTTCTAATACAGACTTTATTTTACCAGTGCACAGTTCTACAAAGTTGTTAGCCAGCAGTAGATCATAAAAAGCAAATGTCTGTGTAAAAACTGTTTGTAAAGTCAGTGATGACTGATTTCTTAAATTATCAAATATCATAGTAGTGATGATATATACAGTAAATAGCCATTCCCTAAAGTGGTATGCAAACATAAGCACGAACTACCATAAAAATATTCGGTGACAGGTTTCGTAGACAGTGAGAGGCTTTCAGAAACATGCAATAGTATATGTTTGAAGCTAAAAGATTGCAATTACAGTTCCTGGTTCTGCAAAGAGTGTGGGGGAGAGAAACTATCACAGAGAGGAGAAATATGTAATATGTTCAATTGTTCTAGATTTATACAGAGATAAAATACGCAAATTGTGAAAAATTGAGCTCTTGCTTATGATAATACCAGGAATTTATCTAATATAATTCCTTTATAGTAACTATAGGTATGCTTGCTGTGTAATAAATACGTTGAATAACCAATTCTGCTAATGACACTGGGCCCACTGAAGAAGATTCTGCTGTTCACAGGTATTCTGCATGTTTGGTTCACAAAGCAAAAGTAATAGGCAAACTCTAGACTGCTTCAGACTGTTCCAGGGATGAAAAACTGACATATGGTTGGCATACTTGTATGATTAAACTTGATCTATAGAAGTTTTTCTATAGTCTATAGAGGTGTTTTTTTTTTTTCTCTTTAATTACTAATAGAGGACACTGTTTTTTAATAGATTGAAAGCTTCCTTGATATTTAACAACTAAGGACCGGAACCTGGTAGGCATCACTGCAATGTTTCTTCACAAAAAGTGTTATGAATAAATCTGTATCCCACCATTTGCACAGTACTTCTGTACTCTCATTGCCAAATCCCATCTGTGTGCTCAGTACTGTAAACTGATTATTCCCCAAATTAAGATAATTGGCCAATTAGCTGAAAGTAAAGGTAAATTAGACATTGTAAGCATTGCATAATTAGGTTTACTGACAGTTAATAAACTATTGTAGATACATAACATCCACAAAGGAATATCAGGAAGAGGAATAGTACTGATCTATCTAGAATTGCAAAATATTATTCTGTTGAAAAGAGTCATTTTAATTCTTCTTTTACTTTATTGTTAGTAATACCAGTATATTTTTACCAATGAATTTAATATATGTGAAAAAGTAATCAGGCAAAAAAATTGTCTCCTCTAAAACCATGAGCATAGAATGTTTTGCTGAGCAACTAACTGTTACTACTGGTAACTTCATGTTTAATGACTAGCTCTAACTAGTAATTAACAGTCATTTTGAAAGCCAAAGAGGAAAATGAAGATTACCAACAACAGGAATTTCAAGGCATGTTTAAGTCATCCTGGATGCTTGTTTTTAGTTGTTGTTGTTGTTGTTTTTCTGTTTGTTTGTTTTGTTTTGCTTTTATTTTTGTTTTTATTTTTCAATTAAATATTGATAATTCTGGATGCACACTCAATGCTTACAAAAAATCTCTGAAATCATAATTCCTTCTTTTCATCCCCTTCCCTTCTCCAACCTCACTCCTCAGAACTTTAGAAGTCCCTCAAATATTCTGGTTCTGCCCTTCCTCTTAAAGCTCTGAATTCTTGCTAGAGCTAAGTCTTGAATCCCATATTGGGTGGATTTCAATAAGCTTAGATATCTTGATGTCTTTTAAATTGAATCCTTACAGACAAGCAGAAGTAATGTGAGACAACTGACAGCATTTAACATTTGATGCTAAAATAGAAGTAAATCCTTTCAGCAGACAACTGATTCCAGTCTCCTGTGTCACTTCAATCATCTAAGAATACGAGCCAGAATCCAGTTTGGGGTTACAACAGGAATAAAATTTGGCATCTGAAGGCAGGAGTCTGGAAGGGTTAGATATCCATGCTCCCAAAATGCAAGGTCCCTGTGCCATGTCAGGGTCTCTGAGGTGTAAGACTTGGCTTCCATCAGCTGATACAACAGGCATGGGTCTCCTAGGCATTCCATGTTTGTTTGCTAGTCCTGTGACAGTTTTCCTGGCAATCTCAGCAATCCCAGGCCTGAACAGTGCAAGGGAACAATGCATTTAATTAACAATGCTGATCTTCTGAATCCTTCTTGGTGAGAATGCCCTGGGATGTTGTCAAGTCATCTATATTCAACCTGTCTGGGACTGTGGGGAGAATTAATTCATTTAAAGTTTTGGATGGTCAGAGTACAAAGTATTACCTTAGGTAGTAATGATAACTCTTGAAGTTGAATTAGTAGGTCAATATCTATGCATTTTGATAGATAACCAGTGTTTGGTCCAATTTTTATATGTACTTAATAGCCTAAAGGGTGGGAATGGATTTTTTTAGTTCAATTTTAGTAGAATAAAACAGCTAAAAAAATCTTACCTGTATGCCATTAGAAATGAACTCTTCAAATCCTGCTGACTCAACATTCTGCTGATAAGGGGAATTTTTTAAAAAATTCTTATTAGAAAGTTATATTTTGTAGGTAAAACACATGAACGATTGGGAAGTTATTCAGTAATGTATGCCTTATCATTGTCACTATTACTAATTCAATGCAAATTCACATCCTTTAGAAATTCAGATTATCAGAATATTCCTGTGATTATTATATAGTTGAAACAGAAAACAAAACTAAACAGGAAAGGCACTCCAACATCCAGGAATCAGATATTCTGATATTAAATGGCAGCAAAATTGCGTATTGGTTCATTTAATGGCATCTATCAGTTCAAGTTAATACATATCCTGGTCAATTCTTAAGATCTTGTTAACTGTCATGTCGCTATTTTGAAATATGCTGTATAATTTTATGAATTACTGTCTTCACATAGCTCAGCATCATATCTATGCTCTGTTAAATAATGCACTTTTATTAGGTATGTTGTGGAATTCAGAATTCAGAAAGTTACAGTATGTCAGTGTGAAGGCCTCTTTCCTCAAATGAAAACTTACCTATATTTAGTATTACCTGGAGATATCTGCAAATGTCATATACAGACCTTTTGTTTTTTCTTGACCACTCCAAGCTGCATACAAGGTAAATATTTAGCTAACTGCTTTTTCACTTTTATGAATCCAAACTATTCCCTGCCCAAAACCAACCTCGTAGACTCTGCAAATATTTCCCTGTCTGGCTGTGCAAAGAGCTTACCTGACTGCAGTTTAATAACTTCTTACTCACCTCTTTGAAAACATAAAGGTCATTAGCGTGCTTTTTCCTCTTCTTCCTCCCCCCATGAAAATTATTCCGAGGACAAATTTAAAACATATCCTGAAAGAATAACATTACTTAGGGTTCTAATATTTAGCTAAGACTATTGATGTATTTTGTCCCAAATTTCTCAGAATTTTAGATATAAAGCATATTCTCCACAGCAGCATGTACACTCTGTTGTCATTCTCTTGATTTAAGAGGGCAATAGGAGCACAGAAAAATTCAAGCTAGAATGGATCTGAGGAGGTCCGTAGTCCAATTTTGTCTTGCTCATAGGATCAGCTATTGTACCAAATCAAGTTACTCTGGGCTTTATCAAGTATTGAAAACCTGTGAGGTTGGAGCCTACAAAACATTTCTGGGTAACCTGGTCCAGTGTGTGACCGTCTTCACGCAGGAAAGGATTTTTCCCATGCAACCCGAACCTCTCTTGTTTCAGCTTCTCCCTATCCTCCCACAAGATTTTGAAGAACTTGGTTCCATCTTCTAGCTGATCTTCCTATAGGTGATGGACAACTGCAACTGGATCTTTCTGAAGCCATCTCTGGCCCCAGAATGAGCCAGCCCTGGTATCCCAGAGTGAGATGTTCATCCACTAACCATCTTGATGACATTCCATTAAATATAGTCTGGTTTATTGATGTCTTCCCTTTCCTGGGGAGTACAAAACTAGGCATGATACACTAGATGAAGTCTAATGACAACTAACTTAAAGGGATTGATCAGTTTGTTTCATCTCTGGTTGTAATCCAGGTCACACAGCTTAGGAAGCTGTTGCCCTTCTTTGCTGACAAGTCACGCTACTGGATCCTGCTCAGCTCTCCATCTGCGTGCATCCCCAGAGCCAGATCCCCAGTAAAGCTGCTCCTTACAGTCAAGACACAGCCAGCATTTCAGCAGGGGCCTCTTCCTTCACAGGGGCAGGACTTTGTTCCTGTCCTTGTTGAATATCAGAACTTTCTTTCTGGTGCTTTCCCAAATCCTGTCTAGACCCACATGGAAGCCAGACCTGCCTTTAAGCGTATCATCCTGTGTACATGGTCTACTGTTGCAATTTCAGGCTCAACTCAGTAACAAAGTAGTTAAACTGAATAGACCCCAAAACAAACCTGTAGTATTCCACTTGTCTCAACCGTTACTATTCAATAATCCAATAATTTTTTTGCCCACCTACTTGTTCATTCATCCTGTCTGAATATTGAATACTAGAGCATTGTAGGAGAAATGTCAAAAGCTGATGTCAAGATAAATCACATCCCTTACTGTCCTCTTACCCACAAATCCGTAATTTCATAATGGAAGACAGTCACAGGTGTTCAGGTATGATTTGGCCATAGTAAATCCATTCTGACTAGATCCAGTCACTTTCTTCTCTCATATGCCCAGAGAATTCTTCCAAGAGGACTAGTTCAATGATATTCCCAAGGCTGATAAACCTATTATTCCTTGGAATGTCCTTTTGGCTTTTTTTTTTTTTTTTTTTTTTTTTTTTTAAAGAAAAAGGAAGCTACGACAATTACAAAGAGCACAGGAACACTATTTGATAGAGAAAATTCTCATCTAAAAACACTTTTTCAGTATAGTTATCACCATTAGCTATGCATTTTTATCAGCAATGAACATGAGCCTACACATCATGATCATAAATATTCATGATGTCTGGAACGTGGCTTCTTTCACATAGCTGGTGTCTCTGCTTGAAATGCCATCAGTCAGTGCCTCCTTATGCTCACACCCACTGTTTGGTGCATGCATTCAGCACGTTGTCAATGAATGCCAACAGATGCCATTTTTCTTTCCACGTGGAGAAACTCAGTGGAACACCTTTGTTTCATATGCGCTTCCATATCTGATATCTTTTGTCAGACTAACCCTCACTGCCATCTGTTGAATGGCAACAAAATGTAATGGAGTATTAGCAGGAAGATTCAGCCTCAATTCCTATACCACCAGCAGTCACCTCTGACGTTGTGGGCTGTAGTGGAAGTGCTAAGTCATGGCTTGAAGCAGTGATTGAGCACCTGGTGGGGAAGGCAGGGCCAACCTAGGAGATCTCAGGAGCATGCAAGGCACCTGAGAGACTAGAAGGGGTGGAGTCAGGATCCACCCCTTCCCAGATCTCATTTAAAGGTTGGCACTGGAGGCATGTATTATCTTGCTAGAGATCCCTATGTATCTGAGGATTTCTGGAGGTAAGTAGATGTTGTCCTTTATTTCTGTGCCCATGGCTGTTGCATTTGAGCAAGTTTCCTGCAGGTTAGGACCTTGTTACTCTGCTGTGTTTTCCACTGTGTTATGTGGACCAGCAGAATAAAATGGGAGGTGTTACTTTTAGAGTAGCCCTCATATAATGTGGAGAGCTCATTGAGATACATAAAAGTTATCTGCTTCTGGACTATAGCCATTCTGCAGGAGCTCAAGTCTTTCTGTATTTTCAGGGTCTGAAAATTTTTTGTGGAGGAGAGAAAAGAAAAGGAGAAAAAAAACAACACACTCTCAGAATTCAGTAGGGAATTAAATGTTCTCGGCAGCTTAGAGGTTCTATTTCATCCTCACTAGAGGAGAAGGCTCGTGAAAGAGAATATTTCTGTATTCTTGTTGTGTGTGTGTGTGTGTGTGTGTGTGTGTGTGTGTGTGTGTGTGTGTGTATTCACCTATTAGAGACTTCTCCATGGGCTACCAAAAGCAATGAAAAAGGCCAATAGACCTTTAAAGTTAATGACTTATGAGCTTTTGCTGAACTTAGAGCAAGAAAAAAGTTGTCTTTTTGAAGAAACATTGAGCAGAATCAAAACTGCAAGCTTGGAATTGTTTCCTGGGGGAAGTTTGTGAACAGGTGGCCAAAAAAAAAAAGGGGGGGGGAGGGGGAAATGCATGTTCTTTTTTTTTGTTTTTTTTTTGTTTTTTTTTTGTTTTTTTTTTTTTTTTTTACTATAGCTATCTTTCTTTTTTGAATCTTTGGAAACATTGATTTTTAGAGAATGGTAACTATTCCTCCATGAGTTACGCAGCTTCCAAAACTCTGCAGAACTCATAATCTAGTCCTCAGAGTAACGAAGCATGTTCTTCTAATTTCACTGGAACTAATAATAGGAAAAACTAGTAATGTAGAAGAAACATATCTTGATAGTATCAGGCACCTCAACACTGAGATAGTGGAACAGAATGGACCCCAAATAGATTCTTTCACTTTATAAAGTAAAGAGAATTGGTTGTTTTTTTTTACTGTTAAATAATTTTACTAGAAAATAAAAGTTCTCCATATACCTAATAATACATGTTACTCCAAAATAAGTATATAAATTCCACTGAAAACTTCCTTAAAATAGACAAGAATCTTCATTTATGTGAACCAGAATTTAATAAAATAATCACTGACGCTGGAAGAATGGAAGTGAGAATTTCATCACTTCTGTTTGCTCTTCTTCCTTAAGTCTTAGCTCACATACCCTCTTCTTGCTGTTTTTTTTTTTTCCAAAAGAAATCCGTACTATTTTTTTAAATTGAGCTTTAAAAACCTGAATTTGCCATTTAATATAAGCATATCAGCTGAATTCCTATTGATTTAGACTTGCAGAGGACATTCAGTCTGCCTTCATACTCACTAAGGAGAGTTCCCAAGATAGCATTCTGTAAAAGCAGCTGAGGGTAGTTGAATGGTAGATCTGCGGCTAAGTTGTGACTGTGGTGAGAAGTGACTCAAGACAACCTTCTAACAGCACTTGGCAATAGAAGCATTTCAAAGATGCATCTAAACAGGCTTTATCCACAATGAACCAGAAAAAATATTACATAAGTAGTCAGCACCTTCATCTGAAGCACAGTGGCACTTCATCCTTGATCTGACGCTTAGTTTGTTCTGTCATTCCTCATAAACTAAGCTGGATTGCTGGGATGAGATTCAACAAGGCCAAGTGCCAGGTCCTGCACTTTGGCCACAATAACAGCATGCAGTGCTGTAGGCTTTGGGCTGAGTTGCTGGATGACTGTGAAGAGGAAATGGACCTGGGGTGTTGGCTGATGTTCAGCTGAAAGTGAGCTGACAGTGTGCCCAGGTGGCCAAGAGGATCAATGCCATCCTGGCCTGCATTAGAAATAGCATGGCCAGCAGGATGTAATCATCCCCCTGTACTCCTCACTGCTGTGGCTGCGCCTCGAGTACTGTGCTCTGTTTTGGGCCCCTCACTACAAGAAAGACATTGAGGTCCTGGAATGTGTCCAGGGAAGGGCAGTGAAGCTGGTGAGGGGTCTAGAGCACAGGTCTTATGAGGAGTGGCTAAGGGAGCTGGAATTGTTTCTTCTGGAGAAGAGGAGGCTTAGAGAAGACCTCATTGAATTCTACAACTTTCTGAAGGGAGGTTGTGATGAGGAGGAGTTTGGCCTCTTCTCCCAGGAAACAAACAGGACAGGAGAAAACAAGTTGTGCCAGAGGAGATTTAGGTTAGACATAAGGAAGAACTCTTCCTCTCAGAGAGTGGTCAGGCACTGCCCAGGGAGGTGATGGAGTTGCTGTCCCTGTCATTGTTGAAGAGATGTCTGGATGAGCAGCTGCAAGACTATGGTTTAGTTTGAGGCAGCAATGGAAATGAGAAGATGGTTGGATTAAATGATCTTGTAGGTCCTTCCCAACCTTGTGATTCTATGATTCTGTGATTAAACTCACTTTTTGGCCTTGGACTAACTCATTTCTCCCTCAATATACAGAGTCAGTACTGAGACACATACTGAGCTGTGCTGTGTTAAGTGAATCTCTTCGTGTTCGCTATCATGAAATAAATCTCAGTCTCTCAGTTGCAACTGTATAAGATTTTTTTAAACATATGTAGCCCAGTTGGTGTAATTCATCAAGGAAAGTCCTACTGTAATCAAGAAGAGTGTTATTTTCTAAATCAGACTTGTACAGAGGTCTGATGAGAGTGCTCATCCTTTCATCTGGAAAGCATTTTTTCCATATTTGGACTGATCCTGAATTTACATTGTTGGATTCTCTAGTTTTAATTCTGTTAGGTTTTAGCATAGTACAGTACTGAATAAAAATAAATAAAAAAAAAAAAAAAAAAAAAAAACAGATACAGCTACCTTCATAGGATAGGTTCTCCAGACTTTTAATTGTCTTCATGGCCCTCCTCTGTACATGTTTCCAAAGCTTATTTCTTTCTTGTGCTGGGGGACCCAGACTTAGATGCAATACTCCAGATGGGGCCTTACAAAAGTGGAGCAGGGGGAGGATGATCACCTTGGTTCTCCCTATTGACCACCTCTCTTTTGTTGCAGACCAGGACATCACTGACCTTCCCTGTCTGTAAGCTCACACTGCTGGCTTGTGTCCAGCTTTTCATCCACCAGGATCCCCATGTCCTTTTCCACAAGGCTACTCTAAAGGAGTTCTTCTCCCAGTCTATACACATATATGGGGTTTCTCCAACTTGAGTAGTATACCTTGCACTTGGTCTTGTTGAACCTCATTTCATAGGACTTTTCTAACTTTCCCTCATCGGAAACGGAAGTGATTTTTAATGCTATTTTACATTAACTTGACAAATATTAAGTACGTAACCCTAAAATTTATTCCTGTAATATTATTCACCGTGAAGTAGAAGCTTACACTTCTCTATAAAAGCATTTAAAATTTCAGACCAGTTTTTTTTCCTAAAAGCAAAGGTAGAGATGTAGTGTTAGAGCCTATCATATTCTGAAGTTGTCTTAGTTATCTTTGTGACTCTATATACTATCTGTGCATATCTATACACTATCATTTTTGTGATCTCCTTTACCTGATGTGTGCTGGTGAACTTTCCCATCATGTTAATGGAATAGCACAGTGGTCTCAAGTTTTGTCTATTTATGAATTTATACAATTTATTTCCCTCATAGATACATCAGGAAATATTTACAACCTTATATTAAATATGAAAAACTGTCTTAATATTCCAGGCAAAATTTATGTTTGCAGCTTTTGTGTGCCTATATGTCTTAAAGATACTTCTTTCATCTATGAGCTCTGTAGCTCTTTACAGTGCTTCCAATATTGTGTCATCAGAGCATTATATATATGAGAACATATCTCTTAAGATGCACTGTAATACTTAAAGAAATGTCTTCGCCTTTAGCTGGATGTCAAGTCTTTCTATTTATTACTATTTTAAAATATTGTATAAATAAACAGATCTTTCGTGTCTTTCCTCAGTAGAAAGAAACTATAAATGATATTCTTGTATTTCAATGGAGACATTGAGTTAAACATTTTCAGATGTCACTGACAGATCTCTCCTCAGTTGGAATCTTTCACACTGAATTTTACTTACACTTTTTTAGCCTTCCATAAATAAAAAAGAAATGGACAGGGGCTATATTCCTCAAGTGTTTATCAAAATCAGAAATGTTAACAAACTTGATATTTGATCTGCTGATAAGGCAGTGACAGCACTGTTTAAAAAAGGAATGAAACTGCTGAATGTGTAGCTCTTCACAGGTTTTTAGAAATGAGTGAAGTTGACAGTCCTTAAAACTAGCTTAACCTCTCATGGTTCAGGCATACACAGCTGGATGTTGTGATTTTAGGAAAAGATGTGACATAAGAATGAAATTTGAATAAATGCAGACAGTGTGAATAAGGAAGTTTTAAGTTCTATCTTCCCATAGAGGCACCCTTAAGGAACCTCTGGAGGTTAGTAATGGATGAAGAAACTCTATGACTTTTGAATATTTTTTAACTGTAGAAGAACAGAATTAATGAATTGTGTAGTACCAAATGCATGCTTCATTTTGGTTTGAAAATGGTGGTTTCCCATCTTCCATCAACAAAATTGTTATTATACATTACAAAATGGAACCTTCCTACCCATTAAAACATTATTGTCCTTGTGTACCAACAGTGTCATTTTTATACATGACTGAGATCTGCCCTCCCCTTAGAGTCTCTGAGCTGCACAGTATAAACCTTCCATGTGGAGTATGTTTGGTTCTGAAGGCAAGGATAGTCACATGGCTCTGAGTAGCCTCTTACACAATGATGTAGTTTAAGCACACCCTAAACTGCTATTAAGGGACTTACTAATTTTTTTTCTGCATCAAACTGCTAGTGTTCTGTCAAATGATCACAGAAGAAATGTTCCTTATGGGTCAGACAGAGGATGTAGTCAGTGCTGGAACAGTGGGATTGAAGAGTGAAGAACAGTGTCACTACATAACAACAAAAGAAAAAGACTCGGAAGAGAAGGTTTCCAATTAATGTTACAACTATTTATCCTCTGCTCCTTCTACCAACACTTGAAGAAATGCAAGTCTGCTCTCATTTGGCTGCTGGTAATTGCAAGATGTCTGAAGTCAAATCATAGACGGCTAACAATATTTAGAGAAATAAAAAGATCATTTCCTCTCAGGAAAACTCTGTCTGAGAAAATGTGGCATCTTGAAATCTAAATGAACACTTTGACAAATTTACAGAAGATGGACTGCAGTGACTTAATGGAAATTGAGTTAAACATAGGCGCGTGCACTGTAAGATCCCATTAGCGATGTTGGAAAAGCACAGTAAAATAAAATGAAGTCTGTGTTTTATAATGGCATTTTCCTTATGAAAAATGCCTATGATGTAACTTAAATTAGAATAGTCTATATCCTAAGAAGATGGGCTGATGAAGAAATTTTGTTTTACTTTAGTGTGTGTGTATATATATATCATTTGTAATACTAATGGCTAGCAGTAGAAAAAGTTTTTAGGATTTGAAACTTTAAATATTAAATTAGCTAAGTTGAGCTTTGTAATAAATTTTAAATCCTGCTACATGGAAAGTGAAACTTTAACACTTAATTAGAAATTTTGTAATGGATAGTCAGTACACCAGGTGGACCTTGACAAACTTGGAAAGTGGGTCTGTGTGAACCTAATGAGGTTCAACATAGTAAAGTGCAAGGTTTTGCACGTGGGCCAGAGGAATCCTGGTTATGTACGCAGACTGGGAGTAGGACTTCTGAGTCTCCTTGTGGAGAAGGACTTGGGGATTCTAGTGGATGAGAAATTTATTTGAGCCAGCATTGTGCTCTTGTAGTTTGGAATGGCACTGGTATTCTGGACTCTTATCAGAAGAGGGGTGGGGAGGAGGTGACTGTTCATCTCTGCTCTGCCATCATGAGTTTCCATCTGGAGTATTGAATCAGGTCTGGGGCCTCCAATGCAGTAAAGATGTGGAGCTGTTAGGGTCCAGAGGAGGGCCATGAAGATGATCATGAGGACTGGAACACCTTCTGTATGAAGACAGGCTGAGGGAACTGGACTTCTTCAGCCTGGAGAAGAGAAGGCTGAGAGGAGATGATATTGCAGCCTTCCAGTATTTAAAGGAGGATTCTAAACAGGAGGGGATTAAACTTTTTATGAGGGTAGGTGGTGATAGGGCAAAGAGGGAGGATTTTAAGCTCAAGGAGGGAAGGTTTAGATTAAACGTTGGGGGAAGTTCTCAGAGAAAGTGGTGAGGCACTGGAACAGGCTGCCCAGAGAAGCAGATGCTCTGTTCCTGGAGGTATTCCAGACCAGGTTGGATGTGGCCCCTGACAAACTGGTCTAGTACCAAATCTGGAGGTTGGTGGCCCTGCTTGTGGCTGGGGGCTAAAACTTGTTCATACTTGAGGTCCCTTCCAACCCAAGTCATTCTATGGACTGCAGAAATTATGTATTACCAAGCCTAATGAGTGGCAATACTAAGGTATGATTACTCTGCAGTTGGGATGTACAAACTCTACTGGAATCTCATAGTCACTACGTAGGTGCAAATTCCCCCACAATGGCATATCTTGTCCTAAAAGTAGTGCTATGGTGTTTGTACTACTTTTACCTGCACAAGCTAGTGAGCCAGTGCTCTTTGCATTCCATAGTCATGCCTTCAGCAGCAGCATGGATGCAATCTCACTTAATAAGATATGCTTTCTTACATGCCTCGTGGTCATGCACAGCAGACGTGCCTTACTGTTGCCAGTGTTGTTTCTCTTATCTGACCAGCAGCTTTTGTTTGCTTCCTATAAACTGTCTGCTTCAGGTGTTGCTCTGAACTCAATCCCTCTGGGCATCCTGTTATTTTTCTACAGCTCCATACATCTATGTTCAGTTAGTAATTCCTTATCATAACGGTATGATTTCTTCTCACAGGGGCAGACGGTCTCATTAGGTTATTTGTATTATCTGGCTCCTCTTCTTTATCTGAAGAGGAAGCATATGGGCAACTTCTGAACAAGTGAAAATAAAACATGATGTACAGCAGGCTGAAGGAGAAGTCTCAACAAGCTGTAGGAGCAGTCCTTCTTTCCCCAAAGAGCATTCCTAATGGCAGGATTGTCTCTCCTACTGAAGATTGTAAGGGAAGGGATTAAAAACAAGCTCGAGTAGCAAAACTCAGCTTCCAGACAAATTCCTCTGGACTGATTAAAAATGCGTTATCCAGGTTTACGCTTTAAACCTGTCTGTTGTTGAACTCGCAGTGAAAAGCAAGGATTTTTGGCAACAGATAAATATTTGGCACAATCCTGAACACTGTTCTGAAGATTTCTATAGAGTACAATGTCTGCAGAAATGAAAGTGGAAGCTCTCAGCTAGTTTTGCACCACTCAGAAAGCTTTAAAAGCAAAAGAAATGTTCTGAGGTCTTGTTTATTTGCATATAGATACACATTCAGCTAAAGAATTGTATGAAGGTACAAATTATTGTAAAGACAGATGAGAAAGCACAGATAAAAGTAGAGTCTCCTTTCTTTAGAAAACAGCAGGATCTGAAGACTCTTTGTAGTTCTGTCCTTTCTGGATAAGATTTTGCAGTTTTCCCCTTAGCACAGTGCTGAGAAATCTGGGCAGTGCTGACCTCTTTCTTGCTTCCTTGAGACAAGCCAGTGCTTGGAATCCCATTGGTCTGACTTCAAGGCAACACATTCAGAGCCCTGTTAATTCCTTTTTTTGGTCTCAGGGACATTAGGAACGCCTGAATTTCTTACACTTCCTCATGAGCCTCTGGCACTCTAACATTTATTCAGACTTTGGTTGACCTCCACTGCCTTCATGTATTTTTAAAGTTCATCCCTGTGTAACTGTCAATATGTCAATCTTGCAGCATGGAAATAAGAAGCTTTAGGGTGGCTCAAATAACACTCAAACTGTTAAGTCAAGTGTGATTGTGATTTTAAAGATCTTGCTGTTTTTGGATGACATTTTACTAATATAGTATCTATTTTCATCTTCATTGTTGGAAAATATGTTGCACTTCCTAACTAGCTTACCTTGTGATTTCTGAATGAAATTGTAAGTTAGAAACAATCTGGGGAGAGAAAATTTACCTCAAATATTTTCTGAACCAGGTTTTTTTTTGTTTGTTTGTTTGTTTTTTTTACCCTTTGGTCATTTATAATTATGTAAGCAACCTTTCCCAGAACGATAAAAGTGGTATCATCCTGAAGCAGAAAGTAGACGTTAAGTCATGCAGAATAGGTTTAATATAATATTGGAATAGAAATAAGGCCTTCAACGCAGTATATAAAATGTCCAAGTAATTGAGTTCTAGTATTGAAATTGAATTCTAGGAGCTCTACTTAGGAAATAAGTGAATACCATGAGTCAGTTTAATTCTCTGCTGAAAAGAGACATGACTGTTATCTAATGTGTCACATTATGTGTGACTTATATTCCCATCTGTATGTAGCTGCAGGGGTTTAGCACAGCTCTATCCCTGTTTTGGACATTACAGCTCACTGTATCAGCATGGTAGGTTTAATATGATTTTTGCATGTCTTTTCCACCTTAGAACCTCAGAAAATACTGTGCTGTAGTTTGCCTTCATCAGACCCACCATCAGAAATAAGCAGTGTACAGTTCAAAGTCGATCAACCACTTCAAAGCAGCTGTTGTAGCTCAAAGCAAGACCATTTTTCATCCTCTAGCCTGTATGTACAGAAGAATACATGTAAGAACAGACAGCATGAAAGAGCTGAAAAAAAGAGTTTTTGCTTCAAAAATGTCCATTTTATTCTCAGAAACCTTGCCTTTAGAAACTGAATTTTCTGTGTAAAGCTGCCTCCAGCTCCATCTGCCTGTCTTCAAGACTGTGAGTGGATGCTAAGAACCAAATGTAACCTGATCAATATTGTTGTGAAGACCTTTTTTGTCAGTCTGGAAATGCACCTTGAGTGTGGTGAGCTGTGCTCTGATGCAACAGGAGTAGGCTCATGAGTGCATGGTGTGATGTCTCATAGAAAGCATTGAGATAGTCACACCTGGAGGTAGTGTGGTCACAAAACTCTGCCCTAACCACAGCCTTCTCAATGAAACAAAATTAAAAAAAACAACTGAATTTTTTAAGTACTTGTGCTAGCTGTGTGCCTGCTAGTCCTGGAGACTGAGCAGGCAGCTCAGGGACTTCCCCTCTCCTTTCCTGTGTCGTCAGCTCTTCCTTTCAGCAAGGCACACCCCAGGGACATTTCCCATTGAACAAGGCTGTGTGAAGCATCAGTGCCTCAGCTATCTGCCACCTTGGTTAAACCACAGCTCTTCTGCTGACACTCTTTTGCAAATATTTGGTTACCCATGTGGTGTTCTCCACTTCATCTGTCAGCTCATATTATGTGTTGCCTTCTGCTTTCTATCAAATGATATCCTTATCTGGCACAAAGAGTTTCATTTGGTCTTTCCTCTTTCTTCCTATAACTTAATCTTATTTATTTATCTTTTTAACTTGCACTCATTTTCATTTTTTCTTTTTTTTTTTTAACATTCATTTTCTTCTTGTTTCTGAGTCTGTCTCCTCACAAAACTTTTTTCTTCCTTCTTTCCTGCTCCATTTTGTCTTTTTTTCCTCTTTCAGGGAAATCAACAGATTTTATGATCCTCAGCATTAATGATTTCTTGTGTATTCCTTTCCGATTAGATTGATAGCACTATATCATGGTGTTGGATTAATTTGTTTTATTCAGTGACATTTCCCGGATGAGAATTTAAATCAAATTAATGCATTCACTATTAATATAGAGCTCTGATAGGAATTCTTTTGCATGAAGCTCTGGAAAAAAAACCAGTCTTCAAATCCAAATTCTTTAAAGCCACATGCTGAATTTACAATTAATCCCCTCCTACACATACATCCCACTTCATTAAACACCTTTGCTCATCTTAAGGTCACCACAGTAGTCCTGTCTCTTAACTTCACAGTGCTGAGTCCAGAGGTACCGCTTCTAATTTTTTTTTTTTTTTTTCTATTCCTTTAGTTTGTGACATCTTTCAAACTAATTGAAGAAGAGTACTGTCTGGTATCTTGTGGTAGATAAACAATCCATCAGCCAGAATCCCAGAAACAAAGCAAAAACTTAAAAAGTTTATGATGTTCATTGAAATGCTTTCCATTTTTTGAAGTTCCTTTACCAAACAGAAGATTTAGATTAATAATTTTCCTAGGAATTCTTTTTCCTGTCTCTTGAAAGAAAGCAAGATTAAAGCAACAATCAGATGTTAATGTTTAATACTTGTCCTTCAGTGTTCTGATGTCAATGATTTGAAGAAAACATCATATTTCTGTAGTTTTAGTAAGATACCTAAGGGACTTAGCAAACAGATGGTGGTCAAAAAAGCTTCATAATACAGCTTAAGCTCATGTGAATGACAAATATGGGTGTTTTTGTCCTTTTGGAAACCCCCAGAGTCTTCCTCTGTCAGGAATGAGATTAGCTGTTGTCTTTAAATCATCAAAGTCTGAGATCAAACAAGGCTCCTAATCTTAACAATTCTTTTCTCGTGTAACTTGTTTTAGTTATCAAGGTCAAAACCTGCAGCTCTAGTAATACTTTTTCCCGGTTGCTGTGACAGTACTGAAGGAAGTTACAAAGGGATGGTAAGGGCAAGTAGGACAGTAAAGAGAGAAATTAGATTCCTTCAAATAAAGAGATGCAAATCTTCGTATATTCTATGCATGCTAGATACAAAATGAAGATTTTATCTTCAAAGTACTGAGTAGCAAATAAATTCAGCATTTTTACTTCCATCTTCTTCATTTCTTAATACTACTTCTGCCCAGCACTGGGTCATACTCATTTATATTAGTTAAGGATTTTCTCTCATCTTATTCTACTGCAACATTTTTTTTCTTATAGAATACATTTTGGGGAAGTTACAATTAACTTTATCATCAATTGTTATTAGGTAGCAAAATTTTTTTTTTTCTTGGTCAATTCCATGCAAACTCCTACTGGAGAGCTCTATCCCTCACTTTGAACAAAGACTTTCTGTGCTTGAGCCTGCACCCAAAGTAGGACACAAGAACAAAAGGAAGAAAGAAAACTCATGTAGTGTATTTGTCGGAAGTAGTTCCTCAAGACATAAAATTAATTGCCAAACCAGTGTTTCCAGATTTGAATTCCTACCTAGAATGTCCTCAGAACAAACCAATTCAAATTCATTGGCCATATTGGAGATCAAGAGTTGTGTCAGGCTGTATGTATCTGGATGATGTTTCTGGAGGAGCATGGATGTTTAAAATATGATTGTTTTGCCAGTAGAAGCTGTTCCTTGAGCAAAGTCCAACCTCTTCCTTCCATGTGCATGTAATTCACTTTTCTCAATCTTTCCACAGAGAAAAGCACTAAATTAGTAATATAACAAAGGGATATTTCCTGTGACAGGGACAGGCCTGGCATGGATTTACCATAATTCTTTTGTTGAACTAACAGCACACTGAATATTCTTTAGATTGCTGTAGTTTGAATTCTTTAACACTGTGCTCTCCAAAAATTTTTAGTCATCTCAATCAGTAAAAAAATGCTGATCATGTGTACCCAATTTAAGTATATTCTTATATTTATGAATTGTATATATATTGCTGCATTAATATGTAATATATATTATAAAACAGAAAACCAGGGGAAAAAAAAAAAAAAAAGGATAAGATAAGGATAAAATAAATGCATTTTGTTATTTTCACAGCTTATCTTATTTATAGTACAAAACTATTTTCTTCCTGCACCCTAATAGACTGTCTTGTACGTTACTTGGGGAGCATGCATCCATATTTGGAAAACAGTTTTAATGAAATTGTTGTGTAGAATTCTACACCTCAATAACAATAGTAACTAACAGTAACCAGGTATAACCCATCCACAGACCAACCATACATTTAAAGCTGATATCACATTCACACGAAAATTTCAAACTTTCGTGTCTAATTAATCTTCTGTTTTGACTCTTCTGGAATATCTGTGGCTGGTTTGAGTTAAAAGCATTTTATTATGGTATTAGGAAATGATGAAGACATGATCATAGTTTTCTGGCCACTTTTTCTCGAATAAAATTATAGAAATTAAATAAGATAGTTTGTTATTTATTTATTTTTTTGAAAGGGCTGTTGATTAAAAAATCCTAGGAGAAGGTCAGTGTAGCAGAATACAGAAGCAGGGCAACCTTTCTCAGAAATTGTTCCCCAAAGCGGGATGATGATGTGCAACTATCACACCATGAGAACACATGACTTAAGCTGCACCAAACTGCAGTTTTAAAGAGAGGACCTCACCTCTCTGCTCTGTTGCTTCTGACATGCCGGCAACTACAGTACGACTCTTACCAAAACTCTGATCCTAGAACTTTGACTGCTTGATAAAAAGGACATGTAATACTTGCTCTGAAGAACTGGTACTGCCATTCATAGGTTCTGGAAGTAACAAGGTCTTTTATTTTTATCTTTATATTTCTTATTTTCTCTCTCTTTAGAAAATCAAGTGTGGTGTTCAGTTTCTTATTTTTTTTCGATGCAGTATCTCCTTCTCATGTGCACCTTACCAAGTTGTAAGTGGCTGTGAAGAGTTGTGGTTGTTCTTGTTACTGAGCTGCTGACCTCAACATATGGGAGAATGTGGATAGCAGAAAATCCATTGAAAACCTCTTGCTCTACTTCTAGATGTTCTGATTATGCCATATTTTTTACTAGTGTTGTATTTGTTTTCCTCCCACAGTTTAAAGCTTTTAAAGATGTAGTCATACATTATCTCTGTCTTGCAATAGCACTATCCCTCATTAAAATTCTTGAAACACACTGCAAAATTAAGGCAAAATCCTGAGTAATTATACTAATGATGGAGTGGATAGCTATTCATTCTTCTTTTGACTTTTAGCAGAATTCACATTTCTCTCAAGTCACTTACTTAAAATACAGAAGGCCCAATCCTGCTCATACTTAAGCAAAAAAATTTCTATAGAATTAATTGGAAATGGAGGATAGACCATGGTCAGAAGTGTTGTCATGTACAGACATTGCAGTAGCATCTAGCTGGCAAGATGATTAGCAAGCACATCTGTTTTGAACCATTAAAATGATTTAAAGAGATTACCTTTGAAGCCACCTGCAGGACAACAATTTCATACAATCATTACTGACTCATTATGAGAAGTTAATGTAAAAAAAACTGCTGTGGGAAATGTAATATTTTTCTCTGTTTACTAAATAGTCTGAAGATGTGAGCTGAAAAGAGTCTGAACTCTACAATTTCTGATGATTATGTCTTGTTTCCAGACCATATCTTCTCACTTATTTCTCGTAGTACAGATTAGATTACCTTCAACATATTTAGACTGTGCTGAGAATTGTCATGTTGGGCATGTAAATATAGTCAAAACTGGGCCAACAGGATTTGGAAGCCCCTGCTAAGAAAATGTTCTTGGATTCTTAGGTGGTGTAGGTATCTGTATGTATCTTTTATGCATAGCAAGCATATCATTAAGTTGAGGATAAGTAATACGGATGTAAAGAAGCATGTATTAAGACTGGGGAGGGGACATCTTTTTTTTCACACTAAGATCAAAGCAAGAACAGAAAGGAGAAAAAAGGCAATATGATAAATCAAATGTTTTAGATCAAAATAAGGATTACTCTTTAAATGACATATGAGAGAACAGTATGATTCACCACTGGAATATCTACTTAATATCTCTTCTTTTGCATGTGATATTTATATATGAAGTCGGGGGGGGGGGGGGAGGGGGGGAGGGAGGAGGAGGGAGGAGGAGGGAGGAAGAAGTGTTGCCTATGGGGATATGTCTGCTTTGAGGCATAGAAAGTTCTGGCTTACAGGCAAGCTGGAGGATATATATGGAAAATGCTAACTGTATTTTGAAAATACGAGTTTGGACAAAATCACAGGGAGAAGCCCGTCATAGTGAGCTGCTAAGATGTTCATAGAAAAAAAAAAAAAAAAAAAAGGCTGCAAATGAGCAAAGTTGACTGCACTGAGAAGTTATTTTATAATGTGGTATGAAACTGAGGCCAACTCTCATCACAGAAGGGTCATTGTAGGAATTATCATTGCTGTTTATTAGTGTGATGCGAGTTAGAAAGTTTCATGTCAACTTTCTTAGTGTTGAAATTCATATTGATACTTCAATTGCTAGATAAAATGTAGCTGTACATCTACTTAGTAAAAAAAGGCTACTTACAATGGCAGAGAAAGTCCCTTCAGAAGCCACTCTCCCTGTGATTGCAGTATCCCTGGGAAAGCTAGCAGAAACAAAGCTGGAAGGCCAATAAGAGATGGTAGAATGAAATTTGTCTTCTCAGAAGTGACACATTCAGATGAGGTGCTAAACCAGAATTATATGGGGCACCTTCTTGCCAGTGTTAGTGTAAGCGGCAGAAGCTTCTGCTAACATTGAGGACCACGGTTTTTCCATAGCTGTTGAAAAGGAAGGAGAAAAAGACTGAAGGTGGTCAATATCAGTCTGGAAAGTAGGGTGCCTAATATACAAAAGACCTTAAAACAAAAGAAAGAAAGAAAGAGAGAAGTTTCTAAGAATGTCAGCAAAAGGTAAACTTGCAACCATGCAAATGCAATAAAATGATCAAATAAATACTTTAGTAGTAAAAATTTGATTTTATGTCATTTAATTATCCAAGTAAAAAGCCAATCCAGTATTCTGTAAAGCCACTAAGGGATATACAGAAAGTGGGAAGTTAGTTAATGACGTTAGTATTGCTCTGAGCCTGAATAAATTCTCTGCTTTCGTCTTCATGAAATAAGCCAAAGGTCAGATTCTGAGGATTGGGATATTTTCCCAAGTGGGAGGGAAGGGAATGGAAATGTTGAAAGACTTTATGAGTACATCAAAGCAGAAAGGCAATTAGAGCTGATAAAAGTTCACATAGAACAAGATATAGATAAATTGCATCCCAGAATTTTTTTTTTTTTTAACCTAGCAAGAGAAAGTAGAAAGATGTAGAGATTTACAGCTCCTAAGAAATCGTAGTTTTGTATCTAAGAGCAAGGATACTCAAGATTCAAATTAGGTCAGCCGTGATAATGAAGTTTATTTTCTTATTGATTTATTTGTTTGTTTATTTTCTTAATGACACATAAGGGAAAGCCTGTGCTGTAAGGCTCATTGGGGTGAGTTACCCCATAAAGGAATGAGAAGACAGTGAACACTTATACAAAATCATCATTGTATTCCAAAGTAGTTTACACTTCTCACAGTCTCAGGTCCTTGCTGCTGTTAAGATTTGCTATTATCTTGTACTTCCATGAAAAACATCATCTTGAATTATTTGCTGTAGAATTCTAACAAAAGATAATTCACTGACATTGTGTTATAAAGATTTCAAAAGTAATTTGTTGTGTCTTTTTAGGTGTTTCAAGGAAATACAAATTTAATTTGAGAGCCGTGCTATCTTCTGCCTTTTCTAGTTTTGCTCAATTGGTTCATCTCACTGAGAATAATATTTTTTTCCTTTATAAACTAAATCCAAAGACATCAGACAGGGAGAGAAAGTGTGAGGAAGAAATGTGATTTCCCAAATAAAATGCTTTAATATACAACACAGTGTACTCAATAGGGACAAATACACTGCCAAGTAGAAAGAAACTGGGAAGCCTTACATCTGTTGATATGTTTTTTTTGGCATGTACACATAGAAGATTGTGTCCTTCCCTTTAATGATGCAAACACACAAATGTGTATTTAATTTTCAGCATTAATCTCAGTTCTTTAGCATTCCTGTTCTGTCATCTATGACAGCTTGTAATTTACTGGGCATAAATTTGCTGAATATAGCCATTAAAGCTCTTTCAATGAGTTAGTAGAAAGTAAAGGTTCATCAGCTCCCTAGAATCCAGTTATGCGTTTGAATTGACACAGAAATAAACATATTAAAAACTTTGTTACTATCTGACCTTCTGCATACATTTAAAAAAACACATTTTGTTGTCTCAATCAATAGAAATAAAAATTACGGAAAATTGTTGTTCAATTAAGCCTGTAAGGCATTCATCTCTGTTTCTATGTAATAGCAGAGAAAGACGTGAAAAAATCTCTCCAGGTAGTATTTTTCTACAAAACTGCTATCCTGAAGAACAGTTTCAAGTGCAAAAAACTTGAGCATCTATGTCATAAATCATTTTAGACCTATTCAATTTTGTAAAGATAGTTCCATTTAAATCTGAGTTTGGGCTGTATCCAGTGTTCTTGGTACTTTGGTAGTGCTGGTAAAAACTTGTAAGGAAAGGAAATAACTTTATTTGGGAAAATACATTAAAAATTCTTTAAATAGGCATAGAAATTTTTTTGAGAGCATTTTAAAAATATGATCTGTGTTTATGAACACGCATGTTAACAATTTTAAAACCTGGAATACTAGGCCGCTCTTTGTGTGTGGCTTAGCAGAAAATCCTTATCTATATAATGTAACAATTAAAAAAAAAGGAATTTATTTGAAACACCATTCTGAAATCACAAAAATATACTTTTAGCTTCTGAAATCACAAAAATATACTTTTAGCTCTTAAAAGACTTCTCTATCAGACTGTAGTGTTGGTTCTGATTGCACATGTTTGAAGCCATGTTCTTAAAAGTGAAGTTTTGAACTGAAAACATAAGACGGCGTGTATCATTTTTCAAGGAAATTGAAATATTCAAAACATCCTTTTGAGGAGTTTCTTCATTGTGAATCATGTCCACTTCAAGCTTAAATCTATTGACCTTTGATTAGATATCTGGACAGTCCTTTCTGTTCAGGGGTTATAAGCATCAGGCATTTCTGTAACATTTGCTATTCATCTTTAGACATTGCCCTTGAAGGTAGGGTGAGAATGGGAATCCCTTCTTCCTGATTGTTGAATTAAGTATTTAAATAAGTCAACGGTGACTTGCATTTCAAGTCACGATGCAGCTGTTGAATCTTAGGAATCAGCGTTTTACAGCTAATCTTCGTCTTTTGTTCCTGCTAGAAGAGCAGAGATGGGCCATTGGATGCATATCTGGTGTGCTGGCAGCACACAATGCTCTGCAGGACCTGCCCAAGTGCAACTTCAGTTTAAGCAATAAATGGGATGGATTTTTCAGTGGACAGTCTTAGTCTTTTAAAATATTTTGAAACTAAAAAGCTTGTCCCCAGTAACTACAACAGTGAATTGACAGCTGAGGATATTGGACTTAATTTCTGGTTTTATGGGATACTGGATATGTCACTTATTTTTTCTTCTGCTTAGTTTCTCCTCCTCTGCCAGATGAATTTAATGATTCTTGTTCTGCTTCCCAGGAGTGTTGTGGATGAGCTTTAATTAATAAATTTAACTTGTTCTAACTCCTAACCTGTGCATTGTAATATAAATGTGAACTATGATTAAATGAGAAACCATTAAATATCCAAAAGGTTAATCATAACAAGAATTATACTGTGTAGAATTTTATGCCTTGTGTTAGCAGATTACATGTCAGATTATGTGGTTGTATATCCACACCTGCTTAGAGGAAGACAGTTTTTTGCTGAAGATATTTTTTCCATCTATTTTTATGTACTGTGTCTAAATCAGTTCTGATAAAAACTGTCTATTACTTTCAGAGTTCTCAATAGTAGTCAGAGATGTTCTTTTTAATAAGAAGCCTATTATTCATCACTGAGGTGGTGCCAAAAAAAAAAAAAAAAAGAAAGCCCAACTCCCACAAATTTTACGAAAAGTGAATTTCATGATTTCCACAAAATCTCATGTCAATTTAGGCCTTACTACTTCTCAGACAAGTCTGTTCAGCACAGTTTTCCCTGGTTCCAGATTTAAAATGTAACTAACTACTTTGACAGTTCCCATCAGCTTCTCAATTCAAGACTGACTCACATCCACACAGACTAAAGTCTGTCATCTACTGGTCAGCCAGTGGGGCCCCTGAAAAAATTTTGATGGCTCCAGTGAGGGTCTTCAGCCTTCATAGAAGCACCTGACACATCTGTGGTAAATTCTCACTCCTAATAGGCTCCCTGCAGATATGCTGGAGTTACGAACATTCAGGAAAACAGCATTGTTGTGCTTTAAATAAAGCCTCCTTGTGGAAAGCACATTGCTGGATGGGTGCTGAAAGATCTCTGCCCCCACACTGTATTCCCTGGGTTGAAAGGCAATACTGTTACCATCTCCATAAGGGAAAAGAGAGCCACATATTTCCAGCACTGGGTGCTTTCTTACAAAACAGAATCAAATTTTAATTCAAAACACATGAAATACAAAGTCTTCATGGCAGGACCCAGAATCCATTTTAACCTCATCTTGATTCATTTTTGCTGTTCCTCGGGCACCAGGAAGTTTTTATTTCCTGTAGTGCATCTATATTTATATGCAATCCATGTATTACTTATGTGTATAACTATTCTTGCAGTTAACCATTTTAAACTTAAAGTAATTTACCCTTACTATCTCTATTCACTTGTGTGTTTTTCCATATTACGATGGAAAATGTGAAGGCACCACTTATTTCAGCTTGTACTCAGCAAGATCATTATTGTGCATCAGACTTTCAGTGTCTATTGATAATTTCCTTGTTTGTTTTTAATTAACATTGTCAGTCATTCAGCATGTGCCTCTCAGAGTAAATGTTAAACCTCTGGCAGGAAAAAAATATCTGATTGGCATTTTGTGTGCCACAGTTAAATGGCACAAGACAGTTGGTGTCTTTTAGGAACAGGAGAGCTTTGCTAGGAAAAGGGAGCATGCTGGTCAGCTGTCCTGAACTTGTGAGCCACTAGTGAGTCATCAGGTAAAGCTGATCTCAGAAAGTTGGAAAGTAAGCACCTACACCAAGCAGATGGCTTCTAGATGCACCAGCACTGGAAATATTCTGCACCCTGCTACCCCAAGATAAATCAAGATGTGGGGCTCAGGCTGTCATTATCCAGGGTCTGCATCTATGCTTTGGCCTCTCCTGAAGCAGGAGCCAGCCTTTTCAACAGAGCTTTATTTTTGTTGAGAATCTAGCAGTGTTACTATCTACCACTGCTGTCAGCTCATGTCACTACAGGTTATGAAGTGAACTTGAATACAACTATGATTATAATCTATTATTATTATAGGCCATACTGTTGTATTATTATAATCTAGACATTTAATTTGATAGTGAGGAGTGTCTATCATGAGGGAGCAATAGCAGAATCTAGGAAATACTGATTTTATTTTGTGGCTAGCCCAGGCTATCTATTTCTTGACTTTGTCACTGTTCCACATTTTTTTCCAAATGTCAATGTAAATATCTGCTTAGAAAACAATACGAGCACACCCCAAAGAGCATTTCCACTTGAATTACAGATTGTTAAGGTCCTAAACTGCCATGAATGTGACATTGTTGGCACTGTTGGCTCAGCCCTGTCAGGTCATGGTGGAGAGGCTGTATGCCTGTGACCACCGCAGCCTTGGCAATGAGCACATCTCCTTGCAGCACGTGGCCAGCCTAAGAACCAGTTTACATTGAGTACACTAATCTTTTGTTGCAAGTGTCACCAGTTCACCACACACAATAGCATTTGATTGAGATTTCTTCTCTTTTGAAGGAATCAAATTGCAGTTTTTTCTTCCATGAAATAAGGCT
The DNA here is from genome assembly GCF_023343835.1 of Lagopus muta. Lineage (NCBI taxonomy): Eukaryota > Metazoa > Chordata > Aves > Galliformes > Phasianidae > Lagopus > Lagopus muta. The sequence goes on from NC_064434.1 coordinate 61,022,187, forward strand.
CCCTTGTATGTGATTAAGATACATTATACATCATAATTCATTTCCTTGTTTATATGCCTATATATAAGAAGTGCTCAGCCAACATTCTGATAAACAGATTTATTTCAAGAAAAATCTCACATGTTTTGTGATGATAGCTTCTTACATTTTCTTCTTGCAACTGGAATTAACAATACCTCTTGAATAAAATTTAGTGAGATTCCCTTCCATATCCTAATGACTAGCAAGTAACTCTTGGGTGGATGGAAACTGTATATCTATGTAAAGAGTTGTATTATTCTGGGCAAGAACAGCTCATGAACTACAGATTCTACCATTGCAAAGTGGAGGTCTAGTGATGGGAAATAGGATTACAATAGGAAATGTTTATCTCTTGTTACAACTGACTTCATGACTCAGAGCAAAATTTTTTTTTCACATTTGCCACTTATGTAAGATGGTACAGTAACATCTCTTCAGGGCTTCATCATCATGCAGGCATCAATCATTTTCAAACCATTCTTCATTTTATAAATAAGCAAAAATAATTCCTTCGTGAAACATGTTTGTTCTAGGAACAAAGATTTTGATTTGCATTACGGTAATAAAGAAGCTACGTCAAGGATTTAACCCATTATTCCTAGTCATGAAGTATGTAGAATACAATTTCAGGTTTTGTATATGGAGTGATTAACTCACTGGTACACTGCTGCAGTTTCACACAGACCCAATTCATGTAAAATCCTTGCTGCTAAACTACGATAGAACTGGCATATCAAACTTTTAGTTGTAATACTACATCAGCAATGGGGTAAAAAAAACCAACACCATAGAACAAATGATAAGAAGCCTTCTGTGGTAAGGCAGCAGCTGGAAAGAAAACTAATCAGGCAGTCAGAAACTGAGTTTGTTTTGATAGATTGTATGCAGTGAAAGTCATGATTTCTCTCTGAGTCATCTGAAACTTTCATTACTACAATTGCTTATTTAATCCCCCCCACTTCAAGAATCAAATGAGACTTTATTAGGCAGCTTATGCAAGCTTATTTTTTTCTCTGTATTTGTCACCAGTACCTACCAATTAACACTATGCATCAACAATATGGCATTTGTAACAGTCGCTGAGCCAAAAATATATGCAGATAGTGTAACAATACTCAAAACTGTCATATTCCTTCTAGGAACGACACTAAATGAAGTCACTATTACAAAATACATATTGATCTATAACTGCATGATATCTGAAAGGGAAATGTTTATCTACAGATTTTCCATTGTAGGCCAACTGAAGGATCATTAAAATCTATATTTAATTTTGTAGGTTTCTGGTTCGACTTTACAGAAGTTCAGCTACGTAAATATCTGAGGTCTGGGCCTCGGGTATGTTAAAAATATTTAATTTTTAATCTTGAGTTAATTCATCTGCAGAACTTTGGTAGCAGAGCAACCAAAACAAACTGAGAAACTAAGAGAAGTCAGGTTTGTAACAGGAAGCAATATCTTTTAACGGATCAGCTGCTACACTATAAATGGAAAAGCATTCAGACTCAAGATTTTCTTAAGGTATGAATCCAAAATAGCTAAGAAAGTTCCACAATCATAGAAGTACACTTAGAGAGAATACAAAATTCTAGGACTCTGACTACAGAAATCTGATGATTTTCAAAGATATTGTTTCTGCACAGTGTTATAACAGCTGTAATTGTGGCTTTATTTAGCCAAAATTCTGTAATATATTTATTTTCGTTCTGACACTGAGCCAGATGTTAGATGGAAGGTTTGGAAAGTTTTTTGCTGTTGTTTGTTGGTAAATTGAAACACTTTCTGTCTTTCCTCCTCCATTGTCTTTGTGAAGGTAAAGAAAATGTTTTCATTGCATTAAGAATACTGATGAAATGTAGACAAATGACTTCAGTCAGGGGAAATATTTGATGCTTTTGAGAATCAAAGTATCATTTGTGCCTTCTAATATTATTACATATTTCAAAGTTTTAAACAAAGGTTTTCGTTGAGAACACAATAATTTTCCTCCAAATATATGCTATATGTTGTAACAGAAATGGAACACATTTTCTTCGTTCCATTTCTTTCTAGATTCAGTGAAGCAAAAGTAAATACCACTGTAAAGTTCATTCTTACTCCTTTCTCTGTCTTTCCACTGTGTAAAAAATGCACTGACACAATCAGAAATTAATGGGAAGCTCATTCATGGGGAGCTAGTGGCTCAGATGCATGCTTCAGAAAATGAAACTCTGCTTACTATTTTTTTTTCTGAAGACAAACTTAAATGTGAAGAATAAAGAAAAGACTGTAACATGCAAGACCTCATTCTCTCATATGCTGTTCCATTTTATACATTTTTTTTATTTTCTTCATTTTCTGCATTCCAGATAAACTTTAACAGAAACCTTCTTGCTATTTTAGTAGGCGAGATTGGTCAGTCAATGTCATGTGCTCATGCAAAGAATTTCATGAAGTAGATAATACTATAATGTGTATATGTATATAAAATGACTTGTAGTAATATTTTCTATACCACCAGCGTAAAATTTGTACTTTATGATCTGAAAGTAGGCAAGAAGCCCTTGTGGTCTGAGTCAGTCTCCACTAAACTGTTGTAATGTGTGCTAATGCAGTGTTCCTAGGGGAATGCCATTGTGATATTTATTTTTGTCCCGACTGTTAAGAAAACTACTGCCAAAGAGGAGAGGAGGCATCTGCATGTGTGGCTGAGAGACATTTCTATGTTAGCAGATGTTGGAGGGCTGAAGACTCAGTAGGAATCGAATTTGAGATAAACAGCTGAGGAAAGGGCATTTGGTCTGTATATATATATATGCACATATATACATATATATATATATATGTATGTATAGTTTGAAGGTCTAACTTGACATTTAATGCAATACCTGCAAAATCATTCCTTGTCCAGGAGTGCCATTATGACAAGTGGAATCCTTCCAGATCAGTTGAAATAGCAAGTTAATTGTGATTTTAATAGGTTTCTCAGATGCTTGATGCAGAGTTACCTTTCATAGTTTTCATTGCTCATTAATTACATTTCCTCTCTTAATTTCTCTATTTCTTTCCTATTATTTGAGGAGTATGGAAACCCATGTAACTAATCACATCTGAATTACGCACATGAACCATCCCAGAAACATGTTGCTGGGCTCTTTCTTTAGGTCAAGAGGCTATTTCAGATACAGAGTAATTTCTCATCTTGTGATAGAAGCTTATTGTGAACTTTGATACAGCCAGTAGCAATGTATAAGGTCTACCTCTTATGCAAGATTTTTCATTCTAAACTAATTAACATGTCCTAAATCCTAAAATACTTGAAGTGAGAAATAATTTCAGATGGGTGAATAATCACCTGATTACTTTTCTCTACTAAATGTTGTGAAATTCTCTGAGAGCTCTATCAAATGGACTTCAATTAACATCCTGACAGCTATGGTTAAATGATTTTTTTTTCTCTGTACTGTATCATAGTACAACTTAAGCCACAGTTCAGAAGTTTTCCTTGGCATAATGTATTATTTATATATGATGTGATTGCAATGGAGTTATGAATAAAATTAGAATCAGAAGGTATCTAAATCGGTATCTGTTTTCCTTAGTATACTTGTTCAGTACAATTATTTAATAAATGATTTATGCACAGCACCCTGCAGGAGACCTCCAGCATTTCAAAAGAGAGCATTTGGTTCCTCATTTAGAGCATTTTATTGTCTTGAATAGGCTTTAGACAAGTTTTTGTCCTTATACAGGCCTTTCTTTGGCGTACCTGTAAAATTAGTAGTCTCTTCAATCTATAGTTTCATTCTCATTTCTTAAATGTGAGATTTTTTCAGCTCATCAGAACAATATCATGGGTGATCATGATATATCTTCAGTTTTTCTAGATTTATGAGGCCAGTCATATATTCTTTAGGTACCTATGATTAACTGTAACTTTGCCAGAATGTGGGACTTCATAAGTCTACAGAGAACCCAGTTTGCAATTGCTGCTTTCTCCTCTGTGGAATCTAAAGGAAAAAAAAATTAGAAAAAATTTACATTTCTTTATAATAAGAGGTGAACTTCAGTGATGTAGTGAGGCTGAAGGAAGCAGAAAGCAAAGATTAGGTTAACAGTGTTTATAGAATATGCTTCAGGGTTCTTATTTTCTGTCATTTCCACTGCAATGTCCAAGATTTGCCTAGAGTTAGAAAAATTGCCTAGTATATAAGCGTATGAGAGGATATGCAAGTGTGCATTGTTATATACATTAAGTTCATAAAAGTGCAGCGAAACCTATTTTCCCAATGGCATTTGATTTATCCTGCAAGTAAATCTTGATTATATATATTTATAATAAATCAGAATCTTCACAATAGCTATATGCACCTTCATACAATAATTTTTTATGTAATTAATAACAATGCCTTCTATATAAGGTGTGGTTATATAGATTCTGTGTCCAAAGATGGGGGCACATCTGTGCTTTTCTGTATCTAACATAAAATTAATAACTCAAAAATTCTTTATGCTGTTCATGACAGTTTCTCAGATTGCATCTTGCTCATTTTTGTGATGTATGTCAAAAGTAATTATAATAGCTGGAAAAACTCTAGGTTGTGCCTCATAATAATAATAATGTGCTTGTTGACATCACAGCCAAATTTTGCCACTTGGTAGGACTGAAAGGAATCAAATAAGAAAGATAAGAAAGATAAAATTTGAATTTTCTTCACCCCACCTCTCCCCCCCCCCCCAAAAAAATGAAAGAAAATCTGGAGAGTGGAAGATTAACAGAAGTTACTGACTCAGGGCAGTCTGAGAAGAATAGCAGTTAATTTTGTTTCTGACTTGTCATTCTACAGTAGAATGAACAGTCCACTTTCATTTCTTCCTCCTTCCTCCTCACTTTTGCATGAATGCTTAGTGCAGGAGAACAGAAAAGGGAAACACTGTATATCCTGGCTCCCATTCTAGCTACCTACATTTTAATAAGCTATTAAAAACAGTGAAGTAGAACCAGTGGGGAAGTATCACATGCCCTTGTAATGCTGTGAATGTAGTGTTTAATCCTGTAAACTACAATAAGTCATGAAAATTCCTGATCCTTTATTAAAGTAAAAGTATAGTGATGTATCTGCAAAATACATTGCTGGCAGTCAATACAAGCAAAGTGACAATAAAATAATAAAAAAATAATTTCCTGGATTCTAATGTAGCTTGCTTTAAAATATTCAAATATATGCTCTGTATATGTGCTTGCTCAGTTTATTTTAAAATGTTTGGCCTCAACAAAGTATAGGTAGGCATATAACAATTATACTATTTTGTTTATCTTTGTTTTTATCTTGTTTCCTCATACAAAACATTGGCAACTTGTTCCAGTTTAAGCATGTAACAGTGCTGCAGAATACCGAGAGTAAATGACAGATAGACAAGCTGTGTAATTTACTTAAAATTAGCGTCTGAAGGAAGTTCTTTAATGAATAAATTTCTAAAAAATCCATAATAGAAACAAAAGTTCAAAAGCAAAAATGAAAATATTTTTCTATTAGCTGTGTCATATCTGGGTAATTATTCCACAAGGTGTATGATACATACCTATTACATCTAAGTACTGGGAAAAAACCAACAACACATACATACGCAATAAATAAAAGCGACAGCGATAGCAAATGCAGAAGTTTTTTTCATATTTGAGCACTTCAATAAGGAACATCATGCCCAATAAATTGGGTTACATTCTTTGATGGGAAAGAAGTATGGATGGATAAGGGAAGAGTAACTGACTTCATCTGCCTGAACTTGTGCAAAACATTAGACACTGCTCTCTACAGCATATGTCTCTCTAAATTGTAAAATCAGTGATTTGACAGGTGGATCACTTACATGGTGAGTAAGGAACTGGCTGGATGTTTGTATTCAATGAGTTGTGGTCAAAGACTTGGTGTCCCAGTAGAAACCTGTGATGAGTGGCATTCCTCAGGGATCAGTACTGAGACTGGCACAGTTTAACAGCTTTGTTGATGATGGACAGTGGGATTGAGCAAGCGTTCAGCAGGTTTACAGACAACACCAATCTGTCTGGTGTGGTTAATACTGAAGGAAAGGAATGCCATCCAGAAGGACCTTGAGGCAAAGGAATAGATGTGAGAGGTGGTTGGTGTGGATCTCCTGAAGTTCAACAAGGCCTAGTGAAAAGTTCTGTGCCCAGATTATGACAATCCCAAGCACAAATACAGGCCGTACGGAGAATAAATTGAACTGGAATTACATGGTCCCTAAATTCGTATCAAACCATTCAGAGATTCTCTGATGATACTGGGGAACCTCAGAAAACTAAACATGAACAAACCTCTCTTCTGAAGATGAAAATATGAAAACTGGATAAAATATCTTAATGTTTATGAATTTTAAATTATGTATCAAACTTTACTTAAAAAGCATTAAAGAATTGAAATACTCTAGCTCTCTTAGCAGCAGATTCTCACACAATAAATATTATTCCACAAATTTTTCTCTTTTTTGTAGTCATGCCTATATTATGTTTTTATTCAGATAAATATCAATGAGATGATCTTTTACATTCCTTTGTTTATGTCTAGTAATACAAAGAAACCTAAAATAATAATGGATACTCAGGGAGATTCCTGTGTATAAAGAGGTTCTCAACCAGCGCAGAGCAACCCAAAAAGAAAGCTCATTATAAGCTTAAATATGTATGTGATGTAGGCTGAATTTAGAGAAGAGTAGTTACTGGATCTCCCAGTGCTTCTCTATTGATGCACAACTCTTACAAGTTATGTTCAAACAGTCTAATTTACTGCAGTCTAAAAACTGCTTTAAAGCCAGTGCAAAAGTCCTTGAAAACATATTTACCACTGTGGTTGACCATTGCAGCTGCAGAGAATAACACTAGGGAAGAAGAGCTTTTCCTTCACTGATTTCTTCACTTTGTAATAGAAAATAATTTAATAATCTGTATGCATTTTAATTATGTAGCATGCTGTTTTCACACTGAAGCATATCATTCAGCAAACATGAAATTAACATGAAGCACTATGTTTCTGAAACCAAATTTCTGATGGATTTCCCTTAGAGAACTGTTAAGTGGTAATGTAATTAGAAATATAAAATAGAACATTTATCTAGATTAACACTTGTTACAAAGATAATGTCTATTGGCCAGGCACTTATTTATTAATCAGATCCTGCAAGCATATTTTAAATGAATAATCAAAAAGAAGTCCTGTTAAGTGTCATTTTGATTTTAACAGGTGAAGTTCTGTTTGTTCCATCATAAAAAAGCAACCTAATTAACTCATATATTATTCCATAGCCCTTCAAAAATATTGCAAGAATGCAAAAGCTATTCAGCTGAGCTAAGGCAAGGGAAATGAAATTTTGAATTAGGCATTCTTTGGGAAAACACATTCAAATAGAACCTCAAAGTTTCAGAAAGTTTTCTTTCACTGCCCATTAAATTTGATCTTTAGAGAATCTAGACCCTGCTCTATGAAGGAAGGTTACATTAAACTCTTGTTTTCTCACCTGTACTGCACAGAGAATGAACCATAAATCAAAGAGTGGTGCCCAAGTAGTCTACTAATTGGGATTTCTTTATTCTTGCACAGCAGTAGGCTAATGATCCAGAAGGTAATCCCCCAGTAATCCATTTAGCTATAGATAAAAGGAGACCCTCAGCCCCCCATCATCACTGGCACTACACTTTGGCATTATTTTTTAATATACATGACCAAAAAACAAGAGTGCTTCCATAGACCTCTTCCTTCATCCTTTTGAAACATTAGTACAGGTGAGAGACCAATGTGTAATGTGTATCACTCATTACTCTCAGAGCAAATCAAAGGATATGCAGATCTCTCTGTATTAATCTCGTTGATAACTTCGTAGGGTTTTGCTGAGAATGGGCATTTCCCCATACCCCCTTCCTTAGGCTGGCAGAAGCCAGCAAAGATCCATGGATTCTTCTATCCTCATCCAGGTACTCTATACTGCAGATGATAAAAGAGTAAAACAAGCAGAGTATTTGTCACCTCCTATGGCAGAGGGATTAAAGAAACCAAATTAAAACAAAAACAAAATTGGATTGAGTTGTTCACTACTCACCTGCCCCAGAAAAGCTTAATCATTTCATGTGTTTGGTGATTCTACTTCCTCAGCTTTTGGAAACTTGGAAATGTTTGAGAAGCAAAAATAAATACTAAAAAAATAATAAAAATTTACCATGACTGAAAAGTCTGGTCTTCCAAAATCCTCATAGCACTGGTCCTTAACGTTGCTGTTCACTTCAATTGAGAAGAGATCAAGGTTACCTGATAATTCTGACTGAGAAGATAAATCTGTTAATCTTTATTTTAGGAATGTCAAGCTCTGGAAGATGATCCTACTCATCATGGAGCTCCAGCATAGTCTCGAAAATGCGGAGCCATTTGCCATTTGTCGGATGAGACAAAATTGACTTTGTTTCTTCAGCCTGACAAAGCAAAGTCTGGGAGCTGAATGCAGTCTGTAAACTAATCAAGGAATAAAACTTCATGAGAAGAGTAACGGTACTCTTGTACTGAGGATGTTAGTGCAGTAACAAATGGCTCATAAGGCATTTTTCAAGCATCCAGGCTGTCACTTAGAACACAGCTTCCAACAAGGATAGCTACTAGAGCCAGAAACTGCCAAGTAACAGCAGGACAGGACAAGCAATCCAACTGTGTTCCTGGCATAGTTTGTTAACAATTGGTCTTACATAATGTAAGTTCTCTGACAACAAGAATGGACTCTCTCTTTGTTCTTAAAGCAAGAGTCTTAACTCTACAGGGAACAAAAGCCATATATAAACTATTTTTTAATATCTGGTGCTTTTTTGAAGAGATGTAATTTGTATTCCAAGATTCATCAGTTTCTTTCTCTCTTTTTTATGTGGCTCAGTTCTCCAGAACAGAGTTTCTATTTCTAATGCTAAACCAGCTTGTCAACCAGGCAAGTGATGCAATTCTGTCTGTCCCAAAGCAAAACGAAAGAAAGCTGAAAATACTTCAGTTGCCTGAGCCAGTAAAAGCAGGAGGCCATCCATCCTGCCGGGTGCATCTAAGGATGGAAAACATCCAGTGGGAAGTTAGGGACTATCTGTAAGACAGGGATCTTTTGTAAATCTTTTTGTTGCTCCAGTCCTCTGCAGTTCTCATCATTACCACAGCTAAGAGTTATTACATTGGTGAGCCTGTTTGCTACATCATAAAACATAATATCTGCTGCATTTGTTTCTATTGCATCACAAAAATACATTCACACATGAGCTTTGCAAGACAAAGATGAAAGTATCAACAAAGGCTAGGAAAGCTGTGTGAAGGATGATGAGAAAAAATAATGAAAACAGAGAAAGCAATGGAAAGAGTAGGTAGTATTATGCAAGGTAAAAGCCCTTTCCCTCCACTTTTCCCTAATGCCTTGCAAGCAAGTAACAACTCCTCCTAAAAGGACTTTTTCTGAGGAGAATCCTATATTCCTATACATTGTCATTCCTAAGCTTAGCATCCAAATTATGTATTTTTGCACTTTTTTTATATATCTTGTCTTACACTTTCATGTGCAATAAAATTTTAAATCCTCTATTTAAAATATCAGAGGAGTTTTATGGTTTTATTTATCTTTTTAATGTGTTTTACTGAGTGCAGTCTTAAAATATTTTGTCAGCATTTGTAATTATCAGGGTGTTATAAACAATCCTGAATGATGCTCCTGAGTCAGCTATGATTGTACATGTGCACAAATGCATGAAAAGCCTCTCTGTGGATTTCAGGACCAGGAAAATGCACACAAGTTGATTCCATTCCTGTTTTTAAGAGTTTCATGTCTGAAAATCCAACACCATTCAGTAAAACAAAATATTCTACTATCTGCAGTTACAGTTATTCCTATCCTGTGCTAGACGAGAAATTCTGGAGAAACATAGTGGGACGTTTTCTTCACAGTTGTGTTCCTTCCTCTTCACTAGTTGCATTCTCTGTGCCTGTGATGATCTTGAAGTGCCCTATCTATTCACCTTCCTCCAAGCATTCCGCTTAGCACTATCTTTGGAACTGCCCATTTTTTTCTCATCATTAATGCAACTCTATGATTCTAAGACATTGTGCAGGTGGGTCATAAGACTGGTGGTGTGTCGAAACACTAGCAGACTGAAAATTTGTTTTATTCAGTACAACTTTGTGACTTTCTTTTTTTATCATCTAACTTTACCACAACCTATGGAGTTGAAGTCAACGATGTTACATTTTCTACAATTATTTAGTCTACATGTATGGATTGAAAATTATATCCCCTGTAGAATGTCAAATGTTGCTATAATAAGTTCCGAACTGTACTTTGACACTAATACCAACTCCGGATTTATTATCCTGAGGATCAGTATCTCTCCTTTCTGTTAGATTCTGTTAATATGCACAAAATTTATCATGGCAATTAAAATGCTTCTATTTGCTAATCCACTGAGGGATTATTATTATTATTTTAGTTACTACTATGGGAGCACAAATTTTACATTTGACTATATATATAGTTTCCTTATAAGCATTCCTTTTTTTTTTTTTTTTTTTCCCCTGAAACTCACTCCATCTCTATTATACCATAAAAAACATATTCTAAGATTCTGTACTTTCCAAGAGGAACAAACTATTGAGGAGATTAAATATTAGATGTGGAAGACAAGCTGTTTTTCTAAGTGTCTTACTGCCAAACACAGAATAAATAAATAAAATTTAAAGATTTTGGAATCAGGGGATCAGAAGTTTGATCACTCCACCGTTGGTTATTTTAAATTGAGCCAATTTCTATTGTGTATATTTCAATAGAAAGCTTTGTATATGAATTCTGTATATAGTTTTGTTTCTTTGTTCTAACTATTTATTAAGATATCTATATATATGTTATCACAAAAATCCTATCAAAATTCAAACTACATTGGAAAAATTTCCAATTAAATACTACAGCATCCATCTACTAGTATGCCTCAAGTATTTCCAAAGCCCACTATTTCCAAATTTACTACTCAGATTTTCAGGATGAGATAGGAATTGAGAGTGGACAACTTTTAGAAGACCAGTTTTTAAGTGAAGACATTAAAATTACATGACTAACTTTTGTGAACCTTGTAAACTTCTGTGAAGCCAGCTTAGGCTAAAATCTGTTCTGGAAAAGCATCATAGAAATAGTGATAATAGCATCTGATCTGTGCAAACTGGTTTTCACTTTACATGAAAATAGCAATAGTCAAAAAAATTTCAAAATGACAGAGTACAAATTTTTGAGAACTTTTCCCCATAAATCCCAAATTTTATCATATGTGAAGGCTCCATCTAAATGAGAACAATAAACTGTAAATTCTGTCTCTTTCAAGGAGGTGGGAGATGGATCACTGGAGTGCTATGGCTTGTATTATTCAAGAATATGCATTTTATAAGTTGCACATGCAGAGATGCATAGTTTTCTTACTGCAGGAAGTAAATAGTTCCTTAGAACATAATCCAACCACTGAAGTCTAGAATTTTAACAAAATGTGGATGAATTCTAATTACTTAGCTGCAAACTTCCAGTTTCTTATTAAGATATGATACTATAAATGTAAAGTAATGGGGACTGGAGACTTCTTTGCTTTATCTTCATAATATAACTGAACAATCTTCAATTAAAAATATTTTCCTCCAATAATGTAGAGTCGGCACTTACTGGAATCTCTGTTCTTTCAGATAACTGTAGCACTGATTCAAACCAGTAATGGTTTGCCATGGTACTAAAGTGATTTAACCTCCATATATTTTGAAAGTTATGCTAATTCTGAGGAAAAAAAAAAAAAGTGTCTTCAGATCCTTTTTATATTTAATAAATAATTTCATCATCACAACTACCGACAACTAAATGTAGAATCAGTGTCTTTGGACATCAAATGAGTCAAGGGACACATTCTTCTTTGCACGCTTTGGCAGTTCCAAAGCATAGCATTCATCACTAAAAACAACTGAAACATTCATAGTCTTAGTATAAATTCTATGTTGTGAACTACTGAAAATATGAAGTAAAAAGAAAGATACTGACAACTAATCTGCCATTCTTTTACATTTCTGCTAACTGTTTGGTAAACTACTAGAAAAGCATATCTTTTTTTGTAATGAAGTTTTAAGACACTTCACACATTCTTTTGCTCAAATTTTTAAACTTGTTTAAGAAGATATCTGCGCATGCACGTGTTTTATCGTATGGCCTTATCTGAAGTTGTACCACACCTAAATTAAGCCAAATAACTAGTAATAATGGGCTCTTTTCAGCTACACACTCATTTTCAAATGAATTTATTGAAGTAAAGGATTTACAGCATATGGACTTACAGACTTCTCATTTGTTTAACTCGCATCCATATGTACAGCTTTCAGTAGAGAACTCTAGAATAGTATTTACAATGTAAATATCAACTTTTATTACATAAGAAACAAATATATCACAACTTTCACTTCACAACATATTTGTTCAGATTTGATGACTAAAGTCATCTCTTTGAAATACTATGTGGAACTCAAAAATAACTTGTTGAAGAATTTTCTAGGTGTCCTTCAGAGGTCCTGAAATGCAAAGGAGAAATGTGTTTTAATAACCACTTTGGTAAGTTATTGCATCATGAGGTATATAAAAGCAAACAGCAAATAAGAACTAACAGCTGACAGAAAACAAATTTTGCACTTAGAACTGATAAGTATGAGATGGGGCTCTTGGTGGGAGCTTGATAAACCTTGCAGGCAGTAGGTAAGGTTGTAGGACCAAGAATAAAGATTGAAGGGTTAGACAAAAAATCGTACTGTGTGTTGGCCTACAGTGCAGCATGGATCCATTTAAAAATAACTTCCTTCAGACAGATATGTAAATTCAGGCTCCTTGATGCACACTGCACCAATAATTGGGCACTATGATAAAATGATCAGTAACAGTCAGTGCTAACTTTTCACCAACAGAGAGATCTGGGTCATCAGTACAGCTGATGAAAAAGGAAAGGATTGAAAATAATTCCAGGAAAACACTGTGCTGGTATTCTCTCATATTTAATCAGTGCCAGAAATTTTAGAAGGTGCTTAATATGGAAGCAGATAGTCTAATCTTGTGTAGAAAGAACATTTATTTTCTGAATCTCAGCAATTAGAAGTATTTTTGTTCCTTGAAGAAAATTTTTGTCTTCTCTAATATTTGAAATCTTTAGAGTAACTGCCATATATATGTAAAGGGAAAGAAAATTTTATTTCAGTCTCTGAAATAAACAATTTGGAAAAATGCACTTTTTCTTTCTCTGAAAATGTTATCTTCAAAATTATGCTTTGTTTTTTGTTTTTTGTTTTTTGTTTTTTTTCCCGTATTTGTAGCCTAATTATCAATATTTTAATACATTTGTGAGAATAATAGGCCTGATTCAACTTTATGTTACCCTTTCAATGTTATGTCCCTGTGATATGAAGGATTTGTGTTTAAGTAAAAAACAAAAAACTGTTTGTGGATGAGCTTAAAAATAGTAATAGCTAAATGTAAAGCTGTAACTGCAGTATTTGCGTGCCAGATGAAATATGTGCAGCAGACTTCAGGTTGGAGTCAAGCACTTTTTTAATACCAATGGTTCACACTGCTTATCCTCTTAGTTCTTGGGCAACTCTTAATGAGATGAGGTATGTTAAACAAAATGTGCAGCCTTTTTTTTTTTTTCAAACAAAAATTAAAAGAAATATTATTGAGATTGTTCTCTGAAGAAATAATAATCTTTGTAATTAAAAATGAGTTAATTCTCATCTTAGGCCACAGTGCATACAAGTTGAAACACCCAAGTGAATTAGGTACATTATTAACAGTGCCATTTAATTAGAAACTTTCAATAACAGCAATCATGGGATAGTTTAATTATTATTATTATTAAAATGATTATTATAGTCACACACAGTCCCTACAGAAACAATGAGCATTTCATGGAACATGGCCCTTTCTGCTTTTCTGATAGGTATATTTGATGCATGAGTGATCTCACTTTGTGGGTAAAGTTAACTAATAGCAAAAGGAAAGAAAATCTGGGCATACCAATGGGAGGTGGCTCAGCAGTTCATCTACAGAAACATCATCATAGTTTTCTGAAAAGGAAGGTTCAAGAATTTCTGCTTCATCTCGAAGTTTGGCTGGATTTAACTCTTCCTGGCTGTTGTGGATCAGAAACATGTTTTACTGTCTTCAGAAGAAAAAGCAAACAAGCAAACAATGCCATGCTCTAACTGTAGTTATAGTAAATGTTTTAAACTTATACAGAAGTTATAAATCATATGAAATAGCACATTTAAAAAGTGAAGGGACATAACACTTAAAAGAGGTGGTCTGAACATGCGAATATGCAATGGAATACAAGACCTAAAATATACAGTGGCAACTTCTCACCTACACTGACTAGCACACATATTCTTTTGGGAACTTCTAGACTTTCTGTCATTACATGAAAATAGAATTTCAACAAATACTGTGTTTTCCTTTAAAAAAATTGTTCATGTTCCATAGTTTTTCATGGTTTTTTTCCTTTAGAATGTTAATATATACATAAAATATTAAGATTATGCCAGCAACTTTTTAAGATTGCCAGATGCTATCTCTTCTTTATTATTTTACTCTAATCTGATTGTAGCATCTGTTTCAGTCTGGAAGAAAATGCTGTCTGTATTTGAAAATCAGGTTATATCTAAGTTAAAAAGTCATTAATGCTCACCATCTTTCTTTGTCCTCTTTGTATATATATATATATATTTATATATATTATATATATATATGTATATATATATTTATATATATATATGTATATATATATTTATATATATATACACACAGGTATAACTCATAAATCTTATCTTTTAATAACATACAGCTATGGGAAATAAACACATATTTTCTCTCTTGTGGTACCTTCGTTTTCCAGTTAGAACTGAGTTTAAGTATTTCTTCACAGCCATTTGCTTTCGAAAGCGGCTGTAGTTATCAGTGAAGACAGCATCAGAGTGGCGCTTGACAGGGCTGTCCTGGGAGCTGGCAATGTGCAACAGTCACGAAGGAAAAAAATAACAGACAGTATCAGTTTAAAAGAAGATATTATTAAATGAGTGAAATAAACTTTATAATGTTAAGTTAAAAAAAATCAAATTTTTGATTTCAGTGTTCAGTTCCAGCTATTTGGATCTTTCTGCTCTTGGAAAGAACTCATTGCCTCTATTGCTTATTATATGTCCTAATAACAAGGAACAATGACTTTAGAGACTTCTGTTAAATGAGTTCAGTAGGGTCAAGTGATTGAATGGGAAATTCACACCTTTTTCCTATGTATACTCATAGCAACCATTATTATTTTTTAATAAACTGACTTATTCTAATTTCTTTTATTCATGTTAATCTATTTCAGTTCAGTATCAAGGCAAGAACTGGTTTAAGCCACTGTAATCTCTTAAAGGACCTGGACGCCATTCATACTGAACTCTGTGAGGACTGAGCCTTCCTCTGAGGAAAGGAAGAGTGTAACATTACACATATAGCTGCAAATATTGTTTTAACAAAGTATTAGAAGACAAAACATCCTTTGTGAAATCCAGACTTGGAGGCTTAATTTTGAAGCATAATCTTGGGAAACACAGTCCTGTTCTGTTCTATGTTACTTTGTGGCATATGAGAAACTGGCATTATATGTTTTGCACAAAGGCAGAATTGATACAAATGGGTAAAAATGGTGAACCTAATTTTCATCCAGCTTTTGAGCAGATGAAGTACACTCTCCTAGGAGCTGTTACATTGGGTCAGACTAAAGTACCATATTATTATATTCCCAAGAGTGCTCAGTAGATGCTGCTTAGAATATGAAAGCAAGAGAAGTACAGAATGATCCTTATCAGCACCCTGAGACCATTGGTTTATTAACAGCCTGGTTTGTAATTTGCCTGCAGACCCACTCTCTACAAATTTGCCTCATTTGTATCCTTCAGTGCATATTTCCCACAGTGCTCTGGCAATGCATTCTATGGTAGCAAAAAAGAAAATCATCCCATGTTGTTACTGTAAACCAATCATTTCTTTATTTCATTGAGTATCACCCTGATGTTATGTAACTGCTGAGTAGTCAATCATTTTCTATTTATTTTTGCCAGTTGTCCACCAAGCTAGCAAAATTACCACCAGACAGAGAAAAAAGAGGTAACTGGCATGGTAATCATTACAACATTGCCACTATTTATAAGCAGTACAGTGTCTATTGCTATATCCTTTGCAGCTGTATCAGAAATAAACAGTAATGTATTCATTCAGTAACAAAACCCACAAAGTTGTCAATAGGATTTTCAGCTCCCCATTACTATATCTATTGCCCTTTCATTTCCTTTAATGAGAACTTAGTTACAGAAGAGTAGAAAATTGCCAATGAATCAGCTACAACAAAACTCTGCCTAATGCAAGTGTCACCTCACCTAACTCGTTTTCTAATAAGCGAATGCAGATATCTCTTCACAGCAAGTTTAGCCAAAAGATGGCTGTAGACACTGGTGAAAATTCCATCAGCATGCCTTGCATTTCTGAAATGGACAATAAATAAACTCTACGATACAAACTGGGTTTATATCATTGTGATAATGTTCATTTTGCAAACATACTGCTTTCCTTATCTATTGTACATATTAAATTAAGCTAATATCATAAAACGACTTCCAGATTTTCACAGTGTATTGTTTTCATCCTTCTTGGGAAGTGAATGAGCTCATCTTGCCAGAAAGGCAATGCAGTCAACATTTCTGCAGACGTTCCTGCTACTACCAGTATTCAACCAGAGGCCATGGTTGGGTTTTTTTGTTTGTTTGTTTTGCTTTCTTTTTCTCTGTAATAGATTCTTCCTTTTCTATGTCTGCTTGATAATGAATGTGACTGATCTTTTGGCATAAATCAAGCAATGCATCACCATTTGCACTTATGATTATAAAAGAAACTCACCTATCAATAATTCTGGACAAATCAAAATAGAATTTCTCATTTTCAGGTAGTGTGTTCTGCAAAATGTCTGATTCAGACTTTAGGGACCCGTGGGCACGGTCAGATTCACTGGCTGCATCAAAGGGCAATCTGTTTCCCAGTCTAATGGAGAAGAAAAGCAATGAAATACAGTTGGCTGGAGATATGCAACAATTCACTGACACTTAACATTCCAGCTTGTGGCAAAATACATATCTACCTACTTCTTTAATCTGCAAAGCATTTTGAAGAAGTTTTTACGAAACAAAATCACTGTCAGGTATAATTCTTGTGCAGTGATAGAGTAACTGACAAAACAGAT
Source organism: Lagopus muta (assembly GCF_023343835.1). NCBI lineage: Eukaryota > Metazoa > Chordata > Aves > Galliformes > Phasianidae > Lagopus > Lagopus muta. The sequence continues at coordinate 61,039,546 of NC_064434.1, forward strand.
CTTCCTTCACATACGTTCATGAAATATGTTTTCATTATACACGGTTACCTCCAGTGAACACAGCAATTACAGCTGAAGTGAAAACTGTGAGGCTTTAAACAGCTCTATTTTATATAAACAACTGCTTTATTGCCCACCTCCACCCATACAAAGTGGAAGGAGTTCTGTGAAGTACTTACCCTTCAGCTAAGACCTAAAACATGCATAGGAGTGCTTATGAAACAGTTCTCAGGCCTTCTTCATAGGAAAGCAAACACATCCCCCAGAACTTCAGATACAAAGTGCAGCCGTGACTCTTTTAACACTGTTTCTACTCTCTGCTGTTTCCTTTTCTAGTTGCAAGTCAAAAACTGACCCAAACCTCTAAAATGTATTACTGCAAATGCTCCACATAACCTGCGTTACATTTACTTCACATATTCATAAACTGCTTTTCCATGTGGTATGTTACATTCTACCAAGGACAGCCTGAATGCCTGGAAGTAGTTTGGTATCAGAGGTTCCTTCTGCCTGCTGCTGTATTCCACTGCTATGCTAAACCCCAGCATGTGCAAAACTCAGGTGTGAGAGCTAGAAAAGATTTTTGCGCTACTGATTTGGCAGTCACTATAGCAGTTGTATTACTTGCATATTCGAGGTGTTTAAAAGTTGTCTGATCAAAATAGCAAAGTCGTGGCTGTGTAAAAATAACCAACCTGATCACAAGTCTTGGAAATAATTCACTGTACCTTGTTCTCCTATAGTCTTATTTTACTTGCATTCCTCTTACATGTATGTAAAAAACACTTCACACCACCTGACTTAATCTAGTTAAATAACTAATAGAAACTTCTGCAATTCGAGGCATGCAGCTTTCCAAAAGTACACATCAATACGAGTAGATCATTTCCCTTCCTTCAAGATTTGGGGAAAAAGTCAATTTTTTCCCTACGGACGCCTGTGCTTTTGTGCTTTTATCTCCTAGCTTTCCCATAAGGAAGGCTGCGCTGTCGGCGGACACCCATCTCCCCTCGCACCCCTCCACCCGCCCCAGCCCCTTACCGCGGCACAGCAGGGAAGGCGGCGCCCCGCGGGGGCAGCGCCCGCGCCCTCCAGCAGAGGGCGCTGAGGAGGGCGAGGGCGAGGAGGAGCGGGGAGGCGCCGCGGTGCTCCATGGCCGCCACCTGCGGAGGGAACAACGCAGCCGTCACCGCCCGCACCGCGACCGGCCCTGACGGGACGGATGCCGCCGGCAGTGGGGTCAGCCGAACTGACAGCGGCCGTTTGCGGAGAGCAGCAATGCCCGGGACTTAGCGATTAAGAACCCCCCAAATTAATTGATAAATAGACGGATAGATGGATATGTATATGGTAAAAAGGAAGGGCATCTTCCCGGCTACCCAGCCTCGCATCAGCCAGACGGCTGAGTTGAGGAACGGGCAGAGTTACTCACGGAGCCGCGAATTCGTCGGTGGGGCTGCTTGGGAGGGCGCTCCGCTACGCTGTGGGGAAGGCGCCCTGTCCCGCTGCGCGGCTGCCGAGCGGAGCGGCTGTTGGGGTGCGGCGACGAAGAAAGGAGGGCGAAGAGGACGAGATGGAAGAAGAGGAGAGCTCCGTCCCGCCGCACGATCTGAGCTGCCCGCCGCGCCGCCGCGTTTTATAGCGTTTACACGTTTCTGCTTCCGAAGGAGCAATCACGTTACTGGGGAGACGTCACCCTTCCCAAGGGGATGGCCGCTTTGTTCAGGACAGTCAGAGACTTATATTTAATTCATGAGCAGCCGCGCATTCTACCTCTTCTCCCCCTCCCCCCCCCGTTATTTGATTTCCATTAATGAGTTAGTTTTGTGGGGAGCAGGGCCCCGTCGGCAGCGCGGTTTTGCCTGGTGAAGCAGAAGAGCAACGGGATGCTCCGTGGAGCACCGCTCCCCGCGACCCCCAGGGCTGCCTCCCCAGACCTCACTACTCCGGAGTGCCACCCCGCGGAACCCCCTGATCCAGGGCTGCTCCTTCCAGTGGCCGGTTTTTTCTGTCCCCGTCCCAGCACCGTCCCCGCTAGGTCCATGCCCGTCGGATGAGTGGTGCAGAGCCTTTGCACCGGATCTGTGCTGGAGGAAATGGACCTTAAGCTCCAAACACCATATCTTGCTACGAACTTCAGCTTTTTTTTTTTTTTCTTTTTTCTTCGTGTGTGTATGTATGTGTGTGTGTGAAAACTGGGGCAACTGCTCCTCCTCATGTGGTTCAAGCCCAAACCTCGGGTCTAGGGTTACTGTCCAGTAACAGACAGTTGGTTCTTTCGGTTTCCTGCACGGAGCTTTCCCTGCCTCAAGGAGATTCGTGAGCAGCGGGGAAAGAGGTGCGGGGAAGGAGGGGTGGGATCCGCGACCAGAGCTCTGGGGCAGCGCTATTCCCTCTTCGGTCTCAGCCAGCCCCGCGCTGAGGCACCGGCCAAAGAATCACAGTAGGATTTGGATTGAAACGGGTCCTGACCCTCTCGTCCATCCCTTTCCCACCTCTCTTTTTTTTCCTTGAACTTTTCCTTGCTTCTCAACCTCCTGGCCAGAAGTAACGATTGTACGGACTCCTTGCAGACGATTTCACTATTTCCTTACTTCTCACAGGTTTCTTTGTTTCATGCCACGCTAAAGCAGGCTCAGCGGCGAGGATTCTGCGATGCTTAATCGCATTTTCTAATTCAGTTACATAAAAATTAAGTGAATTAGATTAAAAAATGCCTGGAAATTTGTTTCTCGGATGACAGCTGTGACTAAAACCAGAGTTCCTGCAGCAGTCTAATTTCAGGAAAATTTCCCCTTGTTACTACATAACTGGAGGTCGAAGAAGTAACTCAGAGGGAGAACAGCGAGATTAGCATCAATAGCCCCGCGTTCCCCCCACCCACAAATGTCTAGCTAAGGTGTTCGGGCATAGTGTTGCATGCACCGCCTGGCGAAGTTCAGTGGACTTCACCCAAGTGCTTGAGACACGAGAGGAGAAATCCGCCTCCTGGGAGCCGTGTTGAAGCGCAGAACAAAGATGTTTCAAAGGTTGCTGCTGCTCAGCCCGGCCCGGGGGAGGGGGGGGGAGACCCCCATGGCCTCGGTTCTCCGCCCGCCCGGGGCTGAATGCAGCCGCCATCCGCCGAGGGAAAAGCGCAAGCTCAGCCTGCGGCTGAAACCAGAGAATCGTATTTTTCTTTTTAAAGTTTTCTTTGAGCTTGCTCATTTCAGCTGAGGCAGGAGAGAAAGGTTCAGTCAGGCTTCTTGAGGGCTATGGAGACTGGGAAGAAGGGGAAGCTCTGTGTCTGCTGCTAGGGGCTTTGTGAAAAGCAAGTGTGTTCTCAACTACTGTGTATGTGCTATACGGGAAGCTGCATGCTGTGAGGAAACATGCAGTTTACACTGCTAAAAAACAAAAACAAAAACAAAAACAAAAAAACAAAAGCAAAAGGAAAAACCAAAACTAATCAAACAAACAAAAAACAGAGAATCATTGGTACTTTTTCAGTACTTCTTTATCATACCATACCATGCCATGCCATACCATACTGTGCCATTTGCATTTATTTGGTATAGTCTAAATCTGTTTTGCCACATTTGTTTGTTTGTTTGTTATTGTTATTATCCATCCTTTTTTTTTTTTTTTTACAGATATAAACTGGATTGGAAAAGAGAGTAAGCATGCTTTAAGGTTGGGTAAAACAACCTTCAGAACCCTACGGGTGGCAGTATTCCCGAAAAAAATCTCTTTAGCCTCTTTCATGATCTGAGCTGTTTTAAGTGCAGTTATTCTATCATACCATCTATTTTTCCTTTTCTACAGTCAGGAAACTGAGTCACAGGGAGATCAAGTGAATTTACCATGTTTATGCAGGAAGACTTCAGAAGAGCCTTAGAATGACCCCAGATGTTCCAAGTACTTTTCAATTGCAATAACAATTATCTGCATTAATCTTCATCACCTACAGTACTTACCACCTCCTCCTAGTGAATCAAACAAGTTTTCCTTAGCTCTTCCTTTCATTTCTCCAGAAGATTTTCACAGAAGGAGGTTTTAGTATGACTGAGATGAGTTTCAAGTGGCAATTCAACTTCTAGTCTTTTCCATTTTTTTTCATTACACTCACAAATCATACTAATTCTGTGCCATTTTGAGATGTTTTGATAGGAGTAAGTCATTAAAAACAAAATAAAAGCTTTATAAAAAGGCAGATATAGAAAGCTTTGTATAGGAGTCCCAACTGAATACTCTAAGTACTACATTCTACTGAAAGAAACTGTCCTTTCAGAAAAGTGACACTTAGACAACAACACTGCTTGGGAGCTTCTTAAGGGCAATAATCAGACACAGGCAACTCTCAGTCAAGTATTTTGCAGTTGCTATTGATGGAATCCTGATGTGTAACAGCTGCATGTCGATTGAAGCTTTTGTCTTTATTTCATGTTATCAATCACCTTTGAGTTATTCCTGATTCTTTGTTTGTTTTCTTTAACTTTCCACTGCACAAAACCAAGATGATGATTGAAAATTTTGCAATATTTGGGAATGATGGCAACCCCATTATACAGGATTGAAGAAAGAGTACAAGTTTGTCTGAAATCTTAACTTTCCATTTATACACAAACCTCTGCGGTGCATGATATAGATCAAGTACTTCATTTGGGGGAAAGAGATTAGAGATCTTTTAGGTTTGGCAGTTAGATTTGATTATTCCTTTTAACTTATAAAACTACTGAAATTTATAAGACTAAATAATTCCTATAGCCAAACTCTTAGCCAAGGGAAATCTGGTTAGTTCCATTAAGGACCTGCTTAATATTTGCCAAATTTATCAAAAAGAGAAATTACATGAACAGTAGAAATACTGTTTTATTTTGAAAAGAAGAAGAAAGAAGAGAGTTGTCTTAGAGCTTGCATATTATACCAGAAAAGGAAACTACTTCTGACTCATGAGCTCTGCCTCATGAATCGCTGGGAAGAATCTCCCTTGTGCATTACAGCTCATGTTCCTGTAGACGAAATTCTGTCTTTGATCCCATAGCCATATCACATTGATTCATGAGTTCTCAGAGCTTACAGAGTAGATCGATGGAGTACTGCCATTCAGCTTTTCCAATTTCCACAAAAGTGATAACAGAAGAAATGTCAAGAAAGTGTACAAGAGGAGTAGAACATTAAAATAAGAAGTCATAAACTAATCTGTCCATCTCTAATCCTTCAGCAGCATGACTAACATAACCTTCAATTTGTTCTCTCAGCACCCTGTTACCTTGCTTGCTTCTTGCTTCTTTCCTGCAAACATTCACAATCCTCAATACCACCTATTTGGAAAAAAATGATGTGATCACGTGCTGAATCTTGTACTCACAGCACTCTTTTTGAAGTCATCTTTGGATACCTTTCAGAATAAATAAGAAAACCACCAGTTCATTCTTTTAGATAAGGTTTAATTCAAAAGCACAGTCGCCATACAATCATTCAAACCTACAAATCATTCAACCATACAAATCTTCGGCCTGAGTCAGTTCTACAGGCTCAGAAATGTGATAGTAAATAGAATTAATAACAGACAAATATTTTGCAATTGAAACTGCACTATTTCCTTCCTTCCAAAAACATTCACCAGTGGAGTGCTCATCTCTTCAGTTCCCAGGCCAGGAGGATATTGTGCTGGTGAACCAAGGAACATTTATTTCCTCATTTCGGCTCATTTTGAACCCTCATGTCACACATCCTCAGAGCAGAGTGATTAACTGCAGTATACTATAGTAACAGATTAGTCTACTTATACAAGTTTCTCCTGCTCCAGGTATTACCTTCATATTGTGACCCAGTGTGGGTTAACAATTTCCAAAACCAGTTTTCAAAATCACTGGGACATTGGGATTATTTCTATGACTTCCAATCACTCTCCCACCTTTTATATTAGTAAGTTTTGATGATTCAGTGATTCATCACAAGCCATTCAGATTTCTTTTCCGTGAACATATAAGCATGCTTCATTAAAACTGCCTAGTTTTGATGAACAATTAACATGAAAGGAGAGATGCTGAATCCAGTGATGTCCCCAAAGGTCTTTTCCCCTTGTCTAGCATGCCATCTATGAAAATTGTTATTGATTGTTGTTTAGTTGCGTATTTTCATATTTCCTATTACTCACTCTAAAGTGCAAGTTCAGCTTTGCAAAAAGATATTGTTTTCTCTGGGTGTTTATACTGTTTGGCATGTGCTTGAACTACTGTTTCATGTTCATCTGGTTCATGACATTCACCTCAAAACCTGAAAAACCATGTGGTAAAACAAAGCTTGTCAGGAAGACAGAGTGATTTGTATTTTAGTTATGTCAGGTGCTTGTTTTAACAAACTATCTGAAATATGTCCTATTCTTATCAACAGTGCTATAAACTTCAGCAAAGGATCAGATGACGTTTTCTTCGCCAGAAATGTGACCCTCCATACTACTGCAGCTGCCCCAGTCCATTTGTCTCCTCTGAAAATCTAAAATTACCTCTTTGTATGTCAAGTATGTGTATCTTCAGGATTCTACAATGTTCAGACTCAGCTTCTCATCCATATGCAGCTAACTCAAAGCAACATATTTTCTTTCATAGAGTTTAGAAATTTTCCACGTGCATTGATTTGTCTGTACTAAGCAGGAAATGCTATAGTGAATCTGTTAAAAATAACTTTTTGTTGTTGTTGTTAATGATATTTCAGTATTTGTTAGTTTAGATCAAGATATTAGGAACTGCCTTTCAAACCTATGTCTTAGCATTTTCCCCATGCTTTCCCAACCTTCACCTGTACTAAATAATATCCTTTTGCCTATAACTGTACAAAAGGAAAAGAGAATGGAAAAAAAATATCCATAAACCCTTCAGATTATTTATTAAAAGTAAAACAAACAAAAAATGCATATAACAGCATGACAGTAAAGCTCAAAATCATGAGACCGAACATGTCCAAGGGCCCATTATCTCAGACTGATCTACTATTGCCATTAACCTTATGGAGTATGATTACAAGTTCACCAAAAGCTTGAATCCAATAAACCAGTGATGATACTGGATAAGAATACATCCCTAGATGCAGACTAGCTGTTGTATGTCTCTTAATCTTCTTACTTTCTTCTAACACTAGCTGGGAAAAAAAAAAAAAAAAAAAAGACACGAAGTATCACAGAATCTTGTTCATTTATACATTTAAAACTTAATGACTGTAGACTTTTATACGGTGCACAGTGCCTGTACAGTAGTGACTGTGATAGTTCTCTGATTTTACAGAGATCCTATTTCCTGTGTCTAGTACAAGAGCCTAGTACTAAGCTGTGCACAAGGCCAAATTCTTTCTGTATTCCCCACTGAATGTTGCTACTATTGCAGTCCAGAAGCATGTGAGAGCAGACATACTGTCTCAGGATATAGAAAAACCACATCAATTGAGATGGAAAGCACATTTTAAGATGTTAATTATGCCAGGATAACTTTATCTCTTGAACTGGCCTAATCATCGCAAGTTCTTTATTTACTGAGCTGAAAAAAGCAACAATCTAAATGCTACGACAGAAACAAGCTAAAAATGCTTCAGTCTGAAGCAATTACCACTATTGTCTTTGTGGAAAAAGAGCTGACAGAAGTTTTCTAAAATTGCCTATGTGTATAAAGGGTATAGTATAGCGTGCTGTCCTGGAGCACTACTCTAAGTCTAATATATGTTATTTCAGCTGGAAAATGCCATATTTGTACATAGGCTGCTCCAAAACTAATGCCTCCTATTTATTCATATAGAAACTACAACTGATACAAAAAGCATAATTGTATGGGAACTGCTGAGTCACGGCCTGAACCTCTGATTTATCACCTCAGGTGAGCAATGAGTCAGCCAGAGGAGTACAGGTGAAGGCAATTCACCTGTGCTGCCAGAAGGGGTGGAGTCTGGCTCCACCCCTCCTAGACCTATTTAAGAGCTGGCTACCAGTGGGGAAAGTTCTCTTCTGGAGACTGGCTCTGCTGGAGTTTTGTGAGTGAGCCCAGGATAGGGGTAAGCCTTCTATTTATTCTCTTTTTGGTATTGTAGTCTGCTTTGGCAAACTCTCTTGTTTATTTCATAATTATGACTTCTTAATATTCATTGATTATACACATTATAATACTGTTTGACAGAGCAAATTCTCAGATATAAAGCACATTTTTCAATATGGTCACCACCATTAGCTATGCATCTTGACCGGTGATGAGCGAGAGCATGCATGCTGCACTTGCAAATTCCTGCACCGGTAGAGGTGATCCACTGTCATCACTGCTGAAATTCACCACCCACCTCTTTACTGTGCTCACATCCATTGACTGATCTCCAGAAATGTTCAGTAAGCATCAATGAACATCAGTGGGTGCCACTTTTTCTGCATGGAGGAATTCAATGGTGCACCTTTAATTCATATACTCTCCCATATCACATGTCATTTTGTCATGCTGCCCCTCTGCTGCCATCTGTCGCACAGCAATAAAATATGATGGAACACTGGTGGGAATGTTGAACCTCTACTGCCATTCCACTAACATCCACCTCTGATGTTGCAAGCAAACATAATAAAACAGGAAGTGTTATTTTCAGAGCAGCTCTCAGAACTTTGAGCACCTATGCAAAAAGAACTGGCAGTGTCTTCAGTTCTATGGAATGATAATTTTAAAATGTTGCTACCTACTGCTTAGCAATGAGAGGAATTTTAGTCCTTTGAAATCTGCTAAATTTCATACTGGAATTATGACAAGTCATTTATTTATAAGTTACTGAATTATATGTGAATCTTGCTCCTTGTGACTCCGGCCTAATTGTGCAGTTACATCAAAAGCAGCACAGTAAATACAATTGTATTTATGTTATAACACTAATCCAGCATGTAACGAGAAGATAATTTTTTAAAATTGGATGGTAGCAAATAATTATTTTTTATGAGGTTTAAGTACTTTACATCTCTCCAGGTCACCTATAATTGTTTTGTCTTACCTAAAACACTTACCTAAAACATTTTCTGTTTTAATATAAAAATATTTTGGTATTGATTCCAATCCCCTTTCTGTGTATTTCAAGAATTTCAGTGGAATTCTCCACACTTGCATCTTCTGATGTGTGGTCCATTGCATCTGCTATTCTTTGATGATGCATTGGCCCATGCTCTGATACTGTTCAAAGAAAAGACACAATTGTGAAAAACCCTGTTATTCAAGGCTGGATTTATTGGTTATCCATAGAAAATGTTCATCAAAATCAGGTTTGGAGAACAGAATATCACAAGAAAAATATACACCAGCAGTTTCAGAGTTCAGTAATTCTGCAAGTTATCCAGACTTAGCTAGTAGATAACCAGAACAATAAGTATGATGAAGAGCATGAATAGATTAATAAACATTTCTTCATGAAATGTAGGAAAAATATTTTTGTGTTCATTGTCTTTGTGAGAAGGGACTAAATTGTAAGCACTCTGGAGAGCTAACTCTGTCAATATCCTAGTCATACATATCCTTCTCAGCACTTTTTTTAATGAGACAAGACTGTATTTTATCACAATCTGGTTTAGAGTTTCTTTTTATTTCTCTGTGCAAATATGAACACATTTGTTCATTAAGGCACAGGTGTAGTTTTATGGTAGGTTCTCATTGAAGTATTTGTCCAAAGCCTTGAGACTTGGTTTGAGAAGACAATAAATCTTTCTGAAGTTTGGAGACATCAGGAAGAGTATCAGTTTGCTCTCATTCATTTGTGTTGCTGAAAGGCTCTTAAAGAGTAATGTTTCATTGGCTCAGAACAGGGTTTTATTGACGATTACCTGGTGAGAAGCTTAATTTAGATCAAACTCAGGTGGTCTGCCACAAAAAAAATAGGGTGAGAGTGATACTGACTAAGATGCAGATACATAATGGATTAACCAATTTGGTTGGTTCAATATTCTGAAAGTGTTTAGTTGGTTCGTTTTTTTTCCCTGGTAGAGGTTGAAATACTTCTATCAACAAGGTAAACAAAACTAGGTGTCTATTTTCATTGGCAAGTATGCTATATTTGAGCTTGTTGGATAACCATGGAGCTCTTAAGTTGACCGCCATGAAACAATAGCCAGAGTAAATAGTGGTTCACAGTTATAACTTCTTTGATGGTGGGATCAACTTAATGCTGACAGAAGGCATAATAGAGGCATGGATTTGATTTGTAGGCTTAAACTCAGAAAACATTCTCACTGGGAATCATTTATTTATTTATTTTTGTCACTGGCATGATACTCTATATGTTTATTTCTACAAACATAAGCTTTCAGTCTAAGGACATCATTAAAATAAAGCTAGGAAGCCTGAAGCTTCATGTCATTCAAGATTGGGTATGGGAAGGGCAACAAGGTCATCTGTCACAAGTATTCTTTCTTGTTCCTGTTTGAGAGATGTTCTCAGTTTACTACTGGATGCATCAGCTCACTTGGAAGAGTAAAATAGCATCTCTCTCTACTGACGTTACTCAATGAGTATTGACACGTTTAATACTGAGTTCGAAGAAAGGAAGAATGAAAGGGTAACAGAAGTTGACTTGATCAGATTTATCTTTCTCTCAGAACTTGAAAGAAATAGGTGTTGGATGTCACCAAGCTGTGTTCTGCAGCCAACATACTGGAGGGAAGATATGCCATCCAGAAGGACCTTGACGAGCTTGAGAAGTGGGCCCATGCAAACATCATGGTGTTCAGCAAGGTTCAGTGTAAGGTCCTTCAAGTGAGTTGGGGCAATTTCAATCACAAATACAGGCTGCACAAAGAGACTGAGAACAGCTCTGAGGAGAAAATCTCTGTCAATAAAAAAATATAAGACAGCAGTGCATACTTGCTACCCTGAAAGCTGAATATATCCTGTGCTACATGAAGAGAAGTGTGACCAGCAGGTGAAAGGTGATTCTGACTGTCACTCTTCTTGAGTGAGACCAAGCCTGGTGTACCGTGTTCAGCTCTGGAGCCCTCAGCATAAGAAAGACATGGATTTGTTGGAGTGAGTCCAAAGGAAGGCCGTGAGGATTATAAGAGGGCTGGAGCACTGTGAAGTCAGGCTGAGAGAGTCAAGATAGTTCAGTTTAAATAAGTGAACTGCCAGGGTGACCTAACAGTGACCTTCCAATACTTAACTGGGTCCTACAGGAAAGACAGGAAGGGTAGACTTATATTAGATATAATGAATAGACTATTTTCTGTGAGGATGGTGAGGCAATGAAACAAGTTGGGTCCTGCACTTTGGCTGCAACAACTCCAGGCAACGCTATAGGCTTGGGGAAGAGAGGCTGGAAGACTGTTGAGGAAATGGACCTGGGGGCACTGATTGACACTCAGCTGAACATGAGACAGCTGTGTGCCCAGGTAACCAAGAAGACCAGTGGCATCCTAGCTTGTATCAGAAATAGTGTTGCCAACAGCAGCAAGGAAGTGATCATCTGCCTGTACTCATCTCTTGTGAGGCTACATCTTGATACTGTGTTTAGTTTTGGGCCTCTCACTACAGGAAGAACATAGAGGACCTGGAGTGTGTCCAGAGAAGGACAATGAACTTGAGAAGATTGGAGCAATATTTCTATGTGGAGAGGCTGAGGAAACCAGGATTGTTTAGTCTGAAGAAGGGGAGGCTTGAGAGACACCTTCTTGCTCTCCATAACTGCCTGAAAGGTGTTCAGGTTGGAAGGGATACTAGATGATCCTTAAGATCATCTAATTCCAACACACTGCTACAGTTAGGGACACCTCCCTCTAGACTAGACCAGGTTGCTCAAAGCCTCATCCAGCCTGGCCTTGAATGCTTCCAGGGAGGGGACATTCATAACCTCTCTGTTCCAGTGGGCAGCGTGTTCCAGTATCTCATCATCCTCATAGTAAAGGATTTTTTTCTAATATCTAGTCTAAATCCACCCTCTTCAGTTGAAAGCCATTTCCCCATGTTGTTCATGACAGCTCTGGCTAGTAACGGGTTCCTTTCTGAGCCGACTGGAGCTGCCTCTGATCTGACATGGAGCAATTTCTGGACTCTTCCCACAGGGTCCTCACCTTCCCACATAAACTCAACACAGCCCTCCCTAAGAGTCTGCATAAGGACATAAGGATAACCATTTTATCCTCACAGAACATTTCACATGATCAAGGAGTGACAGGGGAAGTGAGATTAGCAGAATAGTCATCTGTTTTCACAGAGAGAAAACTTTCATCAAATAGAAATCATTTGGCAGATACAAGTTATGCTTTTAAATTAGGCAGTAGAACACTGTAGTTTATGGAATTATATCCTGATTCAGAAGAGTTATTAAGCATATGACTAATCTCACTGCAATGAACAGAAAAGCAATAGTGATTAAGTTATTGGTGGTCAGTAAGTGCATGTGGAGAATTAATGGTAAATCTGAAACAATCTTTTTGTCTGGAGTGGTTTTGGTAGCAATATTCTCAGTTGTATGACTAGCATGCTTCATTTGCAAATCTACCCCTAAAGAACAGCAATATGTAATACTGAATAACTTCCTTCTGATTTACAACTTTGGTGTCCTGATAACTGAATACTTAGTCTTAAAAGTTTTTAACCACTAATGATTCAGATTTTGAGTACAACGTCAAGCTAAGCAAGGTTGTCTGAAACATTCTGTTTTTATATTGTTTATAATGTCCAAAATTGGAAGAAACTTTCAAAAACATCTGGCCATTCCATGTCTTACAGAAAAGGACAGGAACATTTGCTCATATTCTGTGTTCCTAGTAAATACACTTAAATGTTCTTAATGATATCTAGGAGTTTGTTCAATACAAAGAATCTATCTGAAAATGCATCACAGATATGTGACACTTGTCGATTGTTTTATCTTATGTGAAGATTTTGGTTTGTTATTGTCCTGGTCATTGTGCTTTAGAGTTTTCCATATCTAAAATCAGAAAGTAGGCAATAGGTAGCTGTTGAATAGGTGGATGGCACATCAGTTCTAAGAGAATATAAGGAATACAGTACTCTATTTTCTGACTGCATACATTTTGCTGTTACAGCAGAAGCTTCTAAATGTTGCTTTTAAGATGTCTGTGAGAAGGCACGCCAATGCATGTGCCTTGTTGTGGATTAGGGATTACTGAACAAAGAGAAACCTTTTCTGGCATCTTTCAGGAATATTATTAGGAAAATAAACAGTCACACTATCACTTACTGTGCAAAGTCATGGCAAATATGCTATTTTCTAACTCATTTACATTAGTTGAAGCCCACCTTTACAAACACTGAGCTCTTCCAGTTCCTGTTTCTTTCATGAGTATTTTTGCCTTGCTAGGGACATTTCTGGCCTAGAGCAGGTTCACCCAAATGAAACAGATTAAAATCTACAAATGCTTAACTTTAGTGTTTCAGGGAGAATTTAGTTAGTTTTTTTTTTTTAATTCATGCATTTCAAATATGTTTAGATGCTGTAGGAATGTCAATATTCAACTTCCTTTTCAGAAGTGATTCAATACCTGGGAACACCGAAACGTGAAAAGATGTTATTTGTTGTGTACACAAGCACTCAAAAATATGTTTTTTGAGCATTCAGGTGTACTTATGAGAGTTTTATGTTACCCAAAACTGTTCAAAAATCTCTACATAATGAATAATTTTGCTGTACATTGGTAAGAATTTTGCAAGACATCTCAGAGAATTCAGTTTCACTAAATGATGATTGTCACGTACTCTGACAAAAAGATGGTTGTATCTTTCCATACTACTACCCAAGGGGTTACAGAGAATTAAAAGCAGGAGACGCAAAAGAAAAAATCACAATGCTTTGTTGCTGGCAAACTAGTGCTAGAGGGTTTATCACATGAAACCCAATCAATTCCTTAAAGTGATTCTCTGGATAACAAAATTATCTTTCCTGTTGCTTGGCAGAGAACAAAAGGATAGGATAGAATGAAGACCTGTGTATTTTTGTCACTGTAGTTAATCACATGGAGAGATATGGAACACGCTATGCAACTACATAAAGAAGCAATAAACAGCAACAAAAAATTCTGCATTCCTTCTAGTAAAGATCAGAACAGGAGCAGAACACAGGCAGAGAATTAATCTCCCTCCTGTGCTTCAATGGGTCTCCAGTGGGCTTCAACTCAATCCCTAGACGGGTTGCCAAAGGTTCATCCTGTTTTTCATTGGCAACTTCTACACGTACATCCAAAAGAATTCAAATTACTGTCAGTTGTGATTTGTGCTCCTGTCAAGCTGAAACTAGAACATGGCATCACTTTTCCTCAGTGTGCCACCATAAAATAAAGTCAGTTGATATTGATACAGGTCATCCCTGACAAATATAAGAATGATTTTGCAATTTTGCATTTCAATGCCTTTCCATATAGTCCATGTTCATAGGCACATCAGAGAGTTATGTCCTAAATTAGCAAATCTAATTTCCTACTATCTTGGACCCATCACTCTGCATTGTCCATTTCAAAGGCACTCTACTTTTGTTTAAAAGAACTCCTTGCTCTTTCCCAGCTGTCAGAGTGCAGTCACTTGATTCTGCTCCTAAATAGATAAAAATAAAAAAGCCATGTCTCTGTTGCAGAATGCCACACAGAAAGAAGACAGGAAACATGTTTATAAAAATAGGTCTGCTACCCAGTTCATGTCCATCAGACAGTGCCACCCTCATGAGGTAATGTTGTCATAACTCTGATGGGAGCCAAGAGTTTACATAAAAGTTAAAAAGAGAAAGGAGACATGAAACCAGACTTCTCTGTCAAGTTGCGTTTTCAGGCTGCATTTGCAGGCAAGAGCACAGGATGCAACACAGCCACCACCAAGCACAGTGAGGTCTGAGGTTCCAGTGATGTCAATGCTGATTTTTAGAATTCTGCTCTCTGTTTTGTGAAGCTATACCAGCAGCGTTTTCCTTAATCTGCTCTGGATTTGGCAGAGGTAAATTTCCAATTAGTATTTTCTTCCTTTCTTTCTTTTTTTTTTTTTTTTCTTCCCAGAAGCTGTACTACATCATAGACATCACCTAATTTTATCAAGTGCCTATAGGTCAGGGATCTGGCATGTGTCATTTCAGTTCTGAGAGGATATTTCCAGTAAATGTGTTTTTCATTTTTATATTTAAGAATGAACGTGGAGATGACTCAAAAACTTCATGGCAAATTGCAACTGAACTTTAAAAAATTGATTTGGCAAGTCTTCTGAATGTTCATTGTGTTACGGTATGAAGATCAGTCTTAAGAGATAATCAGAAATTCTTCAATAGGGAAAAGTCAAGGAATACTGAACAAACTACTGCAAATACATTGGAACATAACTAGACACAAAAAAAGAGCTGGTAAATTTTGTCTTCTGTATTGAACTAGAACTGGAGAAATAGGTTTTGTGCATATGGGCAATTAAAACAAAATTCTCTTTGTGAAAAGAAGTAGCTCTGTTCACTTCAGGACAGAGTGTCATGGCATCAGGGTGATTGAAGTTCTGTCCATTCCTTCCTGTGTGATTCTTGCCATACCCTTTAATTACTGCTTCTCAGTGTTAAAAATATTATATACAAATCTGTTGTGAGGCTTAATTAATTGCTTGTATATGCCCTGAAATCTGCAGAAATACTTTTAAAATAAATTGGCTCTTCCTCCTAATATTTTATATTGTAACCAGAGACTATAAATGAGGAATGATAATCTTTTGATATAATTATTATATAATCATAATTATTAAAATTATTAAAATTATTATAATTATTAATTATAATATCCTAGGTGATCCCTGAAGTCAATTTGAAGGTCAATCCCATGCAGTTTAAGCAGGAACTCTGTAAACCCTGACAGCATGCTTAAAGCAAACACTTCATAGATTGAAGTCCAAGTACTGGTAAGCCACTGAATTTGTAATCACCCTATTGATGAGGGATATTTGTATTGCCTTGAAGTGTTATATCTTCTGATGAATTCTCATTTCATTTAAAAAATAGTTAATTCCTACTAACATAAGAAAACAAAGCATTTTATAATTGCTTTAATTTTCACATGCAGTCCTTGGAAAGTGTTCTAACATTGCACGTTCCAATGCTAACTTCATGTACTATCATCATCAATGGTCTGTCTCTCCATAGAGAAAAGATCAAATCTCCATTAACATTCCGAACTACATCAGCCTGAATAATTCAAGATAGTAAACTTCCATTTAAGTATTTTTTATAAAAGTCAACACGTTGATTTTTGAAAAAAAAAAAACAAAAACAAAACCCATGAGGTCAAGATTATAACACCTATCTTTATTTCACATTCTGCACTTCTGGAGAACTTACAAAACATCAACTTCAGATATTGTTGAAACTGATATCCAACAATCCTTGTTATGCATCAAACAATCTGTGTTTTTAATCTCCCTAATCCAAGGGAAATTAAATATTTTGGTATCCAGTGTTCATGATAAAAAATACAGTACATTTAAACTTGTCTACATTGTATGCTAAATATTCTTTAATATAAGTAACATACTAAGAAAATATGTAATTTTCATCTTAAACCACGAGTAAAAAAAAAATCACTCATCTGGAATGATTTCTCTCAAGGATAGAGCAGTTTTGGCCAGCTAGGTGCTGTATGCCAAGCTGTCTTTTCAAACAGTCAGTCCACTAGACTCAATATGCAAAGGGAGAAGGTGTGAATTCTGCTTTTTGAAAGCACATCAAAAAAGGCAGTGTTACCTATTCTAGAACTAGGAGACCATGAAAGCACTCATATGCAATGAAGTTCATCAGACTCAATAAGACTATAAGAGAAAAAATATTATTAGAGAATAAAATAACAAAGCTGCTTTTCTCCAGAGGACTGCTTTTTTTTAAGCCTGTAGCCTGTGATTAGCCAAATGCAATTTTGCAGCCTTATCAGCAAGTCTTCAGTGTACTGGAACTCAAAGTGTCTGCTATGAAAAATGTAAACACAGTAAGTTGTTGTTCTAGCACTGACATACATTCCTCCAGAAGGGGAAAAAAAAAAAAGGTACACTAAAAATAAAACATGAAAGCCAGCCAGTAAATAAATGCATAATAACTTGCTTTTATAAGAAAGAATACTTGTAGTTTATAGTAAGTAATACTTGTAAGTTCAATGTTTGTTGCAATGTTTGCAGATGGAAAGATTTGTGGCTGGAAGACTGTAGTTAAGAGATCAGTAGTGCTACACAAAGGATGCTGGACTCTGCAGAGAAATGTGAGCTGCTAGACACCAAAAGCCTGCAAAGTAAGGTGTGAAACATTTTGCCCATTCTCAAAATCTGCTGAATCCTTGTTCCTCTCGGAGAACAGGTGAGGACTCAGGTTCTCTGCAGAAACACAGGAACAACTCTTCAGGATCAGGGGTCCTTCAGGTGGTAGCTGTCAAGCAGATTTAGGAATTAAATGTCTATTTCTAAGTGAGGAGTAAGACTCTTCTCCTACTTGTGGAAATTCTTTTGTCTTTATTCAAACATGCAAGACCTAACAGAAAATTGATATAATAAATTTTAAACCACCCCCATTTATCTGTGTTATTTCAAAATCCTGAACTTGTCATGTTGGTGCAATTAGTCTCAACTAAGACAGTTGACTATAACAGTCAAGAATGTAAGTTAACCTCAACTAAAATTCCATCTTTATCTTCATGTTACACACAACTGTACAATACCAGTGTTCAGATGTAAATGTCTAAAATGTTGTTAATGAAAGGCAAGATTTCAGTGAATAACTTTCCAGGAAGAATTGAAATTTTGTGCTATTTGAGAAATATAATTTTAAATAAGGAAATGAGCAATCTCACAGCAAAGCAGGAAACTTAATTAAAAAACTAGTGGTCATTCATGCAATGCTTATCTTGATAACCATAACCAGACAAATGAGAGAGACATCATGTTTTCAGTTCCCATACAGCCTTCTTGGGCATTAAAAGGTGGCTACCTCTTCAGCTGGCAGGAGATAGAAAATTCTCTAAGACTGTCATCAAGCACTTAATATGCTCTTCAAAACTTTTATTTACATGAAGGATGATATACCTTAACATTTTTCTCATACTGTGAGGAATTTCACACAAACAGCTCTAACATGGAATCTTTTTAAGGTTCTCTGCAATCAATGGAACCATGGATGGAATTGTGATGATAAATCTTCTGCATGGCTTTTGTCTAAGGTTCCTCATTTCGAAACTGTTGTACGATTATAGTGAGAAGCTGGTTAATGGAAGTGTTCATTGGAATAAATATAAATATCCTTGGGAAAATGCATAGAACCAGAAAGTTTGGGTTTAATTTGCTTGTTTGCTATTTAAAAATGAACTGAATAGTGAAAATTGCAATAATGTTTGTATCAGTAATTTCTAAAATTCTCTTTGAGAAATGATTTTTTTTTTTTTTTTTAATGCAGCAGCATTTTCTTTCCCCTAAAGAAAAAAATATAGTGGCTACAATACAGCAGTAGAAATATGTCAGCATGTTGAAAAGCAGTAAATTAGAGGCGGTAGTGCAAAAACAAGTGATTCATTGGATGTTGGGACATAACTCTCTAAGAAATCAGCACTACCTGCCTCCTGGCAGTGCACATGCCCTCTGCAATGTGTCACAGCAGCTGGAGACTTCTTGGAGATCTTCAGCATGCACAGACAATTGCTTGGGATGATTGAGGTTCCTCCAAAAATAACTGTGTGTTTGTGGCAAGGTCCTATCTCAGGAGTCTGGGAATGCTTTGATGATGGTTTCATATGCAGGAGGAGGGGTTTGTGTGGAGTGGCAGATACGGAGGCTATTGTTAGACCAGTGGAATTCAGGTCGACTTAAACTGTTGGTTGTGCTTCCCACAAGGGTTGTAGTGGTGTTGGTGGGAGTGAGGGTGATCAGCTGACTGTTTGTCTCCACAGGGAGGGGAGGAGACTGCAGAAAAGGGTGGAAGGTGGATGCACGGAAACTTGACTTCCTGGGGAAAGAGTTGGCTTGTTCCAAGGAGGCTTGCCGCTGGAAGGTGAGGCTGGCCAGACTGAGGTTGCTTCGACGTTCACAGCTGCTGTTACGGTAAAATCCAGTCCTGCTAGAAGAGTGGGATGTGGGTCTGGACCGGCGAGTGAAGAGTGAAGAGTTATCCTGGGAAATGTGGGCACTAGCTCTGCGACGGGACAAGCAGGTGAATAAGGCCCAGATGATCCCTCCAATCACTAGTCCAATCAGCATGGACACTGTGAAGGCTATTGTTACGTGCTCTGAAATACAACAGAAATGCACAGTAAGGATACTTTAGATCTGAAGCACAACCTTGCCTGAAAATGATTTGAATGTGGCTGCCTCCTTAAAAGATGAGCAAACCTACACATATTTGTGGAAAAATACGTGAACCTTTGCAGCACAGAAGAATTCATACTGTTCTCGCTACAGGGTATTTTTTTATTTAGTTTGCAGAATTCAGTAACATTTGGAAAGTAGTTTGCATTTAATACCAGCCTCTGTGCCAGTCAATGCAAGGGAAAAAATCTCTAGTCTCTTTCAAAAATGGCCACCAAGAAGCACCAAGGTGTGCTTATGAAACCACCAAGCTTTTTCTTCTTCTTCACATACAGAATGTGGATTTAGACAGGCTTGCCATCTTTTTCATAGGTATTTATGTTCTGTGTGTGTGTGTTTACTAACTTATTACAAGTGAGACATATCCATATCCATGTTCTTAGAGGATTAAGCCCTGTATCTATTCTAACAAGAGATTCATATCCCAGCCTTTTACCACTGACAAAAAGATACCTTAAATCCTTATAATAATTAGTGTAAGTCACCATACCCTGAATGATTTAGGTCAAAGGTAACTATCAGTAGTACTAAGTCTATTGAATAATTCTCACCTCCCATGCTTAATTTGAAAATATACTGATTTCCCATTGAGAAAATAAAGCAGTAAGAGATTTGAAAATACAAAAAGAGTATGAGGAATGCCATTTTCTCCCCATGTTTTCATAGGTGTAGAGGAATAAGATTTTCTAATAGTTCAGGTACTTCAGAAAACTTGTACATTTGTAATCTTGAATAAGGCCTGAAACAAAAGGAAAACATTTACAGATCCCCTAAAAATACAAGCTGGGTTTAGATCACAAGTGAGATGAAACTCTGTGTTGACTATTGATTGAGAAAAGAGGAAATGAGTGAAAGAGAGCCATAGAAATATTTGAAATGATTATTTTGTCTGTGTCATGATGCTTGTGAAGCACTTCTGTTTAGAAGGAGAATGGAAAGGAATAAGGAAAAGAGTATTGAGGAGTTTATTCATTCAGTACTTTTTAGGACAGATGAAAATGTAAGGAGGCCCAGAAAATTTGAATTCTAATTAAGCCACTGGCATTTTGGATGTATATACAATCCTGTTGTTGTTTGTTTGTGATCTTTGTTTTCAGATAGGTTTCTGATCACAATACTCTGCAAAAGGTAGATTAAAGATGTATGTGATAAAGCACAGGATAGTTCTGCAATGCACATCTTCCCGTTAAAAATACTTCGTTGTACTTTTGATCAGAGGCAGACCAGACTTAACCTCAAAATATTATTTTTCCTCAAGCCCTCATTTTTAAAACTAAGATACTCTTGACTGGGCAAACTGCAGCCAAAGGACAAATGTTTGTTCTATTTTTGCAGGAGCTCGTGAGTAGCAGCATCCGGTGTTGCAACTCCTGACTGCAGATCAGAGCCTCATCACCAGTAGCCTTCTGACAAACATGTAATGATTCTGTGCTTTATAAAGTTATGTTTGGAAACATGGCAGGCCTTACTTTGCCATTTTTCTTTATGTAAGAAACAGTCTATTAGGCTGTTTTAATGTGTTTAGCATCTTCAGTTGCTGCATATTCCTCCTCATCCTCCTGAAGATAGGAAGGAAGAACCAGATCTTGGTGACCCTCAGTGAGGAGCACCCAGAAGATGTTTTAAAGATACCTTCCCAAACACCAGAACTGTAGTCTGAGCATCTCTACTCTTGTCCCAGCATGGCCATGGGAAAGAGAAGCAAGAGTTAAACATTTTTTAGATTGATTTCTTTCACATCTTGCCTAGAATTCTAGTTACATTATTATATTTTGAGACAGTCAAGAAGTCCTCCAAACACAAGGGTTTGTGCTGCTTCCCAGTATCCCCGCTTCTATTTGGGCTCCTGACTCTAGTAGAGAGGAGAAGGTGCTTTCTGTGAGGCTCACATGGAAGAAGACAAGCTCAGTTAGACAAACTAACATGTTTGGCTCAGGGACTGCCATCCACCACAGCAAGGGTTTGTCCCTGCATGCCTCTAGCCATAATTTTCACCACCTGTGCAATCTAATCAGTGCTTCACAGTTAAAAGCAGATGAGGGAATTGACAAAGGTATTGAGTGTGGCTCTTTAGTCCTTCCCACATGCAGTTCCCTGTGCTGGAGGTACAGCACAGGCAATTATCCTTTTTTTGATAATACCTTCATTTTATTTAACTTCTTTTATTCTCTTATTTTTCTACCTCTATGTTTGAATGCAAAAATAGAGGGTCAACTTATTCTCTGGGGAAACTCAGCTGGGCTAACTCTGGTTATTGCAGTCCACATGTAGTAACCCATATCCTCTCATTTCAATTTGTATCTAAGTTTGATTCTTCTAGTCCCTATTATAGAAATATCACTAGACCTATGGGTTACTGGTACTCTTTTTCTTTCTCTTCCCAGACTATCCCTGACTTCAGCAGGAACAGCAGGAGCACACTAATAGGCCAAACTTGTTTTTTGTTGACCCCCTGAAGAGGATGAATTTCACTGAAATGTAGTTCAGTTCTAAAAACTTACACTGAATCTATGCTCATTGATTTCCTCTTTAGAACGTCCAGTGATCACAGCCCTGAAGTGCATTGGAGAAAATACTACAAAACAGAGAAAAATCAAAGGCAGAGCAGGACTTGCTGCACCTGGGATTTTCAGGAGAACAGCTGGCCTTCACAGAGTTGTTTTTCTCATCCTTAATCTGGGCAGCGCCAGGGCAGGTTTAGCCTTTCATGAGAGCAAGTGCAATACTGCTAAGATGTATCTCCTAGGGAGCTGTTACAATATCCCATGGTTTACCGAGGGCTGTGCATGCTGTTCTGTCCTCTGCTTGTAGAAGAGGAAAAAAACATTTGGGGACGTGTAGGGATGCTGACACTAACTTCCTTGGTGCTGATTCTCTAAATATGTTTTAAACCGTATGTTTCTCAGGTTATTCACACTGTCTTATTTATTTACTTATGTTACAACTGAAAAGATCAGGCATCTCATCTCAGTCAATTCTACCTCCCCTGATCCTCAACAGCAGTTGAGACAAATGATAAAAGTTTTTCAACAATAGAAAATCATGAGACTTCCAGGTAAAATGTCAGAAACAAAAGGAAACAAAGCATAATCCAAATCTGCTGCAAGATTAACAATTTGATACATTAGTTTCTTCAACTTTCTTGGTCTTTTCGCTGTATCCATGTTAAAAAGGTCAGAGTTTCAGACTACTGTTTTTTTCTGCTGTAGTTGTTGTAGATTTCCTTAAGCCTTTTATAACAGGCTCTTTAGTGGAGTCTGTTGTGATAGGACAAAGGGAAATTATTTAAAACTAAAAGATGGGAGATTTAGACTAGATATAAGAAAAAAGTTTTTTTTACAGTGAGGATGGTGAGGTATTGGAAAATGTCACCCAGAGTGGTGGTGTATGCCCTGTCCCTGGAGATACTCAAGGTCAGGCTGGATAGCTTATATCTGAGCAGCCCAATATAACTGTAGGTGTCCTTGTTTATTGTAAGATAATAGAACCAGATGACTATATGGGAACTGATGATCATGGACTGAACCTCTGATTGACCACCTGAGGCAAGCAATGAACCAGCTGCAGGAGCACAGGTGAAGGCAATTCACCTGTGCTACTGGAGGGGGTGGAGCCTGGCTCCACCTCTCCTAGATCCCATTTAAGTGCTGACTGCCACTGAGGAAGGATCTCTTTCTGGAGATTGCTCCCTATGGAGTTTATCATGAGTCTACAATGGTGGGCATTTTTCATTTATTGTCTTTCCACTGTGATGATCCCACTTAGCCTAAACTCTGTACACATATTGATTGTACAATGACCGTTAAGGCTCCCTTCCATGATTCCTTGCGCTATATGGCTCCTTCCATTCTATGGTTCCATGAGCTATATGTCTGAAGCATTACTATGTGTTCTATCAAGCTGATAGTCTCCAGCAAGTCCTCAAGCACTGTAGAATCCATGCAGAAGAAATTTGGAAGTCTTTTAAGTAAAGATGATAAAATGTCTGACAAGGTGCTCCTGAAACAAGTTCTTCCCATCCAATTTTGGCATCAGTAGCTGGGACAATCAATCTGCAAGCCTTCTGAGAAGAAATATCTTAGGTAAATTTGACCAGAAAATTAACAACACAGCCTTATTAATTCATCACTGTGAAAAGTTAAGACAGATGCACAGTTTTCCTGCCACTATGCTCACAAATGCATACAAGGGCAAACTCTTCAGCTGGCCAAGTTCATGAAAGGATAGTAATATCATTTAGATCATGAAAGAGAGAGAAAAGAAATCACCTTCAGAGGGAGCTTCCCAGGGTAAGATCAACAGCAGCAGGGGGAAATGTACTGAATGCAAAGAACAGAGAGATGGAAAAGCACTATTCAGTATACGCATAACTTGAATCTGAACTGCATCACTTCCTACAGTTACCAAAAATGGGCCAGACAGTCTGTCAAGCATCTCATCTGATCATGCTATTGCCAAGTGTAAGGTGGTAGATAACATCCTCATAATGATAGCTATACATTTCATCTCTGGTAGATGACTATTTCTAGTAGATTACTCAAATACTGTAATCTTCTTCATGTTTCAGAGCAATTAATTTTTTGTTGTTTCTCCATTAAAATAGAAATAATAAGGTAATTTTAGAAGTTAAAAGCAGTAGTTTGTTAATCAAGAATGGCATTCCTCTGCATAAGAATGTGGCTTGCTATAAAGATGTCTTATGTATATTGTTAGTTCGTGTTCCTTTTCATTTACTTCAGTAACCGAAAGTAGTTTTGCCATCTGTTCTTCCTTTCACTTGCTCAGTAAGTCTGTGACATGAAAACTTTAATTCATGTGGGATCCAGCAATCTTATTTGTAGAACATATCACCTACAAGTTGCTTGATTTCAGCTGTATGAAAAATGAGAAATATCAGAACATAATATTATCTTGCATAGTGAAAAAGAGTTATCTTTCTATTTTTGTGTTGTATATTCAAATTTTAGAGTTCTATTTTTTTTTTTCTCCTCCATTTTAATCTTTTACTTCTCAAATTTTTATGAAGTCTTTCCTTTATGGCACACCACATGCCAGTGACTAAAATCTTGCCCAAGTGAGCAGTCCTCCCTCTCCATGCACTTACACTTGCCTACACCCTGCTTTGCCCAAACGTGAAAGACTCTGAAAAGTGGCAGAGGCTTTCATCTCAAGTATGAGGAAATCCAGCTCGGTTTCTGCTTCACCATGAATTTTTTTCCCCCTAAATGAACACTAAGTGACAAAAGATGATACAAAAACTCACAAACCAGAATGGGAATTCATTCCTGAATACTGCACAGCTTAGGGCAGAGCACCAGCTAGTGTATGTAAGTACGAACTGCACTTGTGAATGACAAATCTAGTAACCTGACAAGTAAGAATGGTTCACATACTGCTTGCCTTTTGAAGTGAGGTTCATCACAGTCGACAGTGAATATTTGTAACACAGCCTGAGTCGTGCAGAACCAGACAGGAGCAGTCCAAATGCATTAAAGTTTTAATGAACTCATAAGGTGTTTCTTCCTGCAGCCCTAGTAAATATGCATACATAAGATGGGGGAGCTGAAACTGCTCCTTCTCACAAATACTAGGCAATGAACATGAAAAGGAACACCCTGTGCCCAAAGTGCTACCATTTTCTCCCAGCACAAAAGAAGTCAATAAATAAATAAATAAATAAATAAATTCAGCTCTAGGAGCTCCAAGAAAACTTAGCTTAAGGCTGGGACTGGTAATAGAAGCCAGCTCCTATGATGCTGTTATTTGAGTTCAGGAAAAAAAAATAAATAAATAAATAAAAAAATCAATTTCTCTGTAGCTGATAAGTGTTGACATTACTATCTTCCTGATAGCTGCCACTAATTGTGTTAGCAAACCAGCTTCTCATTAATCATTTGTAGGAAGTCCATGATTCAGCTGGGTGGGTGAATTTTCTTCTTTGTGAAAGCAGCCAGCTGTGGTCTGAGTCATGGCCACAGCTTGTTAAGAAAATACTAAGAAATGTTATGTGGTACATGTGAAAAGAGGGAAAGAGACCATCTAAAACACAAAGTGATTCAAGCACCTGTGATGCCCAGGAAGCAAGCATATGAGGATGGTAAGGTCTGGAAAACAGAATCTGTGCGAAAAGCCAAAAGAAGGGCAGGATGTACAGAACACAAGTGTTAATAAGATAGTCAATAATTAATAAGCTCTCAGAAAGGTCATTCTACCTTCGAACACAGCTTGTAACAGAAATGTTTTATTCTGTCTATTCCAGTGCTAGATTATTTTCTGTAGCCACAGAAAGTAATTCTCCCACTAATAAATGAATTGTTGCTGCAAATATAGCTTTCATATCCACTACAAATCAGGTAGGAAGTACAGAAATAAAGAATAAAATAAAGGAAATTCAGATTAGAACTGTAAAAGTTGTTTCTATCTGTGAGGACAGGAAGAAGCCAGAACAGATAGTCCACATGAGTAGAGTATCCACAATCAAATATTAAAGATTATAATCCATACATTAATCAAATGTTTTTGTAAAATAGTTAATCCTGTCTTGAAAAAAAAAAGAAGATAGAATAGTGAAAGCTTGAGACTCAAATAGACATCATTTTGTACAGTTCATAAGATGTTCTTTGATCAGGCAAGCAAAATAGATCCAGAAATATCTGCAAGGAAATTAATAAATTGACAAGGAAAAAAAAATGGCATTGTCTGTGTCTTTCAATGAATCCTGAGTTTGAAAAGCAGAGTGGACAGCTGTTTGCTAGCAGGTTAAATTTTCAAACAAGCCACCTACTTAGAAACAAGATTGCCCTCTGCTGGAAATTCATGTTGGAAATCTAAATGCAATGTAAATTACTCTAATTCTAATTAAATAGGATTAAAAACAAACAAATAATAATAATAATAAAAAGCTAACTAAATAAACAGCTAGATGAAGGATAATAGAAGAGCTTGTATTACCTGTAAACTCAGACTGAGTTGTGCTGCCATAAGCACTTTAGAACTGGTGTTTTCAGAGACGTTGAAAGTCATGTACAGTAAAGCACAGCATAAATAAATATTTGGAAAGTTAAGTGAAGTATAGCTTGTACTGATTTGCATTTCTTTGCAAATATCTGTGCTGAGGGTGAAATGTGATGATAAGTCAGTTTCTGTTTCTTGATGTCTAGTGGTGTCCAGAATGAACTTTCTCTGTAAGAGTGTGGTTTTTTTTGTTGTTTTTGTTTTTGTTTTTTAACTATCATTCACTGTGATAAAAATTCAGAACAGCTGAACAAAAGCCTATAAACCAACTTAGATGTAATGATGTTGCTTTGATATTACTGGCAGTTTGATCTTTTTACTGGAATGATAAATAAAGAGTAATTGTAGTAATCAGAAGGAAACATCTAAGATAGAGATGTCACCATGTTTAATTTCAGGCCTTTGGCGTAACTGTGCAAAACCAAGCACAGATTCCTCTGTGCAGACAGAGATAGAAACTTTGTTACTGCATGGTTTCATTGTAATTCCTGATGCATTACAAAGAGAGTAATGTAATTGTGATCTGTTTTGCATGTGCAGCACAGTCCTCTGGCCAGAAATTCTTATCAACCTCGAAAAAACAGAGCACAGCCCTAAGCTAAATATCCTCTGCATGGATCTAAATCAAACAATAAAAAACAATTTGCCACAGTGCAATATGGCTTCATTGTTATTATTTGATTGATAAGATAATTTTACAGAGCCTGAGAATAAAATCATTTCCTGTATGAAGAAGATAAGTGAATAGAGTGATGTTCTAATGTTAAAGAGAATTTATTGAAATTCTTTTTAAAAAAGAGTAAACAAACAAACAAAAAAGTACCTTCAAGGAAACAGAAGAAATCCAGGGTTAGTACAAAGCACAGATTTTTCATATTACTGGGAAGCCTACAGGCTTTGTATCATCCTCAGTCCTACTATAGCAATCCTAATGCCTGTGGTCTGAAACCAAAAGCCCAGACACAGCTTCAAAAGGCTTGCTGTGAGAACCCACAAAAGGCTGAGAAGGATTTGTATGGGCAACCTAAGATTTATTAGAATATAAAGAATACAGAATATATTAGAACATCAAACAGAGTCTTTTAAAAGAGAAAAATGAAAGTGACATTTCAGACTGTATGGTGCATCCTACAAATGGTGATTCTCAATGCGGTGCTTTTTGGAAATGCTGCAACCTCTGCACATTTGTTGCTGTGTCAGAAGTGCTTCCTGTCAGTAAGAGGCAGGACTTAGTTTCTTTTCTTCACTGGTAGCTCAGCTACTTCCAGAAATCAATCTCTCCTTCACAGTTCCATATCTTTTAATCTCCATTGCAAATGTACATCATATATCAGCATAAATGGGCAGCCCAGGGAGGTGGTGGAGTCATTGACCCTGGAGGTGTTCAAGGAACATTTAGATGTTGTCTTGAGGGATATGGTTCAGAGAACTATTGGTGATATGTGGATGGCTGGACTGGATGATCTTGTAGGTCTTTTCCAACCTCGGTGTTTCTGTGATTCTGTGATAAACAAAATGAATGAAACTGATACATGTGTGCATCTTGGAAGATGAAGAAAATCTATTGGGACCCAAAATTGTAAAATTTCTCAAAAAATGTCTCTTCTCATTCAGAACCCTTTTGCCTTTGAAATATTGCCACGGAGTACTCTGCTGACAGCTTTAACATGGGTCATGCCTGCTCAAAAATATCTTGAAATGAAGATAGTATTTAGTGTTTTATTTATTGGATATAGATTTTTAGATTTATAGATATAGATTATTAAGATAGTATTTAGTGTTTTATTTATTGTCTTTTATTTATTCATCTTTGAGATCGCTAAAACTACAGCCTTCTCATGGTGAGAATGCAGAATGTTGTACAAATTTGAAGAATGGGAAGAAGAGGAACCATTTGTGAACTTTGATGAATACTGATCAGTATTCAGTAATACTGACCAGTATCTTATTAGATACTGACTCCTTATTAAATACAGACTCCTCTTCCTGCTACTTGAACACCTATTAATAAATATTAATTAATTTATAAAATTAATTAAAAATTAATAAATAGGTGTTCAAGTAGCAGGAAGAGGAGTCTGTATTTAAATTATATTTTCATACTTCTATTTTATTTTATTTTATTTTATTTTATTTTATTTTATTTTATTTTATTTTTACTGCAGACATACTTGAATTAAATCTATTTAGCAGAAATGCCAACTCATGGCCTGAAGCAGTGATTGAGCACCTGGTGGGAAGGCAGGGCCAACCCAGGGGCGCAAGGGAGCTCAGGGGCATGCAATGCCTGTGAGTGACCAGAAGGAATAAAGCCAGGATCCACTCCTTCCCAGACCTCAGTTAAGGATTGGTAGTGGAGGTGAGAGCATCTCACTGGAGATCCCTGTCTGTTTGAGGCCTTCTGAAGGTAAGCAGCTTTTTTTTTTTCTCCTTTGTTTCTGTAGCTTTGGATGCTGCATTTGCCTTGTCCACACTTGCTACATCCTGGGATTTTGCTTCCTTATTGTCATTGCTGTGTTTTCTAGCACATTATGACATTACAATCTAGTAGTGCAAACAGCTTTCCTGCTACACTTATCTCCCACAGACATTGGATATCACATTGAATATGTGGTTTTGGGACTACATAAATACATTTATGTGTGGTAGTACCGTCTTCTGAGATAACTTCTTAGTTACCTGCAATGGAGAAATTTGAGCTTGCCTTCTCTTGGTACTTTCTGTGCTTCTGTCTATCAGCTTCAGATTTTTCTTCTGTCAAATATGGATCTGAATATCTACTTCAGTGTGATCTAGGAGTCTTAATTAAATGATATTGACAAAAATCTGTGCAACCACAACAAGCTTCAACTGAAGTCACGTGTCTACTTGGTTCACTCATTCTTCAATTAAGCTGGTTAGCTGAGAGATAGTATCAATATAATTTTTAAAGCAAAAGTTTTAAAAGGAGGTTATGGTAATGGTCAAATATCTCACAAGTCTGTGTTAACAAGCTGGATTTTGAATTAAAATGCCTGAGATAGGGAATTTATTTTCTAGTAAGTAAGATGTTGGAGAAGAAAGGCAGAGGCCTCTTCTGAGAAGAGGAAAATGCCTTAGCTGTATTCTTCAACAAGACATGTCAGTGCCCAAAGTAGTTTTTGCATTGTATTGAGCATATGTCTTTTCATCCCCCCAATTATTTTGTTGAATAATTCATAATGTCATTTAATAACAACCCCGTATATATTCGTGTTATTGATGTAGCTTTGATTGAAGTGTTTTAGCAGACAACTTTAAAGTTTTTCAACAAAAACCTTGTTTTTTAATACACAGATATCAAACTCTCCTAAGTTTCTTTTCCATCTCCTCCGGAGGAAGGAGGTTTATTAATTGTCTTGGAACCCAATCCACGGCATTCAAAAAATGCAATAGATAACTTTTAAATTGTTGTGGTTTTTTAGGAGCTGTTAGGAGCATAATTCAGACTTGATTTACATAAACTTAAGAATTATGCAATATAAAATTTGGCTAGGTAGTCTTTATTAAGGTTGTATAGGAAGTGAAGCTTCCTACTTTGAAAGCAGGCAAATTAGTAGTCAAAGGGATATGATTATGAAATGAAGACAAAGGCTACAAAGACAAAGGCTTATTCCTGAGTCATGATTTTATTCCATGGTCTCTTTTTATTGTGGGCATCTCATGTCATCTGCATACTTCAGATTTATCATCTGCATTGAGCTGACAGCACTGCTTACAGCCATTCATTTGGCTCACAAAGATTTTCAGCTCCTGGTTTTATGAGCTACAGTGGCAAAATGGAAAACTGAGTATAAATACAGAGCATTTGCCTTCAAAAATTTCTACCAGAAGAACTGAGACAAAATCTCAGCATTCCCAGAATGTATTAACTATGAATCTGAATACTGCTAGGCTCTAGCAGTTGAGCATACCACTATGTAGAATTTGTTTTGGGCAGAAAGCATAGCATTATGCTGCTTTTATTGTGTCCCTGGTATGTTAACACATTCACTAGTGTAGTGCTTGCAAGAAGAAACATGCTTTCACTAAAAATGAGATTTCTGGATCCAGTGAATAACTAAAGCATTACTCTCTTGGCAGACGATTCATTTAACAACAAGAAGTGACAAATACTTAGTCAATATATTAGGTGTGCCAGCCAAATACGTATGCACTTTTTAATTAATATTTAAATAATATTATGGATAAACTTTGCCTCATCAATCTACTACCTTAGATTTATATCATTTCTGCCAAAGATGGTTAAGTACTTGACAATTTAGTGTTTGGATGGTGGGGGTAGGACAGGGAGAGGAAATAAGAAAAGAAGCAGTAATTAGGAGGCAACAAAATACACCCTGAGGATGACAGATGCACATTTAAAAGAATAATTCATACACAAGAAGAAACAGTGCTCAAGAATAAGGCTGGTCTTATGACACAGTTTTGTTTCTTTCATCCAGCTATGGTAATACCCTTTTCTTTGGACTTGCCAGAAGAACTGCAAGGGGGGAAAAGGGGCCCTCATTAGTATCTACTTTCATCTCTGTGACAAGCCTGCATTTAAGGCCTTGGAATCGATTTACATACTAGCTTCCTGAATGCAAAAGCTGATTAATGAGAAAATCCCCTTTGCTTCTATAATGGAAACACATGCTTGTTTCACAAGTTTGTCAAATCTTTTACTTCACTGACAGTAAGATAGATATAATTATATTAAAATTGGGATAGTCTGAATCTGAGACTTGAGAAAAACATATATGATTTATCAAATTCTTGTCTGGTGTTTATATAAAACAGTAATAGTCTAGTAGTGGATAGATAATAGTACCATTGAAAACTAGATAGAAAAGAAAACACAGCACCAGGCTAAGACAGTTTTTTTTTTTTTTTTTTTTTTCTTGGGGAAATCAGTGTGTATAGAATATGTTTAGATTTGGTGTATGACCTTGAATCCTGTCCCTGATGAAACACAGAGGAAGTACTAACTTCCTACAGTATTTTGGAACCACCATAAGAGGTGTTAGAAGGCACAGTGCAGCATCTGTTTGTTAGCTGTTTCATGTGTTTTTCAGCAGGACTGGAAGGCATCACACAGATGTCACACAGGCACAGCAGATCCAGCAAAAATTACTGCCACATGAGAAAGAAATTCAGCTGAATATCTGCCTCCTAATCATTGCTTCTCAAACACACCTGAAGAGAACAGACATGGTAAACCCTGAAGATGTGATGAGGAAGATGATCAACACCTTTCTTCTTATTACATCATAAGTCATAGTTTTATTTATCGTGGGGGATGGTAGTATTTTTGGACTACTTCACAGGAGGATGTGGGTGTCCTAGGTGCTGTAAAACAGATTCACTGCTGTCACGTTGTCACTGAAGGACAGATGTTTAGGCGTGTTTGCTGTAATTGCTGATGCCTTACCATCATATGCTTTTTTTTTTTTTTTTTTTTTTGTTAAACTCAAAACCTTGTCATCGTTTCTCGTAGCATTAGCACTAGTTAAATGAAAGATTTGTCCTGCCTGAGTTGCTATCCTAGGCTGTTTGTTGTTGGTTTATGACATCCCAAATCAGCTCAGGACTGTTGTTGGAGAAGCAGGAAACAGGAGGTTCTTCTGATGATCTTGACTTGGCAGATTCCTCTTCTAGAGATCTTAGCTGTTTCAGCCAGAGGTAAGATGATGTGTACAGGTCTTTATTGCCCCAGCAGTTCTGTATCTACTACGATCATATCAAAATTTTGTGGGGTACTTTAATCACCTTCTTGCCACTAGAACACTTGAGAAGTACAAGGGTATCTGATAGCTATCTGATACTTTCTCCATTTCTGTCGGAGGATTTTTATGTGGGTTAGCATATAATGAAATCAATTACAATGAAGGGGAAAAAAATAAGAGATGTTGTTTGTTCAGGAAAATTCCTGTTGTTCCTGAAGACACACAGCAGAAATTTTTCTGATGTTGCTGTGCATAGAACGGTGCGTAGCCCTGTGAGAAGTGAGAAAACATGTCTTGATTCCTGTAGGGATGGTGCCAAGTTTTATTGATGTAAACATTATTTCTGTTTTGTCAGGGTCTGACTAAAGTCCCACTCTATGAAGTTTGTGATGGACAAAACCAAAACTCTATGAAACCAAAAATATGAAAAAAACATTACCCATTCAAATGAAACCTTTGATTATAAGATCTGAAAACATGACATTACTGTTAAATTTCTGGTATCATAACATTTAATTGAGGAGGTGAAGGAGGAACCTAGGATCATAGAACATATGAATTTACAGGAAGCATTAATGAAAATGGAATCAGCTTTCAGTCTGACTCTGTGTCACTGTCACATCATCATCATTGTTTTTACAGCACTCATATGAAGCAGTACAGGGTATTTCTCTTGTTGTTGTTAAATAGAGACACAAAATGTGAAGAAATGAGCATTCTTATCTTCCAGAAATCCTATTTAAAATCTGCCTTCTAGTCTGATCATTTTCACAAATGTCTTTTGGGGATCCACCCTGCTCTAAGTTCAAGTTGATCATAGAAAAATAAAGCAGTTCTAGCTTCTCTGGTGGAAAAAAATGTGTTATACATCATGTTAAGATCTCTTCCCCAGAAGTTCAATCACATTTAAAATTAAAAAAAATATATTAAAAATTAAAAAATTTAAAAAATAAAAATTTTTGGCAACTTTTTTGGAGGGACAGGGGTGACGGAAGGGGTGTTACATGTGTCACCCTTACCTTTGCTCAACACAGCTGCTAACACATTCTCTAGGTATATTTGCAGATGTACTCTTCAATAAAGTCAAAGAAACCTGCAGACACATAGACTTGACCCGTCTTTACTTTTACTTATAGCCTCTGTCATGCGTTTATAACATTCATACAAATAGAACTTTGCAGTGCAGATAATATTTTGCACATATTTTAGAGAAGTAATGTAAGTAATGCTCTAACTAGCCCATATGAACAATATTTTCCAGACTAAAATGGTCAAGAAATGAGGTTTTGGAGGCAATTATTTTTCCCCTGGGTTTCTATCTATTTATACAGTGGATTCTGGAGAGCCTTCTGACTAAACTAGGAATTGCAACTCTCCCTCCTATTCATTATTTTCTACATTAGACTACATTTATATTGGATTCTCCAAGTTCACATAGAACTAAAATGTACCAAAACCAATCAATGACAACATTTGGATTGTACTCTCCTCAAAGCAAGTCTGGGAGAGAATGCCAAACTTCTATTTGCTACTAGAGGTCTTTAAGGTTGCGTACACAGGTATAAACTAGAAAGGTAGTTTTGGAGGTGTACAGCTTCTACATTTTCAAGGCTTAAGATTGAAAAAGTAAAGGAGAAAACATTAAGCAGATGATGGAAAGTTAGGTAAGCAATGAAGACCCAGCAGGGATCTAAGCCATTTATATGATTAGGAAAGAGTAAGAGGGAGAGGTGGATGGAAGGTTTGTTTACACGCAGTTGGTTCTCACTGTGATGGGGACAGAAATCTGCACAGGATTTAAGTCTTTCATCCTCACATACTGTGAGGTGAAACCCTGAGTTGCAAGTTGCAAGAGGTGGCTCAGTATCCCTGATGAGCCACACATCAATCAGACTCTGAAATTCAAGTCTTAAACAACAGAATCATTAGCAAAGTGCATGATAGGGAGCTCTGGGAAGTCTGAGTGACAAAATCATCACTGAGGATGTAGTCACTGTTTGTCAGATGAAGAGATACAGAACAAATGTGAGACCTAGCCATTTAGGTCAGACTTCCCTATGTTTGAGAGCTGTGCTATAGTTTCTGTCAGCGCTGTCATTCACAAGTAGTATTTCAGTTCATAAAACAAGAGAACAGTGCAAAATCTATTAATTCTATGTAATTCTAAATCCTAGTAATTCTATGATTCTAAATCCTTAACAGCTATTATTGCTAGACTGGTAACACAACGCAGCATATTAGAGTATACCGATTAACAGGTTGTGCACAGAGGTTGTGGAGCCTTCAAGGTTCAATCAGAAAGGTTGTGGAAATTTTCAAAAACTGCCTAGATATTGTCCTGGGCAACTTACTCTGGATGGGCCTGCTTGAGCAGGAGTTTGGCTAGATGACCTCCAGAGGTCCCTTCCAACCCCAGTATTTCTGTGATTCTGTTTCTATGAATGATTTACTTGTATTTTCCTGCAGATTATATAGAGTGACTTCTTTAAAGCAAATAAGCACATTTTAATGAGGGGAAGATCAGTGGACAGACAAAGGAGAAAGACAAGGAAAACTTGACATTATATATAAAATCATTTTTAGCTTATAAAAGTCAAGGCATAATGCTTAAAGTGACAGTACCAGACAGTTCTCAGTCTTAAAATACTGAATGCCAGCTGAGCACACAACACTCTTTTCCGTACACCAGACAAATAACACCTGAGATTATAACTCAGGGGAAAAAAAATCTTAATAGTTTTAATGGAATTAATTTTAATGTTGTATTACTTAAATAGATATTTGAGTAAAACCAGACTAGATTATAATCTAGGAATCCAAGTTTATGCCGATTAAGATGTACTTACATTTTTTTCTCTCTGCTGTTGTCATATTCAACAGATCAAACATACTACTTAAATTGAATTTCCTGATCTGAAAGTATTTTACCATTTACACTGGAGGAATAGGATTGTCTCAAAGCCATTTATTGTATTTAATTGTGTGCGACTGAAAATGTTTTTAGGAATTACAAGAAATGCACTCCTGGTTAAAATTGAAACATCTTTGTTTCCACTGTTCACTTACAAATCAAAATGAACTCAATAAAGACTATATTAAAACAATAAAAAATGAGATTAGTAGTTGATGGATGGGTACCAAAAGCTGAATTTCTCACTTAGCTAATGCCACGACAAATC
The DNA here is from genome assembly GCF_023343835.1 of Lagopus muta. NCBI lineage: Eukaryota > Metazoa > Chordata > Aves > Galliformes > Phasianidae > Lagopus > Lagopus muta. Next base: position 61,074,751 of record NC_064434.1, read on the forward strand.
TCCCTTTGAGACTGACTACCAATAAAAATCTAATGCAGACTTTGTTTACAGTCCCACGTGACACCAACAGTGCTGAATTGCAGCAGAGGCTGTCTGTAAGTGCTTCTATCTCTGCCAAAGTACCATACTATGGAGACCTACAGCAAAATAAGACTGCAGAGGCTACACGGCTCCATAAAAGCTGGTCTCTAAAAGAGGAATGTTCCTGCATTCTCACAGCAAACTTCTCTGAAAAAAACAAATACGCGTAAGAAGAGTCTGTGAAACCTCTGAGTAGGGAACTACCAAAAAAAATGAGAATCAGAATTCCGGAGAATGAAACAAACTTGTGAGTTCCAGCATGTTCTCTTCTGTGCTTGTTATGCTTACACAGACTGCATTTGCTCACAAGGTCATTATCTCTACCAAGAGAATGATGAGTTTAAACTAAAAGAGAGCGGTCACATTCCTTTTATATTTCTTTCTGCCAGAATTGATTTTAGGCCAGAACTACTGTTTTGTTTCTTCTGTTTTATATTGCTGCATAATTTTAGCATTTCAGAAATGCTGCAGAATGATGACAGTGAAACCTGAATTGAAAAGAACTAGGACTTGCAGGATCTGCAGATGAAGATGCTAATAATTCTCCAGCATAGTCATTGTCCTTATACTGAACCTACAAACAAAAGTGTGCTATATTTTTTTTTTATCATTTCTTTTTTAACCTGTTAAGTACTTGAAATGAGTTGAGATAGAAGATTTAGGCTACTTTAAGTCATTTGCATATCATGACTTATACGAAGTTATGCATAAATCTTGGTTATTAGTCCTATATGGATGCATGTATGTGTTTCTAACAGAATTGTGGACTGAAGATGTTGTGTTGTGAAAATGTTTGTGTATTCACATATAATTAGAGAACAGTTAGTTTGTTCAATGATTTGAAATTCTTAGGTTACTTCTAAGACGCTGTTGTAAGAAATTTCCATTGGAAACTGGATGCCTTCAGAAAACAGGATGCCTGTACATTTTCCAGAATAGAGAATCAGCTGTTGGACAGTAAGTTCTTTCTGAATTGTGAGAAATTAAATGTAATTATGTAAATTCCTCTAACAATTTTTACAGCATTTATTTTTTCCCCAGGAGGTTAATTCCTCACATGAGCTTTTGCACACACTCTGAAGTTTACATATTGGTAGAGTCCTTGGGAGCTACTGAGAAGTCACCTATGCATGGACAAGGATCTGCATCTTGGTGATGTATTCACATTCTCAGCAGAACATGGTAAGTGAGTTAAAAAAGATGAAACAAACTGTAAACCGTATCCTGAAAAAAAAACACCAAACAGCTTCAAATGTTGCATATTCATTTAATAAAATATATATTTATATCTAATATGTGTAGTTTTATTTTTACCTCACACATTTCCAAGGATGTCAGCAAACACATTTCTATCATTTTAAGCAATGTTTTCCTGCAGTGAGTTTGTATCAGTCATAGTCTTCTGATGCTGGCTACTGTATGGAACAGTGTAGTATCCCTCCCTAGTATACTGCATGTGATATATCTAAAGGAAAGGAAGAGAAAAGCTATTAACTCTTCTAAACTCAATCAGAAAAATAAGATCATGTGAAGCATCTCTGCTTCCTAAGTCGTGTGAGCTCTTCTCAAAGATTTCTGTGCTATCAGAGTACAGGCAAAAAGGAGCTGATCATGGCTGGAGAAAAGTCAGTCTCTGGCAAGCTAGGTGTATAATTCCAGTGAGAACCAATGCTGGCCCTTTCTGCAGTAAAACAGCTCAAGCATGTGCTGCTCTGTGTCATCAGATACAGCTCTTGGAACTGAAATATCAGGGTTTGGCACACCTGGTGAGAAGCCTTAAATGAAATAACTGAATTAAGCAGCACCAATGTAGTCCCTTGAATACAATATGCTGTGGAATTTAAGTTCACTTCTTAAGTACCTTTTGTGTACCTTTTCTGACTCATCATGAAGATGGAGGACACCTTGCAAAAAATCTGGGTGTTACTGTTAGTGAATTGTTATATACAATAATACAATAACAATATGTTATATTGTTAGTGAGTTATATATACTTTTCCTGTTTCTTGTGAATGAATAATTTGTGTCAGATTAAATCAAGTCTGTATTAAGAACAGGCAGGACATTTACAAAAGGATTCTTAAAGTACAGATGACAGTACTTCCATTTTTGTTCTGAAAGTGACATTTTAGAATTACAAGTAATTCTGTTCCACAAATACGTACAGTCCATCAGATAATAAAAGACTAAACATTAATAACAGTATTTATTTTTCCTCACTTAATATCGAAGTGCTTTACAAAGACATCCAGTATCATTACTCCACTTTCTAACCTAAGATACAAAAATGCAATGAGTTGCTTGTGACCTCCCAGTAGGAAAGTATGTGTGTCAGCACAGGAAATATGTGTTGGGCATTCAGCAGACTCTTGCATCACATGCTAAGGAACAGAAGGAGCTTCTCTAAATCTTCTTATATAGTTATTTTCCACTTTTTTCTGGGGTGCTTCCATGTAACAAAATTCCTAGTATTGGTTCTTGCTAGTGCATACTATTTTTTATCCTGGCACAGTGCACAGATTCTTGAATTGGCCATTGCTCAATAATAATGGTAAGAGAGATAAAAATAGATCATATGATACATTCTTACAATACCTGCTAATGCCAATACATGTTAATGCTAAATAAAGGAGTTGATAGAGCTTTTTGAGTGGAAAGGTTCTCTGCAAATTAGCTAAATCTAACTACGGCTACTGAGTTTCAGTATAACATACATTTTTACTTCACACTGTATACATATCAGTTAACTAATCATTACCAAGCTTGGATGAAGGAAAATGGTGATAATGGATGATAAGAAAAATACTGAGGAAAATACATTGAGGAAAAAGTAAGAGAAATCTGATCATGAGATACCATAGAAAACTACCAATCTTGTTACATTCTACTAGATTGAGAATTTATTAAAGAGGTTGCAACGTTTTGGTTTCGGTCTTTTTCATCAGTAGATGAAACAAATCATGCCTGTCATGTAGGTACATCCATTAAACAGTTCAGAATGTCTACTTGATCTGAAACACGCTTGAGTCAATAGACCTTTTCACTGACTTCAGTAAGGGGCTTTGTCAAACAATCAATTCTGCCCTAGTTGTTCCTACTGCTTTGATTAGTCAAAACTCATGATAAAACTTTGTCGGAGAAGCATTTGGTAAACAATCTTTTGCACTGCAAGAAGCGCTAGTGAAATCCAATCTTTTTTGCTAAGGCAATTAACAACTAATCTCAGCATCTACTTCAATGATGTTCCAGAAGAAGAAACAAAATCCTTACCCCAAAACTTTGGTGGCCATGAAACCGGTGAGTAAGTACTGTTCTTATCCATAACATCCAAAAGACAGATATAAAATAGTATGTCCAAAGTGCAGCAATGGATTTCTGAATGATTGAGATTTAGTGGTAGAAGTAATGCTTTTGTGCTGCTAGGGAACTGGGTTTTTTTGTCTGAAAGGAAATGGATGCATCACATTTCCTGCTTGTGGACTCGAATTAGCAAGTGCTTGCCTTATCTTGAAGCCCCACATGGTTCCTGAGACAGAGAATTAGTTTCCTTCTCGTCATTTCCTCAGCCAGAGTGAATTGACTTAGAACAATACCAAATCTCCTCTTTCCCTGAAACTTTTTGAACCCCAAAATATTTGGTGGCAGAGAAATGCAAATCCTTTTTTTTTTTTTTTTCCCCTTTACTTATTTTCTATGTTAAAGAACTTTCTCAAATATTCTGAAGCATCCAGTAGTAATTTCCTATAAAGAATAAAAGTGTGAAGGAAGCTTTTAAAAAACACCATTTCATTAGTACACTGACTTAGGGTATGAAGATTTTTAAGTATTTCTCATTGACGCTCAGCTATTCTGAGGAACTTGCAAGGCAGCAGGACTGCTATTTTAATGAGTGAATTTTATATTTCCTCTGCCAATTCTTTTCCTTTCCACACCCCAGTCTAAATTATGAGATCCCTGGAACATAAACAGACATTGAGTTAATTGTTTGAATAGTTTTAATACACTGTAGTGGTAAATCCCTGATGGAATGTGTAAGCACTGCTGCTAAAAATAATAAATAGCAATAGTAACACCCCTAAAAATGATAGCCAAATACTTGAGGATTCTGTTACAGAATTAATGGAGAGTGAATCGGAATCAGTAAAATGCAAATTCATACATTTATAAAAACAATTCTGTAGAAACTGATTTTAGCTATTTCCCTCTTAAATATATAGCTGATAATGGATCAAGTCTCTAGATGTATATTTAAGGCATTTAACATAAATATTCTCTGGTGAATTTCAAATGTCTGCTTTTTGAAGAATTCTATGAGGTTTTGGTTTGACCATTAATAAAAAACATAATCAGGTACATCTATTTTCATCAGGAAACCCCGAAATTTAGGAATATTCAAATCTTGAGATTTGGACCTGTATTTTTTTACAGCAATTTTTGTGCAGATTTTTAAAAAATAGATAGATATGAAGAATATTTAGAAATGGTACACTAATTTTATGGAAGACTAATTACCTTCAAAGTTGGTACTTAAAACAAAATATCCAAATATTGATTTAGGTACCTGAATGAAAAGAAACAAACTGATTTTCACACATCAGCCATCAAGATACAGCCTAATGGGAAATGCTAGGTTTTTAGCTTGGTAGGGATACAAATTCCAAACTACATTACAAGAATATAAAAATTAAAGAATGCTACGACTAAAATCAGTTTTTTGCCCTAATAGAGATTGAAATATATATATATATATAAAGAATTTTTTTAAACTGTTAAATAAAAAGATTAAAATTTTTTAAATGAATATTTCTAATGAGATGATCATTGTGAAATAAGATTAAATACTGAGCTTAATTTATTTGAAAAGCAACTAAGTTCAGACTTGGCACATGCAAATAATTCAGTCTTCCACATCATCAAGTATATGAAATGTCAACTTTAATGCTTTTTGGCAAGTCAGCAACAATGAGAAGGGTGGCAGTTTATATCTGGATAGTGTATTAAGGAATGGAATTTCTGTCTTTTTCCTCAGGAATAAACAGTTTATTTTGGTAACTGTAAGGAGTAACAGATCAGAGATAAACTACCAAAAGTTATCTGGAGTGTATCTCTACAAGTTGTGTCGAATAAAATTTTAAATGAACCAGAGAAATTTCATACTCTTTCCACTATATATCTTTGTCTACAAAAAGAATTTCAAGTTTGTGCAACAGAACTTGCCAAGAGTAAGTACAGTGTATGAAGGGAAGACCCACTGATATAATTTATCTGGACCTTTATAAGGCCTTTGCTATGGTCCCCCATAATATCCTTCTTTCCAAATGGAAGGATATGGTTTTGATGGGTAGACTGTTTGATGGATGAGGAATCAGTTGCAAGATCTTACCCAGTGAGTGGTGGTCAACAGATCAATGACCAGTTGAAGATCTGTGACAAGTGATGCCCCTCAGTGCTCAGTACTGGGACAAGTACTCTTTATTATCTTCATCAATGACATTGATGGTGGGATTGAGTGCAAGTTTGTGGATGACTTCAAGGTGCGTGGTGTGGCTGACATGCCTAAGGGATGAATGCCATCCAGCGTGATGTGGACAGTCTTGAGCAATGGACGCAGGTGAAGGTGAACCTCATGAGATTCAACAAAGCCAAGTGCAAGGTCTTGCACCTGGGTCATGGCAGCCCCTTCTTTTGATACAAGCTGGGGAATGTAAGCATGGAGTACAGTCCTGCTGAAAAGGACTTGGGAGTACTGGTGGATGGGAAGCTGGACAAGAGCCAGCAACGTACACTCACAGCTCAGAAAGCCAGCTATATCCTGGGCTGAATTAAGCAAGGCCAAAAGGGTGAGGGAGATGATTCTGCCTCTTTATTCTGTACTGGTGAGACCTCATCTAGAGTACTGATGCAGAGTTCTTTGTACAGGAGTACACAAATCTGTTGGAAAGCATCCAGAGAAAAGCCACAAAAGTGATCCCAGGGATGGGATCCATTTTGAGAGAGCTGGGGCTGTTCAGCTTGGAGAAGAGAAGGCTACAGGGAGACCTGATAGTTGCCCCTCAGTATCTAAAGGGGAGCTACAGGAAAGAGGGAACAGACTCGTTAGCAGAATCTGTGCTCATGGTGATGATACTTGAGCATAATGAGGAAGCCTTTAAAAATGTACCCGGATCTTAACTACAGTTAATCAGTGCTAAGCAGAAGAATTGTATCTGTCACTGACAGAAAGAAATGAGCACTCTATCAGAATTTTAAAGCACCTTAATAAAAATCCCTTCTCAGTTTTTCAGCTGCTTTACTGTTACTGATGCTTCTCAAAGAGACCTAGGTATGTGTGCTGAATTCTCTTAACTGAACCCACAAAATATCTTTTTTCGAAAGTATGCAGAGTTCACCAAAAATAGGCAATGAAAAAGAGTAGAATGAGCATCCAGTGATACTTCTTTTTCTTACACTTTCCACCTAGAGATTATGATTTAGGCTGGGATTTCCTTTAATTGTTTTGTATTTCAGCAGCTTCATATTTGTCCTTGGATAGTTCTACAGCTTTCCGGATGTATGAATTAAAACTCAGGAATTTTTGTTCTTTAGCCAGTGATGAAAAATATTCCTGCCCCCAACAAACTATCTCTGTTAAGAGTTGCTCATAATGTGACAAAGACTGACAATCTGCTTGAATTTCCTATCTTCAGTATCTCCAATTTTAAATCGTATCAAACCATGGATTTCTTCAGTTTTCCGGCTACAGATCACAGTCTCTACTAAGAAATAGCCTAATTCCAAGTGCTGGCTGTGTCATAATACACCTTTTGATATGATCCACTTGCTGTGAATGCAGAGAAATACAACTACAGTAATGTCACTGTCTCAAGAAAGAGCTTGGTCTCTAGGAGTGTATTAGATATTAATGATTTTTTTTCTCCAGATTTTTCAGAAAGAAAATTCTGGCTAGAAAATGTAAGAAAGAGAATTTCAGGCATTCATTATTTTTAGAAAGCATGAAACCCTAAGGACAAAACATGAAAATAAGATTCTACACTGCTCATAACACCATAAGCAAGGGTTTAAAAGACTATAAAGTACATGCATAATGCTCTGTATGCCAACTTAGCTTGTGTGTGTGGTTTAATTATTTTTTATTATTAGCACATTTTCTCCAAGGTGATCCATATAGATCATAGCTCTGTAGTTCTCATAGGAACTGTTCAAATAAATTACAGTAAGTCCATGCGATTTGCATTCTTTATTGTGCAAATTATCACTTCCTGAACTCTTCAGGAAAAAGAAATACATTGAAAAGGAAATACCCAAGCTTCCACTCACCGATAGGCATTTTTCCAGTTGGTTGTCTGGCAAGTCTGTCATCCTTGCCTTGTATGTATGTCGAGTTCATATGCAGTTCATTATATTGTGCCCAATACCAACTGCTGTAAAAACAAAATTTTGACAGCAAGATGTCTGTTCCACCTCTGCTTAGCATAGAAGCAGCCAAAAGGTTTTCAGGGGCAAAGAGATAAAAGTCTGTCAAATGTATTTCTCTCAGTATACCCAAGAGTTCCAGAGGATTTCTCTCCCCAGCTATCGACGTTTACATTGACAAAAGACTGCAGTAGTCATTCTTTCCACCTGTCCCTTCCTTATTATTGTAGCAGTTCTAGGCATCCTAACAGTCTTCAGAACTCCCTATAATATGGAAGATCAGCTTTATAAAAGGCATCATCTGTGGTTTAAAGGAGAACACTGGATGTTTATGAATCATCAGTGGGGTTGCACTTCTCTTGCAGTTATGCATCTTAATTTTAGAGGAGTTTTGAGACAACTGGGAGACACAATTAGGAGAGATTTTTTGTCAAGAGAAGGACTTTTCCAAAAACATGTTTGCCTTTCCAAGCACATCATTTAGCTCTAGATAGAAGACATTAACCCAAAGCATTGAGTTAGTTAGAAAAACTCCCCCTGGGACTTTTTGTCCTAGTGGGTGTGCATGCTTACTGAATAGTTACTGTGATGTATTTCAACCACATTTTGTGTTGTAGCACAGTATTTTCCTGAAATAAATATTGCAGTGCAGAACAGCTGCAATCTTGAAACTTCCTAATTTACACTGACTCAGAGTTGAACATAGAAGACGTCCAGAGGAAGAAAAAAACATTCAGGCATTGTAGGGGTGAATGAGTCATAGTTTGCAAGATTGAATATGCACGTGAAATGTAGCCTCGTTCAGGATAAGACATACCAGTGTGAAGCAGTGTACAAAGACATTTAAAGATAAAAGATGAGTAGCATGTAATTCAGAAATTTTGTAGACAATAAGTTTTTCTTTCAGTACTTCTTGGTCTTTATATGGAACAATTAAAAATTACGTAATTACATTATTAGATTTGATTTATCAACTAGAAAAATGTTTATTCTTAGTCAAATTCCTGTCGTCTCCAGTACAAGTGAGATTTGGGTGCCATTATTTTTCATTACTTCTCTATTCTGCCGTACTTTACTTTGATAAAACATTTAAATATGCATTATTTTTTACAAAAGTTTTAATATTATTTTTAACAGCATCATCTTAAAAAATCTGTATATATATTGCAGCTTCTAATATACAATCTAAATATAAAACTGACTTTTTTTTTCTGGCAAGACAGGCAGAAAGTTTCATGCTGATGGATGAAAATAACCATGATGAAAAGCATGGATTTCTCATAGAAGAATCCTGATGTTGTTCAGAAGAAACTCTGATACAACCTGTCAACATCCATAAAAAGGTTAAAGATAATATCCGATAAAATTCACTGCACAGCAATGGCAACTTCTTTCCTAATGAATTTATGATATATTCAAAATGAGGTCAGGAAAGACCCTGGATAAATTCTTTCACTCACATACAGTTTACAGTGGCTCACTTGGCTTTTCAAATGTTTAATGTATTTCAAATATTAAAATTTCTTTTTGTAGTTCATTTTGTAACAGGATTAATATAGAAGTCTGAAAATAAAGACTTGGATGTTCAAGCATAATGGCAGTGACAGTGGATATCATGGCAACACCAGGAACCAGAGTTTCCTTCATGCAGATGCTTGATTCTGCCATTTACAAATAGGGGACAAATGAAACAAAATAATGAAGACCAAAACAACAGTTATTCTTTAAAAAGTAATATTTTTCTATGGAGTAATTGTTGATTTCATTATCCTTCTCATGTTATGGAAATGTTAGATTTATTCCTGTCAGAAGTTGCATCTGCCTCAGGCAGCACCTCAAACTTCTGCCCCTAGTTAAATCCCCTATTCTCTATCCATTTCCTTTCAAATGTCCTTTCAGATTAGATATTATGAGGCACATGCACAAATTCTAATGACTCTAACATGCCTTTCAACTCTTTTTTCCTAGCAGGTTACTCTTTTACTTCAGTCTCCAAATAAGCATTTTACTGTGACTGCTGTGATGTAGTCTGTGATTTCAGTATTTTTTATTATTTTTACAAGAAAGAATAGATGTTTTATAGTAGTAGTGTTCGTCAGATGAATAACTGTTTAAATTTCTTACTTATTCTTAGCTAAATTCTCTTTCTCTTCCCATATGCATTACCAAACAAGTAAGTAAACTCAGTAATTCTGCAAATAAATCCAGAAGGGTTAGTTCCTCTGTCTAATTGATTCACAAGACTTTTTTATAATTTTTCCTGTTTGAGTTTTTTTTTTTCATCCGTGTTTGAGTTTTGCTCCAAGTTGTTCGGCTGAAATTCTGCCCAATGCTGTCCAGAGGCACAGCTGACAAAGACATCTTGTCTCTACCTGAATGTAAGGAAATTCCAAATAACTTCAGATTTGCAAGTAGAGAGTTTCTTTGCCTATGCCTTCAGCATCTTTTTAGTCTGGCACTAAGGAACTTTGCAATACAGTCCATATGGTGGCACTATCTGATCATGTTTACTTTGAGCTATCAGTTCGAGTTAAACAAGAGTTACTTCTAAAATATTTCTGAACTTCTAAGCATATATATGATCAGTAAATATAAATACCTGGAGGGAGGATGCAATGCAGGCAGAGCCAGGCTCTTTTCAGTTTTGCCCAGTGCCAAGTCAAGAGGCAATGAGTACAAACTGAAGCACAGGAAGTTCTGCCTGAACACCAAGAAGCATTTCTGTGCTGTGCATGTAATAGAGCACTGACACAGGCTTCCCAGGGTAGTTGTGGAATCTCCTCCTTGGGTATGGGCAACTAGCTGTGGGTGTGAGTGCCTAAGCAAAGGCTGGACAAAAAGGACCCAGAAGTCCCTCCCAGCTTGAACTATTCTTTGATACTGTAATATGTGTGTGTGTATATATATATACACGTGTTTAATCTGAAGTGTTGAAATAAATTTAAGCATTTAAAGGTACATCACAACACACAGAAACCTGGCAGCATGACAGCAATTATAGAAATCTATCAACCCAGTGAAAGCCCAGCTCCCATGGGCTAACAGGAGAGCCAATGGGAGAGGCTTTCCCTAGATCACCTTGCAGACAGAGAGAGCATACTTTCTTCAGGTGAATGAAACTCAAGACATTCAAGGATGCTTAGAATAGGAACTGAGGGTAGAAAAGTGAGGAATCATTGTCAGAACACTTGTCTGACCATCCTCCAAACCTGATTAACACAGTCCATCCTGGCATCTAGTTGAAATCCTCTTCTAGCTATTTTCTTGGGTGAGAAGCTCCCTATTCTGTGCACGTGGATATTTAAGGAGGTCTGAATGCCAGCAGCTGCAGTGAGACTGGGTGCCACCGGGGAACATGCAACTCTGCTGCCAGCACTTGCAGAAACAAGAATGTGCACAGTGTGTGTGGATGTGGATGCCAACGTGTGTAATCATTAACACTGAACTCCATCAGCTAGCAAGTGGAAGAGGCCCAAGAGCCAAATAATGAGGCCTGGGCTGGATATTGGAGAGACCAAGGATCTGAGAATTGACTAGTTGAAGGGGTCCCAACCAACTACTGAGGGGGCTGTGAGATCTGGGGATCATCTTCTGGTAAGGACATGGATCTAGAACAGTTGCAGGGGAGATCCTTTTTGTCTCAAGACACCAGTGCCAGTCTTTTATGGAAGACAATACTGTGTGTACACGTGTGAATGTGTGTGTGTACATATATGCACATGCATTGGGTTGCAAATATGTGTTGGGGAGTGTGAAAATGTCAGAATGTGTAAGAGCATCTGTACCAGCAGGAATAGGGCTCTAGCCTCAGGAGCTCACACCTAGAGGGAGCTATGCCAGACTTGGCACTATGCAGATACTGGATTTTGCAGCTCCTAACAGAATATATATCACTTTTAGATTTTCAGTGCTTATAATATTTTAAAAAGAGCACATTAATTTTTTTTTTAAGTACTAGGGGGGTATCCGTTTCTTATTTTGGTGTAGTATTTTGAGCTTTTAGAAACATTTTCCAATTTAACGTAATGCGAAGCATGAATGAGGAAAAAAAGGCACAACAATACATTTTAAACAGATATGAGTCTCTTGAAAACAATGAGGTGACTGACATGAAAAATAAATGTTATTTGGTTTAGCTCAGCTCTTGCCATATGCTAGGCTAAGCTCATTCTGTACTTTTAATGCTTTTAATTCCTAATTAGGAATCTCTAAACTATATTAGGAGTTTGATAATTTCCAAGAATATACCATATGTTGTTATATGACAGCTTTTATGGTTTTTATGAATATCTATGCCCAGTTCACTTTTGTGCAGTCTCATCCTGTTACTTTCATGCCTTCCAGCACAAGTAACGTTAGGTTGTCTGTTGCAACACTACCTATAATTTGGTACAGCCCATATTTGAGGGGGTATAGGCTGTGGCTTCCAGTCGTATCTTTTATTTCCTCTCATAGTTTTCTCACTCAAGTTTTGTCACATTTAAATATAAAAGACAAACTTTACAAGAGCCTTTGCTTAGAAAAGATCGGATAATTCAGACAGATGATTTCTATTTTATTTTTATACTTTACAGAGTACATGAAAATGGTGTGCAGAAATGCACATATCTCTCAAGAAGTGTGTGGCCATTTTCTGACATTGCACATTGGTAATATGTGGCAGTTTAGGGCAGGAAGGAAGTGGCAACAACTGCTTGCTGCAAAACCTGCAGAAAGGGTGAGCTCTATTCCTAAAACTAGTCTTAACTTTCATAGAATCACAGCAATAGACTCAGAAGAGATCAAAGCACTGAAAGAGATATCATGTTATGCACCCCAAAAACATATTGAATATATATATGTAAAATAGTAATGCTTTCCAGTCCAGTCAGTACTTAATACATTATGGCAGATTTCACTTTCTCCTCATGTTATGCAGTACAATGCTGTATTTTTTCCTAAAACTTTCTGTTCTGATATGACAACCACACCTGTTGCAAGATGAGCACACTGCTTCTTGACTTCTCCACTGAGGACACGGAGAAGAACTCATTTCCTTCCTATTATAGTGCTCCCTTATGGTTCTGAATGCTTTTCCACACCCCTTCAATTTCTATTCTTTAGATTGAACAGTTTTTTCGGTCTTTTGTAGAGGAGGGCTGTGCTTTCTAGACCTTCCTACGGTCATTCTCACTTTTTTCCTCTGAATCTCCCCTATTGATTGAGGTGTTTCTTGGAGTCTGGTGACCAGAATGAAACCAAGCATAGACCGATAGAGTGGTGAAGGATACCAAAAATTTATTTTAACTTCTCTGAGGGCAATATTCCACTCCAGAGGGAAGATGCCCTGAATTCTCCAGTGTCAATGGCCTAACATCCCAACTAAAAGCAGTAGCACTCAGAGGTGCTGTGTCACTCATTACATGGAACTAGGACAATTACATGTCAGGATTTGTGATATTGGCTGTATTCCACCACAATTTGTAACACTTCGTCATAGTACTCAGGAGAAGGATTTGTCAGAGGACGGATAGTATCGTTTAGCACAGAACTGGACTTGTTCATCTGAGCAGCACATCTGGCTGCCATCCATCCCTAGTTGAGGCAATCCTAACAGAGGGCTCTGTGAAGTGTGCCACACACTGAGTAATGTGCTTTGGAAATGGTAGAACACATATGTTACTATATAGTCTTTTATTTTATTTCTTTCTCTATGCTGGAAGTACCATTTTCTTCTCATCCTAATCAGTGTCTATATCTAGCAGAGGATCCTTATATTTAATATGTCTGTTTAATGTTAACCACATTCAACATCATAGTGGAATCAAGTATAAGATTAGAATAAGGATACTGTTAATACAAAATTACTAAAAATATCCAGATATGTTTCTCAGAAATTCCAGTCTCCAAAATTCCTGTCATGATTACAGACCGTGGTATATTAGGTGACCCCTTTTTTGAAATTGGTATGTATTAGCAATCATAATCTTCTCTTCTTCCAGGAGGGCTACTCATAATCACCCTGCTGGCAAAAAGTTTTTGTATGTAATTTCTACCAATTTAAAGAAAAAATAAGATAATGATACCTTGTCAGGATAATGAAGACAGTTTTCTTCAGGTTAAAGGAAAAAAATATCTGATTAATGCAATGAAGGTTGCAATGACCACCACTCTTGATTGAAATATACTTTTTGTACAAGGTGGGTTACAGCTCTGTCAAGAGCTGGAGGTGATAATTTGTGTGAGAACAAGCAGGAAGAATTGGAGTGATGTTATATTCTCTCATAATAAGCAAAGAGGAAGAGACTGAAATAAGCCATATCTTTTTAGCACATTAAAATCAGAGTAACTCTACAGCTATCAGTAAGGTTTTTGTGGGTTTCTTGGTATAAATGATGGATAAAAAAATGTGCCTCGGTAATTTTAGACAAAGATTTAAGAGATAATGCAGTGCATAGTGCTGCAGTTTGGAGAATGAAGAAAATCTACACTAGCAACTACTTTTATGGTTAAATTGCTTCAAATGAGAGTAAGATTACTATTAAAACAACCCTAAGCTTTAGTCATGAAAAATATGTTCTTTCTCATGTCAATACTGATTCCCTTAAGCTAAGAAGCTAAAATAAAATGACATTTTCTGAAAGAGAGAAAAATAAGGAATTTACTCAGCAAAGAGGTGTGAGCAGAAAGGGGAAACTCAGAGGCGTGTCAGCATCTACTTTCTTTGCTTCAATGCTGCAACTGACATGGGGAAAGATGAAGAAAGAAAATCAGTAGAGATAAGAAAAAATCTTTGCAAGCAAACAAGCAAAAAACCACCAGCACTACCAACTGAAAACAAAAAACAAGAATAATTTAAGGGCCAATATGCCTGGATACACTCATTGTCAGGAAGAGAGGATTTTTGTGGATGACTGGAGGTGACCTAGATATGTACATCCCTGATTCACAAGAGTTCTTACTGTAGCTCTTGCTATTTCTACTAACAACCTGACTCCAAATGTGTGATCTGTGACTGCGCATTGTGTTGGGATAAGTGCCACAAGTGTAAATGTTCATATCACACGAGTAGCACCAATCTTAACGTGACTGGCACTGAAGGAGGGGATGATGCTGAGTAATCTCTGCTGCCTCACTCGGATTTCTTCCATCCACTTGGTAAACACTCTGCATGCCAATGTTGCAGAACCACTGCAGCACAGCCAGAAAAGATGAAGACTAAGAGGTACACAGGCATCTTTCCTCCCAACTTCTCCTTTTTGGCTCTAGATGAGCATTTTGCTCTCCAAATGATGCAAAACAGAGATGATTAGTTAGGAAGAAAAATAATCTCCCTTCTACTGTGCGGTGTACAGTAAAGATGAAGGAGATACAGTGCATAGCCAAAGCGTCGGGTTTCTGAAATGTCTTTTGAAGAACCAGAGACGTTTTAACCTGGTGGCATACGCACTGTTGCACAGCTAGCATGGTTAGAGCTCAGCAGCGACAGTGTTGCCCTCCCTCTGAGTATTTCTGTCCTGCCTCTGTTATGTAAGTGCTGGTGTCCCACTTTGCCTGTACAGCTCCCGCCTCACGCACGATGCGCCAGAGCCCACATCGGGGATGATGCTCTCCGAAGCTCAAGGTAACGTAGCAATAACCACAAAAACATGAGCAGCGACAGCTACGAGCAGAGATAGAGAAGAGCAGCCATATGTCGCTGCAGCCATTCTCGGAAGTCCTTTCGGCTCTCGGCTAAGCGCACGCTTGCGATCGTCTGGCGGGGGCTGGAGGCCGGTGCCCAGTTCCGTGCCCGGCACAGTGCCCGAGGCAGCCGCTGCCGGGGCCGTGCTGCGGGCGGGGCGGGGCGGGGCCCCCTGCGATGCGCGCAAGAACAGCGGGCTCTGAGCACTGCGGGGGGGTGGGCCGCAGCCCGGGGGAGGAGGAGAAGTGACAGCACAAAACGCCGCAAGGGCACGGCACTCCCGCACACGCACCGAACTCCGCATCCCCGCGGCCGCCTTGGCCTCCACCCCCGCCACCCGCGCACCTGCTCGCTCGCGACGGGGCGGGCGGAGCGTCGTGCTGGTAACTGGGGAGCCGCGGGGCGGCGCGGACCGGAGCAGCGCGGAGAAACGCAGCGGGCGGAGGTAGGGCGCGGTGTGGGGCCGGGGCTCGGGGCTCGGCGCCCCCCGGTGCAGCGGGCTTCGGCCGGGGGCTGCCGCCTCCATGCGGTGCTGAGGGGACGGGAGAGGGAGACCCCCGAGGCACCAAAGTGGTTTGGGGTCGATAAGGAACTCCCTTTTGGGACTATGCCCTTTAGGAGTAGAAAACACCGGAGGAGGGGAGAGGTTTGCCTCCTGCAGTGCACATGGATGTGTTAACAGAGATAGCTGGTTTTGTGTTCACACAGTGTAGGCCAAAGTATAGTTAATGAGGGAAGATATGGCTATTGACAGAAGCTCATGAGAAGCCTCTTTTAAGCTGGATTGCAAGCAATGATGATGCAGAAAGGACGAGTACATTGCAAGAGAGATGCAGTGTCCATATGCTCTCTGGTATGTTTGGGAACTCCCCAGAGGTGAAACCTGCTGATATAGACACGGCTGTGCCTGGGGCTTTGACAACCATATTTTCAACCATATTCCTACTGGGAAAGAGTGCTTCCTAAGGACTACTACTAGTCTGCTGTTATAAACTACATTTCACAAATTTGTGAGTAAGTGCCCAAGTAAATTATCTACCCGATGCTGAGGGAACCTCCAGTGCTCATCTCTGTGAGGAATTTTCATTTATGTGGTTTTAGGGAAATAATAGTACGTGCTGCTTCTGGCTACTTGCCAGTGCTTCACAAGTGCAGAGCCTGTTGAAAGACTCCTAACAGGCGCACAGCTTCTGTTGTACTCCTGGTGACGGACTGCTGGCTTTCTCCAGATTCTGAGAAGTAGTTTCACAATTTTTGTGTGCACTTTTAACACTTCCACAAGTTTTAAATGCCAGCAAGCTATACTAAATTACTGCCAACAGACAGGTGAAAATGGGGTGCTATGTAACCAAATGCCAGTTAGAAACGTTTTGTTTCTGTTTGTTTGTTGTACTAACCTTCATGTGGTAAATTGAAATGAATTACAGGATAATAACGGCATATAAGATATACTATTAACATTTGTGTGCGGCTGGGAGTTAGACTCTATGATCCTTTTGGGTCCCTTCCAACTCGGCATTTTCTGTGATTTGCTGAACAAGTCACTTTTTATTTTTTTTTCTGGTCTGAGCCCATATTTATATGGGATGCATGTAACATTGAAAACACAGGAGTTTCAACTGAGAAGAGGAGCTATCCAGAAGGAGCATGGTGCTGCATCTTGCACTGAGCCAACTGGAATCTACACAAACCTTTTAAATGTAAAAGGAGAAGAAATAATCTCTTCATGTCCCTCATTTTCCTTTAATTGCTATTCCTTAGAGTTTTTTATTTGTTCAAATGATCATCGTGGGGTCAGAGTGGGTTGAGGCTCTCAGGGAAGGAGGAGCTGCATCCTGGTAGTACGTAAGTGCCTTGGGGAGAGCATAGGAGCACCAGGCCCTGGGGAGGATGTGGCTGGGTGAGGCACTGAACCAGGCATGGGGCTCTGGAGAAGTCCTGAGTTCTGCATGGGTCTGCAGGGCTTCTGTAGGTCCAGCCCCTAGAAACGTTTGTATATTCACCGTTCAGACAGATACTGTGCTAATCCACCTGGGTACACATTGTTAATGGAAGTGAGTTGAGACTGAAGTTGTGGTTGCACTTATTAGAAAAGGACATACATCAACACGGACAAATATTCACCTACTTCCTTGTTACCATGGCTAGTGTTAGAGTTTTTGTGTGTCCTTAGAGGTCACAACAATAACAGCAGCAGGTTACCTCTGAAAGAACTGAACTTTCACCTTTGTTTCACTAAAAGGAAGAGATTTAATGAGGAAAACTATTTTTCTTTCCTGCTTTGCAATCATATGACAGCTGTGTCTGTCCTTTGTGCGCATATTCTACTCCAAATAAACTTTCTTGCTTAGGACATGAACAGAAATAGTAAGGAATCAATACTTGCTTATCTGAAACTCAGTTTGAACCACCCTTTCCTGAGGTCCTTCAGTGTTTTCTATTTTGGTGGGGGTTTTTTGTTTGTTTGTTTGTTTTACAGATATATCTCTGCAGAAGCCTTTGGCTACAGGTCTTACTAAGCCACAGGAATCCTACGTTCCATATCTCTATTAAGATAGAAATATGAGAAGCAGATTCCTAGTATTAAATGTCTTATGAATTATATCCTAACTTCACTCTGCCTTATTTGCTTATGTATTGTGACCTCTGATCTTAATCTTTGCGTGTCTTTGTCTATGCACATAGTAAGCTTTTTGAGGCAAGGATTATATCCTGTGTTTGTAGAAGGTAATAAGCTACTGATCCTCATTCTCCTGCTGTTACCAGCATCTACATAAACTATGATGTATTCCTTCAGAATTTCAACAGCAGAATTACCGAACTGTAGTATACACTGCTTAACTTTTCATATCAGAAAGATAGTGAGTGACCTTTCTTTGTTCTTTGAATTTAGCAATCTATCTTCTGCAAACTTTTTCTCAAGAGAAGTGTCTACCTTCTATTTTCTACTGCAACACTTTGCATTCTCAGTTCAGATAGAAAGACAGTTTTAAAAACAAGAGTAAGAGTTTCATAGTAGTACTGGAATTTTGCTCATCTTCCCCAGTAAACATAATCGAAAGTGAAATTAAAAAGCTCATTTGCTGAAATGCAGGCATGTACACAGCTGTGTGAGTGATAGGGGTTCTATGGATCACTTTTAAACCTCAGTCTAATTGTATGTAAAGAACAGGAAAGTTGTGTATGACATACGCCGCAGATTTATATATCATTTAGTTTTCCATACTAGTTGCTAGTGCAGACTTTCTGCAAAATGAAGAATTATGTTCTGTGCCAAACAAAGCTAAAGCTAGAGGAACTGAAATAATCTAGAGATCTGGAAGGTGTTTAAATGTAGGTTTTTTTCTTCCTAGAAAAGCAAATTTGAATGTATGCTACAAACCTCCAAGTAACTACTGTGTATCAAGTAAGTTTGTGGTTGGATGGTCAGTGAGAACATGTTTCACTGTTCCTGTTTCAGTGTGCTCTTTGTTGAAGGTTATGATCTGTCTCTTCCACCCTTTTTCAAAAGCAATCCATGCAGTAGAGAAAGGAAGCACAAAGTGACAGTGTTGGGATTTGGAGACCATCCTATCAAAAACACCTTTCAGAGCCAAAATTACATTTTTCCATGATCTCTTACATGGTGCTTAGTTATATCCCATTGAACTTGGGAAGGTTCCAGTATGCCGATTTGTGATACTGTACAATACTGAAATGAACAACTCCAAATAAGCAATTCAATCCCCTATAACAATTACTAAAGTGACTGTTAGACTGAAAGAACAGTGACAAGTTACCATTCTTCATTTATTTATTATCAATATTTTTTAAAGATGGCGTGAGTATCATTTTGAACCACTCTAATCCATATTTTCATCCTAGCTCCTAATTTGAATATATCCAGTAGGGGCCTCTTCCTCCTTGACAGACGCATTCAAATATGTTTACAATTGAGTTCTTAATTCACATTCACAGATTTTCAGTATTCCAGGATGAAGTTTATCAAATTCTTCCACTTTTAGCTTTGATTTTCTTTCGAATGGTGCTGTTTCTAATTCTGCTATGCATCTGTCTTAACTTGATCTTATTTTCTACTTTCTTTTTACTTGTCTGGCCAAGGCCTTTTGTTTCCTGTCCATACTTTCTTAGTCTTACTCAGATGGACTTTCAGCAAGTCTCCCTTCAGTCTCATAGGCAACATATTGTGTCAGAGCTCTTCACCTGTCACCTTTTATTTCTTCCTTCTTATTGTAGATACTGTAAATAAATTAGCTGGTTCTGTGATTGTTTGGTGTAGAAACCTGCATTTATGACCTCCAGAAGATATTAGTTCCTACCTTTATGTAAATCTTTTATTCTTGAGTAGTATGAGGGTCACTGCTCCCTCAGAGAATCACATTACCTTCAGTAGCATTTATGATGCTGGCAGCATTGCGAAGACCTCTAAGGTTTCTGAAAATGGAACCTATGGACTTATAGCACTACAACTGTAAGCACTGGTGAAGCATTGGAACAAGTTGCCCAGAGGATCTATGTATATGACATTCTTGGAGGTGTTCAAAGCCAAGCTGGATGAGGCTTTGAGCAACCTGGTACAGTGTGAAGCATCCTGTCCATGACAGAGAGGTTCAAATTAAATGAACTTCAAGATTCCTACAAACCAAACCACTCTGTGATTCTGCGATTCTATGATCCTTTCCTAGAAATGATTTTTGACTTGATCAATTCTATACCACAGTTTCTTTCAGCAGTGAAGTGTGCCTCTTTAACACGTAGCACTGCTTTAGCAATCAGCCTTGCCTCTGTCTTTCCTAAGATTTTGTTCAATTCTTGTGCTATAGTTATTTCAGTTATTCCACTGTATTTCTTGTATCTGTGTAACAATGACTTCTAGCTGCAGTACTTTCTTGCATTTACTAGTCTGTTTTTTATCTTCTCAAATCTAGTCTTGATACAATCTATACTTTTAGACAGGCAAGAAACAGTCTGCTGGGACCTGGGATTTTCTTTCTTTCACCAATATATTTACTTTTTCTTCCCCCTTCATTGGCTTGCCCACTGCTCCTATAATTGGATGTTATAGAAATCTAAAGTTCTGTTTTCAGGTGTAACCCTCTATTTGAGATCTGTATTTGAAATTCATTCTTTGAGGAATAAATACGCTTCAGTAAATATCTCTTTGTAGCTGTGCCTTCCCAACCCTCTTTCACAGCTTGAATTTCTAAATCGCTGGCTCATTGTTCTCCTTTTCCTGGGAGACTGCCAGTGGAGATAATCCATGCCTTCACAGAGGAGGACTCCCCCTCAGGTTACTACATGTGGCATCAGACTGGTGTACTGGAAATCTGCAATTTCTGCTGATACGAAGGAATCAGATAATTTTTTTACACTTATTTATGGTAGGCTTACTGCCATTAATAGATATCTGATAAACGGTCTTCTCTTCTCAAATATCCCCTTGGTTTTCTGGAACCATGGTACTGGCACACAGTGCTTTCTACTGACATGCTTTATACACTCTAAGAACTTAAAGATAAAAATAAGACCTTTTCTTTCCAGTGGTGCTCTAGGTTTAACAATAAGGGAAAATATACTCTCTTATTTAATTTCAGATTGTTCAGGGCATTCTAAAGCACATTAGAAAGAAGAGAATTAAACCAGGTACTTGGAATCCATAATAGATCTAGTGTTTTTCTTACATCTTCCATAGAAGAGACATTCTTTTTTTCTGAAAGTTGAAGATAAAAAAAAATACAATACAGATAATTTAAAAATCAATATTGCCATACCATATAAGAAAAAAAATTCATATTGCCTCTTTTCATCTAAACTCACACTATGAAGGTATTCATGCAGGAGAACAGTGTCAATGTGACTTTATCCATTAACTACAGATAAATGACAAGCATAATTAAAATTTCTCCTTTTCAGTCTTGTGTGTTCATTCTCTGAATGTTCAAACCTAACAATTAAATATTAAAAATAAGTAATACACACATGTTCCATGCTAACACGGGGAATAGTTTACATGGTCCTTCAGGTCTACTTAAGGTTAAGATTTATGTTATATCAGCTACGTCTTAAAATGTGCATTTTGAGAGCATATCCATTTGAAAATACATATTTGTGTCTGGTACTAAAATAAAAAAAATCCTCTTATCAAAAAAGATCTCATGTAAAAGCCATGAGTAAATTTTCTGTTATAGATATGTTAAGATTTACAGATCTGAAAAACATATTTTTTTCTGTTGGAAATAAAAGATATTTTGATGAAGGCATTAATTATTTGTAGAAGTCAGAAAAAAACTTTTCCTCTGTATTTCACTGAAAAGCTGACTATGCAAGTAGGTCTTTTTTCTCTTTGAAGCTTTTGGAGTTGGCTAGACAGGTGAAAAGGCTGCATGAAGCTTTGCTTTATGTATTTGTCTGATGTGATCTTAGCTGTGACTTTCTGCCCACGGAAGTAACTTGTGATTACACGTAAAAGTCTTTCTTCTATGGAGTAACTGAGTTCCTTCTTTAAATGAATTAATTCCCTCTGCTTGCAAAGGAGTTTTTGATTGAAGAATTGTAGTTAGAACCACAAATTTTTATTTTACAGCATCTAGTATTTAATATCAGCTGGACTACTAGTCTGCCATTTATCCTCGCACAGTGACTCAGCCTACTGCATGAAAAGATTAAACATATATCTTCATTGTAATTTCCCAGACACATTTAGCTTGGAGTTGGGTCAGTGTTTTCCACAGCTTCTCTAAATTGTTTCGTTTACAACTGATTTACATCAGCTGATGGGTGGATGTTTAGACAATAAAAAGCTGATATCCTGGTACTGTTGTTGAATAGCTTTCACAATCTCTGTTGAGCTTTGATTTGGTAGCTGTGTGTCTTTTGCATCCCCTCTGATTTAAGGTTAGCTTAGGTCTGCTGGGCTGCACTTTCACATCTAAAATACAAGGTAAACATCTCATAAAATCTGTAGTGATAGAGAAAACAGGGAGTTCTTTAGATCAGGCAGGGTTGGAAAGGCCAGAAAAAGAAATGTCTAAATGTGGTTTCCTCTGACAGGCCTTACGTGTTGATGTGGTTCCTTTGGGGTAGTTCAGTATGACTAAAGCAGCACAGTCTGAAGGCTTCTCTGCTGTATGCAGGGAACTGTGTGCTGTGGCAGACCTTTGCACCAGGAGAAGGGGACAGTGCACAATGCCTGTGACCCCATTTGTAGCTCTGGATCAACTTCTTATCACCTTGAATTTTGGGTGAGGCCAGGTTGTATAGTATGAGTGCTGTTCTTTTTGTCTGTATGCCCAGTTCTTCACTAATGGAGTACTAGGTATCCATTTCTACAACATGTACTGGCTTCTCAGAAGCCAGGAAATTATTTGATAACATTTGCTGTAGAATTGAATTTTTTTTTTTTTTTTTTTTAGAATGGGTTTATCATCATGTAAGTTTTCTTATAGTTACATTTGTGCTAAGCTTGTGTAGTAGTTCAGAGCCTTCAGTGCTAAATAACACTTAGAACAACATTGCCATATGACCTAAAAGAGAATGTAAATATAATTTTATTCAATATTAAAGTATGGGAACCTTAGCACTTCAGATTAGAGTACACAGTCCAGTAGTATTATAATTTGTCATGATCAATGAGTTACTATTGCATGTTCCTTTATAACATCATGGAATACACCTATTGGATTTTACAAGTGATTTCATTTTTCCTTCTTCATACATAATATTATTTACATTAAGAAATACTATAGTATTACTTTTAATATGTACAATGTTATCTCTGTTTCTAAAAGGTATCCATAAGCACCCTTGCGAAAGCATTGATATCTGGTGTGCTGCCAATTGTTTTTAATGATTTGCTTCTGCTCTTTTATTCCATGGGTGATTGCCAAACAAGCTTTCAGCATTAATTGTGTCTCTGGCTGGAGCATAATGTATGTGCAAGACACACCACTCCTGTTAAAATAGCTCTCAAGACTTCCTTTCACAGAAGTTGAAGTTCGTTCTGGACCTTCGTACTCTCTTTTCCAGGTGCTGGAGTTGCTTGCAAGGACAGTACTGCTGCCAGACCCTGTGAGATCTTGTGTGGGCCAGAGGTAGCTGTAACTTGTCCAGGCTGGTTGTGCTGAGGCTGAATGCTGGAAGTTGGACTTGGAGGTTGGCACCTCACCAAGGCCGGTGGCTTGAATCTGTCAGTGGAGGGTGACTTGCTGCAAAGAGATCATGGCCTCATCCCGGCTCGTGGCAAGATCTAGGGACATTGCTAATGTCATGCAACGGCTTCAAGGTAAGAGATGGTCTCTGGCTTTTGCTTTTGTTTATTCATTTATAGATTGAGGCTCCTACTCTTTACACAGTCAGGACAGTATTTGATTATGAAATTTAGTAGCTCTTCTAAACTTATCTATCAGAAAATACATACAGTGTATCTGAAAAATTCTGATTATGAGTTCTCTGGCACATAATTCATTGTAATGTTTAAAAGCCAGTATTACTATGAGCCTGAATTCATAGGGTCAGACTCTGATGCTCTTTCTGCTGTAAGAGCAGGTTGTACATCAATTTTCTCATGGAGAAGAGAACAGAAAACATATCTCTCTTTCTCAATTATGAAATCTATGTGTACAGTCTTTACAATAAACTAGTATTTTTGCTAGTATTACTTCCTTTCTCCAAAAAAAAAACCAGTTCTCATTGTGTTATTAAGTATTGAAGAATTCATAACTTAATGAGCTAATTATTGACACTGAAGCTAGTGATGTTTAAAATATCGTATTACAAGAATATTGCGTTGAATATTCATTTTTTTTTATTTTCTTATTTTTATGAGGTTACTATCTTATTTTTTCAAAGTTATACATGAATGCTGCAGTTAAAATTTTGTATTTAGAACTCATGCTTTTGTTAGTTTATTTCTGGTCACTACCTCTATCGTCAGCGCTGAGTAGAGCTTATTTTCTGTTTAATTTCAAGCTTAACCATAAATCACTGAAGCTACTACCTTCTTCTTCATCTTCTATACCTGCAAACTTTATTTTCCCATAGTTTTCCTTTCATTTATTGTTTTTCTTACGTGATGAGATTTCTGAACTTTCTTCCTGGTCACCAGATGCAACTAGCATGCATGATTTCTGTGTAGTCTCAGTAGAGAAACATGAGAATAAATGAGAATACAAATTTTATCCTATCTAGGCTGGGTAAAGCACTTCTCCAACTCCAAAATACATACTTCTGCCTCATGATTTTTTTGTGATTACTTATTTTCCCTGTATTTTTATTTCTCTGCTATTTCTTAGGCTGAAATCTTGAATAACTGTTGTTTAAAGTGCCCACAAATGTAGAATAAACAAATATTCCCTGCCTAGAGAATTTGTAGTTTAAATGTTAGGGTTAGACGCTCAAGGCAGATGCAAATACGCACGAGGAAAAAATGAGACAACTTGGGTCACAGAACTGATCGGAGTCTCAGTTTGTGTATACACATACACAGCAGGTTCTTAATAAGGATTTCTTGAGGGTGAGGAAAAAAAAGATTTGAAGAAAGAAATTATTATAGAACTGTCAACGATTTGAGTAAAATAACAGAGATACTTTAAGTTTATAAAGACAAATTGTAAGCAAAAAGGACAGGGTGTTGTGGGGAATCCAGAGTACCATCCAGGCTGGTACTCTGAAGCAATGAATCAAGAGGATTCTACAGGAACATTAAAAATCATGTGGACTGTTAATTGTCAAATTACTTTTTACTATTTTTTCTAAATATCTAAAAAGTTGTTAGTGATGAAATGGCTGTTTTGTTTATTTGTCTTGTTGTTTTTTTTTTTTGTTATTTAATCTTTTTTCTTTTTTCAGTATATTTTGTTATATTGAAATCTGATATCAGATTAAGAATAGTTTTGGCTATTGTTTTTGGGCATCAAGCAAAAGTAAATGACTTTTGAAGATCATTTAGAAGAAAACACATGAAACTAAAAACATACTTGTCATTGTATGTTAGTTTGAAGTCATTGTTCTAACTGGATTCTTTGCTCCTCAGAAAAAATTGATTCAGCTTTGTATTGCTGTGATCTGGGTTTTGCTGCAGAAGCACTACTTCAACAATGTTTTCCTTTGCCAAGGTTGGAGTGCTTGGAGCCTAAGTCTTTTTTTAGTTTGTGTCTCTGCATTATGGATGAGCAGACAGTCAGCAGTGTGACTACTTTAGCTCTTTTGTGTTAAGATTACTCTACCTTTCAGAAACTGTAATCAACTGGAACAGGAGCAGGAATGGACTTAGGAACAGGAAGAGATTTCATGGCATGTTTGCATGGCATCCCAGTGCCTGTGTGGTTGGAACAGGACGCTTAGCGCCAGACCACAGTGGACTTGACAGTATTCACGGTGTGACAGATGCTTTGGTGGGGCCTCTGTCAGTGCAGAGCCACAGTTAGGATGTACAGTGCCTGCTTTTGTACTTGGCTATGAGCAAGTCAGGGGAGATTTCTTGTATGATACTGTTGGAGGGTGCTGTAGGATGTCAGTACTGGAAAGTCATTGGGATTGAGGGAAGGAGATAAAGCAAGTCTTGGTCCTCACTCCACATTATTGTCTCATATTCACTTCGCAAATTTCCAATGATTTTTTTGTGGTGGGAGGTGTAGAAAAGGCCAGAAAAATGCTTCTCATCACTGAGATTCTCAACACTAGTTTTGAAGTCTCAAGAAAATATGCTGTGTGTGAATAGAACTGCATCCATTTTCCTAAAAACTGTCAAAAGATAAATGTAAAATCAGCTATTGATTTTTTTTTTAATAATTTATTATGATGTAACAAGTGTAATTTTTTTTTTCCCCCCACAATATCACATGGGACAAATTCACATGGGACAAACAGTCATGAAGATGTGCTGCATATTAAGGTGCAAGCATGTAGCAACATGTCATATACTTGTGCACATGCAAACATCGGCCACGGTTTTGCAGTTTCTTATCCGGGAGAATGGTGGACCTAGTCCTTTAAACCAAGGTTCATAAGCTGAGGAGAGAGGTGGACATTGAGTAAGATTTATATTTTCTAATTTCATCATCCCTGTCACTCTAATAAAAAATGTCACGTAGGGCTATCTATTATAGCTCAGTCTGCAGTCTGAGGAGAGAAAGGCATCTCCAGGAGGTGCGCTATACCCTGTCATGGGCATCTGGATTAATGAAGACATTTTTGAAACATATCCATCCCAGAATATTTTTTATTCTGGGAATTTTGTAACATATATATAATAAGCAACAGCTGTATTGAAGAATGACTGTATCACAATTGGTTAACCACAACTAATAACATACATAGTTGCTTCCATATCATTCTTTTGCTATTCAAGTACACTTTGGGGAGAGTGACATCTTTCTACCTCTGTGTACTGCTTACCCTTTCCTCAGTGCTGGCTCTAGTGGTCTGCCCTGCAAGTGTAGCTGTTAAGAGAATTAACAGTGGAGATATGTGAACTTTTGATTGCAGTTTATATGTGAAGAATCTCATATTTGAGGTACTACAGAGTAAATTGATGACATCCTTTAGTGTCTTTGCATAATTTATTCCTTGCTAACACAAGCTTAAGGATTCCTACCGTACTTTTGCTTCTTACTTTACTTTTTCACATTACAAAAACTGAGCAGAACTGGTATACACCATCAGTTGAAGTCACATTCCTGGAATTCTTCGGGGTTATTCAAAGGAGTAAATGCCACAGACAAGTAAAATGTCACGAAGAGTCTGCTTCTTTGTCTAGGGGGAGTGCCAGCTTCTCACACGTTATACATAGTCATATACTAAAGATTCTTATAACGCTTTTAGTAGCTACAAAAATCAAAGCAGGCAGTGCTAGAAAACAAGCTAGCAAAAGCTTTGTGACGTCTGGCATCAAGATAATGTATTTTCCTTAAGTAGTTCACTCACAGACAAACTGCAGTCATACTGTTTTCTGAAGGAAAAAAGGTAGGGTCCCATTCTTCCAGACACTGTGTCTCATACGTTGGCCTCCTCTTGCTGGCTTGTAGGATAGCAGAAGAGTCACTATATCGTACTACTACAGAAGGCATTTCTCCTTCCCACTTTTCTCTTCCTCCTTTTATTCCAATTTTTCAATTAGTAGTCTATGTAAGAGAGAGATGTTTCTGAGTGGCATTGTGTTCGTCATTTCGTCAAACAAGACATTTTTGTGGATTGCTAAAATTCAGCCTGCATTGTAATCCTGATTTATAAGACACCTAAATTAAATTGCTCTGGTATCACCGATACTTTTTTGATTTGAATCTCATTCAATAAAACCATTTCTATGGTGTACAATGTACAGCAATTAAAACAATATTCTGTTATATGTTTTGTATATCTTGCAAATGGCATGAAACCTTAAAAAATATTCTCAATCTTCTGTTTACTTCTGGGCTGTGCTACTGTTCTGGTAAGACCCAAGCTCATTTGGGCTCAGGGCAGTGTTATGCTTTTGTAAAAGCCCTGCAGAGAGACTTTATAATGCTGAAAAAGACATTGGGAAAGAAAGAAACTTGGCCATTCATGAAGGCCAGCTGTGATGGAAAGTAGCCACAGTTGCTCTAGTAACCTTCATAACTCTCCTGAGAAATTTAACACGGGTCGAATTAGCTTAAAATTCCATCATTTTATTTGAATTTATCTACACGTAAATATTATCTGTAGTTTAATTTTAATGCTGTCCTTATGGTCACGCTATTCATAGAATGCTGGATCTGTTTGGGGTTTTCAATTCTTCTATTTATTTTCCCTTCTTTCACATCCTAGCATCTTTTCCATTCTGTTGTAGCAGTAGCCATTAGTCGTGTGCTAGATTTTTTTTTTTCTTTTAGCTGATAAGTACTTTGTTAATATGTACTTTCATCAGCCTTTCTCTGTGGTTGTTTTCTCTATAAGTAAACAGTGCCAAGAACTGCAGTTTAACATTAAGCTAAGCTGATTTAACAGATACCCACTACTGAAAGCTAGCTTGCTTTGCTGCAGGCATATTTTCAACTTTCTTTCCAGCAGTGCTGCTTCTCTTAAATCAGAACCAGATGAAAAAGACAGATGGTTTGTAAAGGTTGGGTGAGCACCTGGTGGCACCTCCCTTTTGCATTCGTCACTCAAAATGGAACATTGCATTTTTAAATGCAATATTGAAAGTACGTTCCTGGTCAGGATTGGAATGTGCACAAGTTAAGCAGTAGAGTTTTACCCTCGCATCACAAATACTTTCCTAGTTAAAATTTCTGTCCAGTTTGCTGACATATGCTGGTTCCACATGGTTCCACTGCTGCTGTTTCTTTGCAATTCTTCACACGCTTAATTGTCCCACCTATATTTCTGCAAACATCTTGAGATTTAGAAGATTTTTGAGTCAGAAAAAATGACAATGTAAAGTAATTATTATTCTCTCATGTGAGCAAGTCTTGGAACTAAAGCCATTAACTACACACTGACAGTAGGCTAATGGGAAGTGAGTACTTTTTGACTCTTTTTACTCTGTCATCTATATGAGTGGAATGCCAAGTAAGTCTAAATGACAACTTAGGAATCTAAATGGCATTATAGATTATGTATAAACTAGGAGTCAGACAAACTTTTTTTTTTTTTTTTTTCAAAAATGTAAGTTAATTTTATTTCATAGCAAAATGAGATTTATGAGTGAAGGTTAAGACAGATGGAAAAACTGCAGGTGCAAGTAAAACTGTTAAGGGTTAGACAGGAAAAAAAAAAAAAATCATGTTTTCATTTACTAAGACAAAATTATGTGAGTTAGACTCATGTAATGTGAGCTAGACTCATGTAATGTGAGCAGCCAGAGATATGCAGGTTAAATATTAGTTAACAGTGGATAAGGAATCTCATTAAGGCTAGCTATGAAATCACTGTGGCAGGAAGTATTTAATTCTGGTTTATGCATGTGCAAACAAATCATGTGGGTATCCACTTCATGTCTTTTCTGACCCATGTATCTCGTAGTAATAACCTGATGTATTGTTCCCAGAGAAATTCTGAACTAGCTGTAGATATTTCAGAAAAATATGGGCATGTTTAACTAAATGATTAACTAGTAGCATAAGTGACTAAAGAAGGCAAGGAATTCTAGATATCGTGTTGTACTGTAATGTTTTCTCATAGTAGTAAATATCACAGTGAAAGGAATCATATGGTGTGGGTTTTTTTGACTGCAATTGACTTTCATTCTGTGTTCTCCTCAATAAAAATACAGTCCTGGGGCAGTCTGTGTAATGCAGCATTTGTTTTAGTGCACTGTGCACCTGTTTTTGTTTCTTTCTCATTGTGGATGGCCAGCCAGGATACAAAGCTCTGAAGATCTCACAGAGGCATGAAGATAGTGAGCAAATATTTGTTACTGTATTACTTTTTCAGAAAAATTAATGTATTTTTTCAATTACCATCTGGGATAAATTACATATTTAGTGTAGAAAAAGGTTGATGTTTTAGTGTTGTACATTGAGAGGGCTTCCACATTTTTTCTCGAAGAGTGGAGTTCAAAAACTGTAGTTCTTCTCTTCAGACAGGATTCACTAGATAAAATTTGAGGGGCTAAACTAGAGGAGAAATCCTCCTTGGAAGATTTGCTCTATAAACAGTGATTAAAGATGGTGTTTTTTCATTGGCAATTCCTCCTATCTTGAAGAACAGATCCAAAATATGTCAGACAAATTGTGTTTTAAACAAATTTGTCTTCACCAGCTCTACTCTTCTCAGTCTTCTTTGACAAGTTCAGATGTAAGCATCTGTGCTACAGCTGTTGGAAGCTAGTTGTGATAAATCCCAATCTGAGGTAAGAAATTGTTTTCAGTTGCAAGATTTTATCTTAAAATAACATCTGCCAGATTTGTTACTAGATGTCAGTTTTGAAGGCTTAGTGAAGATAAAGATTTTGAGAAGAAAAATATTATCGTGATGAGTACTTTTGCAAGGTCCCTCTCTTCTCTGACAGTTTGCTAGACAGATGGTTATTTTAGTAGTAGTATTGGGCTGAGAATATTCTATGTTCACATAAAGAATTCTGTAGTGTAAAGGAAAAGTATTTAAATGAGAATGCTCTAATTATTTCCTGTAATCCTGTTTTATTCTTTTGTATAAATCAAGACTTTACCACCTTTAATTATGAGGATGATGATAATCAGAAAGCTTACTTGTGAGTAGCTAAAACACAAAAATAACACCTAGCAATTTATTCTATAGGCTATTTCTAGTTGGCAGTTTTTATTTTGTACTTTAGATTCCATTTGCTTAAAAATATCTTCGTTTCTATCACAAAGCTTCTCCTTGTGAGTCATATCACAGACTTCTAATTTTAGATTTGCATTGAGTTTTAGATGGCAATTGTACGTGTCCAAGTGAATAGTCTATTATCATGAGCATGAAAACAGGCAACATGTTCTGCCTTTCATCTAAAATGAGAGAGCCAGATGAGGGAAGTGTCAACAACCTATTAAGAATACAGAACTCCATTTAAAGAAGGGGAAAAAAAAAGCAACAACAACAAAACTTAAAGGAAAAAAAAACACCCTAGTCATTTGGAAATTACTTCTCAAACTAAACTAAGACGCTGTACACTCACTTGTAATATATTTCAAACATTTTATATTTTATTACTTATTTACAGAGCTAATATTTTTATTTAAATTCTGGTTGCTTTTCTTTTTAGGTCAATGCTTTTTTTTTTTTTTTTTTTTTTTTTCTCCCCTCATTTATTAATAGACTTTAATTTAGGGCTTATCCATGTACCATTTATTTTTCAGAATGTGTGTGTGAATGAAGTAGGGTTAATTGTAAAGGCTAACCCCCATGCTGTCTATGAAACAGATTCTGTTTTAGTGTAGGCACTGCACGATTATTTTGATTCCATAGCAGAACTATCTGGGATCTAGTGGGAAAGCATTACAGCATTTCAGGTTGAGTAACTTGCAGGTGAATATGGAAAAATGGAATAATGCTGAGTTGCTACACACTAAGAGAAGCTCTTTCTGAGCTCTGGCCCAGATACGGCCCATTCCACCTGGAGGTCAAGCCACCATATCATGCCTAGCTCTCCACTAAAGCCCTGTCTCTAATGCTCCCACTGCTAAAGAGTCACAGTCATTATCACATAGCATAGTGAAATATGGGAGATTCATTCTGAACATTAATATGAATATAAATAATGTCTTAAAGAGGGAAAAAGAATGTGCAACTTCCTTTATTAGAATTCTACTAGATATTATGCAATTACATTTCAGCATTTGTTACATACTCTTCAGTGTTTTTAAGAGGATTATGCCTTCATTGATGCACATTGGTTTAAGTGCCTGTGGGGAGTCTATGTAATCTCATTATTACACTGTGCCACTGCTTGTGATAAACCTGCAAAATCTGTGAATTTCCAAGCTAAAGACTGCCATATTCACCTGGTCACTACATGTATCTGGAACACTTAGTAACAACACTTAGTAACAACTTGTATCTATGTGGACATTGCAGCAGAATGAGGGTTACATCTGAATTACTCAGATCACAGAATTTCTCTTTGTCTATGCCAGTAGAATTCCCAGGGAAAATCCATCATCTCCTTAGAGCAATCTGTACAAATGTGATAAACAGTATCTTTGCTTTGTGTAGGTTACTCATACAGGCCAAAAATAATATGTCAAGATCGCATAGGATGCTTGGATGATGCCATTGGTATACTCAGGGAGGTGCAGCTTCACCTGCTCTGATATCAAGGAACATATGTCAGTGTGGGCATCTTGACTTGAGGTGCTATTGCAAGAAAGCTGCTTGTGAGAAAGCAAGCTTCCAGACCTTGTGAATGCAGCAGCTGTTCTATAAAGGTTTTATCTTAAGCTCATTATAACAAAGGAAAAATCTTCTTTCCATAAGGTGAGGGGAAAGAACTATTACAGCAACAGTAGTTGAAGAGTATTACTTGTTAGCTTTCCGGTCATGGAGTGGAAAAAATACCTCACACATCAGATCACTGTATTCAGGAAAATATGGGGCCAAGCCGATATATCAAAGTAAGGCAAAACATTGTGCAGTGGTTTAAGAGAAAAAATAAATAAAATAAAAAAAGAGGAGGGGGAGGGGGAGGAAGAGTTCATTTAAACATAGATATTGAAAAGAATATCTAAGTTTTTGGACTGAGTTTTCACTCTCCCAAGTAAATTAAAACAAACACTTGTGAGCACTGATCCAATCACATTACTAGATTCTGTTATTATCCACACTGACTACCTATTTGGGCGCTGTTTTGCAGCTTGAATGCTCCATTCATGCATGAGTAAAGCCAATGCACCTTGTTACAATAAGAACAAGAAATACCTTTTAATGGAACTTATAAAGCTTGTAGTTTTTTTTTTTTTTTTTCCTACTGGGAAGAGAGACATCCAAAAATGAATCCTTCCTTGAGATTTTGTGGTGAGAGAGTATCGTATCATCAGCTAAGCTGCACTTGTGTGCTTGGCTGACCTTTTTTTTTTCTCTGAGGAGAGCATAGTCACAGAAACTCAGGCAATAGAGCAGATGTTATATTTAAGGAAATTAAAAGCTGGGGGTCTGAACAGACAGGAGAGACAAAGTTGACACTCTTCAATGATCAATTGCAAATAATTGAAGAAACAAACATGATGGTGTTAATGGAGGTTATGGGTGTAAAGCTCTGTTAGCAGATGTGAGTTGCAGTAATAAAACCTGGATGATCATACCCTGATTTGAGACTGATCAGGCAAGACATAAGACTAATTAGCCTGGATTTCTAGCTGCTTTACATTACTGAAGTTGTGCAATGCAACAAGAAAAAATTATAAAAAACTGTTGGGCACCCAGAAGTATGGGCAAAAAAAGGCATAGATGCTGACTTTGTGTATCTAAAGATGAATAGGTGCCTATCTTCAATTAGAAGAACTTTACAGTCTGTTCCATAAATATATAAATACAGTGGATTAAAAACCTTAGCTTTATTAGCAGTTAGAAATTAAGAGGAAGACCATGATTATATATGAGGTATTATTTCTAAACCAAGACACTTCTACTTTTTCAACGTTTGTGAGCTGATATCAGTGGGCTATCCTGGAACTGCTGTCCTATTCTTTAGTGCCATGTTCATTATATAAAAAATATATATATAAATGAAACCATTTCATAATCTTATTCATATTTCTGAAAAACATATCCATCCTGATAAAAAGGAAAAAATAGAATTTCTTACTACATTTATTAGTGCTTCCTAAACTAAAGAGATAGTTAATTTTGTTTATTTTAGTCTGGCTGGCTGACTTAAGAGCAGGAAATCTAGTGCTGCTTATCACTGTGTATAATGGAAGGAAGATTCTAGTTGTGTAATCTTCTTTCTTGGTCTTGCTTTCCAGAATCCCCTTTTGTTAGGATACTTTGGTGAGCTTGAACACATCCAAGTTGCATAATTCTGCTTTCATAATCCTGAACCTGCCTTTTCGTTTGTGTTGCTACTAAGAAAGCTGTAGGTGTGTCCAACTGCCAGAAGTGACTTGAATAAATGAAAGGAATGAAGAGTTAATTGTTGTGTTTACATACAGTTTCTAAGAGACCAACAGTCTGTGCTCACTGTCTCTGTGTCTGTATTTGAGATTTTAGGCATGTTCAAACATTGTTTTCCCTGGGGAAATTTTTCTGCACAAAAACTCACACTGCATATTTATCAGGAAAAAAATCTTCAAGTTTCCATAGAAAACTGCAGACATTTATGAATGACATTTGACAATCATGTATTATGCTAGTCAAGGTGTTTCTTTAATTTTTTATTGAATTTTGAAAGGAATATGCAAATAAGGAATAAAGGAACACATTTTGACCTCTGAGGGTGATAAAGATAGTTAATATTGCTTTCCACATGGGAACTGAAAAAGAAGAACGTCTCATTATCACCTACAAAAAAAGTGTGGGAATCCACGTGGTTTTCATGTAGTCAAGAAGTTTCAGTTCCTGAAACTACTGCAGTGATGAAGTATAAGCTGAGATCAGGTGCACGTGTATATACCAAGAGCTATTTCTGTTCGTTACTAATTGTTTATTCACTGATGGCTCAAATTGGTGGAAAAGTTAACTGTGCCTTCAGGAATAAAAAGTATCTTGAAATTTATCTTAAAAATTGCAATTCACTTACTCAACTATATGTATAAATGTCACACTGTGAATCAGTGGTGTATTTTCTTCCAATCTTCTGCATTATTATATGCTAGTAATTGAATATTTGTAAGTTTTATAAGTTTAACTGCTCCTCTCTCTTTCAGTAAACTTATTCTTGGCACCATTAAAACAGCAAGCCTCATACAATCAGCCACAAGCATGCAAATACAATGATTATTCTCTGACTGTCAGTAGATTTCTACTTTGAATGAGTTCAAATCTGGAATCTATGCATTTCTCTTGCAGACTGAAGTTAACTGAAGTTAAGGAGCTCGGGTTATTTACACAGCCTTATGCTAAATTTTAAAAGTATAAAGTTGAACTATGATAATGTCAAAGGTAATGCAAAAGAAAGAGATAACCAAATTTACATGAAAATAAGAATTGAACTTTATTGTAGGAAAGGAAAAGATTGAGTTGATTGATCAAAATTCTGGACAAGTAACAATTCTGTGTTTCCAAATTGGGAAGAGTAAAGTAAAGAAATTGAAGCTGAATGGAAAATTGAATGGCTATTA
This sequence comes from Lagopus muta, assembly GCF_023343835.1. Classification (NCBI taxonomy): domain Eukaryota; kingdom Metazoa; phylum Chordata; class Aves; order Galliformes; family Phasianidae; genus Lagopus; species Lagopus muta. Next base: position 61,109,602 of record NC_064434.1, read on the forward strand.
AGAGGAATAAAAAATCAGAAAATATCTTTTAATGCTTTCTTTGCTTCTACCAGAAAGATAAACTTGTCATTAGAAGTTATGTAAAAAGCTATGAATAATATTATCAAGACAACAGAACTAACTAAAACATTGTAAGATACATAGGAGGGAAAGAAGAGATTAAATGAAAGGAAAAGAAACCTAAAAAGCTTTCTAACAACTAGAAATTCTAAAGGAAAAAAACAAAACAAAACAAAAAAAAAGACAAAAGAAAAAGACAAAAAAAATGGGGGGGGAGGAGATGGGGGGGAAGAGGGTTGGGGAAGAAACAATGCAAGAGCATTGCTTTGAAAAAAAGGAAACGGAGAATCTATTTTACTTTGTAATACATAAAAAATTACAAGAGTTTTAATTGTGTTATCAGCTACAAATTCTTTCAATCTCAATCAAGATCTAATAAATTTGCTCTAAAGTTTAGTTCATTATGGTAGTTTATTTTGGAAGCACTACACTGTAGCTGCTAATAAATAATGTATCTGCATTGCTCTGAGTATCTGTCTTGGTGAGAAACTAATCCTAGATTCAACATTTTTCGTTGCAGTATTCTGTTTCAAAGCCCTCACACTCAAAAAAGAAAAAAAAAAAAAAAAGATGTCTTTCATCTGAATTGTTAACTTTAACTCTGAGCACAGTCAAAATGTAGCATTTCTTGATTGTTCTCTGGCAGAATTTGACCACTTGCAAATTACCAGGTGACAGGTGGATGCTGAGTTGTGCTTCTCTGATCCCACAGCATTCTTCTGTACTTGCTGGGGTGACAAATTTGAATTACATGGCAGAAGGTGTTCATTTTTTTCTTTATAAAGAAGCACTGAAATTTCTTCTCCTGATAAATTGTCCTTGTTCTCATAGTTATTGCTTTGGTATCCAAATAATTAGGAATCCTGAGTCCATGTAATTTAGCTTTATACCAATAAATTGTTGCCTTTTAAATTTTGTTTTCTACTAAAAAAGTATTGCTTTGCATTTCTTTACATATTCAGAATTTACAGTTTCTTTACATATTTGGCTAATAAATGACTCAGTTATTTTAACATTGAAACATTATAATTTTTCACTGTTTTGCTTCAGAACAAGAAGTAGGAAGAATTAGAAGGTTTTTTTTTTTTTAGTAGATCATACTTACATATGATCATGTCCATGTCTGTTGGCTTGGATTTATTGTTAGACATTGTCATCTAGATTTGTATTCAGGCATAAAAACATTCTACTTATGTTGTGCTCTGAAGTTACAACTCAATAGCTTGTCACCGAAAGTCATATGTTCCATTTACATGACCTCTTTCATTCTGTCTCAGTCCAGTGCTATAGGATGTTGATCATCTGCTCTCCAGAAATCTGTTTTCCACAGTGACTGAACAGAATCTGTGGACGATTGCCAGCAGTGTTGGGCATAAGCTGCTTTGGCAGATTTACCTCTTTAAAGCTGTGCTTTATTTGGAGGAAAATTGTCTCCTTTCTCATGCCCATAAAAAGGAAAAATAAGCAAACAAAAAAAAAACCAACAAACCAAAACTCACCCTTCAGAATAAAACTGAAATAAACCTAGTGATAAAGACTGAGATAAATCTACCTAGTGAAAAAAGAAAAAAAAAGCACTTGTTAAGTAAATCCCAAGCTACAGATTTTCAGTTCATTTTCAGTCCCTTTGTGGACTGACTGTGCTTTGCTGTTCAGCAATTAAGGCAAAATCAGATTAAGTTGTTGGCCAGTGCTGTAAAGCATAATCTAATAACCTAATTTCTCTAGTTTCCCTTTTTTCTCCCATTCTGGCATTGAAATTAAGAGAATACATATGTCTACACTCTTTCCCATAACTGTGACTCAAATACAGATTGAAAATACTGTCAGTACACTACCAACATCTTACTGGTATGTAGAAAATATGCAGGGTTTGCAGCTGGTTTGTCACCCTTGAGGAACAGCCTAAATATTTTGATGAAGGCTCAGGTAGACTTTTTGGAGAAGCTAGCAGAATGTACACCAGATGATTATGACCTACCAGGAAAATTAGTAATTGTGTAGTTATGAGAGGCTGCAATCAGCTTGTCCCAATCACCTGCAAAATTTTAGTTTTAAATCCTGCTTACTTAATCAAGTACATAATTAATCTAATTGACAAAGCCTGAACACAGAAAGTGCAGAAGTGCTGTGATATACACACAACACAGTGTATACAGTATAAATTAAGCACTAAACTGATTGAATCATCTTTTTAGACCTTTATGTGAATTAGAGCTCCACTGAAGAGGAACAGCAATATATTCACAGCAACTTCATAGCATTTTGTGGCAATTGTGTGACCATCATTGCCAGTTTTTTAAGGCACTGATCTTTTAGAAGACCCCAGCTTGGAAGGACAAACCACTTTTTCCTGCATTTATGGAGTAGAGATAGTAAAGATTTGCATAACTGTGGGTTGAATACTGGAATTGTAGATAGAAGATGAGTACTGTAGCTACAGGAGAAAATAGAGTTTCCAAAAGAACCTGGAAACTCTCTTGCTGAACACAAATCTCCCAATTCCTCAGCAACAGATAAAGCTTGAAGACAGGACCCCTCCTTGTGTCCCAGGGTTTGCAGAGCTGAATTTGTTGGCTCCTGGTGCTCACACTCAGCCTCGGGTCTCACTAGAGATTTTTCACTGGGAGTTTAGTTTGCAGGGAGACTCTTTAACCTCTGTGGATGAATGTTATGTGGGTCACCCAGGTGTGACGCAGATAGGAATTGCCATACACTTCTTCAATCATTCTGTAATAATTGTTCCTGATATGCTAAACACAATTCTGTATTCTTCCTGATTTCTAACACATGGAAATATGCAGTGGAATTGTTTAAAAAAGAAACCAACGAACTCCACCTCCCCTTCTTCTTGCAGAAACCCCAAACAGTGTGAAATGTCATCCCATAAAGAGCCTCTTGATTTGTAAACACTCAACTGTGGCAAATGCTCTCCTACTTCAACAACAGTACTTACTGAGGTCATAGCTGTCCTTTCCAGTCTGTGCAGTACTCCACCCATATGTTGTTTTCATGGAGAGCTGAAATCATGACAAAAAGATCAGAAGGAAATAATCCCTGCGTTGAATTTTGCTTGGCTTTTTGTTTGTTTTCTTGAAAGGGAGTTTTTCAGATGCTGGTTATTTTTAGTGCTTGTGAAACTGAAAGACAATGAATACTAGACAGAGCCAGGAAAGCTCTGAGCAAATATAGTATTGGTAAAAACTTGGAGCCATACAGTAACTCAGTTGCCTTGTACTTGAGCAGGGCCATTTCTGCATATTGGCTTCTAAAATTTTGAAGTGTAAAGAATAAGAGGAAACAAATATATGCAGTTAGCAACTGGGTCCAGTGACAGTGGTAAAATTGTCATATGCAGTATTGCTATTCAAATCTATTCTTTTTAACTTCAAATAATAGTCAGCATTAGTATTGACTAGATTGCAAAGTTTTATTTTCATAAGAGGACACTGAGAAGTACTTTTATCAAGTGTTTATGATCTTTATGATATCAACTACTCAGTTAAGAACTGTAGGTGAATAAAGAAATTTTTACTTAGTCTAAGCTGAGCTTATAAACAAATTTGCAAATAGTATGTAAGCACACCTGGAAACTAGAGATTTTTCAATAAGATCCTTTCTTTCAAGATTTTTATCAAACCAGTGAATAGCATAGATTGTACTTCGGAGCTTCAGGGAAAGATATCTTCAAAAGAAGGATTTCAAAGGTGAGAGTCTCAACTCTCTCTTGGTCATCATTTCAGTGACAGAGCATCAAAAAAGCAAAGCAAGAGAAAGAAACCAAATAGAAGATGATACAACAGTTATTAAAGGTGCAGGAGCAATCGTTGTAAAGGAGTTATTGGTAGAAGAAATAATTTACATCTGAAATGACTTAAGAAAAAGAAAGTGTCAATCAGAAAAGTGATACTGTTGAAAGTGTAGCCGTACGGTTTTAGGAGTTGCATGCCAAGTTAGTTAGCACAACAGAATGCAGAAACAAAATGCAAAGAGGAAAGTGGTGTCAGATAGGAGAAACAAAGCCTGAACAGAGGAAAGAAGAGACTCCTTGATGTTTTAAGATGGTGTGAATAAAAGGAAGCTACTCCAGGATATGAATTAGTAATTGTATTAGCCAGGTTTTTCTTTTCTGAGAAGGCTGCTTTAGGGCATGATGGACTGAAATACTGTCTTCATTTTTGCTGTTAATACAACTAGGATGCTGTAAAACTTCGAAGATTTGTTTTTTTTTTTTCCTCCAAGGATTTTTAGTTCACTTTGAATGCTCTGGAAATCCTGAAAGTACAGAATGATCATATGCTTCCTTGCCAATTTTTGAATCATTGTTGCCTTTTTTACCTCTGTACTGATTTGTGCATCAGAGTAGTAGATGCATTTTGAACTGAGTTTCTTTGACACAATACTTCAGACAGCTTGAAGTTTTCTGTGCCCAATAGGCAAGTATGTATAGAGGACTGCCTGACCTGCATGGTCCAGCATAATCATCTTGTGCTTATTAACAGAAAGACTGGCTTACTCTAGAATATTTTCATTACATTTGTTTCTCATCCATCTAGTGAGAACACCACTCATCCAGTGTGTTCAAAGAATGTGAGTATATATATACATACATACATACATATATATATATATGTATTTTTTTTTCCCCTGTAATTTATACTTTACTAGAAAATAATGCCTGGGTTCTGACAACACTCACTAACAGTTTTGGCCAGGTGCCCATGTGTATTGATCTCCTGGTTGAGGCCTCTCTTGGTGAAAGTTTCTGAAGTTCTGCTACTGATTTTTCACAACAGTCACATCTAGCCCATGTGAGAATGTAGGAGGTGCTTTTTAAAGGCACCTCTGAGGTCTCTGAAATTTTTCTGTGGGGCAGAGCGGGTGAATGCTTCAGCAGCTGCTGTAAAAGATGGAGTTAGAGGATTCCTGTGGGAGAGCCCTACAACCCAAACCAAATCATGGTTTCTTGCTGAGCAGTTGCTTAATCTCAGAATCAATTGAATAGGATCTCACAAAATATCCAAATAAAGTTAATTTTTTGTAGAGCATAATAATATAAATAAAGGTTAGGCTCCTAATCTGATGAATAGTGTTCCTTACTGTGAATTAAGTATGAATAGTAGTGTTTATGCATATTTAGGTTTTAAAAAGTTCTGAATTGCTATGTAATACAAAACATGTGAAGAACATGGTGTCAATAATTTATGGACCCAAATCTATGCTTTGTTATCTGCACAGTACAGGTCTTTGAATACAAGTTTCTAATATTCTGGAATTTACAAGTTGTTATTGAGACAGTTATTTCTGTTTCCCCAGATTTGCTTTATAATGTAGTCAATACAGTGTGTGGCACATTCAGGGGAAGCTGAAAAGTGGGTTATGTCACCTAGGAAGAAAAATATTGCTAATTCATACAAAACTGTAATTAAAATTATCTGACTGTATTTACAAATTTTTCACTCTTATCAGTAGGTTTTGAAGTGGAAGCTTTTTTCTGACACTGCAGTATTTTAGCTTGAAATTTTCTCTTGTGCTTCCTCAGCGCAGTCCATTTTTTTCTACCTCAGCATCCTGAAAATGCTTGCTGGGCAGATCCTTTCCAATACTTAATAACTTTAAGTTTACCAAACAATCCAACTTGAGTAAACCAATGTAGAGAGGTACGTAGTAAGTAATGCCTTTTATTTAATTCTGTGGAGACTATAACAGAGCACAACAACACTATTTGACAGAGCAAATTCTCAGCTGCAAAACACTGTTTTTCAAGAGTCACAACCATTAGTTGTGTGTAATTGTAAAGTTGTGTTGTTAATTGTAATTGAAAAATCTGCATTAAGGGGGTCTTCTAACAAGGCTGGTTGAGTAATTGTTAATGTTTGAAAAAATGGTGGTGGAGTAGGCATCAGAGAAAGACAATTAAGGTTTTTACACTTGATTCTTATGGGAAGGATTCATAAATGAAACCTCAGAAGAGTGGTAAGAATCAAGGACAAATGAAGATATCTCTCAAATGAGGCTGAGGAGATCCCGGGCAATTTCTAAGCTTCAAGATTCAGAAGCCACATAGGGAATCAGAAAAGAGGAGTGGGTACAACAGGGCAGAGCCTTAAAGAAAATGTGGGTCAAGACAGAAAACTGAAGTAAAGTAGGTGGGAACAGGGACTAGATCAAGGTCAGTAGAAGCAATTAGGGGGGGAAAAAAAAAAAAAAAAAAGGAAGAGTAGAATATCAGCCAAGTGGCAAATTGAACATCTAGAAACAGCTGGTGGAATGATAGAGCTGATGTTTCGGGAAGCCCTCTACTCAGGCTCACAGCCCAAGCAATGGCTTATAAGGCTTATCTAGGCTTTCAGTCCTCATTTGTTGGTAGAACTTGATCGATGAGGCAGAGTCTTACAAATGCTGAATAAGAATCACAACACATTTATGCTTCCTTTTTTCCCTCTCTGTGCAGAAAACTATGTATTCAAAATAAGTTATAAGATGGCATTTTTTTTCTCCAATACTGGCATTTTGTCTTGAAGTATTGCTATTATTATTGAAATGGTCACTCAATTTGTTATATCTTTCCCAAATTAGCATGTACCTGTGCACATAAATATATGTTTTACATTCATGTACGCTTGCATGAACATGTAAGTTAAAGGATATTTCCCAGGAGCACTGACAGAGACGCTGTCATATTTTATTATTCTCAAAATGTTATTTGCTGAGGGGGATGAAGAAGAACTGTAATCAAACATTTTATTTTGTAGTGATACTTGCAAATCTGTTAATCATATATTTTTTTTCCAATGAAGCAAAATCTCAAGTTTATTTAACCTAGCTGCAATACCTCAGGTTTGTAATACACCCCCACTGTATACTTTTTAAATATTACATTTTTAACTAGAATATGTAAAGCTATGTATTCGAACCTCGAATCAGTGACCTGATTTTCAGAAATGAAGGTCGCCTCCAAACTCATTTGATATCTCTGAGATACCTGTGCTTCTCAAATGACCAAAAATGAACTTGCAAAATGTTTCAATGTGCATTCCATACTGGTGCTAAAATAGTTAGTTTTTAATATCCTTCAATTACATTGATTTTTAGAAAAGCATAGTGTTTTTGACATTAATAGGATGTGGCAGCACATTAGAACTGTTTTTACACTGAAAATTACTGTAGTCCATGATTTTGAATTTCCTACTTCTCTGTGAAAACACACGCAGCTTTAATTGCCATAGCAATTGCCTATCTTTGTTTGTTCTTTTGCTGTTTATTATAAGAGCACACACCCAAAATCTGTGGATGCTGTCCAGCTTTGCTAAGACTTAACACAAAATTAATCTTTTTTTTTTTTTTTTTTTTTTTTCATTCAATTGTTCATGTTTCCAAGTGTATGTATTCCAAATAGTTACTTATTTACACAGCTTTTTTAAGCTGTGAAGCTCTACTGTTTTCTGGCCCAAGCAGATATCAGAAATATCCAGAAGTTTAGAATTATATTTTTAAGGAATACAGAAAATTAAATACAGCAGCTTTTCCCTTCCCTAGACCTGCTTAATCTAAGAAGAACTCTGAATGGTTTCAAATTATAGCAAAATCTCATCTTAATATTTTGAATAATCCAGACAAATATATTTTATATAATTATATTATGTTACATATTACTATTTATTTAGTATTATTTAAAAACATAAATATACAGAAAACTAAACTTCACTTTGTACAACTCATGGCAAATGGGTTTTAATCTGTTTCTGTTTTGGTTTTTATCCCCCCTCATTTTCTACATTTCTTTCTAGTGTTTCATTACACTACATTTCATATAATGCAAAGACACATAAAAGCATGAAAATAACCTAAGCCAGAAAAAATCAAGATCACTCCATTTCACTTGAGCAGAATCTCAAGGAGCTGGCCTGTATCATTAGGCACATGAAATTAATGATATCAGAGAGACTACTCATGTTAAAGATCAAGACAGATCTTTTGAGCATACACTTTGTGTTTTGTCTATGTCCATACGATATCTACCAAATGTTCATATTACTAGAACATAGTCATAAAATCATAGAATCACCAATGGTGGAAAAGACCTCCAAGATCATCCAGTCCATGTTATCCACCAACCACCAATATTTCCCCACTAAACCATGTCCCTCTGTACAACATCTAAACATTTCTTGAACACTTCCAGGGACTGAGACTCCTGGGCAGCCCCTGTTCCAATACCTGAACACTCTTTCAGTGAAGAAATTTTTCCTTACATCCAACCTGAAACTCTCCTGCTGCAACTTGAGGCTACTCCCTCTAGTCCTATTTTTAGTCATGTGGGAGAAGAGGCTGACTCCCCCTCACTATATTATCTCTCCTCAGGTATCTGTAGGGAGTAATAAGATCATCCCTGAGCTTCCTCTTCTCCAGACTAAACAATCCCAGATCCCTCAGCTGCTTCTTATAAAACTTGTGCTTCAGACCCCCCACCAGCTTCATTGCCTTTCATTGGACATGCTCCAGGACCTCAATGTCTCTCTTGTAGTGAGGGACCCCAAACTCAACACGCTACTTGAGGTATGGTCTTACCGGTGCTGTGTACAGAGGGTTAGTTACTTCCTTGTTCCTGCTGGAAACAGTATTTTTGATATGAGCCAGGATTCCATTGGTCTTTTTGGGCACATGGACTCACTACTGGCTCACATTCAGCTGTGTTTCCGCCAGCACCCCTAGGTCTGTTTCTTCCACACATTCTAGCCATTCTGCCCCATGCCTGTACAGATGGCTGGGGTTTTTGTGGCCAAAGTGGAAGACTCAGCACTTGATCTTGTTGAACTTCATCCTTTTGGCCTCAGCCCAGATATCCAGCCTGTCCAGATTTTTCTGCAGGGTCTTTCTACCCCCAATAGATTGATGCTTCCTGCCAACTTGGTGTCATCTGCAGACTTACTGAGGGTGAAATCAGTGCCCTCATCCAGGTCATCAATAAAGATATTGGACAGAACAGGCCCCAGTAATGAACAGTGGGGAATGCTAATGCTAACCATCCCCCAAATTACATACATGTTTAATTAGAATTAGAAATAGTTTTGTGTGTGTGTGTGTATACTTGTCAAGCTAAATGTTCTGTATTAAAGCCAATGATAAGAGAACTGCAGAAATGTGTTGTCCTAGAAATAACGGGGGCTTTTGCGTATGGGGTTATCTTGATGTTTGAACCAGTCAGCAATGATGCCTGTCCAGACTTGAAATCTGGATAGATCTCAGTGGACCATGCAGAAGAAATTATAGAATGAAACTCTTTCTACCTCTAGCCATTCAATTCTCCTTAACCAGTTCCTATAAGATATTCCTATTTCTGATATGCCAAGTTTAGGGTGAGGAAAGAATAATGTAATGTCTGTTTGAATTTTGATTTTGCATTCCTTGCAAAGTACTTCTTTGCAAATCTGTCCATGTAGAAAAACTGACTAACTTGATTAATCTGAAAGTATGTTCCCTGAATCTTGGCTGCCATGAAATCATAATCTTTGTTAAATATGTTTAAGAGAAAATTGCCATCTTCATACAAGCAAGTAAATCCATAATATTACTGTATTTTAATTTATTAATAGTGAAATACTTAAAACACACTTGCATTTATACTTACTTTACTAGGTTTAGAGAATGTAAATCTGTGGTACATAATTTTGGTAGATGCCTCTCTTTCCAAGATGTGGATATAGTGAAAAAGTCTTGAATTTTGTTACTTCTCTCTGGCTTTATCTGTGCCATTTCCTAAATCAAAGGGAGATCATTTATTTAAAAATAGAATTAGACTGACATGAAACCAGTTCACAGACCCTAAAAGTTTCCTTGAAGAGTATTTTTTAATAATAATTAACTCTGTACTTTTAGTACTTCCTATAGAGTAAGTTGGGTATAAGGGATACAATAACGCAACACGTTTTCACTGATTTCAGTTGACATAATGTAGCCATAACTTGGAGGAACCAGTCTTCTGCTTTTAGGGCATGTTACCATTTTAAAGATCTCTCATACCATAATTTATGCACTCTTATTTGTTTCCCCCAATTTAAATTTTTAGGGCTGATGGGAAAACATATATTTCTATTATTTAAGGTGCTATAGGTAGGCACAGAGAAACAAAAAAAGGGCCTCACTGGATAAAGTGTACTTACAGTTTTAGAGGTTTTTTGTGTTTTACCAGTGTTTTTTGAGTGATCAGTTGGAAATGAATGGGAAATTCCCCACAAAATGATGTTGACAGTGCGTGTTTCAGGCAGAGCAGGTGAATACTTTAATTTTTTCCTTAACAAATGAGGAATCCTGAACTGTGAAGGTGCCAGAAATTATGCTGCGTTAGGCTTGACAGTATGGCTAACTCTCATAACATTTGATTGTTCTTGAATTCAGTTATTAGTAGAACACTAAAATATAGCAATACATCATGTTCTGTTCTTTATGGCCAAAGAGAGAGATTTAAAAAATAAGCGTATGGATCCAGAAGATAAAGATCAACTAAACATAGTTAAGGAAAAAAAAGAAACCTCAAGATAGAGTTATGGAGAGTTGATCCTGTTGTATAACTTCTGTCGTTATGCATTGTTAATGCTGTAACTGATCTGGTTATGGTGCATATTCTGCAGAAGAGGATTTCAAAAACTTTTGACAGTCATTCTGCAATTGATGTGAGACTTCCTGTGGGAGCTTTCATTTGAACTGGTTCTTGGAAAGCAAAGTTCCATTATGGTTTCTTCTTGGGGTTATATTCATTTAACCTCAAAATACATAAATGGAGATGATGTCATAGTCTGAACCTCTGATTGATCACCTGAGGCAAGCCATGAGTCAGCCAGATGAGCACAGGTGAAGGCAATTCACCTGTGCTGCTGGAAGGGGTGGAGCCTGGCTCCACCTCTCCTAGACCTATTTAAGAGCTGGCTACCAGTGGGGAAGGATCTCATCTGGAGATCCCTCCTTCTGGTGTTTTGTGGTGAGCCCAGTATAAGGGTAAGCCTTCCATTTATTCTCTCTTGTTATCATAGTCCACTTTGCCTAACTCTCTTGTTTATTTTGTGATTGTAACATCTTGATATCCATTGATTATACACATGGTCTAGAGACAAGATATATTTTCTGTTATAGGTCACCCAGTTGATGCTTCTATTCAAACCTTTAGAATGATTATGTGAATTTTTATACTAATTCTGTTAGTATTTGAATAGCAGTTAGCTACTGAAGTTAAGGGTATAAAGTTGTCCTTCATCTGCTGAGCTCACTGAAAGACCTACTTCTTACTTCTAACCTAGATGAGCAGTGCTCTGCAGGTTACTTGTAGATCTTTCTCTTCAGAGTTGCTTGGATTATTCTGTACTCTTTTGGTCTATGTGCGTAGTTTATCAGTGAGTTTGGGCTTACCATTGGAGAAATTAACTTTTCAGAGCAGTTGAATAGTAAGTTTTCTATGAATTAAGATTTAGGCTTGTAGCTATTGAAGTTTATAAGTACTTTTGGACTTGGGTTAAGAACTTCATAGCTTCAGTGTTTTTCAGGAAGCATGACTCCTTTGCCAAAATAATTAGAAATACTGTGGTATGCATCTATCAGTTCTTGAGGCGTTGATCACTGTACGAAGTCATAGAACATAATCGTTTCCATCTCTGGTTTTCTAGAATGAATTTATGTCAACAGTCAAGCATCCATACTAAGAATACAAAAGTTCAGTGAGCTGAAAACATACTTTAAAAGTTTTTTGTAACTCTGTGAACATTTTGTGCCATTATGCAGCTCTGTGAAGTATTTCAGCCCTGTGTGCTGTGGCAGGCATGCTTGGGCTTGTTTGTTGACCAGACTGAATTTAGGCTTTCTACTTTGTCACAAACAATAAATATTCCTTTTTCAAAACAGAGAATCAATTCAAAAGCAAGAGGTACAGTCTTTGATAAGTGTTTGCATTCATAAGAAAATCGTAACCAAACTAACGAGGGAAGAGTTTGTGTAACCATGGTGTGAAGTGCAGTGCTGGTGGGAAGGAATTCAGCTCTCCTGATTTCCCCATGTCCCCCGCAGTCATTTCCTGCCTGTCCTGATGCTCAGCGCTAGAGCCAGCTCTACCAACAAGCCTGGACACAGTCTTCATCCTCTGTTAGTTGCTGTCTCCAAGCTCTGGCCCCTCAGATGTGGTGCTGTGATGGGAATCACCCTTCCGTGAACATTTAACAGTGGTTACTCAAAATTAATTGATTGATTAATAACTAACTGAGCTGTGTACCTTATCTGGAATACAGCTTCCCTTCAAGAGTTCTCTTTCACCAGCTAAAGTCTGCTGCACTAATTAAAAAGCAAGTGGCAAAAGGGCGGAGGCAGAAGAAGTTCACCCATGTAATATGTTTTATTGTTAATGGGATATTTTTAATATGGTTTAATGCTGGTCAGTAGCACTTAAATATTATAATAATGGCTTATTTGTCTCGGTAGAAATAATAATAGAAGAAATTACAGCTTTATACTTTCTTTAGGAAAATCATGAAATTAATTATCTGCAGATAATGCTACATAATATGAACTAACATAAACAAACATTTTATTTTATAATGTATAGGTATTTGATATATATTTACTGGTTCAAAATGGCTTAAGGCATTTTCTTTCTTCAGTGGTCATGTACAAAGCAGAACAAGCAGCTGACTTCCTAAGGCAGCACAGGCCCAGCTATTTTGCTGAAGCAATCTAGTTGTCTACAATAGAGGTGTTGGATAGGCCAAGTTTATGCTCTTATCATAAACAGCAGAAAACCATACAATTAACATTTATTAAAAGATAAAATGTAAACACAGAAATGCCACGTATTTCTGCCATTCTTGTCATAATACGAGTAAGAGGCAAATGTCGTTCCTATGTTGTAAGATGTTGTTTAGTGCAACTTGCTACTGCCTGCTAGAAAATATCTCTTAGTGCTGTAAATCTGATTCACTTAATGTGCTCATGAGCCAGCAAGCACCACTAATGCATCTTGGTTACAGCACATAGCCGTGCCATGCCAGCTGAGCATGTTTTTTTTTCACTTATATGGTTAATATTTGGCCATATCTAAGCAGTTAATGAAATCCATCTCTTGTACTGTTCTTCCTGTAACTGTTGCATCCTTCTGCAGCAGCAGTGTTCGCAGTACTCATGTAGCAGGAGTGCCCTTGGCATGTGTGAAGTAAAGGTAGCACTTTGCTGGACAGGAACAAGCTCACCACTGTGCTGCTTCTTGTCAGTTCCAGAGCCCTGCAAGTCCAGGCTGGAGCTGCTGCTTCCCCTTTGGAGTCAGGGTAGTGGCTACTGCTGTGGGAACAGAAGGGCCTGGCTCTTTAGAAGCAGCAGTTGCTACTCCCACTTCAAACAGTGTCCAAAATTCAGATTGCAGAAGTAGCTTTATTATACTGCAGCTAACCCATTGGATGTTTTGCTTAACACCACAGATCTGGGTCTGTTTTAAAAAATGTAATTTAAAACTAAGTATAAGCAAAAGACTAGGGATAATAAATTTTGGTGAACACTTCACTGGGTTCATCATCATAATAGTGATATTCCAATCCACAGCGCAGTCCCCAAGTTTTGGTTCTCAGTGTTCTGTTATATTTAGACCAATCTGACAAATGCTCATAAGATCCCTGAAAGGTCTGGGGGGAATCTGTTCATTAATTATGAAATTCAGATACTTAGTGTCTGTGAGTTCTCATGATACTTTCATTTTGCTATTTGGGGAATGAAATATAAACATACTAGGTGGTAGCTAAAGTAAAAAGAAACACTGGATTTAAAAGCGTGAAGTTTTAATCTGTGTGGCCTTTTTTCCTTTCTTTTCATTCCCGTTCACCCATTACATCAGGACATAGATTCCAAATAACATAAGCTCCACTCACTGTGGTTCTTGTAATTCTCTCATTTACTCTCTTGCAACCCCAGTGATATCAGTGGAACTGCTCAGTGGGAAAGCACAACCAGGCCAAGAAATCTTGCTTTTTCTAGAAACTCTTGTCAGACGTGCCAGGAAACGGGCACAAAATAGGAAGACACGCATGCTAAATACAGTGAATAAAACAATTCTTGTACAAAAGAAGTAGAATACATGGATTGAATTTGTATTAATTTTTAATCCTTTTTTATTACCTCAGTAACTGTTCACAATGAACAAAAGAAACATTCCCTAGATACAATCAAACAAACAAAACACGCTAAGATGCTGCTTTCTCAAGAATTTGTTTGAAAGAAAGTTTTATTCTGGTGTTTTACCCTGTTTCTGTTAATATCCACAGATTTTAGAAAAGTTTTATACTAGTAACTGTAGTTTAGTATTTAATTCTCCTATCATTTAGAAGAAAATACTGTGATATCTTCATTATAAATTGCATATACAACTTAATGGATTTACTAGTATTTTTTATTTTGACCTTATTGGGCTTTTCTGGCTGTTTGTTAGATGATATATGCTCTACACAAGGCATCGCATTTTTTTGTGTTTCGATAATAATAGTTTTCATGTTAACTGAATATAGTGAAGTATGATATTACTAAGTAAGAGAGACTTTTCTTTACTGTGCATGAAATAAATCTTGTAAAGTACAGAGGACAAAAAACTTGGAGTCTGCAGTAATAGTTGTAACTAAGTTGAATATATATGCCCCAAACTTCTGGGCCTGTACACTTAGATGAGAAGTCAGTTAAGTGGTGTCCTTTGTCATTTCATATCCTTGCCCTTTCCTAATGAAAACTTGTGGTGGCAAGGAGTTAGTGCAGTCAAGCTGTCATTCTGTTATGAAGTGGGAAGAATACTTACATCTGGTGTATTTCAGAACCATACAATCCACTCGATTAAACATATCCAGTGACTTTTTGTAATGCTTCCAGGAAGATAAATAAATCATCCATTCAGGTAGAAGTGAGTTTGAACTTGTAACTTAGTGGAGTTAGATGGTCCCCAGAATTTCTGGGAAGAAATTTCTCCTCCATAATGAGGCTTCATACACTCCACTCTTGTCTGATCCACAGAAGATGCATGGAAATCCTCAAACATATGGCTTGTACAATATTCTTTCAAGGTTCATTAGGTTACTTTCTCTGCGTCTATGGCTAACAAATGGCATGGTGTGCCTACTGAAACACCAACTAGTGCTATTATGCCATTTGTTAATGCCATCTGAACCTACAATTAGATGCCTAGTGACTGTCACTGAAAGAAATCTGAGTATCCTCTCACAGCAAGCATATTATAAAGGTATTTGAAACACACAAACCATGCTAGTATTGATTTTAGTTCATCTTAGGATTAGATCACTAGCTCAAGGAAACCTGCTTTCATATTACTCCAGCAGAATAAGATGAATTTAGAACATGGAATGTTGGGTAGGTGTTTTATTTCTGTTAAAAAAAAAAAAAAAAGTGTGAAATAATTCCATACTGCTCTGCCTATTCTATAGAGGAGCTGCACCAGCATATGCTGAAGTCCAGAGATTCAGGAAGAGCTGTAACATTCAGCGTAACTGCTGAATAAAATATTGAAATGACAGCATTTTAAAAAATTGTTAGATTTACAGTGTTGTGGTATTTGTTTTTAAACTCGCCTAGTTGCAGATAATTCCATCAAATGCCTTAGAAATTGTGCATACATGTGTATGTCTACCCTGCAGATGCATTCTCCTGAAACTAAGGTGTGTATGAAATAAAGGGATTTTTTTTCATTGTGATGTATTTTCATTTTTTGATTATGAATTACAAGACAAAAAAATAAATCTACATTTTTTAGTAGATCAAAATGTATTCACCTTACTGGTTCTGCTTGGAACTGGTGTTCTTGTTAATTTATGTAACTACTAGCAGTGAACTGTGAAGGATTCTGACATTCATTTGTCAAGTGTATCTGTATCAGGGTTAGGGATAGAGTATTTTTTTTCCTGTCAGTGTGGATTCATTAAGATTATTTCAGAATCTGAGATTTGGTGAAAACAAGATGGTTCTGTGAAGTTTAAAACTTTTGAGATTCAATAACAGTAATATTTTTCATCAAAAACTTTCTAAATGTGTGTAGTTGTGGCCACTTTCCTTTCCTTCAAGGATGAATGGACAATCTCACTGCTGTTCCCTTGTGCACTTGTATTGGAAGAGCATGAACTAAATGTAAACTCTGTTACTATAACTAGCAAAGCACTCCATTGCTTCAGTGGAGCTGGGTTTTCCTTTACTGTGTTGTCTCTGTAGACAGTCTGCAATCATTCACTTATATAAAACTTATAGTGAAACCTACAAGAATATTCCTAATTGAAAATGTAATTAACTGATTGAGTTTGTCAGGAAGTGATAGCACTACTCAGTCATGGCATGGTTTCTGGGGAAATCTGAGATGTCAATGTCTTCATTTGGGGCTGTTTATTTGTTTACGATATTGGTGTTTCTTCTTTATTGTTTTATTTATTAATCAACCTGCACTGAATATGCTTATCATTTGTAGTTCTTCATACCTTTTGAATACATTCTTGGATATCCATTGTATGTGAAATTCTTAATCGGGGAATATATTTTTTTGCTTATTTTTATGCAAAACAATGTCTGCCAACATCAAGATGCAGTCAGTGTAACTAGAATGGAATTCCAGCAAGAAAAGAAAAATGAAAAATCTTCCTGTGAGCAGTTGAGAACTTGATGAACACCAGGTAAAACCTGTGTGGCTCCTTATCATAATAGAATATGTTGGATTGGAAGGGATCTCAACGATCATCAAGCTCCAACCCCTCTGCCGCAGGCAGGGCCATCAACCTCCACATTTAATGCTAGAGCAGGCTACCCAAGGCCCCATCCAACCTGGCTTTGAACACCTCTGCAGGTGTTTCAGAGTTGAGTTGCTTAATTTAATACTGGTCCTATTACTTGTGTAAAAGGGGAGAAAGTAAGTTTTGTATAGGCACAAGGTTATACCTGGCAATGTATCTTTGTTTTGACTATGGAGTGTTACCCATTCTAAGGCAGAGATATTTATAGTATGAGAAGATTGTGCCTAGTTCTTTCACTTTTTCAGCTGTCAGTCAGGTTTTTTCCTACCTGTTGAGTACATGCTCCCTAGATAACTCATAGTTGTTTTTTTTTCCTTCTCAGATCCCTTCTTTTAATGTAGATTTTTTCTGTTCTGTGCCTGAAACAGAGAGTTAAATCTAAGAGCCACCATTAGGAGGAAAACTGGGGAGAAGTGTTGAGCATGCAGAAAAGTTTTGGGGGGATTATTTGGAACTGACATTCTAATGAATAATAATATATATATATATTTTTTTAACTGGGTTCCCTGAGCAGGGAACAGAGAGAGTCATCTACTCTCTGTGGGAAGAGTTTATTTATGGTGATCCATCAAGGAGATAAAGCATGCTTAATTGAGAATGACAGTGAACGGTTGGAGAGTCCAGGTGTTAGCATTCAAAGGTGTGCAGTGAATTTGAATAGGCTTGTTATTTGGACAAATTAGTATAGATTTTTCCAAGGACAACAAGAGTTCTGCATCCTGCCAAATACGTAACTTCAGCTCCTATTCATTTTTTTTATGTATTGAGTGTATGAGAACTGCTGAATCATGGCCTGAACCTCTGATTGATCATCTGAGGTGAGCAATGAGTCAGCCAGAGGAGCATAGGCAAAGGCAATTCACCTGTGCTGCCGGAAGGGGTGGAGCCAGGCTTCACCTCTCCTAGACCCATTTAAGAGCTGACTACCAATGGGGAAGGATCTCTTCTGGAGATCTACTCCACCAGAGTTTCCTGAGTGAGCCTAGGATACAGTTGAGCATCCCTATCATTTCTGTTTCCTGCTTTGGTGTAACAACTATATTGCCAAGCTCTCTCTATACCATAACATCTGTATATTCATTAATTGTACAATTGAGAAAACAGTGAAGAAGCAGCCGATCTAAAATTAAGACTCTTTGCATCATAAATAGCTTTTAGATGGATGAACAAAAAATAATTTTATTTCTACTGGCTTGTGAATGCACTGCTTGCAGCAAATTATAAACTTGTTTATATTTCTTCACTGTTTCTAACTCTTTGTCAGTTAGCTTCTTCACTAGCTCATTTTGTCATTGCATTGTTGAACAATTAGACAGCCTTTCAGGCCTCAACAGCCTTTAGTTACCATAATAGAATTGTCTTTAGGAACAGATTGTTCATTGAAATGAATCCTAACTTCAGAGTAGGAGCTCCTTTTACACTTGGCTGGCTGCAAGTGCAGGCAACTATGTTTTCAGTTGTGTATTTGGATGTTTGACTTGAGAGGTATGGTCAGAGAGCACGGTAGTTGCTAAAGTTCAGAATGCAGTCCTATGCAGATTTTATGTAAAGAATTTACTGATATCGAATGGACTTCATCAAATTACAGACTTTCCCCAGAGTAAATGGGTTTTATGCTGTTGTAAACCTTTAGTGAAATATTGTAATTTCCCTGAGTTTAGACAAAAACTGATGGTAAAACATCTTCCCTTCATTAACTCCTCTTGACTATAACTGATACCTGCTTTGTCCTTTAAATTCCCTTTCAGCAGCAGTCTTTTTCATAACTTTTCCAGTTATTGAGGTTAGACTGACAGATCTGTAGTTTCCTGGGTCTTTTCTGATGCCTTTTGTATAGGTGGGTATAACACGGGCTTGTTTTCAGTCAACAGGCACCTACTCAGACTCCCATGACCCTTGGTGGTAGGAATTTTGCTTCATGCTGTACCTTTGGCATAAATAATTGAAGTTTCTGTGTGGTTTTTAAATGAAAAAGAATTTCAAATATTCTTGCGCAAACTTTCTCCAGCATGAGGTAATTATTGTTATGAACAGTCCTATTAGTGTCATATACTATTAGCAAATTTGCTGAAAATCAGTTACAACTGCTACAGTAATTTGCCTTCCTGACATGTTTGGTTTCAGGGAAAAATAACAAAGAAAAAACACAAAAAAAGCAACCCACACTTTCTATTGGTTTAGGAGCCCATGCAAGTGCCAAAAAGTGAGTAAGAGATGAAACTGGAGCCTGTTCTCTCAGTTTTCAACATATGCTACCTTCAATCTGATCTCACTGGTATTTTTGTATAACTGCAGGTTAAGTTTGTATTATTGCATGTTAAGTACCTTTCTTGACTGCAGAATAACTATTAAAAGCCTTGACTGACAAATATACTTGTGGACTTGCTGGCCCTGATCTGGATTTCACCATTTTTGATAAACCTTCTCAAATGATTTGATGAATGCTACTTACCTTCAAGTGTTTTGTTAAATATTTCTTTAACATAATGCGTATTTTATTCAATCTGATTTAAACAACAACAAAAACAACATTTAGGGGAGGGGGATCATTGACATGCAAAGGTTATTTTACACAGTCTTTTCATGTCAATTGAAAGAACTACTGGCAGGCAGGCTTCCTGCATCTGTGAGGCTACTTCTCTATGCTATAGCTGCCTATAGCTATTTTAACTGTGTGTGTGAACACCTTCACTCTGTCAAATGGCTTTAAACCGTTTTTCTCCGAACCGCCATTCTTGAGCTGCCTTCATACTGAGCAATGATTTATGCCAGTATCAATCCCATAGAGCAGATCCCCCATCATTTTCCTAGTGAGGCTTTAGCCATGGTGGATGGCTGCATGCATTTCAGCCCTTGTGCATGGATCTTCTTTATGCAGACACTGATGGGGAGCAAACTGGTGCTGAATAATGCGCCAGAATCTTCACGATGTATGTATGTACCTACATCTTAGAGTTTGAAAATTTAGATAATAGATCTGTTAATGGTCTATCTCACTGTTTCTGATAATACATGTTCAGTAGGGGTGTGTATCCCAAGTCACATTTTGACAAATCCTGTATTTCCCCTCAAAATATAAAAAAATAGCAAAGTGCTAAGTCCATAAAGTATTTTAAAATATATTTCCATTCTTTGTATTGCTACTGCTCAGCTTTGATGCTAACTGCATTGCAGTGGCTGCCAAAATCAATTTTTCCCTCTCTGTTACTTCTTTTCCACTGCACATAGTTCCTTCTTTTTTTTTTTTTTCTTCTTCTTCTTGTAGTATATAATGTTATGGTTAAATATAGCTATATATTACCATCAGAGCTACAATTAAAAGCATTTGTTTGTTTTAAAGCAAATTTTTCCTCCCATAAAATTCTATTAAATGTAGACTTGATAAAAAGGACTCAATCTTCCTGCATATTCTGTGCATTAATCCTAAATGTAGATGCTGACTAAACGTACTTAGTTTTAAATATTGATTATTGACCCTTTTCATGAGCAATCTCTTCATATTACTGCTTCAACTCTGCAAGTTTTTATACAGCTGTCTTAAGAATATTCACAATGAGGATGGAAATATAACATTTCTTACTGAAAGCTTTAGAGAACTTATGTCAAACTGCTGACCAAACGCACTTTCCCAGCAGGATGCTTGCAGTTTTTGTCTCTCTGCACTGTGCATGCTCTCAAGCAACATCTTGAAGCATTGCAGGTGGTTTGGCACATTCCTTTACACTTCCAAGTTGTTTTAGCAGTGTTTCTAAACACTTTGAATATGTGGAAAACAAAAAGACAGGAGGCTGTTTGATGTTTTGTGGACAGAACTAGTAAATGAAAGAAAACAAAAAAGGATAATTTATGCTTATAATGAGGTGCTGTGAGCAACTCGAATTTCACTAAAGATAGAATCAAGTCAAATCTCTGCAATGCTTGGTCACCAAGAATCAGGAAAGATGCTTTTGTTAACCATGTGTGAACCTACCCCTACCATATCTCACTCTGTGCAAGAGATTCTTTGTGTTACCTTGCAGAAACAGTGGAACCGTCTCTATACAACTTCACACTGCATCTGCCTCCCCACCAGCCAGTCTCTGTGCACCTGAAGCCAGAGGTGTGTTAAGCTGCTGCATACCACGCAGATGCAGCATGCGCTGCTCTACAACTGGGTTAGGGGTTTGACTGCTTGGGAAGGGTGTTTCCAGAAGAAATTAACTCCAACCCTATATAGTCCATTACTGTCCGTCTCTTCTTGTATGATCATTATATCATATTCATTACAATACACATGCATGTTGAAAATTTCACCAGCATATTTATCACTGCCCGAAGATGCATATTTTTATCATTCAAAATATTTTTAAAAATTTTATGTAAATATATCCAATTGTGTTTGTCCTTTTTTCCTAATCGACATAGAATGCAGCTTATTGCTGATGCATTAGCAGAGAGGTTTATAAGAATATGAAGTTATTTCCAGACAATTAAAGGAAGACAATTCACTAAACAGTTTCCTTTTCTTGCAACTTATTTTTCTCATCAGTGTTATCTTATCAGTCATGCTACTTCACATATACAGAAATTTGAATTCAGCCTCTATAGTTACTCATTCTCTCTAGTGACTCACTGAAAGTGTGCCTTTTGTTCTTATTTCAGTATAATGTGGTGTGTTGGCCCTTGTCAGAGAACGATATATGGATCTCCACATATGCTGTTTCATAACTGTCTTTGTTTTACCAGGGCAAAATAGATACTGTTTAGATGATCTGCTACTTGACTTAATGACTTAATGAAATGACAAGTTGTATGGGAACTGCTGAGTCACGGCCTGAACCTCTGATTGATCACCTGAGGTGAGCCATGAGTCAGCCAGAGGAGCACAGGTGAAGGCAATTCACCTGTGCTGCCGGAAGGGGTGGAGCCTGGCTGCAGCCCTCCTAGACCTATTTAAGAGCTGGCTACCAGAGAGGAAGGATCTTGTCTGGAGATCCCCTCTTTTGGTGTTTTCTGGTGAGCTCAACCCAAGGGTAAGCTCTTCCACTTATTCTCTTTTTGTGATTGTTGTCTGCTTTGCCTTACTCTCTTGATTATATTGCGATTATAACATCTTGATATCTATTGATTATACACAATTATATTGTGATTATAACATCTTGGTTATACACAAGTATAGTGTGTTTTCAGAAATTGCAAAATGTTGCATGCTGACTCAGGTAAAAGCCAAAAATTCTGTGCATCCTTACTTGTTTCATCCTTCTTAAACAGTAGCTCAAATACATTATTAAAAGCTAAGAGGCCTAAATATCTGTTCAGATTCATTGTTTGCTATTTCTTCCAGTTCAGTGTTTCAGTTGAAAAGCTGAAGGACTCCCATGTCTGAACAGAGTATGTGATGAGGAGCCCAAGTGGTTACTATAAAAAGCAGCCTTCCTAGATAAGGGCTATGTCATTTAGCCATTTTTGTGCTTACTGAGTAGTGTCTTATTACAAAAGCATCTTTGAGAAGACTGCATTGCTTTCTGCAGCCACACATCTTGCTGTGTTCAGATACCAGCCGTGTAGTAGTGTTGTCCCAGTGCCTGGATGAATTAATTATTCAGGCTCCTGACATCAGAGGTTTCCATGCACAGATTGGCTGCTGCTGGGATAATAAAATCTTTCTTCAGGAAAACTGTGGAGAAGGATGATGGCTGTGAGACTGGTAGAGCTGCTGCAAACACAGCTGGCTTTATCTGGCTGCTGCATCTCTGCAAAAATACATAAAGATGTTTTTACAGTCTGGATACAATGTGCATCCTCCGATAGGAACAGGTGAAGGGTGTTGCCTTCATTATGAATGAGAAAAAATTGTTCATGAAAAATTGCTTCTGGTTGTATTCTGGAGAAACACTGCACCCTGCACTGGGCAGCAGCAGCAAGCAGTGCTTATGGCTCATTACAAAGGTGCCAGTGGCAGAAATGTTACATCGTTACATCTGTTTTCTGGGACCTTTCAACATCGGCAGGGTAAGTGGGGCAAAGAGGAGGATGCAGTGTGAGTGGGGAAAGCATAACAAACTGTATTACATATGCATCTTCAGTTAGGTTAGGAATAAGCTGTGCTTCTGTGGAGAATTTACGTCAGTTCCGTGAAAATAGCACATTTGCCTCAGGGAGATCTATAGAAAGCATATTTATTGCTGAATTTGTAAAATCAACCCACTGCTTGTATTATGTTCAGACATAAGTTATTTTAATTGGTGAAGTCTATTCCTCTTTTAAACCTATATAAAGTAATTGCTGAAGAAAGGAAACTTTATTATCAGTAGTTGCTGTAGAGCTCATAACAAATGCATTATTTGCATGCATTCCCTTGAAACAGATTCTTTGTCAGTGCTATTTCTGCTGTGTCTGTCTGAAATTGTCTGTCGACTGCTGCTAACCATTTGGAGGCTGGAAGTTGGTTCTCTGATTTCCAGTTGTTGTTGTAAGATGACTTGTACAATAAGGAACATCCAGTAACACTACAAATTATGGAGGTAGAGGCAAAAATTGTTCTTGCATTTCTGTGTTCAGAGTTCAACTCCCTTTGGAGCAGTTATTATTTGGTAAGTCATTGCCTGAGTTTCAGGAGCATTTTAAGTTGCAATAGTGTATTTCATTAAAATAATTGTAAAAGCTGCAATTCCAAAAGATAGATTCAATTTTCACATGTAAAGAACCCCCCTGCCAGCTGGTACTGAAGCACAATGCAGTATTTTGAGTGATTTTTTTTTTTTTTTTTTTTTTTTTTTTTAATATATATATAACTTGCCTGTAAGTGCAACAAGTAGATTTTGGGAATTTGATGAATATTTCAAAAACAATGTAAGTCAAGCTACCCATTGAAACCAAAAGGAAAACAAAGGTAACAAAATTATTTTCTTAGATGTGAAGTGTGCTAATCTGGCAATGCATGCTAGAAATGTGCCTTCCCTCTGGTATTTCTTACCTGTAAGATACTGTCTCTGTGTAAAGAAAACATACAATCTCCAAGTCATAATGCACAGATACATTTCAGGAGCTTGTAAGTAATCAGAGAGGAATTATTGTCCCATTTAAAATAACATTTTGGGTGATTAATTTTGTGCAGTGATTTGTATCTTTCTGTATTCTCACTATGAGCAGCATTACATTAATGTATATCAGGGAGCTTAATAGTTGTAGTATGTGAAACTTACTGGTTATCTGCTGCAGAGCTTTTAAGGAGATTAAAGAATATTCCCTTTTGATTTTATGTATGTGATCACTATTCAGTGCTACACAATTCCATAGGAAAAGCAGGTACTAAAATTAAATTTTCTATCTATAGAGTGAGTGTACATGGGAGTAAATATTTAACTGGACTTCTGTTTATTTCCACTTTCTGTAGTGGAATGAGGGTACTTATTGAGAACAGAGGGGCACAAATTATTATTTTTTGTTTTGATTGTATTTTTCATTGAAATAGATATTTCTTTTTGTTTTCAAAAGAGAAGTCTCCAATAGAAATACGTGGATTCCACTGGTGAAAAAGTACTCTGTGTTCCCTGCAAGGAAGGGAAGGACTGCATGCATTACCTGTGGCATTGACATCCTCTTCCCTTAGCAGCCATGACCTGAGCTGCAAGAGCTAGCGAAGCACATCTGGGAGCCATTTTTGCCTGTGCAGCTTGTAACAGTCCCTGACAGACTATCTGAGAATCAGTAGAACTCACTATGACTCAGACAAATGCTGCAAAATCAGGACTGAGGGAGGTAGTAAGAAACAGCTTACAAACTATCTGAACTAGCTGTTGGCTCCTCTATGGCAGGATCTCCCAGAGGACTAATAAGATTGATAATGTAAATTTACATTTTAAATTCAATACTGTAAAATTTTGCAATTATACACTCTAAGTGTATTTTTCCTAGGTCTGTAGTGGATTTTCTTAAAAAAAAAAAAAAAAAAAAAAAAAAGCAACTTGACTATCAGAGATGTGGTTCTAGCTAAAGAGCTAGCTAAAGAGTTTAATAGAAGTTCTAGATGCTTATACCTCAGGTAAATATTTATAATATAAACTTTGAAGTCAAATTTGTCTTCGCTTTCAGATTTGAAATGGTCTTACTTTCAAGTCACTCCTTAAAGTTTCAACTGGTGAAATTTCGAATAGTCAAGTGTCAGAGCACTATTTTAAGATTATGAGGATTTTATTAGGGACAATTAAAGACAAAATTAGCAGAACTGTCTTGAGGAAAATATAGTGGCATTACTGACTAATGTAGAACATACTTGTTGTCAGTAGAGAGTATTATTCCATCATGTAAATCAAAAGATATTCAGCAAGTTTTAATTACGTTTATTTTTCCTCCCTTAGATGAGCAAGAGTTGGTACAAAAGAGGACTTTTACAAAATGGATCAATACTCATCTGGCTAAGGTAACATTTGGCTTTGAATAATATTCTTTTTTGATCCAACTTTTTTTATTTCTGCATATACAGACTCTGACATATAGCATATTTCAGATTTGGCTGAGCAGAATGACATAAACTTGAAAAAGGAATCCACATCATTTGTACACCATCGAGGGTGAAGCTGATTCAGTGTGGTAGCCACTGCTGTATCTACAGGCAACTGCTCAGTGCTTTTAGCCGAAACTGTGATCTGAAAGTAGCACGTTAGCTGCTGTTCCAGACAGAGGAAAGATTTGAAAAAACTGCTTTCCATGAAGAAAAAAATATTAACATTATAACATACAATGTATCTGAATAAAACTTGATTTAGTTGTATAGTTTGATAGAAACATCTTGGACAAGTTACGAAAAAAAAACAGTCTGCTTCTTGGATCCAGTGTGAATTCATTATCGGATACATATAAGAATAGTTTAGTGAAAAATCCTCACTTCTTACCACAACCTAAATTTCATTTCTGGTGTTAGTAGAGGAATGAAGGATGTGATCTGCACACAGTTTTCAAGTATTGTTACAACTGGTACCAGCTTTATGTGACAATGTGAGCAGTGAGATTTAATTTGGCACTTCCCAGAGTCTTCTCATAGCAGAACTCTACCCGTAGTTACTAATTAGTCCAGTGAACCAAAATATTTATATATCAGAGGTGTTCTTTTAATATATATTTTTAAATTATCAAGATTAATGAATTTGAAAATTGAGTGAGGATTAGCTAAAACTAGTTTTACTTTCTGTATAAGGAATTTGCAAATAAAGCTCACAAAAAATGAACAGAGTAAAGCAGGAAACCCTTACCATGCTATATCGTGTGATTTGGTCTGATGAGTCCGCACAGTAGAGTAATAACTTTGATTTTTACTAGTAAGGAATTTAAATGAGAAATTTACAGTGAAATGAACTGCACTGTCATTAGCAAATTCAGGTAAAAGAACAAGGTTATCTTTAAAATTTCTTGACAGTAGGTCTTCCTGGAAATAATATGTATCCCATTTCTCTTTGAAATATTTGTAAATGGCCACATGTAGCAGACAATGTAAGCTCCATTTACTTCAGCTGAGATACAAAGAAGCCTAGGTTTTGTTTAACTGTTTAGAGCAGAGCAGAAGAGAGAAAAAACTTATATTTTGTGATTTTCTTTTTCCTAGTTATATGATGTCGCTAATAATTGATAATATTTTGTTGTAATTGACTACTAGATAAATGTATATATTTTTAATTATAAATGTGTTGGCCATGTGTAACAATAATTTACTAGTAGTAGTTAACTGATTGTTAAGAAGCAATAAAGTCATGGTGGTAGCTCAAATGAGATATTTTGCTTTGCATTAAGAGTTGTGAACTCTGCTATACATATAGCATTGACAACTAGTCCTTTGGGCACAGATGGATCTTGTCACTCTTTGCATCAAAATATACGTTTCTTTTAAAGACACTATGCTGTGGAAGAGAACCAAATGCTCGCAGCCAAAGACGGTGATTAACAGCCACAACCCTCCCCCCCCACTTCTAGCAATATGAGTACAGCATGTAGTCTGTGTTAATTTGCTTTTCAACAGGAAAGTTGTATCTACAGTATTTTTATTGATAGCTGTCAGCAAGTATGCCTTGCTGCCTAACCAGTGAGTATAATGTTTTGAATTATTTCTAATATATGCTATTTCACTGTCAAAGGACAAAAATTGTTTTTTTATTATAGTGGTTAGACTCAGAAGAGAAAGAGTGACGCATTCCTTTCAAAAGTTTTTGAAGTTCAAGCTTAAATCTTTTTTTCTTTTTTTTTTTAAATGCATAGAAATGCATTTTCTGGGTTTGGCACAGCTGCAGGAAGTACAAATGGTTCTGTGAAACACATAGGATTTCCTTGCATTTCCTAGGTATTGTAACCTAGAAATTCAACGTTTAGGTTACTTGGTTCTTAAGAAGGATGGTTGCAATTTTTATTATTTAAAAAGGAAGTGGAAAGATGTAACATCTCCATTGTATGGAGGGCCTTGAATTGTAATAAGGAAAACTCCTGGAAGTAGCCCTATTTTCAGACAGAGTTGTCTGCTCTTTGAACCCCATAAAATGTGGAGCACCACCAAGATGGAACATCATGAAATACTGGTCTTACATTGATTGCACAGAAACAGCAGTACATGATGAACTGATAACAGAAAAACTCTTCTTGGTATGAAGAAAGAGAGGAGACACCCTAAGAGATCATCCCAGTCTGTGACCATCTAAATCTCGTGCACATGCCCGTTAGAGAGCAGCTTTCTAGTTGCCTCATCACCAATATATTCTGTCCAGAACAATTAAGATTGCAAGGAAACTCTGCTTTCAACAGCTTTGTTTCAAGGCTTTCACTATTTGCCAGAAGCTATACCTGCAAGAATAGCAGTTTCCTGAAATAAGTAATGTTGCAGGCTTTGGTGGAGAAGCGTGTTTTCTTGTGGCTACTGTAAAGATAACATTACCTAAATTATTTGTCCTGTACACATTTTTAGGACTACTTCTTGTTAAAACCTTTCCTCTATATAATAACAAACTGTTTATTAAAACAAGAGAGTTAAAAGGGCACAGTTTTAGATAGTGGTAGATTTAACTGACAAGTATTATAAATATAGTTGTGAGTGCATGAAAATTCTGAGGCTAATAACAAGATGTCTGATAGTAACTCAGTTTATTCTAAATCTTTCCTTCTGAGCTATGTGCACCCTAATTCTGAAATAGCATCATTATTGGAAGTGCTGATCCAAGCCAGACTGATTTTTTTTTTTTTTTTTTCCCATCATTATTTTTATAACTTTTGTCTTCAGTTAGATGAAGAATGTTTTGTCATATGCAACTTATTAATTTTCCCAATTCTTGAACTTCAGTAATAGAACTGCAACTGAATTTATACTTTAAGTTAGTAATGGCTGCTTTTCTTTTCATTTTTAATGAGAATTATAGAATGTGATCTTTCTGTTATCATTCATTTACTAGCTTAAATAGGAAAGTTTTCAAACTGAGGATTTATGGAAAATATGGAAGTTATAGTAGTTGTAGTACAATTTGTTCCTTCTGTTTTATTTTTAACTTTCTGAACTGCTTGGGAAGTGCTTTGATTAAAACAAGTAAGTTCATACGGACACCATGAAGGTGAATAGCAAGAATGCCTGAATGAACTTGCCATTTTTACTAACCTGGTAAATGTGTTAACTGAAAAAGTAATAGGATGAAATGATAACAACAGTAAGGATTAAAAAAAAATAAATAAAAAATGAACAACATCTAAGAGTAAAAGTAAGGTAACTAACTCAAACCATGACTACTGGAGAATTGTTCCATCAATGAATAGAATGAATGTTTTTGAGAAACTGCTGGTGAATAAGTGCATGAAAGTTCAAAATCAAGAGAAATTCATGTTTTCTAAGTGAAGGCTCAGGGAGTTTAACTCTGTTAGATGGAAGCATAGGTTTATGGATGGCAGAAGAGAGGAAATTCAACAATGATAGACTTCATTCTTTAAGTATATTGGTTGAGAAGAAAAGAATTAAAAAGAGTAGTTTTTGACTTTATGAAGGTTAGGGATTTGTAAGAAATGGAAACGAAGGAGTGATTTGATTCAATCAAGAGAAACAAATAATTTGGAGAAATAAAGGTGGATATGAAAGATATGACTGTTTGTTGGGGATTGCTATGAGTGAAGATTATTCACTTCATTATTATCAAAATTTTGGTCTACTTTATTCTAAAGAGTCATGCTTCAATTAAAACAGTAAGTAATTCAATAACTATGTTAAGTCCATTAAATCAGTTGGAAAAAAATCTTTTGTCTTTTTATCTATAAAGAGTGAAGAATAGCTTTGAGAGTGGGGTTATAATTGATTAAGAATGAACAGAACTTGTAAATGAAATGAGTTCACCAGTTAATTGGATTCTGTAAGAGAGAGTAGGTATGATTGTTTATATTCCTTTTTATAGTAGAATGATACTATTTTTGAAGTTGTATTTCTTAATCCAAATATGTCTTCACAATACACAAGATATATAAAAGACTTAGTAAATTAAAGGATACTTGAAAAGAAAGATTGAGGTAAAGCAGGCTTAGCATGGTCTGTGCCCTCATCCACAAGGCACTGTCTCGCAGGGAACAAACGTGGCAGAAAGAGCTTCAAAGATGGTTACAGGTAGTATAACAGTTTCATCTCAGGTCAGCTTTTATTTTTAGGCTGTATGGGTCTGTCTACCTTCTGGAGTTCAAGCTATCTGAATCCATTCTCTGATTCTGACTCAGCAACCTGAAACTGTCTCTTTACCACCCACTTGCAGATATTAGGGTCAAGATAACAGATTAAAGTGCTCTATTTGTCCTCTGGCTGTCCAGTTTAATTTGTGCAGTCCTATTAATGATAAATGAGATGTGCTTGTGTAGCAGGACTGGAACATTCAAGCTTTCTAACCCCATGCTATTTATATATATTTCTCTAAGGTTCTGGAACTAGATCTCTCTCCATCACTCACTTTCAGCTTTCAAATCTGTAGAAATAATTTAACTTCTCTGTGTATGTTTTGAGGAATCATTATTAAGTC
This sequence comes from Lagopus muta, assembly GCF_023343835.1. NCBI lineage: Eukaryota > Metazoa > Chordata > Aves > Galliformes > Phasianidae > Lagopus > Lagopus muta. The sequence goes on from NC_064434.1 coordinate 61,139,453, forward strand.
CATGTTTTAAATGTAGGGTAAAATTACACCAAATTTATATATATATAGCTCTGCCTTTTTCAAATGGAAAAAGAAGACTCCTTGTTATCTTAGTGATTGACAGAGGAAAAACTTTCAGTCAATTTTACTTGCGTGATAACAAATATGATTTACAGCTTTCTGCTCACTGTGTTTTCACAAGTACTTCATGTAACACTAATGTCAAACAGAGTGAACTAGCATTCACAAAATTAACTTGCATGAATGAACTAGTCGTGTAAGATTTAGGGCCCAATTCCTCTGACTTCAATCATAAAAGTAGACAATAGCAAGGAATATAAAAATATAAGTGCTTAAGGATTTATGAAATTATGGCAGACAACTGGGTCAGCAACTATAGAATAACTGTGGAATTTCACATTCCCCTTCCTGCTTTCACGCATATTTCACAATAGAGGCAAATTCATTAAACAGATTTGCTCCTGTTTGTGCATGTAGCTGGATTTTCATGCTTTTTCATCACTTTTTGAAATATCATTTGAAAAGTAATGCAGTAAAGGTAGTTTTCCAGTGTTCTCGTTGGCATTCATAGTGGTTCCAATAACTATTGTTTGTACAATACAGTGTATTCATTAGAAAAGTTAAGTTCAGGGAGTGAGGAAAATATTCCTGTAGCAAAGATTCAAATGAGAAATGAAACGTGAAAAAAGTTGGAACACAACAGCGAAGCTTAGCAAGACTCTTTAACAAGGAATATATTGACAGGTCAAGAGGTATTTGGTTTTAAATAATAAAAAGCAGTAGATATAGATTAGATATCAGAAGAAATTCTTTACTGTGAAGGTGCTGAGGCAGTGGCTCAGGTTATCCAGAACAGCTGTGGATGCCCCATCTGTGGAAGTGTTTGGGGTCAGGTTGGATGAGGCCCTGGGCAGCCTGATCTAGTGGGTGACAGCCCTGCCCGTGGCAAGGAGTTGAAGCTGGGTGGGTTTTAAGGTAACTTTCAACCTAAGCCTTTCTATGGTTATACTGGTTACCAGAGAATAAACCACTGTGTTGTTTTGACTTTCCTTTAAGAGTTGTAATCAGTAAAAATCTCTTGAATGCTTATTTTAGAGACTCAACTGGACTTAACTCCTACTCATCTGATAGCCATGATGTACAGCCAAAATATTAACTAAAATTGGTGAAAGCCAAGAGTGAAAACTAACTTAAAATTTTCTAACTTTGAAAATATTGAATGTAGTCCAGATTTTAGCTTTATGCTTATAACTGAGTAGCTTCAGCATCACAGGCTGTGATGATCCTAAAACATTATATACTGAATGCTGAAAAGACTGCATGAAAAATTTAATGAAGTAATTCTTAAAACAGGCAAAAAGAACGTTAGAGAAGTGTGTGAAATAAGCTTTTGAAATCCTACAGTATTAAAGAATATCTTATACGCTTTTCGACAAAATTCCTCGGTTAAAATCAGAACGTTCTTTGTGAGCAGCAGACTTTAATTCAACAGTTCATCAGGTCTCCACTGAAATTTCCTATGCCTTGTTTCTTGATTTTGGTATTACATAAGCTTCTCTGGGAAAGCAAAATGATATTCTACATACTTTATTGTATGTACTCTTCCAACAAATTTAGTACATTAGTTAGTTTACAGTGGTGATGATTTAGGAACAGTCATACCACAAGAACAGAGGTGCATTCTACAACCAAATTTATGTGCTTTGTAGGAGCAATATGAATTTGGGATTAATTGTGAAAGTTATTTTTTTTCTTCTCCCATTACACTTTTATTTAAATTGCTATATTTAGAATTGATCCCTAACAGGAACTGATGAGGATATGTTTTGCTTATACTTCTCTTAAAAACTGATATCCTTTCCTGCAGCTTTCAGGAAATTCTATGAATTACTTAAAAAGCATCACTTTATACAAAAAATTTTGACTGACAAGCCTCACAGAAATAAATATATGATGGATATACCAACATTAGATACTCCTGACACAGTAAACTAAGTTTTGTAAAATCTGAATCTGAATTATGGAATTAACAGATATATCACAAAATAACAGTCTGGATGGAAGATTTATAAACATCTATTTTTAACCCCCGACTATGGATAAAGACAACTCACAATAGACCAGGCTGCCCAGGTCCCATTCAAACTCACCATGAATACCACCAGGGATGGGGCATCCACAACGTCTTTGGGCAACATGTTCCAGTGCCTCACCACCTTCTGAGTAAAGAATTTATTCCTAACACTTAATGTAGATCTCCCCTCTTTTAGTTGAAAAAATAGTTCCATTTGTTCATGATTTTCCCAGGACAGAGGTGAGGTTCACCAGTGTGTAGTTCCTGGGTTCTTTCTTTCTCCCTTTCTTAACAATGGGAGTGATATTGCCCTTTTTCCAATCACTGGAGATGTCACCTGACAGCCATAACTTTTCAAATATGATGGAGAGTGGCTGGTAACTACATCAGCTATTTTGTTCAGGGCACTGGGACAGGTGTCGTCTGGACCCATTCAGTTTCATGGGTGGTCTTTTACTTGCTCTGCTATTGTCTATATGTGTGTGGGGAGTTTTACTCAACACCTAGAGGTACAGGCAGATGAGAGCACAGATGCCAGTGCAAACTGAGGGAAAGAATAGTTGGATATCCAAAAACAAACCCACAGGGTTCTATCTCCTTATAATTAGTTGTTAATGTCTTCAGATAGTGAAATACCTTAAATTGTATTATACTATACCATTTTGATAGTCTGTTTAATTACCTAATTTTCAATTTAAGAAGAATACCACATAGAAGACCATGCAACAAGGCTATTTTACTTGTCTTTTGTTCCCTGTTGTATTAGTGTTAATGTACATGATGTATGATGGTAAATGTTGACAATGCAATTACACAAAGCTTGCAGCAACAAAAAGTAAATTTCACTCTTTGATTCTCACAGTTCAGAAGAGTCAGTCTTGTGGACTTTGATGTAATTCATTCAATTGTTTCTTTGTTCTTCCTCTTATTTGTTTGGATGCTCTCTCATCCTTTTCTTAGTTTTCCCCTGTATTAGTATTTGATCTATGTTGAAAGAAGAGTACTGTGTTAGTTTGACTGATGTCTTTGGTGGGGGTACTTTCCTTGCTTTTCTTTAGTGTAATGCCTTCAAATCTGTTTTTTCTAAATGCTGTCAAAAATGAGTGACCCATGAAGGGTGTTTCAAAGCGAGAACTTGAAATGGGTGGTGAGAGGTCTATAGTATGAAATGATGCACCTTGGGAACAAGAGGTACATCCCACATCTGGTTTGCATATGAATGCCAGATAGGCATTGACTATTTTTGGAATAACACAAATTTTGGACTGTACTGTGTGTTGAGGATAAGGATAGCAGAGCACTCAGGCTGTAAGGGATCTGCGTTGTTCTAAAACAGTTCACCTGACAGGCACGTTACAGGTACAAGATTTATGGGGCGCTGTAAATCTCTCATACTTCTTAATCAGAAGGTATTCTAAATCATCCTCCCTAAAAGGCTCCCTCTCTTCCTTACTTTAGAGCGAGTTTCAGGAGACAAGCTTCACTACTGGAACGTTTATTCCTATGGTGAAATTTTTCAGGCCTTCAGCTGCTGGATTAGGATGGCAGATGGTTATCTTTAATGATGTATTAATACATATTTCTTCACTTTAGATCACACAATAATACTGATTAAACCAAAGCTGTTTCAGGTTTCAAAGAGGAATTGATAAAACAAAAGGTGAAGATTAATTATGTTTTCATCAACTGCCTGTAACGGGACAAATTAAACTTCAGTGACCTGATTGCTTCACTGATTTCTTTGGTGTTATATTAAGAACATTAGTCATTACGTATTACATTACTAGAAAAACAAAAAGTAATATTTATATAATATACTCTTGCAATGTGTTGCAGTAGTGCTTTTTCACGTATTTGAGAACATACACTTTCTATTATTGTAGCCATCAGAGCATGCCACATCCTAAATGAAGTCCACTTTAAACCAAATCTATGTCTCAGTGAAACTTTAGTTAATCTGAACTAAACACTGAAGGCTGGGTTTTGATTATGGGAGGTAGAAGTTTTTGCTCTGTGCTGTTTTTTTTGTTTTTTTTTTTTTTTTTAATAACTACCTTTTCATTTGCCTGGGAAGATCATGGAACAGATCCTCCTGGACAACATGCTCAGTCACATAAAGAATGAGCATGTGATCCGAGACAGCCAGCATGGCTTCACCAAAGGAAGGTCATGCCTAACTAATCTTGTGGCCTTCTATGATGGAGTGACGGCATTGGTGGACGAAGGGAAGGCGACCGATGTCATTTACCTGGACCTGAGCAAGGCCTTTGACATGGTCCCCCACCACATCCTCATCTCCAAATTGGAGGGAAGTGGATTCGATGGGTGGACGACCCGATGGATAAGCAATTGGTTGAAAGGCCGCAGACAGAGGGTGGTGGTCAATGGCTCTATGTCCAGGTGGAGGCCGGTAACAAGTGGTGTCCCCCAAGGGTCTGTCTTGGGACCGGTGCTCTTTAACATCTTTATTAATGACATCGATGAGGGAATTGAGTGCACCCTCAGCAAGTTTGCTGACGACACCAAGCTGAGTGGTGCGGTTGATACGGTGGAAGGAAGGGATGCCATTCAGAGGGACCTCAACAGGCTGGAGGGCTGGGCTCGGGTGAACCTGATGAGGTTCAACACGGCAAAGTGCAGGGTTTTGCATTTGGGCCGGAAGAACCCCAGGCACCTGTACAGGCTGGGAGGAGTGGTCCTTGAGAGCAGCTCGGCAGAGAAGGACCTGGGGGTCCTGATGGACGAGAGACTGAATATGAGCCAGCAGTGTGCTCTGGCAGCTCGAAAGGCAAATGGGATCCTGGGCTCCATCAGGAGAGGGGTGGCCAGCAGGGGCAGGGAGGTGATTGTCCCTCTCTACTCGGCTCTTGTGAGGCCCCACCTGGAGTACTGTGTCCAGGTGTGGAGCCCTCAGTACAAGAAAGACACAGAGATTTTGGAAAGGGTCCAGAGGAGGGCGACTAAGATGATCAAGGGGCTGGAGCACCTCCCCTATGAGGACAGGCTGAGGGAGTTGGGCTTGTTCAGCCTGGAGAAGAGAAGGCTGCGGGGTGACCTCATTGCAGCCTATCAGTACCTGAAGGGAACCTACACCCAGGAGGGGAGTAAACTCTTCAAAAGGGCTGACAATAGCAGGACTAGGGGAAATGGTTTTAAGTTGAAGGAGGGAAGATTTAGGTTGGATGTTAGGGGGAAGTTCTTTACTAGGAGAGTGGTTAGGCCCTGGAACGGGCTGCCCAGGGAGGTTGTGGATGCCCCGTCCTTGGACGTGTTTAAGGCCAGGTTGGACGGGGTCCTGGGCAACCTGATCTGAATGTGTATGTTTGGTAGCCCTGCTAGGCAGGGGGTTTAGAACTGCATGATCCTTGGGGTCCCTTCCAACCCGGGTGATTCTGTGATTCTGTGATTAGCAGCTTTTCACTTCTTAGGATCATCAAATGTATGTTTCTATGGAAGAGAAATAATAGATCAAGATTTTGTACAAGCATTCTTTTTAGAAGCACCCCAAAAATAATTTACTAAGCATAAGATAATTTAAAACTAAATTTGTAGTCTGTCTTTTCAGTCAGTTAGCAGATATAAATGTCATCATCATGTGAATTAGCAGGAATATGAATTCTAACAAACTCATAGAAACTGGAGGGCGTTTGTTTCCTTTAATTCAACAGAACCAAGTTTCACTCTAGGTTTTTGGTTACTATGAAATACAGTGTGATCATTGAAGTGCTGACCAGATGCTAGCCAAACTGCCTACAAACTGGTATGTATTTAAGAAATTGGAGTTCAGAGGTGGGACTTTGTTACTCAAAATTCCTGAAACATCATCTGTTTACATGTTTTTCAGTACTATCATTCTTGCGTTTGCAAACGTAAAGACATATGTTAAGCAGTTTGTCTTAAGTAGAAGTTGTCATAGTGCTAACAGCACTGAAGCCTGCAAGGCCTGAATGAAAGAAAGGAGAGAAAATATGACAATTTTGTGAAACAACAGTTAGCCATAAGAAAGCAGCAGCAGTGCTCAGACAGCCATATTGCTTTAGGGATTTTTTTCTTTACACAGCTCATTTCTCAAACAAGGAAAGTGAAATTTCTGTGACATACATAACACCAGGCAAAATATGCCAATAGTCTGAAACATGATTGTAATAGTGTTAGTAAATTGAGTGTGTTTTACAGACTCTAGGCAGCTGTTTTGTTTCTTTTACTATTTTGGGGAGCAGAAGGCTTTTCCCAGAAATGCTAAAAAGTCAAACAGTATGGTAGCAAAAAAGGGGTTACAGAATCACAGAATTGTAGGGGTTGGAAGGGACCTCCAGAGATCGAGTCCAACCCCCCTGCCAAAGCAGGTTCCCTACACCAGGTAGCACAGGTAGGCATCCAGGCAGGTCTTGAACATCTCCAGAGAAGGAGACTCCACCGCCTCCCTGGGCAGCCTGTTCCAGTGCTCCGTCACCCTCACTGTAAAGAAGTTCTTGCGCATGTTTGTGCGGAACTTCCTATGCTCCAGTTTCTGGCCATTTCCCCTTGTCCTGTCTCCACTCACCACTGAAAAGAGCCCGGCCTCACCATTCTGCCCACCACACCTTAGATATTTATAGACCTGGATCAGGTCCCCTCTCAGTCTCCTTTTCTCAAGGCTGAACAGACCCATTTCACTCAGCCTTTCCTCATAGGGGAGATGCTCCAGGCCCTTCACCATCTTCGTGGCCCTCCGCTGGACTCTTTCCAAGAGATCCCTGTCTTTTTTGTACTGGGGAGCCCAGAACTGGACGCAGTACTCCAGATGAGGTCTTACCAGGGCAGAGTAGAGGGGGAGGATCACCTCCTTTGACCTGCTGGCCACGCTCTTTTTAATGCACCCCAGTAAGCCATTGGCCTTTTTGGCCACAAGGGCACACTGCTGGCTCATGGCCAACCTGTCATCCACCAGGACACCCAGGTCCCTTTCCGCAGAGCTCCCCTCCAGCAGGTCATCCCCCAACCTGTACTGGTGCATGGAATTATTCCTCCCCAGATGCAAGACTCTACACTTGCTTTTGTTAAACCTCATCCGGTTTTTTTCTGCCCAGCTCTCCAGCCTATCCAGGTCTTGCTGAATGGCAACACAGCCTTCAGGTGTGTCAGCCAATCCTCCCAACTTCGTATCATCGGCAAACTTGCTGAGGGTGGCCATTATCCCCTCATCAAGGTCATTGATGAAGATGTTGAACAAGACCGGACCCAGCACAGACCCCTGAGGAACACCGCTAGTTACAGGCCTCCAACCGGACTCTGCTCCACCAACAACGACCCTCTGTGCTCTGCCAGTCAGCCAGTTCTCAACCCACCTCACTGTCCACTCATCTATCCCACACTTCCTCAGCTTTGTTATAAGGACGTCATGGGGGACAGTATCAAATGCCTTGCTGAAATCAAGGTAGACTACATCCATTGCTCTCCCCCTATCCACCCAGCCAGAGACAACATCATAGAAGGCTACCAGGTTGGTCAAGCACGACCTCCCCCTTGTGAACCCGTGCTGACTACTCCTGATAACCTCCTCTTCTTCCAGTTGTCTGGAGATGACATTTGTTAAAAAGCAAAAGAATATTAAATGTTGTAAAACAAAAAGAAGGGGACCCAACCACTCCTGTTTGAAAGGAAGGGGGACAAGACAACGCTGCTGCTGCTGCTGCCCTTATAATATCTGGTCTCTTCACTTTTCAGCGCAATCCTCCCATGATGGTCAGTGATTTGTTTGAAGACATCAAGGATGGGATAATGCTGATAGCCCTTTTGGAGGTTCTTTCAGGGCAGAAGCTGGTAAGAAGTTCCTTCCTTCTGAATCTGTGAGATGGTTGCACAACTTTTCAGGGATATGATCTTCTAGTTTGTTTCTATATTTGAGTACTCTTGAAAACAAACAAAAAAGCAAAATGAATTTATTCACAGAGTGGACTATGTGGTTGCAATGCAAAATGAAATAATTCGAGACTGATAATCTTGATTTCGTATATTTTATTTCAGTTTTGTCTTACTGGTTCATAAAAATATCTTGATTATATTAGTCTTTACAATGCACCTTGCTGTTACTACAGTGTTACTACTATGACACAAGCATGGTCTGAAGCCCAAGCTGCTTCTGTATGTCTGAAGAAATAATGACAGGTTCTCTTGTCTAATTTATGGCTTTCTTGTGAGCCCCCAGATATCGTAGGGTCTAATATCCATGTGCACTGACAGATACATAGCCACTGTAAAGACCCTAAACTGATACCAAATGGCATTTCACAGACATATTGTGTAATGAGGCTACAATTTGTACATGCCAGATAAGTTTTCTCTTGGGACCCAAGTTAGTAATGTGTTTGTGATGGTGAGAAGAATTAAAGGTTTTTATGCCAAGACCTCTCACTTTTTCCAAACCAGCTTATATATCAAAGGGCAGCACCCAAGAGCTGAACATCTACCATTCAGTTTGCCTGTTCCTTTACGTTCACTCTATTTGCATGTTCCATTATTTTACCTCTTGTTCGTGCAGCCGGGGTTAGCTAAAATTAATAGTAATTCGTATTGCAAGAGTGATTGTAAAGAGATTTTAATGAGAAGTAAGCTAAGCTTTCAAGGGTATTTCTGCTTTGTTGAAATGTACCGATTGCTGTTTCTGTTCATATGAGAAGTCTCCCTCTTGTGGCAACATAATAGTAAAACAGGGAAAGAATTGTAGAGAAGGTACCAGTTAAATGACATTTGCTATATAATATCCTTCCCGTATAAATCACAGGACAAGAGCAGTTTCTAATTAACTAAAAAGCCATGTATAGCAGAGTATTATGTTCTATAGTAACTTCAGAAGGAATTTTAGAATTTATAATAAACGTTTGTTAAAAATAACTTTATCGATACCAATTTAAATGGCAGTAGTTATATATTTACATTGCAATATAATATTAAGGAGACATTTAAAATTCAAATTCAGAATATTAGGAGCCTAAAATATGTTTTTGATTTAATTCAAGGATTTCTATTTTTTTTATTATTATTACTTTTAACTTACATGCCTGAAGTTCAGCAAAATATGTTTGTAATTACGTGGAATGTTTTTTTCAGCAAAGTGAATATATCTAATTGGAGTGTGCACTTTTCTTTTCCTTAAAGCCTTGTGAGCAAGGACGTCATCTGAAGAGAATTCACTGGGTTGCCAACATTGGCACAGCACTTAAGTTTCTAGAAGGAAGACGGGTGAGTTCGATAGCACAAAAGCTGTTGTAAAGTAAAAATGTCAAGATTCAACACTAACAGCTAGCAATCAGTAGGAAAAATTTCCTGGGGTTTTTAGTTAGAATCACCTTAGCTTATCTTTTTCCTTTTTTTTTTCCTGTACTCTTTAACTCCTCCCTGCTTCCCTGTCTCATCAAAGTTAACAATTTCAGTTCAGTAGAGGCATTCCTTTATGACTGTACATACAAAACACTGCTTGAAATTATACACACGTGAATTAAGAACAGTGTGACCCTTTATTAGCATAACAGAAGTCCAAGTTAATTCCTGGATTGTTTCTTGTAGTCACCACTATGGCAGTTTTAGATGTAACATACAAGATGCAACAAAGCTTTATAAAAATTCAACATAGAGACAGAAAGCGAAAGATAGATGATTAGAGTGCTGAGGTATCTCTAGTACAAAGACAGTCTGAGAGCAGACTTTGGGGAGACCATGTACTGGCTTTTCCATTCCTAAAGGGGGGCCTATAATCAAGAGAGGCCTTTTTACCAGAGCCTGTATTGATAATCAAGAGAGGCCTTTTTACCAGAGCCTGTATTGATAAGGCACAGTGTGATAGTGTTTATCTAAATGGAGTGTTGTCATATGGAATATTAGAAAGAAATTCTTCATTGTGAGGGTGGTGAGGTACTGGAACAAGTTACTCAGAGAATCTGCAGATGCAGCAACCACGAAAGTGTTCAAGGCCAGATTGGATGAGATTCCTGGGCAGCTTGATCTAGTGGGAGGCATCCCTGTCCACAGCAGGGGACTGGAACTGTATGATCTTTAAGGTTTCTTCCAGCAAACCCTTCAGTGATTTTAAGAAAAAACTCAACATGTTCTAGGTATGAACATAAAATAAAAACAATCTTCCTGTGTTACACTGATGTATCTATTTTTTTAATTAGAATTGGAGACATATTTTGTATCTGCTTTTCAGTTTATTTATTTTTTTTAATGCAGGTATAACAACGAATGGATTTTATTTCTCTATAATGCAATGCAACAGGAGTTTGGGGACTTTTCTCTATTAGTTAGTTTTTGTACGTGCTGTATATTGGCATATCAGATTTCCTTCTAGAGGGAAATGGAAATAAACAATATGTAAGATAGATTGGTGTGCATTAGCAGGTAGCTTTTGGCTGAATGCAGCTTAGACAATGCATCTATACAGTCTGTCACCCTTTTCCTCTCAGAGGAGATGGGGATGCTTTCATACAGCAAATGCTTTTTCAGTAGCTAAGCGCAGTCCCTGATTTTTACTCTCAGACAAATGAAGGGAGATGAGTGGCTGTCTGTGGCACTTAGTGTGTGCTGGGGGTCTCCTTCCTCCCTGGGCTCTCCCACAAGTAACATTTATTACAGATTTATTCAATGTCATATTTTCGCAATCCAGACAGACTTCTGGCTGTCATACTGAGAAATGCACTTGAGATTTCGGTGATGTTATTCTGGACCAAATATTTTTTATTGTTATTTTGGTTTGTTTGTTTGTGTTTGGTTTGAGTCTTTCTTTTTAATGCTAGTGAAGTGTTTATTTAATAGATTTGAATTCTTTTTAATGAATAATAAAACAAATATAACAATAACTAGAATAGATACATTATGCTCCCATGAGCGGTAACCTAATCAAAAGATTTAGCTGAGTCCTCATGACTCTTTTTAATCTGTAATATCCATAAGTAAAACCTTGCTTTCTAGAAAAAGAAAGGTTTTTGTGGGAGCTGAGCCAGCTAAAAGAATGAGACTTATGGTGCTTTTTTCTTTAGGTAAATAATGGCATTGTTTAGTGGACTTCCAGATGTTGATTAAAAGGACTGCAGTTTTTGCTTTGTTTTGTGGATAGAATCTCACCAGAAGTCAATCTCATGCTGTTCTTAAACCCGTTCTCCAAAGTTTTTCCATAACCCTTTTCCATGACCATGTTTGGAGCGCCAGAACAGCTTAGTAGCCCTCCTTATTAATGTCAAGACTAAAGGCAGGATTTTTTAGTTTTGTTGAGTGAATGATTCGTGTATTTCCTGATATTCTGATACTACCTATTCTATTCAATTTCCTTAAACACTGTCTCTGTGTTAGTTCCTTTATACATAGTCTTTTTCTCTGCTGTTTTTCTCTTGAAATTATTTTATGGTGACGCTTTGTTCAGAATATAGAGAAGCATTTGGGAGTTAAAACCTGTTTGTTTGTTTTGATAAACTGCATACAGCCTTGGACAGCTGAAATGTTCATATTCTATATTTTTAAAAAAATTATAGTCAGATTTGTCTTGCAAGGGAACCTTCACCAGTGATGGTAAAATGTTTTACAGTAATGAGCTCCCTGAAGAAATGTGACATTTTTTTTTTTTCTTTAAGGTTTTTTTCCCCTTTTCTTATTTCTTTTTTATTATAAAACGCTGTTTTCTTGGTCAATTCTACACCTGTTACAAGAAGCAAGGACAGCCTACATAATTTAAAAGCTGTTATGGAATATTCAGTTTGTTTTCTTTATTAATCATATTCTAAGTTGTAAGCAAAATGATGCTTTCTTTACATTTTAAAAGTAACACATTTACTTAATCACTTAATCATTATTTTGTAACATTTTTTCCTTTTACTTCCCATGCTAGTCTGTATACCGAGGATCTCCGGTTTGTACAATGTTTTTATGTAATTTTTATCTCTTTTTATCTTTTCTACAAAAGTTAAATATTATTTCTACAATATTAGCATGCTATGGACCTAAAACTCTTTAATTATGTATAGCTTACACGTAAGTGAAATTACATAATTATGGGATACTTTCATAGTAAGAAACTTCTTTGTTACAAAAATGTATTAAAATATAAAACCTATTTCTTTTGTAACTGTTACTGTTTCTTGTGTGTAGTGATAACATGTTTTCTTTCCTAAATAGATAAAGCTTGTCAACATAAACTCAACTGATATTGCTGATGGTCGGCCTTCTATTGTGCTTGGCTTGGTGTGGACCATAATTTTATATTTTCAGGTACAACATTTTTTAAATTCAGTGTTGTTTCCTCAAACAGTGGTAGAGCTTATTGTTGCAAATGAACTAGTGCATTTTCAGTATTTAATTACATGTTTGATAGTTTATAACTAACTGAGGATCTGATGCTGAATAAAGTAGCAGATATAGCTGTTTCACATTGCTTAAACTAAGATACCTGTCTTGGTAATGAGCATAGAATGTCTTTCTTCTATCACTAGAATGCATACTTCCAGTATCTCTGAAGAATGGGAAAAAAAAAAAAAAAAAAAAACAAAACCCAGAAAAGAAAACTATGGAATTTGGATTCTTTTTATAAGCACCATTACCAACCTTGTTGATGATTGTACTCCATCTAATTCCAGTGCTCGTGATGTCAGACAGCAATTAAGCTTAACGTAATACAAGTAAACATGCTGGTTTCACTGGAACATGAAGATATTTGCAAGGATAATAGCTGTAAACTGTTTAGATGGAGACCAGTCTTACACTATCCTCTGGATATAATTTTTACGAGTTACAGCCAGATTGTCAGTCAAGTTAATGATTTACTTTTGATGGAAACTGTGATGCAAATAACTGCTGTAAATGCTCAGCAAGTTTTACTAAAGCATGTTGCCTACAGTACATGGATTATTTCATCATGAGTTACATCTGAGCAGAGCCACAATTAAATTTATGCCAAGAGTACAAGGTTAAATTAAGAACTATCAGGGTGATCATCAAGGTCATTTAAGTTCTTTAATTTAGTGAGTGTCCTTTGAAATTACTGAACCATTTTATAATGTGCATTAAAGCTCAATTTAAGCCATTGTCAATCATTTCAATGATAATTTGTTGTACTAGATAACACACTTGCACTTTATTGTAGCTGTATGTAGTCAGGAAGGTCAATGATTGCTAGGTTTTCCATATTTCAGAAATTACAACCATTCTATAGGTACAGACATACATTAAAATCTTTGAGCCTAGTTTGAAGCACAGTTAAAAAAATACAGCATCTAAAAGTGACACCTTCTTCCCAACTTTACTTTGTCAGTCCTATTAGTTTATTATTTAAGAGACAGGTGGAAATTAAGCGGCTTATTCACAAACATCCATTAAATTGTGTTCTTTTTCACAGATTGAAGAGCTCACCAGCAATCTTCCACAGCTGCAGTCATTGTCTAGCAGCGCGTCCTCTGTAGAGAGTGTTGTCAGTTCAGAAACTGCAAGTCCCCCAAGCAAACGGAAGGTGGTAACCAAGGTCCAAGGAAGTGCCAAGAAGGCTTTGTTAAAATGGATCCAGTATACAGCTGCAAGGTAAGTAACTTACAGATGAATTAAACTCCTATCTTAGGTGGGAACTTTTTATTTAGAATTTAAACTTTCTCAGTCAAAGTCTATCCTTTTGCTGTGTGTTTATATAGCGCTGGCCTCTAATCATATTCTTTATGAAACAGAGGCTGCTAACTATTCTGCTATAACAACAAGCAAGTGATTATTTAGAATTTGCACTAGTTTTACAAGCAATCACATTTTATAGGCTCCAAGTAACGAATGGGATTATCTTTGACAGAAGGAGGAACTGAAAGGGGCATTAGCTATCTGAATGACAGTGCATTATTTCTGCTGCCCAAACACTTGATGCTATAATGCGAGCCCCACACTGACAGCATTACTCAGTGACAGCACATGTGAATTCTGCACTGAATTTCAACACTTCCTGTCAAAAGGCAGGTGATGAAAAATCATGAAAATTCTTCTGCAGTTTTGAGATAAAAAGGGCATATTACTATAAAACTGCCCTGAATTTTCTTTATTTTTAAACAAAGTCTGTGCCAAGTAAAACAAAATTTATTTCAGAGTTATTCTCCTATTCCTTGTTAACCTTACATCTTGCTTGTATTTTGTAGAATTAGAATTATTCCAAGATTGCTCATCTTCCAAAATTCATGTAAAAAAATTATATTTGGTCAAAGAAATAATAGTAATTAATGGCTTCCACTGTAAGAATTTTTTTAAAAAGACATTAAAATATTTTTTTTTGTAAATAAAAGGATTTTTTTTAATTAAGTAATCAGCACCATTTGGGGAAAAAAGTCATGCATTAATGTAAAGGAAAATGAAAAGTTTTGGAGTAGTGCCTCTGACAAAAGAAATATAAAGACACAGACTTCCTCCGGTTTTCCAATAAGCAGGTAGAACACAGTAAAACTTAGTGCAATACAGTCTGATTCGGCACTTTTCCTATTAAGCTCTTGTTAGGAAGGGACATTCTACTGACTGGTCAGCTGCAATTTCTAGACGCATCAACACATACAAACAAACAGAGGCTTGTAAATCACATTTTCAACACTATGGTTTTAAATGTTTTGCAAGAAATCTAGAGGAAGGATAGAACATTTTGCCTGTTCCTCGTTTAGGCTAGCTGAGGACACATTGAAGTCTGTGGAAGTTTTTCACAGATTGCAGTGGTCTTTGAATTAACATTCATGCAGTATTATTGTTCTTGTGAACTTCACAATGGCAAGACTACCTTAATGTCAAGTGTGTCTTCCGAGGAAGCTTGCAGTTTGTGGACAATTGTACTTTTCAGAATTACTTTTAAAAGCACCAGTCAGAAGTGTGATTCACTTCTGATTCCTCTCTCAGTATTTATTGGCATTTCTTCATTGCTTATGTGCATTTTTCATTGAAAATATAAGAATTCTGGAGGAAATAATAGTCTTACTCATGTTTTTTGATGAGAATAAAAATATATTTGCATTACACTTTCACCTGATTTTTCACCCAGTGATGTCATTTATAATATTTTAATGCTTTCATTTTAAAAGACAGCCGATTACTGCCATTCTTCTTATGTATTTATTTTTGTATGATGCTCATATACTTAACTAAATTGTGGTAGTTACAATTCAGGGAGTTATAAACTACTCTCTGTTCATGGAGAGCAGTGGAAAGAACTGCATACATCCACAGACTGCGTGTGTCACTTGGTGTATTTCATTAGGCTTATTGCCACTAGTGAGCTCATTGGAGACACATGCAGTATGCATATTAAAAGATTCTGTTTAATTTATGCAGTGTACAGATAGAGCTGTCACAGAGCTGACCAGCCCTATAGGAACAAAAGGTGCTTTAGGCCTAATGATAAGCAGTCATTGTCTGAAGCATCCTTTCCCACTCTGGATTTCCCCGTCTTGATGTTTACACAAGTAACTATTTTCTCTTTCATTTTCTTCAGGCAAGTTGGAATTGAAATCAAAGACTTTGGACAAAGTTGGAGGAGTGGTGTTGCATTTCATTCCATTATTCATGCTATCCGTCCGGATTTAGTAGACATGGAGAAAGTAAAAGGAAGATCAAACAGGGAAAACCTGGAAGAAGCCTTCACACTTGCAGAAACAGAGCTAGGGATTCCGAGGCTCCTTGATCCAGAGGGTATCTGAATTTAAAAATGCTTGAACTGTTTGAATGAGTTAAACCAAGCATGCTGATTTATAGTGTTTAAATTTTTAACTATTATTCTCTGCCATTTAGCTATCACTTACTGTACTGTGTTCTATACTTGTATAGATGTGAATGTTGACAAGCCAGATGAAAAGTCTATCATGACCTACGTAGCCCAGTTTTTGAAGTACTATCCTGATCCTCATCATACAATGGCTGATGTGCAGGAGAATGATGTAAGTTTCTCTTGCATACTTACAGAAATTGGTTTATCACAGGGTGTGCTTCCTAAACACATTTTGTAGCCCTCATAGTTTATTATGTTGTTTTGATCTGCAATTCAAGTGAAAAGCAGGCACAATTAAAAAAAAACTAAAAGATTAACTGAGAATAAAGGAACCAGTATTGCATAAATGGAGAAAAGAGAATGGTGATACTGCTGAGATTTTCCTTTCAGCCAAAGCAAGGCGAAACAGATACAGTAAATGGTAGGATCCATTGGGGTTTGCTTCTGTTTTTTGAAAGCTTTTCAAACATAATACTAAAAACATTGAAGCTGTTTGTTGCCTGAAGCAACACATCACTTCTGTTTCTATCACAGCGGATCTGTGGATAGGAAAAGGAGTTGTCCTAGAGTACGGTTAGAGGTAGTTTGTGGACTTTTAGGCCTGAGAGGCAGTTAAGATTTTTGACTTGGATTTCTTTCTATTGTATAATAAGATTAGACTGCTTGCTCTAAGGAATTTTTTTGTTTGTTTTTCTTGTTTGTGCTTTGAGTATGATAGTATATTGGCTTTACGCTTGGATGTAGTGCAAAGGATTGTACTCAGAGATGCCAAGTGATTGTGACTCACTCCCTAATCCTGATCATTTACTTCCTTCATGCCAAATGGTAGGAAGCACTGCTGAGACAATCTGCTCAGCCCCAGCAAGAGAGAAAGAGGCAATACTTTTGTTTGTTTCTTTGGTTTCCTTACAGATAGTCACAGAAGAGCTTTGAAATGAGTGAATCTCTTTCCTTCTGGCTATGTTTGGCTTTATTAGGTGTGGCTAATAGCTTTGCAGTAGCTGTATAGTAGCTGTAGCTTTGCTGTCTGATTCCAGCACCTGAGTCATTGGCATTCTTCTTTCTCCTTACTGCAAAATTATGCTGAGGATGTAAATGTACCAGCGCCATAGCACTGAGTAATGAAGCTGAGTTGGCAAGACAGGGGGAGTGAACACTAAAGCCTCCTTCTCTGACCCATGACAGGCTTAGACTGTTCTGCTGCTTCCATACCATGGCGCACAATGCAACACCTGCTGCCAATAGACTTGGCTGTGTGTGAACTATTGAATCATGGCCTGAACCTCTGATTGATCACCTGAGGCAAGCACTGAGTCAGCCATGGGAGCACAGGTGAAGGAATTCAGCTGTGTAACTGGAAGGGGTGGAGTCTGGCTCCACCTATTCTAGACCCCATTGAAGAGCTGACTGCCATTGAGGAAGGATCTCTTCCTGGAGATTCCTCCCTTTGGTGTTTTCCTTTTAGCCCAGGACACAAGTGACCATTTTCATTTATTTTTGATTATCCCTTTCCACTGTGATAATCTTTCTAGCAGTGTGATCTGCAGATACCAGCCTAGCCACACGACTCTAAGTATTTGTTGATTATTCTGCCACCTACACTATGGCTGTGTTTGTGTGCATAGCACACCTAATCTAGGCGTGAAATATTAGACTCTTTAATTATAGAGATGTCCACACAAGCAGCTAGAACTTCTGACCACCAAGGGCAAGCTTCCATTACCACTTCACTTCTTCCAGTGCAATATCTTATAAGCTGGGCAGCATAGGAATTTGTGTGGACAGCACATCTTCAAGAAACACACTGGAACCTGAGTTGGCTGAGGGGCAGGGGAAGAGAAAGTCAGTAATCTTCTTCACCTCTCACCTACCTCCTGTGCTATTAAAAGCCACCCATGTGCACTTACTGTGAGGTTGGAGTCATCTGACTAAGGATTCACTGCTGATATAGTCAATCTAAGTTATTTTGACAAGCAGAAAAATACAGTAACATCTGCTGCTCAATGCATCTTGTTCTGTAGCAAGCACATAACACAGGTCAGATGAAATACAACCTGAAAGTGCTTAATTTTAGGAGTTTAGCAGATAATAATCTTGACACTCTCTCAGGTATGTGTACTCCAACACTGTGATAATTATTTTCTTATACTAGACTTCAGGGGGAATAGGAAAAGACTAAGAATAGAGGGAGTATATCACTCACAGGAAAATAAAGTCTGCATGGATTTGTTTTTAATCAGATTCCAAGACTGTTTTATCAATCACTAACTAAGGGTCAGGTTCATCTAAGGTAGTTTAAGTTCTTTTGAAGTGCTATGCACTGTTAAGACAATTTATTCATCTTAAGAAAAATGACCGTCTAGAAATGTGTCTATCTCTGCTGATTGTAGATTCTTAAAGATGGATTAATCCTATGTAAACTATTGTCATATTATTTCTTGGAATCTGTGTATAGTCTGCCAAACTCATCATGATTTTCTTGAGAATAGATCAAATAT
The DNA here is from genome assembly GCF_023343835.1 of Lagopus muta. NCBI lineage: Eukaryota > Metazoa > Chordata > Aves > Galliformes > Phasianidae > Lagopus > Lagopus muta. The sequence goes on from NC_064434.1 coordinate 61,157,760, forward strand.
TTTAAAGAGAAAAAAATCTGCGTAAGAGATTTGATTATCTGTTGACAGAATCTCTCTGAAAAAAAAAAATCATAAAGAATCCCACAGTACAAAAAAAAAAAATTTCTTTCCCTGTGGCATATGTCACAAATACAAAAGTTTATAGGAATAGAGGACTCAAGTTTGCAGAAAGTTTAAACAAGAATACTTGAGAGCTTATATTTATCCAATATCATTTTTTCAATGTATTTCACTGTGTCGAGCCAATGACTGGGGTATGGGACTTGACACACGTTTTGCAATGAGCTGGCTCCGTTTAGATCTCTTTTCCATGAAGTTGTTTTATGCTATCATTTTGATCCAAGGGCAAAGGTGATGGAATTGACAGTTATGAATGACAGGACTAGAGTGTCAGGTACAGAGTGGACATAGATTACTGATAGGCATGAGAATTTTGCCAGTGATGGATTAGCAGAATTACAGGGAGTCTAATATATCATGCCTGGATCAGCCATGCTCATATATGAATCTGTGTAAACAACACATCACAAATAATCGGTTACTCTAAAGTAACTGCTTTTTCCAGATGAAACAAATCATATAGTGACTAGTAATCCAGAAATCAGATGTAGTAGAGAACTTCTTCACAAGATATAGCACATGCATTTGATAATATTTTAAGAACGTTTTTAATTGCATTATTGCACATATAGCTCTTTTATTGCTCTTTCTGGAATTTCTACCTGCTTTATTTTGTTTGCTTTTTTTTTCTTTTTCCTCTTGTTTTCTTACTTGTTTCATATTGCTAGGAACTTCAATCAATCCCAACTTTTGTCACTTCTTTTATGAAATTTAAGGTAAGGATAATATGCTCCAGAATAATGGGCCTGCCTTGGGCCTTTCATAATTTTTTGTTTTATCCTGAACATATTGGACTTTTGATTTTGGATATTTTAATAGACATTGGTTAGTTACCCTCATATTATTCTTTCCACAAGAGGAAATAGATGAACATAATGAGACTAAGTCTACTTTCTTACAACAGCTATTCCTTATAGCCAAATGCCTAATTTTGCAAATAATTTTACAGAAATACAGAAAAGTCAACTTACTTATAGTAAGTCTCAGGCTATGCTTTCTTAATTATAGATATAAGCATAAGAAAATAAATTATGAATTGTTTTATCTATTCATATCTATTTTCATTTTAGATTGTTATTGTCATATATTCTTAGGTTTATAGAGTAGATATTAGACTGAATATATGATTGTGTAAGTAGTGTATGTGGTATGTGTGTTTGAAAGAGAGAGCATTCATGTTTAATCGCATGATATGCTCAGCTCTTTGTTCTCACGTGAGTTATGAATTTTTTAAAGGATATATTTTTGTAACTATCTTAGACATTTAAATACTTAACTTCTCAGATAATACTAGAAAGTTTTAAGAAATCCAACAGATGGAATTTTATATATCAAATGAACATTCAAACAAATTTCAGATACATTCAAATACATTTCAGAACACTCAGATAAAACTAGAAGATTGCAGGAGTGAAGATGTAATGAAGAAAACAGCAGCCTTCATTGTAGCCAGTCAGTTCTGTTTGTAGTCTCACATGGTCCAGATAGTTACCTTTATTCAACACTAGTTTCTTTGTGTTGGCTTTTTTTTCTAATTTGTAAGAAATAGGTTGATCAACTGTTCATCTCATGCTGTGCATGTATAAGAACCCATATATACTGAAATGAAGTTTAATAACCATAGCAGAATTATTCCCACTCAATCTATTCAAGCAAAAGTTCAGGCAGCTTTGAGTGGACCTTAATATAAAATATAAAATCTTAGCCTTACGTACTCCTGCATTGCTGCTTAAGATAGTGAAGAGGTGAAGTGGTAGAAGTTACTTTATCTCACTATGAATTTACAGACAGAAGAAGCACACTCTTTCATAATATATCTGTTGTAAAGCATTTCTTGTATGAACAAGTAAATCGGATGATAAACCCATCATTTCCAACCTATTTTTACCATCAGAGTTCCCAGTTATAAGAGGACTTTCCTCAGCAGCGATTGTAAAAATAACTTCCTGAGTTCTTCCAGTAGCTTACTGTCTGCCTTTAATAGCTCGTTACTGAAGGTGATGCTTGGCTCAGCATTCAGAGTGCATCTGTGGTACTGTTGTCAGTCTGAGTCTTTCTGTGCTAACAGTAACACATGCATATAACTCAGTGTTTTCAAGAAGAATAGCTTAATTAATTGATTTCATATATACACATAGTAAAAGTGACTTGATTATTTTTTTTCCAGCAAATAGGCAATACGGTAATTCAGCATCTCTGAAAAACAGATAAATTATTTTAGATTCAAAAGCTCCTGTCTGAAAGTTCTATCCATGCTGTGCCTGAGAATTTGAACAGTTCTTCTGGTTAATAATTATATATTAGAGAATTCAAAAAAGTATATTGTCAAGTTTCTCATTAAATGCAGATATGTATTTTTAGCTCTATAAAAACCAAAAAGTTCTGTATCATGTAATTTGTTAATTAAAATCAGAATTCAGTTAAAAAAAAAAAAAAGCTTTTCCGATTCTAGGCAAAAAACTTAATATGTAAATTTAAATTTGCCCTCTTACCATTTTGGAATTAATAAGCAGTTTTCTCTGATGTTTTTCATTCATATTCTTTGGTGGTTGTGTACTCCAGCTTTGTTGTTCCTATCTGCAAGTCAGTGAATGCTCTTAGAATGACATGAGGATAAATTAATACTCTAAAATGCTGTTTGGATGTAGCATGGAGAAAATAAGCCATAGTGGCTTAGAGAAGTTAAAATAATTTTGATTATGGATAGAATATCCTCATACTGAGGAGAGAACAAACGTTTACATTTCTCTGATGTTTTCCTTTACTTTATGTTCTGTTTGTTTGCTACTTAAGGTGTGCAAGCTTTAGAAAACAGTTAAGTATTGTGAGAACACTAGTATTTTTTTATTAAGACTAAGAACTACTAGTCACTAATGAAAGTCTTGTATTAAGAGATTTAGCTCATCAGACATGGGGAATAATGGTGGCAGGTTTCTTAGTGCCCAAGAAATCTATGTTGGTTATCAAAATCAAAACTTTACAATGTTTTTATATCAAACAAGGACCACAGAATCAAGTTTGCAGGTGACAAGTGATATGCTGAAATAGAAAGCTGTGAAAATGAATAAATATCTATATGAATGATATGCCTATCCTGCTTTTCTTGTGTTGTGCAATGTCTTTAACACTGTCCAGTGAGGCAGTTACTGAAATGCTTTCATCTTCTGCGATTAAGCAAGCAAATAATTGTTTGAATGAATAGTAATAATATTTAAATAAATCACAAAACACTCAGTGTTACCTCTCAGCTTTATCTCCTCACTTAAATTCAGAGAAACCGTACTGTAATTTGAGAGAGATGTGGCTGTTCCTGTGTTCTTTATACTTAGGTGCTGTGGAAGTTCTCTAGTTGCTGATGATATTCTATTTAGAAAGAATTGGTCAGATTCAATTTTAGCAATAGGTAATTAAACCACGTTAATAGAAATCTTGCAAAATACCTGCTTTGTTTTTCTGTAGAAAAAGTTGTGGCCACAGATGCTCTTGCAAAGTCTTATCTTTAGTGACTCAGAGCAGTAAGAACGTAATCCATGGAGAATAAAATCCCATGCTTTACAAAATTGAAGTTACAGGGTGAACTAAAAGCAGTATACACAGTATTGTTAAACATTCATTCTCTTCTTGACTTCAGGAATACCTTACTTAAAGTTTCAATTACTAGGATTGTTGTAGATTAAATCCATTAAGATGCAGGGTTTTGTATTGGCTTCATGGAGCTGACTGCTAAACAGATATTTCAGTAGTCTATCATTAAAGTTATCATTTGTAGTGAATGGAGTACCCTTAATTCCAAAGATTTTAGGGTTTTTTGGTGGTTAAATGAGTTAAGAATTCTCTCTACTTATATTCTTTTCCTCATATGGGAGCAATCACGAATTTGCTGTTTGTCTTGAAGAATCTTGACATTATTTTTCCACACACAGAGCAAATTATCATGCAAGAATAGTAGTGCTTTTATTTTTCTTCTCTATTCTTAAATTATGTGACAAGTTGGGAGCAGTAGGAGTTCTGGCATCTTGGAACCTTCTGTGAAGTAAAGGAAATGCCAGCTTTGAAATAGCTGGAGCAGGGAAGTGTCATAGATGTCCCATACTGTTTTTCAGGCAGCAGCCTAAGCACATCAGAAGACAGGAACCTGAGCTATAGGGAAATTTATTTCAATGCAGCTGCCATAACACAGTGTTAATCTTGCTGCAATATCCAATTAACAGTTAACAAGTATAATACCTGTGATATTTGCACATTCTATTATGCACATTCTGTCCAGCCAACTACCAGTGGTTTGAGTAGAGGATCAGTATGAGAATTAGCAGAAATACATCTAAGATGATTCTCAGCTGAAATGAAGCAATACTTCTAAGCTGTTAAAATGGTTAAGGTCTAGTTTTATTTCTCTTATGTAATGCTTTAGTCTTAGTCACTCATTTTATGTTCATAGCTGATATGTGTTCTGTTTGTTCGTTTTAATAGATGTGTTTCTGACAGTCACCACTTTTACAGTAATATAGCCTTTTTACTTTCAAAAAGTGGTTTCTAAATAGTAGCCAGAACATGTCTTTCATCAGTTGGAAATCTGAGATGGACATTTGTATCCTACTTAAAGATTAGTGTTCTTAGTGAACAAAAAACTTTCTGTTGTCTGCTAGCCTTCTAATATAACGTGCTTAAAGACCTGAGATTTCCTACCAGTATTTTTCTACTCACTATCAGGGCACTGCATTTTGAAGAGCAGCCTTGCAAGCACCAGTGCCAATGATAGACTTGAAGTGTTAAAGCAGAACTTAAAACAAGTATGTTGTTTTTAAAACCATAAAATGTCATGGAAGCAAAAGAAGTTGAACAGAATCAGATTTTTTTAGTTTCCTTCCATTTTTGTTGTTAAAACCTTCTATACCAAAATATTTTTTAGCTTCTGTACATATAACTTGATGTCAAGGATTGCCCTGAAGTCACTAAGAAAATAAATGTGTAAGCTTGGATCATACTGCTGCACTTTCTTTTCTAATGTTGCTGCACCCCAAGCAGTAGTTCAGTAGTAGACAAGATAATAAAATAGCCATAAACTGATAAAACGATAATAAATCCTTTCCTATCTCAAATCAATTAGCTTTTACTGAAATTCCCTTTGAATGTATGTGGAAAACTAAAATTAGGTGTTGTGATATATTTCTATATCAGAACTTTCTATTAATTTAAAAGCAGATGAGAACTGCAAGTAGTATTTCTGACACAGTAATGACCCAAATAGTCATGACTTCAGCTCTCTCAGATTTGTATCTGAATGCTGAGTTCTTCCTTCCACTCAAGTGCTTTTCAGTTAGACTATATGAAGGAAAATAAGGAGAGAACTTGGCCCAGAGGTTTCCATTGATTTTTCACTATAACTAATGGCCTTTAATTGCTACAGAGATGTTCATTTCTGGACTATATCTGACACCTGTACTAATAGGATAAAATGTTTTTTGTGTGGTTGTACTAATCATAGAAGGAAGACAAGTTGATGCTGAGAGACCTAAGAGTGTGGGCAGAACAGTTTGAAAGAGATTTAGCACGGGCACAGGTGGCAGAAACAAGCTTACAGGAGAAATATCAGGTAAGCAACTGGGAAAGATTTTTGGAATAAGATGTTATTGTCACCATTCTGTGGCACTGCAGTATTTTATACCATCTGCAATTTGATGTATTGTACATATATGCAATTTTATGTTTTGTAGCTCAAAGAAATAAGGATTCAAATTGTGTTACTTCTTGTTGAGGAATGTTGAGGTGGAGGAATTATGACAGCTCCAACTTTGCTACATAGTGCACAGATGGTTTTCCTTGCAGAGAGCTTTTTCTAGCAGCATGAATAAGGTCTGTCCTAGTTAGAAGTGAGCATGTGTCTGTACAGTCTTTCCAGATCCTGCATTATATAGCTTAAATGGGAGGTATCGCTGAAAGCTGGGTGAGGTGACAGGTGAAGAGGACAGGGCTTAGTTTTTCATTTTTAACCCTTCTTTCAAAAGTTAATGTCTAAACCTATAGCAGAAATTTTGACCCAAATTTTTTCCTGAAACTTAACTGTTTCCTAAAAACAATCACTATCTGTCTCAACTAGCATTTAATTCATTTGCTAGTTTTTTATTCAATTACTATTTACTTTTGGACAGGGTTCAGGCCTCTGGTAACTAAAGGGAAATACCTAAGTGTTACACATACTTTGCTGGGGATTCAGATTTAAATAAAACACAATTCAACAAGGGCTATAAATACAAGCGTTAACTGATATTCCTTTATGAGTAGTATTAAAACTGCTATCAGTACAAAATTGTCATGCAGGTGCCAGTATACCATAAATATTACAGAATTTGTTTGACTCTGTATTACACTGATTTGATTTTCTCTTTGTGCAGTCATTTAAGCATTTCAGAATCCAGTATGAGATGAAAAGGAAACCTATTGAACTTGTAACTCAGTCCTTAAGGAAAGATGGTAAATTATCACTTGATCAAGCTATAGTGAAGCAAGCGTGGGACAGAGTCTCTTCCAGGGTATGTTGAAAACTATTATGTTACACACTTTTTATTAAGTATGAGAATTTTATATTATTTATAATTTTAAACCATTTGCTATCAATTTTGTTGGGCATTTGGAAACTAAATATGGACCATGTCTCCAGGGATGCTGGATTATATTGTATTTGGTTTGTGAATGTTTTCATCATCATCGTCTTTAATAGTTGCTCATGCGTAGACAGAATATGAACTTAAAGATAAGTAAAATACTTTAAGGTTTCCTTTTATTTGAAATTGTGTTAGCAGTGCACAGACATGTTGAAAGTGTTGTAGAGTGTGCACAATGCACACTTGGCATGCAATATTTTAATGAAAATTGCTAGTGACTCTAGCACTAACTAAAAATTCGAATACAACATTTTTAATTTAACTAAAGAATGTTTCTGTGCAAAAAATACTGAATGCTGTATCAACAAATGAAGCTTTAAGGCTAATTTTTACCTGATTGCAATAGCAGGAATAAATTGCAGTGTTCGTGACTGATAGTGCTTCTTTATTTAATTGAGCAAGGAAATAAGTTGAATGCTTTTGTTTTTATTTCCTAGCTGTTTGACTGGCACATACTCCTTGATAAATCTCTTCCTGCACCTTTGGGTACCATAGGTGCTTGGCTCTATAGAGCAGAGGCTGCTCTAAGAGAAGAAGTAAGCATTCAGCAAGCTCATGAGGAGACAGCAAATATTATACACCGGAAGCTTGAACAACTTAAGGTAGGTCCAGATGCATTGATTCCATGCACTCTATTTCATTATTTTGAAGACTGTAATGTTCTGTGATTATTATTCAGTCATGAGTGGTGTTCCCCAAGGTCAGTGCTGGGTCCTGTCCTCTTCAATATCTTTGTCAATGACCTGGATGAGGGCACTGAGTGCACCCTTGTTAAGTTTGCAGATAACACCAAGTTGGCTGGAAGTGTGGATCTGCCTGGGGGTAGCGAGGCCCTACAGAGGAATCTGGGCAGGCTGAATAGCTGGGCTGAAGCCGATGGGATGAGGTTCAACAAGGCTAAATTCTCAGTCCTGCACTTTGGCTACAACAACTCCAGACAAAACTATGGACTTGGGGCAGAGTGGCTGGAAGACTGCATAGAGGAAATGGTCCTGGGGGTATCGATTGATACTCAGCTAAACATGAGCTGACAGTGTGCCTGGGTGGCCAAGAAGGCCAATGGCATCCTGGCTTGGATCAGTAACAGCGTTGCCAGCAGGAACAGGGAAGTGATTATCCCCCTGTATTCAGCTCTGGTGAGGCCACACGTCAAGTACTGTGTCTAGTTTTGGGCCCCTCACTGCAAGAAAGGCATTAAAGACCTGGAGTGGGTTCAAAGAAGGGCAACGAAGGTGGTGAGGGGTCTGGAGCACAAGTCTTATGAGGAGTGGCTGAAGGAGCTGGGATTGTTCAGTCTAGAGAAGAGGAGGCTCAGGGAAGACCTTACTGCTCTCTATAACTACCTGTAGGGAGGTTGTAGTAAGCTGGAGGTTGGCCTCTTCTCTCGTGTAACAGTGATAGGACCAGAGGGAATGGCTTCAAGCTGCACCAGAGATATTCAGGCTGGATATTAGGAAATACTTCTCTGAAAGAGTGGTCAGGCACTGGAATGGGCTGCACAGGGAGGTGGTGGAGTCACCGACCCTGGAGTTGTTTAAGGAATGTTCGGTTTTTGTGCTGAAGGATATGGTTTAGTGAGTATTATTGGTGATAGCTGGATGGTTGGACAGGGTGATCTTGTAGGTCTTTTCCAACCTTGGTATTTCTATGATTCTGTGAAATCAACCAAATACTCACTGTTTGAAGGCTAGTTGGTGTCAGTCGTGTCACCTTTGTGATAGCTCAAAATGATATGTTTTTCCATGATAACTTCAGCTGTGTTATCTATATATTTTACAAGTGATGTTCAAGATTGTTTTGTGGCTACTTCCACTTTTGAGATATCACACGAACATACTAACATACTAACACATATATAATATAGTAACAATATATAACTATATAACACAATAACTAGCACAAACATACTAAGTGTGCTGTTGGTTACTGCAAGTGATATTGCTAAGATGGGAAATAATGAGAAATCACTTTTTTCACTATTGTGTTGCAAAAATAAATAGCATAAGAAGTCTCTTCTGCTGTGGTAAAGAGGAATTTTTCCAGACAATATTAAATATCATTGGCATTACTCTTTGCTGAGTATATGTTCTCTTTTAAAACCAAAATTGTGAGCTTTGTCAGTGCAATAAATATGAGAAAATTATAGGGAAAAGTCGTTGGAGAGGTGATAAAAGAAACTGGAACAGCAAATATGAAGGAAAAAAGAGAAAGAAATGGGGTATGGTAGGCTGCATTTGTTAGAGTAATGCAGTTTTGTCTCATATTGTGGTGGTGTTTTGTTGGTTTGTTTTTTCTATCATTGATGTTTTAAAACTTGTGTTTGGATGTGCATTTGATTTTTATGGGTATGGTCTTGGAATTTTTTAATGGAAATGTAACGCTTTTTAGTAAAAGTAATTCCATATAATGAAAAGCTGGTAATTTTCATGGACTTTTTGGAACAATTGTGACAGTTGTTGTGTATGCCAATTATTCTTAATTAGAACTAGCTATAGAATAGCTCTTCTAAGTGGTAGCTAATAAATTTTAACCAAAATAATGTTGAAAACTGTGTGAAAGATGTTGTTCATTGTTATCTTTCAAAGTCTATCCTTTCATAAGGCTATATTTCATTAGTTTTCTTGATAAAAGTATTTCAGGATTCATAAGACTCAACTTTCATTGGGGAAAAAAAAGCAAGTCAAATACTTCTGCTTTTACAGTGTAAATACTATACACCTTATCTTAATAAATTCATTTTAAAAAAAGCTTGTATTAAACAAGCATCAGAAGTACTGTGTTGGATGATTTCTACTTTAAAAATGACTTAACTGACTTAAGCTCGCCTGTGTCAGGGGAGTTTTTCCACGGGAAAGGGAAAGCTTCAGCATAAATTTGTATAATTATACTGGCTCCTGGAGCTTTTTTTGTCACTAGGATTTGCACTGTCGTATCCTGGTGTGTTACTGGGTAGTATCAGAAATCAAAAATTCTTTTCAGTCACTGTTTGGCAGAAAGTTTTTCAATTTTTTGTTATGTGTTTGTTCAGATAACATCATCACCTTCCCTATATCTTTGTCTTATCTAATAATGAGTTATTTGATTGAATTTTATACCTTATGGTCCATTTGATACTAACACAAAAAGTACCAGCTTGCTTAGACAAACCTTTGGGGAATTAAGCAAGAATTTAAGATTTTAGTTAATTCCACCAAGATTGAGAAATTCAGGACAATGTGCTCTTTGTGGGTTAATTTGCACTGCAGGATTTCGCTTGGTGAGTACGTTGTATAAAAGGCTTTTTGACATTAGATAGAACAGTTGTTTTATTTTTACTCTTACCTATTAGGAGAATCCCTCTTCATTGGGCAGGATCTCAAATTCAGTTAAGTGATACCTGTTCCAAGTCATTCCTTCATGTGAGCGTATGTTAGTCACAGGATATCCTCAGTGGAGTTTTCCCCATGGTAATACCAGCCCACCACCTGCATCTGAGAAAGCCTGATTCATTTCTTTCACCATGAGGTCTTGGCTGAAGTGGAAAACAGTGAAAACATTGGTGGGCCACTAAATGTGATTATTTGGTGGGCAGAGCCAAGAGATGTGATCGATATGAGACCATAAACTTTGTTCCCTGAAGTGAGAAGGGGGCAACCTTGTATGATTCCCTTCTGCTCACAGGTTTCTGAGCACTCTGAGCCAGAAGCTGTCTGTTTGCAGCAAAATATCCATTATTTTGTGTCCTCTTGGCCACTAGGCACTTTGCGTTTTTGTTACCGTATCTCTGCAAAGACTACTGCCAGTCATTCATTTTAATATGTAATCTCCAGGAGGCTGTTTGAAGCGGTGTTGCTTAGTTACAGTTGAAATGTGCTCTGCTGTAAGGTTTTTGCTGGTACAATTCTTATCACAGGAATACTGGTCGAGTACCACATTCTGCCTTCATTTGTGTAATATATAGAGAGCAATCCTGAAATCCTTTGAGGCTGAGAGTGAGAAGTTCACTGAATATTGAATACATAATTACATAAGGACCTCTGGATTCTGTCTGTATATACAGATTAGTTGCTGAAAATTTGAATCAATACTTAACAAAGGTTAGTATCGGCTGTAAGGATGTAAACAGTAAATTTAGAATGATTGTACAATGGTGGTATTAGAGTATTTACAAACTGCGTTTTGGGCATTTTTTTAAAAATACAATTAAGATTTCTTCTTTTCTTAAACCATTGCAGTGTGCTCTCTGCTTTAAAATCTTTCATAGTTGTGAGAAATGGCTTTAACAGAGGCATTCCCTGTGTAAATGTTCAACCTAATGTAAATGATTTTTGGTAGGCATACCGTTGCATGCAAATGTGAGAGCACGATCAAATAGTTAACTACATTGAGTCATCAGTACAGGCTTCAAAATGTGCTTATTAGATAGCCTACTGTGAGCCTTTTCTCTGTCTCTCTCTCTCAATCTCTTCCCCTACCCTTTTTCTCTCACTCCGTCTCTCTCTCTTTAAAATCAGGATCTATTGAAAAACATAGAAGGTCACAAAAAGACATTCCATGAGATCCACGGGGCAAGGTCTGTTAATGGAGTGCCTGTTCCATCTGACCAATTAGAGGATATGGCAGAGAGGTAAGGCTTTCAACCCAAAATGAAAATCCTCTGTGGATGAAAAGGAACCTGTTTGATTTTTAACCTGTTCGTGTACAAATTGCTTTCTAATAATGTTTCTTAATGGCAAGCACGTAAATGTTGGAGGGAAAACCTTCCCTGAATGTAAATGAAAATTTGTTGAAAAGCCTTGTACGTTAATGATTGGTGAGAATCAATATAAGCTTTGTGTTTTAGGGAGAAATACCTTTTTTTAACATCAATATTGTGATTATTTGCCCATGAAAGAAATGTTATGTAACAACAGTCAGAATGAATTTAAGAAAAATGACTTTGCAAAACTTAGTAATGTAAACTGATTATTTTTATGAATAAACGGGATTATAATTTATTTGCTATTCAATAATAATTATCAGAATGATCATCTAACATAATGTTGATAAGCTTAATTAGGTGAAAGACTAGAGAAATATCTGAACTGTAAATAAAGCTTTCAGGAAAAACTGAAAGGGGGGAAAAAAGAGTAGGGGTGAAGGAAGAAAAAATTATTGATGTGTTTTACTATAGTATGATTCATTTTCTAGGTTTAATTTTGTTGTCTCTTCGTCTGAGCTCCATCTGTTGAAAATGGAGTTCCTGGAACTGAAGTACCGTCTACTGTCACTCTTAGTCCTTGCAGAATCAAAGTTAAAATCATGGATTATTAAATACGGAAGAAGAGACTCAGTGGAACTACTTCTGCAAAATTACATAGTAAGTTGGAGTTGTCATCTCTTTGTCACTATTTCTGGAATATTCTCATCTGAGACTGTTAGAATTTAATAAAAACTGAAAGACAAATGAGACTTGTCAGTCAAAACCTTTAACTGCATTTATATAGAGTATCTTAGCAGTGTTTCTTTAATCCCCTGGAGGAAAATGTTAAAAATCAATATGCTGTAGTTTACCCTACCTCCTCAGGAAAAGAAATAATGTCTCAACTGCTAACCATGTCTGACCATTAGCTTACTAAAAATATCTGGAATTTCTAAATCCTAGACTTTTACTTGTTTAAGATAATAGTTTCTGAGAATTCAGTTTCTTGTTCTACGTCTGCATAGATGCACTTTATTGTGGCTATATGTGAATTAAGTGCAGAAATAGAAGGGGTTCTTGGGGCACAGTCCTCCACAGTTCACATATTATTAAGGTCCTCCAAATGAGGAGGAAAAAAAATGTAATGCTGGCTTCACGTATTTGTTGAATGTACTATATTTGCTGGGGAATTATTTTCTTTTAAGGCATGGTTTTTCTACTTATCCACTTACATTATTTCTCCTCTTCAAAGAAATTGTTCCAACTTTGCATCATCCATACATCACATTAAGGTACAGAGGCTATTGACTTACAAACACTCACTGATGTTTCCATTTAGTCATATGCTGCTGTGTCTTGTGAAAATCTTGCTTGCATTGTCAAACGTCTAGTAGGATGGTACCATCACTTTACATTAGGATATGAGGGACTATTTCAAAAGTAGGACTGGGATAAATATTATTCCTCTCTTACATGATCCATATGATGAAAATTACACAGGAGAATTCAGTTTGGAAAGAATTTGTACACTTATACAAGTGTTCAGAGACAGGACACTGTAGAGAAAATTACTGATGCCCATATATCCTGCTGGTTTTCATTGCATTAGAAGCAAACTTGAAACTCTAAGTTCCTCACACAAAGTGAGAGCTGAAGGCTATTGATACTTTTTCCTTGCTATGTCTAAGCTTTAGCAGTTAGAGATTCAAATGTTGCAGGAATTAAGCCTAGTTTTAAATCTGCGAAGCTCAGGGTAAACATTTACAATAGAAAATTTGCTAGAGAGTTTTGCAATAGCTAGGTGTTACGGTCCGTTTGTATGCTTTACAAGGTTGTCTCAGAGACTGCTAAATGCTGTCTAGAAATAATGCAAGAGTAGATATCTTAATTTTTGAATTATTTTATCTTGATTTCTTATTATATTTAGCTTTAAAATTAACATTAAGTGGTTAATTTGCATGTTATTTCATGATTACCACAGCTATTTCTATGCTCTCTGACCACTAATATTGAGCTGGTTATTAGAGAAAAGAAAATGCTTCCTTTTGTCATTTATGAAATTGTGTGACATCAAAAATGAGGAAAGTGAGACAAAAAGATAGAGCTCAGTTTCATTCCTGGTGACCTTACTTTATATTTCCTTCTAAGCGTCCAATGATGGAAAAATATTTTCTTTGGCAGTCCAGCCAAGTTTCTAGGAGCAGGAGCTGAATGTTTCTTTTCTGTTTAATTAGGAGTCTTAACTAGGAAAGCTGTAATCAGTACCTTCGGTGATTATATTAGCAGGAAATTAAAAAACCAAAAAACGATAAAAAAGAGTATGTTTGTCTGCCAGAGCTATATTAGCATTCTAAGAGCAATGGTAGTTAGGTTCTGAATTATAACACATGGCCAGTAAGTATCTGTGTACTGTAGTTAAAAATAAAATTGTTGCTTGCTAATTTATTCCATCTTTTCAGTTATGTGTCATATACCAGAAATAAAGGTCAGTACAAATTGTACATCATCAAACTGAATAATATATTGTACCAAAGTCTCAGCTGCAATGGTGATACTGGATACAGAAATCAATGGCTTTTAACCCATAGCACTGTTTTTTGACATCACTGTATTAATACATTTTTTGGCAATATATGCTGTATAGATTTGGGAATATCTGAATATTTTTTAAGGGACCTTGACAGATGGGAGAAATTTACTCAGTAAATTTACATGTTTCGTTTTTGAATATATTTGTAGTTGCACTTGTGATCAGTATCATATAAACAGTTTGGTACAATCTTTTCATATGAAGAGATTTTGAATCAGGATGAAGTGTCTGTGTATTGGTTTAATAAAAGTAAAAATAAAAAAAAAGTCAAATTTTGTCAAATGTCCGTGGTAGAGGTTATAGTTCTTTGTATTTGACAAGGTTCGGTTTTATTATTTTTAAAACTGTTTATCATGTTTACATAATGTGGGTTGATGAACACAAGATCTAACTTTCCTTTTCAAAATACACTGACCTTAGAAAATTTTTGTTAAACATTGAAACTTTAGTACTGTTAAAAACCTCGTATTACCAAACTTACAGCTGTATAAATAAGATTGTCTATTTTGACATTTCTGAACTTGTATGTACATAATGGAAATGCATTTGCCTTAGATGTGTAGATCTGCAGCTGGAGGCATGGCATGTAGTATAGGTTATAAAATCACTCCAAAACTCTAGCTAAGTACCTTAGGGAGGGCAGTGTAAAAGTCCTGTAAAAAGGGATTCTTTTTCTCCCCCTTTTTTTGAGTGATAATGGAAGATACAGTATAATATAATTTTGTCTTACATAGGTGTATAATTATACAGGGCATTTGAAGAAGAAACATTATGACAGATTAAAAAATCAATGCCATTTGGCATCAATGATAAAAAGGTATAAATGATAAAGAGAGAGAACTTTGTGGCCACAATATTTCCATATAAATTATTCATTATTCTGTACCATATTGCATAGTGGAAACACCACTCCTAAAGGAGAAGTGTTTTGCACTTCAGAAAGCAGCATCTTTTCTTCATTGTTTCCTTAATCTTATTTTTACCACTTGCAGTGATAGCTGAAGCAAACTGAAGAATAAGTCACGTGCATTTCATCTCTTTAAAACAAAATCCAGGAAGTTTTTAAGCATTTAGCAGTTTTCTTGTGTGTTTTTTGTTTTGTTTTGGTTTTTTTTGGTGGGAGCCTTCTGTAAGGGAGGAAATTTAAATTATTTTTTCATTGATCATATAACTTTTAATTGTTCAGTTTCTGCATGTTCCATGTATAATATTCTAGGTATTTCAGTAATTCAAACACACTGATAATATATTAAATATTCTTTCCATAGGCAAAGTAAATAAACTCAATTTGTGAGGGGAAACACTACTGTACTATTAATTTGAAAAGATGAAATTTTAAAATTTCATAAATAAATGAAATAAAAGAAATAAGTTAAAAGCTGTCATTGCTCTCCTGGTGTAATTTCAGAGGATGTGTTCTAACATTCATATTTATTTTCTCTATTGTAATATGTCTTTTTCAGTCTGTTATTGAAAACAGTAAGTTCTTTGAGCAATACGAGGTTACATACCAGATCTTGAAAAGAGCAGCTGAAATGTATGCCAAAGCAAATGGCTCAGGTAAATGCCTGCGTTTCTATTGTTGTGGGGATGATATTTTATCTCTTTAGACATAGATATCTCCTTATAAAAAAAAAAAAAATCATCTAATGCTTGTTTATTCCATGCAGTAGAGCTGTATAGCAACTGGAATCCACCTGAAAGTCTACAGGTTGTGATAGCAATTTTGCATTTTCTCTAGCATAAGGCTAACTGGTACAGAGCAGCCCGTTACTTTTTAAGTTCCTTAATGTTCAGAAGGTGGTGATCATACTTTCTGCTGGTCCGTTCTAACTTCTGAATTGTTGATCTGTGCCCAGTAGTGTGTCAGTGAACCAATTAGTGGCATGTTTCAGTGGTTGGGGCACTCCCCACCTTTGCTTAATTCACTAAGAAAGAAACGTCAAATGAGCTGGTCCCAGGGTTGTTGTGGTAACAAAAGTATCTCCTAACTGATTTATGTTTCTTCATTAATTGTGAAAGATTATAAGGGGAACCCAAATGACAGTTGTATTGGATATACATGAGACAAATGTGCAGCTAATTCAGCAGATACCTCCAGTAATTCCTGAACAGCACTGCTGCACTGTGGGAGAATGCAGAAGTGCAATATTTGACCAAGATAGTTACAGACATGAGTTCACTTTAATCTCCACTGAGATAATTACACTGCAATGTCTGTGGAAGACTGCTGCAGCTTCCAGAATGATTAGCAGACTTGTGGAGGAAATGGATATCTTTTCTGTTGAGAAATTTAAGTCAATGATTAAGCTCAAGTTTTACATAATTGACAAGATATTCTTAAAAATAATGAAAATTAATAGATTTATTCAATAATATGAAAAAATCTAAAAGCAAATTATTTTCCAAAGGGTAAGTAAACGCTTACATGAAATCAGAAACAGTGCAAAATAGAGTTCACCTTAGCTGAAAGCTAATTTTTCAGTATTCTGCACATATGAAGACTTATGAAGTCTCAAGATTTACTTGGGTTCTTTTCCTTACCTCTATTTCTTCTTTCTGGAGTAAGGACTACAGTGGTGAAAATATTAAAAAGTAAATGACAAAAAAAATTCACAGTTTGTTTTAAAGATGTTGGAAAGCCAATTTAATTCAGTGCTCTTGCATGCAGACATAGTTTGTATGCTACATGCTTCTACTTTCTTGTAAAGAAAATTTTTGATGTCTTTTGCTACAGATTAGAAACAAACACTAAACAGAGTATGCAGTGTTACTGTTTTAATCAACACGGTCCCAATGTTGTTGTGATAGCAAAAGTTTTGTATATTTTTGCATACTTACCTTGTGTGCTTCTACCATTTTGTGTACTTTCCCCAATCTTTAAGGTGAATGCTTAATTTCTCAGAAATAACTGCAGTAAATTTGAACTGTGAACAGAGTGTGTAATAACTCTTCTGAAATAGCAGTTTTAGTCAAATACAATTGTCTGATGAGACTAGATAAGCGTAGCATAACATGAAGTATCACAGAAATAATTATGAACATCAATAATGTCTTTCCTGTATCTTAGTGGAAGAAGTTGAGAGTGTGATGAAATTCATGAGTGAAACAACAGCACAGTGGAGGAACCTCTCGGTAGAGGTGAGAAGTGTAAGAAGTATGTTGGAAGAAGTAATTGCTAACTGGGACAGGTACAGCAGCACTGTGGCAGGTCTGCAAGCCTGGTTGGAGGATGCTGAAAAAATGCTTAATCAGACTGAACAGTCTAAAAAGGTATGAACTAATTCCAAATATATAATAAGACTTTTGTAAAATTTGAAATATGGAATGTGCTTTTGCATTTCCTTAGCTTATTTTACAAAATGTCATTCAAGAGGGAGATGTTCATGATGGCAAATTTTAGTGGGTACATTGATAGATAAATCCTTATTGCACTACTCAGAATATTTTTCAGTTTCTGGCACACTATACTGATAATCAGTTTCTCAATGTTTACTTGTATAGCACACACACACACACACACACATAAGAACAGATTAGTCTGAGAAGCTACTTTTAATGTTAACGATATATGAAGAGTTTCTAAAAGCTGTGTTGAAAACCTTTAGACACGAAAGTGTTATTCTTCACAGAATGCTAATATATTAAATATATTCTATTGCCTCAAAATTGTTAACAGTTATGAAGAGGTAATATAAACCACCTGTAGACTGAGATACATATGTTATTTCTATTATTAATGTTGAATCTAGAATATGAATAATGGAATAATGTTCACTTAGTTCCAAGGATAATTTTGATTAGCAGATTTAACTCTTGTTTATTAAAACAGTACTTATGGGTTTGTATGGTTATACAACTGTCATTGCCAAGTGTCTCGAGTTCCAAGTGAAAGACGGTAACTTCTCCTTGCTATATGGCAAACTTTTTAAACGTTTTCAAATATTTGTTCTGTAAAACTACAAATACATCAGTAGTCACAGAATTGTAGGGGTTGGAAGGTACCTCTGGAGAGCAATTAGTCCAACCCCTCACTAAAGCAGTTTCCCTAGAGTATGGTAGAGTAAGTAATATTATATAAAGATTTAATTGGTGTTTATTTGAAACCTTTACCTGCATTACTAAACACCAGCATATTCTGTCCCAGGCATAGAACTTATACTTTTCATCTTCTATCCATTGTCTCTGTATTATTTCAAGTAAGTACTCTTGTTCTTTTTGCAAAAGAAAGTGATTTCTTAACTTTGTCATTGGGTTCTCTGTTTTATTATGAACCTGTGTCACCCAAAAATTGGAAAAAAAAATCAGTATGCAGTAGAATTTTTCTCCTGTAAAGTAGTTAAAATTTAACAGCAATGTATTGATAAACAAGCCAATTCTTCTACAACTTTTTTGTTTACTTGTGATGCCTCTTTAGCACTTCTAGTCACAATTCCCTCATAACGTGCACCTCTCTTAACCTACATCTGAAGAAAGAAGAGACACAGAACTGTCGCTGTCAGATCAGGAGTCTTGTATTTTTAGAGTAGATTAAGAGCCATTAATAAAACAGTTCAGTGCCCCTTCATTGGTCTTGAGGACTAAGTGGACTTGTACAGCTTGCATCCTTTTGGCTATTCTATTTTTCTTCCTAAAGAAGGTGGCTTCATTGATTTAGTCCACTAGCAACAGTAATTGCCCTGTGTGCTACACTGAATTGTGTGCTGTCTGGGAGAAGGGCAGCTGCCAAAATGATGTTAGAGAACATATGAACCATTAAATAACTCAGACAATCAGGAGAGAGTGATTGAATCCTGCTCAGTTTACTGATATAGCTGTGGCAACGGTGCCTGGAGATGCTTTTCTTAGGAACAACTGCCCATCCTCCTGGAGAGCAAAAAGAAAGGGATGCAGGGAGGAAGTTTGTCTTCTCTGTCAACTCATGAGTGTGTGCTTGCCTACAAGGTGTAGGCAAGCATTTGGCATAGTGGGTGGATTATTTAGGCTGTCTCAGTGGAGTTGGGGGGGGGGGGGGGGGGAAATCAGTGACAGTCTTGTTTTTTCCTTCTCCTCTCATCTGCTCTGAAACAGAAAGAAGCAGTGGTGAAAAATTAATCTTAGATCAGAAACTGGATGAATACAAGTGATTTCAGTTACAAACCAAATCCTTTCTCTTAAGGAAGATTTTCACCAGTTCAGTTAAAGCTACTCACTACAGTAAAACAAGCTATGAGTATACCAATGGCAATTTTTAATCCGGTAGACTGTGCTCAAATATTATAAAATTTTATTATGGTAAATCCATTTGTAAGCCATAATTTTGTAAGTTTCATAAGCCAATATGGCTTCAGAGACTAACTGTTCAAAGAGCTTTATCAAGCCATTAGCTGGTGATTAAATTTTAGTTTAATGATTTAAGGTAAACACTATTTGCAAAGGTTTAGGAAACCTTTCATTTTCTTCAGGATTTCTTCAGGCACTTACCCCATTGGATCCAACAGCACACAGCCATGAATGATGCTGGTAATTTTCTGATTGAAACATGTGATGAGACCATTTCCAGAGACCTTAAACAGCAACTTCTGTTACTAAATGGAAGATGGAGAGAATTGTTTATGCAAGTGAAGCAAGTATGTGTTTTTGCTGTTGTTATTTTAAATACTTATATTTATTTTGATATTTCCATGTCAAGAAGACAGTTTGCCTCACTAGCAGGACTATAGAGCAACTTACTAAAGTGCCTGCTTATACTTATTTATAATTGAAACCTTGACAGGACTTAATTGCTATTGGGACATTTGCTTTGTTTATATTTTTGATTATACAGTTTTTCAATTTTCCTTTTATACATTTACAGCTAATATAGTCTGTATTTTATTTTTGCAGTCTCAATAAAGTGAATATTATTTATTCATAACTTCTAATTTCTTTAAGAATATAATGTTTTACATGCTAATTCTTACTGTAAGCTTTGTAAAACTGGGTAGCTAAAATGGTGAACACAATATTGCTCTTTAATTGCAGTTATGTTCAGTTACTGTACTGTAACCGTAAGTAGGTGCAATGCAAGCTAGCTAAGTGTTTCCCAAATCAGTCAGACATTATGTCAGTCTCATGCAACAGGAAGCACTAATAATAAGTGAAACAAGCAAACAACAACAACAAAGCAAAGACTTATCTCCTAGAAGACATTCAACACATTGGAAATGTATTTTTGTCTTTAAAAAGCAGAGACAAGATAGGGTTATGCAGAACTATTTCACACCCTGTAAGCACATAAGAAAATATAATTACTAATTATCCATATATATCCAACAGTGTTTTCCCTTTTCAATGGCTTTTAATCAGCAATTGCTTATTTGAAGATGTTGAACCTGTTTTCTGTCTTATTTTAGTCAAATTAAATGGAAATACAAATAATGACTGCCCTTGTTGTTTTTTTATTGTAACTTGTCCAAACTAGATGACTCTCAAGATAATTATTTTTTGCTTTTGATTCACTGTGGAAACTATAGTGTCCAGAAAAATGCATTTCTTGCCCCACATAGAGGGGGAGCAAGATTTTGAAAAATCAGCAAAAACATTAGCACACAAAAAATCTAGAAAAGCTGATGGAGGGAAATGCCTGTAAAATCTACTCTTGTGGATCTTTCAAAATTCCAATTGCAAGTGATGAGGAGTTAACTGATATGTTGATTCTAGGCTAGAAACAAATGACAAGAGTTCTTTGAACGATCCATTTAGAAGGCCTAAACACTTGTATGAATGTCGTTCTTTTAATTATCAGCACTACTGAAAATAACCTTAGTTTAGAAGATTAGTTTCTGTTATTTTACGTTTTATTGAATAGAATTTTTCTAGTAAAAAAATTGCTCTGAAAACATGCTAATTCCCTCAAGGAATTGCTTAGTTGCCACATTTGGGTTTATTGTTGTTTTTTGTTTTGTTTCGGGTTTTTTTTTGTTTGTTTTTTTGCTATAAATTTTCACAGTATGCTCGGGCAGATGAATTGGACAAGATGCAGAAAGATTACCTGGACGGCGTGGCTAATTTGACAGCTTTTGTTGATGAAAGTAATAGAAAATTTTCAGCACCCGTAGAAGTGTCCTTCTTAGATGTGAAGATGTTTGTACAAGATCTAGAAGTAAGTTTTTTCCTTCCATCTGTTCTTTCTCTTTCATAAGAGCAAAATGTTAATTCTAAAGGTTAAACAAAATTATTTTCGGGTACGTTTTTAATATTACTTTTTTTCACTCATTGTATTCTTGAATAATTTATCTTATAGTTAACTTAAAGCCTTATTTTATGGCTGACATTTCTAGAGCATATTTCCAAAACTCTTTCCAACTGGATATTGGTTTATGTTTAATTTCAGTTCACATCTTTGTGAGCTGACCAATTGTGTACCATCATAATATCGTGACAATTTTCATTTGAAATATTTGAAACATTGTCCAATCTTCACAGTCAACCATGACAAAAATTGGAATATATCTCTTACGTTTCAGTGAATGCATAAATGACATTGCTGATTTTTTTTTTTGTTAATTTTATTTTTACAAAATATTTGTTACAGAATATTAAGCAGAAGTTGCCTGCCATGGAAGCTCAGTACAAAATGGTTGCAAGAACAGCACAACTGGTTATGAAAGAAGTTTCCCAAGAAGAAATAAACGAAATGCTTGCAACTTTGACAAAGATGAAAGAGCAACTAAGCAAGGTTGCAGAATACTTTTTGTTTTTACAGACATTAGACTAATTAAACCAGTAACCACTAAGCTCCAATACAAAAAAAAAGAAAGAGATGAATAAAATCTAACTGAGAAATATTTATGGTAACAATTGAGTTAATTCAGATGTAGAAGATGCTATTACTTCTACATTTCAAGATTGTTATCCTTAAATGGATTCTTTAATTAACATATTATTTATACTGACCTTAAAAGAAACAAGTAGCAACTGTATTAGTTTACATGCTGATAAAGTTGCTGTTTAGTGAAATTTACTGCCTTCTTAATAATTATTTTTCTTTAAAATGTCAAATAGGTCAAGGAGAATTCCTGTGCCCTACTGTATGAATGTCAGCATCTGCTGTCCCCACTTGAAGAACAGGAGAAACAAATCACGAATTTCTATGAATCTCTTGAAAAGGTCAATGAAATAATTTCTATCTTGGATCCTGAAGCACAGCCTACAACTGTTCTGAAGCAAAAAGCTCAAGTAAGTTTAGAAAGATATTCACTTTAGAAAAAGCTTTGCTTTCTCTAAGTATTCACAACTTGATTTCTAGATATATATATATATATATTTTTTTAATGGGAAGCAGAAGTTTATTAAAAAAAAAAAAGCCAATAGATTTAATTTGGTGTGTTATTTATATGTGCATTAAATGTCTTATTTCCCAACGACTTCAAGAGTTCGTATTATTTAAAAAAAAATCTGGTGAGCTTCACTGTTTAATCTTTCCTTCTACATACAAACACCATGTTACTGACATATCCAATCTGCGGTTTACTAAGTATCTTGCAAGTCCTCCTTTCCTCTACTTCTGAAAGTTGCCCAAACCCAGAATGCTGTGATAAAATTGTTTCCTCTGCAGTTAGTTAACATCAAATAACTGAAATCTACTCCACCCTATGAAGGATACTGACTTCTGCTGAACAGATTAAACAATTTTTTCTTTTTTTCAGATTGTATAAATTCATGTGTTTTTCCTTTTTTTTTTTCCCTGAGTCTAATTCTTATTACTCAGTGCTACTTGTAATAAAATTTTAAATCCAATAAGTGACTGGAAAGATTAATTTGTTGAAAGGGAAGGTTAATCTGCTGTTAAGATTTGGCATTCTTATGTCCATTTTTACTATAGTCAACTTAGACTTGCACAGTAAATCAAACATCCCATAAAAGTAGTCACATACGTATGTAATGACCTGCATTCTCTGAAAGCTGTCCCAATGGCTTTGGTACATGTCTATGTACTTATTTTTTTTAACAGATATAAATCTATTTATGCGTGGAACTCTGCAGTTATGTCCTGTGTTATTCCAGTGAACATTTTTGTAAATTTTTTTTTTTTTTTTTTTTTTTTTTGGTGCTTTGGCTTTGTCCCTTTTTTTCTTAGTGTTAAAAAAAATCTTCCAGTTATTTTGCCAAACTTTTCTCTCCTTTGTTCCTGGCCAGGGTGGATATATGTTTCTTTCTTTCAGGATTTGGTAGCTTATCAAGAAAACTGCAAGAAAGCTTTGTCCCTCATTGAGAGAAATAGTCAGAATATTCTGCAGTGTGTGGCTTCTAGTGAAGTGGTAAAGCATTTCCATCACTCAACGTTTCAGAAGAAAGTTACACAAGTTCAGATTACTTTTCAGGTAATTACATTTTGCTGCATATTTTTGAAGCCTTATTCATATGCAACTGATGCATCTTCCCGCATCAATATTTCATTGCTCTGTAGCTCTGTTGTTACCAAGTTGTCGGGGGGCTGAGTGTCGTCTTCCACCCATGAGATCCTACACCATTTTTTATTTCCCCTGACTTTCTTGCCTTGACTGATTACTTCCCTTTATATTCATATACATTCCCTTTACCCAAAGCATGCAAGACAAAGTCTGGCTGTTGCTGTTACTTCTCTGGCACTTTGTGTTTTCTCAGAAAATGCAATAGATTCTGAAGATGAAATTGCAAATACTCATTTTCTAACGTCAGAAATGCATAGAATGGTCTGGGGTCCCCTTTGCCTTTAGATTTGTATTTTGTTACTAGTAATACTGATATTTTAAGGGCTAATTAGACCCAGTCCAGAGTGATCCTCACTAATGTCTTGGGTTCAGATCTCCAGATGTAGGGTTCTATATGAATGTTCAGCTAAAGAAAATTATCTGTGTCAGTAAGGAGTTACCCTGAGATAATTTATGTTGCATTAATTAATTAAAATTTATGTTGCATTTTGGGGGCTCTCATTAAAGATTCACAATTTTTTACTTATACTTACTTATACTTACTTTACTAATTTAGAAATTATTTAAATTATATTTATGTTTACAGAGGTGGATACAGTTGTGCTTTCAGAAATTAACTGTGTTAAACATTAATAATTCTGGTTCTGTAAGGATGAACCATGATTTCTCTCTTAGCATACACATACATAAAAATGTATGAATTCAGAAACTGGCTTTTACTCACATAAAAACTGCATTCTTACATGATTCTAATATTATAAACAAAGTTATCGGTAACTTTTGAAAAGTCTTAACAAAATATTTAAATTGACAGCTAAGGATTTGATTAGCTCGCTGGGTAAAACTGTTACAATTTCTAACACTGGGATGAAAAATTGGTGAGAAAATTGGTCTCTGGTTGGTACAAAGTTCTGGATTTATCTTGGTGCAGCTGAACCAGTGAATGGTTTGTTTCTTCTGTTGAATTTTATTACTCGATTCACTAATGCAATGTAACTAAGTTTTCAAAACAGGAAGAGTAGGAATTAAATCACAAAGCTTTTCTGTCTGCATTAAGCAGCTTTTTATCTGGATGCACATGTGGACTACTAGTATGATTACTGTAAACTTCCTCCAGATCAGAAGTTCTGCAGTGTGGAAGTGTTTGGACCTGTAGGTTAAACCATCTTTATTCTTTCCCTTTGCTTTTCCCTCCTTTCAAGCAGAGGTTGATGCAGAAGAGTGTAGTGTGCTGCCAGGAAAAGTGCAATGACAAATGTTTAAATGTTTGAAAGAAATTGACATTTACACTTCACATTTAAGGGAGAAATGCTAGCCAAATGGTATATGCATTTTGAAAGTATCACACATCAGATAGCAGTGTCTCCATCAGATAGCTACCCATTTTATTAGAATTGAAGATAATATGAACCTTTGTGTAGGTAGTAGAGTTGGAAATATGCAGGCGTGAAGGGGGCAAGAGAAACATTTCTGAATGGATTGTATCAGCAAAAGTGGCACCAAGTAAATGCATTTTCATCGCAAGACAGTAAATAGCAATGAGAGAGAGTCCATTCATTTTCTTTTCTTATAACTCAGAATATGGTCAGGAAAGCTGGTGACTGGAGGAAAAACATAGAAGTAAATAGCCGTTTGATGAAGAAATTTGAGGAGTCTAGAGCAGAACTGGAGAAAGTAATACAGATTGCCAATTGTTGCTTAAAAGAAAAAGGAAATCCTGAAGAGCTTCTCAGAAAGCATAGCGTGAGTAAATTCTCTGATTTTTCTATGACAATTTTTAAGTGCAGAAAGACTACTTTATTTTAAAACTGTCATGGGTTTCTTCCATGTGTTGAAATAATGCAGTTCAGATCAAACTAATACTAAGATGGAAAAAGTTAAAAAATAAAAATAAAATAATAATCACTCTTATTGATGAATATAAGTAACTAGAAAGTGCAGAATGCAGAACCTCTTAGAGGTAGGGGTTGATTCTGAAGAACTATTTGGAGTGAGAATGCTAGTTACATTTTGACCAACTCACACATCAGCTGATGAGTTTTCAGATGAATTAATATTTATGTCTGTATTATAACTATTACTTAAGCAAGTGACTTTAAAACCTAATTCCTTAAAACCCTATACCAATGTACTATCTAGGCATCCCAGAATTCATTATTTTTCTGGATTATAGATAGCTAGAAGTTTTCCATAGCTCAAATTCCACTTCATTTGTATAGCAGAAATAAATTTGAAACTTATGGAGTATGTTAGGGAACTTCGTGCTAGCAGGTATCAGTAACCAGCTTCATCTTCTCACCTGTCCACCTTCAATTCAAACTCAGGAATTTTTTAACCAGTTGGACCAGAGAGTCCTAAATGCCTTCCTGAAAGCTTGTGATGAACTTACTGACATCCTTCCTGAACAAGAGCAACACAGCCTGCAGGAAGCTGTGAGGAAACTCCATAGGCAGTGGAAGGTGAGTGACACTGAACAATGTCTCTGGAAGTTCTAAATCTTGACTTGAGAAAGCTTCCACATGACTTTTACAATGAATATATTGTAAGGAAGAAGTTTTTTTACATTTTTTACATTTTTTGGCTTCTTATACAATTATATTAAAAAAGTGCTTTTCAAAATCAGCTACAACTACATTTGCAAACACCAACTGCCAGATCAAGTGGCCAGAAGTTGTCTTCTGTATGCAGGCAATGATAACTGTGCTGAAAAACTTTGCTGAGCATAGATTTCTTTAAGCTGTTCTTTAAGCTGATATAGGACTGCAGTTATTTTCCCAACCTTAGGAAATTTGCAAAAAAGCAAATTTGTGAGAGATCAATCCATCAGTTTAAATAGTGTCATCTGCCAAAAGCTCTAAGAACAGAATAAGTATTGCCCATAAGCTATGGATTTTGTTTGCCTGCTACAGCATGTTGCAGGTCAAAGTTGGAGTAATGGATGAATGGTTTCTCGCTGGAACACTAACAATAACCTCTGGAAGCAGGTGTGAATACAGATTCACTATTATTGTTTGCTTTATTGTTTTTATACTGGAAATACTTGAAGTATCTTGCCAAGGATCAAGATGTCTCTGAGACACGTCTTATGTACATATATATACATATTCTGGGTCCCAGAAACATGCATTTATCATATTTATAAGAATTAGATATTGGTAATAGGATTATTTAATTTTCTTAAATGAATACTGAGAAAATCCTCTATGTTCATTCATATATATGCTTTGTTTTCTATATCAGGTGTTAATAGATAATTTAACCATATTAACTTCACACTGAAGTTAATGTTTTATCTCTGTGCTTATTTATTACTCCTGTGGGAATGTAGGATCTTCAAATGGAAGCCCCATATCATCTGATCCATTTGAAGATTGAAGTGCAGAAAATTAAGCTCCTGGTCACAGTGGAGGAGTGCAAAGCTGAACTAGCTCGACAGAATAAGGTGCTCACCAGAGAAGGCAAAGAAAGGATGATTGAAGACCACAAGGTATGAATTATATGCCAGAAAGTGTGTATTCATAGAAATACATCTGTATGTAAGCGATAAACAGAAGGTCTAGCCATCAGACACTCTACGCACCACAAAATTAGATCATTTGAGCCTTCAACAAAAAGTTTCACTTGGAATTGATCCTTTCATGCTAATACCTAGGAGCTCAGTTAAGAGCATGTATGACATAGGACCTTAGTATAGCCTAGAGCACAATGTAGATAGCTTTATGAATTCTGCCAATTTATATTCTTGCTGAATTTTCTGCTTTGTCTCCCATCAGTTGTTCTTTGGTGACAAGGGATCTTACCATCTCTGTGAGAAAAGATTACAACGGATTGAAGAACTGTGCCATAAACTTCCAGTTTCTGATCCAGTGAGGGCTACGTTGGAAAGTAGCCAACGAATCCTGAAGGAGCTCAAATCTCAGATAGACAGTACATACACAAAACTAACAGAGCATTCAGACATCTGGAAGAGCTATACAAACAGGTGTCAGTCCAATTCCTAGATGGTTCTGGTAGTGTCTTACGTGTGATCACACCTCTAAATGTCATTATAGATTCACATAAAGAATGATCAATACAGTGTTGTTAACTTCAAGTTACCTATAACTATACTTAATGTAGTGATTACACATATTATGGTGGGTTTTTTGAGGGCTTTATAATTATTGTCATAAATTTAAAAGTTACCATTTAGCAGTGTCCATTTTTTGTCTAATTTTTTCATTGCTTTGAATTAAATGATGTTTTATTTCAGATTTTCTGAATTGGCAAATTGGATTTCATCTACAGAAAGAGAGCTAAAGAGGATAAAGGAAAGTGTCAATGATACTGCTAAATATGAGCAATTTAAATCATCTGTTGGGGTGAGACATTGGCTTATATTCTAACAAAGCTACTGTCATTGAAACTGTGACTGGATAAAAATGTATTATGAGTAGTGCAGCTGTTTTAGCATGGAGATCATAGATAAGACTCTGCTGATTCTTGGTATTCTTAAATACATTTCCAGGGAGAATTTTCCACATGCAACAATTTGTGTCAGAAGTGGCTACTTCTACTATTTTAGAAAATAACAGATCCCTTTAACTGTATATTCGGAACATTGAAAATACAGAATCAAATAGATAAAGTAATTGCACCTCTTTCTGTTGCCTATACAGTTAAAAGTTTTGAACAAAGAAAAGCCAAAATTTCTGGACTGGATATGAAGGGTCAAATTAGTCATACATTTAGGGCAAGCTTCTACAGTAAAATATCTCTTCCGCAGTACTATAGTAGAGGAGGCAGAGACAACCTACCATTCACTTTTGCTTTGCATTGGTAATTGGTAAGAGAAATGATAGAAAAGCTGAAGATTCTATCCTGGTCCTTCAGATAAAACCTTTTTTATTTCTTCCACCCCCCCTATGCTGGGAGACTAAACAGGAATATCACATGCCATAGCAGGTTGTGTGAAAGTCATTAACAGATTTTGAAGTCTCCTCCTAAATGTGGAGGTTGGTGGCCCTGCCTGTGGCAGTGGGGTTGGATATTCATGATCCTTGAGGTCCCTTCCAACCCAGGCCATTCTGCGATTCTATCTCTGCAGAAAGACATAATTAGGGTGACCTTGATAAACCAGAAAGACTGTTAGCTTAATGGGTACTCCTGCTGCAGAAAGTCTGATTTTTATTTTTGATGCAGTTTACCTGCCAGCAGGATGTCATCAGCACTGAGATCAAGTCATCAAAAAAATTGAGGGGAAACAGTTATTAAAATAAGTAATAATAATAAAAATACACAGAACTTAAGATGTTTATAAAGCTTGTGTTTGGGAAAGCATTATTTAAAGTTTAAATTGTAACTAAGTGATTGCATCACTATATAAAAAATACATACAAGGTATCTACCATCTATCTGTTTTCTATAGGTAAAAAGTACTAGTTTGTAAAGAGAATGTACTCCTCTATTACTTTATATGAGGTAGCTCTGAAAAGACTGCTTAGCAAAAAATATAGCCACTGATTGGAACATAATCAAATAAGGGATTCAAATACTACATTTCTAGTGTTTCAAGATAACAGCAAAAATAGTATGTTTATATTAATAATCTCTGAACTGATATAATGAGTGGAGTCATTAATATTTCGTTTACTTGGAGAAAATGTTTTTTTTTTTTCTTCCATAGGAAATCAGGCAGCATATTAACAAGGAGGGAGAAAATCATAGCTGGCTGAAATCTAGACTTGCAGTTATTACTAAAATATGTACCGATGTGGAGGCCAAGAAAACAGAAGATGAGCTTTGTAAACTTTCCAGTGACTTCAAAGGACTTCTAGATTTGCTGGCTGAGGTACAGTATGAGGAAAACAAGAAACCTCCATTTACAACGTCACATGAAATGACATAAATCATGGCTCCACAAGTATCCTACTGTGTATTTTTTGTTAAACTGCAAGTATTCAAAAATGAAAATAATTTTGTTTTTTCGGTAACTAGCAGTAAAAAATTGCTGGCAGCATTATATTTAGTTGGCTTTTTTTTGTTTTGTTTTTATTTGATTGGATGGTGGTTGTTTGTTTTTTAACAGAATTTGAGTGTCTTAGTAAATATTCCTAATAAATATAAGAACGTCAATATCTTTAGAGACAAAAGTTTTCTAAATTCATCTTTTCTAAAGATGAGTTTTCTAAAATTAATTAATTGGCAAAATCCATCAACTATTGGGTATATAACTTGATTTTAATATTGATTTGTGTGTCTTTTATGCTGAAACAATAAAGAAAATATTGAGGTGGTTTCCAATCAAGACATCAAGCATGCACTGAATTTGCAGAAAAATACTGCATGTGTCTGAAGTCTGAAGGGTACCGAGATACTGGAATTACTGAAATCATGACAAGTTTCTGGCCAAAAAGTAGAACTTCTCAGAATCCAGTGGACCTTTTACTTCTGTGGGATCCCAGTGACTTTACTGCTTTATGATTTTCACAATAAAAAGACAGATTAGGAGAAACTTGGTACCTGCTCCACTTAGATAGCGGAACAGATCTATTTGGAAAACAGTCCAGTATAGAGAAAGATTTGATTTCAAATTCTATAGTTAATGTCAATTCGTGAAGATGTTTTAGGTTTTCTAAATAAGTAGGAGTTCCACCAATTTTTTCTGAACTTCCGTGGTATGAAAAGTATGTTTGGAAAATCAGTAGGAACCAACATTCTGATTTCCAAATTACTGGAAGTAATTATTTTTGAAAAATCTTACTTTTTGAATAAGAAAGTACTTAAGCTTTTTGTTTCTTCCAAATGTCAAAGCCACAAGGAGTCTGAATGATCTTCTGCAGTGAATATGAACTGGAAGGAAAACAAGAGAGTAAGGGAGGATAGAAAGAAAGTTATTTCTTAGATCTAGAATGCTATGAAAATCTTAAATTACAGAAACTGTCAGGACGTACCCTTTTCTGATAATCAGATACAAGTAGCTAGCTAAGTCATACAAGAAAAGATCTTTTTGATAACTTGAATAAATATATCATTTTCTTATAAGATTCTGTGATCTAAGATTGAGAATTAAACCACATGCATGTTGTAGTCTGTAAAACCAAGGTAGCAGCGGGCTTTAATATACTTGTGATTAGACAAGGCTTTGCTGTAGAAGGTCTGAAAGGTGATAACCTTTGTGAATTGAGTAGCATATGCTTTTCATAATTTGAATCAGCTTGTAATGCTGAGGACAGCACATTTTCGAAGTTATCGCAAGAGTTTGTCACAGGCAGCTCTTTGCCTTTTGGCAGTGTAGTAGGGAATATGCCTAAAAAAGACAAAGATTTTTAAAGATTTTAAGTCTACACTTCACTCACCAATGTAAAGCTGAAGGTGTATGCCATGAATTCTGGAGATAAAAGTGGTTTTAGTTTAGACAATTCACTATATTTTTACAAAAGGTATTCTAAATACATATGTGCATTTAAAATATAGATGTATCTTTTAACGTGAAATACATACAGTTATAATTAATTGCAGATTGAAAGGACATTAGGTACTGTTGGAGATTGTGTCCAGTATAAAGAAGAGGTTAAAAGTGCAATCGAAGAGTTAATCAACAACTCTAAGGAAGCCCAAGCAGAAGCTGAAAAGATCCTGGATACGGAAAGTTTATTGCAAGCTCAGCAACTACTGTTTCATCATCAGGTAAGTAATTTCTCCATAAATGTCCACATTTTATCATTTTCTTTAAGGCAGAATGTATATGATTACCAAATTATATTTTGTCCAGTGATATAATTCTCTATTAAAGTTTGCAAGAGTCATAACCAAGAATAACTGATTTTCTGGTAATTCTATAAAGCAAAACATATCAAGAAATACACTATGCAATTTGGGCATCCTTCTGCTTTCTAATGCAGGTTGATGATATATTGCTCTGATCAATCTGAGATTTCAACCTATTACTCAGACAGTGCATGACAAATTCATGCACTTATGGATACTGCTGCAATTACTCAACTTATCCAGCTTCTAGAACATTCATTTGGATGAATGGCCATATATTGCCACTTTCTATTTGTACGCCACATAAAGTGTATATACTTTTCAGAATCCATGTCTTGTGCTTTATGAGTATATGAGACTCAAGTAATATTTCCACAATTTATTCCAATTCATTGTTCGCATTGTATACCCCATTGCAAACTGCAAAATGCAGTTTCTCCATGTTTCCCAAACAAGATTAAAAGTCTGATCACTCTTGCTGTATGAATCCTTCTAGCAAAGGACAAGGAGACTCCGTGCAAAGAGACAAGGTGTGCAACAGCAGATTTTCCAGGCTAAACAGTTGCAGATTGAAGGTGGACTGCCAAGTGCAATGCAGGAAGATTTACTAAAGCTAGAAGGAACACTGGAGAACATGCAGCAGACTATGGAGAAACGTGAAGAGCAATTGCAAGTGGGTACTTGAAAACAAAACTAAAAGCATATATTCTATTCTCCTTTTTTTTAATTAGTGGGGAAAACAATATGCAAATAGTCAGGATGTACTTTCTTATCTCTGAATCTTGATCCTCAGGATCTTTGTGATCAGTACCTTCATAAAAAATTCTTGAAGCTGCTAAATACATAATAAAGAACTAGCATTTTGTTTGAAAGTATTTAAAAGTCCCAAACTCTCTATCATAATATTCTCTATCATTTTTAGTAGCCATCTGTGGATTACTGTTTCAATTAGCTAATCATTTTTTCTGGTTAATAAAAATGACCGTGACCTTTAATTTGGAGTACTCAGGCTGGATATTACAGTGGTAATATCTGATATTGCACAAATATAATCTTTGTCTGGAATGTTGGAGTACTTGTCATCCTAAATTTAGAGAAGAAAGAAGCAGTGACAGAGATAAAATTGATTGCTTTGGACTGTATAACTTATCACTGACTAAACTGGGATTAAAATTTAAAGCTTCTTGCACCCATATCTGGATTGTCCTTTATACTTCCCTAAGAAGAATTGGAATATAGCTGTCCACTACTTCACCTGACTGTTTACAATCATAAAAACTATTCCCAGTGTTAAAACACATGATGCAAAACGTGATCAATGGAGCCTCAGTAACTTCAATAATTTATTATGAATACATTTTTTCCCAAATACAAAATTGTAATTTGGCTGTGCTTTATTTCAGAATAAAGAAAATATTTAATTCTTTTTTGTCATAAATAATTTGTAATAATTCTTGTAACTGGCAGTATAGTCCTAGTCAGTAAAATGTTGGTCAAAAAGAAAAAATATATCCTTATGTTTCTTCACAATTTTCTACCGAAATTTTTTCATGAGAAGACTTGAAAATCCTTTTAGATATAATACTGATTCCTGCCACCATAAACCAGTAAGCAACTGCAGTCATCCCTTCAGATGTGTAAGTTTTAAATATAAAATATATTTTAAATATTCCTAGCAGTTTAGAAAGTGTGCAAAATCTGTGAATTAGTGTAAAAATGAAAGCTTTATTGTGTTCAGGACGTTTTCATGTGTAGAATAGATAGCATTCCAGCAGAAATAGTTCTATTTTATGATAGGAATTTCTGGGTTTTTTTCCTTCTTTAGTAACTTAAAATGATTTTTTTTTCTCCTGTTTGTCCTTTTTGTGGTTCCTTTTTAGTTCATTTGTTTTCTTGTTTTCTTTTTTGTAGGTCACAATAAATAAATGGGAGCAGTTTGAAAGAGACAAAGAAACAGTAGTAAAATATTTAAATCAAGCAAGCTGTGCGCTTGAACGTATCTTAAACTTTAGCAGTTTAGAGAGCCTCTCCTCAGAACTGGATCAGACAAAGGTATTCCCTGTGAGAAATACAGGAGCTGAGATATCCTCCTGCTTCTTTTGTTAGCATGTTCCAAGTGCATTGCATACAATCTTAGCATGATTACTGCTAATGCTGGTACAAATTGCCTATAGAGATTAGAGATTGCATAAATCGTTCAGAGGTAAACAGTTATTTCATGAAAAGATCATGAAGAATTACTCAACATCCATAGATGAAGTAAATAGATGGGGGGGTAAAATGATTTTGGGGGCTTCCCATTTTATGTTCAGCAAACATTTACAGTAGTAAGCTAAGCAGCATCAAGCTCTGACATACATAAAGACCCACATACAGTGGCTCTTTGCTAGTCATGTGGCTTATGCAAACTAGCACTCGTCTAGTCTGCAGAAGGCAAAGGAGAGACTTCCATTATAAGGAAGCCGTAAGTCAGGTGCTCTTCATATGAGAAGAACATCCCAGCCCATTTTATTTTCTGCTACAAGTGATTGACTTTCCTGAGTGCTCTGTATTTCTTTACGTTTTTACACTTTGATGGAGTTTATACAAAATTATATCCACCTTCTTGACCATTCATATTTACCATGTATGACAGAAAACAGTTGGTAAACAAAGTGAAATTACAAGCTACAAGATATTACAAAGACATGTCTGTAAGAGATAGTTTCTAAGGGTAAATTAAAGATGATTACTGAAAGCATATAATATTCTGAAGTTCATAAAGAATTTTCTTGAAGAGCTATAAGAAAAACTTCCACTGGTTGAGCTAAAATCTTTTGAAAGTATATAGTTCCCCTAGCTATATTTTATTCAATATAGTTTTTTTTTTTTTTTATGAAGAAACTTCTTTAAAAACCAAAAAACAAAAACAAAAAACAAACAAAAAAAACAACACCAACTTCTTAAAGGCAACATGGTAGGTAAGCCCTCTTTAGAGATTCCTTCTGTGTATTTACACATTCATAATACATGTTTAGGGCACTTATGACTTCATAAAAGTGCAAAACCTTTTTCAACCACAAACGAGAAAAAATAATTTTGGTGAAAATATATGAAACTGTACAGTTGTGCTAATATGTCTTATATCATTACAGGAACTTTCTAAACACAATGAAGCCATGGCAGTACAAGCTGAAAACTTGGTGAAGAATTCTTCTGAGATACAGCTTGGTTCAAAGAGAAAACAAGCCCTGCAGCAGCAGGCAAAATCTATCCAAGAACAAGTAAAAAAAGTGGATGTTACTCTAGAAGAAGAGTATGTTCTTAACAAGTCCTAATGTTTATTCTCCACTATAAGATTGTATTAGATCTCTAAAATCTCTTGATAGTATTTTGTGTTATTTCATCAGCTCCATCATTTTCAACTCGTCATGGCATAGCTACAAGATTATAGTATCAAATATGTCAAAATGCAGAATTGCAACACATGCAAATAAATCTGTGTTAGGTAATACATTATTTACAAAATTACTGCAGTTGCATTTATCTTATCACAGTTCTTATCTTTAAGCCCCAGTAATTAATCTAATTTCTCAAATACTGAATATTTTGGGAACAAAAATTCTCAGTGCAAATATGAGAATGTCTACCATGTTCTCAATTTTCATTTTCCCCTATCTCCATATGAATGTAAAGAAGTGCCTTTATCTTAGTTGAATGCCTAGATTTTATTTCATGGAGAATATCAAAAGCTGTTTCTGCCATTACAAATTAACAAGGCATCATTTGCCAAAGTATGGTTAAAGTAATAATGTTTAATTTCCAAGAAAATATTCTTAACTGCTGTGAATATTTGTAGCTTTTGGCATTTGTTAAAGTCTCATCTTTTTTTTCCCAAGTAACTCAAAGTTATTAAGCTCAAAGTCACTCTACCTGTACTTCAGCTTTTGCCTTTTTTTTTTTTCTTATATACACATACATTTGTATGCGTGTTTGAAATTTGTATTTTTAGAGCTGACCCATAAATGATGGACAATATAGGCTTATTCTATGTTGTCTTACTGGATTTGTGGTGCAGATTAATTTGCCATACAAGTTTGAGAAGACACTCTGTGGTGGAATACTAAGTATCCCATCTGAATATGAGCAAAAGACAATGCCATCACTAATGTTTTGTGCTTTTTCCCTTATTGACCGTTGTTATGCTACTACGAATTAAATGCATTTTTCTCTCTGGTGTAAAACAACAATTTTTGAACAGAGAAGAGTTATAAAACTAGCCTCTGCAACATTAACTTATTAATTGTTATTGGTCTGATCTATTTTTTGTGTTTCACTCTCTTCAGGATGGAGTAATGAGAGTGATTTATAGACAAAAAATTTACCATATCTTTCTGAATATTTTACCTTTTTCTCCAAAGTTACAGAAAAAGAGTGATTTTAGTGTCCTCCTTCTTTTATATAGGAAATTTATCCTTCCAACAATGAGGATTTTAAAGCCATCTACTTCTAAATGAAAGCTATGTTGATACTCCCTTTTGATCTCAGTGTGGAAGAAATCTTAGCTGAATGTATGCATTATGCAGAATGTCTGTGGTATTGTGATACAGCAGATAATAAAATAAATCTCTTCTGCAAAATGTGAAAATGAACCACTCTATAGTTAATCTGCAGAACGCACAATCAGTGTGTAAGAGCTATGTTGTAACTCATATCAATAAAAATATTTTTCCAATAGTTTAAACTGAATACAAGTGGTGCATATATCAGTAAAAAGAAAAGGTAAATTTATTTGAAAATAAAAAAGGAAAAATAGCAAGGCCAAATTTTAGATGCCATATTTTCCTGCGGCTTCCTCTAGTGTTACTAAGAGAAAAATGAAATGAAAATAAAAACTTATTTTAAAATGAATGTTTTTTAGAAGAAAAATGTATTTTGGAATTTTGTAATATTCAAAATTTTCTAATGATGTTTTTGTATAGTCAGCAAAACAAAAACTCCATGCAGGACCTACATCAGCACTGATATCTTTACAATGGCCAGAAATTAACAGAAACTTGTACATAGGAAGTTAACGTTAGGTCTTGTAAGGAACTTAGGCCTCTTATATGTGACCACACATTGGGGGTGTTTTACTATCCATAAGATATAAGCATCACTCACATACAGACTCTTTTTGACATATATTGGCTTTGAAACATACATTAGAGATATATATGTATATATTTCAAAGCCTACATATATACACATATATATTCACTTTGGGGTAGTTGAGTCATCTCTTGATTCATTGGCTCAATATCAAATAATTGCCCCAGGAAAAAGTGATTTCCTATATAATAGGCAGATTGTTGTAGAAAAAATCAAGTCCAATAAAGCCATCAATCATAGCTAAAAACATTTACTTCTCTAATATACTCATTATAACACTTCTACTTTATTGATTTAAAGGCTCTGTCAACTAACATCTGTGCACAGTAATCTCTATTTTTAGATGCTTGATATAATCAAAATTCCATATAGTTCCATATAAATCACACTTTCCATGATATACTTCCTGCTGTCATGAAATTCTTTACATACAACTGGTCAATGAAATTGTATTCTGTTCACCTTTTGGTGTCCACATTATGCCTAATGTAATTGTTTGACTGCAGGTGCACTGTCTAAAAGAGAGCCAGGTTTGAAATGAATTGCATATCTTGGTCTTCTAAAGCCAGGATATTTTAAAATGCCCTTCCTGTAGTCTGAATTAGTTACATCTTTATTCAAGCAAGAATATGGACAACTTCATTATATTAAACTATTTATTCTCTCTAATTAATTTGGTTAATTTTAGTCTTAAAAGAATGGAAATGATGAAAAACAAGTGGGATCATTTTGGCAAAAATTTTGAAGCTCTATCCACCTGGATAGCTGAAAAAGAAAAAGAACTGGAAACTTTGGAAACACTCTCATCTCCTTTGGACACACAGATCAGCCAAATCAAGGTGATTAGTTCTTGTTATGTAGAGCATTAAAGAACAGGGTTATTTTTGGTTGGTTTTGGTTTATTTATTTTGGTTTTTGGTTTTGTTTTTTTTTGTTTTTTGTTTTTTTTTTTCTAGAAGGCAAGAAGGAGAACAAACATTTTATGCGTTTAAGAACAAGCATGATATAAAGATGACACGCTTAGTATATTAAGATACCAAACAGTAACATTTTACTTACGCTAAAGGAAAATTCTTCTGCCTTCTCTGTTAGTGGTTAGTTTCCAGATATGGAGTCTTTGTGTATATAGTTAAATATTGAATTTATACTCTTTATTTTAGCAAAAAAAGTAGATACATATATACAAAGTCTATATAGGTGGTGTTTTTTTTAATTAAATATGCATCATCTAGTGGATATTGATCTACATTTTAATCTTTCAAGCTAAAGTTATAATTTGATTTATGTATGTTTTATTATGAACTAATAAAGAAACTATTGCTTTTTGTAGCTTGCAAATCTATATTCCATTTATTGCAATTATATTTACAAAGTCCTAAATTCTGTGTCATTTAGTTTCTCGTTACAAACTAAGATGCATATTGTCTCCAAACATTTCCATTTCAAAGTCTGCCTTGATGTCCTTCCACCAAGAAAATGTTCCTACATGGGGCTGTGTGTTTCTATGGGATCAGACTTTTTTGTGTGTGTTTACAATTTTCTTTAATTTGTGACCTACCTACTCTTCAGAAAATCCAAATTGTGCAGCCTTATTGCAGTCATGC
Organism: Lagopus muta; assembly: GCF_023343835.1. Taxonomy (NCBI): domain Eukaryota; kingdom Metazoa; phylum Chordata; class Aves; order Galliformes; family Phasianidae; genus Lagopus; species Lagopus muta. Next base: position 61,195,709 of record NC_064434.1, read on the forward strand.
ACCTGATTGATGATACGTATTTCAAAAAGATCCCATCATTTGGTATGATGGAAAGACTTTACCAACAGACATTTTTGTTTTTATTTGATCACAAGGTCATACAGACCAAGCTAATTAACTTTATTGATTTTATCATTGAAAAATAAAACAATGCTTGTTCTTCTGCTTCATTGCTACAACTCAAAAGCAGCTTCCTTGTGGTTCCAGTTCCACTGGTATACACTGTCATCTGTTCTTATTTGTCAGTAGTTACTATACAGGATGCTAATGTTAAAGACAGAAAATAAATTGATTAAATGATATTAATATTGTATTACAGTGTAATAATTCTTTCCTGTCTAAATGGAGCCTAAATTAGCTCCACCACTGCTTTCAGGCCAATATTTCAGACAAGGTCTTCCATGCTATATAAGCAGATAAACAGTAATTCTATCAACATCTTCCAAGTTTCTGGATATTCCAGCACAGTTCTTCATTTAAACATGTCAACAGAATGAAAATGGCTGAAAGGTAGTTGTTTCAAATGTTTGAGTAAACAGAAACAAAAAAAAGCCCTGGTAAAATCGAGGGTTCATAATTGAAACTCAGGTGAACTGAGCAATTTTATGAACAGTTATGAGTCAGATAACATCAGACGAGACGTGGATGTAGCCTGAGGTCTCCTTCATGAGCACGGTTCTAATTTTGCAGATATTGCTGTATTTTAGTGTAAATTTCCTGATGGATTAGTTTGTGTCACAATGCTTATCGGCATATTTTAGTTCATAATTCAATGAACAGCATTTTAGTAAGGATTTGCTAAATGAAGAGAAAATAATTTGTTCTGATACATTTGAATGAACAGATATTAAAAAAAAAAAAGGAAGGGGGTCAGCTGAATATAATTATCATGAATATTAGTGGTAATATTCTGCTTTTTATGACATCGTTTGCAAAACCCAAATGATGTCTGAAGTGATGTCTGCAGAGCCAGATTTTCACCTACGCATTTCTCTGAAATTCCTGGTGGACAAAATGACAGTTCTCACAAGGAGTGAAAACTGGTGGCAGACTCAATGAGATCCTGAAGGCCTCAATTATACCCTTTCTTTTATATAACTGAGTGAATTTAACAGAAGAGTGTGGGAGTAAATAAGTGCGGCCTAATTTGTATCTGCTGCATTGTTAGATAATTTCAGCTTAAAATAGGCAAATATACTATTTTTCTTCAGCTTCATGTTCTCATGCAAAAAAGATGTTTTATAATCTGAATTAATTCAGAATATATCACATAAAAGGATGCATAAATGGTTACAGAACCACATACTTTTTCCTATACCGTCACCCTACTAATTCTAGACTCAATGTTGCCATTTCTGAGCTGTCTAATGTCACGTAAGGTACCATATTTTTACTGCAGTTATACCAGAAAGTGGGCATATTTAGGCCTATGAGGGTGAATTTTCAGGAAAGTTTTAGGTTGATGTCACACAAGCACATATCTTAATATTATTATGTCTGAGAATGCTGGTGCCTCTTCCAATTTCAATGAGATATTTAGGCTCACTCAGTTCCCTTCCTGATACACATTCTCTAGCTTTTTTGGAGAGAACTCCAAGGACATGCTGCACCAGCAGAAATTAAAAGAACGCTGTCATGAAAACAAAACAAAAAAATCTCCAAGTTCTAAGATGTTTTCTGAACAAGCAGCCACCAAATAACAAGTACCAGAAGTTTATCTCTTGCCTATTGTAGCTGTCAAGTCTCCCTCTAAATTGCAGTAAAATCAACAGGAGGAAATTGTCTTAGACCTGGTGAAATATAAAGTCAGTAGTTACGCATTTAGTAATGGATATAGAAAATAACTGCAAAGTACCAAAGCCACTGTCACAATAGTTTTATGGTAAAATCCAATTTATACTTAAGTTCTTTATATAGTCTCTGCCTGGGAGCACGTTAACCTTAACTCAGCATCTAAATTAATTTATATTCTATTACACCACACTATCATTTTAAATTAGAAAAGGAAACAAAATAGGCACCCTTTTCGTGGCAGACTGATTTTAAGAAAAAAAGAAAGGGAGCTTATAGGGCATATTAGAGACTTTCATAACTAGATTTTTCAATAAGTCAATGAACTCTCCTCTTTTTAAATAAAGGATAATAGTAACAAAGGTGAAAGAAGGAAGAATAGAGTATATTTCTAAGAGTTAAAAAATTTTGTACTTCTTTGTTTACTATTACTTTACATTTTAGGTTATTAATACAGAAATAGACAGTAAAATAAATGGAATCTCAAAACTAGAAGAAGAAGCCAAATCATTTACCCAGTTTGTTACTTCTGGAGAATGTGCACATATTAAAGCCAAACTGACTCATATCAAAAGGTATTGGGAAGAGCTAAGAGAACACGCACAGAGATTGGAAGGAACCATCGCAGGGAATGCATCAGCGCAGAAAATATATGAAGAAAGTCTTAAACAGGTAGACAATACAAAATCTAATGGGTTATTTTCTGCAATTTATAGAATTGTTCTGTTTTTCCAAAATTGAATATAAGATGCTATATTTTACTAGAATGAACTAGAACATGAGTAGCTTTTTAACGTAATCACAAGACCTCCGCAGGTATATTTTTGCTCTGAATGACTTAAAAAGCAGGCTTGGGAAGATATTTTAATATACACACTGAAAAATGTACACTGTCTTTTAGAAAATCTGTATGAGTCTTCTGGATATTACAGTAGTGAAACACATATCTATGAATTCTGTAATTTGGTTGTTAGCATGCATGTGTGATACGTTATGAGGAAATTGAACATTATCTTGTCCCAGTCCCACGGAGCTGTGTACAGTTTGATTTTTAACTTCAAAAAATACTCAGAACTACAAAAGACTAAAATGTAATATTTTCTTGGCACTAAATATTTTTAAAATGTTATTTAAAGCATGATTGTATTTCTTGCTGTTTACAGACTGTTTTTATTTCCTTCATAGGTGCAGCAGTCAGTGTCTGAAATTGAAACTAAGTTAGCTGAGCCTCTCACATCATGCACTTCATCATCAGCAACATATGGAGACCTACAGGATTGCACGGTGAGCATGTGGCCTGTGACTTCTGCTGCTGAGTCAGGGAAATGCTACCACACTGACCTCCTTACAAAAGCCCCAATAAACCCCCAGGCCAGGGGCTGCCTGAAGTCCTGTAGCCTATGATGGAGGCAGGGCTGATTGTCAGGGTGGGTCGACCTGGTGAAGGCTCCAGCAGACATTTTCTGCTAAGTCTTTCACTGTTTCCAACATGTTTGGAGGGCTTTTCCCCATTCTAGAGAAAGGAAAGCCTTAAAAGTATGATTCAAATCTTCAGGTTTTCATTTTCAATTTTATGCATCTAGAGCATTGTGAAAAAAAAAAAAAAGATAAGAAACATTTCTAGGATACATTGTTCCTCAAGGATTTTTAAGAAACTTGCGTCTTGATATAGAGAATTCTGATTAAAAATATAAAATTAAAAAAATGAATTGCCCTGGAAGTTTTTTGTATTTTGCTTTGCTTGTTTGTTTGTTTGTTTTGGACAACGCAGAAACTGAACGGTTCTGGCAGACAAGATTTTGTCTGAGCTGCTAGAAGCCTCTTGGTATTTGAGCATTTGGTTGAGTCCATCATAATTAGAAAGCAAATAATGGACTAGTATTCAGAATATATATAAAACCCAATCTCTTACGAATTTGATGACATAGCTTTCCTTTCCTTTCCTTTCCTTTCCTTTCCTTTCCTTTCCTTTCCTTTCCTTTCCTTTCCTTTCCTTTCCTTTCCTTTCCTTTCCTTTCCTTTCCTTTCCTTTCCTTTCCTTTCCTTTCCTTTCCTTTCCTTTCCTTTCCTTTCCTTTCCTTTCCTTTCCTTTCCTTTCCTTTCCTTTCCTTTCCTTTCCTTTCCTTTCCTTTCCTTTCCTTTCCTCTCCTCTCCTCTCCTCTCCTCTCCTCTCCTCTCCTCTCCTCTCCTCTCCTCTCCTCTCCTCTCCTCTCCTCTCCTCTCCTCTCCTCTCCTCTCCTCTCCTCTCCTCTCCTCTCCTCTCCTCTCCTCTCCTCTCCTCTCCTCTCCTCTCCTCTCCTCTCCTCTCCTCTCCTCTCCTCTCCTCTCCTCTCCTCTCCTCTCCTCTCCTCTCCTCTCCTCTCCTCTCCTCTCCTCTCCTCTCCTCTCCTCTCCTCTCCTCTCCTCTCCTCTCCTCTCCTCTCCTCTCCTCTCCTCTCCTGAGTTTGTAATATGTTCTTGCCATGATAGTCTTTACCTTCCATTCTGACAGAAGTTCACTGTACATGTTCCTTGTCTTTCCCTTATTGTGCCATAGACTGTAGTCCTCTCAGTTTGGAGGGACTATTTGTAATTACTGTATCTGTATAAATTAAAGCATGCTATGGGGGGTTTGGATACAGAGTTGTCCTACATGATCATTCTGCACTGCACATCTGTTCAGAATATCTCACTTCTCTTTCCTGACAGGCTTTTCTTTAACACTGTTAGGATAAGATAGTCTTTCCCCACTGCAGGCTTGTGGTGATAGATACACTTGGGATGTGTGTATCTAGGACAGATTTTGAGATAAATGTAATATATAAAGTGACTTTCTGGTCTGGAAAATGTGGCATTTTGTCAAACTATGGGTATAAGTATAGAATTTTTTCCAACATCATTACTGTAGCTTTGATGTTTATGTATGCAATTTCTCCTTCTTCTACATGTTCATTAGGACCTTTGTCATACTGTGGAAAAACTGAGCAACACACTGGCCTCTCTCTCAGTCTGTGCCCGAAAGGCTGCCAACAAAGAAAAAGCTGCTCAGGAGGTTACAGCATTACAGCAGAGATATGAGAAGGTATTAGAAAATGCTAAAGAGAAACAAATGTTGCTGGAGACTCTTCTGGCTCGATGGCAGAAGTAAGTAAGCTACAACGTCTGCTATGATGGACACAGAGACCTTTCTGCTGTCAGACTATGAGACCAAGGGGAGGGCTTGTTTTGGTAATGCTCCACACGTAATTTTCTCAGGCAGGAGAAAGAGCTGTGTGCTTTCCAGATCTGGCTGGAAGGGTGTGAAGCTGCAGCCAGGCCTTCAGAGCAGTATGTTTCTGCTGACAGAGTTAAGCTGGAAGGTGAACTGCAATCGCTGCAGGTATGTTTCAACGGAAAGACTGAAACATTCCCCCACATTTCTGTAGCTTTTAAAGGATTCAGTTGTTCAACTGTCACCTGAAAAGTCATTTGATTCTGGGCTTTAGAAATGTGTTAGGGAAATACTATACCACAAAGACACGAAAATGACAGGAAAAATGTTATTTGCAAATACAGTATGCCTGCTCAAGAAAAATTATGTTCTAATATATCCTATTATTTATCAAAGAAGGATATTGATCTGCTTCCCAGATGGTCATTTCTCTAGAGAAATTCCTTTATTAAGAAATTCTGCTCCCTTAGCCGCCTCTTGTCCAGGGTGATTAGTCCCAACTCTCTCACCCCCTCCTCATAGGAGAGATGCTCTTGTCCCTTGATAACTGTGGCCCTTTATTGGATGCTCTCCAGAATGTTCATGTCTCTTGTCCTGGAGATTGCCCTGTTTGGTTTCAAAGTATGTTTCACATCCAAGTGAATTAAAACACCATGTTTTGCTGACAAGATCTCCAGGAAATCTCATTTATAAAAGAGGTATATGCTAAATTTATACGTTTGTCTTGAGTACTGTAAATCAGTGAGAGAAATTCCCTTTTCAGATTAATATGTATATAGCTCTCAAGACTCCTGCATTCAAATTAACACATACAGGCATGAGAAGATGATTTAGCTCTGGATCTCTAATGCACTCTCGTAACTACATATAATGATCTTCCACTAATGTTTAATATTTATGAGAGAAAGCAGGCATAACTGCTTTGCTCAAGTTTGGTTGAGTCAGCCACTGTACATATATTTTGGAAAGTCTTCCTCCTAACAGACTATACCCCCTTCACAAGTGTAGCTGTCTGCTTCTCCAGCCACGTTTGTGGGTCATATTCCAAATGAGTCATATGGCTAGGTGTAACATTTTGTTCCTTGGTGCTGGGATGCTGCTGAATCTCCAAGTCAGAGCTCTGTAAAGATAATTATTAGAGCCTTTCAGATTCCATTCAAACTAAAAAAGCCAGATCTGTAAAGCTCCAAGAAGCCAAATGCACAGTAATAATCTTCTGTTCAGAAAAGAAACTCACTGCTATTTTGCATGCTCCACTTTGTCATAAGTATAAAAACAAAAAAGGCAGCAAAAAACAAACAAACAAAAAAAAACAACAAAAAGACTTTTGAAGAATCCCTCCTGAATCACGATTAAAGATATAGCTATATAAGAGATACTGAGTACCCTCATGCTCTCATAGATCTCAGTTCCTCTAAGTACTTAGATGTATTCATGCACTTCTCTCAAAGTGGTGTATTGGAAATCCTTAGCTATTTTTTAAATAATTATTGCTATTTGGCATAATATGATGTCATATTGAATCAAAATGCTGTACATTCCATTGTTTTCCCAGGATTTGCGAGCAGATTTTGAATCTCATGCTTCCGTCTATGTGAGCCTATTGCAATTAAATGAGTCGCTGTTCCCAACAGCTTCCAAACAGTGTGTGAAAGCAATAAAAGAAAAATGTAAAGAGCTGGATGAGAGGTGGAAAGCATTACCTCAAACTATTGATAAAAGGTTTGTGCTTTAGAGTATTTTTTTATGTGTTAAATGAGAAATTCATATCCAAAATACGAATTTCAATTCTGAAACATAGTTCTACAGTACAACCATTAAGAAAACAAACATGAAAGGATTTAAGGGTGCTCTGTGCTTCTAGGAATGGAGGATCGTGAATCTCACAGATTTATCATGTCTTTTCGCATAACCTCACCCTACTTTTTGATAGATTTCTGTCACAAGGAGTATGAGGCAGGAAATGGGATTAGTGTTTTGGTTCCTCAATTATACGTTCCCAACTAACTTCCTAAAGTACTTCCAGAATATGTACTATCTGTTCTTCATTTCTTAAGCTGTATTATTTACTTTGTGAAAGCTATACCTTTGTCCTATAAAACCCATTTTGGATGTTTCATTTTCAGTGAATAGTATAAATTCTCAATTGTTAGGCTTCTGGCTCATCTTCCACTCAGGAATGCTGCCTCTTCTTTTGAAAATATATGTTACTATATATTTAGATTGAAGTTGATTGGTGATGAACATGCACATTTTACTGGTTGCAAAGTGACTTAAATAACAGGCCCAGGTTGTTGGCATCTTTTAGATCCTTTATTAATACAATAATTTTACAGTTTAATAATTTTCTACATATCATTTCATGTTGAAAATCATGTAGAGAGATTTCTAAGGAAAGATGTGCAGTGGTCAGATAGCAGGGGCGTTTTTAAGATCAAGGTTTAGAAGCCTAGTTCTACTAGGTGCTGGACATATTCTTCCTCTGAACCTCCATTTATTTCAGTCCAACTTGAACATTCAGCCTACATTTTTGGACTTTTACCTCAAGTACACTGTTGCAGATAGCATAAACGTGCTCTGAGGACTGAATTTTAGCTTGAATATCATCCTCTTTGCTGGAACTACCGTTATGAAGAGAAGTTGAAGGACTTAGTTGCTTAAAGGCCCTTCTAACAGTTGATAGGAACAAGATGGTAGGAAAGGAAAGATAAACTGGTACTTCCCAGATAAGTAATAAATACAGCAGTCTTAGCATTTGTAATGTAGATTACTGATTCCTTCCACTTGCAGTGATTTTTATGCTGTCCAGTTTGCTGTGACTTTAATTCTGAGAAATGATTTTTGTCAAGTGCTTTCATGTTTACATCTGACATCTTATAGGATCAACTTCCTTCAGTCTCTTGTTGCTGAGCATGGACAATTTGATGAACTCCTCTGCAGTTTTTCAGAGTGGATTAAGCAGTTTCTTGCTGAACTACAATCCACTTCAGAGATAAACACAGCTGATCAAGAATTAGCTGCTTCTCACAATAAGGTAAATTTCTGGATGTAAATATTAAAGCCAGACAAATTGTACCATGCATAATGTTATTTACCAGTCCTTGAAAGCCAATACTCTGTTGTAGTCGCATACACATTTCTATCATTTGACCAGACTAAAACAAAATTATAACTCTGAACTGTGCTTTATGTAATCCATTAAATAGTAGTTGTTTTACTTGCAAATTCAATAATAGAATGTTTTCTGAACCTTCAGTTGCAAAAGGAAATGCAGCCCTCCTATTTTCTTTCTTTCCCATAGAACCATTCAACGGAAATTGAAAGTAAGAAACAGCAGTTACAAAGTCTGAAGGACCTTGTAGATAAACTGTGTGTTTTCAGCTGTCCAGAGGACCAACAGACATTGCAAGGGAAAACTGAAGATTGCTTTCAGATATTCCAGGAGGCAAATCAAATAACTAACCAAAGAAAAGAGGCTCTGGATCAGCTGCAGGTATTCCTGGAGCTCCATAATGCTGCATCAAAAAAGCTCCACCAGCTGAGGCAGACAGTGGAGAAAACAGGAAATATGGACAAAGCTAAATCGGAATTACTGGAGAAGGACCTCCATGATGTTATTCAGTCTCTTAACAAGCTGGAATCTATTGCCATCAGTTTGGATGGTTCACTTACTAAGGCCCAGTATCACTTAAAGCATGGGATTTCTGAGCAGAGGACCTCCTGCAGGGCTGTGGTAGACCATCTGTACTTAGAACTGGAGGCAGTTCAAAACCTGCTCGGAACAAAACAGAGTGAGGCAGAAGCTCTTGCAACCTTGAGAAGATCTTTCATGGAACGGAAAGAAGAACTGTTGAAGAATGTTGAAGATACTGAGGAAAAGGCTGACAAGGAGGGCCTAAGAGAAGCAACACTGCAAGCCCTCCAGCAAAGGTAAAAACAATATTAATGCTTGAGATTGGTACTTCTTTATGTTTGGATGGAGGAAGAACATGAACACAACATTCAACAAGTCCCTCAAATCTTTTATACTGAAATAACAGAGAAGAAAATCTTTGTTAAAACACATTATTTTGTTCAAAGGAATACAAACTCCCAGCAGTCACTAGGAATCCCATACAAAATAGATGATTCTCTCCATTCAGAATTGAAGACTGCTGAATGAATCAAAACACTTATTGTAATAAAATACTCATGTAAATATTTTATGATATTTACAAATGACAGCGTGTGGTGAAGACATGTATCTCTACAGATTTGTGTAGCTGTATATGTATTAGGAAAATCAAGCTCTGAGCCCAGTTGTTACTTTTTTTTCTTCTCCTGATACATTTTATCTTCTGAAGATATTTTAGGAAATATTAGAAAAATGGAACTTTATGCACAATAACTCTATGAACAGCTATTTCTGTCTTCCTTACCCCTCTTTTTTTCTTACCAGAAAGGGAAAATGAATAAATTTGTAACCCGCATTTTAACTTACAGATTGAGGATCTTTAACCAGTTGGATGAAGAACTCAGTTCTCACCAGCATGAACTCCAGTGGCTCATGGACAAAGCAAAGCAAATAGCCCAAAAAGATATAACTCTTGCTCCTGAAATTGACAAAGAGATCAATCATTTAGCATCACTGTGGGAGGATACCAAGAAAGTTATACAGGAAAAGTAAGTAGTGAACAACGAACAAGGAGAGATTTCTTGTAGTGGTGAAAAGAGACCTGTTTGAGTTTGACTTCTTGCCATATTAACCTGTATAAACACTGAGAATAGAATAAACGTATTCTTCTATCCATTACCTGAACAGAAATAGGCTGTTCTGCGGAATGGAAGGTGAGGAAGGGAAGCCTGTTTTTAGCAGTGGATTATTTTGGTCTCAGTGCAACAGGGATGTAGAATGCAATGTTTTAAACCTGAAGGGATGCTCCCGATAATTGGACTACTAAATGTTAATATTCTAAATGTTGCTAACTGTATGTATTTTCTTGGCTACTCCAAATGTGTTTCAGGTTGCATTCTGATTCCCTTATGGTGAACTGCTACATCTCATTCACCTTCTTTCAGAAATGTGACAATGAATTGTGCTAACAGAGCTTTTTCCATTACAGAAAGGAGCAGTCCTGCATTCTTATCGATCTGATAAAGGAGTATCACGGCTTGAAGTCAACAGTGATGAAAGTCATAGACAGTGCTGACAGTGCTTCAGTGATAAAGTCCATTTGGAAGGATCGTGAAGATATCAAGCGAACTTTATCAAAGGTAACTAGATTTTCATTTGAGGGATTTAAATCATCCTTGACTTGAGATTAGCCTTAGGCCACCTTTAAAATTCCTTGAATTTACTGTCAGATCTTGATGTTCAGGATTTAAATTTTATTGATTCTGGTGAGGAAAGAATATATTTCTTTTTAGTAAGGTCCATGAAGGAATATTTCATTGTTGCTATTTTAACATTTTAGGACCTAAAAGAGCAAAATGTTAATAAATAGAAAAGGCATAAGTTATCTGCTCTTTATATAAAACATCTTATGAAGATATTTTGGTCATAGTACGAGGATGTATTTCCAGTTAAAATACTTTAACCTTTTTCCATATTGGGTAATTGGTTGGAATGGTCAATGAAAGAAAAAGGCTGACTGAAATACTATTGGAAAAAGTATTGCTGTTTTCTCAAATGCAAATCTGGCTCTTATATCTGTCCCTTTCCTTGAAGATACTTATTTGAAGTGATATAATGTTGACACTGACCATTGAGCAAAGATAAGGAATATGAATCCCTTTATTCCATTCATTTCACTAAATCATATTCTTAACATTATAAATCACGAATCCCTTTATTCCATTCATTTCACTAAATCATATTCTTAACATTATAAATCACTATCTAGCTTGTCAGGAATAACAGCTTTGAGTTAAATTCTTTCCATTGATTTGGAAAGTAATTTTATTTCAAAGCCTAAGCTCTTCATTAAAAATTCTTCAATCACACCTCATTCTAAGTTGTGCATATTTATAGCATCTTTTTAATAGACATTTTAAGTAGAACTGCAAGATGGAACATAGCTTGTCTGTCAAAGAAATATGTGAAAATTCATGTCTCTTTAAAATGGGACTTTTTCTGTAGAGAATGCCTTGCTACTGCAATGGCAGCCTAAACTAAACCTGAAGTAGTTGGAGCACGATAAGTATTTTGCACAACTCCTACCATAATAACCTAGGAATGGCCATATTGCATCCAGATTAGTAGCTGATCTGTTATATACATATATAAAACAGATCAGTGTTAGATATATATATAAATATATATATATACACACACGTGTGTGTATAGTTATATGTGAGATACTAAAATCCTTTTTCAGATAACTCTTCTAGAAATAGGTGCTTTAAAGATTTCCTCAAGCGTAACACTGCATATGTAGTAGCTCTGAGGAAATAACTTTCCATGATTTTGTCTAATTGCTTTCTAAACATGTTTGTACTGAATTCTCCTGAGTATTTTGTACTGATATTATTTGTGGTTCTAAGTTTTGTTTGTGACACCCTCTGTTTGCTCTGTTGTAATGCCAGAACTGAAGAACTGAATGCTAAGTACTGATAGTAATATTAAATATTCAGTGAGATGTTCTTACTCTTCAATTTTAGATGTATAGATTCTGAAGAATAAAAGAATACTTAAATAAAATTGTTTGCCTAAAATCCCATTGATTGCTTGTTCTTTAGCAGGAAAAATCTGAAATTCATTACTCCAATCTGTGTGATAATAATTGATCTTAAAAGAACAATTCTAACATTTTATTATTTGTATATTGTGACATAATTAAGCATTAGATAGTATTAGATAGCAAGTTGAATGAAAATCATCAAATGTATAACATATGCCACAGCTTGAGAGATGATGTCTGGAGAACTGGATTTTTTCTTTCATTCTTCAACTCTTCCTTAAATAAGCACATATTTACATCCACAGCATGAAGCCGCCAAGAATGATCTGAGTGATAAACAAAAAGATCTGGATATTTTTACCAATAAAGGAAAACATTTGTTAGCAGAACTGAAAAAAGTGCAAAACTGCGACTGCACTATGGTGAAAACAGATATGAACTCTACAGTGGACAAATGGTTGGATGTAAGAATCCGGTGTTTTTGCATGGAATACAGTTTATAAGTTGAACAAAGGTTGCAGTACTTGTATTTTCTTAGGACTGAAAAGTGTAATTGTTTGGTAAATTTTACTCTGAAAAAATCTTAAAGGGCTAACTGTAAGGTTTTTATACTCACTGTAGTTACAGTTGTGACATACTTTTCCTGTATTTAAAAAGTATGAGTGTAAATGTGACAGATTATATATTTATAGATTTACTCAGTGTACACTTACGAGTGTAAATTTGTATTGTATTCTTGCTGGTATTACTTCATTCAAATAAATTGGACAAAATAAAAAGCTGTAATTCACAAGAAGCTGGACCATAAAAGATGTGCCTACATTGAGAGACAACAGTATAGCAGATAAGCTAATATTTTACCTTTTCATATTTATACTGCTTTGTGCTTATATCACATAAGAAAGGTAAGTGTAGCTTTTTTAAAAAGTTTATTTGAATATAAAACTCAGTGAAAACCATATGTTTTAGAAATAGACACATGATTTTTGTTCATTTTATGATCCAGGAAACTAAATTACAATTCATAATTTAGAAATAGCAGTAAGAGAATTATTTTGCCTAGGCTTTCTGATATTCTCTGATGCACTTGTCTTACAATTGACTTCAAAAGAAAGAAATCTAAAAGTAATTTTTGAATGGTATTAATGTATTCCCCTTTCTTAAAAGGTGTCAGAAAGGATTGAAGACAACATACACCAGTTAAGTTTAGGGGTGTCTCTATGGGATGACATCCTGAAAATTGCAGATGAAATGGATGGATGGTGCACTAACTGCATTTCTCATCTGAATGAAGGCATCAGCAACTTGAGTAACAGTCTGAGAATGGAGGTCATCCTGAAAGACTTTCAGGTGCTTACTCATAAACTGCCAATAAAAACGTTCTGGGTCAAATTCTCAAGTGATATCAGGCATACAGATAATGCTGTGCTGTTGTAGACTAGCGCGTTCCCTATCAAGCAAGCAGGGGTATCACTAATGCAGTGGCTAGCTGATGAGACTCCAGCCCTTTTTTGAAGCTGGCTGTTTCTAGCAGAAACCAGAACAGCACAGATCTTATTCCATCTAAGTTATTTTCACTCTAGCTCTATATGAGTATGCTTTTTTTACAATGTAAAAAATTTCAAAGAGCCTGGCATTGGACTGAATTATGTTCCAATAGAAACTGCTGGAAATTTTAGACTTTATCTGAAGTTAACCAAAGATCAATTTCTAAAATCTCAGCTTAGAATGTAGATTGTCCAGGCTGTATTCTAAAAGTTATAGTGGACTGAGGTACAGATTTTAATGTCAGTAACATGATGTCCTTCTTTCCTAATAGTGTTAAACACTTCCAGAAGTATAACAAGCATTCAAGAAGTGTTCTGCCAGTTCTGGCTTGAAATGTATAGCACATCACCCATAGAATGAGTATTATTCTACTTCATTTGAAATAATGTCCTTATGAAGAAGTGCAATAAGTACAACAGAGTATTAAATGGTACTAAATCAGGTTTTCCAAGGACAAACATTGTCTAATATCTTTCTGACAAACATAACAGTTAAACTACCTGAATTAATTACCATTAAAATTGATTTGAAGTGAGAGCAGCTAACACCCAAAACCCAGGTATACCTGATTCACAGGAGGGCCAGAATAGCAAAAGGCATCAGGACTGTGCACAGATTTGCAGTCATAGAATGCACAGTCCATAACACATTTTTTCTGCTGTCTTTTACAAGGGCCATTTAGCAATCAGAAATAGATGAAGGTGGATAGAAAAAATTGAGCGTACCTCTCACACACTTCATAGCACTGCTCCATTTCTCAGCCAGCTAATGTTATATGTTCCTAGCACAAAAAACCACTGGAAGGTTCTACTGGGGCTAGATGAATTTCTACTATTCCAGCACAGAAGTGAAGTAGTTTAAACCTGAAATCCATAGTCCAATTTTTTAACTGGAGTGTCCTGTTGGATTTTTATAGAAATGAGTCTGGGTAATCTGAACCCCCCTGATCTCTTGCCTAATACTTCAAAACTACAGTTATACAAATTATGATTTTCTGTTTCACAATGCTATTACTTCTTTAATAAATATAGTATTTCTTTGTAATTTGGATTTATATGACTGCAATAAATATAATATCCTGATGTGTGAGTGTGTATACAACAGCATTTTTAAGTTAGCTCTTGTTTTTAATTTTTGACATTTAGTTCTGTGTCTTTTTTTTTTTTTTTTTTTTTTTGAGCTCCATTCTCCTTAATTAAAACCAGATGGAATGTGTTATACTGTGCATGACATTAAATGGAATCTAACAACAACAGTAGATTTTTCCAGTGAAATAAACAATGACATTGCCATTTTTGTTCAGCTTTATTATTTATGATACTAAAACTATTAGAGCCTTTTAAATATTGAAAATGTGTATGATTATTTAATAGAGAGGAAGAGATCTCTGAAGTAAGTCAAATGAAGGAAAAGAAATAGGAGTGTTTTAGTGAAGGAAACCAATAGAATTGTATTTGCTGCTAGTTGCTAACTACTGGTAAAATGAAAGGCAATATAACAGTTAATAGAGCAGTCTTCTGAAGATTTTAAACCTAATAGTATGGTATGAAACTTTGACTAAATCTCTTTGACAGTCTCAAGTCAAGGATAAAGAACAGAAGTTGGAGCAGCTTAGCTCTAAAATTTCAGAACTCAAAGAACTGTCTCATAGTCAAGAGCCTCCTGCAGATCTCCAGGTAAATCAAAGTTCTTGCAATTCACAGACTGTTCAGATGGCTAAGAAGAAACTCCTTTTGAAATTTCTGTCTGTCCTGTACTGTCTTTTTCTTTGAAGGTGACAGATACAACTCTCTGTGGGCATCAGTTTGTTGTATGTTTTTTTCCATATTCTTCATTTTAGACTTCTCTGAAAAAGAATGCCATGAAGTAATTGAACATTAGAGGTGTAAAAGTATTTTTATCAAGTCAAAATTGAATAAGTACCTCAGAAGGTAGCTGGACAAATCTGATTCAGATAATCTCTACAATGTACAACCTTAAGCCAAATCATATGTGAGCACAAACACATTTTGCCTCCTTAAAATAATTATAATGCAGTGGAAGTATGTGTATTTATCAAACTAGAATTATTATTTAGTAGTCTGAAGTTAATGCACTGAGCTACCTGTTACTAAAGTGGAGTAAAACAGGTCACTGAAAGTGAGCTGTTGAACTTTTGTGACTGGCTAGGTCCATATTTTGGGCACATGCAAAACAACAGTATGACTATTTTAGATGTTAGATTTCAAAAGGAAATTGGTATGCAAGATCTAAGCTTTCAGTATGTCAGAAGTATTAAAAGATAAACTGACTTCTGTGATTTCCACAGATATTTCCAGGAAAATGTAATAATAGACAATTACTTTTAAAATATGTATCAGATTGTAACTGAATATAATCTAACACTCATGTCTTGTCCATATTATGCAGTGATCGTAAACATTAGCCTAAATTACAGAACAGAACCATGTAGTCTGAAGATGTTCAAACTGTGTGGAAATGCTTATGTTCTCCTAAATGTTTTCTTTGTGTGAGCAGTTCAGAAGCTTCAGATTTAACTTATGTTTATAATAAATTGAATATCTGATCACTCATAACACAAAACCTGGAGCATGTTATTTTGCAAATATCTAATTGCTGAATGTGATAAAATAAAATGTACATATATACAGTAGAATACTTGTAGATATGAACTTATGAGTTTTTGGTTTACTTTTAATTGGTAAAATGTACACAACCAACATCTGCTAGAATTTCATATTTTGCAGTGGTTAAACTTATTTACGGGCAATATTCAAACTGATTTTTTGTGTTGTTTTCAATCTTAATCTGCTTTGCACTGAGATTTTTTAAACCTCAGAGCTCTTGTATCTCACTAATACATCTTTTTACAAGGCTAGTTGTATTTATGTTAGCAGTATTCATACTCTTTATAAATGGCAAATTAGTAAAAGAAAGAAAGATCAGCTGTTTAATATTTCAGACATAATATTCAGACATAATTCAACAGCTTGCACTCTGGCTTTTCAGAAGTTAGGATCCCTTTTTTGGATCAATGTATATCTAAGATTTAGTCCTGAATGGTCATTTTATATTAATGTAAGCATATTTAGATACGGAACACATTATTAAAGTGTGTAACTTTCCTACCTTTTATTTTATTCAATAGATTTTCACTTCTTATAATATGCATTTTTTTAAATTTAAATGTTTTAAAAATTAACACTTTGCTTTTAGTTTATAGAATCAGATTTAAGGCAAAAACTGGAACATGCCAAAGAAATGTCACAGACAGCAAAAGAGACACTAAAAGATTTCAGTTCTCAGAAGATGCAGTTACAGAAGTTTATTGACAAGATGACACACTGGTTAATAGAAACGGAAGAGACACTTTTAAGATGCTCACGTAACCTGGACCCTGAAGCTCTAAATCTAGTAAAGGTCAGTGCTGAAGAAAATGAACATACTTTTTTCTTAATGAGATTAACTTTGTTTTTTGTTGGAATTTTTACTAGCTAGGTACAACAGTTAAGCTTTATATTTCATTTTCACTTGATAAAAAAAGTACATACCTTAGAGGTGTATTTGTGACAAACCATGCTGAGATTTTTTCCATTATGAGCTTGGGTTAATGCTGATATACCAGCCAATTCAAATTCAATTTGATGATGAATATTCTTCTCTAGTCCGACAAAAACTTCCTTTCATTCAGAAGTCCCAGCAAATTCCAATAGATGCATAGTGCATCTCAGGTGTAATTCCAAACTGTGCTGAAAATTTTTATTGTTATTCAACATGCTTTACACTTATTATTTTAATAATAAAATATCAAGCCATGTGAAATAGCACTTTCATATTTCTGTGCTGGCTGTTTAGTTTCAAGAATTCTTCTCATTTAGAAAATTCAGGAAGCTTGATCCAGTACTTCTGTTGATTATGATTAGTACTTGTAACGCACCATAAAAGGAAAGAGCATAAAGGAGGAGAAAGAATGCTTGAGAAAGTAGAGGGCTCTATTGTTTCTTTACAGATGTCATATTTGTGTTATAACTTCATTTTCAGGAAACACAAAAAGACCTGCAGCTCCAGCAGAGCAGCATTGATTCAACCCGTGAGAATCTCAACAGACTGTGTCGCAAGTACCATTCTGTAGAGCTAGAAACTCTTGGTGGCACTGTCACTTCACTAATAAAGAAGTATGAAGCTGTGAATCAGCTCTGTTCCAGAACACAGGCCAACATACAAGAGTGCTTGGAAAAACATTTCCTCTGTGAGTCTTCAGGCTGGCTAACAAACCGTTAGCCCACAGTCATGAATCATTTGGGAGCCTGCCTGAGTTTCCAGTGACGTCATTTGCAATTATAACGTTATTTTTGTATGCAGCCTTTCAAAAAGTTAACAGATTGTCATTTCCCATTTGCTATGAAACCAAGCATTATACAAAAACAGAATTCAACTTAAAATATTTCTGAAAGGCAAGCTTACTTTCTTCAATATCTATGTATGTTGCTGCTTCATAGTCTCAGATTCTCCTGTTTTAGTATTCATCTCTACTACACACAAACACTTTGAGTATTCACCAGTTGGAGATTTATTTAGCCAAATGGAGATAGTAAGTCCCCATCTGAAGAAGTTCCTGGGCTTCCTGACAAATCATCGGAGAGAAACAGGCAATTTTATATCTTAGACATTAAGATACTAACCTAGATGTTTATCTAACGTTAAATTGGAATAAATAGCAGCCTGGAATTGTCTGTCTTTCCCATCAACTATAAAGAGAAGCCCAGTGTGAGTGTTCTATTTGGATGTTTTGTGAATTGTGCTACCCAAGGTCACTGAAGACAGTGAGATTCATTCTTTTAGCTTTTTCTTGGGGGACCAGATGGATAAATTAAGTGGGAAAGGCAGCTGGATCAACAGTATTGTGATAAAGATGCTTTGTAAAAAAAATATAATCTTTATTCTTTTTTATTAAATAGATACTATGCAAGAATTCCAGGAATGGTTTTCTGATGTGAAGGCTGCAGTAAAAGAATTATCTGACAGGTCTGGAGATAGCAAAGCCATAGAGGCAAAGCTGCATGATTTGCAGGTATAGTTAACAAATCAAAAACCAGTAACAAGTGACATAACTATGCATAGATATCAAATTTTCTCTCTTAAATAATTTGTAGAAACCATCGTACTCAATGATTTTATTTCTGAAAAATAATATAAAAATAAATCAACACAGCAATGCATACTTTAGGGGAAATACAGTGGAAATTGTTTACTGTTCTGAAAGATCAGACTGAAGTTTATGTATAACTGAATCATTCTTGTTTGTGATTTTTATTGTTTCATTTTGTTTTGCATTCATTCTTTTCCTTTTTCTATTCCTTCTATACCTTCTACTTCAGATGAACCATGTTGTGTCAGATATAGCCTGTATTGATTTTTTGCTGGGATAGAGAACAAATATAGCAGACAGCTAATGTCAACGGCTATATAATATATAATATTTTTATATATTATATAAATATAATTTTATAAATATATAAAATATATTATAAAATTATATATATTATATAAATATTCTATAAATATATAAACAGCTAACGTAATTTCTAAAATACCTATTATTTTCAGCTTACTTCAGAGAAGACAGAACTACTTTGTGATAGGAAAATTGAGCTTTGTGAATTGTAGCACCACTTAAAACACTTTATTTGAACTTTCTACTTGGAATTTTTTCCTCACCAGACATGGTTCTCAGCTTATTAAAATCTAACCGCTTCTAATATAAATTTTGCTTGTCTTTATTAAATCTTGAAAGTTTAAACAGTGTTCTTTCACCATACAGAGTGTGCTCGATTCTCTTAGTGAGGGGCAAAACAAGTTAGATGCTGCCTCCAAGGAAGGAGAAAACTTGTACACTTGCTTACCTCAACCAGCTGTGATCCATATTCAGGAGCAAGTAGCAAAGTCTAATCAGAACTTCAAAGAATTCCTCAGTCAGTGTCTGAATGATAAGCAGGCTCTGGAGGCTTGTGCCTCATACCTGGGAAGGTGAGTTGCAGATAGACTGCATGAAATTTTCAAGCTGTAGAAATACAATTGCAATTTACTGTTAACTAATTCTGTTTGCTCTTTTTCTTTGGAAATATTTAGCAACAAACAAAAAACAGGTCATATATGAGGAAGAATTGTGAGCTCATATGATCCCGAATAAATAGTTGAAATCTCAGTAATTTAAATACAATTTCCTGGAATGAAAAAATGAATTTTCAGGTTCTGCCTGGATGTTTGAAGATAGTGTGTGCTTTCTACAAAGCATATGCCTGTCCTATACCATTCCAAATGAACATATTTTCCAAAAAACTAGTAAGAAAACATTCTTAATTTAGCACTTTTAATTGGAATTTTGAGAGTTTAAATGCTTTTAAGTATAATTAGATTCAAAACTGCTGCTAGCTGAAAGCAAAGTTAGTGTAGCAATAACGGGTAAGAGATCAAGATGAGATGACATGCCTTCATATAAGTAAAAAGTTTACAATCAGGGACTTGGGTGCAGAGCATACTGAGTTGAGTTCTCAACAGTCCAGATTCCACTTATTTTGTCAGTGAAGCTGAAAACACAAAACTTCAGGTACTGTATGTGTCAGTACTGAGTAAAAGCCCATTTCCATCTGTTTGTTCATTTGTCTCGGACAATATCATTATAAGGATTTGGGAATATTTTTTCTTTTTTACTGTCTTCATTGAGTCTAGTAGTAAATAAAAGTACTGCCACTTTAAATTTTGAAGGCTGCTTTTCTCATGCAGTTCTCATGATTTTCCTGAACGTTTTTAGAGAGTTGCCGAATATTTTTAGATTACTAGTCACTGTGGAATTATGTTTTGTACAACTCCTATTCGCTAAGAATGAAATTGATACCTAGCTTTGTTTTCTCAGTCTTGAGGATACCGAAAGAACTGAATTAACTTCTTACTAACTTCACTCCCCTCAAGAAATTAAGGGAATATTTATCTATTCTGTAGCTTTGAAGAACAGCACAAGAAATTCAGCCTGTGGATACATAACATGGAAGAAAGAATGAGCACAGAAGCATTAGGAGAGATCAAAGAGCTTATTCCTGAGAAGAAAAAGGAGGTGCAGAAAGTAGAAAAGTTTCTGGAAGAGTTGCTGGCTTCAAGGTACTTTTCTTAATACACTCTTATTTTTTCCTCTGTTAAAAACATTTAGTAGAAGGAATAGTAAAAACACATCATATCCATTTATAAAATTTTCTTTCTTTCTGTTCTGTGAAATTCATATCTGACCAGATTAGTTGGATCTGATATAGTTGAATTTGTATTATGAGCTCAAATAGCATCCACATCGGCAGTGAAATACTTCTAGAATTCAGACTTAGCCAGTGGGTGATGAAGTAATTGCCATTTTTAGTATACTGTGGTTTTACAAACATTTTAAAATTGCTATTCGGTTTGTCAAGATATAAAAGAAATAGCAGTAAAGTAGTTCAAGTGGTAGTCAAGTAGTTCTTGCCTCACAACACGCTAAAAGGAAGCACTCGGTCGCTGTCTGCTTGAGCCTGATGTAAGACATCTTGGTCTGATGTAAATTCCTGTAATCATAGGTTATCGGGAAGTTTGAGATTGAGGCTGTGTAAGGCCAGAGTTTTAATCCTTTTTACTGAGCCTTCTACCCAACCCCAGATTCAGTATCTAATCCTGGGCAAATGGCCTGACCATCATGCATTCCCACCTAAGTCTATAAACTGCTGAGAAGCTTTGGAAAGTGCAGAAAGGTAGTAACTCATGCAGAACTGGAAGTCTGAGAGCCATAAAGAAAATAAGTTAGCTTTTTATTTAAATGTGCAAAAGAAAGATTTCAGTATCATAATTTGGAGCATCAAAATCTGCAATAAATTGCCCTCTTCACAAGTAAATATATGAATCAGTATATAATATTTCTTTTAAATCTCTCCCAGCTACTTTTTCTGTTAACTAGGATCTCTAACACTGGTGGAGTATGTGATTATGTGAACAGTCTTCGTAACTTCTCATAGTTGCTATAACAATGTCATATGCTTTTTGAAATTGATTTGCAATCTCAATTCTTTCTTTCAGGGAATCTTGTGAAAAGCTGGCCCAAATTGCACAGGCTTTAAATGAGGAAGGACATGGTGCAGGAAGGGAAGTGCGCCTGGCCTCTCAACATCTCACCAATTATCAAAACATGGTCAAAACTGTCAAGGAGAAGCTGCAAACATGTCAACTTGCACTCCAGGAGCACCTCACTTTGGAGGAAGCACTACAGAGCATGTGGTCATGGGTGAAAGAGGTTCAAGAAAAACTGGCCTTGGCTGAGAGTACAGTTGGTAGCAAAGCCACGCTAGAGCGACGTCTGACACAAATTCAGGTAAAGAACAGTAGGACTGAACTTTATGTATCATCAAGATTATAACTATGTGAGGGCCACATCAATGGAAGAGGAATGGGTGGTTTTTTTTGTTGTATTTTTGTTGTTTTTTGTATTTTTGTATTGTATTTTTACACTGTTATAGAGAAGATGATTTGAATTTAAAACCACCTTAAACTGGGAGATGCAATGTGAGAAACAGGACGAAGTTTAATGGAGAGGAATGTGAGGTATTACATTTAAAGAGGAATAACCAACTGTGGAAGTGTGTATTCAGATTCAAAAGCTGTCTAATGGAGAAAGCCTTGAAACTATTCACCTAGAAAGCGTGTGGCATATATATATTACAGGAGGTTTTCGAGGACAGGCTAGATAGACATCAGTTGGAAAGATTAGTCAAGCTGTGTGCTGCTGTCTTTCAGTGCAGTCCTTGACATACTCATTATCTGCTGCAATGTAAGCAATATTTTAGGATGACTAAGACAGTGAAATACCTGTGTAACTGTGGGGAAAACCGCCAGATTCCTTGCATATAATAAGGGATAGACACCTAGAAAAACAGGAATTCATACTGGACATGTCAACGGTAAACAAGTTCAGAAATTGTGTCCTCTGCTGAAAGAATAACAGCCTTCAGCTGCCAGCAGATTGCACTTAACATTTTGATTTATTTTGCCCCACAGGAGATTCTCTTACTCAAAGGAGATGGTGAAGTTAAGCTGAACATGGCTATTGGCAAAGGAGAACAAGCACTTAGAAGCAGCAATGAGGAAGGACAAAAGGTGATACAGACAGAGCTACAAAAACTGAAGGATGTATGGAATGACATCATCAGCACATCCATGAGCTGGCAGAGGTAAAACTCACTGAAAAACATGGGTCAAACCCTGACACCTTGCTTAGCACCAAAGAGTAGTATCTTACAGCACACAGGAGCCCACTCTTTCATCTACCAGGACCCCTAGGTCTTTCCCTGTAGGGCTGCTCTCAAGGATTGTTCCTCCCAGTCTGTACATATGTGCCTGGGATTCCTCTGGCCCAAGTGCAAAACCTTGCATTTTGCTATGTTGAACCCCACTATATACTCCCAGGCCCATCCTTGAGGTACCGCTGAATAGCATCACTTCCTTCCATTGTGTCAACCGCATCGCTCAGCTTGGTGCCATCAGAAACTTGCTGAGGGTGCACTCAATTCCATCATTGATGTCATTTATGAAGATGTTAAAGAGCACCGGTCCTAAGACAGACCTCTGGGGGATGCTGCTCATTACCAGCCTCCACTCGGACATAAAACCATTGATCACCACCCTTTGTCTGTGGCCTTTCAACCAATTCCTTATCCACTAGGTGGTCTACCCATCAAATCCACATCCCTCCAATTTGGAGATAAGGATGTCGTGGGGGACCATGTCAAAGGTCTTGCACAAGACCAGTTAAATAGCTTCAGTTGCTTTCCTTTTGTCCATCAGTACTGTCACTCCATCATAGAAGGCCACCAGATTGGTTAGGAACAACCTTCCCCTGGTGAAGCTGTGCTGGCTGTCTCTGATTACACAGTCATTCCTCATGCAATCTAATGTCATGCAGGAGGATCTAATATTCATAAAAGGTAGTAATTGAAAGTAGGTTGATGTTTTCTAGCATTTGATACAATGTAATTTCCGAATAGAATATCATTACTTTTGATTTCCTTCACCATTCTTACCAAACTGTTCGAGAACAAGTTTCTCCTTTGTTTCCAGTCGGACCATATTACTTAAATTTATTTTATTTTTTGTCCTCTGAAATCTCTGAATTGCTTTCCATTCTACTAAACCAGGCTATTCTCAACTTTTGTATTTGTAGATCTGATTACCTCTTCCTATGCAAAGATACTTTTTCACTACCAAATTCCACCCTCCTTTCATTTCTTTGAACATCTGACATTTAAATTCTGTTATTCAAGCTAGCAGCAGCCCTTCCCTATTTATCATCTATGAGTTTTACAAGCAATATAAGTTCCATCCTCCTAATCAGTATTGGATAGAAAATGGACTTCTGCATGATCCTATTTCCTTAGCTTTCTAATAACATCAAAGTTTTGTCTGCATCAGAAAATTGTCATAGGTCTGTACTTTAAACAGCTGAGTGCCAACATATCTCTGTCTTTAATATCAGTTATGGAAGGTGCTATGATACAGGTAAACAGGAGTTCTTCAATTAAAATTGATGTCTTTTTCTCTTATAGTCAAAAACAGTAATACAATTTGATCTAGAAATTTGTATTGGGATGCTTTATGGTTTTATTCTAACTTCACCCAATTTATGTCATAAAATATTGTGTGTATTAGGGGAGACTATCATATTTTAAATGAAATCCTTACCATAGTCATAACTCCTGCTAAGTCCAATGGAATCAGAAATGCATTCCTCAATACAAGTCCCAGAGAGACTGGGAGATCTGCTAGGAGGAGCAATATATAAAGAAAGGTGTATATACATATACATATATATATATATATATGTATATATATATATATGTAAAATAATACATATTTACTCAGTATTAATGGTAAATATATATATTTATTATTAGTGGTAAAATGATATATTTATTATTAGTGGTAAAATGGACTATATATAACTGACATTCTTCAAAAAGTCTCTGGAATACAATTTAATAGTCAATAACTTTACATTTTATTGCTGTGATCATAATATGCTTCACTAATGATCTATGTTTTACTTTGCTATGCAGACAATGAAATATGTATTTCATTAGCATGAGACAGATATGTTGCTCATGTAACCTGTACTAGAGAAGCAGTTTTATCAGGTTATATGTAGCTGTAGCCCAAAGAACACACAAATTCTAGAATATCTTGGATTTAAGCTGATACAGAAAACTAAAACAAGATGGAGGAAAAAGCATATTCTAAACGTATTATAGATGACTACACAGTATAACAGGGTATAAATAGACATTTTTTGCTTAGACCTTTTGAAAGTTCTCATCTGTACTGCATATGTTTCTTTTAATGTAAGCTGCTTAGAGTCCCTCATCAGCCAGTGGAATGAGTATTTGGAAAAGAAAAGCCAGTTGGAGCAGTGGTTAGAGAAACTGGATCACAAAGTGGAGCAGCCTTTAGAACCACAGATAGGTCTGAAGGAGAAGTTTGCACAGCTGGACTACTTCCAGGCTATTGTTTCTGAGATAGAGGATCACTCTGGTGATTTCCAGCAACTTGCTGAAAAAACTGCAGAACTTTACAAAAAAACCGAGGATGATTCTTTTGGAGCAGCAGCTCAAGAAGAACTGGAAACACAGTTTAATGACATCACAACTGTAGCCAAGGTAAGATAAAGGAAAAAGCTTCCATTTCAGGTAAAATTTTTAAACAACTGTATATAAGGCCAAATTTTTGATTTTTCTTCATTTATAGTGCCTGAAAGACAGAATGTATTTGAATAGTCTTGCCCTTTGTTATAGTCGAATCTAATAAAAGTGTTGTGTGTAGTTTACTAAATATTCAGTGGAATGCAAAAAATATTGGAGATTGAAACAGGTACGGTTATGATTTTTTGAACATTGAAGAGCATATGTTTTATTCCTAGTTTAACATATACAATAATAGTTTCATGTATACAATAATACTTTGGAGAGTCTTCCGGATTTATTTTCATCTAGTTCTTTTTTTTTTTTTTTTTTTTTTTTCATTCCTAGCACACATTAACCTAGAAAGATAAAAATGGAATGTCTCCTTGAGCAGAAAATATGGTCAGAAAGAGAAATATTATTTTTAGAAATATGCTAGTATTTTGTGTTATTTCAAGTCATTAATCACTACAGTTGTTATACTGGTACACTATTTGGTTTCTAAGGAAAGATAGAGCAGCTCACGAAGCCCTTTCACCATGAAAATCAGAATGGTAACAGTAGTTCTGAGATTGTCTGCATCTTCACATCAGCATCTTTACACCAGCAGGAGGCCACATAATAAGAAACAAATGTTGCTGTGAGATTGAAGTAAACAATATACACACCTTTAGCAATCTGCTAGGAAGTACTGTCTGGGTTTTCATGTATTGAGAATACTGCTGATGTCCTACATTGAAGTAATATGCTGTCTGTAAAATAAAGAAAGCCAAAGTGCAAAAAAAAAACCAACAAAACAGAAGACCTAATGAGTTATCTGATAGGAAGAAACATTAAATGTAGAATACATGAATTTGCTTGTTTAGAAAAAAATCTGTGCATTTTTGTTTCTTTGTTTTTTATAACGTAGATAGGAAAGTCAAAAAGTAGAATACTGTCGTTTGCTTCTGTCTTTTTCACTTTAATTTCTGGGGTAAGATTTCTCTTGTTTGTAATTACCATCTAATCGCACACTGACAGGTTTTTTCTATGATGAACTTTCGCTTTCTTTACTCTTTCCAGTTGGAAAAAACAAATCCTATTTCTAGAGAATTAGCGCACTTTCATGCTTGTCTAACTGCTTCTTTCAGTAGTATTGAAGTTGGAACAATATAAAAACTGATCCACTAAAATTGTTTAAACTTGTGTACAAAGAAAGCATCACAAGTTAGCATGGCAGTGTCTCCTAAAATCTATATATATCAATAAATTTAATTTCTTGGGCAGTTTTCCTTGTTCCTCAAAATAAAAATCCTATGTGTGGGTATAATAACAGATTATTTTTCTTTCAACAAATATTACTTGTCTTAACTGGACTAGAGTCTTGCAGATGGACTGACTGTCTGGGAATAGCTGTACACATCTTGTTCTACAAAACAGGCCAGATGTGGGCAAGAAATTGTATACAGACTTTGACGTCTTCTTCTGGAAGGAGATGCTGCATCAAGCTTATGGCAGATTGTTCTTTAAATCTATCTAAACCAGGATACAATCTAGGGAATTGCTGGGACTGCTGACAATCAGAGGTCAAAGATGCACCCAGGGAAAAAAAGCTGTATCAGAGAAGCTCCAAGAGTTTGCATTGTACCTTTCTACTGAAGGCATTGAGGATATTCTCACACCTATATTTCTGTTACAGCAGGCAGGCAAGAGATAGAGGAGTTTTCTGTTAAACATATGGGAAATCTTAAACCAAGCAATTAGATATTAATAACTACCCTTAGGCAAATGGCATTCAGCTGTGGTTTCTTGAGAAATGCTCAAACAGAAAGCACTGAAAAGCTGGCCAAGGAGGGGTCACTCTGCCAGCCTATGTCACTGCCAGCTTCAAGGGAGGCCCTATGGGGAACTGCAGTCTCATGAGCATGGCTGAAGTCACTGGAGGGCTGCACTCAATAATGAAATTGGAGGACAGTATTGGATAAATATAGACTGCAGTTTGGTATCTGGAAAGCATAACTTTAACAAACTGTTGTGGTTTAAATTGGCAGGCAGGTGATCAGTACACAGTCATTCAGTCACTCGTCCTCCTCTTAGTGGGATGAGGAAGAAAACTGGGGGGAAAAAAGCAAATTAGAACGGATGGGTTGAGATAGAAATTACTTTCTAAGATGAGGGATGGGGGGGGAGGGAAGGAAAAAAAAGAGGATAACAGTTATAATATATATTATCGTATGTATTATGTTCTATGACAAAACAAATGATGCACAAACAATTGCTCACCACCCAACATCCAATGCCTAGCCAGTCCTGAGGCAGCAGCTGCCTGCCTGGCCAGTTTCTCACCATTTAAGTTTTTCTCTGCATGATGTCATATGGCATGAAAGGTCCCTTTGGCCAGTTTAGGTCAGTTATTCTGGTTCTGTCCCCTTCCAGCAACCTGTGCCCTCTCACCCCTCCTCACTGACAGGACAGTAATGAGAAGTTGATATGTCCTTGGCTCAGCACAGCACTGCTCAGCAATGACTAAAAAAGCTGTTTTGTTATCAGTATTCTTTTTCCCCTGAAGTTAAGCCATAGCATCATACCAGACACTATGAAGGAAAAATCAGCTCAGTCTCCGCAGAAACCAGAACACAAATATGCTGGAGTGATATTAAAATGCCAATAAGCACATTTAAAAAAAAAAAAAAAAGAAAGAAAGAAAAACAAACAGCAACAACAACAAAAAAGTGATAGAGTGGGTTTGGGGTTTTCTAAAAGCCTTTGACAAGGTTCCACAAAAAAGGCTATATGAGAAAGGGAGAAAGGTAAGCTACCACAGCATTGGAAGAAAGGTCTTTGATGGAGTAAAAATGTATTCCAGAGTAGGAAGAAAAGGCTAGTGGTTGTTTCAGAATGGAGAAGAGTTAACTTGGGTTTACTTGGATTGAGTTTAACTTGGATTCTCCAACAAACTATATGGGAACTAGTTTTGTTTAACTTCTTTGTTGGTGCCTGGAAAAGGGAGTGCAGAGTGACTCTTGGAAATAATATGCAGTTATCTTGGACAGTCCAATGACAATTCCAAAGGAACTGTCAAAAATATGAGCATGTGGGCAAAGAGGTAGTAGGTGTACTTCAATGAAGATAAATATAAGGCAGTATCTGTTGGGGGATAAAAATATCTGAAACTTGATTGCATGATTCTGAATTCAGAACTTGCACTTACAATCCAAGGGACCACAAAAAATCACATTTTTTGTGATTTATTTTGTAAATTGAATTGTTACGAGAGGAGCATATACGGGGTAGGATTCATCTTTTTGAAGTGAAGAAAGCTGAGAGAGAAATGCAGTCACAGGTTATAATGAAGGTAATGGTTATACAAAAATTTTAGTCACCAAATCTGACTGTTTGAAAAGGTATTTATTAAACCTAGTGGATTTTTTTTTTTAGTGATGTCTCCACTCTTTAAAGTAGAGGTAAGCAAACTTCCACAATCTGCTGCTATGTATTATTATCAGGAGTTTTAAAAAGGAGATGGGCAAAGCAACTGACAATATATTTACAAACACACTGAAGAAAAGGATTAGGCATGAACTTTCTTATGTTCTTAATCTAGTAATTGTAAATGTCACAGAAGTATAAGGGAAACTGACCACACGTTTGCAAGGTTTGTGTGTTATCCATAAATGATGCTGTGGAGAATATTTGGCTGGATGAGTCAGTAGTCAGACCCAGCAGAGCACTTCTCATGTGCTGAGTATGTGGTGCAGGTATCTCTACTTTGCTTGCATCAGAACACGTATTATGTCTCCTCCTGCCAATCTGAGGCTGTGCTGTGTTTCTGGTGGCTGTCTGTCCTCTGCTCTGTGGAGAACAGGACTGTGAAATGTGGTAAAATCATCATCTGTGGGGCAGCAGTAATCCCACAGGGCCACCAAGCTGAGAAAAGAATTGGTGCTACACAGAGAGGACAGGATAAGGCTGGCCTGATGATATGCCAGGAAAAGCTGCTGCTCCCTTCTCCACTTCCTGCAATGGCAGGACTTACTGACAAGTTTGTAGTCTTTTCTCTGGGAGAGAATAGTACTGACTGAAACTGGTAGAAGTCAGTGCCAGAAGAGGAGACCTACTCAAATTGTTCTTTCCCTCCATGCTTTTGCTCTAATGGTGTTATAGTTTGGTACAAATGAAGTAAATAAGGTGTGTATTTGCCTACCATGGGGCTCTTTTACTGCCTTAAGATGATGTTTATTTTTTTTAAGTCAGACACATGTGAACATTTCCTTTCATGTTTGTTGCATCAAAAGCATAAAGATTTGAAAACTTTGAGGATTAACTTTAGTTCATAGTTGTTTAGTTATAACCATCAAGGAAGCATTCCAAGAAATTATGATGATTATTTTCAGAAGGAACAGCAAAGCTTAATAATCTAATTAATTTTGAAAATCATTATTTGAATGTTGAGTTATTCAAAATTAAAAATATCTTCTGTTTAATTCATAACTGTTTGAAATGAGTTTAAGGACACTTAGGTCTAGATCTATGCATTCATAGAATCATAGAATCATAGAATCACCAAGGTTGGAAAAGACCTAAAAGATCATCCAGTCCAACCGTTCACCTAGGACTGAAAGCTATTGAAAGCCTTATGATCAGCTCAGTTCACTTTTGGTTATTTTTGATAAACATTTCTGAGAGTTAGTTCTTATGAATTTAATAACAAATCAACATAGTGAGACTCAAGGCCAGTCTAGACCAGAACACTATTTCATCTGATTATAATACGGTAAATTGGCTCCACATGAAGATTATGTTAAAATATTGATGTGGAACCATGCTATCATCCATGCTATCATTGCATGTTTGTGTCAGGGAAAGAGTCCTCTAAGAGTACAAAAAAGATGACTTGGGCATGGCCTCTATCTCTGATGTGATGGCTAAAACAGAACTTGACACCCTAAACATCTGTTGCACTTTTAAACAGCAGTACTCCTCAACTGCAATGCTCATATGGGAGGACTCTGTGACTCTGCTTAATATGTATGGAGACTTTCTTCTAAATAAGAGCTGTGTTTCTGCCAGCATTCCTGCCTAGACAAACCTAAATCACAACTTGTTCCTTGTAGAACAGCTCTCTATACCAATAAAATCTGGACAAAAGCCAGGAAAGTGTTTAAGTACATTAATGGTTTGGTTTTTTTGGTTTTGTTTTGTTTGTTTTTTTTTTTTTTTTTTTTTTTCCTTCTAAACAATAGGAGAAAATGAAGAAAGTGGAAGATATCGTGAAGGATCATTTGCTATACCTCGATGCAGTGCATGAATTCACAGACTGGCTCCATTCTGCAAAGGAAGAACTGCATCGCTGGTCAGATGCAACTGGAGATACATCAGTGATACAGAAAAAGTTGGCCAAAATCAATGTAAGAAATGTTATCTACCATGATTTCATCTGTGATTCAGAACCTATAATCCAGAGCATTCAAACTGTGCCATCTTGTTCTTTGTTTATTTGAAGTGGAGACTACATTTCAGTGAGCTGAAAACACACTTTCTAAGCTATGTGTTATTGCCTCCCTTCCTTATTTTTACTAAGCTAATGTAGTGAAAGCACAAACAGACCTGAGTTAGCCACCCCATACACGGAAACAGTTTTCAATAGTGGAAGCCCAATGGCATCACAGAAGACTGTGACTTAACTGATTAATGAGCTCTGCCCTGTTCTTGTCCTTCAAACTGCTGTCCCTTTAAGTACAGCTTCTAAATCAATGTAAAAAAGAACCTTTTGTGATTTGCATGAATTGGAGATGCATGAAATAGTGCAAGGATCATTCTCCCTAAACACACTGGAAGCATAAGGGTTGCCTCTCTGTATCTATTCTCCTTACCCTCCCATCTCAGTGTGTCCATCCATTCCTAGGCATTCAATGGAGAGCAAGTTATGCATTTCAGAATGTAGCATTCAAGCAGTGTTTTAGCCTGATCCTACACAAGAGTGGGCCAGTGAACAGACTAGAGGAGGCTACAGGACAGCCAGGTCAACTTACAAACACACCTCGATTCTCTTGGATAGTTTCTAGCCTCCTTTGTGCTTAAACTCCCCACGTATAATATGAGAAAGGGAGGAGACAGTAGTTCCTAGTTCATAACACTAACAAGATAATAAATAACATTACTTTAGCACATAGTGACTGGAATAATACTTGCATTTTCCAACTTTGAAAGCTGAAAACTACCAAATTATCATATAGCTTGTGTAAGGCTGAAACAGTCCATTGTAAAAAGAATTCATAAAGAAACAACCAAAAGCATAAAGCCACATGTGCAACCAATTATGGCACATCACAGATCACGAGTAGGCTGCCGAATGCTTTTTCTGTGCAGCACAGCTTTGTTCTTAAAACTGGCACCAACAGCTCCTTGTCTAAAACATCAGAAAAAAAGTTTTCTGCGTCTTAACCTAAGCAGTATTTTTTCAGTATCTAAACCAGTTATTCCTCCCCTAAGCTTATGGAGGTTTCAGAACGGCTTTGCAATCAGCACGCAGCACGTACCCGCTCCTGACTGCGCTTTAGTCTCGTGCCGCTCCGCACACAGCATGGCTGTTCCCGAAGCGGTGCGGCTGGAACCGCAGCTCGGAGCAGCTCACAGCCTGCACTGCGGCTGCCCCACGCGTGGCGTGCCCCCTTCCCAGCTGTGGCCTGTTACCATGGCGATGTTGCTTTGCAGGAGCTGGTAGATTCTCGCCAGATCGGCGCGGGCCGCCTCGGCCGAGTGGAGACGCTAGCTCCCGCAGCGAAGCGCAGCACGAGTGCCGGCGGGTGCCAGCTCCTCGCCGCTGAGATGCAGGCCCTGCAGTTGGACTGGAAGCAGTGGGAAGAAAGCGCTTTCCAGAGCCAGCGCAGCCTGCGGGACGTGCTGAGCCAAATGGCCGTGTCGGAGCAGGAGTTCGCCACGGAAGTTGCGCGGCTGGAGGAGGCCGTGCAGCGGTTCGGTGGGCTGCTGGCTGCCTGGTCGCAGAGCCTGACTCCCCTCGACAGCCGTCACACCGACGCCGAGATCGTGGAGAGCTGGCGCAAGGAGAAAGTAAGCTCGCTTCTCTTTTCCAAGCGGTTTTTGCGTTGTAAATGTGCAGTGACTGAGGACAAGCAACTTCTTCCCGGTGGCAGAGTCAAGGAATGGGAGAAGTAGCAAATAATATAATGCATTTATGAAAATTTGCCTTAAAAACTTTCCAAGCTTTTCTGTAACTGTATTCAAAGCAAGTAGTGTTTACAGAAAACATTTATTTGGTGTCTGCTGTACAAGGCTTAGCGAATGCTGCCTGGAGCTCAGACATTAACATTTGGGCTTGGCTGTAGGAAAACGAAGGAACTGCCTCTGAACTCCTCAGGCTGTTCAGCATTGCAAGCCAAGTCTGTGATCGGGAAAATATGAGGCATTTCCTACATTCTGAGCAGCAGCGGGAGTGATTTCTTTCGTACTTACAGTTTGTTGCACATGTGTTGATTTTATACATTCTGTTTCTTGAACTGTCCTTCACGTTATGCATGTTAAGATCTTGTCCTGTATTTGAAGTTGTATTGGAAACTGGCATACTTGACTGCTTTGCTGTGGAATGTAGTGGAATTCAGAGAAACAGGCAGTTCCTCTTTATTTTGCTCTTCTAGCAAATATTTCACATGTAAATACAACACACACACGAATGTGTATTCACAATAATCAAGATACTTCTGTGTATGTATCTTAATTCATATGAATCACAGATGTAAAGATACATATCTTATCCTTCCCTTCTTGTGTTACAACAAAGTACCTTCAGTAAAAGTTACTTTATGCTTGCTTTCTGTCCTCTTCACTGAAGAAACAGTCAAAAAGTCCCAGAACAACTTCTGTTTAAGCTGAGATTATAAATCTTTTCCTCTAGAGTCTTTGCCAAGTTATTTCTATGGCTTTCTCTTTCACAGAATTCAAAGATTTATGCCTTCGTGCCAGTACATAACTGTATCAGTAATAGAGTTGAAGTTGCACGGGAGTAAATAATAGTACAAATAAGCAAATGCTTATGTTTCAAAAAAGGAACATAGGGCATGAAATTGTCAGCAAGAAACAGCTGTAATTATGAGGACTTTTTTTTTATTTTAATAAGTGGAATAAGACATTATTCAAGTGGAGTAAGACATGTTCATAAGACATTATTTTCCTAGTACTATATATGCTATGAATGTACTGGCACTGTAAAGCTCTTTACTTAGATTCTAAAGTTATAAACTTAGGATAAGGAGAAGTATACAGAGTAAATACAAGATGTGCTATGTGCAGCCCTACTATATAAAATTATATAATTTGAGGAAATGTTGTCAGGACAGTAGTCCTTAATTTCTGACCCAAGAAAATGGATCCTATTGTGAATGTAAAACAACATTGCAGCATTCTCTTTCCATTGTCTCGCAGCAATTCTGTTGTCATGTAAACCAAGGCCACAAGTTAAAAATGCATTTCCTAATTCTCAGATTCAGCAGGCTCACTGTTATTTTGTACTCAAGCTCTGTTCCTGTTAGATATGTGCGGTATAATGGCACTAGATCTGGAATTTGAAATTCAGCAAATTATTTTGATAATTGTTGGATTTGAAGTTAAATTCAAGTCACTGGAACAGTGCTAACAGTTCTAATGTGTTTTCACTTTTGATGTATGTAAGTGGGTATCTGTTAGTTAACACTTTACAATGAAAAATACTCTTTGTGGCAAATGATATTACAAATTTCAGAGACAAAAAGTATTTTCAGAACCTTTGCTGTATTTTTATGTATTTGATTTGTGGCTATCCTAGACATTCAATTTTGTGCTGATAGACAATTGCAAACCACTTACTATGTATATTTTCAGTCATTCTTTTGTGCAGATTCAGAAACACAACTGAGAACTTCCTTGCCCCACTTCCTTTGTCTTCTTTCTAATCCATCTTCACTTGCATGTGATCAGTTTCTTACAACAGTACATCCATTTCTTCGAGATCAGACCTTAGATTTAGCCAAAGTGTCAAACTGATCTCTGCATGCCAAATGCTCTGGTTTGCCTGCAGTGCAGAATTTTTGCTGCAGTGAATGTAACTAGCTAGAAGATTATTTTTTTTTTTCTCTCTGTTAGTTTAAGAAGAATTCCCAAATAATCTCATTTGCAGTGAGACAAGGAGCCAAGTCTACACTGCTAGTTATGCTGGAGTAGCTGGCAGGGTTCCACAGTGGAGGTTATAGTATCACAGAATCACAGAATGTCAGAAATTGGAAGGGACTTTGAAAGATCTTCTAGTCCAATTCTCCTGCTGGAGCAGGAACACAGGTTACACAGGAACACAACTGGGTGGGTTTGAATGTCTCCAGAGAAGGAGAACACACAACCTCTCTGGGCAGCCTGTTCCAGTGTTCTGTCACCCTCCCTTTTTTTCCCTCATATTTATGTGGAACCTCTTGTATTCCTGCTTGCACCCCTTGCCCCTTGTCCTGTCACTGAATGTCACTGAGAAGAGCCTGGATGCATCCTCATGACACTTACCCTTATATTTAACATTATTGAAGTCACCCCTCAGTCTCCTCCAAGCTAGAGACCCAGCTCTCTCAGCCTCTCCTAGTAAAGGAGATGCTCCACTCCCTTAATCATTCTTGTGGCTCTGTGCTGGACTCTCTCAAGCAGTTGCTTATCCTTCTTGAACTTAGGGACTCAGAGATGCTATGGACATCAACATGAGGACTGTTTCCACAGGAGTAGTTATCATGTTTCTCCAAGTGACATTATCTAAGTCAACAAAACTACTTTTGTTTCTTTTTGACTTAGCTGTTTACACAGCGAGTCTTTCAGTGCAGCAGTGATGGCCAGTATCTCTCACAGGATTGTAACAAGATGTACTTTCAAATTATGAAATCTTCTAGAAATACCAAAGCTTTAGAAACTTTGTGAAATTTTGTAAATTCATTTTTTTGGACACAGCTCAAAATAGTTTTTATTGAGCATAGTAAACTCAATCTGGGTTTGCAACCTCAAAGCCTAATGGTGTTCTGGGTTGCATCAGAAGAAGAGTGGCCAGCAACGAGAGAGAAGTGATTGTCCCCCTCTGTTCTGCCCTCGTGAGGCATTAGCTGGAGTACCGTGTCCAGGTCTGGGGCCTCCAACACAGGAAAGATGTGAAGCTTTTGGACAGGGTCCAGAGGAGGGCCATGAAGATGATCCAAGGACTGGAGCGCCTCCCCTGTGAAGACAGGCTAAAGGAACTGGGCTTGTTCAGCACAGAAAAGAGAAGGCTGTGGGGAGACCTCACTGTGGCCTTCCAATAGTTAATGGGAGTATATAAACATGATGGAAATAAACTTTTTACATGGTTAGACAGTGATAGGACAAGGGGGAATGTTTTTAAAGTAAAAAAGAGAAGATTTAGATTAAATGTTAGTTGAAAGTTTTGGACTGAAAGAGTGGTGAGGTGCTGGAACAGGTTGCCCAGAGAGGCTGTGGATGCCTTATCTTCAGAAGTATTTAAGGCCAGGTTGAATGGGTCCCTGAGCAATCTGATCTAGTACTCGATCTTGCAGCTGGCAACCCTGCCTGTGGCATGGGAGTTGGAACCTGGTGATCCTTGAGATCCTTCCAACCCAAGCCATTTTATGATTCTATGGTATGATTTTCTGTTCCTTAGTTGTACGTACTTTCATGTATACACAGCTAATTGACAATACCGTGTCTCATTTATTAAGACAAAATGCATGTCTTGGACTTTTCAATGAAAACTTTCTGAACTAAAAAAAGTTGAAGAAATTTAGCCCCTGGAAGCCCATAATTTCAAATGAACCTCTGGGCTCCTGTGTGTTTGATTGTTAAAATACTCTCAAAATGGATACATGTGAATTGTAAATGAAATTGAATATGAACCTTGATTGTTTATTTATTTATTTACAAATATTGTTCACTTCTTTTGTTTTAACAGGAAACATCGGATGCTCTGATAAAGTCTGAACATGTGATAGATGAGATCAAGACTCAGTTAAATGATCTTTGTAGATTTTCTAGAGATTTGAGTACCCATTCTTCAAAAGTTTCTGGGTTGATTAAGGAGTATAACAGGTATGTTTTTATCTTGTTTATAGGTAATCAGTCCTTTATGTGTTTGCATACAAGATTCGTTTTAGGGAATCATTAATTGGAATTTTAGAATTTGAAGCAGAAGTCGACAGTGATTAGAAGCATTTTTTTATAGTGGTGTCAATAGAGATTGCAAAAAGTACCACTTCATCTTTTTTTTTTAAGAGCCAAACTATGCTACCAAACTGAGCTTAAGCCAGCACCCGATCTATTGTGAGAGGAATCTTTGTAAGAAACTGAGGTACAGCTGTAGTTAATTTGCCAGAAAAAGGAACAAACTGTAACAGCTATTTATTTATTTGTTTGTTTATTTCGTAATTTTATTCTTCATTTTTTTCTTGTTTTATCTAAATCAGGGGAGCTAATTTTTTGTCTGTTTTCTTACATTCTCTTAGGTCACTATAGCTACTGACATCTGTACTTCAAACACAAAATTCTGCTGTCTCTTGCAGGGATTGTAGTTTTTTGGCTTTTGTAAATGCAGAAGGGCATGATGATCCAAGTTGATCCTTTCTAATGTTACAAATTTAACTATGTCATTGAAGTTCAAATTGTAATTGCTGTATTTCCATGTCCTGTGCTTAGATAGGAAAAGGCTTGCAGAAACTGTTTGTACTTAGAAATACTGAATCACTCTAGAAGTGCTTATCTGTCGTATCTGTGAAATCCAATTTACATGCTTCACTTTTAAGGAATTTGAAACTTCTAATGGATTTCCTGATGCCTCAGTTAAGTGTTTATAGTTGGTGGGAGGAGTCCAAATTAACCTAACCTCACTTCAGAGAACTAAGCAAAAGCATTGTCACCTAACAGAATCCTGCCTTTCTTCCCTCCCTTGTTCTCTTTTGCTTTCCTAATGTGATAAATTCAGCCTCTGCCTGCAAGCTTCAAAGGGATGTCAGAGTAAAGAGCAGATCTTGCAGCAAAGATTTCGGATGAGTTTCAGGGACTTTCAGCAGTGGCTGGTCAATGCAAAAGTCACCACAGCCAAATGCTTCGATGTACCTCAGGATATCAGTGAAGCTTCAGCAAGTCTACAGAAAGCACAGGTAAATTTATGCCAACAAATCGTTCACTTAAGGGAGATCAATCTATTTCATATATTACAATGTTGACATTGTATATATATGTGTTATATATACATGTGTGTATGTATATATATATATATATGTATATATATATGTATATATGTGTATATATATATATATATATATATATATATATATGTATATGTATATATATATATATGTTACAATGTGGAAAAAAAGTATGTTTTGAAGATAGGAGAGCATAATTGAAGGGGCACCAGATCTGGGACTTAGTATCTGAAACTGTTTTAAAGTTACATAAATATTTTTTCCTCAAATATGGTAATAGACCCCTTATAAAGTAAGAGCAGGGTAAAAATGTATAAAGTGCAAGCAGGTATTTAAGAAGTATGTTTTTCACAGAAAGCTAAAACAAGCTAGTATGTGAAAAGGAATGCCAATTAAAATGTTACTTTATTAAAGCAAGTAAATTTTTCTATGAGTAAAATATAACCATAGCTTTAAGTAAAAATAACAAAGTTAGAATTGCATAATGAGAATAAACATTCAGATAGATAGGACAACAGGAGAAATTCTTATCAGTTTCACAGAAGATACCAAGACCAAAACACTTCCTTCTGCTTCTGGTAAATTTACTTTCCTTTGCTTAAATGATTTATTTAAAAGGGTGAACAATACCATACTAAAGTGGAATTTTTTTTGTACTTCAAACTGAGAGATTTTTTTGTGAGTAAATATGAAGCATTAAAAAAGCCAGCAAGTTTTGACCATTAATAAAAGAGTTCTTAGCAAAAACAGTTTCCAATATTGATCAGATTTTTATTTTGTTGCTTCAGCTTCTTAATTGCACAAGGACTTAGATTGTCCTCCTTATTTGTGAATGCTACTGTATATGGAAATGGACTTTTTTTTACATGCATTAACTGCATTAAGACTTCCAGGAATGTCATAGAAGCTTATGTAAACGCCAATTTTATTTTTGTTAAAAGCTATTATTTTGTCTGCTAGCACAGTTTACATCATGAAGTCACAAGGCAATTGCATCTTTGATTTTTAATTAAGAAAGAGCTTGAGCAAAGTATTTCAAAGCTTACAGACCCTTTGCATTCACTTCTCGGACCTCTAGTGAAGCACATAATCAGAATCTTTATTTATTTATTTATTTATTATCAAGTCCTTTACTTACAACATGAAGGTAACCTGATGATATTTTTCTACCGTGTAAGCGTAATAATAGTTTAAAGTAACTTCATGTTTGAGACTGCTAAATTCATTTGAATCCTAAATGCTCACAAAATCTTTAAAAAAAAATTACAGGTTATAAGAATATTATTCCAGCACACTGGAATTTGAAAATCTCCTTATTTCCTTACATTACCTAATTCTTTAACATGGGTTTCCATACAGTACTTGCGCACCAGGATTGTGCAAGAATTCTCTGAAGAAGAAACTTTGAGCCAGGCAAAGTAAAATAAGGATATAGAGGATAAATCACACAGTTTAGATGTTGCTAAAGTTCTAAGCCTTAACCCACACCCCTACACACTGATGGGATGGCCAGTGTGGCTGTCTCCAGTGTGCAAGGCAGTGTGTTCCCCTGCTTTCCTGAAATGAAAGCCATACTGTGTTCTGTACTATGAATGCTTCAAGAAGTGTAATGCCCGACTGAAAGACCAGTAATGTCTCACAAAGTTCAGATGATATAGATAATCCTAGAATCAGTATATACATAATTTAGGCACTTCTGGATTAAGTAGCTATTATCCCTATAATATGTACGGTTGTCTTTCATAAATATGAATAATATTAAAATATAAGAAACTGAAATATGAATTAATAAAATAGCGTGCAGAGATAGTAAACTCATATTTCTGTTAAATTTTCTGTAAGCTTACCATTGACCTTTACTGGGACCCAAAGCTAACGAAAAGGTCTTTTACAGAATGCAAACAGAAAGGTTTTTTTATCGTTTTTAGGAATTCTTATCAGAAAGTGAGAATGGACAACAGAAATTAAACTTGGTAGCATCCAAAGGTGAACTGCTGTGCTCTATTTTGCCAAAAGAAAAGGCTAAAGTTATCTTGGACAAATGCGCTATGGCTAAGGAAGACTGGAAAAATTTTATCAGCGCCCTCCGTCAGAAGGAATCTGCATTGGAGGTATTGAACAAAGTCGTAGTGGAGAAATATTGAGTCTTAATTGCCTCTTTGCTTTTTGTTTCAGACCACACCTACTTAATAGATATCCTTAAGATTTCTCATATTAGCAATAGGTGTTTATGATGCAACATAATTAATAGTTACTTTCAAGAGGTCTTTTTTCCGTTTCCATTTTACTCATATTTACTTACATCCTTCCCACCTACTTTAATTGGGGTGTTTCATGTGGAAGGGTGTTGTTGAGAGTAACTGAGAGCAGCAAAGACAGCAATGGCTGAAATTACCATAAGCATTAGAAAAGTATTGGATTACCAGAATACATTAAAATACATTTTCTTTTTAAAAATCTTAAAACCCTGAATTCTGACACCTGTGCTGACTGAAGCTCCAGTACGGTAAGTAAACATCATCACTTTTACTGCAAATTCATGAAATGTAAACAATTTGAACAACTTTCTAAACACACCCCAGTGCCCATCTCTGTTCAGAATTCACAATTCAGCCAGAACATATTCACATATACGGTGAATGGCTTTATAGTGTTCTCTCTTTTGACTTGATAGTTTTTAAGGTCAAAAAGTCTTAGCTAAAATTCCTTGCGTTTCATAGAAGAATTAAAGTTCTTAGACCCTCCTATTTCAGAACAGTAATGTCTAGTCAGCTGAGCAAAACATTGTAAATAGATTTAGTATGTTGTAAAATAAGTTTTTTTCAAAGAAAATTCTTGGGTAGAAGAAGGCAGCTTTTCTCATCTCGGGGTAGCCATTGGAAGGAAGATTTCCTTAGATGTTAATCTTTTTGAGCATAGCATTTTTCAATCTCATAAGACTAGTCTTACAGTATGATGTTAAAATTATAAGGCTAAAAAGAAAACGAAGTTAGTCTGAAAACATATAAATAAAATAACCAGTACATAAAAACTGTCCTGTTTAGGTTTCTATTCCATATGCTTTTTTTTCAGGTCTCATTTTAGTTATGCAGAATAACCCTGTGAGAAGATTATACAGGCACTTAAAGGAATGCCTACATTTAAAACCAAGACTTTATATTGAAAGAAAATATGATCAGAAATAAGCCTTGGGATAAGGTTAAGCTTAGTCAAACAGCCCCTAGGAATAATGGCAGGCCTTTAAAAGTGGGTTAGTGTGAATGACTGCAGGCAGTTGTAAGATAACTTCCTAAAGTAGCCTTGCCTCACACACTCATGGTTGTGTGAGAGACTTCTCTTCAAAGCTAGTAAAGTCAAAGCTTTGTAAAGCTTTCAGTTCAGATAAAATTTGTTTCAGCCTCTTCTCAACTGTGTAAACATCCAACAGTTACCTTTGTTTTGTATTAAAGAGGTACTATCTCAAACTTTTCTTTCAGTATCTCTGTCGTGTGAGGAGCAGAGCCAGTATCATCTTATTTTGAACAGCTGAGGTGATTTTTGGCTGTAACAGTGCATGTTTTGTGTACTTGATCTGTGGGTTGTGCATTGCAATTTTATTCAGTGTAGTGGAATTGTTCATAAATTTGTGTGTGCATCACATGCTTTCCCAGAACTTAAAGATCCAGATGAAGGACTTTGAAGCGACTGCTGAGCCTCTGACAGAATGGTTGAGCACAACAGAAAAGATGGTACAAGGGAGTAGCAGTCGTCTCCATGACCTTCCTTCCAAGAGGAGAGAACAGCAAAAGTTGCAGGTGATTTCTCTACTTTTAACATAGAGCCAGCCTTTCATCGTCCATTCTGCTGGCCTCATTGATGTTACAAGAGCTTGATCATTCTGTCATTCTTCATCTCTCTCTAAATAAGATGAGAACTATTTTCAAGAATTGCTTTTGATGTTCTGTTAGTGAACAGAACTCCTGTTCTGTTAGTGTTTGCATCTCCGAATGTCTTAGGACACGCTGCTTTATTGCTATAAGTGTATGGTGTGCTTTTTTCAGTACACTTGCTGTTTGTCATTTCTGTTTTTCATGGGCGATCCAAACTTCTCTTTTGTCTGCTTTTCTTGCACACACTTGTAATATTTATGTGCCTATGCTTTACAGTCTGTCCTTGAGGAAATAAGCTGCCACGAGCATCAGCTCAACAGGCTAAAAGAGAAAGCTCAGCAGCTGTTGGAAGAACAAGCTGTCAGCAAAAGCTTTATGCGCAGAGTGTCTCAATTGTCTTCACAATACCTTACTCTAACCAATCTGACAAAGGTAAAGCACTCACTGTATTTGCTCTTAAGTTGTTTCTTTGTTGTGTGTGGGATAAGACTGAAATGTGAAATGTTACAGTTGTCTTGCATCCCTACTCTGTGGTATGTCTGAGCAATGATCTTTTGTGCTGGCTTTAGAAAGTGAGAAATAAAGACCTGTATAATTCCATTCAAAAAATGTAATTAAAAAACAGCCTGGTTGTCAACAATTTTCTTCCCAAGAAATGTGCTTTTCATTTTCATTTTTTCAGTAACTAAAGATAAGTGGCACCTGGGAAAGTGTTTTTTATACTTTAAAGGAGTTGTAGGTTTGTTTGTTAGGCTGTTTTGTTTTGTTTTTTAGATTGAAATGTTGTTAGTGAATTACATCCTGTAAAGATGACTGTTTGCATTGTATTTTTGTTTAAAACTTAGAGTTTGGCCTTCAACATTGTTTTAAAATTATTACACATGAGACTGCTTTTGAAGGGTCAGTAAGAAGCATAGGTCATAATACTGTAATTGGTAAGGGTAGGAACGGTTAGTTCAACCCAACTGTTTCGCTGAGTTGTACTCAGCAAGAAACTTCAGCATTAAATATTCCAACTATCTTTATTGTTTTATCAGGTTAGGTCTTCATATCAGACTTGTCATTTTTCATATTATGCCAGTCATGAAGAAGGCATTGAATTAGGCTTGTTGTTACTACAGTAATAATTGGTATGGGATAACAATTCAGTTAACAAAGCATTTGCTTGAGTAATTGCAGAATTATTTTTGTTTTTAATTTCTGTCTTTATGAGTAAAATTATAAAGCATCCCTAGATCTGTGTGATTTACTGGAAGCGTGAAAGGGAAAGATACATGAGTTATTAACGTTGGTTAATGTGGACAGAACTTGTAGGAAATGTTAAGGTGTGAGGATGGTGTCTGAAGCAGAAGATACATCTGCTCCAATCAGTGAGGGAAATCCCAGAGTTCCTTAGATAGCCATGAATGTTTGAGACAAATCCCTCTCTAATTTTCTTAGCTTATTTCAACAGCTTGACTTTATGTCAAGGTTGGACCTATTCTTCTGGTTATTTTAGTA
Source organism: Lagopus muta (assembly GCF_023343835.1). Lineage (NCBI taxonomy): Eukaryota > Metazoa > Chordata > Aves > Galliformes > Phasianidae > Lagopus > Lagopus muta. The sequence goes on from NC_064434.1 coordinate 61,238,195, forward strand.
TCAGTAAAGTGATGTTGCTGCAGTGGCATAGCTTCGCATGCTTATATCTGTGTTGTGCATGGATAGGTTTCACAAGATCTTTAAGTCTTTGAATAGGTATGGGTAAATAAATAATCCTTTAACACTTACTGATTCTGATTGCTGTATGGATTGTAGGAGAAGGTGTCCAAAATGGATAGGATTGTAGCAGAGCACCAGCAGTTCTCTCACGATTTCAAGGACCTCCAAGACTGGGTGGCTGATGCAATTCACATGCTGGAGTCGTACTGTCATCCCACTGCTGACAAAAATGTTCTGGACAGTCGAATGTTAAAGCTGGAGGTATGTAAACAGCTGTAGCATATGTTGATAAAACTGTGCAGAAGATAATAAAAGTCAGTGCAGAGAAAGCAACACTTTGATGTCCATATTTTGACTGTGGCTCAAAATTTGATACAAACCCTCCAAAATATAGGGATGTCACAAAAAGATTGTTGTTCATTGCTTTGGATTCGTGCTTTCAGGCTTTTCATGATTTTACATGCTGCAAGCTAAGAGTTTTTAACTCAGTTGCCCAGTTGTTAATGCTACTTAGTTTCTAGGTTGTAAAATTTGTTTTACAGGCAGATCCCAGTATTGCAGAACAATACTTTGGCTCTGTTGAAGATTTTTTTTATTTTTTTTATCACATCTTTTTTTTTTTTTTTTTTTTTTTTCCTCTCTGAATAAATCTTCCAATTTTCCCTCTGAATGACATTCTTTTCAGAATGTTTCCACTATCTTTGATGTACTGGAAGCATCTGCATAGATTTTGTATCTAGTTAACATATTCATGTCCATTTAGTGATAAAAGATAGAACAAAATCCACTCACTTTTTAGGGATTGCTAACATTGAAACAAGAAAAGGAAATCCAGATGAAAATAATTCTGACAAGAGGAGAATCTGTTCTGCAAAATACTTCTCTGGAGGGAGTACAAGTGATTGAACAGCAGCTACATACCCTAAAGGACAGCTGGGCTTCTCTTCTGTCTGCGTGTATCCGATGCAAGAGGTAAAAAGCATATGAGATGCATAGTGATGCACTGTCAAATGTTTTTAAAAGTTTATACACAGTTTTATTATTTCAAGAGCCAAATTAATGAAAACTGCATGTGCCTAACATCGCAAGTCTGAAAGCCTTAAATGACCTATTTCAATTAAATAGAAAAGGAGAGACAAGAGTGAGGGGTTAAACTTCATTAACATATTCTTTTAAAAGTGGATTCTGTGTTCATAAACAGTCTATAAATTTTATTTTGAATTGCATAAAATGTATTTTTCTTAATATTAAGTGTAATGGTTTTTCTATCAACGTACTGTCTGGTTTTCCACTTGTTAAATTTCACAGGAGATACTTTAATTACAGTGTCCAATAGTGATGATTAAAGAAGAAATGCTGAAAGTGATAATTAAAATCAGAAAAATAAATGCAGACTTGTATAGTGGAGAACAACTAGTTGGAAATATTTCAATTTAAAACAATCAAACTAATTAAACATTGCAATGCAGCTGCAGAAAATTTCTGATTTTAGGTTTTATGCTTCCTATTCCATTTTATTTACTAAACTTCATGCACGTATCACCTAGCTACATCATTTAATGGATCTCAGAAGTTTGAAAACTTCAGTTCTGTTTACCATCTAATCAGTGCTCCTAATTAAATCCTGTAGGGTTTTAACATTTGTATCTCTGTTTATCTTGTGATATTTGTATCATGGTCCATAATAACTACATATAGCAATATCTCAATATTTAACTAGCATGAGAACATCCAGTATTAAAAAAAAAAAAAAAACAAAAAAAAACAAAAAAAAAACAAAAAAAAAAGTGTATTTTTAAATTACAGTCAACTGGAAGGAGCTCTCTCCAAATGGACAAGTTACCAGGATGATGTTCGCCAGTTTACCAGCTGGATGGATAAAGTAGAAGCAAGCATGAATTCTTCTCAAAGGCAGTGTGCTGAACTGAGGGAAAAAGCAGCTGCCCTCAGCAAAGCAAAGGTATGTTTGCTTTACAGTGAATCAATAACAAACACATACCAGCAACGAAAAAGGCTGACTAACTGCAAGATTAATCTGTAGTTCGTTTTAATGCTGCTCATTCTTAAATGCATCATTCTCTTCTGATTTTACAGCTACTTAGTGAAGAAGTGTTGAGTCACAGCAGTCTGTTGGAGACGATTGAAGTAAAAGGCAGTGGAATGGCTGAGCATTATGTCACTCAGCTTGAACTCCAGGAACTTCAGGAGCGATATAAGTTGCTCAAAGACAGAACAAGGGTACAGTTTTTCTTTATAGCACATCTCTCTTTTTTTTTTTTTTTTTTTTTTTTTTAATTTATTACAGTTAAATTAAGAGTTTGGAAGAAGCTATAACTTAACGTATGTGACCACTTAGTGTTTGTACCCCTGAGCTTCAAATCTTTCTAGAAAGGTTCTAAAGATCTGAATCTGAAAAATTACTCACGTTAATAGCTTGAGGAAATCTCTGTCAAAAGTCTAACTGACTTAGTTTAAATATGATTTTACTCATTGTGACTGAAAAGTTGGAAGCATATCTGAATACCTCTAGTTTGCATAAATAATAATAATAAAGTTTTGCAATAAATGTAGTTAGACAATCAAGTAAACCTAAAGGTTTTGATGGTTCAAGAATTTTACTGCTGAACACAAGCATTATTACCAAGCAAACTGACTGTAATGCCAAAAGATTCAACAGGAGTTGGACTTGATGATCCTTGTGGGTCCATTCCATTCTGGAAAAGATTAGAGCACACACAGATAAAGTGAAGTTTATCTATTTATTTAAGAGATCAGAAAAAAATTCTAAGCTCTTCTTGACAACCTCAGTAAAATTAACTTAAATCAGTGTAAAAATTAAACAGTTTTGTTTTTATACTCTGGATTGTTACTTACTAGTGATCACAGAGTAAATCTCACAAATAACAAGCTTAGATGACAAATCTTTAAGAATAAATATATGTATGCTCACATTTGAGCTCTCTTTCCTTGTTTTTGATCAAGCCATCCTCAGAATGCAGACACGTGAATTTTAGGAAAACTCAGTGTAAGATAAAAACTCTTCACCTTGATGTCATTACTGGATTTATATTTTCTTGGTTCATTGATACTCTAAGATACATATCTGTAAATATTTTTTACAAATAGGAGGCAGTAAAAAAAGCTGAAGAATTGCTTAACTTACATCAAGGGTATCAAAGAAATCTGAAGGCATTTGAAACATGGCTGGAGGAGGAACAGGAAAAACTTAGCTGCTTATCACACCTTGAAGGTGATGCCCAGAAACAAGAGGCAACACTCCGAGACCTACAGGTACAGCGTGTGTGACATTGTAACTAAAACAATAATGGAATAATATTATCCTTAACAATTCATTTTTTTTCTACTTGAGAGCAGCTTGAGAGCACATTATATCTAAGCAATTTTTTGCTTAAATTTGGATCCAGTAAAGCCAGCACAAATGCTGACATTCATTTCCAGAAAGTATCAGACTTCTAATTAATTCTTCAGTCATGTTAATACTTTTTTGTAAGTACTGAATTTTTTTAGATGTTGGTCTGCACTGCAGATACTACCTTTTCTTTTTCCTCTGTTTCATAGCGTATCAAAAGTATTATTTTCTTTGAGTTTCCATCTTCTGTTGCTTACAGTCCAATATTATAAGCAATACTTACTTGCCTACTTCAGGCAGTTCTGGTTATCTAGATTGCCTCTGATGGTGTCAACAGTTTATGGGCTGGTTCAGCCTCGTTCCATGACTAATGGGGCAGGGGGACCCATTAACCCATAGCCTGGGAAAGGAGAAAATGGGAAAAGGGTAAGTAGATGGGCCTAAAAACAAAACAGTGGCAACCATCTGAGGAGGAAGGTTGATTTACTAAATATGATATCAAAATGCAAGATAGCACAATATAATAAAATATAGTTGGAATCAAAGCTAATTCAAATTAAATGAGAGAAAGTGTGTTCAAAAACTGAAGGCCTTATGCTAGTGCTGAAGGAGAGACGGCTAGGAAGTACACACACTGCAGAGATGATCAGAAAGTTTGAGGGAACTTCTCATGATTGACCGGCAGTTTTATCTTTCCCTATGAATAGAAAATGGAAACAGAACAGTGAACAGTCCTCTGGGATATGTTGTTCTCTTCTGAGAACCAGGTAATCAGAAGATAGGCAGTCCACTGAGCTGAAGCATTAACTCTTTTAACTCCCAGTGCACTACATGATGTTATGATGTAGAATACTGTTTCCTAAGCAGATTGGCATACTTTCTAATGAAGTTCTAATAAACATGAAAAAGTCATGTATATCCAGAAGAATGTATAAAGAATTATTTTGGAATAGTATATCAAACGTATATATAAATAAGTAAGTATGTTAATTTTTGAAAGAAGCCTCACCTTATTCCTTGCTTTTATTACAGATGTAATTTCTGAGTTAGTCTCAGAGTGCCTTTGACACAGCTGGAAACCTTTGAATTTAAGTTTATGATGAATGGATTGCAGGCTGTCATGACAACTCAGGCAGCTACTGTTTCAGAACTCATAAAAGATTAGGAGGAGAAGGAGTTTAATGCATATGCTGTCAAAAATTTTCTAGAATTTATTTGTCCCTAATACCAATACTGGATTTGCTTTTTAAGTGATCATGCCATCAAATTCTTCTTAGTGTAATGTGTCTTCAACCATAGAGCCCTAAAAGTAATGACTGTTTCACTTGAGGTAACTGTTTTTGTCTGCAGTAGAACCAGGACTTCATGTGAAACGTGTGATAAAAATTGTTAATGTAAGCGTGTATCCATAACTCTGCCTTAACAGGAGCTGCAGGTCTGCTGTGCAGAGGGGCAAGCATTACTGAATGCTGCTGTCCGTGCCAGAGAAGAGGTGATTCCTTGGGGCATGCCGCAGATAGAAGACAGAGCCTTGGAATCCATACGGCAGGACTGGCAAGTTTATCAGCACAATCTTTGTGAAGCAAGAAGCCAATTAAATGCTACTGTTAGCAGATTGAGGTTAATGGAGAAAAAATTTCAGAAGGTTAATGACTGGATAACAGAACTGGAGGAGAAAGTTGATATCAGGACTGGAAGGCAGTCTGGTAGAGCAACAAAAGAGATGCAGCTTCAACAAATGAAGGTAAATAATATAGTTAAGGAATTCCTGAAACAAAATACCATGTGAGTTTTCTGCATCAGTGCTTACTGTCAAAATTCCAGAAAATCTTTCAATAAATTCTGAGTGCATTCCCCCATTTTACTAATTAAAATATGTCTGTACCAACATTGAAATCTCATAAGGAGATGGGGAATTCATATGCTCTGTGGAATGTAAAGACATTATGGATCCTGAAGAAAGAAAGAGTTAACACAATAACAAAAGTAAAATGTAATGAACTATGTTTTGAATTCTTTGCTGTACTGATGTAGCAGTATTTCTTTGTCACTACAAGGAGAAGACATTGTCCTAAATAAACACAGGAAGTAGACCAGTAAAGATTTAAGGTTCTGTTTTACAGTCTCTTTTAAAATGTAGACAACATAAAAACCACAGGAAATCCAGCTTGCGTTTCTATTATTATTCAGAAAAAAATACTAAATGTACTGCAATAAAATGGAGACAATATTGTTGCAGCTCCGTATTTATAATCATATATTTGTTTTCCCTTCAGTAATTTCCTAGTTGCAACTAAATTCCTGTTGTGTTTAAATCATTTGAATTAGCCATATAAACTGGATTATGTCTTTTGTCATAGAAATGGCATGAAGAAATTACAATATACAAAGATGATGTGGAGGAAGTTGGGATATTAGCTCAACAAATACTAGAGGAAGGTCTCACTACCAGTGGAATGGGAAGCCAGGCTACACAGCTTACATCTCGATATCAAACTCTTCTTCTTCGTATATTGGTAAGTTACGAAAGTTAATTCATTAACACATCATAAATTGTCAGCTAAGAAGCAAATATAGATTGAATTTCATAATTAAACTTGATCAAACTTTATCATTACTGTAGACTACATAATATAATGTTGTCATAGTCAAGGACCTTTGGTCTGTGACAGGTTAGCTGGGCCCTCCTTAGCCTTCCTCTGCCAGAAGCTGGCAGAGAAGTAAGAAGGGTGAGTTGAGATAAAGAGAAACTATTTTACTAAAAATGGTAAAGGAATGTGATATAACACAGTGTGAAAGGCACCGAGAGTAATGAATCAAACAAATGGGAAAGAGAAAATATCTCCAAAGCACACTGCAAGTTCAATCAGAACAGAAAAAGGGACATCCTCACATCGCTATATCCCTTCTTCCCAGAGACCACGTGGGAAGGACTGGAGCACTCTGGAAACTTCAGTAATACAGGAACTGTAATTCCTGTAATTCCTCAGCAGCCCTCCTGATTCCTTCAGTTCACTGCATGATGTCATGAGATACGATATACCTATGGAAACTGTGACAAATGTTTTTATCAATGTATTTATATAAACATATATGCTCACACATGTATTTATGTGTACACATACATAAATATACACACAAGCAGGCACACATTGGACTAAATGTGTTAGAGAATGATATTAAAAACCTTCTAAGTATATTCAGATTTGATCACATATGATTAGTAATCTTTTTTTGATAGTATCAGGGGAGAAATTCAGAATTCAGGAGATTTAAATACTGATTTGTGACTGGGGAAATGTTTTTCAGGTTATCATTGAGAGACATAGGTATGGGAAATTTGGTAAGGTAAAATGTTTAGTCAGACACTGTAAGATACTATATAATCATGAGCCACAACAGAAGTTGCAATATAGAAGTAACTTTTCAGTTGCTTAGGATTAACCCAGTTTTAGTATTAACAACTGTGATAAGTACACTCTGAGAAGACTTCAGTGATAATTATCCATTCAGTATTAAGGACTCAAAAATTGTGTTTAATTTCTTAGTATAGCAGGTTTCATTAATAAATGGCAGTCTATTGCAATCTCTAGTCAATATCAGTAATAAACATCAAGATGGTCCTTGTTTCTTCCTCTAACCTCTATATCTGTTTTGAAGGAACAAACAAAGTTTTTGGAAGAAGAGATACGCAGTATGGAGGAGTCAGAATTGGCTTTTAGTGCTTACAAAAATTGGTATGGAGCTACTAACAAGGACTTCAGAAATGTGATCACCAAGTTTGATGTGTTGGATAAAACAGCAATGGAGAAAAAAGTGCAGAAACTAGAGGTACAGCTTTGTTGGACACAGCTATTGTTTGTCTTCAGTTTCTGTTCACCAAAAAATGCCCATGTTTTGACACGTATCTTAACCGCTGCTCAAAATCCTAACTTCACCTTGCCCACAGAAATAAAGAAGATAAAGATCATCCAGTATAAAGCTTTGTGTTCTCATATCACATTACATCACACTTTGGTTGTTGAGGTTATGGATAGTCTTAAATAACATGATACTTTCCATAAGGAATGTTTCTGTATATTTTGTTTCATTTAAAGCTTAAATACATTTCCTTCCCAACTCATCCTGTCATGTAAATTTTAAACCAGTACATATCGTGGCAAGAAATACATTCTCTTTCTCATCATTGAAGTAACTGCAGTAAGGCTAATTTTTTTTTTTTTTTTTCTTTCTGCTTCCTTCTAGTTTATCACAGCCTTGCACCAGGTAGTTTTGTAATGAAAAGACCATTTGATTTCACTAACAATTCCTTGTGTCCTTAAAAACCAATAACAAAAACCAAACAACTGTTATGCTCTCACTGATAATAAAATTGCAAGGAATAAAAGAGAGAAGAGCTTGCATAAATTTTCTCTTAACTAATTTTCTTCACAGCTGCTTTTGAGTGATATGGACATAGGCCACAGTTTACTGAAATCTGCCCGTGAGAAGGGGGAGCGAGCTATAAAATACATGGAAGAAAATGATGTTGACTGCTTAAGAAAAGAAATTGGAGATCATGTGGAACAGCTTGAAGATTTAGCTGGTTCAATCAGGAAAGAGCACGTGACTTCAGAGAAGTGCCTTCAGCTGGCAAAGGAGTTCTCAGACAAGTACAGGGCACAAACCCAGTGGCTCACAGAGTACCAAGTCATGTTGCATACACCAGTGGAGCCAAAGTGTGAACTCTATGAGAAAAAGGCCCAGTTGTCTAAATACAAGGTAAAAAGTGATTGTATTATCATAGTATTTAATGAATTTTGACAGAGACTCTCAATAAATCTTCCGATGCAAATGTCTGTTCGAGTTTCCTCAATAGATTTATACCTCTGATCTGAATCTCTAAAAGCAGTGTTAATGTGAAAACATGCATTATTTGATATCTGAAGAAGAATGAGTACATAGATTTTCAGTGACCGTATTTTAGTAAGGCTTCTGCATTTGAAAATTCTAATCTTACTTACCTATCACCCATATGATGAATTCCATTAATGTCGGCAGAGTTAACTGCCTTTTAAGCAAGGATGAAAAATAATTGGTCGTCTTTGCAGATACTCCTTCAGGCTGCATTAGTTTTATGAGCTTTTTGGTTAAAGCTGGTGGTCCCAGTTCAACTGACTCCCAGGACAGTCAGCTTCTGTGGCCTCCTCTGTTTTTATTTTGCATTTTAATGAAGCGTCTTCCCTCCACCCCCAGAAAATAATTGACAAAGTAATTGTTGGCTCTTTTAATAATGCTTTTGTGAAATACTCCAGGGTTCCAGATTTTTCATTATATGTGTGCTGAGTCTGGCTGGAATGGAGCTAAATTTCCTCACACTAGTCTTTACAGCTCTGTGCTTAATATTTATAGCTAAAACAGTGTTGATAACAACACTGATGTTTTTGCTGTTGCTGAGCATAATTTGCACAGCATCAAGGCTTTCTCTTCAAGCAGCTTCTCCTGCCCTTTCCCCCATCCTCCAAGCTTAAATATTCAAAATCATATGGTACATCTCTGTGCTTGTTTGCTACATTTTCATGGAGCTAGTGTCTCACTGTAATTTCATAGATGCTGCCATAGGCCATATTGTCTGACCCAAGGATAGAACAATGGCATAATAAGAACTCAAACTGAATACACCCAAGAGTACAGCTTTATGCACTCATCTGTATTGTTATTTCTCTATGAGCAGGGATGTAGCAATATCTTATTGCCCACCTGTTTGCAGAATTTGAGCAAGTTTTATCCCTAATGCCCTTTCACACATAATAGTTTACTGTCCTTTAGCAGCCCCAGGTTGTCAGTCATGCTTCTAGGCACTGTCAATGGGAGAAATTGCTCTCAGGTGCCTGTAAAGCTATTGTCCCAGGGCAAGGCTTAAAAATGTGGTCTAGTAATTGTGACGAAGCTTACCTTATCTGGAAAGGATGATATTTAACATGGTAGAATGCTGTGCTTCAGATCAAAGATAAATGAACGAAATGGATCTTCAGAGCTCAACACATGTTTTACTATTCTTGCTTGTACCGTAGTCCATACAGCAGACCATTTTGTCCCATGAGCCTTCAATAAAATCGGTGATTGAAAAGGGAGAAGCACTTTTTGATCTGGTGAATGATGTGACTCTAAAGAGCAACATTCAAGACCTTCAAAGCAATTACCACGAACTCTGCAGTGCAACAAAGGTAAAAAGTCGGGGAAAAGAAATGAAGGTTCTTTCAAATTGCTCAATTTCTCCCCTTTTTAGAAAATTAACTACTTATTTCATAAGTAGTTCACATTTCTGTCCACACCATGGACAGAAAGCCACTTAGATTTCAGTACTTGTTTAAATCATGTTTCTGCTAAACCTCATACAAACTTCATTTAATCTAGTTCTTGTTAATAAATGGAAGTCACTAGAGAAAATGGACTGCAAGACAGATACAATTTAATTCGGCAAGGACAATATAAATTTAACATTGATTCATGAGTCCCTGTTTATACAATGTTTTGAAAGATCTAACACTATAGCCCTAGCAAAGAAGCACTCTGCAAACATGTTAATACTTACTCTTGACCTAAGCCCCTTTAATTAGCAATCCATCTAATAGCAGATTATTAGATATAATTTTCTTGAGTTAAATGCAGGAAAGTGTATAAAAAATCCTTCTTAAAATGAAAAATATGCTTAAAACCACATTTTTAGCTCAGTGTATTTATTCTCACTTTGCATATTACAGACACAGGCAGTCTGTATGTACAAATGCTATGAGCAGCAGGGACTCTACTGTAGCATTTGGTTGGCCATGTGCAGTTTCTCAAACTGTCTGTAATAACTGAGTTGAACTGAAATTAAAGCCAGTTGACAATGTTCCTGTTTTTAGAGGAATGTGATCCTCATTGTCTTTCTCTGCTTTTGAAGTATGTTATTTTATTCTGAATAAAAAGCTACTTCAGTACCACAGATTTTCTTCCCTCAGCTAATCTCTTCAATATCTTCTTTAACTGTCCAATCATATCAGTCAGTCACAGGAATACGAATTTGGAAAAAACACTTACTATATTTTCGACGTCTTGGTATTTTCAACATCTTGGTATTTTTATTTTTTTATTTTTCTTAACTTACCATTTAAATTTGCTTGTTGTGAACTTGCAGGCATGTGTTGAAACCTTAGAGGTGAGAGTAAAAGAGCATGAGGATTACAACAGTGATTTGCAAGAAGGAGAAAAGTGGTTATTACATATGTCTAGCAAGCTGGTTAGCTCTGACCTAATGGAGAGTAATAGTCTTGAAATAATCACTCAGCAACTAGCCAACCACAAGGTGAGTTTGCTGCTTGGGTAAACTGTCTGGTAAATTAGATTTTTTCTTTTTTGCTTCACAGTGTCATTAATGCGATTTACATGTTTACATTGTAACACTGTATATTGGATCAAATTGAACCTCTACAAGAGCTTTTTTTACGCTGATGTTAATTCTGTTTCAGATTTTTTTTCTAAGAAGTTCCAATAAACAGACCACAAAAGACGGATTAGGGTCATTTTACTCCTAAGGCCTTTTTGTCTCTGATACTTTCAAGGAAGTAAATACATATTTTTTACCTTTTTTTTTTTTTTTTCCTCTTCTATTAGATCATAGCATTTCATCCACTGATTTTATTCAAAGTATTGCTATTGTTATTAAATCCTCTCCCTCTCTTCATACATGCATTTTGAAACTGAGATTCCAATGGCATATGTTGAAACCTTTTGACTCATAGTAATTAGCTTATTATTCCTTTAATAATCTCTTTGAATAAAAGTCTGTGTCCACCAAATTGGATCAAAGGGTCTTTCTACTGTGAAAGAGTTTATTGAATATGACATGATTCAGTATCAGATTTAGTCCTCAGTACCAGAACACGAGAAGTTGGTAGAGCTCTGGTGATAATAAAATAAATTTTCATTTGTTTTATTATCACCAGAATACTCTGTTTTGGGACATAAGCATATAATGCTTATATACTCAACAGTGTTACTGATGTTTCTTTAGAATACCTACATACAGACTGTTGGCAATATTTTTTATGTTGAAATTCAAATAGCTCGACTATTGCAATATGCACTGACTGAAAACTTCTTTCCAAAGCTGAAGAGAAAGACCATTTCAGAAAAGAACAATTAACTTTTAATAAGCTCATTAAAAAGCTGTGACGTAGAACATATTTGAAGTTTGAAATATCTCTTGAAAAATATTTTATCTATTTCTTAGGCTATCATGGAAGAAATTGCAGGATTTGAAGACTGTTTGAACAAACTTAAGAGTAAAGGTGATTATTTGATCAGTCAATGCACAGAACATCTTCAAGCGAAATTTAAGCAGAATATACAAAGCCATCTTCAAGGAACAAGGGACAGCTATTCTGCCATATGTAGCACAGCCCAAAGGGTAAATCTTTCAAAATTGTTTTAAATACAGTTTAATAACAAATGTTATTATTTCTGTAATTACTTGCAGATTGTTAAGAGGTAAAAATTCAACTGTTTTAAAACAAGCCTATACATTACTAATATAGCCTTTCATCATTATTGTGCTACAGATGAATTCCTTGTGATCTAAATGTTGCCTTGGAGCCAACATAACTACCTGTATAATAGCCAGAAGTTCCAACTTAGTATCTCTGCAAAGTCACTATATTCAGATTACAGTAGCTTCTGAGCAGTCACAGCCAAGAAAAATAGAGGTATTCCTAATTTCAAAGCTAGGGAGAAAATTACACTGATACATAAATAACTGTTCTTAATTTTGTGCTAAGAAATACTGTCTCCTAGTAAAACCAGAATATTCAGTTAAGAAGGGCTAGTTAGGTCATTTTGTTAATCTGTTAATCCAATTAGGAGATCAGACCAGCGTAGTTTCAAATAACAGAAACAGAGAAAGAGAGAGAAAGAAATAAAAAGAAAAAAAAAAAAAAAGAGAAAAAAAAAGAAAGAATTGTAGAGATAGATAAAACCTTGTAATAGATCAATGGCAAAAATGAAGAACAAATTTGAGAAAACGCTCTTCATTTTCATCTCTGTTTTCTCTTTTCAGAAGCCATGTCTTAAATGCTGTCCATTTTATCCAGCAAGGTGCTCATGATGAGCTTTCATCTCCTGGTATTTCTATATACAAGAGCCAAATTTTTTACAATCTTAACCGTTCTTTCCATTTTTAAAATTTTTTTTTTCTCCTGCAGTTAGCAAGGTGTGGGTAGGGAGCTAATAGTGATGTTTGAAAATGTAATGAACTTTCAAAATGTTTACTTTAGGTTTACCAAAGTTTGGAACATGAACTCCAGAAGCATGTCAATCATCAAGATACCCTACAACAGTGCCAGACTTGGCTGTCTACAGTACAGTCAGAGCTAAAGCCAAGTACCTGGACACCTTTCAGCCTAGCAGATGCAGTTAAACAGGTAAAAGTTCAGCAGTTGAAAATGCTGTTAACCTTATTGAGGTGATTTCGGGTAAGAGCTCTATATTAATAGAAATTATCTCTAGCCTCCTCAGAGATCTCTTTGTCTTGATTGTTTATTTGCATATCCAAAAGAAATATCTTGAGGGAAAAATAACCTTAGGTGAAGAATCACAGAGTTTTTGTTAGCTCTCCTTAATGCTTAGAAATACATTATTTGAATGTAATTAGATAACCTTTTAATTAGATAACCAGGCTCAGATAATCTGTGGCTGTGTTTAGCAGAGATATTATCTCTTCCGCTTGTCTGCTTTCCATTCTGTTTGCCTACTAATGTTTCTATATGAGATCTGGTTTCATAGTTCCGTGGACATAGAGTCTGTTATCAGGCAACCGAAACAAGTTTCCAGTTGGAGTATCGAACTGCTTCCAGCTCACATTAGTCATTAAGAAAGGCTTCTTTATTTCTTGATTATTTTTAGTAACAATCAGACTTGTACATTGTTTTCGAATTAAACTGGTTGGATATGAAAAGTGCTGAAATTGGATGTTTTCTCTTCCACCATGTCTCTTGAAACCATGAGATACTTGAAATACTGCAGATTTTAATTGTCCTTTCCTCCTTTATCTGCTCACCTTTAGGAAGAATTTTACTGTCTTTTTGATACTATTCCCACCTGTCCTACTCTTTAAGTTACTGGGAGACAGTAACTAACTTCTCTTTTTTTTTTTAAGCTGGACAAATTAATTTTTGTCAGTCTTGTCCAAATGCCATGTGCTGCAGCTTCATATACCCCAGCCCTTAGCTGAACTTGTGCCAGTTTGCCAATGTTTCTTCTGTGAAGAAAGAGGGAAACTGGACCCAATGCACCAGGCACAATCTGATAATGTAAATGTAGAGTAGTCCCTTCCATCAGCCTGCTCTCCTGCTTTATTGCTAGTGCAGTAATTCAGGGTTGCCACAAGAGCACATTGCTGTTATGTAACTTGTCCGCACGAAGCCACTACTGGGTTAGGTGGTCAAACACCTTCCTCCCTGGTCTCTAGTTGCTGTAGCCCAACTTGTCAGGCAGTGATACTGCCGTTTTCATGTGGGATGAAGATACTCTTCATATGGAGAGATGATCTTCTGTGGACAATGTCAAGAGGAAGAATCCTCAACAGTATAATGTTATCAAATCTTGTGAATGATAGAAGTTGGGGAGGTTGGAAAAGATTCAGAGGATGTGGAGAAAGCATGGTGTGCCACTGGGTTGGATCCTCCATGAGGAAGATGCTGGAGAATTTAGTAGATAGAGGCAACATGACAATTTATAAATCAGATCAAGTTCTGCTTCCCGTTCATCTTGGGAATGTAAGTCACCTTGTTGAAACTTTATATGTATCAAACAAAAATTTATAGTTACGTAAGCTAAATAATGTATATGTCACTGAATACTTTGCTGGGTGGATGATGATTATCAAGATTTTTAGAGTTACACTTTTCTGCATTTTTTACATTTTCTAGTTAAATATTCAAGTCTACATTTCATTTCTTGGAAGTAATGAGATAAATTAAAAACACTAAAACACATGATTTTAATAAAGTATGTTTTATTCCACAGTCTGAGTATATTTGGGGATTGTCTTCCTTCAGGTGAAACACTTCCGGGCTCTGCAGGAGCAGGCAAATACATATTTGGATCTCTTGTGCTCCATGTGTGATCTGTCAGATGCCACAGTGAAGAGTACAGCAACAGATATTCAACAAACAAAACAAATGGTACAAGATAATCACAAGAAACAGCTTTTAATCTTATTTAGAGCTTTAACTGCTTTGATCTGCCCTCTTTTAAAAGGTCATATTGGGTAATAGTCTAAAGAAGGGCATTCTTACTTTCAGCTCCAGTACTTCATTTAGAAACGGCTTTATTACTCTCTTTCTCTTTTTAAATTATTATTATTTTTTAATTAAATTGACAATGCTATCCTGGTAGTAATATAAAGAAAAAGGACAAAGTATTAACAAAACACACTTAAGCAGCATTACAAGGTGTTGTCCTGAAGGCACATTAATAACATGTTGAAGAAAACCTCATCCAAATTGCTTCACAAAAGAAAATTCAGTTTATTGTTCTCTTGTTATATATATTTTAATGTTATTATTTGTTCAGCAGTAGTCTGGTGCTTTCTTTGTTAGGATATACTAATACGTTTGCTATAATAATTTTTATGATAGTTCAGTTCAGACCTATGTATTTTATCCAGAACTTATGAATTTACAGAAGTGCTCCTTGATTTTAAATTTCAAAGTACCTTAATGCTTTGTTTTAAAACAAAATCATAAACATATGATGTTAGAAAACTATATCTTTAGGATTTCTCTTTTTAATGTATGAAAAATTATTTCACACACACACACACACACACACATCATCTGAAACGACTTATATCCAGAGTAAAAATCTAATACATATAGTAACAGCATTCCATACCAGAAAAGAAAACTGTTCAAATCCAAGTAGTCCATCGACAACAAGGCTGTCCAAATATTGAATAGCAAAAAACACAAGAATACAATTCTTCTTTTATGTATATTGCAGTGGAAAACATTTAAGAAATCACAGGCGTGGCAGTACTGATATATATTAAACTGGTTGAATGTCTAAATCTTCAAGACTTCCTACGTGTGTTTGCAGTAAAAGAAGATTTGTGACTATTGGTGTAAGATGATTAATGGGCTCAAGTCTAATAGGCATTGTTCTTATTGGCATTTTATAAAAGGCGTATAAGCAAAGTAACTGGATGAAACACAGTAAAGTGTTTAAGTATTTTGGTTGGTTTTTTTTTTTGATTGTTGTAAAGGCGTACAGAGCACAGTCTGTTGATAGTCTTGGCATGCAATTGACTATAACAAATTAGTAAATTACACATTTTAAGCTTTAACAAAAGACTTAGAATACTGAAAACACACGCATAAGTATATTTGCTTTGTTCAAGGGTCATTTTTCTCACAGCTTTCCTTGCATAGGACTGATTTTTATGACTTTTGAAGGTTGAGTCTCCTTGTGGATAATATTAGCCTCCTCAGAATCTAGTAAAGGAATTTGCTGTGAGTAGAGTATTGTGCTTGAAGAAAGACTGTCATTCATCCTCCG
Source organism: Lagopus muta (assembly GCF_023343835.1). NCBI lineage: Eukaryota > Metazoa > Chordata > Aves > Galliformes > Phasianidae > Lagopus > Lagopus muta. Next base: position 61,254,201 of record NC_064434.1, read on the forward strand.
GTCTCCAAAAATATCTGCATTAAAGCAATCCTACTGTTCTTTTTTTGTTTTGTTTTTTTCCTTTTCTGCTAGATTGAGCAACAGATAATGCATTCACAGTATTTGGCTCAAGGTTGGGAAGAGATAAAACAAATGAAGGCTGAACTCTGGATGTATTTCCAGGATGCAGATCAACAGCTACAGAATTTGAAAAGGAGACGAGCAGAGTTGGAACTAAGTGTTGCCCAGAATATGGTACTCCAAATTAAGGTAAGGAGGTTTTAAGATAAGATCAGAATGTAAGGTAGAAGTTCACCTGGTAGTTTATTTAATTGCAATGAACATATTGCATATAATTGGTAGTATGTTCTAAGCAAGAGCACAGAAGAGAGAAGAAAGAGAATTCCCTTATTGATGCTACAGTTTGATATAGAGAGCAAAACGTAATACTATAGTGTTTCTGGGTGTTTTTTTTTTTGTTGTTGTTGTGTTTTTTTTTTTTTCTTAAACAGCATACAGTTTGCAGACTACTGTTTTGATTTACCTTCGCTTTTAATGGGCTAGTTGCTGATTGTAATGAATCTGAAGATAAGATCTGCAACTTGTGCTTACTAAGTTTTTTGATTCCAGTTATAATTTAGCTAGATCCATTTCGAAAGCAATCTAGAATATCATCAATTTTGCTGGACTCTGAAAAGCACTGGAGAAGAGACGTGATAGAAAGCCATATTAATTTACTGTTAGCTGTGAGATATATGACTTCAGATCCTCACTCATTCATTTATAGAGCAGATGATTTTTATGGCTATTCTGCACGCATCTCAAACATCATTAAAGTAACAAGAAGAAAGAAGAAAACAAATTATTTTTTGAATAAGTAATTAAGCGCTTGGATTTTGCATTTTTAGATTAGATTTTTCTTGTGTTCTTTTGTGATGTGCCAAGAATTGGGTGAAAATTAAACAACCAATCCTGTCCTAAAAAAGCATTTGAATGAAGTCATAAAATACCTCAGTGCAGTGTTGTCTATGTCCTACTACACTAGCAGGAGTCAGTGTAGAGACAGGAGTCTGTACTTCTTCACTATTGTAGTCGGTTTTATTATGAATGACAGGCACCAGCTGTAGTGTCAGAAATGATTCATTCTGTGTTTTTCCCTGGTATTTACCCTATTGTGGGAAGATATCCAGATCAATTTGTGGGAGTCACAGAGAAAGAGGTAGGGGTGAACTTCTCTTCCCCAGAAGTCCACAATCCCTCAGTGAAAATTTATCACCCCAGCAAATTGCTGAAGCTGGGTGTGTTTGTTTAGTTACAGGTTTTGGAATTGGAATTTGAGAAAAGATTATCTTTACCCCCAACAGTGTAGAAATGCCAAAGAATATCTGGTTAATTTTAGTTGTCAGTATATTCTATATTTTCACGTGGAGTTCTCTGTTCAGTAAAAAAAAATGTTTATGTAGATGAGCTCTTTTATCTAGTGGAGTTAATTAATTCAAATAATTAATTCAATATTAATTCAAATGTTAATTTGAACAGTGATAACAGCTATTAAAGAAAGAGAAACAAAACAAACTATGGATGTGGGGGCGACTGACTCATGGACTCTTTACCCAGTTTTAATCTCTAATAAAAAAGAGAAACAAATGAGCTAGAAACGCTTCTGGTAAAATTAATTTGCATGAGATTGCAATTATCTTGTATGTTACAGTGTAGGTGGAATGAGTGCCAGGAGCCTGGCTAGGAAAGTGTAACTTCTTTGTGATTTCTTTTTATCACTGGTATTTGCTCTGGTTTGCTGTCGTTACATGAGAAGATGGAGAGAAAGGGGAAAAGGAGAAGGCACTTTTTCCAGTTAACATTGGTACAACATTTGCCTGGACAGATAATTAGTACTAAATTAGATTTATTTATTTCAATGTTTTTATTTAAACTTCACTGTGTCATTTACAGTAAGCGTCACCATATTGGTTTTGATCTTTTTCAGGAATTCAGTCAGAAGTTGCAGTCTAAGCAGTCAGCTCTTACTTCAGTGACTGAGAAGATAAACAAGCTAACCCAAGGACAGGAGTCACCTGAACACAAGGAAATTGGACAGTTGAGCAATCAGTGGCTGGATCTCTGCCTTCAAGCACACAGTTTGCTCATACAGAGGGAGGAAGATCTACAGAGGACAGTAGATTACCATGATCGTATGAATGTAGTTGAAGTTTTCTTGGAAAAGCTCACAAAAGAGTGGGACAACTTGGCTAGGTAAAACAAGGGGTAGCAATGAGTACATATATGCTGAAAGAACAGTTTGCAATATGTCTCTAAGTGGATCTGCTAAAAAATTCCATTTTCTCATGCTTAATTAGAAACAGGCCCCCTTATTAATTATAGCATAATTACTTGTATTGAAATAAAGAATTTGAGGAGGTACATCTTCCATCTTTGTTTTTAAGATCCCATTTCGGGGCATAGTATTTTCTGGCACATCAGGCATTTATATTTTGTTTGATTGTTTCATTTATCTTTCTTGTCAGTGCTTTATTTGACTATTACATTGAAGCTTAGTTACTTCTACTAAATTACTGCAGATGTTTTTACTCATGTTTAAAATAAACACACAGGATGTGCATAAAATTGTAGGAGTTTACTACTGCTGCTATTACTTGAGTTGCTGATGACCATATTGCAAATGAAAGAGAAGAATAAAAAATGTTAAACTTTTTAAACAATATTTGAAACTGATATCTCCAAATAAATCTGAAAAGTGCGGGTATTTGCATCATATTGATTTCAGTAGGTAGAGTGCTCATAATTTATCCATGCCTCTTTTAAACCTGTCCTGAAATAGAATCTGATCATTAATTTCTGTCTTGTCCATTTTGATAACAGATCTGATGCTGAAAGCACAAATGTGCACCTTGAAGCTTTGCAAAAATTGGCACTAACGCTTCAAGAGAGGAGATTTGCTCTGGAAGATTTGAAAGATCAGAAACAGAAGATGGTGGAACATCTGAATCTTGATGACAAAGAATTAGTAAAGGAGCAATTTGGTCATTTTGAGCAACGCTGGACTCAGCTGGAGGAACTTGTGAAAAGAAAAATTCAGATTTCTGTTTCAACCTTAGAAGAGCTTAGTTTGGTGCATTCCAAACTTCAGGAACTAATGGAGTGGGCAGAAGAGCAGCAACCTAGTATCTCAGAAGCTCTTAAACACAGCCCACCTCCGGATTTGGCTCAGAGTCTTCTCATGGATCATCTTACCATTTCTAGTGAGCTTGAAGCCAAACAGCTTGTACTGAAGACACTGCTGAAAGATGCTGAGAGGGTGATGACCAGTTTAGGGCTCAATGAAAGACAGGAGCTGCAGAAAGCACTTTCTGATGCACAGCATCATGTAGATTGTCTCAGTGATCTGGTTGTCCAGAGGAGAAAGCACCTGAATAAAGCACTGTCTGAAAAAACACAGTTTCTCATGGCAGTCTTTCAGGCTACCAACCAAATTCATCAACACGAGAAGAAGGTAACATTTCCAGAGCATATCTGTCTGTTGCCAGAAGATGTGAACAAACAGATCAGGACTTGTAAGAATGCCCAAGCTAGCCTGAAAGCCTACCAAAATGAAGTCACTGGGCTGTGGGCTCAAGGAAGAGATTTAATGAAAGAAGCCACAGAACAAGAAAAGAGTGAAGTGTTAGGTAAACTGCAAGAACTACAGAATATATATGACACTGTTTTACAAAAGTGTACCCAGAGATTGTTAGAACTGGAGAAAAATATAGTTTCCAGGAAATATTTCAAAGAAGATTTGGATAAGGCTTGCCATTGGCTAAAGCAAGCTGATATCGTCACATTCCCAGAAGTTAATGTAATGAATAGTAACTCTGAACTGTACACACAGTTGTCCAAGTATCAACAGATTCTTGAGCAGTCTCCCGAATATGAAAATCTCCTACTTACTCTGCAAAGACATGGCCAAGAAATCCTACCATCGCTTAATGAAGTGGATCATTCCTACCTAGATGAAAAACTTAATATTCTCCCTCAGCAATTTAACACTGTCAGTGCTCTGGCAAAAGATAAATTTTATAAAGTTCAGGAAGCAATTTATGCTAGAAAAGAATATACCTCTTTGATTGAGTTGACAACTAAAGCCTTGACTGAGCTAGATGATCAGTTTATTAGTATGGACAAAGCTCCAGCTGCTGTTTTAGCCAAAGAAGCTCTGGCACTCCAGCAGGCCTACAAAGACCTCCTAGGTGAAGTGATGAGTCTTGGTGCAGCTGTGGATGAACTAAACCAAAAGAAGGAGGCCTTTCGTAGCACCGGCCAGCCTTGGCAGCCAGATGAGATGTTAAAACTTGTCACATTATATCACAAGCTGAAGAGGCAAATAGAACAGAAAATCAATCTCTTAGAAGACACAATAGAAGCATGTCAAGAGCATGAAAAAATGTGTTCACAGCTTGAGGCACAGTTAGAGGCAGTGAAAAATGAACAAATTAAGGTAAATGAAGAAATGCTCCCAATAGAAGAAAAGTTGAAAATATACCATTCTCTGGTGGGCAGCTTGCAAGATTCAGGGAGTCTTCTGAAGCGAATAACTGAGCATATAGAAACCCTTTCTCCCCAGCTTGATCCGTCTGCACGTGAAACAACAAATCACCAAGTGCTGTCTTGGCAAGATAAACTAAAGAATTTGCACGCTGCCATTGGTGACATAGTGATGGACTGTGAGAATAGACTTGTGCAAAGCATAGACTTCCAGACAGAAATCTGCCGCTCGCTCGACTGGCTGAGATGGGTGAAAACAGAACTCAATGGAAAACTAAGTTTGGACCTAAAACTGCAAAGCATCCAAGAAGAAATCCGAAAGGTTCAGATACATCAGGAAGAAGTGCAGTCAAGCCTGAGAGTGATGAATGCACTGAGCAATAAAGAGAAAGAGAGATATATGAAAGCAAAGGAGCTGATACCTGCTGATCTGGAAAACACTTTTGCTGAGCTGACAGAACTAGATGGCGAAGTTCAAGAAGCTATACGCATAAGACAGGTTAGTGTATACTCAGTGTTATTAGTTTCTTACGAAGCTGAAAAATATAGCTCTGAGGCTTGATGTTTGTAATCTACATGAAATCTTGTTAGTTTTTCTAAACAATTTAGATTGTGATTTGCTACCAATGTTGAGTGAAAGAGCAGTAAGACTTCCTCAGTGTGCCTATATACTTACATACAGAAGTACAGGCTCACTCAAAGCCTACTTCCATCTGTTCTCTCCCAGACCTATTAGATGTAGTACAAGGAAAAGAAAGGAAACCTCTCCATGGCAATCAGCCCTGGTGCTAGCATCTTCTGCAGCAGAGCAGAATTGCAGCATGTGAGGGAGGCCTGCAATCAAAGAAACCCCAGGGTGAGGAGGGACATGCTGAGAGCTACCAGGAGTCCTCAGCCCTTGTGAGAGTGGCTTAGAAAGTGTAAGCAGAGCTAGGATATATTTGTTGGTATTGTGAATTTTTGTCTGTTACTGTATTTAATTTTCACTTTTATTTCAGGCTACCTTGGATAAATTATATAGCCTTTGCCAAAGACATTACCAAGTGATTCAGACAACAAATGACTGGCTTGAGGATGCTCAGGAGTTTCTGCATTTAACGAGAAATGGTCTTGATGTTGAGAACTCTGAGGGGAACCTACGGAACCATATTGAATTTTTCAGCACAGAAAGTCAGTTCAGTAATAATTTGAAGGAGTTACAGGACCTGGTACCTGAGCTGGAGCCTTTTATACATGCCACAGCAAGAGAGCAGCTCATGCAGAATCTAGCTTCATTGGAAGAAAAGGGCAGAGGGACAAAGCAGGAAGCCAACAATCAGCAAGAATTGTTGCAAAGGTATAATTTTCTTTTTTTCTTTCATTTTGTTAGTGATTTTTTTTTCATTATGTTAATGATGAAAGAAACATATTCCAGCACTTGATTAGTTTGTACGGGAGTTTTGTAAAGTGTGTTACTGGTGACTGAAGTGGATACTAGGATTCAGAACTCTTGGATTCTGATTTCTCCTCTAACACTGACAAGAGATGTGATCCTAAGGAAATTATGATGAAGTTGTAAAAACCTTGGAAAAGCATGAAGAAGCTAAATAGAGAATGGTTGCATATTAATTCACAAGGCGTAAGAGCCATGGAGATGCAAATGAAATTGAAGTAGACAATGAAGTCTGAGCTTGACAAATGAAGTAGAGCTACAAAGAGTTACAAAAAGCATACTTATTCCAATGTGTTCTGGGTGCCAAAAGTTTGGGAGGGTTTAAAATACAACCTAGACAAAGTCACAGAGGAAAAGTGCATCAAAGGCTATTAAATGCAAAGCTAGGAGTACAGTTTTACAGTTTTTGGTTATCTCTGAGGCAAAGCTGGAAATCAACAGCATATACTTTTGTATGTGTGCTCTTTCTCAGTAGTCTTGCCTTTTCTTGGAAAAGAATGGTTTTATTTTACATTAAATTGTTCTTTCTGGTACTGCATTTGTTCAAGGTGTGCTTCTGAGTGGCAGGAGTATCAGACAGCACGACAAAAGGTCATTGAAGTGATGAATGAGGCTGAGAAAAAATTATCTGATTTCTCAGTAGCTAAAGCTGCTTCTTTTCATGAAGCAGAAGAGAAATTGCAAACACATAAGGTAAGATGCTGAAAATTATGTGAAATCATTTTCCTTCAGTTAAAAACAAATGTTTTCTCTGGAGATCCTGACCCATGAAAACCTGAAATTGAATTTTTAGATCTTTTCCTTAAGCGCTTAAGTGTTAGAGTATATAAAGAATTGTTTTGTGTGTGTTTCTTTTTTATTTTAGACTCTAATAGCAGAGGTTACAGGCTTTGTTATGAAAAAAGTTTCTGAATATGTTTCCTATCCTTTTCAGGCATTAGCAAGGAATAGAAAATCTGATTACACCAAATTTCAGCTCCATCCACACATTTGCATTCTGGAACAAGTCCTTGGAATTATTGTAGCTAATATTTGGTATATGCAAAATAAAGTGGAACTTAACCAAGTCACTCGATGCAGAGTACACCGTTTTTGTCTACAGTGGACGGAAGTTGCTCATCCTGAAAGTGTGTTGAAAAATTACAAATTGTGTTGTTAATAAAAGTAAAACTTAATGTCCATTTTTGCTTTTTCAGACTCTTGTGTCTGTAGTAAATTCTTTCCATGAAAAGATCACAACTCTTGAAGAAAAGGTTTCACAGCTGGAAGAAGTTAGCAATGATGCCAGCAAGGCAGCTGTAAGTAGATCAATGACAACAGTTTGGCAGCGCTGGACACGGCTCCGGAATGTAGCCCAAGAACAAGAGAAAATTTTGGAGGATGCAATACAGGAATGGAATGGGTTTAATGATAAGGTAACTTCTGGTCTTTGTAACTCCTCAGTTTCTAACTGTACATAGGATTTTGCTCCTTATACTGGCCTTCACAAACACTGAGTACAGATTATAGCAAAGTCTTGTGAAATGAAGACAATTTTATTCCTGAGAAATTTATGATTGAGAAAGCTGAGAGGAGGAATCACAGTCATTTTCCCCAGTTCACCAAATAAAATACACCTCACTGTGGAAGATGTAGATTTAGAATCACTGCCTTGCACTGTTTAGAATCGAACACTTGTACCATTCTTTTATATGGGTACATATATAGTAAATACAGGTCTTTTTACTTCTGATGGTTCTTCGGGGTCTCTTCCTCTGTTTCCCTTCCTTAAATGATTGTCAATCTATTTTTTTTTTTTTTTTTTTTCCCTTTTTTGTTTTCCTGAAGAGGATGAAGCTGCTAATTTTAAGTTTGGGCACTGATATTTTTGTTGTCACTGGTCTGGTCAAATCACACTTTTTCCTAAAATCTTGAATCTTTTTATCTGTTGTTGTCCATTATTTTATGCTCAGATTAAAAGAACTCTGGGAATGAGGAGGATCTTCCTGTTAAATGTGTATGGCTCATGCCAAACAGGGGTCTGTTGTGGACTAAAGATCTAGGTCATATGGCAATAAAGATAATAAATAATAAAAAATAAGAGGAGCAACTTATCACAACAAAGGAGACCTTTAGAAGACCTAGTGTAAAGAATTAGGCTACCTAGGTATTGCTGTCAGCATTAGGGCAAAGATTTAGGGCTGTTGCATCAGCCCTATACCACAAATGTTCTTTGGCATCTAAACATATAGCAGAAGGTGTAGAACCAGTTGGTATCAGTTGTAGTAAGACTGTGTTTCTTTGTGTAGATTCAGAAAGCTACTGTAGTGATTGATCAACTACAAGATCGTTTACCAGAAAGCTCAGTAGAAAAAGCATCTAAAACAGAGCTCCTGGAACTCCTGGATTACCACAGCAGCTTCCTTCTGGAAGTGGAGCACCAGCTATCATCTTTGGGTCTGCTCAAACAACACGCTCTTAATATGCTTCAGGATGTGGAAATAAAGCCTTTGTCTCAGGAAGAAATACCAGTCATGCAAGAAGTCAAAGCAATGCAAGATCGATGCCACAAGTAAGGCTTTTTTTTTTTTTTTTTTTTTTTTTTAGTAAGATTCACTAGAGAAGTAGTAACTTAAAATTAATTAAGTAATAAGAATTACTTACTATTTTTATTATCTCTATTACCATAATTAAATATTATTATATTTAAGAGAAGTTAAAATTTAAATGAATTTTAATTAATTTGGAAATACAACTTTACTGTTATTTTTTATTTCCACCATCTGTGAGTATATATTGCAGAATATGTAATTCCTGCATTGCTTTAATAATGGGAACATATAAGAATACCATAAACTACATTGGAGTTATAACTGATTTTAAACACTTCCATTGCATCTCACCTTTAACTGTGACTTTTCAACTTTTTGTAACCTAAGTTTAGATTTGTTTATGGCTTTGTTTCTCCTATTTAAAGCAGTTCAGTTCAAAAAGTAGGCATCCTTTGAATTTTACGGGGGGATTTAGCAAATAGAACACGTTTTAAAATTATACCCTGTGATTATATGAATATTTGTATAAATCTAAAGTGCTCATTTGCCATGTAAACCAGGAAGTTTTATAGCTGAGATTCGGGGTTTAGATTACAGGTATCCACATCTGAAGCAGTTAATTCTTACTGCCTAGTTAGTAGAGAAGTATGGGCAAGTCTAAGAAGCATTTATTTCTTGCCTATTTTAGAAGTTTATTTTGGAATGGTGATGAATCATTCTTAATTATGCCCTAAAATTACCCGTTTCCTCCACTGACAGTACAGGCACCCGTGATGGTGAGCTCAGATGTAGGTGTCTATACTATAAACATTTGCACTTGTTCAGAAAAAAAATATACATAGATGTCAAAATACATAAAACTGCTTATTAAAAGGCTTGAGCTGAGGAATAAATGTGAGAGATGTGTCTGCTGCTCAAGTAGGCTTGCTACACTGCGCTCTTCTTTATTATTTTAAATCTAGGGATATTATTCATTCTTTTCATTATTTAGTACTTTTGACAAAGCAAAACGTTTAAACAACCTTAATTCTTCACAAATGATCATTGTTTCTGTTTCTAAAGTATGCAACAGAAAGTGAAAAATAGTGTAAAGCTTGTGAAACAGGAGCTGAAAGAGCGTGAGGAGGTAGAAGCACAAATAAATGTTGTGAAGACTTGGATCCAGGAAACAAAAGAATATTTATTAAGCCCTGATGTGGAAGTGGATACTCAACTTCAGGAGCTGAAGGTATATTAAATCTGTCAATGACTAAATTACAGTGTTTCTAATACATCTTCATAATCTAGTAGAGAGTATTAATCAGTTTCAAACCACCATCAATTACAATTACATGATATTAATTGAATTTTAATAAAGCCATAGACAAAAAAATTATAGAAGTGGGCTGTAATATGTTACTTTCAAAATATTTAAGATACATGTAAATATTTGTATTTATGCAACTTTACCTATCTAGCATATAGTTCATTCTACTTTATGTCCTAATCTAAAATATGAAAGAACGATAGAATATGAGTGGGCAGAACATGGCATCTATTTTCCATATTAGAGCTCTTGGGAAAAACAAAAGCAACTAAATAAACTCCATTTACTGGAGGTGCTGAAAACTTGATTATTGTCCATATACAGATGACATACTGGAACAGAGGACTGGGCCATAACATCTTAAGTGAGAATCCAGGGAATCTCAACATACAATTATTTATATGAACTAATAAAAATAATGACAAAAGTTGAAAGCAATTAGCTTTGTTGTAAGCTGCAAGTATTATCTTCTTTTGCTTATACAGTTTATGCAGATGTAATTATTTTTTTGTTGTTCCTGACAATATTGTTTTTTTCTATAATTAGTCTCTCCTCTGTGAAGCAACTACTCATCGCCAGGCTGTTGAAAAAATGGCTGAACAACAGCAGAATAAGTACTTGGGGCTTTATACAATTTTGCCTTCTGAACTCTCTCTTCATTTAGCAGAAGTTGGGCTCGCCCTTGTAACTGTACAAGATCAGGTAAAATGTAGTAGATGAAATTGTTACAGAATCAGTACATTTTTTTAGATGGTCATCTTTGCAACCCCAATTGCTCAAGCAGAGACACCCAGAGCAGGCTGTCCAGGACCATGTCCAGATGGCTTTTGACGATCTGCTGTGACAGAGACTTCAAATCTTAGTGGGTAACCAGCCCACTAGTGCTGTCACCTGCAAAATACAAAAGTGCTTCCTGGTATTCAAAGGGAACTTGCTGTGTTCCATTTTGTGTCCGTTGCCTCCTGTCTTGGCACAGATCACCACTGAAAAGTGTCTGTCTGCCGTTACAGATGTAGGGCCCTTCTTTAGACTTCCTGACTTTGCAACATGCTATATCCGAGGGTGATCAAAGTGTGATTAGTTCTGCTATCTACTTACTTTATCAAAATAAAATTATGTTAATTTGAAAGTGAAAGTCAGTTCCCTTTGAGGGAGAGAGTTTTCTGTTGCTGAACTTCTAATTTTTGACAGATTCAAGCCAAAGAAAAAGAAACTGGGCATATCAAAACACTGAATCAAGAGTTTCAACAGCGAATTCAGGGGATAGCAAATGAATTAAATGTGATTCTCTCCAAACTAAAAAGGAAAACAGATGATATAGTACAAGCTAAACTTGAACAGAAGGTAAGAACTAAGCCTTCCTTCATTGGTTACATCAAAAACTCTTCTGAACTGAGAATTGTACCAATATTTTATCTATTAAGATCTTAGATGATTTTTTTTTTTTTTTTTTTTTTTTTTTTTTTAGTGTAGTTCAATGGAATGTACAGAAATATCCTTTGCAAACTAGCCCATACAGGGTACAACTAGAAACTACAACTACAACTATCACAAGAAAATGGAGGGGGTATTTGAGAGTAAAAGAGCATGCAATTCTCTCTAAATAAAGCACATGATTGCAATCTGAAGAAGTCCAAGAGGGCTTCCAACCTACTCCTAAAATACAATTCTTTTCATTCCATCTTTACAGCTGATAAATAGAATTTCACTTAGTCAGTAGTTAATCTCATGTAATCTAGTGTACTCATGAAGTGAAGTACTACTGGAGCAGTTAAGGGGAAATGCAAAGAATTATGTTATTTTTCTGGGTGTTCTGAATTCTAGTTATGCACTACAGTCATAAAAGCTCATCTCTACTAAGGTATAATGGCCAAGTAGGATTGTTGTATGAAAGTAAAACTTTATCTTGAATTGTTTTGTTTTGTTTTTGTTTTTTGGTTTTTTTTTTGGAGGGGGAGATAAGAGGGAGATGGGGCAGGGGAACTGGCTATGGCTTTTTTTGTTTTTGCTTGTCTCTCAACTAGTTAAAGATAAACTTGTCTAAATTACTGTGTGAAAGTAGGTAAGGCATACCAAATAGGGGAAGACTTGGTATGCCTGGTGTATCATAAATTACCTGTTTGTTTTCATAGGTTATTAGCAACATCATCTAAGTGTTATTTGGTTTCTAGAACATGTCACTGAACTACATTCCATTAAAACTGGTAAACCCTTAGTCTTCGAACAGAAGACCAATTAAATGTGTTTTCCAATATGATACAGACAAAAGCCCTGTGTCACTACAGATTTAGTAAAGTTTCTGTAACTCCACAATAACTCAGCTGATATTTCTGAGATTGGGTTGGCTTTGGTCACAGTATTAAATATTTTTTGTATTAAAATTGAAAGTGGTTGTGAAAAGTAAAATAAATATTTTAAATCCATATGATCCAAATCAAATATATCTGTCTCTCACTTTCAAGCAAAGTAGAAATTCTTTTTCTTTATTCTAGATATAAAGAGACATAAAGTTATGCCTGTCTGAAATATGTATGTTATTGTATTTAGACGTGTAGATTTACAACTATCTTCATGTCTACACATAGGTAGTAATGTTTTTAAAGTGTGGTGGTATTAGTGGAATAATAGTTATTTATCACAAATATCAAATGATCAAATAATTGATCATAAATTGAATCTAATGTGTCTCTGTCAGGACAGTCCTAACCAGATGAGTTTAAAGCACTTGCGGCTAGATCAGTGTTCAGTTCTGAATCGGTTATTGCCTGATGATTGCAATTTATATTTCTAAGAATAATTGTGAAGTGTTTGATGAGAATTACTTTACAAAAATGATGAATCATTAATACCTTAGGCATAAAATGAAAGACAAAAACTCAACACCACAAGAAACAATAGCCATTAAGCATTTTATCAGTTTGAGAGCTACAGATAACAGTTTAGATTTATTTTTTAACACTTACAGAAACTTTGTAATTATGGTAGGAAAATCTGATTTAAAAATCTGTTTCTATTGAAATGGTCTGTCTTGATCCAGACTGCACCTTTGTCTGGATCAAGCTATGAAAGCACTAAAGTTTTCATAAGGCATTCTTGAGTAATTACTAATTTCTGAGTTTGTAAGTGTAACAAGTCCCTTTCAAATAAACAAAAATCTTTGTCATGGCAACATAACCATTCACTTTGTCCAAGAACAGTTGACATCTCTCTGAAGCGACTCAGTCTTTTGATATATTAGGGAAAATAGTTACCTATTTCAGCCCAGTCAGAGAAGAAAAACTAGTGTCATCCATTTAAGAGACGACCAAACACCCTGCTGTTCTGCCTTCCTGCTTAGAGAGTTGTTGTTGATTTGTAGCCAGAATAAAGATGAAATAAATCATGGAAAGTTAGGGCAGGCTGTAAGAGTTGCATGTTAGACTAGAAGTAATCAACAAGAAAGCTTCCTGTCTCACTTATTTTCTTGTTTATTCTATCTAGATCCTTGGTGAAGAGTTGGACAGCTGTAATTTAAAGTTACTGGAATTAGATGCATCAGTCCAGGAGTTTTCAGAACAGAATATACCCCTGGCTAAGCAGCTGGCTAACAGAATAGGGAAACTCACTGCACTGCACCAACAGACCATACGGCAGGCTGAATACAGAGCAACCAAGCTCAGTCAGGTATGATCTAACTTCTTCACTGTCATTTCTTTGGGAAGCAAAAAGCGCATTAAGAAGTTCTCATATATTTTCCCTTAGTTATGTAAGAAGATACATTCCTTGGCACATCTGCCTATTTTTATTCAGGGCTTGTATAACACAGCAGAGAGGAACAGATTGGTGTCAAATAAGGAGGGTGGTATAACTCTATATGGTGCTGATTTAACATCTAACATGAAGCATCTGATGATTGGTTCCTCTGGTGCCCTGAAAAAATTTTAGTTCTTCCTACCAATAGCAACGTATCAGGAAATAATATATTGTTACACTTTTCAGGGCCTCTGTCTTATCACTGTTAATTATGTTTGCTTCCTTGCAAAGGAAAAGAAAAAGTTTTATTTTTATCACTATCTGTAGAGGGAGAATATTATTAGTACATACAGTGAAAAGTCTAGATACCAAGGCCCTGATAATACATTATCTTTCTCCACTTAATGCTCACAAAGATTTTTTTTTTTCCCTACTGTCCTCAGGGTTCGGTACCTGGAATCCTTTATGTACTTTTGCTAAACGTCACTATCCAAAAATAGTCTAGCTAAAAGCAAAGAAAGGGAATTTGTATGATTCTACCATTAATACCTTGGTAATTTTTGAGTTCTCTCTTCTGCATGCATGAGTGAGCTTCAGTTACTTCTGAAAACTTGATATAAAAACAGATAGAAAATTATTATCAGTGTATGAATTCAATCAGAGATTCTTGATGAAGGGATTTAACTGTTAGGATATTTTTGTTCAACACCAAGAAATCTGCTTCCCATTAAAAAAAATTAAAAAGTCAAAGCAAACATTGCATGCAAACTTCTCTTCTTCTCAAAACAAGTGCAACTTCTCTTTTTTTGGAAATATGACAGCCTGGGTGGATGAAGCATGCTTTAAATAAAAGTTATTTGGGGAGCTGCATGGTAAGACAAAAAGAAGGAGAAGGATGACGCAAAAGAGGCTTGCAAGTGAGCCACAAGCTGAGACAAAGTATTTTCAAATGTATGTGTGAGGCTGAAATGTGTGCAGGAAGCATACACTCTAGTGATGCGGATGAGTATCAGTGCATTCTGATTCAGGGAGTTGAGTTTTTGTTGTGCCATTTTTCCTTTAAAATAGATAATTTTGCTACTAAAAGCAAACCTTTTTCAACTTCATTAATACAGATTAGGTTGATTCATATTCAGCAGTAATTAAAAGTTATTAAAATTATCCCCAAAGTCAAAAAGAGTAAATGAAATAAACACATCTGTGATTCTATAAGAATTGCACAGAATTACATCCTAGACATAACAGGTGAATTTTTTCTTCTATATCCAGGCTACTTCACATTTGGAAGAATACAACGAGATGCTGGAGTTCATACTGAAATGGATTGAGAAAGCAAATATCCTAGTGCATGGTAACATAACGTGGAATTCTTCCTCTCAGCTTCGTGATCAGTTTAAAGCCTACCAGGTGATTGTACTAACTATCACATTAAATGGAAGCGTATAGAAGATCTTACTGTTCATCTTCTATACCTTTTCTTCTTTTCCTTCAGGAAAAAAAAAAAAAGTAAAAATTTATGTTACTCTGATCTCTGATTTGTCCTCCAAAACTTGTTCTCCAAGTCGTAAAGATGATTGAGTTCTTCTGTATAATTGTTTTGAAGAATGAAATAAGGATACTTTGTTGAATAAAACTATGTGGTTCAAGTAATCTCTTTGTTTACTCAAGCACATTGGCTTAGTGGGAGCTTTTGATTGAACGTTTTGTCTAGACAGTGAGATGTTATCGCATTAAATACCTTATTGCAACTAATACTTGTTTTAAGAAAGATCATAATACATCTTTTCTTGGTATGATCCTCTTGCTTATTATAAATTCTAATTTATCTAAACACAGTTTTCAGTTGTTTTTTTTTTTTTTCTTCTCCCATTTTAAGCTAAGTTTGGATAGCCTTTGTTCACATCTACGCATTTTCACACCAAATGATCCCAGATTGACATCCAACTGATTAACTTTTTTTATTCCCAGTTGCTTTCTACTAGGTATATCAGACTTCCAGAAAATCACATTCATAGCTAATATATATTATGTTTTACAGACAAGTATGTATAGCAAAATACTAAAATAAATGTGTTGATAGGTTCAGTTGCTGAAACTTTGAGACTTATACTTTTGTTTCCCTGAAGCACTTAAAAATTCACTCAGAATTAAGCATATTGTCTAAGCTCTACAATAAATTGATAGAACACAATCATGTTTACGGATGTGTATAAATTGAGGAGTTTGCAGGGTAAGAATTTGCTAAGAGGTAGACCCAATCTGTAGTTCAACTGTGACATTCTGATTACATCTTTATCTAGACTATGCTTGAAGAGTCTGGGGAGATCCATGATGATCTTGAGGTCATGAGTGAAAGGATTGAGTATCTGGCCAGTGTCTACTTAACTGAAGGAATGTCTCACCAAGTGCTAGAACTGGGACGTAGGACAGAAGAATTGCAACAAATCATCAAAGTGCGGCTACCAAATCTGCAAGATGCTGCCAAGGTATGTAAAAGCACTTTTTTTTTCCAATACTGGCTGACAGCTAGGTTTGTGTGTGCTTAAGAGCATTGTGGTTTTGGGAGTACTAGCACCTTATCTGTCAATTCTGTTTAAAAGCATGTCTCTTGCACCACTTGTGATGCTGTTGAGCATTCTGCCTTTGTTTTCGCTACTGCTTCAGGTAGAGAGCAGATTTCTGTAGGTCATGTTACATCTGCCCCTTCTGCTTGGATGTATTGGGGACCATTGCATTTCTCAAAAGGAGCTGAGCACCTGTGTTTAGATACTTGAATTGAGATGAATATGTCTGTGTTGACATTTATGATGCACCATTTATTTTTCACTTAGAAAATACATAAAGCCTGTCTTCTGTTAATTCAGAACAGTACTGAACCTGAGAGGAACTCTATTTTGTGAGACCTATGGCTCTAAGAAAATGCAATGACATGCCTTTCTGTGTCCTTGATATTTCTTTGGGACTCTTCCGTATGTGTTTGTTGTTAATGTAAATGTGTGTTATACATGTGTCATGTATGAGGGCATTATAGACAGGTGCAAGATACAGAGAAAAGCGGAGAAGAGTTTTCTATTTACTCTTTCCTTTTGGGTGTTAAATTTTACATCATTTTGGTTTTTTTGTTTTTTTTTTTGTTTGTTTTCAATTGACAAAATAATTTATTTATTTATTTATTTTTAGTATAGTATATTTTTAGGATTCCTTTTGCTGTTGACTGATGCAGCTCAATTAAATGGAAAGAAAAAAAAATAAAGCTGTGTGGAAGCAAAAATAGAGAACGTAGAGGATTTTTAGAATTAAATTTTTGCTCTAATTTCATCAGCAAACAATGTTCACTCACATCTTAGGAAGTGGGGTCTGAGTACTAGTGGTTGCTTGGGGAGATCAATGCTTTCTAACGAAAGTATCACCTCCTTCCTCTGGGCTGAAGGTTTTTTTTTTTTTTTTTTTTTTTTTTTTTTCCATTGAGTAAGCACACAAATAAGAAGAGTAGAATGAAACTTACTAACTTCAGTTCTTAGAGAAATATCAGAATAATTGAATATGTTATGAATATGCTGTTACATGAAAATATGAAATGAGTAGAAGTCAACATAGATTTGCAAAGAAAGAAAATCATATTAAAAGAATCACATTTAACATGAAGGTAGTAGACATTATAGATAAATATACAATGTGTCATATATCTTAATTTTAATAATGTTTCACAAGATGTTGTTATTAGCAGTTGATAAGCTTACGTAGTTGAAAATGTATCAAGTAGGTGTAAAGATATTTAGAAATTTTCCTGGTTTGTAATTATCAATGGTTCCCAGCCCTAAAGATGGGATACGTGTAGTATCTTTCAGGTTCTCCTTTGGGCTGTTAGTAGTTAATATTTTTATTAATAAGTTGGATGGTGTTTTAGAGACCATAACTTTGAATTTGATTAGATAACACCAAATGTACATGGGACACCTGAAATAATTTAGGCTCCCATTCAACAAGGATAAAGCAAATTGTTACCCTTAGATAGGAAGAAAAAATTGTGTATCTGAATGAGGGATTACTGGCTACAGGTACCCTGTAGAAAGATCTTGAATTTAATAATGTAGATCATAGAAAAATAAGTGAATGTTTTTGTAAAATAATCCAGTCAGTATGGAAAAAAAAAAAAAAAGAATAAAAAAAGAATATAATTGTCAGGACATGTGAAGTGGTTCTTTTCTACCTATCAATCACGAGCATGGTTTCAACTATAGTTTTGCACATGAACAGAGTCCAGTAATGATAGTGAGACAAATATAAATTTGCAAGAAAAAATGCACTGAAAGAGAAATACGACATATGAAGTATTCAGAGAGGTTAAAAATTATTTGTTCCTATCTGTTGTTAATAAGTAGAGGACAGAAATCACAGTAGTAGATAGCTTCATGTCAAAGCATTGTAGAAAGAAATCTACAGAATAACAGTACTGGATCACTGGAATATGCTATCTGTAGAGACACAGACACTGCTGCCAGTGTTTTTAAGAATGAAAAGGTTTGAAAAGATAGCCCAATTCTGTCCTGTTCTGTCTTATTTTGGGAAGGGGACTAGAGGACATCTTGATCTCCTTTTTAGGATTATGACTCTGAAATCAGCTTTGTGACATACATACTGAGTTTGAAAGATGAAGTACTTAAAATAGTAGCTCTTGCTGTGAAACCTATTTTTCCACACTCTCATAATACTTGCAACAGTTTTCCTTTTCAAAATTATGACTTAGATTTGACAAGGTAATAAGGAACACAACTATAAAATCCAGACAGATGTATATTTATAGTGACTTTTTTTTTTCAGATTCATGAAATCATTCACAAATTTGTTGTTGTTACAGGACATGAAGAAGTTTGAAGTTGAGCTGAGAGCCTTGCAGGCTGCTCTGGAGCAAGCCCAAGCCACCCTGACCTCTCCAGAGCTTGGGCGTTTGAGCTTGAAAGAGCAACTGTCTCACAGACAGGTAAAAGTGCAGGGTCTCAAAATTAGCTCTTTAGTAGCACGAGGTTGCACGAAGAATACTGAATGTTGGTAAGACTGTTTGTGGTGTTGGTGCTTCTTTTTGTGGGTAATTGTTTCATATTCTATCCCCAAATTACAGCCAAATGAATAAGGAATGGAATCATAGAATGATTTTCAAATCATAGAATGAGGGACTTTAAACATCATCTAGTTCCAGTCTCCCTGCCATTGGAAGGGACACCTTCCACCAGATCATATTGCTCAAAGTCCCATCAACCTTTCATCATACACTTCTAGGGAATGAGACATCCACAGTTTCTCTGTGCGACCTGTCCTATCACTTCACCATCCCCATAATGAGTAATTTCTTCCTACTGTCTGATCTAAACCTACCCTCTTTCAGTTTAAAACCCTTTGTCCTACCACCCTGTAAAGAGTCCCTTCCCATCTCTCCTGTAGGCTACCTTAAGTCCTGGAAAGCTGCTGTAAGGTCTTCCCTTACATAGAGAAGCTTTCTCTTCTGGCTGAACAAGTCCAGCTCTTTCAGCCTGTCTTCATAGGATCGGTGCTCTGGCTGTTTGATCACCTTTTTGACCGTTCTCTGCGTGTCCATGTCTTTCTTTTTCTAGAAGCTGAATGCAGTACTCCATTTAGGATCTCACAAGAGCTGAGTAGAAGGGAGATTCTTATCCCTTAGCCTGCAGGTCACACATCTTTTGGTGCAGCCTAGGATGCAGTTGGCTTTCTAGTCTGCAAGCACGCACTGCTGGCTTGTGTTTAGTTCTTCATTCATCAGAACCACCAAGTCCTTATCCTCAGATCTGCTCTCAATCCATTTATTGCCCCACCTGCATTCATGCTTTGGATTTTGGGAGCTATTGGGAATAGGTGGACGGCTGGACTGGATGATCTTTTAGGTCTTTTCCAACCTTGGTGATTCTATGATTCTATGATTCTATGACCCAACACAGTTTCAAAACCTTGTATTTGACATTGTTGAACTTCATGAGGTTCACATGGACCCACCTCTCAAGACTGTTGTGCTCTCTCTGAAGGTCATGCATAGAATCACAGAATAGCAGGACATCCACAGCTTCTACGGGCAGGCTGTACCAGTGCCTCATCACTCTCTCAGTGAAAAACTTCCCCCAACATCTAATCTAAATCTCCTCTGTATATTACTCCTATACAGATTTGTGGAATTCATATAGTTATTTTTCAAATATGTTAACAGAAAAATTATTGTGCATAGACACCCTGAAATAGGATTGAATATTCTATTTCATTATTTACCTTTATGCCTATTATTTAGGCCTTTTGATTTATTAATACTTAATATTTTATTAATATTTTAAAAGAATGTTATATATGAATAATTCCAAAATGTACCTTGATTGTATTTAATTATAAATAAATAAAATAATTATGCATTGTTTTAGCCTGTGAATTCATCATTTGTTGTTTGCTGCATCAGATGGGTGTTCTGCAAAAGTATCTTGTTTGTGGAACTGACTTTTTCTAGCATCTCTTGTCTGAAATGGAATCACTGAAGCCAAAGGTTCATGCAGTCCAAGTCTGTCAAAGTGCTCTGAGGATTCCTGAAGAGGTGGTCACCAGCCTGCCAATATGTCACAGTGCACTCCAGCTCCAGGAGGAGGCCAGCCGCTTGCAGCACACTGCCATCCAGCAGTGCAACATCATGCAGGTAAGCATAATTTTGTCCTGTGTATTATTCGAAGTAACTTGAAAAGTGCCTTACAAATTTCAGAGAAAACAAAGGCTTTCATATCTCTGTCCATTCCTTTTTTTCCCATGTCATATCATTAAGATATTCCACACTCTGTTTCAGTCACATCTGACTCCATGTTTTTAAAATGTATATTTGACACCATAATCTTCCTTATGCTTAAGTATCCACAGTGATCAGAAGCCTTTATTACTCTCTATCTTGAATCTTTCTACATGAGTTTGCAATGTATTTTTCTATCACCAGCTAGCAGGAAAGAAATTTTATTATAATGTACTTTGGAAATATTTTTACATATTTTGGTATGAAATGACAAAATCAATTAAAACCCAATTTCCTTGTATTTACCATACCCTGTTTCATCAGAAGATGAGCTTCTAGTGAGTCTATGGTGGAATGAACCTATACCATACTGATAGGATAATGGTCTGAATCCATCTTCAGAATCTTCTCCTGGCTGTATTTTCTGCGGTTCTGTGAAATCTAAGTAATTCATGTAATCTTTCACTTCATGGAAGAAGGCCTTATGTGAAGAAGTGCTATAGCAAAACTGTCAGACTAGGTGACTAGGCAGTGCTATCTGTTGGTGTGTATTCTTAGTGCAGATATTTATGGGAATCTGAGGATTCAATCCAGTATTGAATATCTTAAAAAAAATAATGCATCTAAACTATTTTCTGGAAACAGTTAAATTAAACAGTTGAATTCATTGCAGTTTACCATATATCTTAGTGGACTGATGTTTTCCTGACTTGATTCCTGCTGTACTTATCCAGATGTGCCTTTTATGTGTAAGTTTGCTTCACTTCAGAAGGGAGATTAGTCATGCTTGGCATAAATAAATCCTTTTTTGTGTGCGTGTAGACGCTCAAATCTTTTTTCCCCTCTCTAGGAAGCTGTGGTTCAGTATGAGCAATACGAGCAAGAGATGAAACATTTACAGCAAATGATAGAGAGTGCCCATCGTGAGATCCAAGACAAGCCAGTAGCAACCAGCAACATCCAGGAACTCCAGAACCAGATTTCACGTCATGAGGTAGGAAAGCCATAACAACATGAGCTCATTGGCAACTCACTGGCCCCAATACTTTTCATAAGTAAGTTTAATTAGATAGCTGAGTAGTTTTTCAGGCATGCTTAAAGGCTCTCCGAACAGGTAAACTAATACTCAATAGGAAAGTCATGCTGTTAGTACAGTCTGGAGTATTCATTTGTTTATTCAGTTAAATGTATCCTAATCTCCAGGCACTAAAGCATTATGTAATTAAGAGGCAGTTACCATATATACTTGACTGAGGAGCACTCCCTGTTAATGCTACTGAACGTTTAGTCAGTTGATTGCTACCAAATTAGCAATAACTTATTTCCATTCCATTAACAAAGACACCAAGGTACCCAAATCACAGCAAACACAAGTAAATCTGGTGGAATACTGTGCAAGAGACACTCCAAAGGCTTCTTAGCTAGTTGGCTTGGGGGGAGTTTTGTTCCGTGTAGTTACTAATTCTGTCTTCAAATTTATTGATCTTAAGTGCTCAAATGAGTCAAAACAGCCTCCATGGAGCCTTCACTGCTGTGCTGTCATGGGGGCTTCTCAACCCCACTTCCTTGCTCCTATCTTTTGTTTATTTCTATGGATGGAAAATGAGTCAAATATATCTGTATATCACTTTTGACAGCAGATGGCACAATTTCTTTGCCTTTTAATTAAAACCTCCTTGTAGTATTATGTAATGTAGCCTAATGTTGTATGTATTGCTCATTTTCTATTATAAATTCTTATTTTATAAGTTCTTATAGAAGTAGCTTACTATAAATGCAGAGTGGTTTCCCTTATAAAATAAAAATAAAAAAAATAGAAGAAATGGAAAGAGAGAGGGAAAGGTTTCACACTTGTAAGATTTTTAAGAGACTAAGATATGGATTTTTTAAAATATTTTGTCTGCTAAGTGGTTGTGGGAAAGCGCACTGTCACAGAAAGGGATTGTATGTTGTTACATGACTTTAAAGGGAAGGTCTGTCTAGGTGCCTGTTACTTGTCTTATTGTTTTAAGAAGATTTTAGTTATGAGATTCCCTGTTGAAGCCTGCACGAGCAAAAACGTAAAGGGATATTCGTAGGACCCATGTTTAGGATGAAAATAGGAGGATGGAAGTTAAAGGAACATACACAGTTGTCTAGAAAGCTTATACTGTTGTGTATTTATGTAACAGCAGTTAAACTCTGTAACTAAGCTTACCATACCCAGTTTCATCAGAATTTCAGAAAAGAATATGGATAAGTATCTCCATACTTATGCTTAACCAATCTGGTGGCTTTCTATGGTGGAGTGACGGCACTGGTGGACAAGGTAAAGGTGACCAGTGTCATTTACCTGGACTTGAGCAAGTCCTTTGACATGGTTCTCCACCACATCCTTATCTCCAAATTGGAGGGGTGTGGGTTTGTGTTGCATTGCCTACAACAGATTTGCTGGGTGGACCACTCGGTGGATAAGAAATTGGTTGAAAGGCCCCAAACAGAGGGTGGTCATCAATGGTTCTAAGTCCAGGTGGAGGCTGGTAATGAGCAGCATCCCCCGGAGTCTGTCTTGGGACTGGTGCTCTTTAACATCTTCATCAATGACATTGATGATGGAATTGAGTGCACCCTCAGCAAGTTTGGTGACGACACCAAGCTGAGTGGTGTGGTTGACATGGTTGAAGGAAGGAATGCCATTCAGAGGGACCTCAACAGGCTTGAAAGGTGGGCCCGGGTGAACCTGATGAGGTTCAACAGAGCAAAGTGCAAGGATTTGCACTTGGGCCAGAGGAATCCTGGGCATCCATACAGACTGGAAGGAGCAGTCCTTGAGAGCAGCCCTGCAGAGAAAGACCTGGAGTCCTGATGGATGAAAAGCTGAAAATGAGCCAGCATGTGTGTTCTTGCAGCTCAGAAAGCAAATGGTGTCCTGGGCTCCATCAGAAGAGGGGTGGCCAGCAGGGACAGGGAGGTGATTGTCCCCCTTTACTCTGCTCTTCTGAGGCCCCATCCGGAGTACTGTGTCCAGGTCTGGAGCCCCCAGTACAAGAAGGACAGGGAGCTGTTGGAGAGGGTCCAGAGGAGAGCCACGAAGATGATCAGGGACCTGGAGCACCTCCCCCTACAAAGACAGGCTGAGAGAGCTGGGCTTGTTCAGCCTGGAGAAAAGAAGGATGCAGAGTGACCTCATTGCAGCCTTTTAGTACCTAAAGGGAGCCTACAAATAGGAGGGGATTCAGCTCTTTGAAAGGGTAGACAGCAGGACAAGGAGAAATGGTTTTAAGCTGAGGGAGGGAAGATTTAGGTTGGATGTTAGGGGGAAGTTCTTTACAGAGAGTGGTGAGGTGCTGGAACAGGCTGCCCAGAGAGGCTGTGGGTGCCCCATCCCTGGAGGTGTTCAAGGCCAGATTGGATGGGGCCCTGGGCAGCCTGGTCTAGTGTAAAATGGAAAGGTTGGTGGCCCTGCATGTGGCAGAGGGGTTGGAGATTCATGATTCTTGAGGTCCCTTCCAACCCTAGCCATTCTGTGATTCCGTGAATACTTTTGACTTTAATGGATATACATTACCATACAGAAAATTGCCTATGTAGGTTACTTTATATTTTTTACAATCACATTTTTGCATCTTTTATTTTTTCCTTTTATTCAATTGTAGAAGGTATTTTAGATGCTCAGCATATTAGACATTAATGTGATATGTTATTGTATTGAATATTTTGAATTATAATACATTTCCCACTTGTGTGTCCCTGAGATGTGTCATTCATTGAACATTAGTGAATGACTAGTACTTGCCAAACAGAGCAGATAACTGTACTCCAGCTGCTAGATTAAAAAGCTATGGCTTGATTTGATTGCAGTTTCTCTTTCAACTGATCTAGTTGTCTGCTTTATGCTTTGCTTAGTCTCCAGCTGTGAACTGTGAAACTTCAAAGGAGCTTCTCTTGTTGCTGACATGGCAGTGACCAGGTAGCATTGATTCCCAGACAGAAAGCATCATCAGCATTCTTTGCAGTGCATCCACTTTCTAATAGTGCATTTTTCACTGGGATAGTTCTGCACTGTGACTCTGAGGAGATGATTTACTGAAGATGTTTCATAACCAGAATAATCTTTCTGTTCTACTTGCCTGAAGTGATGGTCTTTTTTTTTTTTTCTTTTTTTTTTTTTTAAGATATTTATGCATTGATTGTTAAAGCTTATATTAGCTTACATTTCATATTTCAGCTTATATTATGCATTTATTATTATGATAGATCTTGCAACTTCCGTTGCTATTTTTCCTTCAAAGTTTTAATTGGGTAAAAATTTTAAAGCAGGCTAAATTAACAGACAAGCATAAAGAAATGTATATTTTACCTTACAAATAAAAATTCTATCAAATTATTAAGTCTCCAGGGAGGCAGGACAAATAGCTTTAGCATTAATGTGAAAAGTCACTGAATCATACAATAGAATCATAGACTCTATGTAGCTATTGCTATTTTTTTGAAATAAATGCGTTTAATTCCTTGAAATCAGACACTGAACTAGGCAGCAATGCAAGGCATGAGATAATACAAGCCATTCATTTCCATATCTCTTCTCTGAGTAAACTTATTGTGATGGTATTTCACCACTAGATTGACCATTTAATAGCCATGATAAATAATATTTTAAAATCTCACTTTAAGCAAGATTCACCAATGCTTTTTAAAGTTTTTAACTCCGAAGACATAAGCACAACCAAAATAAAATAAAATATATTTGAACACTAGCATAAATAATTCAGTCTGCATTTTATCTTATTATCTGACTTACTGTTCATATTACATTTGATCTTGTTAAGCTCTGTGAGTTATTGTTTCAGCTATTTGTTCTTTCTGCTGAGAGCTGAACGATGCAATTTTACAGTTCTGGTTCCCGTATGACCTCATTTTTAAGGCATGCAATATGTGGAAAAGCTTCATCTCCATTAGATAAACACAAACAGATTTCAAAAAAAGTAGAAAAGAACAAGGGCTAGATATTCCCCTTTTCTGTAAAATGAAGCATACAGAATTTGTGCCCAATTCAGGCTGGATGCAAGTATGAGGTGTCCTTCACTTCTACAGTGATCACACAGAGGGTTTCACAGTACTTTTCCGGTTTCACTTCTAAGCTCTCTGCTTTGTGCTTTAGCTGTGCAGTGAGATGCAGCCTGACTTGTTCCCTCCACAATCAACATCCTGCTTTTCAGATAGTGCTGCTGCTTATGCAGGGTTTCTGAGAGGCAGTGCTATGATTTTATTGGCTGGGCTAGGAGGGGAAGCTCCACAGAAGCTGAAATGCTGCTAGTCCTGTAGTCTGTATTGGCTGCTTCTGCATAAGGGATAAAATGTTTCCTCAGGAGCTGGCACAGAAGATCAAAGGATACCAGGAGCAAATTGCTTCTTTGAATTCAAAGTGCAAGATGCTAACGATGAAAGCGAAACATGCCACTATGCTTCTGACAGTGACAGAAGTGGAGGGGCTTTCTGAAGGAATGGAGGAGCTGGATTCAGACCTTCTCCCGGCACACCCTGCACATCCCTCAGTGGTTATGGTAAGGAAGGAATTGGTCTCAGTGCTGTTTATCCTAGCAATTTGTCTTTGCATGATTGCAACACTTCTGTGTAGCAAGTTGTCACAGTTCACATCTGTATTTTGCTTCTGAAATGGCTGAGCTGTGGCAAACTTCAGCTTCCTCTTTCTGTATTTTGCTTTATATGGGTTTTTGAGACTCATTGAAGTACCAGTGGCAGTTGTAATAAGATGCAAATATATTACTTTTTCTTCACTGTCAGCATGTGAGAACAAACACTGATAAACTACTGAGTTGCAGGAAAAAGATTAAGGCAGAGAAAACATTATTTCATAACATGCTGCAGTGTGTGCATTTTACAGACTGTATTTTATTAAAATGATGTGGTACTCCTTTATTAAAATGTTGATGCGGTACTCAACAGTATGCTGCTGTATTCTTATGCAAGTGTGTGGAAATTAAAACTAGGTGGGTACTGCATAGGCCTCATGCTTGAATTAAACTGTTTTGTCTGTTTCTTGTTGGGTCTCATTACAAATGTATTGCTGATGTCACTGAGGGTTTGGCCCAAGTGGAAATTGAGTGCAGATTTCAGGGTTTATCACTGTACAACAGCACTAGGGAAGAAGAAAGCACAAGTTACTATTGAATTATATGTTTTTTATATTTTAAGTCTAATTTTTGTTGTTCTAACCAGGCCTGGGTACTGAGACCAATACTGCTTTATTTTATAGCTCTCCGTAGTATTTCCATATGCATCCCTGACTGTATTAGAAGACATCTAGACAAACCTTAACTTGTTATTATTAAGCTGCTGGCTATATATTTCCTTTTAAATTCATTAGGTTACAGGAGAGAATGTTCATACTAAAGTACAACAAGTAAATAAAACCATGGATTCACCACAACTTTACCTGGCAAATGTTAAGAGCACAAGTGATGACTAAATACCATAGAGTTAATTCCAAATGTATGTTATTTTTCTTGCTTTGATCTCAGTCTAAGTAAACCTAAGATGAGGTAACCAATTTTCTTCCTGTGCTCTGGGGTTTGCTTTTCCTGTGGCAGATGACTGCTGGTCGCTGTCACACGCTCCTCTCCCCTGTCACTGAGGAGTCTGGGGAGGAGGGAACCAACAGTGAGATCTCCTCTCCACCTGCCTGTCGCTCTCCCTCACCTGTGGCTAATACAGATGCTTCTGTTAACCAGGTACCTCTCTTTTTGCATTCATTCAGCTTTTATGTAAGAGATATGCATGGTTCCATTCCGTGGAAGTTTATTTAATCCCATGAAAGAATATTTAACTATAGAGACTGAGCCTCAGTTCCTTATATCTAACTTAAATGAACCTTCAGGTTCTAGCTCAAACTTTATTCAAATATTGACTTCTGAATTTAAAATGTGTAAGCTCACCAAAACAGCTATTCTCTGTTTTTTTAAATAAATCTACATTAAATTTACCAATCTCTTCTATGTCACTACTATTTTCTATTTTTACTTTATTTTATATGATCATAGCAGTACACAATGGAATCTTGCATCTTGAGAAACATTGAATTTTCAACAATAAAACATTTAATCATGTCCATTTTCATCTATCTTATAGTAGCACAGTCATTGTAGCTTTGGTGCTTTCCACTTAATACCATTTCAAGTATTAACTTTCACGTATTCTTTTCATGTATTGTTCATTCCATAATTTCAGTGACAGCCTATTTTAAGTAGTAATGAGAAAGATGAGTGAAATCACTTAAATTGCATTTTATACTAAAACGAAGGACTCTGACGCTTCTACTAGGAACAAGTGTACATCAGCATCAATTGAAATGGGAGTGATGAACCAGCACACTGAGTACCATGCACATGAAAGAACACATATAATAATAAGCTGAAGTTTATAAATTAGGAACAGTTACTGGCTCACTTAATTCAAAATGTTTAAAGTATTGTGGTTGCTTGTTTCTTGCATCTATGGCTGGTTCCAAAATTGACTCCTGCAGACTTTAACGGTACGGTAGCATAGTGCTGCATTGCTGAGTAGGTTGAGAAAAGTTTGAGCAAATTGCCCAATAATTCCCTACATTAATTTCCATTACATATATATGGTACTTTAAAAGCTGCTAAATTTAACTGATTCATTTTCATTAATTGGTATAAAAAAGAATTTTAAGGGAAGATAGAAGTAAAGGTGCCGTTCTTCAAAGACATAATCAAAATGTTAAATGATGCATCAGAAGGCTCTTTCTGTTACTTCAGATAGTCAGAAATTTCCCAGTAATGTTTACTTACAGTAGAAAGGCAGCTGTATATTTCCATACCAAGAAAATATCAAGACAGTATTAATCAGTGAGAGTTAAACAGCCAGGAGCAGCATACTTTCCAATAAACAAATCCATTCTCAGTACATTACATTTATTTTACATTTATGTGAAAACGAAATAAAGCAAATGAAAAACTTCAGTAACTCAAATAATAAGGAAAATCCACTGAAAATATGTTGTATCATGGCCTGACACTAAGACACAAGTTTTAAGGCCTGTGATTTACATGGGCAGAATTTCAAGTAGAAGATCTTTGGAAAAGAGAAATTTTCTGATGTAATAATAATAAACAACAACAACAACAACAAAAACTTACAGATGAAGATTTCTTCAATGTGGTTAATGATGAAATGAACTTCATTTACTAGGCAACCTGAGGAAGAACATTCCAAAATGCTGTGGTTTACTTACAAAATAGTTAGGTTACCATGCATGTGAGATTAAAGAAAAAGAAACTATGAAACTGTCCGTGCTGATCATAATGGATGATTAGGGAGACCTTATGAGAGAAGGCTTATAAAATAATAATAAAAAGAAGCATTTGTAGTAATAATAATAATTGTAGATAAGAGTGAATTAGAAGCTTAAATATAAATTAACAAATATTCAGTAAAAATAACCTCTGCAAAACTAATTTGGAAAAATTTTTTGACAGTTAGTAAGTGAAATAATTTCTCACAGGAATATTACCTGTAAATTGCCATAAAAATATGTCAAGAGGAGCTCTGGAAAGTAAAGAATTTCATTTGTTTAATTTTGGGGGAAAAATATAGAGCCCTTATAAAATGTTTTGTTTATTTTGTTTTCCTTGGAGTGGAGGGAAGTGAGTTTTTAAGACTGTTCTAATTTAATCCCTCACAATCTTTGTACAATCTTCCACCAAAGCTTTCTAGTATCTCCATTACCTCCTAAGGATAAAATGTAGGTTTTCTGAATTTAAATAATTATGCATTACTTTTGCATTGCTAACAAACCACAAAAATACAAAACAAGCACCAAATATTGAGAATATTGATCCTATATATGGAATCAAAGTAAAACAAAAGCATGTAATACAAGAAAGTGATAAATTGTCACTGTTGTAAAGTAACAGTTGCCTGGGTTGTTATGTTTATACTGACACTTCTCTAAAACAACTGGAGAGAACAACTGAAAAGAAAAAGCCTAAACATTTAAAAAGCTGAGGATTTCATGTTATAGAGTGTTTCAGCAATAGGCAACAGTCCTTTGATGCAGTACATTCTAATTATTCTAATGCATAGTAAAATCAGGCCCTTCATCTCTGCTACAGTACTGAAGGAGAATCTGTTGGGGCTAACATTTCTCACACTTACCCAAGATAAAATTGATTAAAACTTAGCACATCTTAAAAAGCTTGTTTTCCAGATATGTGATGTAGAGCAATCAAACTGAAAAACATGAGATTCTTGGCACAAAGCCTTGGAGTCTACAGCTGGTCCTGTGATTTAAGTCTTCAGCATTGGGTCACCTGTTAAATATCTTAATTTCTCCTTGTACAGAGACTACTTGATCATTCTTCCTCCTCCCATTATGAAAACTCACCTAGTTTGCACCAGCCCTTGTTAAATATATTTTGAAATCTGCATGCATCCTTTGCCCCTGCATCCTAACCAAGAAGCTTGAATACTGTACATTGACTAATTTTCATGAAAGAAGGATGAGATTTGTGGCCTTTCTGGGGGAGACTAAATCAACTGTGTGTGAGAAAATTTGAATTCATGCCGTCAGCATAAAAACCTTTACGAAAACAGTCATGTTATACACTCCAAAAAGTAGTAGAAAAGATAGGTAAAGGGGTTATTTTTCCCTTCAGCCACTTATTCTACATGCTGTCCCAGAAGCACAGCTTGGTTGGCTTTTTGTCTCTAGAGAAGACTAGGTGGGGACTGTACAGTAACTGTAAACCAGTAGAGGAGTTGCCTGCGGTGATGCAGCCATGACTTGCAAAGGTCACTTACGGTCAAAGTCAAAAACTCTGAGCTCAATGTCCTGAATACTGTGTTATGTGTAAGAATAGGTAACCTATTCTTTGTTACCTATTCTTTGTTGTCTCCTGGATATCACTAAAGCCTTCATCTAATTTCTCTAGATTCTCAATATGTTTGTGAAGAGATACCTCATTAAACAGATTTAGACAGTCCATTCTTGGGTCAAATGGTTCTCTGGAGAGTCTTTGAAAAGGTAGAGACATAAGGTAGAGTTGTCTTTCTAATACAGTCATGGCAGCTGCCTTCCCTTATAAACAACAGTGCTTCTACAGCACTTCAATTGTAAAAATGTCCATCAAGGAAGCAGATGACCTGAGCTCACATCTTTTCATTTTCCAGAGAAGGGGAGGAAATGAAAAAACATACCTATGCAGCTGCTGGATGACATTCTGTTTTCTGGGGCAGGTGACATTCTTTGTGCTCTGCAGATTCAGTTAGGAGAGCCCAAGAAAGTGACTGTGATTGAGGAGTGACTTGGTTTCTGCACATATGTAATGAATCAGTATGTGAAGGGATGTTGTTATACATTGTCTTTCATTTCGAAAGTGCAATTATATGCTTCGTGCTTGTAGGACATTGCATATTACCAAGCCCTATCTGCTGAACAGTTGCAAACAGAAGCTGCTAAAATTCAGCCCAGCACTTCAGCCACCCAAGAGTTTTATGAACCAGGCTTAGAATCAGCTGCTAGTGCCAAACTGGATGATTTGCAGCGTTCTTGGGAAACACTGAAGAATGTGGTAAGTCTGCATCTGGAGGGCTTAAAACAATTGGCTTACTTGTGAGGAATAAAATATAATGAACTTGCCTAGCTAGTATTTTCTTCTGAAGTTCTTGACTTTTTGTGGGGCAACAAGAATTGTCAGTTGCAAAACTGTATTACATTGTCTTTGTTTTTTCTTTGAAAGCCTGTGCAGGATGGGCCTCCATTAAGAAAAAAATAAGTCATAAATATCGATAGGTGCTTTCAGAAATGCTAGCTGTTTTCAGACTATATTCCATAACCTAAAATGGTACTTAAATCATACTGAAAATGTTGGCATAAACATCCAATTCATCCAAATACTGAATCAGCTTAATACAGTTTTGCATAATAGTGTAGTATAGTCAGGTGGTATTGTATCAAAATGGCTCAACTTTTGATTACGTGCTATAATCTTAACTCTGCAAAGGCACAGTAGCTATTATAGAATATTAAGAACTTTAGCTCTATGAAGTGGTATGCATGCATATGTTTGAGTGCATAAAATCTAGAATGCCTGAGAATGTTCATAAGGTTTCCCTCTTGAATAAAGCAGCTTTTTTTCGGTCACAGAATTCGACTGATGGTGTTTAAACAGATAAATAATTTTAATGAGGTTGGTTTTCTTTATAGTATATACTTTCGAAAACTGACTGTGCAAGTGTTTTTGGTCTCATAAGCCTAGAGACGTATGAAGCAGAAGAGAAAGAAAATCCATGAGTGTGCAGTGTGCCCTTGTGGCCAAGAAGGCCAACATTATACTGGCGTTTATTAAGAAAGACTGTGGCCAGCAGGTCGAAGGAGGTTCTCCTCCCCCTCTGCCTTGATGAAGCCACATCTGGAGTTCAGTTCTAGACTCGGTTCCTGTTCAAGAAACATGGGGAAATGCTACAGAAAGTCCAGTGAGGGCTCCAAAGATGAGCAGGGGACTGGAGCACCTCCCTTGCGAGAAAGGACAGAGTGACTTGGAACTGTTTAGCTTGGAGAAAAGAAGGCTGAGGGAAGATCTTATCAATGCTAATAAATATGTAAAGGATGAGAGTTAAATGGGTGGGCCAAGTTTTTTTTTGATGGTGCCCGGTGTCAGAAGAAGGGGCTACCGACACTAACTGGAACAGTTCCATTTGAACGTTAGAAAAAACTTCTTTACTATGGAATTTATAGAGCACTGGAACAGGCTGCCCAGAGATGTTGTGAAGTCTCCTTCACTGGAGATATTCAAAAACCTCCTGAACATGTTTCTGCGCAAGCTTTTCCAGGGAAACTTGCTTTAGGAGGGACCTTGGACTATATGATTTCTAGAGGTCCCTGCCAACCTCTAAAATTCTGCAGTTTTTCATCAGAGGCTAGTATTTATACCTCTTATTTCCCTTCAGATAAGTGAAAAGCAGCGCACACTTTATGAAGCTCTTGAGCGTCAACAGAAATATCAGGACACGCTACAGTCTATATCTACAAAAATGGAGACTACTGAGATGAAACTGAATGAGAGTCTGGAACCAGCCAAAAGTCCAGAGAGCCAGATGGCTGAACATCAGGTAAAGACTTATACATGAGAAATAAAGTGAGACCGTGCATTCGTGTATCTTTAGGTTTCTTTGTTGTTAGATAGCAGTATTCTTTGTGGTCAGATGACTCAGAAATATACAATAGCTGTATTAATCTACATTCACTCCATATGTCTTGCGTTTGTAGACTTCCTCCTCTTCAGAAGAGGTTGTAATAGGGATTCTTTTTAAAAAGAAGCTTTAAAAAAGAATTAAGAATAGATTATGAGTTTGACTTTGACAAAATGTACTGTCAAAAATTGGGTTCAGTGACACCTACACACATGATTTTCAGCATACTGCTATTAGCATATCAATATATGCTAGTATATATAGAGTATTTGTACCATTCTCACTATTACTGAGATCATAACCCATACAGATAAATTGTATTTGTCTTAATATAACTTTTGCTTTGTTAAACAAAACAAACAATCCAAAAAACATAAAAAATTTTGTCCCAAGGGAAGTCTTAAAAAATGCTGTCTTAATAACGTTGATCTCTTAATAATAAGGGAATACCTTAATTACTTGAAGTAAAATACTGTAATTTCATTCACCGACCAGGTTTTCCTCTTCAGATTGTTAGTAACAGCATTACTGACAGAGTGAAAGCAAGCTATTATGCTGAAATTTACTTTATCAGTTTTGATGCTAGAGGAAAACATTTTCTAATTCTGACTCATTTTGTAAGGCTTTATTTTTGGATTCTCAGTGTCAAACTAATAAAACATCTGCATTCATTAAAATACAGATTATTTCCCTAATAGATGTTTATCTTCAGAATGTAAAGAAACCTGAAAAATTTTGTTGAAGAGGTTACACTATCTTTCTGTCCATCAATGTGGGCTGGAGAAGGATGAAACCGCCACAGATCTCAACCACTGTTACATGTATAATTGCAACACTAAGCCATTTCAAAATTGGTTAGTTAAAAAGAAACATGGACTAGGCTTCTCAGCTTGATTCATTTTCTTTTCCTTTTCACTGTTTGCAATGAAAATATAAGATTTCTGTTCTGGTATTTTGCAATTTTTACTTTCAAATAATTACACTAAAATATGTTA
Organism: Lagopus muta; assembly: GCF_023343835.1. Lineage (NCBI taxonomy): Eukaryota > Metazoa > Chordata > Aves > Galliformes > Phasianidae > Lagopus > Lagopus muta. Next base: position 61,287,700 of record NC_064434.1, read on the forward strand.
GGGATGTAAAAGGTCTGATGTGATATGCTGGTTTTGCTTGCAAAGTTGTTCATCAGAGTACACATCCTTGTGACGAAGTGCCAACATGTTACAAAAGACTTCCTGAAATAATACATTGAATGAGAAACAGTTCTGTCATGATGCTGTCTAAATTGCACTCTGGTCATTCCCTTGCTCCAGATGTTGGAAAATTGAGTTAGTACTGTATGCAAATGCAAAATAGAGCTGCAAGTTCATCTCAATTGTTCTTTATCAAGTGATCAATCAGTAATTAGTCATACACCAAAGTTGTAACCATCTAAGAATTCTGATAGCTCAGAACTGTCTGATGGGGTCTTTCTTACGAACCCTGTGACTTTTAAAGGATAACATTTGGCTATTGCAGCACTGCTTGATGTCCTGAGCACCAAATGTATTCATAGACATGAAAGTAAACTGCTCTAAGAGATTGGTAATGCAGCATCCTTTCTTAGGTATCTATCTAGGCTAAAAACTATGGTAAGAATATCATGGAGTTCATCTCTGAATGTTTGTGGATATTCTTGAAAGCTATTTGTCCAGTTAGTAAATCTCTGCCTGGAAATCAACTGATGTGTTTCTCACTCACTCACTCACTCACTCACTCACTCACTCACTCATTATCTTGACAGTATCTACTTGAATACCCTTCAGAAAGTTTGCTGAAAGAGCAAACTTGTATATATAGTATTTACAGAAATTCCTTCTAGTGATTTGTTTGAAATTTGAGATAAGTAATGAAATCCAACAGTGATATACTGTACTATGTTGTATTCCTCATGCTCCCTTGGACAATTTGTCTTTAATATAAAAGATATGCATCCTTAGATACCTTCTTCTCTCTGTTGAGTGATACAACCAGTTTATTTGCCCTCATTTCTAAATAGGCTTTGATGGATGAGATTCTAATGTTACAAGAAGAAATCACCGAGCTTCAGACATCATTAGCACAGGAGCTGGTTTCAGAATCACTGGATGCAGAAGCTGCTGACCAGCTGGCACTGCAGTCCACTCTCACGGTCTTGGCAGAGCGAATGGCCACAATTCGAATGAAGGCATCAGGAAAAAGGCAGCTATTAGAGGTACCAGAAAACTCTAGAAGAGCCTCTTTTGGATTACATTCCAGATTTTGTGGGCCGCTTTTGACCAAAGATCTTAGTCACCATTGAATGCTTCTAATTAAAAGAACTCATTTTCATTCTCACAATTCCATTCACTAGTATATTACTAACCTTCTTATGCCATCTCTTATTCGTTAAAATATTAGGTGGAACTTAGAAATCCATTGTGCATATATATATATATATATATATATATATATTTAATGTCTTCTTTGACATTTTCTCAATAGGTGCTTTATTTTCTTGGTATTTGTTGTTTAGAAGAAGTAATGCAAGTATAAAAAAATGGTTATCTACATTGAAGCTGAAACTTTTGAGCAGTCACTTCTCCAAGCGGGGAGACAAGAGAAGTGGGAAAGTTAAAGCACTGAAGTAATACCTCTTCTAAACTGCTGCATTGTTGTCTATGCTCATCTTCTCAGTGATGTGCACACAAACTGTTATAGTGGAAGATATGCTTCTTTATTTCTTTATCTTTGGCACAAAAATTATAGGTTTTTTTGTTTTTTTTTTTTTTTTTTCAATTGCTACATGTAGGAATGTTGTGTGTTAAGCAGCAGGTGTGTATTATACTGGTGAGAAAATGTATTCATGCTGAAGCTTGGTACAGGATTGTTACTTTGAATGCTGCAGGGCAGATTTACTGCTGTATTTCTAAGAATAGAAACAATGAAATCATAAATGCAGCAACTGCTGCCTTTATAATTTCTATTATCAACAGATTCTTGAAGAGAGGCAGACAGTTGGCTCTGTAGATTTACCTGGGTTACAGAGGATTACAGAGGAGTCATGGGGTGGATCAGCTGCATTAGTCCTGTGCAGTAACTTCAGGTAGTGAACATATTCTTAGGAAATACCTTTCTTAATATAGAAATTTTCTTCTCAGAAGTAAAAATGCCTTTTAATTTAAAATTAAAAAGCTCAAAATAGAATAAGGATCTTATAGTTTGTAGCTTTGGCTCCATACGTAATCTTGATGACACTTAGGAGAAGATAGTAAATAATTGTAAGAAAAAACATAAGTCAAACACTACACCTAAATATGATTAGGATTCTACAGTTATCTTGATACATTAGCAGAAGTATACTCCAATATTCTTGACTAAGAAATAGAAATATGGTATGTAGCCAATACTCAGTAATTAAATGTACATTTTATATAGCTCTGATTTCACAGACAAAATCTTGCAGGAAGTTTCAAGGATTTGGAAATACAGCTAGAATAAGAAATGAAAACAGTTTGCTGTTGAGTGTGGATTAGCAATATTTTTATTTTTATTTTTATTTTTTTTCTGTAGAGTTAATGTAAGTAACCAAATTTGGAGAACTTTCAATTCTTAATTGCCTGGGATACTTCTTACTTAGCATTATTCTTTAAATTATTCAAACTTTCTAATAACTTCCCCATAAAAATTAGGCAATCAGAAAACCTGTACAGATGATTTCCTTTGTAAAGATTTTACCCTGCATATATAGGTCTGCATTTTCATACTGCATGTGTACTCAGCTCATCGAAGTAGATTAGAAGATTTATTTTAAAAACAGGATGTTTTAGCTCAGATCTGTGAAGTGGGTTCGTGAACAGAAGTGTGGTGGGCTGACCCTGGCCAGCAGCCAAATACTGATTGGTGTATTCTCAACATTGTCTTAGTCATAAATACGAACCAGCACTGTACAGACTGCTGTGAAGACAGTTAACTCCATCCCTGCCAAACCCAGTATAATCTCCACCCCTCGTTGCACACCACTTATGTCATACTCAGATCACACACTATCTGATACATATAAACATCCTCTGACTGTCTCATTCTAGTTGTTTCTTATTTCTGAAATCCCCTTTTCTCTATCCAATAGCTCCATATATACTTTGTGCTGAAGTACAGAATGGGACACAATAGCTGTGGCCTCACCAGGGCTGAGTGGAGGAATAGGATTGCTTCCCTCAATCTTCAGGCAACACAGATGCTAATGTGGCCCAACTTACCATTAGCCCTCTTTGCATGTTGTTGATTTATGTTCAAATTGGTGTTCAGTAAGACCTCTTGGTCCTTTTTGTGTAAAGCTGCTTTCCAGCTGATCGGTCCCCAGCATGCAGTGCTACATGGAGTCATCCCTCCCCAGCCTGTGGGGCTTTGCTCTTCTCTTTGCTGAGCTCCATGAAGCTCTTGTCAGGTACTTTTTCCAGTCTTTTAAGGTCCCTCTGGATGCAATCCTCTGATGTGTCAGCCATTCCTCACAGTTTTGTTATGGGCAAACACACTTGGAGCATGCTTTCATCATCCAGATCATCTATGAAGATGTTAAACAGGACTCAAGGAGTTTTGACCCCTACGTACACAATTAGTTACTTGACATCAACCAGACCTTATGTCACAGACCACTAACTCTGGGACCAGCTATTCTACAATTTTTCAAATCCAAATCTGACAGATAGGAGTCAGGATGTCTGGGCTGTGGGATGCTGACTTACAGGATTTAAGTCATCAAAAAACATGTTCAGTAATATCTTGTGAAGTTTTCAACTTACAAGAAACAATACTTATCATGGCTTAAAAAAATACTACGTAGAAGTTGTGAGAGATGGGAGTGGATAGGGGACAAAAAAATTAAAGTGATTGATAGTGTGTATTCCTCTTGAAAAGTAAAAAATTGCTATAATTCATACCTCTAGGAAAAACTAAGTGAGCAACTGGAAGAACAGCGACAAGAACAGACTCTTCAAAGGTATCGCTGTGAAGCTGATGAGCTTGACCACTGGCTACTCAATACCCGTGCAACGCTGGACAATACTCTCCTTACTGCTGAGGAACCTATGGATATGGAAGCTCAGCTGGTAGATTGTCAGGTAAAATTATCAGTCTGTAGTGCTTAGATAAAGAGGGAGGGCATAACTTCATAGTAAGCATTAACATTATTATTGGGTGGAGTGAGTCAGTATACTAGTAGAGGGAAAGTTTCTGAACTCCTCAGCACCCCATATATATTCAGTTGGTTTCATCAATTACTTGTGAAATAAAATACTTCTTTGTTTCTTCTTAAAGATTGCAAACAGTGATTTACAAAGCACATGTTAACATAACAGTAGGAAGACAAGAAATTCATATTGCAAGAATGTTTGAAGCATGGTATTTTTCAGAGGAATTGTTTGTTTTGCTTTAAAGGCCATGTGTTTGTCTTACTGTTTTTGCTCCTCCCAAACCGGGGATGTTGAGCAGCTCACTTGATACATGTGAAAATACCTGCAGTACTTTCCCGCTCCTCCTTTTCCAGATGAAGAACACACTCCCACTAGCATTGGTGGCTGGGACAGTGCTGTGCTTTCTGTAGGAGTAATTCCTACCTACACTCCAAATAAAAAATTAATCATCAGTAGTTATTACTTCTATGATTTTAATGTTAATCAACACAGTACCAAAACCAGTGGGGAAAATCTTACTGCAGTAAGAGTCAACTGCACATGCTTTTACTGAAAAGATTTGAAGCCATGTCATCCAAATTCACAAATGAATGGGGATTTTCTTTTTTTTTAAAGAAAAGTTCAGAACTGTATGAACATTACAGTTGAAATAAGACAGAGAAAAGGCAGATGGAGACTAAGGACCCCTTTTCACTCTGTATACTTGTGAATTTGAACAAAGCAATCACGTTTTTTTTAAACATAATCTCTAGGATACATGACTCTGGCAAGAGTTAGTACTTCAGTTTTTTAACTGATTTTTAAAATCTTGATACAGTAAGTTGTTTTTTTTTTTTTTAAATTCCTACTTTTTTTTCCAGATTTAAGAGACATCTTATCCTGCACACATTCCTTCAGTGAACAGTGGAAAAAAACTGATATCAGTCTGGGTTTTTGAGCAAGTACGAGCTTTGAATTTGGAAGAATAAAATATGTACCATGTCTGTAATACGTGAATGGTTAATGGAGCAACAATAAAGTAGCTTTTGAGAATAAACATGCCAGAGATTTGTCACTTTAAGTCTCTCTTTAGACTAAAGAGGATTATTCAGAAATCCTTAAGTCCATCATGCACCAATCAGAAAGAGCAAACAACGAGAAGCTTATCAATGCAGCCAGAGCAACACATAGGAGGAGGTAGGAAGCATTTCACTAAATGCACATGGGAGAAGAGGAAAGAAGTAACTCTGTGTGTGCTCTATTCCTTGACATTATGGATGTCAGACTATCATCTTAGCCACCATTTACCATTAATGTGAAAATAAGTAGCATCTCATCTGCAACAAATCTTATGTTTCAAACAACTCTTCAATTACCAATTTTGAAAAAAAGGCCGCAAACAAAAATGACAAATGCAAATGTTTGTAAATGTTTTCATAAGGACTTTGAAAGGGACTGGAAAGAAAAGTAATGAAGAACTGACTTGCTGTTAGCTTTCCAGCAGGTGAGGTAGGCCACAGGTCTCCTTGCCAGGAGAAGTGAGATGCTGGAAAATGTATGAATTTGCTTCTTTGTTTTTGCTGCTGCAGAACATGCTGGTTGAAATAGAACAGAAGGTGGTGGCCTTGTCAGAGCTTTCTGTGCACAACGAGAACTTGCTTATGGAAGGGAAAGCTCACACTAAGGATGAGGCAGAGCAGCTGGCTTTGAAGCTCAGGACACTGAAGGGCAGTCTTCTGGAGCTGCAGAAAGTTCTCCATGATAAACAGATCAACATTCAGGTAAGTGGCTTGTTGCAGTTGTCCCAGTGGGTAGGAGTTTGAGGGATATCATGGCAGTGTAATGCAATGGGGAAAAGGAGTGAAAATACTCTACTGATTTATTTTGAAATATTCATCTTTAATTAGTAAATGGAATTACACTCCAAAATAAGGTACTGCCTAGCAAAATTTAGCTTGTCATTTCAAGCAGTGCTTCATGATGAAGCTATAGAGTTTCACTGTCTGCCTTTAAAAGATAATTATAAACTAGGTAGATGAATATACTGAATATACTCTGAATAGTCTAAATATACTCTGTTCCTGTTGAAAGTCACTTTAGATTGCATATTCACTAAGGCAGGATCCCTTATTGCAACAGAAGAAAAATCCTGAACATGTGCTTCCATGTATGCATTGTGCACAGCACTACAGATAGCATCAAGTAACACAAGACCTTTAAATATGGTACATACTCAGTGAAATCATTACACGGCACAAGATATTGTAGAAACATGTAACCTCAATCTTATCCTATGTTTCTATTCTGAGAAGCATTGATTTGCTTACTGCAACTGGTTAATTTTATTTAACAATTGTTTTAGTCGCTCTTCAGGTTAAATTAGCATGTGGAGAAGTGAATGCATGCATGAGATCCAGTCATGTAATGTGACTTCCTGGTTTTGAATTTGCTCTGTTGTGGCACACCCATTCCCCTCCTCCCCCATTTTCCTTTACTTCTTCTCTGGGCTTTGCTGTGCAAATTAAATGTGATAAGCTTCAAAGATTTCTGGCTTGTAATGCAGATTAAATTCTACTGAGAGGTTAGCTTGAAAAGTCACTTAATGTGCTAAGAACTATTTTTAGCAATTGAGTAACTATAAAGTCTGAGATAGCTTGAGCAAAACCAAGGGAACAAAAAAAAAAAAAAAAAAAAAAGGAAAAAATCATAAGTGTTTATTGTTATTGCTTCTAAGATTGAGGCAATACACAATGTGCTTAATATTTTGACCTAAGAGCAGTAAGGAGATGCTTAACCCAATCTTCAATGTTATGTTATTCTTACATATATTTAGGCGAGTGAAAAATGTTATCAGTGGCATGTGGGAATTTAATACTGAATTCAGATATATTACATGCAATCAAAATAACCTTTGCTGCTGTATTTTAAAATATGATGGTGTCATTTAACTTATTTTAATTTATAAAACAGATTTTTCGATGTTTTTCTAATATCTATAATAGTAACAAAATAATTCCCAGACGCAGAATATGACTTATTTAAGGTACTACATGCATGCAAAATTTCCTTTCTAAATTGCCAGCAATTTTTTAGACTTCACCTAGGGATTATAGAAGAAAATAGATTTGGACAGTGAAACACCTACATTTTCAAATGGGATGATCTTAGAGGTTATTGGATCAGAAGAGGATATTGAATTAAATATAATTATTTCTCAGTCAACTAGAATATACAATGTAGCTTCTGTCTTCCTGAATGCTAGCCCTTCTTTTATAGTGTTTTGTTTTGTTTTGTTTTGTTTCCCAAACAGGCAAAAAATAGTTCTTATTTTTATTTATTTATTTATTTATTTTTTAATTTTATCTTGTTATATTTATATTTCTTATTTCCTATGGAGTGAGGCTCTGAGATGAGATAGACAAGTTTAAAAAAAAAAAAAACAAACCAAAAAAAACCCTAACTCTAATTTCTAGCTGTCATTAACTGTGAAAAATATTACATGATAACAGCATTGTTGGTCATGCATATAAGAAACATGCACTCTTCTTTAGACATGCTATCGCCTGTAATTTCCCGGAAGCATAGACAAGCTTGTATGCAGGAAATGCTCTGATGTTGCATTGCAAGACCAGAGTATAGTAAAGACCAAGCTATATTTTCCTTCAAGCAGAATTTCTGCAAATCTGTTATTCCTGTAGCAAAAGGCTTTTTTGTAACCAGCGTAAGATTCTGTGCTTTCCTTTAACAATTTTAGCTTTCCTGATAAATGATGGTCATTTTTCATAGAAAAAAAAAAAAAAGTGCAAACTCAGTAGTAATTGTGTACTGAGAATAGCATTAAACATATCCAGGGATGTGTGTTGATTCACACAGCTAGACCTACAGGTTTGTCTCTATCAGTAGGTCTGATGTGTTGAAATTCCTACATTTAATCACACTGGCATTTAAAATAATTTAAATTACAGCCAACATGGATTTCAGAACTGAAGGAGTTAATAAATCACTTCTTGGAACCCCTAAGCTGTGTGTTCTCTTCTGCTGTGCTCATGCAGAGGGCTTGTCTAGTCACTCACATTAGAAAAATATTGATAGAAGTTCTAAGTGAAAGGTCTTTTTCCTTAATTTTTCTGATATAACATGTTGTGCTTTTTCTCTCTTACTTTCTTACTTGTATACTTGTCTTATATATGTTTATGTCCTATAATAACCTGTTAAATGCTTCTCTGCTTTTCTGCCGATCATAGATTCAGTTCTGTACTTACTGATAAATAAAATTTACCAGAATGATAAGCAGTATTCTTTCATTGTAGTGAAGGTCAGAAATCTGAAATCATAACTCACTTCAGAATTTATGAGTGTTGGAAGATGGCGTACATGTAATTTTCAGACGGTGAGCTGGACATGCAACCTATACAAGAGCTTTGTTGTTTTTTTTAAACTATTTCTTTTTCTTAAAGCAGGGATCACTACAAGAAAAGGAGGAGAACAATCTGGATTTGGTTTCCTCGCAAAGTCCCAGTGTCCAAGAATGGCTGGCACAAGCAAGAACTACTCGATCGCAGCAACAGCAGAGCACTCTACAGCAACAGAAAGTTGGTGTTTTGAATTTTACTTCCATTTTAGCTTATATTTAACAATACACTTGAGGCATTCTTATTAGTTTTTTTCCACTGGAATCTTTTTTTTTACACTGTTCCTTGTCCACTGTTCCTGTAATTTTGTATTGTGTCATGTTTGTAGCAGCTAGAGAGACTAGACATCCTGTATGATTGCGGTCAACTCATTTACTCACTCTATACTTCCATTGTGTACCAGAATAATTACATTGAATTAGTTCTTTAAGCTACTGTAAGGAGATGGTGGTATTTATTGAAAGTATTAATACTGTCCTTATAGTAGCAACAAATACACATATCACATGATATATTATTTTGCATGATGCACAGGCATTCACAATGGCTTAGATTCCAGGAACTGCAGGACATTAGTCAATTAGTTCAACAATCCAGTTTATGTATCCAATTTTTCTGTCTCCCTGAGTGGAGATTTCGTGCTAGTTTAGGTGGTCAAGTAATCTGTATCAGAAATAGTTCAGCTGTCTTTATTTGATATATCTTTCAAATGCAAAAGCAATCTGTTTGAGGTTTGTTTGCTATGTTAGGAGCTGGAACAAGAACTGGAAGAGCAGAAGAATTTGCTTCGGTCAGTAGCATGCCGTGGCGAGGAAATTCTAACGCAGCATGGTATTCCAGAAGGCTTATGTATAAGGTATGTTTTAATGTTGTTTTTTTTTTTCTGTGAAATAAATTTATTTGACTATATCCCTTGTCACTCTTTTATTTATGTTCCTCTTCCATATATAATTCTCTCATATTTGTTCTGTCATTTTTATATGTTACCCAGGACACTAGAGTCCTGGTTTATAATTGAGAGTTCTGATAATACAGTAACATAAACTTTTTTGTTTTAATAGATCTCTTCCAATGTTCAGAAATTCCTTTTACTATGAAAAAGCACGTTAAAATTGCAAATTATTAGGATTCATTAGACAAATAGTAGATTAGTTACTATTGCTTTCTGGTCCGGCATTAGTATGTGAATAATAGCTGTTATCTATGTGAAAAAAAACAACAACAAAATTGTTGTTTTGTCATTCTAAGCAAATATTCCTAGATGAGATGCTCACTGCTTAATTTTATTTTGCATTGAGTTAGAGAATGTTTTTCTTTTAATAGCCTTGTGTGTTTTGAATTTCATTTCTGCTCTATAATTTCTTGCTCAATTAACCATTCCAGGGAAGTAATTGTCTTTAAAAGTCTCATCTCTGCTTTAGAGGAGGTGGAAGAAAATAGCTGCTTACTGCCAATGCAGAGCTTGAGGAAGCAGCAGGGGCCAGGTCTTGGAAAGAGGAAACCAGGACGAAGTTTATCAGCTTGAGAATCAAGAGTTTTAGTTTTTCCTTGATTTCTTTCTATCTTTTTTTTTTTCCCTTGATTTCTTTTTATCTTTTTCCTTGATTTTTCTTGAACATGAAGGTGGTTCATGAAGCAGGGGAACCAAGACTTACACATAGAGAATGCATTTATTATTTTCTTCAGCATTTTTAATAATTCAATGTGTTTTCTTCTTATAATATTGAAAGTACTTAACTTGAATCTCCCTCTATCTGAGGCTGCCCTCTGTGACTTGATATTATATTATAGAAAAAAGTAATGAAACTGAAAATGTTCAGCTTAATTCACTGTTTACCAAAGGTGAACTCTTATGCTTGTCCTGTACTAATCAAAGTTCTTCTTGTATGTCAGGAGAGGAGAGGAGGAAGGAGACAGATAAAATATTTTTTTATTTCAAGCACTGAAATAAAACTTGTTTAAAGGTTGCATTTCAATGCAGTGTATTCTCAGCTTATTTTAGGGGTTCTGATTTAATCAGAGTAACCACAGCTCTAAACAGCATATTAAAAAATACATTTTACTTCATCTACGAAGAATAACTTCCTGTTGCAACCAGCCTTATTTTAATACCCGGAGAAACAAATACAAGGAAAAAAAATAAAAAGTAGCATTTAACTTTAAAGTAGAATTTCTGAACTGAAAGAGGATATAAACACTACAGTATTATAAGTTTTGTTTTTGTTGAAACTTTTTGTATTTTCCCATTATAGTGAGAACCCTGAGAAGCTCTCTGAAGAACTGTGCTTGGAAGGTGAGAAATCATCTCCCGAACAACAGCTGAAGGTAAAATGGGAAAGCCTGAACCACAAATTCAGTACCAAGCAGAAGCTTCTCCAGAAAACTTTGGAACAAGAGCAACTGGTAGTTATTTTTAATTTCTCCTTGAGTTTTCTCTGTGAAAAGAATTATCACAACATAAGCTAAAGTATGTGCATAGCAAATGCATTAGGTTGATGCTGATTAAGTGGAGAACATGGAAAGGTTTCTTTTTGTGTAATTTAAAAAACTTTTAAATGTTGCCACTAGCATTGCTTTTGTTCAGTAATTTTAATTACATTGTTATAAGTGAATTAAATTAAAATTAATTAGACAATTAGACAAATTAGACGAAATTTTGATCTATTTATGTAGTTCAGGGTGATGTGTAATAAATTGTCCTTGTAAACTTGGCCAGAACTCTCATGACAACTTAGGAAAAAACCTGATATTTTCAGTTTGAGGTTATTAGTTAAATTTTTGTTCTTTGACAATTGTTGGTATTTGACCCAAGATCCAAGTGATTTCAGCCACAGAATTTTTACTGAAAGAAACAGGGATTAATCAAAGAAGATGGGTACACTCCAAGGCATGTGCTAATGTACATCCTGTATTTTACTGTCAAAAGTCCAAGGCCCGATATTCTTTATATGATATTACAATCAAATTTCAATTATATGAATGTCTTGTATTCATTGGATAACAATTAATTTAAATAAAAAGCAGTTACTTATTTTGCACTTCAATTGAATTTCTTGTTGATTAATCTTTTATACAAAGTATTCATGATGAAAAAGTCATGTAAGGACCATTATTTTGTATCCACTGTTGGAGGTAGAATCCGTACAGCTGAATTTTTGCCCTACATGCTATAGAAGCAGTCTGATTAATATTTTTCTCTCAGCAGATCTACAGCAGACCAAATAGACTGATTTCTGGACTGCCTTTGTATAAGGAGAATGGACAGGATGAGGAGAAATCATCTGTGTCACCAGTATTGGTTGAACTAAATCAGGCCTTTGAAGATGTGTCATCTGAGGTAATCATTTAAACTGTCTTTACATTGGTATTACAGCAGAACTCGCTTTTATAGTGAGAACTCTTCTAGCTCCCAAAGGAAATCTAGTCATTTCCAAGAGAATCACAGAATGGCCAGGGTTGGAAGAGATCTCAAGGATCATGAATCTCCAACCCCCCTGCCACATGCAGGGCCAAAAACCTCCACATTTAATACTAGACCAGGCTGCCCAGGGCCCCATCCAATCTGGCCTTGAACACCTCTAGGGACAGGGCATCCACAACCTCTCTGGGCAGCTTGTTAGCTTGTTCCAGTACCTCACCCATCTCTTTGTAAAGAGAGAGGATCTTGTACTTTTCTCTGGATTTTTGTGTTTTTTTTTTCTTTTAACTCAGACTGGACAGGTGGAGAAGGAAAGTCTACATCTTGAACAGAAGCTGTATGATGGAGTTGCATCTACCTCCTTATGGCTAGATGGTGTGGAAGAACAGGTATTTGTTGCTACAGCTCTGCTGCCAGAGGAAGAAACAGAAACATACCTCTGCAAACAGGAGGTAAAGAATCCATGAATTGGACTTTCTTTTAATTTCCAGTAAGGCAGCATTTTATGTCATAGTTTAGAAAGATAATTTTAGAAACCTGTTTAAATAACATGTCACTGTCATCTCTTTGTAGCTGCTATGTACTGCTGCTTTTAGAAGTAACTTTATTTAGTGCATAGATGATGTTTTAGAAAGCAGCATCTGACCCAAATTTTGCCTGGCCAGAAGAGAATTAAACAAAGACTTCTTTCTCTATTTTTTTTTTCTCTATTTATCTTCTTTCTTAGTATTAGCAGACACCACCCTTTTGTATCTGAAAATTAAGTAAACAAAGGGGAGGAATGCTCTGGATATAGAAAGAGTACAAACTTATCAACATGAGAGTTGAGGGAGAGAGAAAAGCTTTCTCATGTAGCAGTTGACTTAAGGCAGAAGCTGCATGTGCTTTTTCTGAGCTTCTTATTCAGAGGGAGAGATCATTTGGGCAGGTTAATCTTGTTTTATCATGTGTTTTTCTCAGAGTAAGTTTTTATTGTCAGAAGTTATATCGTCAGTTGCATAACTTTGTCTTTAACAATTTTAAAATGTTACTACCTCACTGCAAAATTGATGGTGATTTTGACAGTATACTAGATTCCTTTCTAGAATATCTAATTGTCACTTTGTTTTCTCCAAAACCAGTCTCTTGCCAAAGAAATCAAAGACATAACAGAAGAAGTGGATAAGAACAAGAATTTATTTACTCAGATATTTCCTGAGAATGGTGATAATAGGGAGGTTATAGAAGACACTTTGGATTGTCTCCTGAGAAGACTGACCTTACTGGAGTCTGTAGTAAACCAGAGAAGCCATCAGATGAAAGAAAGGCTACAGGAAATAATGGCCTTCAAGGTATGATGCCCATCTGAAGGAATTAACAAAGTTATGTGTAGAATGTGAGCAAAAAGAATGTGACTCTCAAAGCAAAGAGAATTTTGATACCAAAAAGAGAGACAAGTTTTCTCAGGATTTTCTGAAAATTTAACACTTAGAAGTATGCACAGAAATCATTATCCAAAATTTGAACTCCTTGCTAGGTGGAATGGATCATTCATCCCTTACCTTTGCACCTTGTTGGCATTACAAGATATTGAACCAGAGTTCCACTCTAATGTTTTGCAATGTCATATATGATAGAGTACATAGTTTTCATTAGCTGAGATAAAATTAAAGCAGTACTGATTCCTGTCTTTCTTACCACTATTACATTGTCCCATTGCTCTATGAGAAATTATATGTCAAGAAAGAAAAGATAAAGTGAAGGAATGTGTGCATTTACAGATCTTCTCAGAGTTCAAAAATATGTTCAGATCTTAATTGGCCTTCAGCTTCTATCTTATTCTTAAAACATAAAGCTTCCAACATTGTTTTAATGAAAAAAACATGAAAAAACAGGAAAAAAAAAAAATCAACAATGCCCGCCCTTATAATGCTGAGAGTCTTAGAAAAAAAATGTTGTGATTATTTTCTATTTTACCAATATTAAGAGTTCAGTTGGAATGAATATATAGCAATAACGGTATTAATACTTTGTAAAAGTTGTAATGCTTAGTTAACCCTGTAATGCAAAGCCTTGTTTTCTATGTTGTTGTTTAAGACAAGCAGCAGGTTGTCTTAAAAAAAAATGTAACGTAGCTTGTTTGAGGGAAGTGTGATTGAATGAACTACAAAAGAGTAACAGTTCTGTTAAATAAAACTGACTGACTTGTCTCACTGGAAAGAAAAAGCAGAAGTATGTTCACTGATTATGTTTTGAGTAATAGTTGCTTTAGCTTTTTGCTCACTTATATCCGGTTATGTACTTTGAGAAATGTGGCATTTTTTGCATTGGATAATTATGATGCTTCCTATTTTGAATAGTTTTTACGCCTTAGTGCTGATATTGTAACATTGTAAAGCTTTAAAAGTTTTGGAACTTAGAATATTTTGAAATTGTTTTGTGGAGTGATTCACTATAATTTGTTGTTCTTGATGTCTCCCTTAGAACGACCTGAAACTCCTGTATACTTCACTGGCTGATAGCAAATACTTGGTTCTACAGAAACTGTCAGAGGCAGTTGAGAAACCGGAAACAGAACAAATTCAGGTATTACCAACTATCTTCTATTTGGCAAGATAAGTAAGATGTAAACTTTCTATTTAGAGTATAAATGTATGCTAGAGATGCTTTGTATGGGAAAATGTATGAGTTCACATAACGTATTTGAATATTAGTATTTGCAATAGTTTATTTGTGTGTACGTATATAAATGAAAAGAAACACAATATATATTTCTGTATCCCCAGTTACGCATACATTACTTGAAAGAAAGATAACTTCAATGTAACCAAAGGAGGCCTAAAGTTGTTTTAAAATTATTTGCATTATTAAGAATCAAAGGCATTTTCTTCTCCACTTGTTTATAGTGGTATCTTGACAATAATTCTCTTTATTAGGAATCGCCTGATGAATTATTAGTTAAAAATGTGACAAAATATATTTTTTTTCCCCCTTGTTTCTATTTTGCTAATGAGAGAATTTAATGAAGTATGCTAGGGGCTTTTTCATAGAGGCTTCTCATTACCCAAGAGCTACTGTTGTTTGGTACCAGCAGGTGTCAGGGGAGAAGAGACTTATCCTTCTACTAAACAGGGTTTTAAGTATTTGGGTTTTAAATATTTGGGTTTTAAATATCTGATAATTCAAATTCTGCAGAAAATTTAAGTCTCATGTATAACTTAAAGTGACAAAGTGTCTTTCTTTCCCATTATCTATGTTTAACATTACTGTTAAAAAATACTTCCTATTTTATTAGTATAATTATCAAATAAGAAAATAACAAAACTAGCAAACGTAAATTAATCTCTTTTTTTTTTCTTTTTTTTTCTGATAATCTACTTTGGCTGATAAGACTTGGAAATTTAAAAAGCATTGGATTTTGTTTGTTTGAGATGTGATTGGAAAAATAGAAATAATGCATTTAATCAGCAAAGGAAATTAGGTAAATGAAGCATAAATTTAGTGACTATGTTGTCCATGCTCTTGATGCGAAAGGAGACTAAAGCACTGCACGCTTCACTTGTAAGAGGAAGATGGAAAGATGTTTGTTGATATAAACAGCTGTAAGATGGTAACTTGAACAATGATAACGGCAACTTAAGATTCAAAATAGCTAGATATTCTTGACAATTTGCTACATAGAGGGTAGGGGGTGCATAATGAATCTATGATGAAATATTGGTTAGGCTAATATAGCATAAACATAGTAAACTTGTCTGCATGGCATCACCGGACCCTGAGTGAATCTCTGTACACCTCAAGAGATGTCTCTACTCAAGGGGAGATTCTGGAGTGCAGCCAACTGTTTGCAAGAACTTTCCAAGGGGATTGTAGGCTGCTTACTATTTATGAAATAAGAGGATTGACTCGTAGTCATACAGCTTAGAATTAGTTTTGTCGAACCAGGTGTCTTTTACCAGGTTTCTGAGCATCAGTGTTGAAACTTTGATTGTTATTACTCTCAAGGACAAGGTCTTTTCTACCTCATTGTGTGCACTAGGCCTTGGACATAATAACCAGGCTGGTTGTGGGGGCAAGGACTGCACCACCACAGCTCTGCATTAAATGGAAGTCAGGAGGCCTACACTTATGAATAAACATATAGATAGGTAGCTTCCAAAAAGAGACCTTAACAAGGGTCTAATTTACATTTTTAATTCACATGCATGAATTCAACAGAAACCTCTTAGTTTGAAAAAGCTTGTTTTGCTTGCAGCTTCTATTGAAGAAAAAGAAAATTGAATATATATGTGTAAACACCAATATACGTGCTTTAGCTATAATTTCCCAAGTGCAAAAGGGAATGTACAACTCCTTTTCTTTGACTCTAATTCTTAGCCCTACTCTAGTCCTCTAAAGGAACAGTGCAAAGCTCTTTTGCTGTTCTGCAGGATTCTTGCTGTGATGGTTGTTTGCTTGGTGCTCAGTTGTGAAAGGAAAAAGTACTAATACAAAGAATACTCTATGATGGTGTTAGAATAGTCCTTTTGTGCTTGAGCTATATAATTAATAACAGGAACTTCACAAGATTTTGTATAAAGGAGTGTAAAAGCTAGTGATTGAGAAATAATAATAAAAAGCCACATTGTATTTCACTTAAAAAAGTAACAAGCAAATGGCTTCCCTCCCAACTTAACATTAACACTTTAGAGTATTCTCTGAAATTTCATCAGATTCATCACATGAAGAGGACTGATGAATACTTCAGGCAGAAAACAAAAAAAAATGTTCATGTCTGGCAGCTGCAGTTTCGTAATTAGACATTCAAAATAAATGATGTAATTTTCAAATACAGGTCATAATGCAGGCAGAAGAAAGTTTGAAGGAATTAGATGCTGGAATCAGTGAATTAAAGAAGAGTGTAGATAAGCTACAAATAGACCAGCCTTCTGTACAAGAGCTATCTAAGTTACAGGTAAGGTTCATAAATTCCATCCTAGAGTTGTATGGTGATATGAAGGGTATCATATTGTTGCTCATAAAGTATTTGAGGAAAATGTATTTAAAAACATTTCATATGAATTGATAGCTTTCTGCCTGGTTCCTCTAGATTTTCTACTTCAGCTTTTACAAATTGTCTAACATCTCAATTATCAATAATAATCATAACAATATGCAAAAAAAAAGTGTTTATTTTCTGCTCCTCTGTTAGCAAGGACAAAGTTTATCACATAAAACGTGTATTTTGGTTAAAAGTTGAGGCCTGTTTTCATCACTCTATTGATCTGGTATTAAGCTCTGTCTCACATCAGCCATTTTAAAAATAAAGCTACAGTGAGGGAGAGATGGTGGCAGGTAGGATAAGGTAATAATGGTAAGTGTGACTTGAAACTGGAAATGTTCTGCTTTCACAAAAATGCCCATAGTGCTAAACTAAAAAATTATCTCCTTCATGCACACATGTTTTCAAATATCCCGTCCTACCACTTAAATACAAATTGATGCAGATTTTTTTAAGGCTATTGAATCTCCTTTTTGAGCACTTTCGTGAAGTGGTTTCACTAGGAAAGTGAAAGATGAAGAGGCTGAATTTTACTTTTTATAATGGCATAATAATTTTAAAGCAAAGAGAACATGAAAATGGAATGTAAATATAAGCTAACAAAGCAGTGATCTCAACAAAAAATGAACGATAAAATATTGCATAAAAGGGTTTTTTTTAACCCCCTTTTTTATCCTTTTGTTCCTAGAGCCTCCTGCTTATTTTCCCTGTCATGTTATTTGTAGATACCCCAATCCCTTTACTTCAGTTTTTAAAAAAGCTTTCCCTTTGCTTTTTTACCATTGTGCTTTGCACAGTTCTCTCCTTAAACCTGGGAGAGAGGGCAGCAGCTCCAATGTGGGTATTTTGTTCCAGTACTGTATGGTCTTAGAAATATTTTAATTGATTTTTGTATGCCTTGCCCAAAGTTTTTGCCCAATGTGACTCTTATCTTCACAATCAGACATATGTTCTGAGAATATAGATCTCAAAACCAAAATAGTTAAATAGTCTTGCCTTCAAGTACAGGAAAAAATCTGTATGCTGTTCTCACTTCAGTAGTTGATGTATGCAAGTTGACAAATAGCAACAGGAACTTGTTCTTCCAACTGGCTGATTTTGCATTTGACAGAATAGGCACACTGTGAAAGTATATACTACGCTTTTCTACACTGTACTGTTCTGTTCTGTTACTCTTAGGCTTAGTTTGTTTTTTTTTCTATAGGTAGTATGTACCTTGCTTGCTAAAATTAGTTGCTCCAGCACAGATCTCTTCCTGTGCTGAAGCAGGTGATGAAGACAAGCCTGACTGAAATGCTTGTACTTTGTGTAGCCATGATGGGGTCAGTACAACACACTACATTGTAAGAAGCAGAACATAAACAGCATCTTCAGTTACAGCGCCACACCTGTCTGGTTTTAGAGGATTCTTACTCCTTTGCTCCTTACTCTTTGGGATTCTGCTATCTTTGTTCCCTGCACACACCTGAAAAAGTTCCAGGTGCTGCTTGCTTTTTCTCTCTTTAAATGCTAATTAGTTTACCATTTAAGTTGGTGTATCAGCACTGTCTTTTTTATCTATGAATAGTTATTTCTGTGCTAGCATTGAGAGAAATAGAATACAGTGACAGAGATGTGGCTGCTATGTAGGCAAATAAGGTAATCATTGATGCTTTTTGCCTCCAAGGATATGTATGATGAGGTGATGATGATAATTGGATCCAGACGGAGTAACCTGAACCAGAATCTGGCTCTTAAGAGGCAGTATGAGCGGGCTTTGCAAGACCTGGCTGATCTGGTAGAAACAGGCCAAGAAAAGATGGATGGTGACCAGAAAATGATAGTTGCTTCTAAGGAAGAGGTTCAATCACTACTTAACAAGCATAAGGTAAGAAACTGTGGCTTATTTCACTAATAATGACTGTAAGGCTGTATACAGTAAATTGCTAGTCATTACTTCCTAAATGTTTAGGACCTTTTCTGAATTGTGAGCTAGTGTAAATCAGGATATGTTAAAATTACTCTATTTTAAATTGTAATTAATGAACTGTTCTGACCAAATGACTTTGAAATGCTGTGTTGCCGGTAAATACAATTGGATTATAGTTTCTTCTCCATTTTAAAAACAACTTCCTATTCTTGTGCTATCATGCTACATATCAATTTCATTTCACTCAATATTTTTCCATTGGAAATTTAAGTTTGCTAATAACATCCACAATATATAGTAAGACTATGCACAGCAAGTTCGTGTTTTTTGGTGTGGCAGAATTTTTAAATGGTGTATATCTGATTTAATCTATTTTTGTTTGTAGAATTAGAGTACTGAATTTGCATGTAAAGAGTAACCTCTTTCTTTCCATAAAAAGACAGTTGTCCTGTTTAATTACATGTTGGATTTTGTGAATTGTTATTGGAGGGAAAAGTTTACAATTCTGTATCTGTCTATACTTAATTATAATACTCTTGTCTTAAGTTGTTGTTTTAGTAGTAATAAATTGAAGAAAAATTGAACTTTTCTTCTTTTATTCTCTTTTCCCCTTCTCCATCAGGAATATTTTCAGGGGTTGGAGTCTCACATGATCCTGACAGAGACACTCTTCAGAAAGATGAGTTGTTTTGCCCTTTTGAAGGAAACTCGATCACATTCAGAACTAATGACACAAGCTTCAACTGTATTAAAGCTGGCACATAAACGAGGTGTGGAACTGGAATACATTCTAGAGGTAATAATTCCTTTGATCTTTTTTGTATGTCCATCATAATCTATTACCAGTACATCCTACAGTGGTTTTCTATGCCTGAACTGAATTGATGGATGTCAATCCTACTTGTACATACAAGGAGCTCAGGGGCAGCATGTAATTTTGTATTGAGAACTTCAAGTGACCCAAATTGGGTTCCTTTACATTTGAAAGAATTGCTAAGCTTTATGTGACAAGCATATTCTGACCAAAAGCTATGCTTGATGCAAAGATGGTGTTTTCCTGTAGATTTTTAAGACATTTTTACTGCTGTTTCTGTACATTTGCAGCATTGCAGCTATAGTATTTTAGATTGAGAAAGTAAGTAATATATTTAAAATTAACTCAGGTATAAAAAGTATAGACGCTCAGATATTTTTACCTACAGACTTGGATGCATCTTGACGAAGATTACCAGGAACTTACCAGACAACTGGAGTCTGTCGAAGGTAACATTCCCACTGTTGGTTTGGTAGAAGAGACGGAAGACAAGCTCACAGAACGGATTAAACTTTTTCAGGTACTTTGTAGTCATTTTATATTGAAAAGTTTGATGGAAGGGGACCTTTGTCATGATTCTAGCTGTAGTCCAGTTGGAAGGACAGTTGGAATGGGTCAGATCAGAGAAGACTTTGGTGACCTTCAAGGATGAAGATCCTACAGCCAGGCTGAGGGCCAGTTGCAGTGCTGCACTATTTCCTACTGAAAAAATTTCATATGATGTCCAATTTAAACCTTCCAACTTGTATCTTTGTGACCATTATCTTTTTTATGTTGTGCGACACTACTAAGAAGCATTTATTACCATTGTATTTTTAATGCTACTTTAAATAGTTATTGGCATTTGTTAGACTAGCCTTCAGTCTTCTACTTGCCAACATAAAACAAGCATGCCTCCCCAACTCTCCTTTTAAAGGTGTGCTACAGATCCCTAAATGTCTTAGTAGCTATCCAAAAGACCTGGACCAGTTTCTGCTTTTTGAACTTGGTGAGAGGTGAGGACAAGGCAAAATTGGATACACTAGATATAGTCTTACCAGCACCATATAGATAGGGATAATAAAATAATGCAAGTCTGCTGACCACACACCAACTAATATATGTCAGTGCTGTGGTTAGCCACATTAGTGATGTAATTGTTATGATAGATGCAAGGCTAAATATACCAGCTGTTCCCATTCTAGCCTGTACTTAGAAAGAATGTTATTCTGCGCAAGGTGCAGAATTTCTATTTCATTTTGAACATTCTCTGGTTCCTGCCTTATTGAGATTTCAATTTTATCAAAGAGCCTCTGGACTCTGTCTGCCTTTTTCTGTGAATGTGTCAATTACTCTCTATATATTAGTGCCATCCACTAATTTATCACAAGAATGCTCTCTATTATTATCTAAGATGTTAAAAATGTTTGGACTCCAATATCAACAATCCTTGGAGTACTTTGCTGATTACTGACTGCCAGCCAAACGCTAAGCCTTTAATCGCTACTTTTTGAATCCAGCAGTGTGAGCTGTGCAACATTTCTCCAGCCTTCACTCTCAGCTTCCAGGGGAGGGTGCTGTGGGAGCCAGTATCAAGGCCAAACAGAAATCAGTTTCATCCACAAAGTACTTCTATCAGAGAAGGTAGTCCATTAGCCAGTCCATACAGAGTATTCCTCTTTTTTTGTTCTTGGAAATGGAGTCCACGATCCTTCTAGAGAGCAAGATGAAGCTAGTCAGCCTGCAGTTCATTGAATTATCTTCCTCTTTCTTACCTGCAATAACAACTAGTAGTTTTTAAACTACTACTACAGATTTTTATACCACATCCTGTATTTTTTTTTTAAGTCTGTTCTCAGAATAAGAGTTCTGATCCAGTGCTTTTTTTGTCTTGTAGTATGCAAAGTACTTTGGATGTTCTTGCTTTGTTTTCAGAAAGATGTCTGACATATTTTTTGTGCAAATTTACTTTCCATTCTTTTCTAATCTGAATTTACTATTTTCTGTTTTTTTACCAGACAGCTTTCTGCTTTTTTAATGCTATGAGTAGAACTTAAAGCAATATACTGTGTGGAAGCAGCTATTAACTATTGGCATTGGTTTTGCTTAGATTTAAAATTAATCAGATTGTCTGCTTTATTGGTTTCAGTGAGTTCTAGAGAGGGAAAAAAAATATGATGTGGTAACATTGGACATGCTACAAAATGTAATAGAAGGAAATGGAATACTGAGAAAGCATAGCTGTATAAACTTGCAGAGCTAACTTTCTCTCCTCTGTCATTACAGCATCTGAGATCTAACCTGACTGAATATCAGCCTAAATTATATCAGGTGCTGGATGATGGGAAAAGGCTACTTTTTTCTGTTAGTTGCTCAGATCTTGAAAGTCAGCTGAACCAACTGGGAGAGCACTGGCTAAGTAACACCAGCAAGGTTAACAAGGAACTGCACAGGCTGGAGACAATACTGAAGCACTGGACAAGGTAATCACAAAATCATAGGTGTTGGAAGAGACCTCTGGAGATCAGACAGTCCAACTCCCCTTCTAAAGCAGGTTCTATAAATTAGGTAGCACAGGCAAGTATCCAGACATGTTTTGAATATCTCCAGAGAAGGAGATTGCACAGTGGGCACCTATTCCAGCGCTCTCTCATCCTTAAATGCTGATACAGTGAACAGAATAAGCTTCTTTAATTACACTGTTGAACTCAGTTGTTCTGAACCCAGAACTTTTATATTCCACGTTTAAAGGAAAGTTCTTGGAAATACATGTGATGGTTCAACTAAACTAAAATACTTCTTTTACATACAAGTGCCATCATATTCTCTTATGTACAATAAAATACATACCTGATAAGAATCAGTGGGAAGAAGTGAGAAGGCATATAGATAACTAAATTAGAAGCCCCTTTTCCAGCAGTGAGGGAGGGTGTATTCTTTGCTAAATACCGTGAGTAGCCTCAGCACAATCTGGTATTGCTGTTGCTGGGTTCTTGGAGTTCTGTGTCACTGCATGTTGGGATGGGAACATTTAACTGCCTTTAGCAATGTTCATATTCTACTTCCGAAATGCATTCTCTAAGACATGTAGAAGATTTCTTTATTGTTTTTCATAATGTCTCTGGCTTGTTGTCTTACTAGCCTTTCAAGAAAGATACATAAAATGATTTTATGTGTATAAAGTTTATGTAAATTCATTCTCATTCCAGTGTTTACTTCGCATATGGAATGATGTGGAGATAAGAAAAAAAAAAAAAAAAGAAAAAAAAAAAACACAAAAAAAATCCATTAAATTTCTGATCTGATATAACACACTCTAAAGGTTTTGAAAGGCTGAACCTTCTCGTGGAAAGCAGAAAAGGTGATTGTGTGCTATGGGCTATGGCACTGTTACAGCTCCTCTGAATGGTTTGATGGACTAGTTCATAGTTCTTCATTAGACTTAGTTTTTCCTAAAAGATAAAAAGCAGTCAGTGGTAGGAATCATGGATGTAATTGTTAAAATATGAACAGTGTGGTACCTTACCTTTCTTAAAAATTAAATCATGCTTTTCAGAAATCATGAAATCATGAAATTTGATGAGAAAGAAAAAATCTGTTTTTTAAAAATCTGTTATAGGGTATTTTCTTCTAACACATGGAAGAGACTACTCTATTGGAAGCAAGAAGTTGCAATGAGTGTTTTAGTTTTCTGTAAACATTTTTACAGGTACCAAAGTGAATCAACTGAACTGACACACTGGTTACAATCTGCAAAAGAGCGACTTGAGTTCTGGAGTCAGCAGTCTCTGACAGTTCCTCAGGAACTGGAAACTGTTCGAGACCACCTGAATTCCTTTTTGGTAAGTTATTCATAGGTTTAGGGCACCATTTTTTCCCTCAGATTACAAGTAAACAGCTTAACAATCATATTCCAGAAGAAGAATATGAAAAAAAAAAAAGTATTTTGCTGAGTTTTCCTTCCAAAAGCTGATGTGCTTGCACATTCATAACTGAATTATTTTTATGATTGAAAACAATTTTTTGTATTCACTTTTTATGAAATATAACTGGTGAACGCTAATAGAAAGACAATATTTTTAAAGAAACATGAGGATATTCTTAGTCTTCTGAGATTTAATGCTGAAGTACAGTAGTTGCTTATTTCCACAAAAACTATTCTGCTTATAGGAGTTTTCAAAAGAAGTGGATGCTAAATCGTCACAGAAATCTTCTGTACTGAGCACTGGGAACCAGCTCCTCAGACTGAAGAAGGTAGATACAGCAGCGTTGCGTGCAGGATTGTCCCACATTGACAGTCAGTGGACAGAGCTGCTCTCACAAATCCCAACAGTACAAGAGAAATTGCACCAGGTAAGAAAGAGCAATGGAGGCCTCTAATATTCCAGAAAACTAATATACAGTTGGCTCCTTCTCTGAAAGTTGGTTACTTTCAGATTGTCTTTATCCATTTGAGAAAAGACAGGAACAACATTATCTCCACTTTAGAGTGGAAAAGCCTACACTCGTATCTATAGCCTGTCTACCCATACTGCCTAGCACTAACTGATGCTAAATTGAAACTTTCCCAGTTGCATTTGTTAAATTTTAAGTGACAAGCAGGGAAGATTTTTTAGAAAGATTGGTGTACTGTTTGGAAAAAAAGTGCTGCTCCTCTCAGCTTGTTTTCTTCAGAAGATGTTTTTGTTCAAAACCTAAAGACTGGGTAGTCTGTGGAAGACAAAGTTAAAATGGAATCTTTAGACTTGTATCATGAAGAATGGAAATAAGAAGCCTTTAATAAAACATTTTCTTATAAAGATGCATGAAGCTATGCATTATATCTTTTATTGGAAGCAAGGATAAGAATATGTACTATGGTAATGCAAAGCAAGGAATTACTGTTAATTTTCTTCTCAGCATTTATTTTAATTCTGTTATTTCTACAGCTGCAGATGGACAAAATTCCTTCTCGCCATGCTATCACTGAAGTTATGAGCTGGATTTCCCTGATGGAAAATGTTATTTATAAAGATGAAGAGAGTATAAAAAACATAATAGGGCAAAAAGCCATTCAGGATTATATCCAAAAATACAAGGTATAGCATGGAAATATTATAAATTTTATTTTCAAAGTATGTCTGCTAAACATATATACATATGTGAAGTAGAACTGATTTAAGTAAAAAACAAAAATATATTGTGGAAATGTTAAAATTGTACAATGATTAGAATGGAGTAACTTTTGATATAGTGGAAAAGAAATGAATTAATTTTACTCTGCTGTTTACTTATGGCAGGAATTTATTTTTTAATATGCTTACCTTAATATCCAGGTAATTAAAAACACTGTGCACCTTATTAGATGTAGCTTTTGTCCAAAAACAAAATGCACTTTGCAAATAAGATTTCACAAGTTCCCTGCATAGCCTGTTCTAGAATGGAAAATATGCACTGCTTTACGGGTGAATCAGTTCATCAATATCTGCAATGAAAATGAAAGATGGTGTATCTTGAGCTAACTATTAAGAAAGAGAGCAAATAAAATGTAAGATTTTTCCAGATCAGTAATACTCCTGTAATAGATCTGTACCCAGGAACTCTATTCTCACTGTCAGAACAGTTTTATTCTTTTGAAGAATATGTATTATGATGCATTCCAGATGTTTGTACAAGTTACATGAAACATGGATAACTCACATTAAGACAAGAGTCTTAAAAGATAGCTTTACTTCTTGGTTATTCTTCTCTGTTTATAGGAATACTTTCCATAATACCTATTGGTGGAGTAGAAAAAAAAAACAAACGACTGAGACTAAGTGAAGTGAATAGAACTAATAAAACTAATAAGAACACTTTCTTTCTTTCTTTCTTTCTTTCTTTCTTTCTTTCTTTCTTTCTTTCTTTCTTTCTTTCTTTCTTTCTTTTTCTTTCTTTTTTTTTTTTTTTTTTTTTTTTTTTTTTTTTTTTTTTTGTAAACCTGATCCTTGAGACCACTATCAGTAATTTTGGTGCTGTTTTTTTTTTGTTGGTTTTTTGTTGGTTTTTTGTTGTTGTTGTTTTTGTTTTTGTTTTTTTTTCTCACGTGTTCATTTTCTCTGGGGGAAAACAGGCAATTTCTTTATTCCCAAGGCAGTGTACTGCTATTTTAGTTCTAAATATTTAGAAGAGAAATATCAATGTTTTTAATTACTGTTCAGATGCTAGAAAAAGCTTAAGCAAGATTGTAGTAGGGATGTATTTCTGAATGTTTTTCTCCTGTGTTCTGAAGGATACTAAGAAATGATTACATTTTTTGAAGTATTATTTCCTTCTTTTCTAGGGTTTCAAGATAGATTTAAATTGCAAACAATTGACTGTAGACTTTGTGAACCAATCTGTGCTACAAATTAGCAGCCAAGATGTTGAAAGTAAACGTAGTGACAAAACTGATTTTGCAGAACAGCTCGGAGCAATGAATAGACGTTGGCAGATTCTACAAGGCTTGGTAACAGAAAAGGTAAAGAAAACCTCCAGCTGCTCTGTTGTGAACTTTAAAAATACATGCAAAAATGAAATAGTAATGGCTAGAAGTCTCTGCAGGGCATCTGGTCCAACCTTCTACTCAAATAGAGCTAACTTTACAGTTGGATGAGATTGCACAGGATCTTGCTTTCATGACTTCTGAAAATACACAAGGGTGGATTTTTCACAAACTATCTTGGCTGCTTATTCCTGTACTTAAACATTGTCCCCTATCTCACTGTTCCACTGGGGAACAGGTTTTTGCTGTATGCCCAATCAGAATTTCTGTTAACTTGAGTCTGTTTCTTCTCTTTTCTTTGTGCACCTTGAAGAAGAGTTTAGCTCCATTTCTCCATAATCATAATGAGTAGAAGAGTGAAATGAGACCCTTTCTTAATGTTCTTTTCCCCAGGCTAAATTAAGTGAGTCTGTTCTTTTAAGTAATGTACTCCAGCTCCCTAACTACTTCAGTACCTCTTCACCAATTTGTCAATTGAGAAGGCCCAAAATGGGTTACCAGAGTCAAGAGGAAATAATCTATTTTATTGTCTCGCTGGGTGTGCTCCCCATAGTAGATCCCAGATATAGTTAGCGTTCGTCAGTAATGGTCTACAATGCTGCTTTCTTGCTTGTGTTCAAATTATTGTTCATCGTAGCCCTTGTTAGCAAAGTTGCTTTCTGCCAACCTGCATGTTACCATGTCCAGGATGAAGGACTTTACCATTTACCTTTGCTGAATTTCTTGAGGATTCACAAGCATATTCTTCCATCTTGTTGAACTTTCTCAGTGGCAGCTCTGCTCTGCAACGTATCAATGACTCCTTCTAAATCAGTGTCATCTGTGAACCTGGTGAGAATACAGTTCATCATGTTGTTCAGTTTATCAGTTAAGATGTTAAATAATATCAAATTTAAGAATCACCATGTTGATTTGGCAATGTTATAAGTGGCTGCCAGATAGACCTTGAAAATTTTTACCACTGGCCTTTAAAGCATTGCTAAAGCCAAGCTGAACAGTATCTACTACTCTCCATTTGCTGTTTATGTCATCATAGAAGGCAATCAGTTATTTCTGGCTGAATTTGCTCTCATTGAGACTACAATTATTGCTACTTCATGCAGATGGAAATGATCTATTACAGAATTTGAAGTAGTGCCTTTTTCTATTCACCAGAAACTTCCTCCAGCTGCCATGACCCTTTAAATGTGATAGCAGCCTTACAATGACATTGGCATTCTTGTACACATTCTGTCTAGTTCTGTGGACTGCTATACATACAGCTTATTTAAGTAGCTCTTAACTCATCTCTCCTCTCTCATAGCTAGTACCTCAGTCTGCCTATCCTGGTTATATCAATATTCTGTATCATGACATCATGTTATGCTGTTGGATGCAGAGGCACAGTACACTGCGGAGCTGCAATTCTTGTTTTTTGGCAGTCTCACATGAGTTCTGATTCTCCAAGATGAAGATACACTGAGATGTACTACATTTCCCAAGAGCTTTAATATGATCTCTGATTCTGGAGGATTTTCAGGTTCCATCAATGCAGCGAGCAGCACAGTCATAGCCTTCCTCTCTCTTTCATTTGAATTATGAATTGTAACTCTCTTTCTTATTATTATCTTACATTATTTTACCATTTGTAGTAAATTTCTTCGATCTCCTTATCTTAATTGGGTCGTTTTTTATTCCTTCTCCCCCAGAAGGGGTGAAAGGGGCCCTCTTTCCCTGTTGTACTTGAAACTGCAATGTTTCCAAAGTACCTGGGAGACATGAGAAGGAGATCTTGGCAGTAGAATCAGAATGAAGGAGACACTGTGTGGCTCAGACTATTCTGTGGTTTCCTATTATGTGCTGATGCATTTATAATGATTAATAGAAAGAGTTTTCTCCTTCACTAGCTAGCTTCAGCTAAAATTTTGCTTTCCCAAGACCAGCCCTGTGCAGCCAGGAATCCACTTCCATTCACAGTTCTTTTTTCTTTTTTATATCAGTAAGAAGCTCTCAGTTCTGCTGAAGCCTCCAAACTATGTCACGCTATTTCCTTGTAGCCTAGGATTTATCTTTCTGTGACTTGAGGATGTTGTCTTTGAACATCATCTGTCTTCTCCTTTGCCCTTCTGTACAGCCTCACATGGCATCATGTTTATTGAACAAAACAAACATTACTATACCAAACTATTCTAAGTGATTTTAATCTACTACTTGTTTTCCTTGCTTCACTCTCAATTGTCTTGTCACTATGGTCAGCTAATTAAGATGACTCATTCTCTAGAGCAGTTTGTGTGAATGCTTTTTATGTTAATACTGCCAAGTTCAAACTCTGCTTTTGTTATTTAGCTGTTTTATATTATCTTTCGAAGAAAAATTTGCTATCCAATTTCCACTGAATAACACCTAGATCAGAAAAATCGGAGTGACTTTGAAGTGGCCGGTTGCCAAAGGAAGTAATATAAATTGTCATCTTTATCACATGTATAAGCAAGAAATAAAGAATGTATTTTCACATACTTAGTTATATTTGGGGAGTCTTGTGGTATATACCCTCTGAAAAGCATTCAGTTTCATAAAATATTCTGCCAAAGTGTTAGCTCTTTTCTATGCATCATGATTTTTGAATAAGTTATGCATATAGATTCATTCCTGGATGAAGCAGATTTATTTTTTTTAATTATGAACTCTTTTCAAATAGCAAATTTATTTCAATTTGAATACATATAGTGTTTTTAAATTCTGAAAGTATTACTGAATTCTGAGGAGCAGGTCAGCATTGATTTTTACTGATTTATTTAACTGACCCAGAATTAAAGGTAATTGTATAAGGAAGTATGCACTCATATTTCTTTGCAGATCCAGCTGTTGGAAAGTCTGCAAGAATCCTGGACAGAATATGAAAATAATGTGCAGTGCCTAAAATCTTGGTTTGAAGCCCAAGAGAAGAAGCTGAAAAAACAACAGAGAATTGGAGACCAGGCTTCAGTACAGAATGCTTTGAAAGATTGTCAGGTATAAATCCATCCTAAATAACAATATTCTAATTCCAGTTAGAAACAGGACTTAATAAAACCCTGTGGTATTTGTATACCATTGAAGTCAGTGGCTAAATTTCTCTTTACTTCATTGAGAGAGAGAGATTTCATTTCTAAGGTGCAAAAACTAAGGAAAGGAAGAAAGAGCATTAATGTCTGCCTCAAAGATGTTTAAAAGTCATTACTCTGTTGACACTCAGTATTAAAGTGTGGTCATTTCAGATATGTCAGGCTTATTTGAACTTGAAAGACTGTTAAAGGAAAATGTTCACTTTCTTCTTTGGCCAGTCATTTGGAACTTGATGTAATGAAACACCATGTTTGACTATTCAGAAACTTGTTTTTTCTGCCTCATCACTACCTTTCCTCTCCTGCCCCAATTATTCTATCCTTCTCCCCCTGGTACTCTTATTTCTTCAGGACTACTTAAAAAAAGATGTAAGAGTGTATTTTTCTTTTCAAAATATGTTTGGAATCACACATACTCAACTATTCAGCTATCCAGAAAAGAGAACAATGTTGGACTCATTTTGCTTGCAAAAGAATAAAGAGTAATCTTAAGTAGAGTTGGCAAAGATTGCATGAGGAGAAGCTCAGCTATACAAAATACAGATCAGTTCATAACCATCTCAGTTTTTCATGCAAAATTTATACAAGACTACACGACAGTGAATAAGAATATGCTGTGGACTCTGGACATCTGACTAGGAATGGCACATATTTAAATAATCAGAATGTTGTTCCTGGAGCTGCCAGACCAGGGTTTATTGTAAATTTGCCAGTGTCTTAAGCACATATTTGATTTTGTAAAGACAAATATTTTATTAGGTCAGATATGTTAGAAATTATACTTTTATTTTTTCCAAAGTTCTTAACTCAGATTTTCAAACTGGAGCCAATGCCTACTTTCAGTTAAACTGTCTTTATAATTTCAGCATAGTAAGCACATACAACTGAATCAAGTGTAATTTACTGCAGCCTGCCAGAATTGGCAAGTTATGCTTGCCTGTAGTTCAAAGCTGAATCTAATTTATCACCTCTTTGGTTTCTTTTGGTCAGCAAAGTTAGCAAACATGCTTAGGTAGTCAGATATGAATGGCAGGACTTTGATCGTCAGAGAAACAAATTGTTTTAGAAATAACAGTACTAGACACTCTCAAGTACCCCGTTCAACTAGTACAAAAGCTCCAGCTTATTGATTAACCAATGTTAGTTGCTGCCTAGTGTCATAATAACGAGTGGCACCTTTATTTTTCATCGCAGATCAGAAACAATAATGGATCTTTAATTTTTACATGACTTGAGAATGATTTAGTAGATATCTCTTTTCACAGAGAACCAGAAATATTTGCTGTTATTGATGTTTGAAGCTTTTGTCCATTTTGCCTTCTGAAGTTTGGAATGATTTTGTTTAAATCTAAATTACTCTTATTTCTGTTTGTTGAAAAGTCGAACTTGCTACTAGCAATTGAGAAGTGTTTCATAAAAAAAAATTGCTAGTAATAATTTTTTAAAAGTGTTATTCAAGGCTGTAATCTGGAACAAGATCATTGCCATAAGTTATAAACAAAAATTTGAAATAATACAGAAGAAAACTGCAAGAATAAACATACAGCAAAGGCTCAGTCCTCAGGAAGGGGCTTTGCTGGGAAATGGCAAAAGAATAAAGATTGCACTTCGTGTAGGGAGGCGCAGCAATTTGACATGTTTCACTACGAAGTCATCTTGTCCTTTTCTTTGGATGGTAGAGGTTTTCCAGAACCTTGAGCCAATTTTGGATTAATTGAAAAGTCATCTGTGTTCTGGGACAAACTATGACACAGAATTTTCCCATGTATTCAAACTGCTAACCTATTTTTAATTAAATTTGGACTCTGTCATGAGAGCAGATGGTCACAGCAGAAGTTTAATGTAGAGGACATGCTTTTATTTAAAGACTTGCAACTGTGATTTAAAGGGACCTTAAAACATTCAGTAAAATTGCTAATGAGTTATGATTCTCTTGGGAATAAAAACAAGCAGACAACAAAGCATGTAAGTGTGTCTTTCCTATTTTTAATACTGTACAAACTGAGGAGCATATGATTATCTTTTTTTGTCCCAAGTCACTGTCTACCCAACAATAGGAAAAAAATTTAAAAAAAAAATTCTCAGGTGTCATCTTTTTTTTCTTTTAAGGAATTAGAAGAATCAATAAGAGCAAAGGAAAAAGAATTAGAAAGCATAGAAAAAAGCGGTCTGTCTTTGATACAAAACAAGAAGGAGGAAGCCTCTTCTGCTGTTTTGAATACACTGCAAGAAATCAATCATTCCTGGGCCAGCTTGGATCACATGGTAAAGCAATAATCAAACTTCAGAAATCAGAGCATATAGGAAAGGGATAAGTAGAAGTTGGTGGGTCATGTATTTCTTTTGTGTTGTAGAGGAAGAGATTATAAATCGTGTTTCTGTTTTTATCTGTGCGCAAGCTTGTGCATATATTCCACATAAGATGGATGTAATATTTACTATTTTAGGATATTTTACATTCTTACAATTGAAGCTTTTAGATGCCTCCTACTATTTAGTAGAAAAAGACCAAATGTAAGTAACTTCCATTTCAAGCACAAGTAAGGCAGAGTAAGAAGGAGATCAGTACTAGTTGTCATCATCCAAAGACTGATAACATCAATCCACCTTTCAGGTAGAATGCAACGCATTAAGGTCAGACTGTCTACTGACTTTCCTAGGCTTAATTGCCTACCTTAGAGAGTCAAGAAATTTATCTTGAACCTTTTGAAGCAAGATAAAATGGACTTCATGTATCCTGAGTCCTTGCCATCCTGCTCTTCTGTGACTTGATTCTATAGAACTGAACTTACTGCATAAGAACACAGTGCAAGCCAAACTGGTGACAGTGTAAAATGTTCTCCCTCCAACAGGTTTAAGTTTAGGCATGCAGAACAAGTAGTATCTGAGATCAAAAGAAAGGAAATAATTTAAACAAAAGCAAATAACTTTTATGTTGCTCATTTACCTTATTTTTCCTCCTTCCCTCCTAGGTTAGCCAACTAAAGATACTGTTGCAGTCTGTTCTTGATCAGTGGAGCATTTACAAAGTAACTTATGAAGAACTAAATAGTTACCTGATGGAAGCCAGATATTCTTTGTCCCGCTATTATCTTCTTACTGGTTCTTTGGAAGCTGTGAAAGTCCAAGTTGATAACTTACAGGTAAACTGGAATACACATCCATAAGGATGGATTTGAGGATACACGTTGCCCTCATTTTATGGATGCAGATAAATATGCTTTTTAGTTGATGAATTATGGAAGTGTGTGGATACTAGTACGTTGACAATGTGAGGCATTTAGATGATGCTTTATCTAATGGCCATTGCATTTTTTTTTTCATTTTTCTAAATAAATAAAATAGTGATAGTTGTTTTCCTAGTACACTGGTGATGTTGTTTATATTCTGAGCTATAAGAGTTCCAAATACTGAAACTCCTTTTATAAAATTATGTCAGTGTGGATCAAGTTTAGATAGATCAAGCTTTTGCTTCAAAGAAAGATGTTCTCAGCTTACAAAAATCAAAAGTAATTATGCAAAGATTTCCAGATTTTTAAAGTAACAAGGACTTGCACTGATAATATTTACCAGCAAATTTAAGTTTGCATTATCATTTAAATATTTTGTGTGA
The DNA here is from genome assembly GCF_023343835.1 of Lagopus muta. Classification (NCBI taxonomy): domain Eukaryota; kingdom Metazoa; phylum Chordata; class Aves; order Galliformes; family Phasianidae; genus Lagopus; species Lagopus muta. The sequence goes on from NC_064434.1 coordinate 61,320,485, forward strand.
TTGGAAGATCAAACTTTCTTAACTGAGATATAAAGAACATCTGTTAACACGCTTTATAGCCAATCCTCTATGTTTTCATTTATGTATTTATTTATTGCTTATCAGAGAAGTGTTGGCAAAAAAAAAAAAAAAAGTACAAAAAAATCACTTTTATTTTGAAGATATTGGGTTTATGAATTAAGTCAAAGACCAATAACCATATTTTTGTAATAAACCTTTTTCATTTTTTATTTTTATTTTCATTTGTTTTTAATGCTGTTATTTTTTCATCTAGTTCTAGACAGGAAATGTGATTTAATTTAATATCTTTCATGAGTTTACTTTATTTCTGAAGGAGTTCCATGCACTTATGCAGTCTTTGCAAAAGTATTTGCTTAGCATAATTTCTTTTATAAAACTGTTACTTTTTTAGAATAATTGGGTAAAAAATGTAGTTTTTGCTACACCTGCCTACTGGGTTAGATAGAGCTAGAAACAGTCTTTACATTAAACAACTTTCTAGTTAGGCAAAACACAAGACATCTAGTTTTACGTTCATAATCCGTACGGTGTAATTGATACATAACATTTTAAAGCATTTGTACATCATATAACATTTGAAATACTTCCTGTGATTTTATTTTTCTATATATTTTAGAGCCTACAAGATGAACTGGAAAAACAAGAAAATAGCTTACAGAAATTTGGTTCAATGACCAATCAGCTATTGAAAGAATGTCACCCACCAGTGACTGAAACCCTTACCAACACTTTGAAGGAAGTGAATATGAGGTAGAAAACATACTTTAGTTGAACTGTACATTTTAGATTCATGTACTCAGTTTACTCAATCATTTTTATTTTTATTTGCTATTTTATGTATTTTTATTTTTGTTTCTTGTTGTTGTTCCTTTTGCTAGTGAATAACTGTCTCATTTTGTCACAAATAACTAATGCAAGATTGTTTTCTCTAGCAAAGGACTTGGGCCTTACTGTCTGTAGCTTTGTTCTGTGCACGGCTGCAGTCAAGTCATCAACAAAGATGAATCCCATGCTAGACAATAATGCTGCACTTAAAGTTTTGAAAGTCTGTGACAAGTTTGGTTTGCTGCACGTATCAATTTCTCTAGGATTCAGCTTACAATTTCCAGTTGTAGGAATAGTGCGACAGACTCTTTATAAGATTTAAGTTTTTGCCAGTACTGTGCAAACAGCTTTCCCAACTTTGAATCCAGACTAGAACCAGTCTGAAGATTTACTCAGTGGAGCTACAGAAAATGAATTCCAAGATTAAAAATTCCCAATTTGGGTGGGAAAACTGTCGAGTTTGGGCTTGGGTGTTTGGTTTATTTTGTTGGTTGGTTTTTTTTTTGTTTGTTTGTTTTGTTTTTTGTTTTTTGGTTTTTTTTTTTTGTTTGTTTTGTTTTGGTTTGGTTTGGTTTGGTTTTTTTTTTTGGAAAAACATAATCATGCCTAACTTCCTTTGGTTCATCTGTACTGGAAATAGGAATTGTGAAGAAATGATACTGAAAGATTTAATGGAACCGGTAGTAATGACTGAAAAAAAATAAATAAATAAATAAATCACTTTACTGATCTTTTTATCTACAATTGAAAATACTGTGTTGTCCCTTAGTAATTAAATAATGAGAAAATTTGGCAGAAACATTACATTTGAGAAAGTAACTTTTAAAGAGTGCCATTAGAGCCAGTAATTCAAGGAGGAATTAGAATAGGGGTTTATGAATTTATGTTCTATGTAATCTAGAACAGTTCTATGAGAGTTTGGAAGTAAACTGCTGCAGAATGTATGGTTTCATATTTACACCTGGTTTGGGCCTCTCAGGCTTTGATGGAATCTGGTGCTTGCAGTTCATGGCCAGTCGTGACTGGCTTTCTGTGACAAACCCAACTGTGCCAAGTGAAAATAGCAGGAGATTCACTTCAAAAAGTGCCATCAATCTTTGACCTCAAACGTTAATATGCAGCACCAGACCTAGCATAATATGTCAGAATGTCATATCAACATATTTATTTGATTACTTTTTTGTCCCTGATGTCTGATAATCTGGATCATTACCAAATTTCTGAAAAGCCACAACACTAAGTCAACAGCAGCAAGGAAGTGGGGCAGGTATAAATGGACTACTAGGCTTAGGTTACTTGTCTGATCTCTTGAACAGATGGAATAACCTTATACAAGAGATTGCAGAGCGACTACATTCCAGTAAAGGTCTCCTTCAGCTGTGGCAGAGGTACAAGGACTGTTACCAGCAGTGCTCTTCTACTGTCCATTTACGAGAAGATCAGACCAATGAATTGTTGAAGAGTGCCACTAGTAAAGAAATTGCTGATGATGAAGTAACCACCTGGATTCAAGACTGCAATGTATGTTTACTTAAGCTTTACGCTTTTTCACATCTCTGTGAGCTAAAAGTCAAAACAGTTACTAAACAATGTAGTTGATGTATTGGAAGCTTGCATACAAAGTTATTTCCTTTTGCTGAAGGATCTCATATTTGCAAGAGAGAGTTTTACCTCTACTACCCAAATCTCTATTCCTTGATGCTTTGTTTTTTCAGAATCTTTTTCTGAAGTCATCTCTCTGGAGAAGATGGATAACTTCTGTCACTTATTTAGTCTTAATCCCCACTTACCAAAAGGTTTCTTGATTTAGCTCTCTACCAAATCCACTGAGTTTTTTACTGTAGCCAGAAACATAGAAGCCTTTGTCTGTATTTCCACTAGTCAAGGCTAATCACTTTTTCTGAATGAAAAGAGAGGTGTTTTCTGGATGTCATTTACATTCTTCCTTGATGTTCTTCCATTTTCAAAAATATGTTTAATAGTTTATCTTCTGTCTGTGATTACTTACATTTTGATATGTTTTGGTTAATTTAATTTTAAATTTTTTAAAAATTAAAATTGTATTTGTCTTAGGGTAAGAAAAATAATTGCAAAGAGAAAAATTGACCTGTTAGTGAGTTTTTTTTGAACATTTGCTGCTATAATCTGCCTGACTGGCAATTCTGATAGTTCAGTCTGATATTTACTTTGTCATGATGTCACATTCTTTATCCATTACATTACACAATTTACAAAAGTTAATATTTAATCTTTCCTGGTAATTCATAATAGGATAAAAAGGGAGGCCTACTCAGACCTCAGTTGATCCACAGTGAGAGTTGCCACTGCTTAGGACCAACATATCAGTAAATCTGAAGTATTCTTTTCAACAAGTGTTGCCTCATCAGTAACTCTGGCTTACTCAGTGACAGCTGAACAGTCACTTTTTTCTGTTCCTCTGCACATACATAATTCAAGAATTTTAATTCTGTATATCATTTCCTTTGTTTGCAGAGTACCAGTGGACATTTTTGCATTGAAATACTGTAGTAAATATAAATTCTTTACGCAAAGGTGGTGTTTATTCATTTTGTTTATTCTTTATAACAAGACAGAATAGCATGGGCTGAGTGTCAGGTTAACTATTCATGTCTTTATTCATTGTGTTGCCACAGGACCTTCTTGCTGATATAAAGACAGCACAGGATTCACTGATTGTTCTTCAGGAACTGGGAGAGGAGTTAAAAAGCCGGGTGGAGGCCTCAGCAGCAGCAGCTATACAGTCTGATCAGCTGTCTCTAAACCAGAATCTATTAGCCCTAGAACAAGCTCTATGCAAGCAACAAACTGTACTTCAGGTATGCAGAGAGGGCTTTCAATTTTTGCACCTTTTCATCCTGTTGATCCTGAAAATACCTAGATTACCCAAAGCCACCTGGGAAAAGAGAGTAATGTTACCTGTTCATCTGCATTTTCCAGACTTTCCTAGAAGCCAAAGCAGAAAGTAGAAAATATGCTGAAGTGAAATACAGAGACCTTGTAAGAAGGTCCATGTTTTGGGAAGTGGATAGCAAATCTCACAGGGGAACGCATGTATCTGGAATGCCAAGGCTACATTCTTTGTGAAGACAATAGTAGTGCTAATGTCTGGATTCACTACTACTGCTTTCCCACAGACAGACTCCTCTCTTCCCAGCTTGTTCTTTAGTGTTAAAACAAATGATGGAAGATTCAAAACAAGTGTGTAGCAGTAATTCCTACTAACACTGGTGACCATACTGACACCTATGATTTGTCTCAAAGCCTGTACATTAGATGTTGCTAATTGCTTCTGTCACTAAAGTACAAAGTACTTGGCACTAAAGTACAAAGACGGAGTAGCAGAACGTGTTCATTCAGGGAATTATATGGATGAGAAGGCAATAAGGTAGTAGCTTCTGTTTAGGTGACAGAGGATATGCCAAGAAATTCAGTGTTGTCTAGAATGTGATCATTAATGTAACAAAACAAAACAGAAGGCAGATTTTTTCATTTGAAATTTCAATAACAGAAACTAGTGGTTCTCTTTGTTCACAAAATAAATTGAGGAAGTACTTTTATAAAAGGAAGTTAGAGAAGATTATGTCTTAGAATAAGGAAGTCTTTGTACTGAAATGCTGCCTTTTTGCAATGATCAAAAATCTCATTTTCTCACGTGGTACAGGCATTACAGCAAAGTCTTTATGATAAATTAATAATAATTTATTTTAAAAAAACCACAACATATCTGCAGTCTGTAAGCTGTGCAACAGTTGCAATTGCTCCTAGCCTGTTGTCACCTATATAGCTGTATATATATATAGCTACAAATACATCTCATTATAGCTGTATATCTATAATGAGAATAATCGGGAGCATAACAGCAATCTGGATGATATGTAGCTTAAGTTACTAAATCCTGGGACATTTCTGATTGAAGGCTGGTGTATTGAACTATCAAACGTTTGCTAAGAACCTGCAAGATCTTGAGACCTGGGTAACAGAAGCAGAAGCAAAACTGAAAGGACAGGATCCTGGTCATGCATCTGATCTCTCAGCAATACAGAGCAGGATGGAGGAACTCAAAGTGAGTAACAAATGAGAAATTGTTCTTCTTTTATGTTAGCCTGGTTAATTTACATATAGTATGCACAAATATCATATATACTCTCTATACATATTAAGGAACTGTTACTCATGCAAAGTAAGACTGAGGAATTTGAAGTTTGATGGCAGCCAGGAAGTGACTGTTGCAATGTCTCTGGACAAAGAAGAAAAGGAAAAGCAGACTCTTTAGATAAAAATGAATATCAAATCAAAAATGGGAGTGGAAGTATTAGTATTTGGGGGTGGGGTGGGGGGGATGTTCCATTATTTTATTCTTTTCTCAACTTATTTTGAATGTACAAAGTTCCTTACTCATTAATATTTGTATTCTATTCAAGAACCAACTCATCTATTCCTTTTTGGTATCTTGTTAGACTGAACTATGATGAATACTGTGTACAATGAAATATATATCTCTAAGCTCTTAATCTCTGTGTTTTGGCCTTTTTTTTTTTTTTTTTTTTTTTTTTTCTTTTAGAGGCTCTGAGAGGAAGTTGATAGCTTTTGCCATCTAGGCTGATATTTTTTCATTTTAATCTTCAATTAACATTTCTTTTACAGTTAACTAAATATACATGTTATTCCACTTTTGGTATGCTAATAAATGTACATTTTCCTAAATTAACGATCTGGATATTTCTGTACAGTAAAACATTATTTATTTATTTATTGAAAGGGTGAATAAATTCAATGTGGATTTGCTAGCCTAGCATTCAGGTTAAGAAACAAGGATAAAAGCTTGCTTCAGGCACTGTTCTACTTTTGCATTTGTGAGACATGTATTTTGAGTTTAGCAATATATGCAAGCAAAATTTGAGTTTACTTCTCATTTCCTATTTAAGCATTATCTTAATTCTTCTGGCCTGAGACTAAAGAGGCAGAAAACTGGAAATGAATTTTTTCCCTGGCATAGGAGTTACTTTGCTGCCTAATGGCAACCAAGGCCATTCCAAATTTATTTGAGTGCTAGCTCAGTCTATAGTAGTATAGTAGTGTAATTATCAAATCTCCTTGTTGTCTCTTTTATTGCTTGTTGCAGAGTCAGATGTTGAAGTTCAGCAGCATGACCCCAGATTTGGACCGTCTTAATGAGCTGGGTTACAGGCTTCCTCTGAATGATAAAGAAATCAAAAGAATCCAGAACCTGAACAGGCAGTGGTCTCTGATCTCGTCTCAGGCTACAGAGAGATTCAGGTGGGAATAGCTATAGATTGTTGTATAGCTTTTTCTTAAATTATAATAGCTAAAAAGTATACTTTTTAATTAAACAATCCTCCTCTTCTGGTATACTTAAGAGAAAAGAATGAAGCTAGTGAGTTGTGATTTTGCCACAAATCAGAATTTGACATAAGGAGGAAGAATTTATATATATGTATATATATGTTTAGTGTTACCTAAATAAATAAATCATGCAACTGGCTGTGAAAAAGCAGCACTGTTTTCACTGCTTGAAAATTCATTGCAAGACTCAGTTCTGTGTGTGAGAACAGGAGACCTCACCTGGATTCATCTTTCTTTTTTCCAGTAAGCTGCAGTCTTTCTTGCTACAGCAGCAGACATTCTTGGAGAAATGTGAAACTTGGATGGATTTATTAGTTCAGACTGAACAGAAGCTGGCAGCAGAGATTTCAGGAAACTACCAGAGTCTTTTAGAGCAACAGAGAGCACATGAGGCAAGTCACTGTGTGTATTTATGCATTATTACAACCATGTAGAGTACATCAATATTCAATTTATACATAACTGGAACTCGCATTCTTTTGTGGAGTAGTATAATAGTAGGTTTTGAATTACGTTCCTATCATCTTTTGAATATATCTTCATTTAAAAACAACAGCATGCAAATATATCAGTGTTAGCCAGTTAGGAGGAGGGCTTGGTTTTCTGTCTGCCTTTTTTATACAATATATTGCTGTTTCTCTAAATGCTTGTTCTCTGTACGTGGTGTGCTTCAGGTTGATTTGCACGAGAGGAATCAATGCTTTATTGGTCTTCTCATAAGATATAACTATCCTCACACGTTTTGCCCCTTTGCCTTCAGTCCTACTTGGATATTTCTGTTCTTTCGTTTTATTCTGGTTTTGTTAATTTGCCATTAAATTACCAACATACGCAGCATCTGAAAAACATGTTAAAGGAAGACTTTTCTGTCAAAAACTGAGATATATAACTCATCATGCTGCCTCCATTTGTGTTCCTTTTGGAAGCAGTTCCTGGTTTTCTTGGAGCAAATTGATTTGATCTTTCCTCTGTGCTGGAGTCGTTTGCAGACTTTTTACGAGAGATTAAGAACTAGCTTAGCTTTTGCTGCAGAGAAAAAAGAAGGATGCCTAGCAGATTCTTTGGTGATGTCGAGCAGTGCACATTTTTTCTCCACATTGTTACTGCCAGGAATCTTGGTGAACATTAAGTAAGACAAATCAATTTTCATACCAAAGTTCCCATGTGGCAAACAATATTTCATTTCCCACATTTTTTTCAGCTGAAATACCAAGATACTCAGGAAAGATCACAGAGGAGTCATGTCCTTTTGCCCCTTGTCTTATATCTGACAGTGTTTGGATGGGTGTTTGATAGCAGAAATTACTTTACAATCTTTTTTTGCTTACTTCATTATACATTTGCTTTAGCATTTAACCGCATTTGCTTTTGCAAATCTTATCTATTTCATTTCATCTCAGTGCCACCAGCATTAACTGGACAGTGAATCTTTGTAATTTGTGATGTCTCTCTTTTTGAGATTTAAATGTTCAGAAATTGATTATTTACTACTGTTGTTATCTTCAATCACAGCTATAATTCTTGAAAGGAGTTAGCAAGGATCTTTTTGCATGCAGTTGCACATACTTTGAGATCTTATACTAATTCCCTGTTAAAACCTGGTTCTGCTTCAGCTAGTGTTATTCAGGCAGTCTGAAAAAGCTTTACTTCTTTCAGCTATGTAGAGTCACTTTTCAAAATGTAGAGAAGGAATATCCATTTCGCTAAATGCTGCATTTCATCAACAAAAAATGTTGAAAAATGTTTGTTTTTTTTTAACACAAAGTTTTTTGACATTTTATGTAATTTCAATATATTTCATGGTCAGTGTTCTTTGCAGTGTCTTCTGATGCTCATGAAGAAATCAGTTTCCACTTTTCCCAGCTGCAAGAGTTTCAAATCTAAATTTCTTGAGAGGATTTTCCAGATTGTTTTTCTGTACTTTCTTGAAGATAATAAGAAAATACTGTTTCCACATGTATTCCCAGAATGGATGTTAGGATGAATCCAGTTCTGTTACCAGCTTTCCAGTACTGACTCTTAATTTTGCTAGTACTTATTTTAACAGGATTACAGCCATATCAGTGGTCTTATTTCCAAATAACTTCCTACTGAAATTTTCAAACAATTTTCCAAATATCATGGCTAACTCTGGCATGTGCGTCAAATAACTCTTTCAGGACAACCATGTAGTCATTCTTCTTCAATTGTCCAGATGTCCATCTGCAAACCTGGTACTTGGTACTTGAGACTCTTACACAGTGCTAGTGCACTGAGACAAGCACTTGCGAAAGTGCTGGTAAAGAATAAAAGAGTTGCTTGCCAATACATTTCCAAATTTTTTCCCCTCAGTGTTCAGGTACTGTGTATTCCAATGCTTACCCCCCTTTCCTGATTCTTTGAATTCCTATTTCTTTATTGATAGCAATCTGCATACGAGAAGAAATTGGGATTACAAGTGGTCCCACATAACAGAATATCTCATTTTTGTGTATTTTTATCTGCATGCACAGAACAAGTATCACAGAATCACAGAATTGTAGGGGTTAGAAGGGACCTCCAGAGATCATTGAGTCCAACCCCCCCGCCAAAGCAGGTTCCCTACACCAGGTAGCACAGGTAGGCATCCAGGCAGGTCTTGAACATCTCCAGAGAAGGAGACTCCACCACCTCCCTGGGCAGCCTGTTCCAGTGCTCCGTCACCTCACTGTAAAGAAGTGCTTGCGCACGTTTGTGCAGAACTTCGTATGCTGCAGTTTCCGGCCGTTTCCCCTTGTCCTGTCTCCACTCACCACTGAAAACAGTCTGGCCTCGCCATTCTGCCCCCCACACCTTAGATATTTATAGACCTGGATCAGGTCCCCTCTCAGTCTTCTTTTCTCAAGCCTGAACAGACCCAGTTCACTCAGCCTTTCCTCATTGGAGAGATGCTCCAGGCCCTTCACCATCTTCGTGGCCCTCCACTGGACTCTTTCCAAGAGATCCCTGTCTTTTTTGTACTGGGGAGCCCAGAACTGGACGCAGTACTCCAGATGAGGCCTTACCAGGGCAGAGTAGAGGGGGAGGATCACCTCCCTCGACCTGCTGGTCACGCTCTTTTTAATGCACCCCAGGATGCCATTGGCCTTTTTGGCCACAAGGGCACACTGCTGGCTCATGGCCAACCTGTCATCCACCAGGACACCCAGGTCCCTCTCCGCAGAGCTCCCCTCCAGCAGGTCATCCCCCCACCTGTACTGGTGCATGGAATTATTCCTCCCCAGATGCAAGAATCTACACTTGCTTCTGTTAAACCTTATCCGTTTTTTTTTCTGCCCAGGTCTCCAGCCTGTCTAGGTCTCGCTGAATGGCAGCACAGCCTTCAGGCGTGTCAGCCAATTCTCCCAACTTCATGTCATCAGCAAACTTGCTGATGGTGGCCACTATCCCCTCATCAAGGTCGTTGATGAAAATGTTGAACAAGACTGGACCGACCGAGTAGATTTTTAGAGGAATGAATCTGATTTGGTGCAGGACTTGAATACATCCTCTATAAGCAGAGTTTCTCATGCTTGATAACCTTTTATTTATTGTATCTGTCTTCTCAAAATATAAAATATATTACCATCTTCTCAAAAAAAAAAAAAAAAAATTCTTTCTTTCCCTCCTCCTTTCTTTCCTTCCTCCTTTCTTACCCTAAAAGTTATGTTCTGTTGAATCTTTCAACAATACTGTTAGAAACTTGCCTCTTGTGATCCACGCCCTTTCAGCTCAACAGAAATAGATGTGATAGGAACTGAAATTTCTTCCTTCTTACTCAGCTTTCTGAAATTCTCAAACCTGTAGTATGTGGTTTTGGTGAAATTGCTCAACAGAGATATTATTTTCCCTCTGTTCTTGGCTTGGTCATTCCCAAGTGCCAAAGTATTCAAAGAACACTATCAAAGGCATCTTCAAGAAAACTAGGCAACACTGTTTCTTTTTATAGGAAAATCCATGAATTGAATAACAATGTCAAAACTTGTTCAGTGATTCGGAGACACAGAATTGCATTTTGAAAAACTACTATGTCATGTAGTAGTCCTGAAATACATACAGTGTTCTTGAAAAATCTAATTGCACAGGTGCCAGTTGATATTTCACTTGGAGAATCTTGGGTTAAGTTCAGGCAGGGTAAATATCAATTTAGAACACCATTTCTAATAAAAGAAAAAAACATATTGATCTTCATACTTTGAATCTCTCTGTAAAACCTTTTGAGCATGGAATGTGTCTAGTCCTCGATTGATGCCTAGATTGTTCCAAAATAAGGAAAGATGTTTCTAAAAATAAATTTAAGTGTAATGTACCTAAGCAGTGTTTGCATAAGTAGTAATTAGATAGTTTTTGGTCATAAATAAAGCAATGTTTAAGTAATTCAGGAGTTATAAAAGGATTAAACTATGTAAACTAAATTGGAAAACAAGGAAAATGAATTTCCACCACATTAACTTGGCCAACCATTTGTTTTAAAGTAATTCTGTTGACCGTATAAAATTCTATTAAAAGTTTGTTCCACCAACCTGCAAATGTTAATTAAATTTAAGAAGGGAAAGCATTAGAATACTCCTAAACTTGTGAGAAAATAAAATGTGCTCTTATGTTCATGCAATAGATACTCTGTATAGATATTCTTGTAAATTATAATACTGATGTCACAGTTGTACTCAGAGACATAATTCATAGCTTCCATTGATACTATTTAGCTTTTAAACAACTTCTTAAAATCTCAAAGAACTAATAATTGTTACTAGAAGCCATAATACTATTCTTGTCTCTTGTGCAACAGCTATTCCAGGCAGAGATGTTCAGCCGTCAGCAGATTTTGCATTCAATCATCTCTGATGGACAGCACCTCCTAGAACAAGGACAAGTAGATGACAGGTAGACATTGTTGTGTTTTTTGCCGCTGCTGGCTGTGTGAAGTAATAAATTATTGGGAGATTTCTGAACAGAGAATGTCGCAAAAGATGTCAACATTCAAGTCATGCTCTTCTGAAGCAGGCTTTACTGTCGATGTGGTTAAACTATTAATCAGTTAGATTTTAAATAAGACTTTTCTTTAGGATGCCATGGGGTAGATGTGTTTGCATTTGGGAATGCAGCAGCCTTAAGGCTGCTTCTCTGATAAAGATTTGTCTTGTACTGTCAAATAAATCACATATGTCTTTTCTGATGGAACTTCAAAACACCTTTCACCAAAAGACCCAGCAGTAATTGATTTACAGCCAGTTACATGCACTTTGAGGCAGCTGCGGACATACCTCAGAGAAGATCACCTGAAGCATAAATGTAATTGAAAAGAAATTCATTTCTGTCTCAGAGATTTTGTTTTGTATAATTCCAGAAATCAGTGGAGTGTGACTGTATTAACACTTGTGCATATGTAGTGGCTTTGCTTAAGGGTATCATGGTTTTAGTTTTAGAATTTTCTTGTCGGGGGGTTATGAGAGTCTTGATACTCCTTCATATATTTTTCACCTGCTTTGATCTAGCTCAGGGTGAATCATGCAATCTTCATTCTCTCCTACGAATTTGGATAATTTAATCTAGCAAGAACTAAGTTTTTGTTGCAAGTAAAAGAGTTGTGGTTTTTTTTCAATCTTAATAATTGGATCCCTTTGATTATCCATGTGTACGATCTGTGGAGTTCTCATCCTCAGTCAACTGTCATGAGAGTTCAGTGCTTTTCTTCTAGTGCTTAATAATTAGCAGACAAAAAACACTTCACATTCCCTCCTCTCCACTTAATTTCAGTAAATAAATAGATAAAGTATGAAAGCTACTGCAGATTTTTATTTATTAATTTACAATAGGGATGAATTTAATCTGAAGCTGACACTTCTGAGTAATCAGTGGCAAGGAGTAATTCGCCGGGCACAGCAGAGGAGAGGGATTATTGACAGCCAGATCCATCAGTGGCAGCGCTACAGGGAGATGGCAGAGAAACTACGCAAGTGGCTGGTGGAAACATCCTGTCAGCCAGTGAGTGGTCTGGGAAATGCTCCTATCCCATTGCAGCAGGCCAGAGCATTGCTGGATGAAGTGCAGGTATGTCCAGTGTATTTGAAGAGGAAAGAACATCCTTTTTTAAATTTTATTTTTAACCACCTTTATTATTTAAAAGGTGCTTGAAAGTGCATTAGTTTCAGACTTTCTGCTTCACAGAAAGCAACATTAGATATCAGTTGCTCTTTCAAAATGTCATAGTCTCAGAAGCAACATTTTGATGGCATGTAATGGCAAATTTAAAAAACTCAAGCTTTGATTGTTTCTGGTTTTGCTTTGTAACTAACTAACCTCATATTGAAACAGTCTTAAGAGCCACAATAATGTCAAATTTGAGGAGTGTTTTCTTGCTAACAAAAAAGATACTTTGAATGTCTGATGTGATCTTCATGTGAGGCTAACTAACTATTTAGCAGCTTGATGTCTTCAAGCTTTTTTAACTGGAAGATATTATATAAATGATAAAGCTTGTAAGAATAATGAGTTTTCAAAGAGCTGTTTTTCCTCAAGATCAGTTGAGATACTGATATGAATGAGGAGAAAAAGAAGTCTTCTATGTCTTTAACTTCTTGGAGAAATTTTCTAATGATCTGCTGCAGTAGATGATGGCAAAACAAAAGGTAGGGTAAAGCATTTGGGCTGCAGCTCCTGCTTTAGTCAAGATATGCAATCAAATAAAAGTTAGTCAAGTACAGACTTGAGGATGAGTTGTAATTAATTACTCATCACAAAAACATTACAAAAGAAAATACAAAGTTGACAAGAAACTGACGAAAAGTTGACAAGAAAAAAACTGTTTGTATTTGCAGCTTAAAGAGAAAGTTCTCCTAAGGCAACAAGGCAGTTATATCCTGACTGTGGAAGCTGGGAAGCAATTGCTGCTCTCTGCTGACAGTGGAGCTGAAGCAGCCCTGCAGGCAGAGCTTACAGAAATTCAGGAGCAATGGAAGAAAGTTAGCACCCAACTGGAAGAACAGAAGAAGCAGGTTGCTTTATTACTGAAAGTAAGTATATTAGATTTTTTTCTGTACTTTCAAGTTCACCGTTTCTCATTCTGAACCATGATAAAGAAAAGTATTCTAAAGAAATGAGTACAAATACAGGAATTGCATGTGTGTTATATAAGCTCATAATTTCACTACCTCTAATTATAAAATATTTAAAAATAGAAGTAATAATATTTTGCAGTAGGCCTGTATGTTTCTTGATATCTTTTAACTGATATTTCCACACCCATCATTTTCAGCTTAAAGCAATTATGTAATTTATTTTGCACAATACTTGTTAGCCTTTATACGTATGATATTGAAAATTAGATCTGTCTTATTCTCTCATATGACAATATCAATATCTACTTAGCCAGTTTGTGTCTCCTTCATGTGTCTTGAGTATTTGCTGTCTTAAGTAAAGCACTTGGAAGAGGGGGACTTGAACTTCTTTTTAATGTAAGCTGTCTTCAGAATGCCTACTAACCTCACTTCAAGTACAAAAATGATAGACTGGGATTTAAATTTGGTCTGTTCATTTTTCTTTTTTGCTTATTTCATATGAAATAAATTGAACTTGCTTGTATTAACAGAATAAGGCAAGTGCTTTTAGAACAGTTTCTGAGGTCTAATAGAAATATGAACGTGTTAATTTTGTTTGTAAGAAGCAAAGCGATACAAGAAAATTAAGTATTGTTTTGGAAAAGTTCCATTAAGTATATTTTTCTTCCTATTTCAAGTCTTGTTCCTTCTACCTCGGGTTCTAGTTGGTAAGTTGCATCAGACAATTTTAATCATGAAATCTTGTATCTATGGAAATGAAAACTTCTGTGATATGATGTCCCAATGAAAAATATAGGACTTGATGCTTGGAGGGAAAGAAGCAGGGAAATTTACCACACAAATTGCACATTTAGAGGAGGTACTGCAGGTACTTCAGTATGAGCTGAATTCACACTACTCCAAACTTTTTTTTCTGAATTTTGATGCACCAGGCGTTCAGGAAACGAAGTGGAAAAACATTTTGGAGAGTTCAAGGTGTTTCTTAAAGGATGGAATTGTAATTAGACAATGTTGCAATAACAGGAATCCTTGACTTCTATGTTTCTTCTCGTAGAAACCAACAGAAAACAAAACAAAAAGTAACCTAAAAAAGATTTTAAATCCAGTTTACATATGAGCCTAGTTTTAAGACTCTGAGTATTATTTAAAAGAGAATTTCAGTACATGTTATTATTATGGAAATGTTTTCACTCTTTATGTTGATTGATTTGACTAACCACTAAATACAATAAGTATAATCTAGATCTGAACTGAGTTCTAATAAACTTCCTGCCCTCAGGACTGGGAAAGATCTGAAAAGGGTATAGCAGACTCCCTGGAGAAGCTAAGATCATTCAAAAAAAAGCTTTCTCAGCCTTTGCCAGAACACCATGATGAGCTGAATGCAGAACAGATTCGTTGCAAGGTAAAGTACTTCTCTGTTGACTGTTGCTTCATCTCTGGATGCTTTTCTGCAGTAACATCTTTCATTCTTAACAGGCTTTACATTAATGGCTGTGTAAAGCAGCCAAGCATCTTTGTGAAAAGCTAAGAAGCCATCCTTGTAACATTTGGACAGTATAAATCCTGCAGGGTATTAATTGAAAAGTTCAAAGGATGCATATAGAAAAGATCAAAGATATTAGAATAGAGTCTGAAAAGTATTGTGGAAGTACTAAATATTTGTAAGTTTTTGTAATATAAATTCTTGATTCAAACTTAAGCTCATGATCTAAACAGTTCTCTTAGTGATTCTTATTTGAGGTGGGATTGCTTTTGTGGATCTTATGTACTATTTATATGTTATATTCCTTGCAGTCAATAAATGTGATACGACTTGAAAGCATTTTCACTAGAGAGAACTCTCAAAATCTCTGGAACTTTAGAGATATTTGAGTGCTAATTTGGTTTGTGAATATTTGACACAAGACTGATGTATCATCTTCTATCAGGGTTGAAAATATTGGTACGCATGGAGATGGTATTTTCTTTTTCTTTAAAACAAGACTGAAGCAGTCCTCTTGAAATAGTGGATCTGGTTAGATATGACTTTGATTCACTGAGATAAAAATATTCATCTCTGTACTTGTCCTTTTTGCTTATGCTCATCTTTTAAGGAATTAGAGAATGCTGTTGATGGATGGACAGATGACCTTGCACACCTCTCTCTGCTGAAGGAGTCCTTGTCTACCTATATAAGTGCAGATGATACTTCAGTCCTCAGTGAGCGTATAGAGCTTCTGCACAGACAGTGGGAGGAGCTGTGCCATCAGGCAAGTATAGTACTGAGCTTTGATATGAGCATGCAAACTAAAAAGGTTTTGGAGAAACAATTGAATGCAAATAGAGTCTTTTAGAAAAGATGCATGTAGAAACTGGTAAAAATCATATTTGAGCACTTGCTGAATTAGGTATAACATCCATTGAAACGTTCCCTTTTGTTATTACTTAGATTTTCAGTTTTCTTGAACTTCACCATCGAGACTGTACATAAAACTTAAGAAGAAAAAAAATGAAAAAGATGTGCTTGTGATATGAGACTGCAGCACAGGGCAAACAGAAGTAATACAGTTAACTATGCTTTTGTGGAGGAGCTGTGCTCAGAAATGTTGTCCACTCCCCACTCAGCATTTCTTTCATACCTCTACTTTTGCTGATGATTTCTACATCTTCAGATGTTAGTGTCAGCGTTTCTTTAAGTCCACAGGTGACTTGCTTGGCTGTGAAATGAGCTTAAGAGAATTGTTTGATTTTTCAGCTACATAGTGCTAGCAGTGTATTTTTTGCATCCTTTTTCACTTACAGATTTGACTCCCTCATCCAGTTTTTCAGGTTATTCTAATGTTATTTCTGTAGTTCATTAGACGTTACTGTGCACATATCTGGGGCTAGCATGGAAATAGTTACCTTACATAAATTTTCCATGAAGTCTGCAAAAGCATCCCCAAAATAGGAAAAATGTTTCTCAGTCAACAGTGAGAAACTTGTTATTAGTTTCATTTGAGCGAGCCGACACAGATACATCTAACCTATGGTGTAGTCACTAAACATATTAAGAGATTAAAGGAGGGAGATGAGTAAAGAAGTTTTATCTTATTTTTGTACGTGTTGAGTGCTTCAGGATGTAACCTAGAGCAACAGCGTTCAACCATTTCTTATTTCCGGAAATCTGCCATCAGGTTTAGAACCACAAAAAGGAAATGATGAGATCATGTATGCTACTGTTAAACCTAACATGGTAGTCAGTGAACACACTTTTTTACGAAAGAACAGATGCAGTTTTCATCTTTTCAGATAAAATGCTAACATAATGTCAGAAACAACTTAGAGTAGAATGAGGAAATAAATAATGGTTCAAATATCTGAAACTACAGAGATGACTTTGCTGTTCACCTTCTGCTACCACTTTGATTTGAATTTCCCTCCTTATCTGTCGAGGACGGACTGTTACTCATAGTCTGAGATGATAATACTGCTATAGCAATTTCTTAAACACTGAAATGCTTTTCTTTGTTTTTTTTATTAAATACAGCATTTTAATGTTTTATGCTTATTATGTAAGCCCTTGGGAATCCCTGAATGTAACAACAAGATTCAGGAGAAATAGTCATCTATGGAATGACTGTATTGAGACTCAAGTAGAAAGTAACTTATGCAAAAAATATTTACAGGAAAAAAAGTGCATCTTTGCATTTATGCACAAATTGCGCAGTTTAACCTGTGCTATATGTGTATTTTTTTTTTTTTTTTTTTTTTTTTTTTTTTTTTTTGCTTTGATCAAGCATTTATACCTTCCTTTTTATATAATCTCTTAAAGTGAAAAGAAACTATTGGCATGCTTTAATAGCTCTTGTAAGTTAGCCAAAATTATAAAAAATAAAAAATAAAAAATAAAAAAAAAAAGGTGTTTTTTTGTTCTTCCTGGGAAGCCTGAAAGACACTCTGAAAGAATATATAGACACAATACTGAGCCTAATATTTGAATGCCTCCCATTATGCAATAGAACTGTGAGAATCCTGAGAATAACACTTACCTCTAAACTCTCAAAGAATCATACAAAGTTTTTGCAGTACAAATCCAGTTTTTTTTAATGGAAGTAAGCGCCTTCAGTTCATCTGCAGATCCAGAGGAGTTCACACTGAGGCACAGTGTGCTTCAACTGTCTCTAAAATTCATTTACTTTTTTTTCTGAATATTTTAAGGTCTCTTTACGTCGACAGCAAGTTAGTGAGAAACTGAATGAGTGGGCTGTCTTCAGCGAGAAGAACAAGGAGCTCTGTGAGTGGCTGACACAAATGGAAAGTAAAGTTTCTCAAAATGGTGACATCGTCATAGAAGAAATGATCGAGAAACTTAGAAAGGTATCTTGCAGAGCATGTATACTTACATATTTTCTTTTACTTTTTGCTGCTTTTGTGTTGCAAAGAGAATACTGAATTAGCTGAAATCAAGGTTTTACCTGAAATGGATGCTTATAATTTCCAGTGAGGCTGCGTATTTGTGTTCTCTTGCTGTGCAGCTTTTTCCTGTCTTTCTTCAGGTGGTACCATCGAAGATATCAGAAAATTAAGTGATTTGATTTTAAACCAATTGCTTTACTCCTGTAAGGAGTTTAACTGTACTTTCATAGATGGGTTGTTTTTTTTTCCATTCTTCTGATAGAGTTGTTTGTAGTTATACTCTAAAATTAAAGAGGCTGTCATTTATTACTAGAAGAACAAAAACACATCAACATTCACTGGTATTTTTGTACAGTTCCTTTAGTAATGTAAAGCAAAATGTATTCAGTATTTATCTTCTGATTGCACTTTTCTATCCAGGATTATCAAGAGGAAATTGCTGTAGCCCAAGAGAGCAAAATCCAGCTCCAGCAAATGGGAGAGCGACTTGCTAAAGCCAGCCATGAGAGTAAAGCATCAGAGATTGAGTACAAACTTGGCAAGATCAATGACAGATGGCAACATCTTCTGGATCTTATTGCAGCCAGGTAAAACAATTGTTTTGTTTCTAATTGCTACATGATACAGATGAATGTACTGGGCGTCATGGAATTAAAATATTTTTTATCTGCCTTTCCATTATTAATCATGAATGGGTCTGTTCTCAACCATCAACACAGTTCTGTGAAATTTACTCTCCCGTTTGCCTTTGTATCGTTTCTTCATGTTATTTCAGCAAGTAAAAAGAAGATAATTCCAAACACTGTCTGTTATGTCTGAGTTACACGGGATTGGTGGCAGCCAGATTTAGTGAGCCTTGTTTCAATTCCATCTCATGTTAGAGGCGATTAGATTAATTAAAAAAAAATTAAAATGGCAGAACAATCTGAATAGCGCATTTGTTGTTTTAATTTGGGTTTCCAGAAGAGGAGTTCCAAAAATAAGTCTGACTGATTGAGAAGATAGACATACACACAGCAAATTAAAGATTATCATCAAGGCTGTTAAAAACAAACAAACAAACAAACAAAAAACAAACAAACAAAAAAAAACAGCCATTTTCATAACTTAGGGAAATACAGGGCTGCTTGATGATATGTTGATATGTGAAAAAAACTGGCTTATTTGTTTCAGTATTTTTTGCCCTGAGTCACAGTACAGCATCCTCCTTCTACAGACAGTAATTTTGGCATGGTTTTGTATGTGCATTTCATAAAATGTATATATACTCTCTACTATTTTGAACTTCTCCAATTAAGTATGTATGAATTAATAATACTTTAGCCTCGCATGCAGCAAAAAGGTTTGCCTTGTTGTGTTATCTTCTTTTTAAAATCCATTTTCATATGATTTTACTGTGTTCCTACTCTGAAACCTGTAAGCATGCAAACAGTAAATTTTGTGTAAGCTGAAGCATTCTGGTTCCATGTCCTTTTATAGCAGTTTGTTTTAAAGTAATGAAAGCTGTATACTTCTTGTAGAGCAGTCAAGTCAGGAAGTGGTGCATTGCTGCCAAGGAGACTGCTGGTTTCAGAGGATGTGATACATCACCAATTGTTGATCATAACAGATATTTGCTGTATTTTTATGTGTCTTTAGAAACACCTACTCAGACAATTTTTCAAATGTTGTGTTCAAATCATACCTTTAGGAAGTTTCTAGTGAAAAGCTAAATGACATTCAGAAATTGTAATTTATTTATTTTATTTTTTTTTAAATCTATGTTGTCTGTTTAGTATTAAAGATTAGTGCTCGATATAGAGACAGATAAGGGCATCATTGTTAGGGTGACAGGAGAAAGGTAGGTGTAAATTGAGTTATCTGCTTAAACTTTCTCATTCTGTTATCTTGAAGTAGGATGTCAAGCCCTAGCACTAGACTAATATATGTGAAATATTTATTTACTTTTGTTTCCAGAACTAACCCTTCAATTTAGCTTTTTTAATTAATGTGGGATATAAAGTACAGATTGGGAAATGACTGACTGGAGAGCAGCCTACAGATGGACATCTGGAGGTGCTGGCTCGGTATGAACAGCAGCTTGCCCTAGCAACCAGGAAGGAAAGATATATTCTGGTGTGCATTAAGCACAGCATAGCCACCTCATCAAAACTGATGGTTCTCCAGCCTCACTTGGAATACTGTGGGCAATTCTAGGCTCTCCAGTTTAAGAAGGCCCTTAAAAGTCTCTAAAGCTGGTTAAAAGGCTGGAAGTCGAATCCCTGGAGGAGCAGTTGAGGACACTGGGTTTATCACACGTTTAAGAAAGGAAATTAAGAGATCATCTCATTGCCCTGTAAATCTTTCTGGAGTGGGGAAATGGAAAAGGAGGTGTCCATCATTTCTCACTGGTATTTAGTGACAGGACACATGTCAGTGTCTCAGAGCTTCATCAGGGTTGTTTCAAAGTGGAAATTAGGAAAAAGTTAGTTACCAAGATAGTTAAGCATTGGACAAGGCTTTCTGAAGAGGTGGTCGGTGGCCTGTATCTTTTTGTGTTTAAGAAGCATGTTGGTAGTGCATTTAATGATCTGTTTTAACCTTGATGTTACCTCTGAAGTAGATTAACAGTTGGACTCAAGACTGTTGTAGGTCTCTTTCAACCAGATCTAGGCTCCACTAGTCCATTCAATCTAGTGTGCCTATTATCATATGCAGTTAAATATATAAACTTTGTGAGAAAGGATGCAAAGTATGAACGCTGCATTACTAAAGTTGGGAAGTAAATCTTGGAAAGGATTGATGCTGAGTAATAGAGATTTTGCTAGTTCAGTTGTAGTTCAGACTGATATCAGTTAAAACCCAGGTAAGTAATTCCTACTGATCAAAACCATTTGCATCCTCCAAAGTACTTTTAGAAGACTGTCGAGTCTCTTGAGCATTTTGCTATGTATCAGAGTATGTTCCTATTTTGATACTTTTCAACTGAGGATATATCGTATAACATGAATTTTGGCTGCATTCAGTTAGAAAATGTGAATTATTTTTTCTGGTGTTAAGAATAAAACAGACCTTCTCTCATTCTGGATCCTTGACTGTTAATAAATGCACATTTTTTTTCTTCAAAATCGCAGTCATACTTTGGAGCATTTTTCCTAGTGTTTTATTAGTACAGTGTGGTAACATGAGTCTGAATCTTTTCTTGTTGATTTTATGCTTGATGATGGAACTTCTTCATTCGCTTGTAAAAATCCTTCTTTCTCACATTCTGTTCCCTT
Source organism: Lagopus muta (assembly GCF_023343835.1). Taxonomy (NCBI): domain Eukaryota; kingdom Metazoa; phylum Chordata; class Aves; order Galliformes; family Phasianidae; genus Lagopus; species Lagopus muta. The sequence goes on from NC_064434.1 coordinate 61,341,408, forward strand.
ACCCACTTCTTATCTCTCTACTGTGAGTAGGTAACTGAAGAAAAGACAGCTACATAAAGGCAGTTGTGTCTTTTTATCCAAAGACTTATATTTCTATCTTTTTAAAAAATATTCATCCTTAAAGTGGAATTTGTTTGATAAGTGTTACAGATGTTAACTGCCAGCAAGTACTGTATTTGCTGGTCCTGTTCAGGCTTTGCAAGGAAGGCTTTGTTGTATATTTTTTCCCTCCCTTCCCCTTGCACTCATGATCCACATTCCTGGAGATCAAGTCTGGCACATGTTGATGAATGCAGGTTTTATTTAGAAACATGACCACTTGTCACCATTCAGGCTCATGTTATCAAGCAACGTCTGCTAACATTTGTTTGGCATGCAATATTTTCTGTACAGTACTCAGAAGCAAAGAGAAGTTTGTTTCTTTTCTTGCCCCCATACAAAGCACAGTGTTTGCAAGCTTTTGAAGTGGAAGCTCTTCTTTTTAATGCTGGAAAATTTCATGGTGGTGGCAGAGGATTTGCGAGCTGTGAGGATGGCAGAGGACGGCAGTGTGGATTCAGACCTCCCAGACTGTAATTGTGATATCACAAGGCAGGCAGCTATTTTTGTTTGCTTTTAACTGATACAGTTCTTTCTGAAGTCTTGGTTTGCCAGAAAACTGGAATGTTGATAGGTAGAAATCATAGCCTTAGCTGTTTTCTGCTCAATTTGAAAAGTTAACAGTGAGAACAACCTTATTGTACAGCTAGTGCTTTTGGATCTCAGATTAGGATTTTATAACTAATGCAGACTTACAACTATTAACAACTCACTACAATTTCTTTGTTGTCTGAAAGAAACTTGACTGATTTTACTGATGTTTTTAAATGAGTGTATATAACAGAGGCAAACTGTATTTGCTTACTATCTGTGTCATTGTGGATACATGCAAAAGGCAGAGAAGAGGCTGTAAACACAGGATTTCAGACTTTACATACTTAATTTGATCTGTCTTTGTATATGGATGAAAACACTGTAACTGCTTTTAATACTGGAATTCAAGCTACATTTCCTTAGATTTTTGATTCAACTCCTCCTTTGCCTTCTTCCCATTGTCTTTTCTACAATTTTTTCTGGGTTTGTTCAGAGTTTTATAAATTTATTCTCTGAAAGTGAAAACTGTGATCTGAAGAGCAATTATAATTGTTAATACTAGTATTGTGGTACACATTTGTGCTGTCCTTTGGATTTTACATCTTTTTAAAACATAAAAACATAATTTTTAAACTGATTTTTTTAAACTGCTTTTAATGGTGACTTTTATCCCTACTGTTTTATAGAAAAAAAGTGTTTCTTGAAATCTTGTCTCTGGAGTAGAAAAGTTTTTTCACTTGTGTTTTCTATTGGCTTTATACATGTTTAACTAACATGGTCTTAGTGGGGTTTTTTAAGTTTAATATCAGCAATCGGTTGTCTGAGGAATGACTAATACAGTAGCTATGAATTCTATATATGATGCATTGTTACAGATTTACAAGGCTGTTCCTGTTGAGGTTTAAGTGGATTCTAAGGCTTTCTGGTTTTAGGACCAGTTGAATTAGAGGCTTTTGGGCTTACTTTCTGCTCCAAATTCTTCTCTCTCTCATTTTTAATGGAAAATAGACATTTTAATGTAATTACTTACTTAGGGAAACTGAGGTATTTTCATTTAGATATATGGAAATGTAAGTATTATAAGCCAGTTCAAACTTTCACATGAGTTTTCCTTGTTAGACCATAGAAATTAACAGTTCAATTCTGCAGTATTTTCCTTTCTGAGAGTCTTATTATGTAGCAATAATGATATAGATAAATATCTAAAACAAGTTTTAAAACAAAAATGGCATGTGTCCAACACTTAGCTTTCAGTGTGAAGTCTTCATTATCAAGAATGGAAGTTATCTCAGATCTCTTGAAGTAGCATGCATAAGTGCTGTAACAAAGCATGAGATGATTATCTGAATAATTAAGTGTTTAAACATCATCTTGTAAATGAAATCTTCGAAGGTCAAAAATTACAGTTAAGTAGGCATCCCACATACTTAGATGGTTTCTAATTCAACCTTTGTCTCTAAGCAGAGCTTTTAGTTTTGTTTTCAGTCTCTCAGGCCCTTTGACATTAACATAGAAAGGTGGGGTTCGATCTGTTACATTTTTATAAGGGAGACACATTTTTCTTGCATACACATTATGTAGTCATTTGTGCACAGGCACAGTGTTCTGTGAGATGAAGAGCTTAGGTATCTTACCTGCTACTGTTCAGAAGGAAAATTTAGGTATACTGGCATAAGTGTAGATTTTCAGGGTAGCTGGAGACGCTCTAGAGTTCATAACAAAAAAAAAAAAAAGGAAGTTCAGCATGTTCCAAGAAGCACTCACTATTTGCTTCTATTTGTACCATGGGCAAGGAATCTGTTGTGATAGATTTTGTACAAATAAAGAACACTATGAACAGTAAAGGTAGTGAGGTGAGGGAAGGAGTTGTCCTTACCTTGAGGTATATATTTAGTATGTCATTTCATTTTCTTTTTGTCTCTTGAGGTCATATGACTGAAAATAACACTATTGGGGTGCTGTTGATTTTTTTCCCTCCCCCCTTTTTTTTTTTTCTGTGTCTGACAGAGAAGTAGTCCTATTCTATCTGAATGGAACAAAGAGGGCATTTTCTGATTGGCAAAGCCAATCAAATGTGGCCAGGCATTGTTTAAATAAAAGCCAGTACAGAAGTTAGAATTCTGTAACACTGCAAGTGGGATGTATCTGTTTCACAGCTTGAATATGGAAATGTTGGAGTAGTTTTTCTTGTATACATGTATGATGCAACTCGTTGTTCCCTTCCCCCGTCCTGCACTCGTGCAATAGAGCTCACGCATACAGCCTTGAAGGTATAAGCAGAAAATGGACTGTAGTTTATTATGTTTAGACTGAAAAGCTGCAAGTTCAGATGGGTGATAACCAACCTTCTTTCCTGTTCTAAGAGCCCCTCTCAGGGACCAACTGCACCTTCTGCATTAAATATAGAAACACCTGATAAATTAGTGTTTTAGAAAAAATGTAAATTGCTCAGTTTGATTTATGGATAGTAAGCATTTTCTTTGTATGGTGGATCCAGAAGTCTGATTCAGTCCAATTTAGTTGGTCTATTCCCAGCTAAAGTAATCTCTTAAAGCTTTCTGATATTGAAATACTTAAGAAGTTATATAAACATAAAAGGGAATGTTACTCAAAATTGTTTGTGGTACATGACAGAAAACTTGAGAGCAGAAGTTGCCATCTAAATTGTTTCTTTGTAATCCTCCTGAAACACACAGTTTAGAGCTCTCCTTCAGGCTGTACCTTCAATGTGCCCATGCTCCCATTTCTTTCTCTTTACAGGGTAAAGAAGTTGAAAGAAACACTAGTTGCAGTGCAGCAGCTGGATAAGAACATGAGTAGCCTGAGATCTTGGCTTGCTCACATTGAATCAGAGCTGTCCAAACCAATTGTCTATGAAACTTGTGACTCTGAGGAGATACAAAGGAAGCTAAATGAACAGCAGGTAAAATGCAAAACATTTATCAAGTGAACAGTGGTAAGGGGAGAATCGAAATAGTGTGTCTCTGGTCTGCTTTTACCCAGATCAGTGCCAAGAGGGCATGAGGTAAAAAAAAAAAAAAAAAAAAAAAAAAAAAAAAAGTGTTCAAATATCAAGGCAAGTGGTGCTTACCGTGTCACTTATAGAGCCTTCTGCTGGCTTTGACATCGAATCTTCCTGGAGCTGTTTGACATTCCCAAGAAAGGTAAGGCGCCAAGAAATATATCTTGAACAAGCTATTGCAATTTATTTTTCCTTTGTCATTTTGGATTGTTTGAATTGTCTGTTCCAAAAAGTAAAACTGACACCTATTAGACCTTGCAAATTTTGCACATGCTTGGAAAGGACTCTTTCAGCAACCTTTCTAACTTGGTTTTATTTTGCAGTTTGTTTTGAGAATCACATTGCACGCAAAGATGCATGAACTATACAAGTGAATTTAAAATCAGTTGTTTTACAGCACATAAAGCCTTTGTGGAGTCCTGGAACAAAACAGTCAACATTAAAACAGGCCAAAAAAATTCGTCAACTAGTTTTTCGGTGTTACAATTGATGTTGCTACTAAGAGCGTTTTCTATAATTTCTATTTATTATTCAAATTCACTGCTACTTTATATGCCTGCTTCACAGATTATGGCTCTGTGCAGTAGGAGAAAATATGTGGGTGCTTCATATTCGGCTGCCCAGTGTAGTTTTATTTAGAAGCACTTTACTGGGAAAGACTTTTCTATTGTGTTCCTGTTGGTACTTATTTAGCAGAAATACCTTTTTGGTGCCTCACTGAAGATGAGTTATATGCTCTTCTGAGTTCTGTCATGAGACAAGAAAGAAATGTGTGGGAAGTGGAGTGCCAGAATGCTTTGGAGGCAGTTAAGTTATGAAGTACATAAAGTGGAATTTTGATCTTTAAAACTGAGTGTACGGTTGAGGCCCAGGAACCTTCTCAGATTTTTTTATGGCTCCCCAACTGATTTGCTACATGGCTGTGGAGAACTGCTTATTAATATTCTATATGCAATTTGCACAGGGTTAATAATTTATAACACGCAAGTATCACTAATGAATTGTGTTTCTGAGATGGTAAAGTGCTGGGCAGGGTTAAACACTGCTGTCAATTAACTAGATGCTCAGATTTTTTCTAGCATCACTGTGCAAACATTCCACAGTTCTGTTATATCTGCTCCTTATGAGACTTACTCTGGGTATGGTGATTGATGTACCTCTGCTTTCTACTGTTTCCTTAAAATGGTACCTGTGGAGTGACAGCATGCAGCAGTTTTCTGTGGAAGTCTGAGTGGTTTCACTGGAACTGTAAAGGGGAGAAATAGAGGTTAATTTTATACTGGGAAGACAACATATTTGGAATTTTGATTATTTGATTTGATAATGCTGCAGACTGGTCATCTTTGAAAAACAAAAGAAAAAGAAAAGCAAACAAACAAAAGAAACATTCCAGTATGGCAAACAGTATTTTTGTTCTTAGGAGGCTATATCTCTATTCATTTTATCTTAGGAAGCCATTACGTTGGCAATCTCAAATATTTTATCCCTCTTTTTTCTTCCCTGTTAATGTTCTTTTTCATGCTTAATCTTCCACTGAGGCCATTATCTTTCCTGCTCATACTGCTACCAATTGCTCATGTACAACACTGCATTAAAAATATTATGCTGTGAAAGAGAAGGGACAAATTCCATCTCTGTAACTTCATTGTCTACTTCTCAGCATCTTCTTCAGCCAAGAATGAGCTTTGGAGGTTGCTGGTCTCTGTAGTGAAATTAAGAGGCAATTCAAACTGGATATCCTGGGGAAGGTAGTGTAATCTCACTGCAGCATTTTCCAAGGATTGAAAGCTGTATTTCAAAAGTTACTTGTTTCTTATCTCAGCCTGCTACCACTTGAAATTGAAAAAATTGTGTTTGCTTTTGTGATGATTAAAAAACCCAACCTGTATTTGGGTGACAGTGATGTGTAGAAGTAACGCTCCTTCTGTAAACTAACCAAAAGGCTAATTGTTTTCTAATAAGCACAGAAAATTTTAAAAGCCGAGAAAGAAGCTGAATCTGTGGAGAAAAAAAATAGCTATCACTTGTAAAAAAAAAAAAAAAAAAAAAAAGTTCTGAATGTGAATAAAAATTTAATTCATAGGAATCCTCAGGACCACCAATGTGGCAATTCTATCTACTGCTCTACTCCAAAACGGTGAAGAGGAGATTGTATTACCTGAACTTGCTTAACCTCAAATTTTATAGCTTCTGAAATTATGTGTTTTGTAGCATATCGAAGGTATTTATAGCGTCCACCCTTATATAACTTTGCAGGATAGGGAGAAAAAGAATAAGTGCAATGTGATGGAAGACCATTTTTTGGGCATATGAGTGGACCACAACTGAAAGAGAATATATTATGATTTTCCATTTTATGGTCTTGTGTCAATGCTCATAAAACATCCTTTTGTTTCACAGATGAGAAGAGGGAATTAAGTTATTAATTTAAGTTACAGTAAGTTATTCATCAACACAACCAAATCAGATGACTGATATAAGATAAAATTGCTCCATTTAAAATTTGGTTGAATTTTATATACCACATTTAGACCTTGTTTCCTGCTGGAAGAGACTATTTCAGAACTTCATATTTCTTGTTGTTAGCAACAACAATATGTAGGCACAATATGTTGATGCTAAATTAATTTTTGTGTTTCTGCTTTTCTTTATTAGTAAAATTATAAAGAGTTCTTTACCTGTACTTAGCCTCAGACTACCAAGTTCTTGTTCTCCTAAAGAAAATTTCCCATCTTTAATTACCCTAGCTAAGGTAATTTTCTTCACCTGAACCAAAAGTAGATGTAACTTCTTGGTTACTATTTGGGTTATGTTACCTTGACCTTGGTCCTAATTTTTCCATCTGATATGGAAAGTAATAAGCCCTCCTGATAAGGAGGGTTTCTTTTCCTTGTGCTTATCTGACAGAAATAGTCAGTTACTTTCATAGCTTGTCTCAACTTGAACCAGTAGCTCAAGACAGTAGTTGAAAAAGGTCCTTCAGGAAGAAGCATTATCACTAGTGTACCACAGTCAAAATCAAGGAAACAGCATAAGAAATAATACAAATCATGTTTAATTTGTGCTGAGACAATGAAAATGCATTTTCTTTCTGTCCTAAATCTTCTTTTATTCTGTCACTGAAAATGCTGTGAATTTTGAAAGTTGAAGAAAAATGTTATTACTAAGTATGCACTGTTTGATCTGTGCTATTGCTAGTCACCGTGTCAGATGTGCCACTGTGGAGCTAGCTCACCTTTGTGAGTAGGCTTACAAAGGGTACCACCATCAAACCCTGGCAGTAGATATGAACAGGGTTTGTTTTTTTTTTGCCACACTTCTCTTACTAACTTCTGCTTTACATTCTCTGTGATAACGGTGAAGGGCTGGGAATAATTGCACCATTTATTGGTAATGTTGATTAAATGTATGCGAAGGATGTACATCTGAGCATGCAGTTTGTCCCAGATGATGGTCTGATGTTCCTTGGCTATGAGGGAGCTGTTTATGCTGCTAGATTCTCTTAGCTTCATTGACAACATTGCATCATCACTTGTGCTGTCACAAGCACAGTATCTGTTTCAATTTGTTGGTTGCTTTTTTTGTTTGTTTGTTTGCTATTAAGTTCGTTTTGAAAAAGTAGAGCAGAAACGCATCTATATTTACATGATTTGTGATTTCTCTTAAGAATTAATTTCTTCATCTACAGGAACTTCAGAGAGACATAGAGAAACACAGCACTGGAGTGGCATCTGTTCTCAATTTGTGTGAAGTTCTTCTTCACGACTGTGATGCCTGTGCCACAGAAACAGAGTGTGACTCTATCCAGCAGGCTACACGCAATCTGGACAGAAGGTGGAGAAACATTTGTGCAATGTCAATGGAAAGGCGACTTAAGTAAGTCTATAATGCTGACAGTATTTCTTTCCACATGCACAAATACAGGATGGGATGTAGGTGATAGGTTTGTATTACTGAAAAAAAAATCTACAGATCAGAAAAAAAGAACATACACTGAATAGAAATAATTATCATGCCGTGGGGGTTAAAAAAAAAAAAAGTTGCATTATTTTGTGTCATTATACAAAGTACAGTTACCAAATTTTGCTCGCATGAGGCCTTTGATGGAATATTGTCTGATTTCACCTATTTCATAGTAGTAATGAAAAGGAACTTAGGGAAAATTTAGATGTATCAATTATTTCAAAAAGTTTAGAAGGCAAAGAGGCAGAGTTGTAATACGTACATGTATCCTACAACTTCTTAGACTGATGATGAAACTAAGTATCTAATTAGGGTTTTCTTACACTTAATGTTTCTCAGCAGTTCCTTATATAAGAAAATTTTGATTTGGAAGAATTTTAGGAATGAACACTCATCTGAAATTTCTTAATCTGATTACCTTAGATAAGCAAACAGGGCCAGTAATATCTGTGTACCTTGGATTTGGTCTTATTTACATTCATGACTCTCATGCTTAGACCATCTGTGCACTGCATGCCAATGGATTCCAGACATTTGTATGGAAATGCTGGATGGAAATATGACAACACAGTGGGAAAACAGAGGTCAATAGTTTTTTATTCCCATCTAGGATAGCATGGATGAATTTGATAGCCAGAAATATGTGGACTACTTTGAGCCTATGGGGCTCTGAGCTGATCATTAATAATGCATGTTCATGTAGCTATTTGAACTATATTTATGATGATATTTTCTGTATGTTTTTAAGTTATTAATCTAGGTAAATTTTATGGATTTTCAAAATGCTGAATTGAACTTTCTATTGTGGGGTGCTCTTAATGTACTTAGGGATTTCTGATTTATTGATTTATTTTAAGCAGAGTTTGTTGCTTTTGCTGTCCTGCTTTACATCCAGAGATTGCTATCTTTAAGTAATTTTATATTTTTTTCCATTTTAATTTGTGCTGTTAATAGATTTGTAACAGTAAATTGACCGAGCTATAATTATTTAGAATTTTACTTTGTATAGAAACAGTTTTTCATTTGAAAGAAAAAAAAACCCCAATGTCAAAATTCAAGTTCAACAACATATCATCAGTAAAGTTTTAATTTTGCCTTGGAGTATTGCATGGATCAGGTTTCTCTCTCTTTTACATGAGTAAGATATGAGAAAACCATCTATATGCAAGAGCAGACAAAGTTCTGCTGTAATAGAACCTGTACTCAAAAAAAAAAAAAAAAAAAAAAAATCTCATTTTGAAGTTCTTGGGATTTCGCAGTCATTAAGTGAATTTGGAAACAGAGTAAAGAGCCAACCACTATTTCACATATTCAACTGAAGTCAAATATGAGGGCTGCTCCAAAAGTAATGCCTCCTATTTTTATCATATTGGCCCACAAAGTCAGAGGCTGATCTTGGTGGTATGGCAGTAAAGATGGAGCCTTCCCAGTAATATTCCATTGCATTTTGTTGCTGTACAGCATATGGCAGCAGAGGGGCAGTAGGACAAAACAACATCTGACATGGGAGTGTGTATAAAGCCATGGTGTAGAATTGAATTCCTTCATGCAAAGAAATTGCACCCGTTGACATTCATCAATACTTGCTGAAGATTTTATGGACACCAGTGCATATGAGCACAGTGATGTGGTGAACACTGTGTTTCAGCAGTGACAACTGTGACGTGAAAGACAAGCTATGTTCTGGACAGCCATGCAGCTTTTCAAAAGCATGGCATGCAGGATCTTGTTCATCCCTGGCAAAAAATGCATAGCTAATGGTGGTGACTGTGTTGCAAAGTAGTGTTTTGTAGCTGAGAATTTGCTCTACCAAATAGTGTTATGGTGCTCTTTGTATCTGTTATAGTTTACATGGAAATGAATAGAAGGCATTACTTTGAAAACAGCCTATGTAGTTTATTTGAAAAGTTTGTATAAATTTTACCTTTTTTTGATTAAAAAAAACCACACAGTTACAATATAAATTGAGAGATAATATTTTGCCTCTTGTTGGTGAATGCCAAAAAAGCCAAGCAAGTTCACATCCGTTTGCAATGAGGAATAATGACCAAGAAATCTAAAATGTGTGCTGCAACATCTCCAGTATTCCATTAAAAAAAAAAAAAACCTGCAGTTGAAAGTAGTGTAGAATTTCTAATCTCTAAAAGATTGGCAAGATTGGCTTAGGTACCTACGCTAGTCTTTATTTCTGAAGTTATTCAGTATGTGATATTATTTTTTTCCAACTCCTATTGCATGTTTATAATCTTCTTTTTTATACTGTTACCAAAATTAGATGCATGTAAAAAAAAAAAACCTGCCACTATCTTATTCCAGCTCCGCCTGGAATGGGTTGATCTTCCCTGTTGCCTGTTTATCAACCCTGCTGTTTTAGTTAGATTAGGAGCCAGTTATTGTCTAGTGCAGTAATCGTTTGCTGTTGTTGATGATTATTTAAAGTGCTGTAGGTCATCTGGCCTTCAGTCTGAGCATTCGCTTAGTTTCCATTATCTATTGCAGAATTGAAGAGACGTGGCGGTTATGGCAAAAGTTTTTGGATGACTACTCTAGATTTGAAGACTGGCTAAAAAACTCAGAGAGAACAGCTGCTTTCCCAAGCTCCTCCGGTGTGCTTTACACAGTTGCTAAGGAAGAACTGAAGAAATTTGAGGTGATTTTTAATACTTGAAATTCAATATCTACTGATCACATTACAGCAGCCAGCTGGTGCTCTTCCTTCTCATACACAAATCACTCTGCAGACACTGTATTAATGTAATGGAGTTTATGGTTTTGCAACTGCCTTCACTGGCAGGTTTCTAGTTGAAGGTGGAAACAGAAAATGTTAATAAGTCAATCCAGCCTTACTTGCTGTTTTTTCACCACAGTTAGATTTCTTGGCATTTTTTTTTCTTCTGTAGTTCTTTGATACACTTGGTCAGTAGGTACTCCATAGCATTCATTAATCTCCGTTCACTAAGTACATCTTCCTAGCCTTTGCTTTGATTTTTATCCCTTTACTTCTTTCAGTAACACTGACTTCAGCCCTCTGACATATTTCCTTGTTTGATACAGAGTAAGATGTCCCTGATAAGGAATTCATTTTCAGCTTTTCTGTAGGCTCTCCTTTTAGATACTGGAAGGCTGCAATAAGTCTGTCTGCAGCTTTCTCTTCTCTAGGCTGAACAACCCCAGCTCTCACAAATTTTCTGGAGGTGATCCAGTCAGATGATCTTCTGCTCAGTTTTATAATTTCAAGAATATCAAGACAGGAGAGAAAATTGTTTTTGAAGAAGGAAAACAAATTGTTTAGGCAATACTGTAAAAAGCCAGGTGCTATGAAGTATTTCCTCTGAGAAAGAAATGCAGATTTTAAATGATGTCTAACATCAGTTAATTCTATTTAGTTTAACATTTAATTCAGAAACAAGTTGTGAAGCACTGATTCAGATTTTATTTTTGACATTTGCATTTCCAAATGCCAGGTTCAGTTGTTAAACAGCCTTCTTGATTAAGGTGAGGTCTGGACATGAGTACTCTGTTTCAGACTTTCTTCCCATTGTCATTTTACTTAATGATCAGGATTTAAGTGTCCTGTTTACCAAGCCGTCATATGAGAAACAGTATCAAAAATATCTTGGCTGTCTTTGATTTTCACAGTTGAGCCAATATTATCCAACGTCAGTTTCACTGACTCAGTTTTTATGGTGACCTTCTGTCTCCTGCAGACTTGTGGAATTTTTACTGTCTACAAAGTGTCAGTGGGAGCTAGCTGCAAATTGAAGTTTAGCTGCCTTTCTAGAAGTTTCTAGAAACCTGTTTTCACTACATTTGGGTTCTTTCTTTTTCTTTTTCCTCCTCTTCTTCATTGTTTTCTTACGCTACCAAAATGGAAGAATGGAAAAGGCAACAGCTGCATTGTTCAAAATTTAGTGGAATTCAGCAAATTTACTGTAAACTCAGCAACCGATAAATAATAATTGAAGCAATTTTCTGCTTTAGCTGACAACGTTTTCCTAATTTTATTTTCCCCACTGTATCCTCAGTTGAATCACTTGAGTTAAAAACAAACAAACAAACAAACAGTGAAACGTGTAAGAACCTTTCAATTCCTGTGCAGAGATCAGAGCTGACTGTCACTTCATTCACAATACAAAGTCAAACTGGTTCCTCCGCATTTGTTTCCTGAGAAATGAAAAGAGGTTATAGGGTGGAAGGCAACAGATGAATTCTTGTGTATCTGAACTGTGTAAGCACAGCAAACAAATGCACTGTTGTTCTTTTTGCTGGACATGTCTTAGTAGCAGGTGAAGCAACAACTGCATGCTTGTGCATTTCATGATCCTAGTAAATACAGTCATATTTATGCCTCTGCTATGAAAATGATCTCCCTTGTTCTCCTTGTACAATTTTAAGTGAATTTTAAGTTTTGCTAAGCACATCATTCCATTTATAAACCCATTTGATGCTTGTTGGTTGTCCTCTACTCAATTTAATAGTGACTTAAACAAAGGGAATAGTTACACTGAGAAGATGGTATGGGATTTGATATTTTTTTCTTTTTTCAAACCTACTTCTTAATCTCTGTCTCTTGTCTTATAGTAAAAATGTGCTTACTTCTTATAAGCTTTAGTACAGTATGGAGAGTATATATCATTGAGGATGAAATCCTGTGTTAGCTGTTTTTAATGAAATTTTCTCTACAGAAGTATGTTATCCATCACACTTCTGTAGTCCTTAGTAAGGGTAGTGTCCAGTTTTAGGAAAGACTGTTTTTTGCGTTTTAAACAATATTGGAGAGCAAGTTTGTGATACAACAATGGAAGCAAAAAATTGTTCACTTGTGTTCAAGAGAAATATGGTGAAGTAGTTTATAAGTTTTCCTTTGCTTGATTTTCTCTTTGTGACAATGGTAGAGGACATTTTTTTGAAACATAATTAAGAATTTTTGAAGAGATTAATTCAATCAACTCATTACGTGGTGTTTTCTCTAACACGCTTTGTGGTAGCTATTCAAAACATGAAGCTGATGGTGTCTTATGCATTCTTGTTTAGGCCTTCCAGAGACAGGTGCATGAAAGTCTGACTCAGCTGGAACTGATTAACAAACAGTATCGCCGACTGGCCCGGGAGAACCGCACTGATTCCGACTGCAGCCTCAAGCAGATGGTCCATGAGGGGAACCAGAGATGGGACAATTTACAAAAGCGAGTTACCTCCATCCTGCGAAGGCTAAAAGTATTTTTTCTGTTTTTAAGCTTTCACTACAGTCTATATGAAACAATGGTGCTCTAGAAGCTTCCAGATTAATGCATTTGCAGAGTTTTTGAGGGGGTTTCTACCTTTGTAAGAAGAAGGGAACTTGTTCTTTGATTACTTCAAAGAGAACTGTAGTGTATAGGCATATGCTTGATGCCCTTGACTACCACCTCTTTCTTAGTATTTAACTTTCATATATCTGCTAATTGCAGATGAAGGTGGTATTAGTGAAGTGCAAACCCTAGAAATCATGTAGGAAAAGGTGTATGGATTTTGGTTTAAGTTTGAAGGGCATGAAAATTGTTTCTCTGGAGAACTACTATTGTCGTTATTTGTTGCTGTTATTATTTGTTGTTAAACAGCATATTGCTGTTTTTTGGGGTCCTTTGAGTCATTTCACACCACTCCATTTCCCACTCCTCATTCCCAGCATTTTATTGGCCAGCGTGAGGAGTTTGAGACAGCACGTGATAGCATCCTGGTATGGCTAACAGAGATGGACTTGCAGCTGACCAACATAGAGCATTTCTCAGAGTGTGATGTCCAAGCAAAGATAAAGCAACTTAAGGTAAAGAATAATGGAATGGAAAGAGGAGGAGGGAAGAGAAAATGAATATAAATATTCATAGAGGAAAAAAAATTATTAATAAACATTATGCCAAAGAGCAGTGTGATACAGCTTGATTCTTGCAGGTTGACTTCATCTTCATAAGTTTTGGTTTATGTCAGGTTTCAATGCAGACTTTTCTGCCAGAGTAAAAGATCTTTCAGCAGTGAAAAATTATCAGAAAAACAAGGGTGATAGTTCTCTAATTGTCAATAAAAATAATGGCAGGTCTCCACTATTCCTGACACTTAAGAATTACTACATTTTTCAATCATTTCTGCATCAAAAAACATGTGTTATTTGATTTAAAGAAAAAAGAAAAAAAAAAAAAGCAGGGCTCATACTATGTTATCCAAAATTCCATTATGTTAGCTTTAGAAACTGTGTCCATTTTAGACATTTGGTCACAGGCATGACTTGTTTAGAGAAGAGTTTTCTGTCCAAATACAACAAGAGAGAAATGAGATGGTAAACCATGAAGTATCACTGTTTTTGACAAGAAAGACTGTGGAATGCGAAGTTTAATTTCTCATGCCAGAATATTTAGAATCATTTCTGTTTGTTACCCACACCATTCTCACTGGAAAAAAAAAGAAAAAAACAAAAAAAAAGCCTTCTAAGACTTGCATCCTTAATAGTTTAGGTTGTCTTAATGTAGATTTCATTGATAAAGTATGGATTTTTCTTTTATAAAGGCTTTCCAACAAGAAATTTCACTGAACAACAACAAAATTCACCAGATAATTGTTCAGGGTGAGCAACTCATTGAGAAAAGTGAACCGATGGATGCAGCTGTCATTGAAGAAGAACTAGATGAGTTACGTCGTTACTGTCAAGAGGTCTTTGGACGTGTGGAACGCTATCACAAGAAACTGATCCATCTTCCTGTGTGTATACTTACATATGTATTTGCTTTACTGCCATTTTGAAATGTGAGAACAAGAAGAGAGAAACATGTTGAAGCAAACTAACATGCAAATTTCCCCAGAATCTTGTGGTTTTAATCTTGTTACAACTCTAACCAACTGCCTCTCTTCATTGGATGCTATTTTTGTCCTGTTTAGAAAGCAAAGTTAATAGGTCTGGATTTTTTGAAAATCATCAAGAAAATTTGTGCAAATTGGAAATTTATAAAGCTTTACTAATATATAATTTCATTGGTAGATCATTAAGTTCACTTTTATTAAAATAATAATAATAATAATAAAGAGATTCTCTCCATGCAGTATGGACAGAAATTTGTCTCCAGAACTGAATAAACAGCTGAAAAAGTGAGAGCAAAATTCCCTTTGATAACTCAAACCCAACTGAAGAAAAAGAACAAAACCTGGGTTTCCCTAAATATGAAAGAATATAATGAGAACACCAGTCATGTCAAAGGTCACCTACACTTCCTATTTGATTTGATTCCAAAGTTTTCTTTAACTTGATGTCTGCACTACAGAAGCATCAGTAAAAAGTCTGGAGACATTTTCTGATGTGAGACTATGTGGTGCCACAAGTAATTAAAATGAGCAGGCATGCTGAATTTCCCTGTTCTATTTTTTCATGTCCCTAAAAATAATGTGGGAGGAGTGAAAAAGGATGCAAATGGAAACACCATCATTTGACCATTACCTAATGCTACTTTATATTTATGCTTTATATTTATATTACCCAGGCTGACTACACAGTGAGTGTTTCTGTGTGTTGCATTGATTGTTTCTGTTTGCACTGTTCTTCTAGCTGACAGATGATGAACATGACCTGTCTGACAGAGAGGTGGATCTGGATGAATCAGCAGATCTCTCTGACATACACTGGCATGACAAATCTGCAGACAGTGTTCTCTCCCCACATCCCTCTTCCAACATCTCACTGCCTCTTGCACAGCCAGTGAGAAGTGAGCGATCAGGGCGGGATACCCCTGCAAGTGTGGACTCTATCCCTCTGGAGTGGGATCATGATTATGACCTAAGCAGAGACCTGGAGACAGCTGTTTCACGGGCACTACACTCTGAGGAGGAAGATGGAGAACAAGAGAAGGATTTCTATCTGAGAGGAGCAACTAGTATAGCAGGTATGGTGGCAAATTATGTGTCCCCTCTCAGTAAAAAGGAGAGGATATTACATTGTGTCACTGCTTGGCCAACATGCTCATAGAAAAGCATTTTAAATTGCCCCTGAAAATCTTAAATAGCTTTTGCTAAGTAATCCCAGTGGCCTTCTGGCCTTAGACACAGTGCTGGGAATTCCTGAATGACTACAGCCTTGGAAAATTGCAAAGGTTTATGTGAGATGACAGAGAATTGGCTCTGTCTCTGTGCCTGACGCCTGCCAGATGGGATATGTCATCTGTAACAGCAATGCATCGTAACTTATTCTGACTAGAAGAAGCTATATTGAATGTGGCAAGAGGTGCAGAAATAACTGATGAAGAAATGCTGAGGAAGAGGTCCACAACTTAAACTGTGAGATTCTGAAGTAAGTCTTAACTTGGTCCATATCCAGGCAAGACTCCAACAAATGGGTTGTGAGGTGAGGTGAAATCTCAGTTCTTGCTCTCCTGCAAAGCTGGAAATCCCTTCTATGTGTGTATAGTTTGTATAATAAATATAAATGAATGAAAGTTAGCAAATGCAGCCAGTTGTGAGGGAAAACTTAATGTTATATTGCACTCTGATCTTGTGGCTCTTTTGCTTTCCAGGTCATTGCTCTGAAAAAGAGTTAGGTTTCCTGGGATATTGAGACTCTTTAGCAGGCTCCGTGCATTTGTCTTCATCGTTTTTCCTTCTCCAGAAAGGATGTGTGCTATCGGAATTTATATACTCCATTTCATGAAAAAGACTCCTGCTATGAGGATATGGCCATTACTGAGCTGTCAATTTAGACTGTGCTTTTATTTTTTCAGATGTAGAGATCCCTGAAACTCTTGAGGCCTATGTAACACTTACAGAAAACGCACTCAAAAACATTTCTGGTAGGCATCAAAAAACACTAAACAGAGCCAGGTGCAAATACTACAGTGCACTCTCTCTTTTCTAATTGCATCTTTTATACTTTTCACAACTTGCAACATAAATATTTCTTACGTGGCAGCACTGGCATGTTAATGTAGAACTATCCTGCTTTACTGCTGTGATTAAAGGTATTATTGGGTGCATGGACAAAACAGTGATATGTAAACTATTTGCCCTTCCATGCTGGCTAACAAGATAAAGCAGCTCAGTAATTTACCCATGTTGGTATTTATTCTCTGAAGTCTTTCAACGGAAGTCAGTACTTTATGTCTCTGAGAGAAGAGTGATATCTGCAAAGTTTAAAGAAGAAAAAAATATGAAGTTATGAAATGAAACCTAATTGTTTGGTTTTTCCCATTTTTACATTTTTATATACAACGACTGTTTGAATTACTATTTATGTATAAAGTTTTAGGCTAGTTGTTTTTTCATTTGATTACAATGGTGAGGTGATGTACTGTCCTCCAGTGTCTTTATCATAGTCTTTCATATTGGAACACAGATTTTATTTTGATTGGCATTTTTTGCACAAGATTAAACCTACTGTTTCACTTGGTGACTCTCACACAGATTAGACGCATTTACAAACACTTTCTTTTATGATTCCACATACTGCAAATTTGGAATGTCAGACATTTTTAAATCTCACTGTCTTTGCCACACACCTCAAGTTCACTGTGTTTAATTTTTTTTTCCCCAGATAGTGAAATAATACTGTTATTGATTAACAGTATAGATACAAAAATGTGTTTAGTTTATGACCTGTGAAAGTTTTGAAACTAATGTGGGGAAGAATAATATTCAGCAGTTTATTCTATCTATATAGGTTGTTCCAAAAGTAATATCTTCTGTATATTTCCTTAGAAACTATAACTGATACAAAGAGTACGAGCACAGGACACTATTTGATAGAATAAATTTTCAGCTACAAAAAACTACTTTCCAGTATAATCACCACCTCTACCCAATTCACATGGATGAGCTTATCAAGATGCTCTTCATTTCATGGTGTGAAAGCTCTGCTTGGCCATCCAAAACGTGGTTTGTCTTTCACATCACTGTCATCACTGGTGGAGGGCACCACCCACAACCTCACTGTGCTCACATCCAATGTTTGTTCTCCAACAATACTCAGCAAGTGTTGATGAATGACTTTGGGTGCATTTTTTTTCTACATGGAGGGACTCGATGACACCCCTTTGCTTCATCCATACTTCCATGTCAGACACCGTTTGTCAGCCTGCCCTTCTGCTGCTGTCTGTCACATGGTGACAAAATGAACCAGAATATTGCCAGGAGGGTTCATCCTCTACTGCCATACCACCAACATTTGCCACTGATGTCATGGGCCAACGTAATAAAATGGGAGGCATTACTTTTGGAGCATGTGTTACATTTAGCAGAGTGATTTTTTGTATGAAAAAAAGGTTTAACTATCTTAGAGGCTCAGTTTTCTGTGAATATAGCTGGACAGAAGGCTTCTTTTCTCTATGCATGTTTTCAAACTTGTTTTCATAAACTAATTCAGACCATCTTTGTAAACAAATTAGTCACAATGATAGAATATGAATAAGAGGAACCTCACATGGTCCTCTAGGCTGCAGACTGCTTCAGCCAGAATTGGCTGTATCTGATTCATATCACAAAATTCACTTGATCTTTATATAGAAAATTCAAGTTAATCCTGTTTCAAAAACATTGGTACGTGTTCTAAACAACCTGGTAGAATAGCTGTATTAAGCATTTTTATCAAAGGTTGGAGAAAAAAAAAAATGCTGCTTAATGTGGTTGTTTTAATCACTTGAGGACTACTCACTGTGGCCATCCAAAAAATCCAGTCATCTCTGGATCTTGATAACACAATTAAAGCAATATCACTTTATCAGTTTTAGTCTTAGAAATTGTATATACTTTGCCTTCCAGACTGATGAGGGACTCTCTGAGGGAAACTGTTCTTTCAGAATATTTTGCAAGCCTGCTTGAAACTGAACTCTTTCTTCATATGTTTATGGAAACCACATTCATTTGTACGATGATCTGTCCTAGGAAGATTGCTAACCATGGCCTAATGGAACTAGTTATCCTTTTGCTTTAACACTGTATTGCTCATGCAGTTACAGTTGTGTTTCTCCTTTACCGTCTATCTAGTATTCCTGACATATACGCTGCTTGGGCAAAAAGTAGAGAAAAGTTCTAGACAACTTGGATGGCAATCACTCTTTTTTGTTGTTTGGTTTTTGGTACAGGAGAACCTGGTGCCCTAGAAGCACATATACGACAGCTGGACAAAGCTTTAGATACCAGTCGTTTCCAAATACAGCAAACAGAAAACATCATCCGCAGCAAAACACCTACAGGACCAGAGCTGGATGCCACTTACAAAGGATATGTGCGTGTGCTTGCATTTCATTACATGCTGACATTACTAAAAAAAATTCTGTTCTTAGTCACGGCGCAATATATTGAAGCACAAATCAAATAAGCACACCAAGTGCTTATTTGCTGTTGAAAGAAATGTAGCTGTTTCAACATAGCAATTAGATATTGCTGCTTCTCAGACTTATGTTTACTAGTTGTGACCACATGCTTTGTTGTTTACATTATTAGAGTTTTACAGTAGTGTAAGTTTACAGGAACATGACTCCAGGGAATTTATTTTAATATGATGGATTTTTTATATGCCCTAAACTAATTTCTTAGACATGTGATATTATCCATTTAATGTTGATATTATTTAAAATTCCTCCACTTTTAAAAGCAAGTTTCATAGTTTAATGCCCAATATTCATCTTGATCCAAAATAATAAATATGCATCATGTTTCATATATGGAATCTATGATCGAAAAACTTTCTCAGAGAGGTTTTCTGGAAGAAAAATCTCTCCGTAAATTATTCAGACCACATTTCTTCTGACAGAGTTGAAAGATTAGATGCTTGGATGCATAGTAATATTTCCATACAGATATTTATTTTCTTAATCATATTTTCCGATGTCTTAACATTTATAATTAATGTCACCTGCAGCCCTCCAGTATTATTTGGCACAGAGGCACTGAGTTGTTTCTAATTCATCTGAAAATATACACAAAGTCATTATAATTTTAACACAGAACTCTTTGCTACTGCTAGGGCAAATTGTCAAAGTAATAGATTTTTCTCTTCACACCTTGACCTACTTGCTGGAAATTTTGAAAGCTGCATTGCAATTTTCATTTTTCCTGTGACTGATGGGATTGAGATGGGATTTTTTGTTTGTTTCTTAATACAGATGAAGCTACTAAGTGAATGCAGTGGAAGCATAGACTCAGTAAAAAGGCTTGGATATAAGCTGAAAGAAGAAGAGGAAAAATTATCAGGACTTATTAATCTGAACAGTACTGAAACACAAACAGCTGGTAAGTAACATTTAGTTCTCTGATGGAAAGCAATTATGAGAAACAGCAAACATATGCAATGTTTTTTTCCGAAGTAGAGCTTGGTATTACATAGCTATCTGTTGTTCTGTTCTGTTTAACATCTCTTAAAATGAAGTAGGGATAGTAAGTATTACTTTTATACATCAAGTGAAGACATTATGCGTGCAAGTGCATTTTAAGAACCCTTTCCTATAATGAGATGTAGCTATAGGCCTTTAGAAAAGTCCATGCAGATGCAATGTGTTTTTAATGAATGTTCTCTTTTAAAAATGATTTCTTATATTGCCCTACAAAACATGTAAGTCATAATTCGTTTCTTCTAGTACTACTTTCCACATTTTATTATATTAGCTGTCAACAACACAGAAATTTATTTTTATCTGGTAAAAATAATCATATAAATTTATGGATTTTTTACAGTGAAGGCAATGTCTCAGGTCTCAGTTTGGCACAATATGCTATTCATGCAGTCTATTTTAATAAATATTATTTTTAATCTTAAGTTGATGATATGATACAACTTATCCTTCTCTAAGACACAGCATTTCAAGTAGTAAGAATAAATAGACTTAATTTGTTAATTTTTTTTAGCAGAGATAAGTATCCAGTACATCAACAGTAGCTTAAGCAAACATGATGATATGGGAATATTAAATTGTGAGAGTTATAAATACTAATGAAAATAGTATTTGGCTAGCTAGATGTATTCAGAATGTAACTTGTTTGCAGTTATACTGATTTATTATATCTATATACTAGCATAACCTAGTGAGAGGTTGTGTCCCGTCCCTGCGTATTGCAGGGAATTTGGAACTAGATGATCTTAAAGGCCCTTCCAACCCAAAAACTATTCTATGATTTGTTCATTCTGTGATCACCCATGACACTTGTATATATTTATTTAATTCTGTAAAGTCATTAAATGTTGATATAAGAAAGTGGTAAAATTTCTTGCTGCCCAGTCACTCGTCAAGACTACTTATTCTTTCTCTCCAACATAATTTAGTTTTCAGTGTGGTATTTGCTGGATTAGGGTTTTGGATGGTTTGTGGAACATTTTTTATACTGTGCAGTGCTCAAGTGACGCAACTGCTTGTGTGGCAAATGTGTTGGTTTTTTTTCACTTTTGTTGAATTTGTTGTTCATCATTCCAGGTGTAATTGACCGATGGGAATTAATCCAGGCTCAAGCTCTAAGCAAGGAGCTAAGGATGAAGCAGAACCTTCAGCAATGGCAGCAGTTCAATTCTGACCTTAACAGCATTTGGGCTTGGTTAGGAGAAACAGAGGAAGAACTGGAGAAGCTCCGCCGCCTTGATCTCAGTACTGACATACAAACTATCGAGCTCAGGATTAGAAAATTGAAAGTGAGTTCTGTTTTTCTTTTCCATTATTTACTTCGTAAACAGACCTGAATGCAACATGTATGTTAGTGAGGTTACTGACAGTTGCAGCTGGAATGCTCTGTTTTCCCACATAGCTGATGACTGAAATCAGTAATTTCAGTGTGATTTTATGAATAACCTTTTGGCAGAAAATACTAATACCAGTGGTATTTAGTATTTAATCCAAATTAATTTTTGAAATAGTAATTCTGTGGCTATTCTCTAATTCCAGAATGCATGGATAATTGATGCAGTTATCTAAGCTGATGAAAGGAAAATAAAGCCAAGTTAAATAAAATCTATTCAAGCTGGCAACAAAATAGCTATTTTCAAATAAATGCCTCTTTGGAACATATCTTGTGTGGAGGAAGGAGAGAGTGTCAAATGAGCTCTAGCCTAACTCACTGGTGTCATTCAATACGGCTTAGGGAAAAAAATGGTCTCACATTGAAATACTCTTGTTGCTACTTCAATTTTCTCAGGTGCATCAGGATCTGAATATTGCCTTTATGATCTCTTCTGGATATTTTGCAGCTGTAAAGGTCTGCAAATGTGGTGCTCCACAGCTTCCCATTCAGTTATTAGCATCTCATAAGCTTGGGCACAAAAAAGTTGGGCCAATGTCAAAATGCACTGTAACCTATGCTAGGAATGAGGTGGAAAGATAGTAAAGACTGTTTCCAATGATGATCCATTTAAAGCATATTAGTGTTGGTCTTCACTGCAGTCCAAATATAGTTCCCATAAGTACTACAGAGGTCACTGTGACATGGGGCTTTTAAGTAAATGCTGTAAACTAGGTGGAAAAGGGTACATTTCATAAGAATCCTGTCCTTATCTCACCCACTCTTGGAAAGCCCATCAGTGCCCTCCAAACCAAAAGAGGTGGGGTTTCTTTTGTGGCTTCCAATATAAACAAATCAGTTTTTATACATGTTCTGCTTCTATAAATTGGAGTAAGTTGTTTATACTCCTTGTATGTTTTCCTTTCCCTCAGTAAAAGCTTTTATTTTAAAACACTGCTGACAGCAGTTTCCACTTGAAAACATGTTGGGTTTTTTTGTTTATCAGCACAACTGAGAAGTGAGGGCAAAAGTTTTATTGTGAGCAGAAGTACAATTGTCTTACAACTCCTTCAATTTTCTTGGGCCCTCCCTGTCTAAAATATCTGAAGTATTTGCCAGATCTTCAGAATTCAACTATGACTTCAGCCTTTTAAAAGTTTAATTGGCTTGTTCTAGTTTATGCTCACAGTAAAACTTTAATAGATGTTCAACAGTGAACACTTTCAGAGTCACACAGTGAGCACAGAAATCTCATACACAGAGCAGAGGGGACTATTACAGTAAGATGCATTATGCAGTTGCAGAAGGCAAATGATTACATTCTTTTTGTACCTTCTCTGTTTGATTTTTCTGAAAGCTGCATATTTTACTAATCTCTTTCTTCATTCTGTCCCTCTATTCCTTATCATTAAGGAGCTGCAGAAGGCAATTGATAACCGCAAAGCTATCATCTTATCCATCAACTTGTGCAGCTCAGAATTTACTCAATCTGACAGTGAAGAAAGCAAAAAACTCCAAGAGCGCCTGTCTCAGATGAACATCTGCTGGGATCACGTATGCAGTATGATCGAAGATTGGCGCTGCTCACTGCAAGATGCATTAATGCAGTGCCAGGTCTGTACTGTGTCTATTTAAATGGTCAGCATTTAACATATCAAAGATGTAAACCATATAGTTACCTGATGTGCTTATTGTCCTGTCTGGAACTTGCCCGTGCAAGATAATACAACTTCATCAAAGAGATACATGTGCACTACATTGAAGCATATGTTTCCAGAGCAATATTTTCTAAGTTTGTCATCACTTGAATATTATTCTCATATACTATTCTACACTTTCTTGTAAGTTACAGAATTCAACCTAAGCAGGACCTATTACGGGATAAACTGAAAACACAAATTTAACTGCTGTATCTCTGCTGTATGTCTGGTGTAAACTCATCATTTACAGGATTTCCATGAAATGAGCCATGGTTTGCTGCTCTGGTTAGAGAATATTGACAGAAGAAAAAATGAGATTGTGCCCATCAATCCAAACCTGGATTCAGAAATCCTACAGGATCATCACAGACTTCTAATGGTATGGCTATAATTATCCCTTTTTCTTCCAAAGCTCATCATCAGAAAAAAATGTATCTTTCTCTTCAGAGTTAGCACTGTATATTGTGTGAGGACTCATAGCTATGGGAATGAGGTCAGCAACTAGCTTTGTCATTTCCTTCAATAGCAGAACTGGAGATTTAAAAACTCGAGCAGCCTCGCTGCTGTCTGTGTTGCTGTCATTTTGCTTTTAGTGTTTTGTTTCCCTTAGTGAGAATTTGTTACAAACAACAGAAGTATTTAGCAGTCAAAGGATGAATCACAAGCTATTCTTCAAATTTTAAGTGAACAGTTACCTATTTTACTTAGAGCTTCTCAGGCCTGGAAATGTTGATTCCTTCTTTTTTCTTTACATTTCTTTAATTTCAAGTGACTAGTTTTATGAATTCTTTGCTCTTTATTTTTTTCTTTCAAAAATAAATTCAATTTAAAAAATTTGCTGCTTGCCCTTGCAATAGCAAATCAGACGTGAACTGCTGGAATCTCAGTTGAAAGTGGCGTCACTGCAAGATATGTCCTGCCAATTGTTAGTCAATGCTGAAGGCAAGGACTGCCTTGAAGCCAAAGAAAAGGTGCATGTCATTGGAAACAGACTAAAGCTCCTCTTGAAAGAAGTCATACGTCACATAAAAGACCTAGAGAAAGCTCTAGACATTTCAAGTAGTCAGTTGGTGAGTGTCTCTTTATTCCTTGCTGCTTCTTGGGCACATTCCACGCTGCTTTAACTACATTTCTCTGATCAGTGCTGTTGGCTGTTTTTTCTGTTGTTTGAGTTACTTATCAAGAATGGTACACATTTAATCCTGAATATCACAAAGAAATTGTTATAATGTAAACATTCTTGTAATTTTTTAATCCAGCAGTTTTTTACTATTTTGTATAGCAAGTTACCAGTTATCTTGGTTTTCTCATTCTGCCATTACTGATTCAGTGAATTGGCAAAGTATGTGAGATAATTATTCTAGCTGCAGTATTGAAAATTATAATGTCAGTTTTCACCTGAAAGGAAAATGTATTTCAATCTGAAGAAAAAAATAATAAGAGGCATAAAATAAATCCTGTAATTGGCTAACTAATCTCCCTCAGTGTTGAGCTGTACTGCAAATCTTCTCAAGTTATCTTGTAGTTCAAGGTATTTGGGGAGTTATGCATGCAAGTTCACCAACAGTGACAGGTGGCACAAAGTTAGGTTTTCAAGGCTCTCTATTCACTTTCAAACTCTACATTTTATTTAAAGCTTTAGATTAGAAGAGTTCATAAGGTAAGAGAGTTTGGCTGTTTTCACTTCTAGTGAGTTCTTGTCTGTTGGAGTGAAATCATGATGGTTCCTGCCTCTTCCAGTGATTAAAAGCCAATCAAAAAACCCTACTTTTTCCCTGTATTGCCCTTAGCAGAAAATGCTTCACCTAATACAATTAACTTCTAGCTATATGTTTGTTTCTCTTCAGGAGCAACAGAGACAACATGTAATTCCTGAATCTTGTAAAAATTGCTAACAAATATTAACTGTTTGGGGTGGGTTTGTTTTTGTTGTTGTTGTTGTTTGCTTGTTTTGTTTTGTTTTGGAAATAATGCGGTAAAGATTTCACTCTGGGGTTATTGGGTTTTTTGAGCTTGCTTACCTGAACAGATGGTCTGATTCCATTCCTTCTGAATTTAGGATTTGTCCTCTTGGTCCTCTGCTGATGAACTAGACACATCAGGCTCTGTGAGTCCTGTATCTGGACAAAGCACACCAAGCAGACAGAGAACGGTAATTTTAAGTCATCAACTTTCTACCATCTGCTGGGTGGGAGTCTAGATGTCTACAGTAGCTCTAGCCAGCTGAAAGGCCCCCCATCTCACTTGATAGGAAAGGAAATGACATAAATTAAGAAAAAACACAGCTGCTTTCCCTGATCGTGCTGCATATCCCATCCTGCATGAAATCAGAATTGGTAAATACTATCTAAAACCAGGGCTGTCAGTGTGGTTGGTTTACCATGGTATGGCATGTCATGTCTCTTGTATTTTGCTCTAGTGATGGCAGCATCCCAAAGTCCGGTCTTGTCTGGTATAATCAGTCCTCCATTTCTGTTTGGCCTTCTCTTCAGAGAGCTGCTTCATTGAGAACCTCAATAAGAATTTCTTATTGAGGCTTTTGATGAATGGTTAAATAGAGCTGAAGGGCATACAACTTCGTTCAAAACAGCTAGCTGAACAGGACCTAACCAATGGCTGTGATGGCAGCTCTGGAGTTGCCTGTTTACATCGCTGGCACAAAATTCAAGAAATGTAGCAAATACATGCCTAGTACTTAACACTTCCATACTCTAAGCCCAAAATGGAACTGCAATTATTTTGTCTTTTTCTGCAATTCTATTGGTTGATTACTTCACTTTTTTCTTTAGTTTATAAAAAAATCATAATTTTTTTTTTTCCATTTGCACTTTTTGTAAAGCCTCTGAGTTCTGTCTTGGTAAACTGTATGGCTCTTGAATTACTGTTTGTTTGCTTTTTTTTTTTTTACATTCACTAGTTTCCTTTTAGATTCTAGTATGAGAATGTAAAGGAATACTGGCTTTTCAAACATAAGAAAAGAACATTAATCTTTACACTTCGCTACAGGAATCAATTTTCCAACTTTTGAATTTGAACTTAATTAATAAAAACTCTGATATCACAGATGTAACTAGAGAATCCCTGATCATAACAGGAAATAGGAAAGTGTCTTACCATAAAATCTTTTTCTTAAGAGTATGTAGAATTATAATTGTCTGAACATTTTAATAAACATTTGTCTAATTTTTTAGTGTTCATGTACATGACTACATTTTTTTCATTTTTCTTCATAATGTATAGCTAGATTTTATGACTACTTGGGCTATATAACTAACTCAAAATTGGGTCTGCTTTTTAGGCTTCTGTTTTCTTTTCAAGTAGATTTTTGGAGGCTGCTGTGATGTTGTTTAGAATTTCTGTTCCAAATATGATGATGCTAAATAAATAAATAAATACTAATACTAAATTTTCATCAGATTGATAGTCATCTAAATTCATTAAATATTCCAGCAATTCTAGGTGTAGGAATGTGCCTACAGTTATTTGACTTTACGGGGAAGGTGATGGAAAAGAGGCCAGACACTAGAGGGAGGCCTTTTGACCATATTTTTATCCCTGAGAATTAGTAATGTTAATTTTTTTGCAAATACATTTTGAGATGTCTATATTTCCCCATATTCCACTCAGTTTCAATTTCACATTCTAAATTCTTTCGGCTGAATTGCCAGTGTTTTTTTATTTTTTTTATTTTTTTATTTTTAATTCAGAGTTCCTGGCTAGAAATGAAACGGCTAAAGTCTTATTTGTTTCACTGTATATGTTCCAATCATTTTCATACTCAGAAACAAAGAAAAGCCAGTTTCCTTGGTTCATGGGTATCAATCATTTCATTTGATTTGTTTTTGTTTCCTTTGCTGCACTTTTAATTTAGTTTCATCAGTAGCTTGTCTTTATTTGCCTGGACTGAACATTCTTCTTTCTTTACCCCCTGTTCATTGCAAACAGCCACGGGGCAAATGTAGTCTCTCACAGCCTGGACCCTCTGTCAGCAGTCCACATAGCAGGTACCTTATTCTCCTGGTTTCCGCACTCTGTTCTAGAACCCTAAGAGGATGATGGAAATTGGCTGTGATTCTCATCTGTCCACACTTAGTCTGAAAACTTCCCTTTTTTAGTAGTTTGGCAAAAAGTGCTCTCAATTATTCCATATTCTTTATGAATAGAAATACTGGCTAATTCTTGAAAATCTGCAGCTTTTGCTTCCTGGAAAGGACATGCAGTAGACATTTGTTTTTCATGTGGTGAGTCTGTGTTCACACTCACAATATCTAATAATGATTTTGGCATAATTTAACAGAAATGCCAGTCGGTTCATGGCAAACACTTTTCATCATCCTCTTTACCTCTAGATATTAAATTAAGGCAGGTAATAGGCCAGTATTCTAGAAATCACAAAAACCCACAGATCTGGATGAGACATACTAACATCCGTTGTTTTTTTTTTGTTGTTGTTGTTGGTTGGTTGGTTGTTTTTTGTTTTGTTTTGTTTTTTTCCTGTTATGAAATGTTTTGTCCAGTTTGTGGGTTTTCAGTACATAACATTCAAAATTAAAAGTCATAATTCGAGGGGTTTTAAACTTGGGGTCACTTCCTCTCCCCGTCAGAAGACTGCAACATAATGTGCTAATACTGCCATGACTCTTGCCTAGTGTTTGCATCCGTGTATTGCTCAGGGAGCAGCACTGCCCTATCTCTCTCTGACCAGTAGAGAGCAGACATGCAGCTACAGCTTCTTGCTTTCCACCTTGTTTCCAGCAACCTGTCATCTCTGCAGCTAACGGTGCTTCTGCGTTCTTTGTTGTTGTCAGTGTGATATGTGTACTTTCGCTCTTTCACTGATCAAATCACTAGCCTGTAGAGCTACAAAATTTTAAAAAAATAACTGTAGTAAATCAACAGGCATATATATACAGTATGTATTAAGTGGAACTCTCACGCTATTCCAGCATCTTAGGCATTGAAAAGGGAACCTAAAATAATCAGAAAGTATGAGCAAGATACATTTGTACTTACAGTTATAAGTCCTAACGCTCATTTATTCTCCATATAAAAACATGCACTACATTTTAATTGCAACTCCCATTGAAGAGAAAGATTTGACGTTGGAAGGAAAGCAACATGACATTTAATATAGAGATTGAGCAATAGCCAGGCAGCAAAAAATACTTTGAGGTTACTATTTTTTTCCGTAAGCAAAATAAGTGTTTTATTAATCAAAATATGAATTAAATAATGAGTAAAATACTTATGTTTGGATGTTCTCACAGACATTTATTTTTAAAAAATTGTTTGCTCTGTAAGTATGGCTAGCTACTGTGAGTGGTGTTGTAGTTGCAAAACTAACAGCACATAACAGCAGATAGAACAGATAAAGCATCTTTGACTGCTTCCACAGACATTAAGATTCTGTCTTGCTTTTAGGGATTTTTTTTTTTTAATTATTATTTTTATTTTTTTCCTTTGAAACATAATGAAACCACATAGAAAATAGGTGACATACATACATACCATCTTTCTGTCTGTAAGAGAAAGAGAATTTTTCCAGCTCCATCTGCTATGAAGCTTGGCATTCTGTTTCTTACAGGGAATGGGAAAAGGGAAGAGTGGGGCTTTACTCTGCAGCCATTAACAGCTAAGAGGAATGGAGAGTGTCTGTGGCAGATAAGCATGCTTGCGCTAGCAACACTGTACTCAAGAAACATACTGTGTTCATTCTTCCCCTCTCCTGTATGGTCCAACAGCCTATGCGAACCTGTTGAGAAGATTTCTCGCTGTAGGTGTGAGCAGCTGGCTCAGAGCACAGCTAGCAGTGCTTTGCTGCTTTGAGATCAGCCTTTATTCTAGCAGTGGCATTGGTGCGGCACCTTTCAGATCAAGTCTCTCCAGCACTGTTTATTAACACATCTTGTAGCAATACAAAACAATGTTCAATTTGTCATTCAGACAAGCATGGAATACGAATGAGTCACTGCTGAATAGGAAGTTTAATCAAATGCGCAAGCCAGACAGGTTGTGGTTGATGTATAATGTGGTTTTAACTGATAAAGCAGTACAAGCTGTCACTGTGTTCTTTAATATTTTGACATGCCTCTGATCAGAGTATTTTGTGTTTGATCTTGCACTGGATCAGCAAACCCTGTTAGAGTTTAGTATACAGGAGAACTCAAGTCAGTTTTAAAATGTGTATCACATAGGTGGTTGTGAAAGGAAGTTCATTTAGGGATCATGTTTTGTGTATACCAAATGTGCTATCGCTTTGCCTTTCCATTATCACAGCAGAAAGAAAAAAAAAAAAAGAAAAAAAAGCCTATGCAGTGTGATGCTAAGCAAGTTGTAAGTAACACTGTGGATTTAATTAAACACTCCTTTGAGAGGTATTAGTGTTGCTGCATTAAGTGGGAAAAGCAAATCCAAGAAGCAGCTCCTCTTCCTTCATCAGCATAATAGAGCTGTCGTAAATGCATACCTGGATCTGTGCCTGTGGATTTTTTGAGGTAATTAAAATGTTAAAAAGATTAAAATAATTGTTCAATTTGCTCAGGACTGTTTACATTGTCTCTCTTGAGCAGCTCTATTCATGTCTTGGCGCCACAGTGCCAACCTCCATTTCCTGCTCTGCCCAAGCCTTCCCAAATGACTAGTGGATGTTTAAAGGTCACTTGCTGTTCTTGGAGCAGACCAGGCCACAGAACTCTTCATGGCTTTGGCCACAAAACGGCAGTCATTGCCATGCAGTAGTTTAGATAGGAGCTTTTCACTTGGATTGTCATTGTTATTCTCCCTGCTCTTTCCTTTATTCTCGCTTACTGTTTGTTAAAATTCTTACTTAACTACCTATATGAGCACTTGTCTCTTCTAAGCCAGGGTGAGATTGGAGTCACGTGATTGTGAGAGGTAGGCAGAGAAGTGAATTCATAACTCAGCCAACCACAGTCACTTTTAGAGAGTCTCAAGCCGACAAGAGGAATCATTGCATGCTCTCAAGGGCAGAACATCATACCACCTCATAACTTTAGTGAGCTCCATCTTAATAAAATCATCATCAGTGGAATTGGTTTCTTTTCACAGCTATTTTACATCATTGTCTTTTACCTATTTGTCGAACAACAGCTCTAAATTTCTTTCTTCACTACCATCAGTGTGAACTTCCAAATGTATAGCAGAAGGTTTTATTGCTACTTTGCATACTGTAATCTTAAATTCTTTGCTATACGTCTAAAGCCTATATCTGACCACTGAAGTCGTCGACCATTGAGGTCGTCACCCACTTTTCTTTGTGTAATAAGCCAATCCTAGTTTGTATTTACAAAGACTTTCATCTTCTGTCATCCTAAAAATTAATTTTGCTGTTCTTACATTCTGTGCAGCACTCTTTTCATAAATGTATTAAATTCAGACTCATCTTTGATTAACTCCAGTAATAACATTCTACTATCCCAGTAGTGACCCTCAGTATGACTGTTGTCTCCTTACCACTTCCCCATTAAACTCCATTTATTCTTATAATTTGCTTGAATGATAAATTCTTCTGTTATAATATTTCAGATGTTTTCTGCAGTCCAGATGGATTAGTTCAACCATATTTTTCTTCTCAGAATAAATAAATAATGATTTAAGAGAAAAAAAAAATCAGTCATCTTTAAGTGCAGGTACTCATCTGAGATGAAATTAAAGTTCAATTTGCTCATCTGATCTATAGCCTGGTAAATTAGGTTCTCCTCTCTTGAAATGCTTCAGAAAGAGCTTCAATTTCTCTGACATTAGAAAAAATCCCACAGTAAGAGTAACTATTGGTTGCAGTTCTGAGGTTAGTTAATGAGATTTCTTGGCATGAAGAAGCTTACAGTTGACCAGACCTGCAGCTGTGCCTCCAACTTCGTTTAGTTGTCAGGAATTGTCCTTGGAGCAAGTAGCAGGTGGTCTTACTTCCTTTCCTTGAGAAACAGCAGCCAGTATGACAAATGGTAGAGCAGTCGGATGAGAGACAGCAGAAGATAGATGCAAGAGAAGGAAATTACATTTTTCTCAAAAATAGTAAACAGTACTTCAGCTTTCCCTTCTCCTATTGCAGTAAATAGGATATTGGCCCCTTCTCTATAATGATCATTTTTTGTTAATAGTGTATGTATATTTTTAACCCTCTTTCCTTACCAAATCCATTAAGCACTCTAAGCTGAACATTCAATTTTTCAGCTAATTATGTCCATTACAGACGAGTACCTGCAATAAACTGTGACAGTACAGCACTTGAACTTTTTAGAACTCACCCTCTGAAGATGTTTTCATGTTTCATTCATTGTTTGTTGAATTTTTTCCATCCAGTATTAGAAACTGTTGTTCAACATCCTACTCCACTGCAGAAGAAGTATTTTGAGATTCTTTGACATAAAGTGTTAATTTTTGAAAGAAAATCTATAACCAGTTATGCAGTTCACACATACTTACACTCTTTCTTCCTGCTTGTAGTGATGGTGTTTGGTTAGGGTTGGTTGATTGGTTTTGCTTTAAGTAGATCATAAAACAAACTGTTCTACTGCACCAATAGGAAAAGCCTAAAAAACAAAAAGATAGATGATTTTGATTCTGCTTTAACAGAAATGCCTCCTACTGCCCCAGAATAACTCTATCAATGGAGGATCAATGAAGAAAATTCACACTTTACTCATTATGAAACAGCTGTTACCAGCTACAGAAATATAGCCTTTTTTATGCTTGGAAGGTAATTAAGCACTCCTTGTTCCCTTTGTTCCTACCTCAGCCCATTGACTCTCTGTCCTGGCGTTCTTGGACAGTAAAGTTCTGATCTAATTGAACTTTAATATGGAATGCTCTGATGCTGTTAAATGTGCCATATCCTTTCAGTGTGTTCTTTTTAATATGTGATCTTGCATAATTCAATAAGCAGCTTTCCATCCAGGCAACAATAACGTGGATCCAAACAGTATGTGATTTTTTGTTTTGATCATCAATCCTTCCTGAGATATTTAAGTCAAGTTAATCATTTAACTTACTCAAGTTTTCTTTGTATCTGTTGATCGTAACAAACTCTATGAAGTGTCTGGCTTTCTTGGAGTCAACATATTAGGATGATACATATGTATGAACAAGACATAAAAATAATCTCAAGCACAGAAAGAATTATTTCCTGATCATGTGTGAAGGGGGCCTGATATAGTTTTGAAGTTGATATCTGGTCTTTGCATGCTTTTTCACATCAATTCAGATTCGATTTGAAAGGGGAAGGGGAAGGCAGGGAGATACCATGAAGACCTATTCGCATGACTGAGGAGAATTTAACCTTGTCCAGCAGGCCTGATCTCCTATACCTTTAAGTTGAAACTAAGTACATCCTTATGAGTATCTTTATCTCTTATAGTCATCTATAGGCTTTCTCAGGCTTCATAACCACAGCAAGCATACACAATTTTATAGTAACATGTCTATTGCAAAATTTGCAACAATGTTTGCATGGAAGAATTCTTGAAACTAATGATGTAAAGGCTGTAAATTCTTATATTTTTATCTAGCTAAAATACAATATTTTTCCATCATTCTAATGTTAACTTGCAGAAATTCTCTTTTCAGTACTTCACTTACTCAAAATCTGTTATCCGTATATTAGAGCTCTGGTAGTTTCAGTCAGAAGGGAAAATGTGAAATTTGTATCTCTGTCTTTTATTAAAAAAATCTTGTATTTTTATGCTTAAATTGAAGTGTCCCTTTGGGAATGTTTGGAAATGTCTTCTATTGACATATGATAGATGTATGCCACACACATCCATAAGACAAAAGGGGAAAATTACTCAGATGGTGAGGGTATCTGGTCAGTTGAGCAAATAAATTTTAACAGTTGATTCAGTGCAAGATTCAAAATACAAAGTACTTTGTATAAAATGAATCTCTACTGCCTGGAGACTGGTGTATTAATTAACTGAATATTGACATAAGGATCTTATTTCACTATACACTGAGGAATATAAGGAAATGAATTTAGAAACTTCTGACAACCAAATGCAGTTTCCGTTTTAAAAGAGGAGGATTGTTTTTTAGGCAGTGTGTAGTGAACGTATGTGACAAGCATGTTTATTTTCTATATCTCAGTGCTCTAAGTGGAGAGTCTTCCCTATAACTGATGAAGGGGCACGTTATTCACCATTCTGTAGTGAATATTTGATGTTTTCATATCCAGTCCAGACATATGAGATCTCTTAAGACTGTTGGGGAGTGTTCAGTGAAAAATAACTCCGCTGTTTTCAGTCAGTGTGTACAAATCCTAAACCAGCCTTCAGGGATAGCTGAGTACCCAGGGGCAACCTCTGCTGCAGCAATGTTTTACTCACCTGTCCATTTTCTTTTCTCAGGTCCATAAGAGATGGCTCAGGTTCCTCCCCTTCTGAGGCTGGGCCAGCATGGCAGCACCCATCCTTCTTCCTCCGAGTCCTCAGAGCTGCTCTGCCACTACAGCTCCTTTTGCTGCTCCTGATCGGGCTGGCTTGCCTGGTTCCAATGACTGAAGAGGACTACAGCTGTACAATGGCCAACAACTTTGCCCGCTCTTTCCATCCCATGTTAAAATACATGAATGGTCCACCCCCGTTATGAAGTTGTGAGACAGCAGGTGATCTTGCTGGAGTAGTAGCCAGGAGGCAGTGTGGTTTTAAAAAGTGACAACATTCAGTGTGGCAGCTTTACATATCTGCTGTTGCCACCACAGTGTCTGTATCGTTTTCTACTGGCACCCAGTAACACATCAGTCCATCAGTTCCAAACTGCAGAACGTATTACCTGAGTAGCATTGTTTCAGTATTTACATCCTGGGCACCAAGGAGGATATGATGTGTGTGGGGGTTAAATATCCTTCAATCCATCATTCTGGATCTTTTAGCCACTTAATACCCAGGTCATTGCCCTGTACTATGCATAGCTGAGAACTGGATACTGTAGATCCTTTCCTGTGTGCTGCTCTATATGAGCCATTAGCCTGTCTTCGTTAATTGCCCTCTCAGTATCTACAGTAAATAAAATAGCCAGTGCTAAAGAACTTTTAGAGCCTTTGTAAACATACAATTTTAAAGGATCTTATATGGCAGTGTATTATCCCCTGTGATTTCTGTTTTGGGCATGGTGTTCTAACCTTTGCTTTGGATGTACAAGGTGTAAATCTGTTAAGCACTTTTTTAAGGTTTAAAAAATGGATGTAATAAATGAGATCATAAAAGGTTTTATGAAGAAAAATGTTGAATGTCGAGTTGAAAAACAAAGAACATATTTATGTATGTACAGTTTGCTAAGCCAAGTTTTGTTTGTATTGATTTCTTTGCATTTATTATAGATACCATAAAATATTTTGTCTACGTGCTTTTTAAGGACAACTGTGAGAGCCTCTAAGTTTAGAATATGTATGGTATAAAGAAAAATAGCTGCACTTCTAAAAATAATTAAAAAATGCTATAACAAATTAGCAGTATTGAGTATATGTTAGAATAAGGTCATCTGGATAACGTCTCAAGTGGTGATATACAAGGCAAAGTGCTATGTCTACTGTAGAATAATACTAGCTGAACAACAGCATTTAGAGGAGCCAAAATAAAGCTCCCTTTTCGGATAAGTGTAATATTTTCTTGGAAAGGATACCGTATGTCAACAAGGTATCTTCAGTGTCTGAGACCTAGACTTGGATTGATACAAGTATATATTCTTCTGTAGTCTTAGTTTCTTTCATTGATATTCAGAAGTTATGCTGTCTATAATCACTATTCGAGTAGACAAAGATAACTAATACACTTTTAAAGTATAAAAATGAGCTGTTATTTGCTTAAGGATTCATAAAATTAACCTTTCCTCTCTTTTTTGGTATCATTCTCTATGGTAACATAACTTATGGGAATGGTAATCAATGCACCTACATTAATAACTTCATAGTTAGCTCACTTTACAACTGTTAGTCCAGATCTCTGTATTCTTTGGACATTACTTCATCAGCCAGTGGTTTTGATGGCTGAGTTTTTGTTGGGTGGTTGCTGCTGCTTTTTTTTTTTTTTTTCCTCTTTCTTTTTTTTTAAAGGAAAGCATTATTTATACTGAAAAGGCTAATTTACTGAGAAGGTTGCCTCCAATTCATGTTTTCCAGTCTATTGTTTGTGATCTCATGGAAGGAGATGTTATCTGAAAGGTAGTTGTGATTATCAAACTACAGAAGAGAGCTTTATCTGCTGGAGGAAGCAGGAAAAAAATCACAAGTGAGACCTGTGTTTGTTTCTTATGATATTTAAAAACTGGAGAGGTAAGGAGGTTTGAAGGCAGGTGTTTAGGAGGAAGAGGAGAGTACAAGGAAAAGAGTTTTGTTTCAGTGATTTTGGTGCAATTAATATAGTATACCAGAAAATAGAAAGGGTAGCACCTGGCATGTTTAAATTGCAATCTGACATTTGATTTTTGCCAGCTACTTTGCCATTCTGTAGTCCCTGCTTTTTGAAATCTCTAATTATGTGCACGTATGACCCATTCAGAACTGAATTTTTTACATTTTGACACAGCATCCTCCTTCTCTACAGCTCTCTCTAATTCTAGGCAGCAAGATGATGCTGAGAGTGCTGCAAAGCCCTACACTTTATGGAGGAGCAGTGTGAACTGTTGCTTATTTTAGTTGGTGGTGTTGACCATTTTCCAGTGTGTACCTCCTTGGCTCACACTTGCCCTGCAACTCATATCTGAACTTGCAGAATGGATGAAAAAGGGTGCCCTGCTTAATGGAGGCTATAGGGGTGAGCAGAATTGGGGTGTTTTTTGTTGTTGTTGTTTTTTTTGATTGTTTACTTATTGTACTCAGCTTCATCCTGATTTTTTTTTTTATTTCTTATTGCATTTATTGTCCTTGGAGAATATTTTTGCGCTAAAAAATTTAGTATAAGAGAGAAAGAGTAATGTTGGTTCAGATTAACATATTTATATAAAATTCTTTCCACGCTAACTGCCCAAGGATATTTGAATCCTTTGGTCAGCTGTCACAGCTGTTTCTGCATTTTTTGCCATAATTAGTTACATCACTTCTCCATGTTTCCTCCTTCAGTCTGTATTGCTGTTTCATCTACTTACATTTTGCTTGTCATTCATTTCTCTGTAGACTCCATTTATTTTCCTCTGTCCCTCCCTGAGTCCTATGTCATTCACCTTTTTGATTTCAGAAGAGAAAATCTCTACCACTTAAATTGGTTTGAGAAATAGGCTCCTCAAAAGGGAGTTTCCTACCCCCAAGCTGATTCCATTATGACTTCAAATGTGTCTTTTTCAGAACTGGATATTGATCCTCAAAACTGGCATGTAGCAGGCAAAAATGAAACAACTGCCCAGCTGTTTCTCAGGCTCCCATTAAAGCACATTTCATCCAATGAATACCAGTAACTTGAAGACTGCAAAGCAAGGCAGGTGACATCAGCATATGTGTTGATAACTACATCATGTACTATGGGAAATGAGGCAAGTTTAGAGGAAAAACAGGACTCCCAGAATATCTTCAATTATTACAGCCTGTGGCATTAGCCAACTTTGCAGCCTAGGAGTTGTCCAGCTGAGGTGAGGTTGCTCTTTCTGCCTATCTTTATTTCATAGAATCACAGAATCACACAGAATAGCCAGGGTTGGAAGAGACCTCAAGGATCATGAATCTCCAACCCCTCTGCCACATGCAGGGCCACCAACCTTTCCATTTTACAGTAGACCAGGCTGCCCAGGGCCCCATCCAATCTGGCCTTGAACACCTCTAGGGACGGGGCATCCACAACCTCTCTGGGCAGCTGTTCCAGCACCTCACCACTCTCTGTAAAGAACTTCCCCCTGACATCCAACCTAAATCTTCCTTCCCTCAACTTAAAACCATTTCCCCTTGTTTTCCAGTTATCTACCCTTGTAAAGAGTTGATTCCCCTCCTGTTTGTAGGTTCCCTTTAGGTATTAAAAGGCTGCAATGAGGTCACCCCGCAGCCTTCTTTTCTCCAGGCTGAACAAGCCCAGCTCCCTCAGCCTGTCTTCGTAGGGGAGGTGCTCCAGTCCTCTGATCATCTTCGTGGCTCTTCCCTGCACCCTCTCCAACAGCTCTCTGTCTTTCTTGTACTGGGGGCTCCAGATCTGGATACAGTATTCCGGATGGGGCCTCACAAGAGCAGAGTAAAGGGGGACAATCACCTCCCTGTCCCTGCTGGCTACTCCTCTTCTGATGGAGCCCAGGATACCATTTGCTTTCTGAACTGCAAGGGCACGCTGATGGCTCATGTTCAGTTTTTCATCTACCAAGACCCTCAGGCCCTTCTCTGCAGGACTGTTCTCAAGGACCGCTCCTTCCAGTCTGTATGGATGCTTGGGATTCTCCCAGCCCGAGTGCAAAACCTTGTACTTTGCTGTGTTGAACCTCATCAGGTTCACCCGGGCCCACCTTTCCAGCCTGTAGAGGTCCCTCTGAATGGCATCCCTTCCTTGACCGTGTCAACTGCACCACTCAGTTTGATGTTGTCACCAAACTTGCTGAGGGTGCACTTGATTCCGTCATCAATGTCAATGATGACAATGTTAAAGAACACCGGTCCCAAGACAGAACCCTTGGGGACGCCGCTCATTACTGGCCTCCACCTGGACTTAGAACCATTGATGACCACCCTCTGTCTGCAGCCTTTTAATCAATTTCTTATCCATCGAGTGGTCCACCCATCAAATCCACATCCCGCCAATTTGCAGAGAAGAATGTGATGGGGGACCATGTTAAAGGCTTTGCTCAAGTCCAGGTAAATGACATTGGTCACCTTTCCCTTGTCCACCAATGCTGTCACTCCATCAAAAACGGCCACCAGATTGGTTAAGCATGACCTTCTCCTGTTGAAGCCATTTTACTGGGAGGCTGTCCTACAGGAGTTAGATTTAAAAGCTTTTTAAGAAATGAACATACTAGAATTCAAGATGTCCTGCCTTTATTCTTCAGTTATTTACTCTCTATAGCAGATGACCAATTTACAGATCAGAATCTGTAAATAGACAGGACTGAATTCTGGTAACATGCTTTGATTCTTGGCTGCAGGACCTGGGGGAAAGTGATAAAGAAGTTGTCAAAATCTGGGACCATCCATAGAATCATAAAATGGTTTATTATGGAAGGGATCCTTAAGATAATCTAGTTCTAAACCCCCTCCTATAAGCAGGGACAACTCCCTTTAGACCGGGCCTGGCCTTGAATGCTTCCAGGGAGGGGGCATTCACTGCCTCACTGGGCAACTTGTTCCAGTGTCTCATCTTCACAGTAAAGAATTCCTTCCTTATACCTAGTCTGAATCTACCCTCTTCCAATTTAAAACCATTTCCTTTTTCCTGTCACTACATGCCCCTATAAAACGTCTCTCGTCATCTTTTGTAGGCCCAGTACAGGTACTGGAAGGCCACTATAAGGTCCCTCTGGACCCTTCTCTCCTCTAGACTCAAGTGTACCAACTCTCAGCATGTCCTGGTGCAGGAGGTGCTCTAGCCCTTTGATCATCTTTGTGACCCTCCTCTGGACCTGCTCCAACAGCTTGATGTCCAACTATTGGGGGACACAGAACTGGATGCAGTACTCCAGGTGAGATCTTATGAGAACAGAGTAGAGGGGCAAGATCGCAACCCTCAACCTGCTGGTCATGGTTCTCTTGATGCATCCCAGGATACAGTTGGTCTTCTGGGCTGCAAGTGCATATTGTCTACTCATGCTGAATCTTTTATCAACTGCCACTATGAAATTCTTCTCCTCAGGGCTGCTCTCAAGCCATTCTCCACCCAACCTGCACCTGTGGTTGGGATTGCTCCAACCCAGGCTCAGGACCTTGCATTTGGCTTTGTAGAACTGACTTGGGCCCACCTCCCAAGCCTATCCACGTCCTTCTGGATAGCATCTCTTCCCTCTAGCATGCCAACTGCACCACTCAGCTCGGTGCTGTTGCAAACTTGCTGAGGGTGCATTTGATCTCACCATCTGTTTCACTTACAAAGATGTTAACACCAGTCCCAGCACAAATCTCTGAGGAACAGCACTCTTCACTGGTCTCTGCTCAGACACTGAGCCTTTGACTGCAACTCTGTGAGTGCGAACATCCTGCCAATTCCTTATCCAGCGGGTGATCAATCCATTTTTTCTCCAATTTAGCAACCAGAACATCAGGCAGGACAGTGTCAAGTGCTTTGCACAAGTCTAGGTAGATTACATCAGTTGTTCTTCCTTTATCTGCTGACACTGTTACTCAATCATAAAAGGCCAACCAAATTTGTCAAGCATGACTTGCCCTGATGTAGTCATGTTGTTTATCATCAATAACCCCATCTTTATTTTGCATGTGCCTTTGGGAGGATCTGCTCCATAATTTTGCCCAGGCACAGAGGAGGGACTGACTGGCCTGTAGTTATCTGGATCTTCTTTTTTCTCCTTCTTGAAAATGGGGTTATGTTTCCCCTTTTCCAATTAGTAGGAAGTTCACCAGACTGCCATGACCTTTCAAATATGATGGATTATGGCTTGGCAACTTCATCTCAGTTCTCTCAGAACCTAATCTCATTGTGTACCAATGTAAATCTCATTGTAAATCTCATTGGGTGCCATGGATTTGTTCACCTTCAGGTTCTTTAGATGGTCTCAAATCTGACCTTCACTTACAGCAGGCAGAGTATTTAAGCCTAGAGAAAATGAAATTGATGTAGACTCTGCATCTTGGCAAACAGCAGCTAAATTATCTTTTGTCCCATTTTCTATTCATAATTGTAGAATAGCTTAAGTTAGAGGAAATATTAAAGATTATCCAGTTCTAATCCCCTGCAATGGGAAGGGCTGCTACCCACCAAATCAGGCTGCCCAGGGCCGCATCCAACCTGATCCTGAACACCGTCAGGTGTTTCCTGGGGCAGCCTGTGCCTCATCAGTATAGTAAGAAAAGAATTTCTTCTTGACATCTTGACTCCCACAAATTTTCTTCATGAGAGAGGACCTCCAGCCCTCTGATAATCTTCGTGGCTCTCATCTGGACCCGCTGCAACATCTCCATATCTTTATTGTGTTGTGGGCCCAAGGCGTAGACAAATGACTCAGGATGTGGCCTCATGAGCTGGCCAGTCCTCTGTTGTTGCAGCCCAGCATACAGGAGGCCTTCAGGACTGCAAGATCATGCTGCTGGTTCATGTACAGTTTTTTGTCCATTGGGTTCCCCGTGTCCTTCTCCATAGGGTTGCTGTCAGTGAGTTCTTCTCCCCGCCTGTGTTCTTATCTAGGATTGTCCTGACTCAAGTTTAACACCTTGTACATGCCTTGCTGAATCTCATTAGATTCTCATGTGCCCACTTTTTGAGCCCTTCCACATCCCCCTGGATGGCATCCCCTCCTTCTAATGTATCAACTGCACCACTCAGCACCTCTCTACTATTGAATATGCAATGACTGCTTTTGAGGTGTAATCACTGTTGCAGCTTGACGAATCTTGCAGTTGTGAACCCTGCATACTGACATAAAGCCTTAAAGTTGCCTCATAACTAATGGGTGTTTAAAGGCATAAACTAGTAGCTTAGTAACTCCTCACTGAATGATAATACTAAGACATCATCTGCACTATTCCTGTGCTCTGTTCCATCAGTGTTAACAGCTTCTTGCCCAAAGAAGAGCAACAAGACTTGTGAAGGTCTTGGAGAATATGCCCTGTGAGGAGAGATAGAAGGATCTAGGGCTGTTCAGTCTGGGGAAGGGGAGACTGAGGGGAGACCTTGTTGCTCTCTTCTCATACCTGAAATGTGCTTACAGCAAGAGCGGGGTTTGTCTCTTTGCACTGGTGACAGGTGACGAGGGGAAATGGCCTTAAGTTTGCATCATGGCAAGTTTAGATTGGATATCAGGAAACACTTATTTACAGAAAGGTTTGTTAAGCACTGGAATAAGCTCCCCAGGGGAGGAGGTTGAGTTGCCATGCCTGGATGGCTTTAGAATGGATGTTTGGATGTGGTGCTCAGGGGCAAGATTTAGCAGATGGTTGTTTGGGTAGTATGGTTAGGTCATGGTTGGACTCCTATGTTTAAGGTCTTTTCCAAACTGAGTGATTCTATGATTCTGTGATTCAGTCTGCAGCAGATCAATAGTCTGTTTTCACTGGTTTGCTGCCCTTCCAGGTCCCCTGTAAACACCATCAGTACCTTCAGTCTGGCCTTCTCCTTCCTTAGAGCTTACTTCTACAGCTGGCTATTAAACAAGGACAAACTAGCTGTGGTTGTCACATGAACAGTCATCCCCAGCCCTCAGAGTCTTGTGCTCTTTGTGGTTGAGAAATCTGTTTATAACTGATAGCATCTCTCAACATGGTCAACGTCATGAGTGTGTTTTCAAAGGCATAAAGAAACATATCGCTCATGGTCTTCAAACCACAGATGCTATCAGGATTTAGTGAGTGTAGGAAGATTCTGGGAAATAAGATCAGAGTTAAGAAGAAATACACGTTGTAAGCAAGAGATGGAAAAAATTCTAAGTACGTACAGAAATGAAGATAGGGAAGAAGTAAAAGAGTGTCAGCATTCATGCTTACTTATGATTCCTATGTTTAATATGATATTTAAAGCAATGGATTTAGGAAAGCAAAAGAGCAGGGAGTGCCACAGTGAGGTAAGATTTGTGTTTAAGTTGGGTAGCTTGATGATAAAATTGTACAGCTCTTGCAGCAGTCAGTTTCAGAATTCATCTGAAGAAGTTGTTGCCTACACTGGGGAGTGGAAGAGCTGGAAGAAAGGCAGTATTTATGTTTTGGTTTTGGGAAAAGAGGTTTCCATACACAAGACTTCTGTCCAATAACCTTGATATCACCTCAGTAGTCCAGGTACTGGCTAGCTATTTCTAACCTTGGCAGCAATGTTGTGAAATGCACTGCTGCTAACTGAACTCTGTTATTGTGTTATTTGGCCATAATTAGACTGAGAACTGGGTCTTGTTATGAAGACAAAATGGCTTAAAAAAAAAAAAAAAAAAAAGTGGGAGATTTAGATTGGATATAAGGGAGTGGGGTTTTTTTGTGTGTGTGTTTTTTTTTTATAAGGGTTGTGAAGGACTGAAACAGGTTGCCCAGAGAGGTGGTAGATGCCTTGATCCTAGAGACATTCAAAGTCACAGAGGAGGGGCTCTGAGCAACCTGATCGAGCTGTAGGTGTCTCTGTTCATTGCAGGGGAGTTGTAATAGATGACCTTTAAAGGGTACCTTCCAATTCAAATGATTCTACAATTCTGTGACACAAAAATGAAAAACCTATATTTGGGAGAAGTTGTGTTTGTTTTTATAATGTTAAGAGTTTTGGAATATTCCAAAAATATTCCACAATAAAACATTATATGAGAATGCTTTAGGGGATTAATTTATCTTCCCAAAAATCTGTGAAACAAGATAGAAGGAAATGAGTAACTGCAAGCTTAAGCACTGACAAATTGTAATAGATCAAACCCTGGTTAAGTGATAGGAATCTGAATTATATTAAATAATTGGTCTGAAAGCAGATAGGAACTGGTCAACTGTGACTTTTATTGTTTACTTAATATAGTGTTCAGAAATAGAAGTGGTTAAAACTGCTTGGCTGAGTAAAAACCTATTTAAAGACCTGAGGTGTAATATAGATCTGATCTCAGTGAGATCTGAACAAAACAATGACATGTTTAGTTTTTGGAAAAGTAGAGTGTTGTCCACTTCCTGTATCAGAAGTATACTGGGAGAAGAGATGTAAACCAGTGAGCCCTTCTCTCTCTGGGATGGTGCAAATGTAGATGAAGTGTGCACAGAGGCTACTCAGGTCAGGCATGTAATTCCTGCAAGACTGATTATATTAAAGTATTGGTTTTTTTTCTTCATTCCACTGTTTTTAGAAAGAGGAAAGCTACCAGGGTCCACCTTTTATGGGAGTGCTCAAAAGCAAGAAGGAGATTTGTGTTTGCATTATTCTCTTTATAAATATTTCAAGCCATTGTATCAGAGTCTCCTGACCATTGCACTGCAGGTTAAGCCACATGGCAGTAATTCAATTTGAACTCCTTCTGTAAAACTCAAAGTATTGTGCAACCAAGTGCGCAAACCATGGGGTAAAGCAGTGGGGAAAAAAAAAAAAACACCAGAAAAAAGCATGATGCTGTAACACTGTGGTTGAGGTACAAGGAAGAAATTGTAGAGCTGAAGATTCTTTTCTGATTTTTAGGTTAAATATAAGTGAA
This sequence comes from Lagopus muta, assembly GCF_023343835.1. Classification (NCBI taxonomy): domain Eukaryota; kingdom Metazoa; phylum Chordata; class Aves; order Galliformes; family Phasianidae; genus Lagopus; species Lagopus muta. The sequence goes on from NC_064434.1 coordinate 61,384,662, forward strand.
AAATAATCCTACAAAGGCAGACTGGAACACAAACTTCTCTGTTTTCATGTGAATGTTTAAATCTCGTAAGCATTTTTGGAGTTTTCAGGCTTTTAGGTACCATACCATAAAGGAGCTGATGGGTACAATTTTTTTCTCACCTGTAGAGTATAATGCACTTGTTTCACCTTTCTGTGGACAACAAAATCTCAGGATGTGAGTAGAAAACAAGAGAGACATCTGACAAGGCTCAAATCTTTCTGCCTTAGAAGAGAGCATTCAGTCTTTGTGTGTACAAGAGCCAAATATCTTACAAACATTTACTGAAAGTCTGCCTGAAATGCACATTTTTCAGCACTGTGCACTGGTATGGTGCACAAATTTGTAGGGATGGAAAACAGAAGATAAATTTTATATCATCACCCACATGCAGCAGAAATGAAAGCATTGCAGATTGACACCCAAATACTGCCGCTAAAAGCTCTTATAGGGACATGAAACCAGGTTAGGTTTGCCTCTCCTCATATGAGTGCCAAATAGTATTTTAATGTTCAGTTTTCCTGAAGACTTTATGTACATTTTTACATTTGGTCTTCTATATCTGCAGGATGTCACAGTGAATGACAATAATTGGAGCCCTGCTGAGTGTAAAACAGACCATGCAAGCAGTGCCCTTCTGTGTGCATTCCTTCTCTGTGCACATGCTGATGTGTCTTATTTTACGTTTGGATTTTTATTTTCTCTTCATTTTTTGGCTAGTGGACATAAACATAATACAAGCAGAGATGCAAGACTTAGCCAGCCTAAGAGCTTCTCCACAGGGTTTTTAATGTAGCAGTATCTGGATGAAAAAAAAAAAAAGAAATTAATCATCTAATTTTGAAGAATAACAGTTGCAACCTGGTATAATTAAATGGTTTTTGTTGTTGTTGTTTTTGTATTTATTTGTTTGTTTGTTTCATTTGTTTCATGCTCTGTACTGACTGGCTGTAGTGGAACAGCTGTGCAGCATAGTCATAAGGTTTTTGTTACAGAGGGAGAGTGCCACTGACAGAGCACCATGTTGTAGCCTGTGAATAAACTGATATTCACAGTTTATTGCAAACAAGGAGATTGCCTTAAGTAACAGAAAAGCAAAAACTATCAGGTAAGTTCTTTGGTTATACATTAACCACTCCATGCCTTCTAATTATTTAAATAAAACAAAACATGCCAGAACAAGACATGCATCGTTTGCATACTTGGAAAGAAAGAAAGAAAGCACGTGGTGGAGAGCCCCCTGCAAATGACTGTGTGCATGTTCATGGGCTCCACTGAGGGAACAGCATCTGGGGAAGGCAGCTGTTCTGCAAGGGCTCATGTATATATAGAGAAAAGAAAAGTGGTGGGCCCGCTAATAATGATGAGACATGAATTTCAGCTCTTAGAGGCCTGCAGTGAAACAATCAAACTGAAAATCCTCATTGTGGCATAATTTCTCAAATGACATCACTGGCTCCTAGCTGGGGAAATGTGCCCAGCTCCTGTGAGCAGAGGCCCTTCTCCTGTTGAGCTCTTCCTCTGGTGGATCTGAGCATGTTGACATCTCAGTTGGTGAGCCAGGTCTGGGTTAGGAGCAGACCAGACAGTTCTGTGACTCTGTATGGTCACACTGTTCTCTGGAATAAGAGGAGTAGAGGACTTCCTAATCTCATTTGTTATACACTACCTTGGTTCTTTAAACTGTTATCATTTTGGCAGCTGTAAGTATGCTCAGACTATAGCTGGTTGTTTTTTATTTAGGAATGACAAGTCTTCGATATTGTAAGTATTCTTTTGTCCAGTTGCTTTTGTAGCTTAGACTTATGACTGCTTCACACATTCAGGTTTGCACAGTTCCCAAGGAATCTTCTCCAACATGTAGGTAGCATCTATCATTAGACCTCTAAACTGTGCATGTCCTCAGGTATGTACATGAGACTGTTATGGATGTTATTGTGTACACTTACTAAAGACTTGGATCCTTGGTGCAGAGCACAAACTCATCCTATGCCTTGCTTTTTTCACAATTGCTTTGGAACTGGATCTCTGAATTCACTGAGTGATAATCCCACTCAGAACCAGCACAGAACAGAAAACAGATGGAAAAAAAAGTCAATATAGAAGCTGTATACCCTCTATAATATTGATAGATATATATATAAGTATTGATATGCCTCAATAAGTATGTAAATGCTGTCAATTAGTGGCTTGGTTCTTTGCAAAGACCCAATATAATTCTGAGATTAATTTACAGGGTAAGGTTAATTTCAGAGAGTTTTTGTGTCATTAAAGATGTCTTTCATTTATATTCACTTCTGTTATAGTTTAGTTGATTCTATTACCTGCAGAAGGACTTCCCCTTATCCACCTTTCCCTCTTCTGGTAGGGAGGGAAAGAAGTATGAGGGATGCAACCAAGATAAGGAGATGTAACTAATTTACTACAAATGATAAAAAGGTAATAAACTGAACAAATGTGAGAGAGAGGTTCTGACGGTGTTGCTCACTGCACTACTGGAAACAGAAGAGAAGTCTTCTCCTTTGTCTCTATGGTATTCTACTTCTTTCACCTGGAATCAGAAATCACATAGGGAGTGCTGGAGTTTTCTGGAGATAGTTTGTCTCTTCGCAGTATATATTCTCAGAAAGCGGGAACTTGTGTAAACAGACACTGCCAGGGGCTGACTAAGGAAATGCAGCTTACTGGCACTGTGTTCCATCAATAAAACAGCTTGCTGCATGATGTCATGCAATGGAATACTGATAAAAAACAGGACAACTTCCTTTCTCACAGCTTAGATAAGACACCTTTTATCCTGAGGAGTAGACTTCACTTGGGAAAGACATGCTATCTTATTTCACATTAGCTAAATGACGCTAAGTGGCAGTTGGCTACATTCACATAACTTGTTTACTCTTGCCATAGTCTACCATAATCTATTTCACAAGACAAAATAAAGAATGTAAAACATAAAATCATAGAATTTTAGAATGGACTGGGTTGGAAAGAACTTTAAAAACTGTCCAGTTCCAGCTCTCTTTCTACCGGCAGCATTGTCACCCGCTAGATCAGACTGCCATGTGCCCCAACCAACCTGGCCTTAAACATTTCTGGAGATGAAGCATACACAGCTTCTCTGGGAAAACTGCTCCAGTGCCCCACTGCCCTCTGGGTAAAGAACTTCCTTCTAATATCTAATCTGAATTTCCCCTCTTTTACTTTAAAACCATTACCCCTTGCTATATCACTACACTCACTGATAAAGTTTGTCTCCAGCTTTCTTTGGGCCTCTTTATGTGCTGAAAGGCCATTATAAGATATCCCTCGAGCCTTCTCTGACCAACCTCAACTCTTAACAGCCTTTCCTCGTTGCAAAGGTGTTCTAATCCAGTAATCACTTTTGTTGTCTTAACAGGTCCACATTAAAGTATGTGCAGTACTGTGACAGTGACTTCTTTTGTTTTGTTCTTTTGTAACTAGTGTTATCAATAAAAGTAGAGACCAGGACTAACTCTAGTTATGGCCAGACTCTAATCATAGAACTGTTCAGATTGGAAAAGATCTTAAAGATCATCAAGTCCAACCATGACATAACCATACCCTAACGACCCTTGAAAGAGAGCAATAAAGTCTCCCCTCAGTCTCCTTTTCCCCATACTAAACAGCCCCAGTTCCTTCAGTCTCTCTTCGTAGGGCGTATTCTCCAAGCCCTTCACAAGCCTTGTTGCCTTTCTTCGGACCTGCTCCAGCACCTCAGTGTCCTTTCCGTACAGAGGCCTCACCAATGCTGAGTACAGGGGCAAGATTACTTCCCTAGCCCTGCTCTCCACACCATCCCTGATACTAGCAAGGATCCATTGGCCTTCTTGGCTACCTGGCACACTGCTGTCTCATATTCAGCTGACTATCCATCAGTACACCAAGATCTCTTTCCATCAGGCATCTTTCCACAAGCCTGTAGGGTTGCCTGGAGTTGTGACCAAAATGCAGGACCCAACACTTGGCCCTACTGAAATTCATACAGTTAACCTTGGCCCATCAGTCCAATTAATCCAGGTCCCTCTGTAGTGCCTTCCTCCCCTCAGGCAGATCAAGACACCCTCCCAGCTTATTGTCTGCAAACTGACTGAGGGTGCACTCAATCCCCTCATCAAGAATGTTAATAAGGATGCTGAATAGAAGCAGACCCAGTACCAAGCCCTGGGGGATGCCACTAATGACCAGTCACCAACTGGATTTAATTGACCAAAACCCTTTAGGCCCAGCCATCCAGCCAGTATTTCACCCATCATAGCATACACCCATCCAAAACGTGGGTAGCCAGCTTCACCATCAGAATGTTGTGGGGAACAGTGCGAAAGGCTTTACTGAAGTCCAGGTAGATCACATTGACAGCCTTACTTTAATGCAATAAGTGGGTCACCTTGTCATAGATTGAAATCAGGTTTATCAGACAGGATCTACCATTTGTAAACCCATTTGCTGACTGAGCCTGATCCCCTGGTTGACTTTTAACTGGTCCATGATGGCTCCCAAGGTTATCCGTTCCATAACCTTCCCTACACCGAGGTGAGACTGATAGGTCTGTAGCTACCAGGATCATCTTTCCAGTCCATTTTGATGATGGGCATCATATTTGTAAGTCTCCAGTCCAAGGGAACATCCTCCATTAGCCAGAACTGCTGAAGAATGATGGAGAGAGGCTTGGCAACCGCACCCGCCAACTCCCTCAGCACTCTAGGGTGCAATCCATCCAGTCCTATAGACTTCAGAGCAGGTCCAAAACCATCTCATCATGGATCATGTGGGGCCTACTCTGTTCCCCATCCCTACCTACTAGCACAGGGGCCTGTGTTCACAGGGAGTAACAAGACTTACTATTAAAGCCTGAGGCAAAGAAAGCATAAAGTACCTCAGCCTTATCCTGATCCTTGGTCACCAAGTTGCCTTCGCTGTCCAACAAGGGATGGAGATTCTCCATAGCCCTTCTCTTGCTGTTGATGCATTTATAGAAATACTTATTGTTGTCCTTTACCTTAGTGGCCAAGTTCAGTTCTAGCTGGGCTTTGGCTTTTCTAATTTTCTCCCTGCACAGCTTCACTATGTACCTATAATCATCATAAGTAGCTTGCCCACTCTTCCAGAGACCATAAACTTTCCTTTTGTTCTTGAGTTCCAGACAAAGATCTCCCATCAGCCAGTCCGAACTCCTTGCCCATCGGCCTGTGACTTGGGGATGGTCAGCTTCTGCAACTTTAAATTAACTTCCTTAAAGCATTCCAAGCCTTCCTGGGCTCCCACAGTCTACAAAACTACCTCTCACGGGACCCTCTCAACCATGGTCCTAAAGAGGTTAAAGTTTGCCCTCTGTAAGTCCAAGGTGACAGTTCTGCTGACTCCCCTCTGTGGTTCAACAAGGACCAAGAAATCTAGCACCTCATGATCATTATGCCCCAGACAGCCTCCAACCTTTACATCCCCCACAAGACCTTCTCTGTTAACAAACAGCAGGTCCAGGATTTTGTTTCTCCTTGTTGGCTCCTTTACCAGCTATGTCAGGAAGTTATCTCCCACATACTCTAGGAACTTTCAGGACTGATTATAAATCCAGCAGATGTCTGAGAAATTCCCCACAAGACCAAGGGGGAGAGACCTTGAGACCTCACTCAACTGTCTATAAAACATCTTGTCCACCTCTTCATCCTGGTTGGGTGGCCTGTAGCAGACTCCCATGGTAATATCAGTCTTATTGGCCTTTGCTTTTATTCTGACCCATAAGCTCTCAACCCTGTGATTCTGGAGAGAAAAAATAAAATTAGGAAAAAAAAGCTTTTTTTTTTTTTTTAACCATGCAAAAGATAACAAATGAAATAAATTGCTCTGGTTACTTATTTATTTCAACATCAAATACATTGATAAAAATCTTGCACCAACTGGGTAGCCTATCAGATTTTTCATTTAGACTGTTTAAAACATTTAGGTGCAAAACAAAGAAATAAAACTCACCAAAACAAAGACATGAATAATTTTATATGCATCAGTGAAAGAACAGAATACTTCAACAAATACATTATGGCAGCTGAGTCTATACCAAATAAAGGACTTTCCATTGAAAGACTACATAGTGCACACAAAAGCATCAGTTTTATAGTATATACAATAAGGTGATACATAAAGTGGCTTGTTAATGAAAGTCTCAAGAGTAGCAGTCTATCTCTTCATTTTCCAGTGGGCACTTTCTAAAGAAACAGACTTCTAATTATAGGCACACAGGAATACAGAGCAACTAATTTGCAAGATGGCAGCATATACTTTTTTTAATTATTATTTTAATTTTTTTTAGGCACATTTGAATGCAGAAGTTTTTTATTTTTTTTAGCTTTTTTTTTTTAAACACAGTGCAAAATAAAGTAAGGCTATTTACATTTGAAAGATGAAAGATATTGCAAGTAGAAAAAGCAGGATATTAATGTCAATTCTCAGATCAATTCGAGATTATGCTATAGTTGCAGGTGGCAGCAAAGTCTGGTTCATATTACGATATGATTGTTTACATAACTTTTCCTTCACATATGCCGAATTTATATCATCTGTAAAGCTATACTGCAGCTGTAGGTAGCATTGTAAAAGGCCATCCCTTCATTCAGAGAAAGAAACTCATTTTGCATAAGTTCAGCTGAGAATGCCTTATATACAAAACCCCATTAGGTTGTGTTGCATTCTAGTTTTAAAGCAGGATATATATAAAAGACAGGCTTGTCGTATTCCTACCAAAGCCTGTAGTAAGACTCAGACCATAGTGAGGCAGAATTTTTACATTGCTGGTAGTTTGTTTAATTTTAAACATTTGGCTCAGCTCCTAAGGAATCAGTCAGCCTCAGCTGGGACAGAGAAAAGCTCCACTAAAAACCTGGTTTTTGGGATGATCTGAAAGGGTTGAGTTTTTATTTCTTCATTTTATTTTATTTTTTTTTCAGTTTAAATTGCAGCAACTTGCTGAACAGTCCTTGCAATATCCTTTGGAGCTCAGTTCTTTTTTACTTTAGTTAATATAATGTTAAACTATTAAACACATTAGTGTACAGGAGAAAAAAATATTCAAAATATCACTGAAACACAATAGTAAATTTATCACGAACACGCACCAAGAAACCCTCATTAAAATAATTTACCCCAGTACAAATTCTACTGCCCCAACTGACAGTTTTACCTGAGACAAAGTCTGCAAGATTGAGACATGGCTCGAACCATTACAAACCAGAGTAGCTTTTACATATTGTTGGAAAATCAGTCTCCACTGGGTGCTACACATTACTCTATGTCCTCTCCTGCCTCCGTAGTTTTTGGTAATATTTCAGGAACAACAACCATATTCTCAAGCAAAGCTGGTTCATTGGGTCTATTTCTGGCTTATGCTGGTATTACATTGCCTATGATTCTAGGTGTTTGGTTGTTTTTTTGTTTGTTTGTTTTCTGTCTGTTTTTTTGTTTTTGTTTTTGTTTTTTTTTTTTAAATCCACATATAAACATTATAAAATAATTATTTCATTAGCTGTCAAGAGACATCTCTATGAACATTTTGGTAAAAGCATTATTAGCTGCCTTGAGTAGCTTTCTTTAAATTCTTTTTCTTTTTTTTTTTTAACATGCTATACATATCTTTGTTTAATATCCAGCACCAGGTATTCAAGGTAGTACTGGCTTGTCAGCTGCAAATACAAAGCATATATGTATATATAGAGATATGTATATATACACATGTAAAATATCATCCTGTGAAATTATTGAATGTCAGGCACAATTGTCTGCATACATAAGAGCATAATTTGGAATTCCATATGAAAAAGCTACCACTTTTATATAATAGACTTTAATTTATTGACTAGCTACATTCAACAGTCTGATATGAGAACAATTGTCTTTTCAGTTAACTGTGTGAAGGTTTACTATACTCGTTACTCATTACCATCAAAGGTTTACTATATTCATTAAGGTGCTGCTTCAAATAAAAGATCATCAACAGTTAAAGACATGGGTCCTGAGACTGCCCCAAGCTAAGTAAAAGCATCACTGGAAATCACTGTTTTTCTTTTTTGGGTGCCCTTAACAGTTGTCACCACAGGTGTGGGAGGACGAATTGACTCTAAATGATTTCACTGCCAGGGCTGAGCCTAGGAGAGCATTTGTAATTATGACTGTGAACTGACAGATTATTTCCCATGTTATGGGTCACAATTTGATACCCTTCAATCTGCTGCATACCACTTCAAATCACACTTGCCCAGTTTTGCTGGGACAATCTGTAGAGATCAACGGTACTTAACCTATGGAGAATCATCAGAATCTGGCACTATCTTGTGAATTGTTTTCCATCAACTATTTTCTTCTTCTAGGCCAGATTTACATTTGATTTGATGCAATGCATTTTTGGGGATGTAGGAGGGGAGACATTTATTTAAAACAACTTGCTTAGCAGCTGCTGAGCCACAGGCTTGATCTTTGTGGCTTGTCATATAGAACACACAAGCTGCACATAGAGCACTGAAATCTTGTAGCACAAGGCTGCAAGTAAATAATGATGTGTAAGTACAGAAGTGTGTCTACAAGAATTCCTGTGTTCCGCTCAAATCTTAACCTGCACTCATATGAGGGCATTCATAATGTTTCCAGCATGTTCAAAAACCATCTACTAATTGTGACAAAATGTGCATTTTCTTTCAAAGCATTTTAAAACCTTCCAAATGCCCTTAGGTACCAAATTTGCACATATGCACACATACATACTCTTAATGAATACACAAAAATACAACTCCTTTAGCATGTTAGGGAAAAAAAAAAAAAGACAGTATAATACTCATTGATAAAAGGCCTATATACTTACAGTGACTGCTTCACACATTCAGGTTTGCACAGTTTTCAAGGAATCTTCTCCAACACGTAAGTAGCATATATCACTAGATTTCTAAACTGCGCGTATCCTCAGGTATGTACATGAGACTGTTATGGACAATATTATGTACACCCACTAAAGAATTGGATCCTTGATGCAGAGCACAAACTCATCCTATGCCTTGCTTTCTTCACAATTGCTTTGTAACTGGAACTCACTGAACAAAGACATTGCTTGTCTAACAGTGAGCATGGTTAGACATAGGAACTCCTGTACCGCATTGGTCGCATTATTTCCTATATTTAGTCATAGGATATTACAATCAGCATGACCTAACATAAAAGCTAAAAGAAGCATCCCCAAACCCTCCTATGGCACTGTGGCCAGCTGCTAAGAAGCAGCCTATACATGTTCTATTGAACTTCCTTACTTACAGGTGGTCATTTCCAACCAGCTACTATAGTCCCTGGTCTGGGCTAACTCCCAAATTGCACATGAAAAACAAGTGTGCAGGTAGCACAGACAAAGGTTGTCTTTAAACAGATAAAGCATCCCTGCAAAATATAATAATAAGATTCCAGTACCCAGCAACATTCTGTGATCTTTGATTTTCTAGCATTAAAGGCAGTTCAACAGCAGCACAAATGACCATTTTGGTCAGTTTATACAATGGATAAGTTGGTCTTTTTCTTCAGTGTCTCTCCTTCATAAGCTGCTGAAATTCTTACTGTCAGTGGACCTTCTGTATATTTATGGTTGATCTGCAGAATCCAACTAACCTGCATGAAAAATGATTACACACACGTATGGAGAAAGCCAGATGCACCCTGGATGTGCAGTTTTGAAGTCTTCATGTCTGAGACACACTGCCCAGTTCTGGTGCCACAAACGAGGTGGATATTAACAGTGACCTTTGAGGTTGCCTCAGTGAGAGCTGAAGAAAAGCAAGATAGATAGTGCAAAACCTGTTGCACTGGCTCTGATCGCAACCCTCCCCAGTCTTGTTAGGCAAGACTGCCATGAATGCGATCATCCCACCTTGCTATGCCAGTCTTGCACAGGTATCCTCATCTCTTGGTTTGTAGCACAAGAAAGCAAAGGAGAGGGAAAGATATTTCATAAAATAGCTTTGGTTTGTGTATGTATTAGAAGGCATGGATTTTTGGTTTTGTTTTCCAGGCATGATGATTTCTGTAATCACCTGGTCTGATTTGAGAGCAATTATCCATGTTATCTCTGCTTGCCATATTGCCCATGGTTTATATACAGCCAAGCAACAGAATTGTATTTCCTAGGATCAGACAAGACAGGATGCACACAATGTAATTTAGCTAAGGGCAAGGATAAGAGGATCTAAAAGTTTGGTCAGTATGATCTTGAAAAGAAGCTGTCTGCAAAACATTATTTTTTCGATACGAAGAGTCTTCTTCCAATTGAGGAAGAAAGGAGGCAGAAATCTAACCAAACTATCAAAGCAATTCACTAGCAGTGTAGTTTCACTGTGGCAACTAAGATGCCAATCAGCTTCCTATTATCCCTCACAAAAACTCATGCAGAATCAACCAAACTGCTTCAAAGTTTCAGTCATCTCAAGGACTAAAAGGGCACAGAATTTGGGGTGGATACCAAGAAAGACTCCCACTCGGGAAGATACAAATATGCATGGGTGTTATGGCCTATTAATTTATGGCAAAACAAATGTTACAGCTTATATTAGGACTTAGCCAACCCGCATTCAAAAGTAGACTAAAACACTGCAAATTTCAAATTAAGTTAGCCTGACAGTCCTTGCTAGCTGTCCATAGTAATGAAATGTCTTTCATTTAGAATAAGAATCAATTTAGGCAAGTGCTTGACAAACACTCAAATGGAAAATACAGGTGGCTGATGTCACTGGAGTGTTGACATATGTGGCTCCATAGATGACATGAAGCATGAGCTATGTAGTACGCTGCTGGGTTTCTCATACCATTACATACGCTCACTTTTGTTTATATTGTATTCTGCATACTCTCCTCTTCTTTGCTGTTAATGTAAAAGGACTGCAGGGAATGAGATGAAGCTGGTGCAGTTGTCAGCAGGCTTTGGTTCTCCTCTTCCATTGGTGCAGCACTCCTGGCTGCCGGTGCGTGTAGGCGGTGAGCGTCCAGCATCTCCAGTAAGAGGTCATAGAGTGGAACTACATTTTTACATTTCATATTGTACAGGTGCTCCATTCCTTTGTTGCTGTGGGTTTTAACAAAACAGCAGTTATTTTCCAAATGTACTATGAAAAAAAGCTATCAGCTAATCTTTGTTCAGTTCACTCAAATTCCACCCTGTACAAAGCAACAAACTTAACAGTACAGTTGTTGCACGCTACTACAGTTTGCAGAAGACATTTTTCTCTCCTTTGCCTAAATGGTGACTTAGAGCAAATAGACCCCTATTTTCTGCATTTTGATTAAGTGGATGGGATGAATCTTGGCTTTCCTACAGTTAAACCTAAAATATTAGATTTTTTCCTTAGAAAATAAACTTTTAGACAATTTGTTAGCAAATGCCCTCTTGTAATAGTATCCATTTGCAAAGCTACAGAAATAGTAAATCTCTGTGCATCTGAAACTTTCTTGGTCTACCAAACCATTAAGAAAATAAACATCAGCATGGTTACTAATACAAAGGCAGTGAAACTCCTTAAAATACACACATGAAAAAACATACCTTGATGTTAAATCTGCATTTTTCAGCTCTGGGATCTTTAGTAATGTGTGATGCTTATTTTGATTTTAATTTTATTAAATGTGATCTTGAAAATTAAAATCTAGATAACAGCAATGCCTCTATATTTCGTTAAAAAACAAAATCTCTGATGCATCTTTGCCTAGGCTTTTCATGCTGCAGACACCCCAGCCAGTGAGCAGCTAACTTCAGAGGTAATTACGTAAGGGAGAATCACTGCTGAAACTAGCAACAAACCGCATGCCTAAGGCCCTTCACCACTAATTAACAAAGAGCAAAGTGCTCTAGATTGGGACTCAGGAGACCTGCTTTAATCTTCCTCCATAATATACATATAATGACAATAATCTCTATTCTAAAATGATTTGCAATCAAGCCACTTGTGAGAGGTGTCCATTTAAAAGCGAGATTTTTATTAAATCTTATCTTACAGGAGACTAGAGTTCATAGAATTAGACTGCTATTACATTATTTTTCATGTACTGCCTATCTCCCAAAAAGAATAGCAAGACATGTAGTATTAAAAGCAGACAGTGCTTATGGCATTATCAAAACTAGAAGGAAAAGAAAAAAGAGAAATGGAGAAAATGTTTACTCCTTTCACACAATAATCCATAGTACTGTTTTGCAGATCCATCTATTTTTATGGAAAGAGGAAAGTGACTTAAAAATCACACACACAGAGTGAAGTCCAAGCACATGTATACATTTGCGAAACCTCCTGCTTGCACCTGACCATATGCTTGCTCCTACCTCATATGCCTGATGTGAGAGAGGATGAGGAGGAGCTGAGCCAGTCGCCGGTGCTGCTGCTGCAGAGAAAGACCTGACTTTGCCATTAAGTGTATCAGAGTATCTGTGATTTTGTCCAGAACACGGTGGATATAGTCTCTCTCTTCTAGAGATTTCAAGGTGCTGGAAAGAAAAGTGTACACACCTGGAGTAGGAAGGAGAAAGAAAACCAGAGAAAAAATCACTCTGACAGTCAGACTTATTCCCCATATGACTAATGGTGGCCTCTTTGGCTGTGTGAAGCCACAGGAGCTTCCTGTGAGCACCCTGCTTTTTAAGGCCGCACTGCATATCAAGGTCTAATCTCCTGACAGCTGGGAAGGATATGGGGACAGTCAGGACAGAGGAAGGAGTGGCTCGGAAAAGCGTGGGAAAAAAAAAATAAAGCAATCCTTCTAGGAAGTCCTTCTAGAAAGGACTGCTGGGAAATGGCAGCATTGACTAGGAGCCCATCCACAAAATTAGTTATTTTGATTAAAGAGGTGAATAAGGAAAATAATCACTTCACAGACATGGGAAGAACAACTTCATCCCACCCAGCCACTGCAGTTACAGCAGGAAGACAAAGATGATGCCTCTTCCTCACCCTGTGCCCCCCAAGGTCAGGGCTAGCTGGTGGAGGTGGCATGGTTCACTTCTACTCTGCAGCCAGACCTGACTTTGAACTGCTCTATTCTCTCGGTTATTCAGCCCGAAAACCTTGAGGAGATGCTGCTGCCACTTGAGAGCTCTGCAGAACTTACTGACCTAGCCCAGGCTGACAGCAGTGTTTGCTAATTTCTCTGCTGTTTAATGCTTGAATTCTGGTGGCTTGCTAGGCAATCTAGGACTGAACAATATGTTACTGCAACACATGCAAACAAAAGGCTTTGTTTACAAGCACTCGCCTCAATAAGATCTTCCAAAGCAAACAAGAGCTTTGAAAGGCAACCTGTTTCAATACAGCTGTCTTTCTTTTCTGTCTGAAAGTAAGCAACCTGAAGATCTGGACCAGAAGGAAATCTAAAATGGAGATCAAACTGACTGAGACTAGTTCTCCAACAGCCCCTGGAACATCTAGAAAACACTTGAGCTTCCACCTCTTCAGTGCATGTAGCATATCAGATTTCTAACTAGGAAGTTCTCTACTAATCCACACATTTTTTACCTTAATTTTGTTCTGGGTGACAATGGACAGGCAATGCAAAGCATGTCAAAGGACAGCTGTTGCCCTCAGCACCAGTTTCTTAAATCTTCTGGATTGACCTAATAACTCCAGATAGATCACATTACTATCATACAGCCTCGAATTATCAAAGGCTTAAGTAGATATATTGATACCAATAAACATGGTCCTGGTGACTTCATTTATCTGTAAAGTACTTGACAAATCCTGTGCTTCATATCGTATGCATCAGCTTACAGAGCCAAGTAGAAACTTTGTACTGTCTTTGGAAAAAAATGGTTCATGGAATAGTCTTTCATTTAGCTTTTCTTTAAAGCATCACATATAGAAAAACGCACAATGCAGTTAGAGATATTAAGAAGAAAAGCAGTAAGACTCATACATACACAGACATATATGTACACTAATTTATTTGTATTGTTTGTAGCTGGAGGTTGTACTGTCAGAATTGAAGATAAGCATACCCATCCATGCACCAGAGCAGTCAAAGTACAATTTCTTTACTATTTTCTTGATGTACCTCACCTTCTCACATCATGTCACTACACCAAGGGCCTAATACTTAGAACTACTGTAAGCTGCATGTGGGTTTTATGATGCTGGACTTTCTGTTCTAAAAAGAAACAAAAACTTGTGAGTGCTAGTGTATGTGTGTGTGTGTATGTGAGAGAGCGAGAGAGAGAGAGAGAGAGACAGAGAGAGAAAGAGATTAAGACTTCAAAAACAAAAACAAAACAAGAGGATAACTGAAATACAGCACAGCTTCTGGAAACCAGTAGTAAGACTTCTTTAGTTTTGTAGTGATTGTTGCTTTGAATTTGATACAGACAGTGCAACGGCCTCTTTTCTCACAAACATTTTAATGAATATTATTTGTACTGAAACAAATTCCCCAGAAAGGAAGAGTTCTTGGGGCTTTTCTCACCTGGATGACAATTAGCCACCCTCACATCAGTGTCTACTGATGATATGAGGTTTATAGATCAGAGATTTCCTGTAGGGGCAAGATACTTATAAATGACTGATAAAGGAAACATTATCCTCATAAATCCCCTGTGCTTCCAAAGCAGTTTTCTTCAGCCAGTGGATGCTATTTTGTACTTGTAGCAACACCCTTTACTTTCACAGGTTTAAAATCAGCAAAAGCAAAAAATCTGTCAGGCATAAACGTTTCGCACCTAGGTCTGGCCCAGAAGCTATTAAAAAATATAAATCAAGAAAAAAAAATAAAAAAAAAACAACCCTCTCCCAAAAAAAAATGTAGAGACCTCAGGCAAATGCCAGTCAATAACAGCAAAGAAAAATGAAGATCAGTTTTCTTTTCTGCCCCAGGTGATTTCTCCTGCCTCAGGCCAGTGACGAGAAATTTCCCCAAAAGTACCAGCTATCCATCACACACAGACACACACACACAAGCAGAGCTTTGGAACAAGAGTGCAGAAAAATTGTCTTCACAAAGTGAAATTTAACAATCTCAATGGTCTTTCCAAGCTCTGAAGCAGAAAGAAAGCCAAAAGCAGGATTGAATATCCACCGGGTGGTTTTCCAGCTATATATCAGTATTGTAAAACATTACAGGAGACAGAACAGAGCTAGCAGGGCCCTGCAAACAAGCTAAGCCTAACAGGTTGTGCCCAAATACAAAGATATCCACACCATGGTTTCTCCCAGGGACAGCAAGGTTACTGTGACAGCTGTCGGCATACGTATCAAGGTATAGGTATATAAATATTGCTATATACCCTGACATATTATTGGATGTGCAGAACGGAAAGTCTTCAACATCTTTTCTGTCACAATAAACCTCAGTTTAAACTTTTTTTACATTTAGTGTTCACTATCACAAAACAAAACAAGGATCTTCTTCCTCTTCCACCAAGCCCCATTGGTTTTTATCTGAAGCAAGGCAGTCTGAGCTAAGAGCAAATTCAGCTCCGTGCCATGCACTTATGCAATTCTCCAGTCCTCAAAATAAAGATATTGATTAAAAGCACAATTCAACAAGAGAATGAAAAATCAAAAGACCAAGTCAGATGGAGTGATGCATCAAGGAGGCCTGCAGGATGACTGAAATCAGCTAAGTCTTTTCATCTCCGCAAAAGTATCAGCTAGGTAAATCATCTGCTAAGGAAGATGTGAGCTACATCCTTGCCTGCAAAAGGAAAACCTATGCTTTGCCCCACATAGCACCACTCCTCTTTTCAGATCCACTCAAACATAAAACATCTGGCATCATGTTTCCCTTTTATGTTTCTGGTGCTTATTTTCCAATCTTAAGAAACAGTATTCTATGTATTCAGTGAACTGACTGTGCTTTGCTTTTTGGTTGGACAACTTATTGCTGTAGCTTTAGAGAGGCACATTCTGTTTTGTTATTTAGCTGAAGACAGTGCTGTCCTTGTTGTTACAGACATGCTGTCTCCTTGATATCTTAGGAAAAATTTGTCAGTAGCATAAATGTATATTTTGCTTTATAAACAAAACTTTCCATCTTTTCTACACAAACTGAGACTAAAAAAAAATATTGCTAAGAAGACCACATAGAAAAGCAGCAGAAAGATATTAAACAGCCTTGAAAGACATTGCAAAAAAATGAGAAAATAATTGTCCAACAAAAGCAATAAGCAGCACTGCCTCATGTGATGAAGCTAACGGATGTCCAAGGATTTGACAAATGAAAAAAATTAAAAAAAATAAAACCTCTGTTATGCAACAGAAACTTTCTGCCTCAACTTGTGGATATTTATTTCCACAAGGTAACAAAGAATTCAATCCAGATATTAGATATTTATATCTATAGCTAAACATGTTTTCTACTTTATCTACTTGAGGTCTACAGTCTAAAAATACGTTTCATCAAATATGGAGGGTAAGGTGATAGCATAGGTTTTAGATGACAGTTTATTAATATAAACTATATAATGATAAACAGCCACATCTTTGCCACTATTTTCCTTTATTTTGGAAAAAGGAAAAGGAAAAGGAAAAGGAAAAGGAAAAGGAAAAGGAAAAGGAAAAGGAAAAGGAAAAGAAAAAGAAAAAGAAAAAGAAAAAGAAAAAGAAAAAGAAAAAGAAAAAGAAAAAGAAAAAGAAAAAGAAAAAGAAAAAGAAAAAGAAAAAAGTGCAGGCCCTGATTTATAACCATGTATTGTCTCTGGATGCCTGAAGCATGGATCCAGCTACCTCAGTTCATTGTGATGAGGACTTTAACAAGATCTCCAATGTCTAGTTCAACACCCATCGGCCCCAGTCATCCTCCACACCAGCTGCACTCAGTGAACCAACCTCTGAAGGTGCTGATTTGATGGGTTCCATGCATATCGCTGTTCCTTCTCTGTTTTGACAACCCTTTCAGTTGCTGCTGCCTCAAAATGGAAAAACCACCAGAGACAAGAAGCAGGCAGCGCTCAAACCACATGCAGAACAATTACAATTACTCAAGCGACAGCAAAGCACACCACTTACCAGAATTGAGCAGGATGATGGACTTAAGGCATACAAATTCTTCCCCTTGAAGGTTCATCATCCGAAACCGAGCAGCAGTAGCCAGTAGCATGTCAAAGATTTCCACCATGCCCTCTACACATTTCCCTTGATTCCTGTGTGAACACCATCAAGGAGGAGATATTCACAGCTTTAACCTGGCAGCATGAGATTTTGATTCCCCTGGATTATTTCCCTCAAATTACATTTCTCAAACCTTGGAGCACAAGCTAGCACGTGATTTCCTAGTCTATGTTCATTTGGTGTATGGAATGAATAAATAAATAAATTCTGTATTTAAAAAAAAAAATCCCAGAATCATAAACTTACCAGCAAGAGGCCTTATCATGGTGAAACATGAGAGACTGATACCGTCAAACTTTTATATTGATGGCAAAAACTTGTTTAAAACTACATTTTGATTTTGTTTTCATGTTCTGCTTGTCTTACATTTTATCTTCCTTTTCTTCCTTTAATTTACATAGCCCCAATTCCTTGCATAACATTTATCCCTACATTTTGTTCCTGTTTCTAGTTGGTTTTACAATCTAAAATGTTTCACCATGCTTCTCCCATTCATTTTATGTAAGCATCACATGTCCCTACAGAATAAGTGTATTTATGAGCTCAGGAAGCATTCATGAGGCCAAAGTCTTCTCCGTATGATTAAATCTACAACTTCACTTCAAAAATTAGCTCCATGTTTACACTGCAACATTAAATAAAGCTAAAATAACCATTTCTCTCTGCTCACATCAGGTATGCTCACTCACTCATTTTTCATTTTGCATACTCAACACATAGTTCAAGAATTAATGCAGACTATACATGTTTTTTATGAAAATTTTGTCTGCAAATTTTCTGGTTGTGGAATTTTAGATAATTTACAGCACAACCTTGTACTAAAAATTATATACTCTAAATTTTATTAGGACTTTCTGAATGAAAGTTTAACATATAAATCAACAAGTGATATGACTTTCTGATTAAAAATATACTATTTTTTAGATAGGAGACAGAAATTTTCAGCTCACTGCTACAGGAAAATGCAAAGGAAAATTCAGATGGCTGTCACATTATAGCTTGTATCACACAGACTAATCATTGCTTAATTTCATTGTGACAATAACAGTGCAGACATACCTGCCCCAGTTTCAGGGGTTTGAGTTCTAGCTCTGGATCAGGCACTAAGATGTGTAAGCATGGAGTATGAAACAAGTTTCCTAGTCACCCTTACAACAGCACATGCTTGTTAATTTTTCTGTGAGAAAGGAATGATTCAGTTTTGGGAATCCAGAGTAGGAAGGAAAAAGAACTTTAATAAAGGAGGATGGTTGCTCCTTCTTGCTCCATGTCCTTATGTCCCTACCAGGAAGCACACCAAGCACTCTACTTCACACACATTTCACTTGTGCTCAGCTCAGAACTGTGATTTTCATTGCATGGCAGGCACCTTGTCACAATGCCATTTATATGGCCTATTCTGTCTCTAAATAATTTCACTGAACAAATAGTGGTTTAAACTGTTGCAGCTTTTGAGATATGACCAGTAACTCTGATACTTTCATGTATTAAGATCCCCCAGGTTATGATAGCAAGTGTAGCATAGAAAGTCTGAAAGTACTGAGGTTTACATCATAGGATTGGCAGATATGCAGACTCAGTGCAATGTTCCACACAGAACTTGTGATGCCTTTGGCACCTCATTTACAATGCTCCCAAGGATGAGCTGAACTACAGGACTGATCTCAGTCTGTTGCATCTCAACTCATCTTTCCTGAAATTCACAGTTATGCCTCTTGCTTGAAGGCTTTCACTGATTTGATGACTTATCAGTTATAATGTTCACTGCTTGAGGGGAGGGGGTGGGGGGAAGAACTCTTCGGTGAAGACCACATTGTCGAAAACCTGAACTGGTTGGCTTCAGTTATACTCCTCATCTGTTTGGACAGTAATAAAATGAACAAAGGCAAACTAATTTTTAGTAGTGCCCCTGGCAAATCAAAAATGAAGAAAATTAGGCACTCAAAGGAAGATGTAAAAATATGAACAGTTATCACCGCCTCAAAAATCTGCTTTGCTGCTAAAACTTAAATTCTATTAAAGAAAAAAAAAAAAACAAAAACCAAAACAGTGGGAAATTTTCCACTGCTTCTGGAACAATTACTATTTTTCTTGTGACTAGTGAAATATTAACTTTGTTCATACATAATTAAGCAGTGTCGGAGGACAAAAAGCATTTAATGGTTTTGTGTTAATTTAAATGATACCTGTTACTGAGATTAGCTTAATAATTTTGAATTTCAGGTTTATGCAGAAAGTTTCAGAAGATCATACAGCAAATGACCCATATTAAAAAAAAATAATTATTATAATCTTTATGCTTACCTAAGACATACACTTGCTTCCTATAACCTTTCAAACTTCTGCCAGCCAGTGTTCGTAACAATTAAAAAAATGTTACACAACCTGAGCAATTTGGAGAGCCAAGGGAATTTAAAAATAAAATAAAACAAAAACCCAAAAATAAGACCTTATAAAATACCTCACGGAATCTCATGAAATGGAAAAGACATTTTAATACCAAAAAAGGAATTACTGCTGGGTATTTTTACAGAAATATTTCAGTGGACTGTAGCTGACAAATACAATATTCCAATGAAGAATATTTGCCAACAGATATAACTTATGGTCAAAAATTTTTATTCCTGCAACTTTTAGTCTATATGCCTTTGTGTGTGCCTATTTCCTACCAGCTGGATTCATATGATGATAAATAAAAACTATGTAAATTCAAGAGATTCTAAATACTTTCTAATCACATTTGCTTTAGTATCTACTGAGTGTAAAATACCAAAGAACTTCACAAAAAAAAAAAAGTAAGCAGTGCTGTAGGTAGAGTTATATAATTTAGATGAAGTTTAATATTGCATTGATATTTCATGTGTGCTAACACAATTTAGAAATTTGTTTCATTTTCAGAGCTAGGCAGCAGCTCCAATTCCAGGGAACTGTAGGAGCTCAGCATCTTTGATATGCAGGCTTCTAATTGGATGGTTTTTATTATCTAGGCCACAACATTTGCATTCTTTTCTAACAAACACTATCTGAAATAGAAATCTCTAGTTCTCCTGAATTGCCTTCTAACTTTCTAACATAAGCTGATAGTATTATCACATCTTTACAGCTCTGTGTCCCATTGATAGGAAGGCCTATCTAGGATGGCCTAGATAACATTCCTGAAGGACAAATTAAGTAACAGATATAAAAACTGCCCTTATATCAACATCATGCTGCTGTCTTTGTGTACTCTCAGCTTATTGAAAACAAAATAATAAAGGTTTGCTAACTGCAAAATGGTAGAGTGTATTCTTACAATAATTGTTTAGACTTGGCTATCAGGAAATACTAAGGAAAGTTAAAGTAAGTGAATTAATGGTCTTAAGCTGCTGCATATGAGTGCTGTGTGCTTTAATTTTAGTAAGTCCACAGAATCATAGCATCACTCAAGCTGGACATTTCTGTATATCTCTTGTCCAACCTCCTGTTCAAAGCAGGGTCAGCTGTTATCTCAGACTAGCTCATCATTCTAGGCTTTACCCAGTCTGGTCTTGAAAACATTCAAGGATGAATGCAAAAAGCTCTTTCAGTTTAGTTATGTCCATAGTCACTCTTATATCTAGCCAGAATTTCTGTTTTAACTCCTGTTCCTCAGTCTCATCAGTCATCTCAATAAAGAGTCTTGCTAACCTCTATGCAGAATTTAGAAGGTTGCCAGATATGATCAAAAGCCATCTCTTGTCCAAGATGAGCAAATTTTGTTCTCTTAGTTTCTCCACTCAAGGCTCAAGCTTTAACCACTTTGGTGATTCTTCCTTACATTTGCTGAAATTTTTAACACCTTTCCTGTAATGAGGGGTGCAAAACAGGCTGTACCATTCCAGATATGGATTAAAGGGTTCCATATAAAGGTGAAATAATAATTTCTCTTGCTCTGCTGGCTACTACTGATACAGACCAGGATACTGCTGTCCTTCATTGCTGTCATGCTACAGTACTGAGTTCATGCCTCAGATTTCTGTTCTCCTGGCCTTTTTCAGCAAAGCTGTTACTGAGCTTGGACAGTGGCAGTGAATTAAGTCTATCACAAGTGCAGGATTCTGCATTTTTCCCTACTGAACTTCCTGAGGCTCCTGTCAGCCCATTTCTCTGTTTCATCTAGCTTCCTCTGTATGGCAACTCAGTGTATCAATTGCACCCCCTAGTTTTGTGTCATCTGGAAACTTAAAGTGTGTACACACCATTTCCTCCTTTAGATCATCAACAAAGACAATTAATAGGACACATCCCACAGTAGAATCTTGAGGAACTCCATCTGTAACTATCATGAAGGTAGAGTATGAACAATGAAGGTAGAGTATGAACTGTAGTGTTCACCAAAAAAAGTGTAGACCACCAAAGGCACAGACTGTATCAACCTACTGCTCACCAAAATAAAATAAACTGCTAGTGAATGTGACCACAGATAGGACATCTGTCTTCAGCAACCACAAGATGTTATTGAGCTCAGGATCCAGAAGTATGCTGGGAAGGCAAACAACAAAACTGTGACCAAAGGTTTCAGAAGAACAGATCAGATATCACAATTTACATAGGGAATTACTAGATAGAATATTATTAGAGCCATGATGGGGTAAAGCTTCCAGAGGAGCTAGAAAACATTTCAAGGAAAATTAATGAAGTGCTCAGGAACAGACTTATCCTACAACAGCAGAAGACCAGGTATTTCATAAGATCCTCTTAGCTAAGCAAGAAACTCCTTATTAAATTATAAGGCAAAAGGTCACATAATAGAAATAAAAATAGGCAGGAAAGGGTATCAAAGCATTGTTTGAAAATTTACACTAAAACTAATTTGAAGCTATAACTAGTGAGGGACAAAGAGGGCAACAAGAATTGAATTACACAACAGTAAGTGGAAGTTCAGAAAGAACAGATGAGTTGATGAATTAGGGGGGAAAAAAAACACTGACTGACTACATGGAATTCACAGAAACAACTGAAACTGTTTTTTTGTCCAGATATCATTGGCAAAGCCTGCTGACAGCGGTCTATATGCATCAACTCAACATGGCATCCAACAAAAGAATGTTGACAGGTTAGAGAATTTCTTCAAAAATAACAAATTATGTAGATGAATAACTCAAATCTTTGGAGCCAAATGAGATTCATTCCAGGGTGCTGAAAGAGCTGACCAATGTATTTTTTACATTTGGAGATTGAAACAGGCCCTGACAAATAGCAGATTGATTCATCTCTGACAAAAACAAGGAGAATCCATGAAACTGAATCATGATTGACGACTCTGATTGACTTCTATGACAAAATAATTCACTAAATGATTGAAGGGAGAGTGTCATGCATAAATGCCTCAAATTTGTAAGGCTTTTAGGTTACAGCATTCTTGTCTGTAAGCCAGGAAGGTACAGGCTGAGCAGAAAGACATAGGTGGATTACAGGGAGTATTACACAAAAGGTAGCAGTAATGGATTTACCATTTACTTTGTGGTAGGTAATGAGTAAAATCTCCTTTAGTGGTTGACTCCGAACCCAGTGCTGCTTTATCAATTACAAGGATGATGACAAAAAGCAGGCCTTCTCATTTGTGGATGATACTACATTGAGAGTGAAGTGAGCTACACAGCACAGCCTCAGTACCATAGAGACTGTGAGCCCACAGAAAACTCAGAAAGTTCAACCAGGAGAAGTACAAAATCCTGCACCTAAGGACAAATAAGCAGGTTGGAAAAATTCTGGACTGAGTTGCAGTCTTGTTGGAAAATGTTTCCAAATTAAACTATATTTAAAAAAAAAACAAAAACAAACAAACAAAAAAAAAACAGCACACTCTCATTGTGTAACAAATTATTTAAGGATGAGTGTGGCTGGAAAAAGAGAAGTAGCCCTGCCCTCACCCGTGCTCTACCTGTGTCCTGTCTCAGGTCTCTCAGGTCAGGAAGTTTGTTGGCTGTCTCCTCGGACTGGAGGTAGTCAGAGGCATGCAGCATGGCCTGTAAGAATGAGTTGGGTGATTTGGATCTGTTCAGTCTAGTGATGAGGCAGAGTACGTACTGGAGGAGACAGCCAAAATTGCAGTTCACAACTGCTAGCAGGGGCATTGAAAACTGGGCGGAACCAAGCTCTTTCAGGAGCAGTAGATGTTAAAGCAATACAAGCTACAGCATGCAAGGTTCAGTCTGGATTGTAGGATGGTGTTGCAACCCTGAAACAGATATCTATGAAGGCTGTCTATTCTCCACCCTTAGAGCCTTTCAAGACTCTTCAAGATAGTCACAGCTGGCCTAAGCTGGTGTTGGCAGTACTCTTGCAACAAGGAGCAGATTGGACAAAATGATCTGCAATCAATATTTTTGTTTCTAAGTGAATTGCTGGAGAAGAACCTGAAAGAGTTTGGTTTCTGAGGGTGTGACTAGAAGCAAGAATTTATTACTAGATTTGAGACTTTTAACCAAGAATCCATATGTGCAGCCAACACCTGCATAAAGAATAAAAGCAATCTTGAAGTCATACAAATAAGGTTTCCTGTACTAGTGCAGTGGTTTAACAAAAAAATAAAACTAAGGCCCTTTTCCTTCAGTTAATGAATAAATCTAGCATAGAATCCAAAACAGAGAAGAAAACTTATAAGGTTAACTCAACTTTCTCCCCACTGACAGTTCCTTTATTAGCTTAATTTTGAACTGTATTTTAGAGAAATGCTTGGAAGCACTATGCTCCTTTCTATTCATAATGATTTACTCATCCTCATATGGTTTCTAAGCATTTAATCCTACTTACATCTTATTCCCATACTTCTTTTATATGCATTAGTATTTATTATTAATTCAATAAATTATTTAGTCCTGGAATAAGCAGAGCAGAAGTATTTATCCATCCAGAGGCAAGGATAAAAATTCAGAGGAAGAAACGTTAAAATGAGAGTACATGTTTTTCATAAACATACCATCAAATATTAATTTTGCTTTCTTTTCCTATTATTTTGGGTGTGTGGGAGTTAACTAAAATCTTTTTCAGTTGATTTACAACACTGTTACGGTAATTATTTATTGTTGTTTAAACAAATAGAATATTTTTGGCTACTTATTCAAAAATATGTGCCATTAATGTCAGTGCATAAATCACAGTCTGAGAATCACTCCCAGCTTGGCATTTGGAGAAATACTAAACTGGAACTAGTACAGTTCAATGTGGAATCAAGTTTTTTTCCTCTAAGAGTTGCTTGAATCAGACATTTTCCAACTAAGAAATAAAACTGAAATATCAGTCGCAAACATAATTCTGAGGGAAGAAAACAGACATGATCAGAAGGGACCACTAAAAGCAAGGTTGTTTTTTTCTACCATTGAGCAGTGCAGTTACGTTCCTATTTTTTCTTATAGCAAGCAAGTGACCCATCCTTTGAGTTACTGCTGTTGGTGTTATCACTTCAGCAAAATAAATTCAAAAAAAGTGGTTCTTCATGCACAGCAGCAGTTTTCACCTGTCATAGTTATATTTCTTCTATAGCACCACAGCAACAATTAGGATAGAGTCTAAAGCTCAGACAGGCAATTTTTACTTTTTCCAGTAGTAATGAAATTATCAACTCATCATCCTCTGAGACAGTGGTTCATTCAAAGACCAAATGGGAGATTTTAAAATAGAAGAAAAAAAAGAAGAAAAGGAAATTCAAGAAGACTGAGAATAGTTAAAGGAAAGAGATTAACCAGAATATCTGGTGCTATTTTCCAAGTACAGAAAACTTCTTTCATTTCAACATTTAAAATGTTACTACAGGCTTTTTACATAGGTGGTGAGTGCCTTCGGCACAATAAATAATTGTTACATATATTCATGTGTTCTATACCATTGATAGCCATTGATACTTCATAATCCTATGCGAAGTATTGAAACAGCTTGAGGAAATATTCTGTCAGGAAAGCTCCATCTGTAGACAAACTCAAACACATCCATCTGGATGCCTAAAATACTGCTGAATGGCTTTGTTAGACTATTCTAGGACTAACATAAAGTTAAAGCAACATGTTTATTTATCCAAATGGTTCTTGAACACAGGAAGGAACAAGGCATCAATCATCCCTCTAGGAAACGTGTTCTACTGTCTAACTACCATCTCAGTAAAGAAGTTTTTCCTTATGTCTAGCCTGAGCCTCCTGTGAGGCAGCTCTGAGCCATTGCCACACCCTGCTACTAGATACATAGAAGAAAAGAGCACCTTATCTCCAGGGTGACTTGACCATGCTTCCATCTCTTTTATGCTTTCTATTTATGCCTGAATTGTTTCATCAGCTTCTTCGGCATTCATTCAGGCTTGTTGCCTCTTTTGCTTGACTTCCTGCATGTCAGGAAGAACCATTCTTAAGTGTAGAGGAGATGATCCTTGAAAATCAACCAGGTCTCCTGAATCCCCTTTCTCTCTAGGATTGTATCCTACAAAATTCTTCCAAGCAAGACCCTGAAAAATCCAAACTCAAAACAGGCTTGTGATCCTGCTCACAGGTTCTTGATCTCCAATATCTCATCTAGCCAAGTCTGCCCCTGTTCACACTTCTGACCAGTTCTTACTTGTTTGCAGCTAAGAGATCCAGTGAAGCATCTCCTCATATCAGCTCTCAGGACACCTTTGCTATGAAGTTATTGGCAAAGCAATCAGGAAAGCCCCTAGATTTTTTGTGCTCTACTGGGATTGTCCCTCCAGAAGCACATGTATCTTTGCCTATAACTTCACAGCTAGCTTTTCATCCATCCCTAGCAAGAACTTCATCCATTTCCACTGCTCACTCACACACAGGGTAACTTTCCTCCCTTGCTGTCCTTACTAATGAGCCTGTATCCATTAACTCCAGCTTTCCAGATGGGTGAGCTCTTCTATCTTGTCCCTGTGTTCCCAGACCTTCAACAGCACACCAACCTCTGATATTCCTGCTTGTCCTCCATATCACATGCATTAGTACACAGCACTTCAGAGGCACTCAGTTGCATAGGTTTTACTGAAAACGTATGATGGCTTCCCTTATCATGCTGTCCTGTAAACACTTTCTTATTTGTGTTCAGACACTTAGGATGAACCCTGTTCTACTTCCAAGGTCTCTCTCACCCATACATCCTACAACCCATTTCTTGACAGCCTAGTCTACCATCTTCTTCATTTGATTGTTGATTATCATCTCCACCATTCCTAGTTTAAAGCTCCTTTTGGACAAAGATGTCTTTGCCCACACTTGATCAGGTGGGCCCCATCTCTTCCCGGCTATCTCATTCAGTGATCACAAAAAATGAACTCTTGTTTTTGACATCAGCTGTGAAACCAATTGTTGACCAATAGGAAATCTGTTCACTCTTCCTCAAGCCCATATCCATTACAGTGAACTGACCATGGGGCCCCCGTGCTCTTGACTCTTGCCCTCAGAACCATGCATGCAGTTGTAACTGTCTTTACTTGCTAAATTGACAGAGGATCTTCTGCACTGGCAGAAAAAGAGTACATTTACATGTAAACAGTGGTGAATCAGGTCTGAAACATATAGACAATTAAACACCAAGGCATCTTCTCATTATTATTGCATGTGAAGGGTGATGTTAAATGGATCCACAAATAAGACAGGAAAAATCTCAAAACCACTCTTACAGTAATTATAAGAACATTAATGCTTATTATATTTTTAACAGTTTATAACATTTAAATTAGTAAAATTACAATAATTGTCTAAAAAATGTTATATTGATTGATCTCACTCTGGAATTCTCACTCTGGAAGATCTCACTCTGAAATACCTTAAAGCCAAAAATACTTCAAAATTCTCTATATATCAAAATTGGTAAGAAAGTTTCATTTTAGAAAGATTCAGCATGACCTAGACCTAGAGCTAGAGACTGAACTTTCAAGGTCAGAGTGACTAGATGAAAAAGCAGTATTAGAAATTATGTAGGAAATAGGAGCTATCTTAAATACCGAAATGATTTTGTTCTTTCTGAAAACTTCTGAGTCTACAAAACCACAGTGGGAATCTCTTTTTCTGAAGACTTCTTAAAGCTGTGAAGACCATGATATTGTGAAAACTTTTGTTGTTGTTGTTGTTGAGTGTTGTGTTTATTTTTTTAAAGAGTTTATCATTTTTACAATTATCCTGCACTTCCTTGAACTCTGGAAGGGTTCTTCCT
The DNA here is from genome assembly GCF_023343835.1 of Lagopus muta. Lineage (NCBI taxonomy): Eukaryota > Metazoa > Chordata > Aves > Galliformes > Phasianidae > Lagopus > Lagopus muta. The sequence goes on from NC_064434.1 coordinate 61,411,955, forward strand.
AAAATAAGCCTAGGTTTTCTAAATTACAAAATCTACATAAAAGTAGTCTTTAGATTTTTTTTCCAAGATCCAGAAGAGACTCACATTTATAGTAACCACAACTGATTCCTATTGCATTTTTTGTGTTTAATTATGTCCCTTGGAATATATATGTACTTACATTTTTTGCATCTACAATACAGTAATACATCTCAAAATCCAACCATAAGGTAAAAGGTGAAGGAGAAATTAAATTATTTCCAGAGATTCCATAGCTGCCTACGAGTTGATAAAATGAGCAGCCTGGTAAGCAGCCTGATGACAGGATGATTGAGTTGGGTTTCCAGCACAGGATTTATTGATATAAAAGATGTAATTAAAATAAAACACAACTATTTTTTTTAAATGCTTTTTGAAGTGCAAATTTTGATATCTTTTCTGCATATGGGTCTTTTTCTATGAAACAATAACAGTAGCAGGTCACTAATGAAGTGTTCTGAATCAAACATCTGTGTCCACTTTGCTTCCATTTTTCCAGTAGTAAGTCAAACTAATGCATTTGTAGCCACACAATGCAAAATAAATAAATAGATAGATAGATACAATTGTCCATTTACTTAAGTGGCAGACTGTCTAAAAACTATGATTTCCTGAGGCCGCAGGAATATTTGAGAAGGTAAGGGAGTGGCAAAACACATTACAAATTCATCCTGACTCTATTCTACTGTATTCAGTTATTCAACTTTCTGAATGTGCTACTTGCACAGAAAACTTGACACTGTTCTCAGATTTTGTGAGAAATATCTCAGCACATGAAATATTCACAGAATCACAGAATTGTAGGGGTTGGAAGGGACCTCCAGAGATCATCGAGTCCAACCCCCCGGCCAAAGCAGGTTCCCTACAGCAGGTCACACAGGTAGGCATCCAGGCAGGTCTTGAACATCTCCAGAGAAGGAGACTCCACCACCTCCCTGGGCAGCCTGTTCCAGTGCTCCGTCACCCTCACTGTAAAGAAGTTCTTGCGCATGTTTGCGCGGAACTTCCTATGCTCCAGTTTCCAGCCATTTCCCCTTGTCCTGTCTCCACTCACCACTGAAAAGAGTCCGGCCTCGCCATTCTGCCCCCCACACCTTAGATATTTATAGACCTGGATCAGGTCCCCTCTCAGTCTCCTTTTCTCAAGGCTGAACAGACCCATTTCACTCAGCCTTTCCTCATAGGGGAGATGCTCCAGGCCCTTCACCATCTTCGTGGCCCTCCGCTGGACTCTTTCCAAGAGATCCCTGTCTTTTTTGTACTGGGGAGCCCAGAACTGGATGCAGTACTCCAGATGAGGTCTTACCAGGGCAGAGTAGAGGGGGAGGATCACCTCCTTTGACCTGCTGGCCATGCTCTTTTAAATGCACCCCAGTAAGCCATTGGCCTTTTTGGCCACAAGGGCACACTGCTGGCTCATGGCCAACCTGTCGTCCACCAGGACACCCAGGTCCCCAGGTTTCATTCCATGAAACCTATGAAAGTAACATTAAATCTGCTGCAGATTCACATAGAGAATGATCCAAGTTTTTATGATATTCATGCTATCTGCAGTTTGAAGAGATTCATGGTTGCCTGGCTATTGATCAACATGATGATCAGTAAAGTGAAAATACTTCAATTTCTTTCAGAAGATAAAGACAACAAAAAATCATCAAATTCTGGAAGAGGATGTGAAGAGTTTCCAAATAAAAAAACTGACAACTCGATTTGTCCATAGAAAGACACAAATAACCTGTTAAAAACTGAAAATATTGAATACATTTAGCTGAGTTGTTTTTTAGCACTTTAGAATAATTTTTGCTAAAAAATTTTGCCATAATTATAAAAAATTACATCAGAACATAAAATGCGAACAGCAGGCTTGGTTCTTATCAAATGTGTATTTACTCCTGAGCTAAGTATACAGGCATGTAGATTGGCTAATTTCAAGTCATTACCTCCAGTGCTAGATTGGAAGAGGTAACGTGGATTACCATCCTTTTCCTCAACTTGCTCATGGCTTCATATAAGTCTTATAATCTCTACTTCATTTTCCTTCTTCAACTGAGCTTCATATACAGATAAGTCAGTTTACTTAGCTATCCTTTGTTTCAGAGCTTATCTGTGTCTGATTACCCATGCAGTCTCATTGGTACCTTGTCTGCACCTTGTCTGTTTTTACAACATTCCATCTTAAGATAAGGAAAGTCAGAAAAGCACCAAGGTTCTGGTAATTTGCCGTGTTTTTTTGTTTGTTTTCCTGTTGCAACAATTTCCATGAAGGAAGCTGCAGCATACTTACTTTTCAGCTGCTAGTGAGCAAAGAATTGCTGTTCTGTAAAACTGACTATTGCAACAGCAAGATGGAAAGATCAACTCAGGGTGCAGTGTGTGAAGTTTAGGATTATTCTCTTTCTATATGTATCAGTTTACATTTGTCTATAGTAAATTTGAATCTTGTTTAATACCTTTTGGAATATCTTCCTTGTCTATGTCCTTGGTAATTTCTGGAAAGAGCCCCTTATAGCTATAATACATAGCTTCTCCTTTCAAAACTTTCAGTGACTTTTTACCACTATGTCATGTTTATTCAATCCTCAGCCAGTTCTCTTCTTTAGACTGCAAGCTATCAGTTCCCTGTAATGGTTGGCAGGCTTACTGGGCTGAAATTCTATCAACTTTTAAAAAGCATCACTGTATTTCCCATTTTGCTGGTACCAATGATGATTCAGGTGAGAAGTCATCCACTTCAGTTAGCAATTGAGCTATTTCTACCATGAGTTTCTTTAGAATTATGTTTCAAAACAATCTCTGATCTGTGTGATATTTCCATGTAGCAAATGCTTTAAAAATATAATAATATATGACTCCTCCTTATTCCTGAAGAAACATTACATTTTCCTCAAAGTTACAAACAGCCTATTGTCAGTCCTGAAAAATTTCAGCCCTGATCTGATGACATTTTTAAGGTCTAGCTTCTTGGGAACCCTCCAGACAGGAAACATCTGGTTCATCCCACTGCAAACTTGTCTTCACTCCTAGATTTGCCTCATACATGACACTAATTTTCACAAACCACATATAAAAACATTTGCATGTATCCCGCGTTCCTTACAGTTTGTTGCATAATACTGTACATTAAATGTAAGCTCTGTGAATACGCTATTTTGGTTCCCAATCGGGGTTAATTTTCTAATCTGTAATTATTGTCATTTGAGCCAATTTAATAGCATCAGTTGTACACTGTCAAAATGTGCTAACTATAAGTGACTAGCAGACTGTTGAAAGTCCTGATCTTGAACCAACTCAAGTGTTTAGGCAATGCATTAACTGAATAAGAAAGAGTGCATTACCTCACAGAATGTTCTATGTAATTATAAGGCAGAGTGGGAACAGAAAGGGATAATGTGATGATACTCAACCATACAGAAAGCAGTAGTATAAACATACTGACAGCTTAATTGTTACGCTTTTTTTTTTAACTAGGCAAAGCAAAGTTTCAAGAATAAAGTGAGTAACAGAGCTACTTTACAGATATTTTCAAGGAATCTTCCACTTGTCAATAGTTACATAAGAAAACTATAGATACACTTATATGAAAAATGTAACGAGTAGAATGTCACAGAATGGGAAAAGAAAACCTCCTCTCTAAGATATCTTCAGAGAAATGACGAGCGGATGTTTCATATAATCCAAGAAGGAGGAGTAAACTGGAAGAACAAAAATTAGATTTGCTTTAAAAAAGGCAAGGAAGGAATGGTATTTTTATAGAGTTTCAGACAGATATGAGCCAGGCAAGACTGTATTCATCTAGCCAAGATGGAAAATGTTGCTGTAATAAAACTTGAAGTGACCTGAGCTTTACATACAAATGTATACAAATGACAATCTATCAGACAGAAAGAACCTGTCAGATACAAGATAGTCCCAGATGGGAAAAATGAGAGAGATGACAAATCAGAGAGGATGCCTGACACCTAAAGATCAGAGAGGCAGAGGCCAAATGTTGTGTTGTGAAGCTCCATATTAATTATATTGAACTTGCAACAAGTTCACAAAAACATAGGTTAGAGACAGACCAAGGTTTTAATACCTGTAGTTGGTGACTCTGGATTATAGCCAAGATTTAAATTTGCATTTGCACATGTTTTTAACTACATAGATTAGATAACAGGGTAAGAGTGGTGGGGATTGAGAACAGAAGTCAGTGGATGAAAATATTGACAAAGATTACAAATTCCGTAAAGAATATGCTAAAGGTTATGGAAGCAAGCACAGATGAAAGAAAATTTCTGTACTGAATCCATCTTTTCCATTATTTTAGCCACTCAATCAGATTGTTTCATTACTTAGATAACAGCAAAAATGGATCAAACAACTTTTGCACTCTCCCTGTAATGTTCTCCCTAACATTTGTTGTAGAGGAAGAATTCCACTGACTCAGGCTTTGAATCATCTCTGTCCTTCCCTTTCAAACCTAGCAAATAACGTACAGCTACCCTATAACATTTTCAGAAGGAAAAATATGCCTAAATCAATCTGGCATATAGAATTATTGTTAGCACTAACATGACATAAACTTTAAACTATTTATCATATCAGTACTCCCCAGAATCAGCAAATATCCCTACCAGGTAGGGTGAAGCAAGTATATTATGCCTTAGAAACACATTTCTTATTATTTGAAAATGAATTCATGTTCTCCTCTAAAGTAATATGTAGCTCCAGTTGGATGAAATTCTTTCCTCTAACCCAGCAGATTAAGATGTTTGAATCAACTGCTCAGATTCCATTTTATCCAGAGCATGGAATTTTTAGCTGAGGAAGACCAAAGTTTCAAAAGTTTCCCTAGCTCCTTTTCTTAGCTAAAAATGACACTACGGCTCTGTTCTACAGTTTTCCTCATGGCACACATCATGAAATTTGGAACATATTAGTTATTGAAGCTAAATTGCAATCTTAGCAGTTTTCCATAGCATAGTACATTTACTTTCCTATGGTACACTTTTCTCTTAATTCTCTAAATAAAAAGAAGAAAAAATAGTTTTTCTGCTAGCAACAATGTTGGTTCATTCACCTAACTAATGGGTGCAGACACTGAAGGCTCTGCCCTTGATGCTTGGCTGCCATCCTTCTGTTGCACCTCACTGCCCCTGCAGTTATGTGGTGATACCAAAAGCATGGCTAGATCTAAGCTGCCTCACTACATGCCTTTGGTCTGCACTGGACTCACCAATGCCTGCAACACAAGCTCTCTCCCGTCAACTCCGCTACCTCAGTCTTCAACAGAAGAACACTAACAATAGCTAGGATCACTCTTCCATCCTAACGAACTGTTCCTAGCCTTGCCACAGTCTTCTGCCAAATCCCTTGCTTTTTGTTCAACACTGTTTCTCAAGGCTGAAATTTTTTATGACTTGAATTTGAATGGAGACAACTAGAATTCCTGCTTTGATTTTGTGAAGACTGCCAGCTAAATTCCAGGATATTGTATGGCAGGGATATATATTTTTATCTCTCACTTAGAAATACCTTAGGCATCTCAGTAAGACTGGCTAAAAAAAGACTGACTTAGGACAGCAAGTCACAAATTTAACTCCAGTGGACAGGAGAAAAAAAAAACAAATTCAAATACATCATATAATAACATAGATCCATCACGATTTTCTTCCATAATTATGGCTGGTTGCTTTAATAAACCAGTTCTAATTAATACCGACTATGAGGATTTTAGATAAGGAGAAGTAATTATATGGATTAAAGTGATTAGTGTTTCAGATTTATATTGAATTGAATTTATTTTGGCAACAAACTACAGATTATAAGAGGAATTTTTAGTTGCCTTTGAAATTAAGTAATTCCGACTACAGGTGACTTTCAGATGTTTTCCTTGTCTGATAAGTTATCAGATCATTTTTAGACTTTTTCTTCCAGTGTTCCTCTCCAGTCCCATACTGCTTAATTTATGACATACCATCAAATTGTAGCATCAATGAGATGACTAAAAACTAAAAAATAATCTGATTGCAGTGGAAACAAATTAATTTACTTAAAAAATTAACAGCAATACACAAACTGACCTGTCCAGTAATAGATTAGGTGCAAATAAAAGCTTTCCTGGGTGTTCCATGGAGCGCCAGACTAAGCCGATCATCAGTATCTCTAACCAGGCACATTCCAGTAGATGGACCTGATCATGGAGTGTTAAATCCACAAATCCTGAAAGAATAAATAGGAGACAGTAAAAATATTCCACTTTTGTAAGTGGAACAACATCATCCAGAGAACCAGATTAAAAAGTACCTTGGAGCTAGAAAAGAAGAAAAACAATAAAACAGATTTTGTCTTCTTCAAACATTCTCGTTGAGTTTTGTGTATTGTGAGGTCCACTGTGTCTCCAGTCTACAAAACGTTTAACATTTTCTAGCCCATGGTTGTGCCTTGACTGCTCCCTATCCCAAGAGCTGGGCAAGAGCCAGTTGAGCACTGCCATCTCTACATCTGTTCCTAACAGCCTGGAAAGCCGGGCACGCACTGCTAAAAAGGAGCAGCCATCCCCATCAGTTTCACACTGCCTAGGTCATGATGGTGGGAAAATAGGAAAATGCTTCTTAAAAAATGAAAGGATAGCTCTGACCAACTAATACCAGAACATTTATACCAGCAAAATACTGTTTGACTTGTGAACCATTCATCATAGTGCAAGTGCAGTGAGGAAGAGGGCCTAACACAGCATTTCAAATTAATCAGTAAACAGGTGCTTATCGCAGTACAATTCAAACTTTCCAATGAGGCATTTTCTTTATACATTGGGTTATATCACCTAGAGGAAGAAGATTACCTCTCTTAATCTGTATTTAAACAGTGCTAGAAACAAGAAATACAAAATGAGGTGGCTTGTAGCAATGCAAAATACAAATACTCAAGAATAATAATCATTCATGTGCCTGTTTCATTGAACAGATGATATTCCTTCTTTGAGAATACCACTCTTCAAGATTACTTTCATTCCAAATATATATGAAGTGGAAATTGCACAACTTGCTTTAGTTATGTGAGCTTGCTAATATTGAAATGTGTAGAAATTCCATCAAAACTGATATTATTTATCCTTTACTATATCCTTTAGTGTCATGTGTGAAATGTATTTTTGATCTTTGTTTTACAGGTGCAATTGATGCATATTAGTCTTCAGAATACGTTACAGAGTAAGCTATCTTATCATCCCATTAAATGGCAATGTTTCTTCTTTAGTGTTTTGTTCTCACTGGAGGTATATACTGACTCAATTGCAAAGTAATTTTACCTGACATGCTCTCAAGTATAATCTTGAATAAATAAAAAAGAAGATATATTTCCAAAGTCAGATTTTGTGCTATGAAATATTGATTTCAAAATAACAAAAGAAGAGAAGGAATAAAAAGAAAGAGCTCACAAAATCTTAAAAAATATGTTTTTTCACAACAGTTGATGATACAATTATTTTTTATGAAAACATCTAAGAGCTAATCACTCCATTTGTACATAATCATTTAAAAAAAAAAAAGTGAACAGCTCTGATGTTTCCTAAATAAAACTCACCTATGAATCACTGGGAATGGATTTAGACAACTGCATTACCTGCTATTTTTATGAAGGCAGTAACTCTCTTTAAATAGTGGGGGGGGAGGTTTCTTTTTTTTCTTGTATTTTTCCATATAATACTAAAAGATGAGCTTCGGATGTTGCAGTGGTGGAATGGCATTTTTGCCTGAGTCACCAAACAGCCTGAATCAGTAAAACTGAAACTTAAAATAGTAACTTTATTAACTACAAAGCATTGATAACAGCACTCAGGAATGAGACTAGCAGAAAGAAATGGTTGTTTATACATGGAGAACAAACAACACTATTTTCCCTCCTGAGTATTACTTCAGTATTGCAGCGTGTAATATGAGGCTTTTATGTTAGACTGAAGAGAACCACAGCAATGCAGAGACATGCACACCAGTGTAGTATTTGAAGTTAACAGTCAATGGATACCAGTCAGCAATACTGCCATCATTTCACATGGTTGTGCATCCTTCTGCAACTGATTTTTTTTACTGTTTCAGAAAGACTGAGTTTTGTTGCTGCTGCACTAACTTACTTTATCATAGAACTCTGCTCATTGTACAACATGCTGGATGCCAAAATGTTTGTCAGTAAACTTAGAGTCACACCTTAAGTCTAGTTTCAATCCACATGCAAGAACAAACAGCTTTAACTAGTCTTTTTCTTCAAAAAGTGTGAAAAAAAGTATAATATCAACATACATTTGAATGTAGCTGCATCTTTGGGGAAAGATGGCAGCTGTGTGCTATAGCAGAAAACAAGCAGAACTTAACAAATCTCTTAGAACTTCAAACATTTGTTTAGCCATGTCTTTAGTACACAAAACAGTAGCCCTTTTATCTTGTAGTTACACTTAATAGTGTAAAAGAAAGAAACTGAACACAAAATATGTATCTTTTGAGCTGAAAAGAAGCTGTATGTTACAGAGCTACTGAATGGTAAAGAATAGGAAAGATCTTTATACACAGAGGTTCTTTTTTCAGTATAATTCTCCTTCCTCCTTTTAATTAGTTCTTAAGACTATCTTGCTTTTACTGTGCCTTGTCTCAAATCCTTTCTAAGTCATATGTTTTCATTAGCTCTGTTTTTCCCTGGGCCTGCAAACAAAATTTCAGATTGCAATGGTTAAGTGATTTGGACAAAAACTAATGAGAAAAGAGTAAAAAAGAAATCACCTTTCTTGTTTAGTAGAGGAGGGATATTTTGTTAGCCTGCTCTGAGAATAGAAAAATATTTCATAGAGAAGATAAAATTGTCTAAAGTAGCTAAATATGAATACATTGCATTAAAAAGTCCTAAAAGAATCAACCAACAACATTCTTGATATCCAGAATATTGACTGTTATTTTAGTGAAGTTTCAAAAAACTAGGATGAAAAAAGAAACTGATGATGTGTCTGTATTTAAAAGGATTAAACGATCCATCAGTCTGACATCTTTGGGCTCTATAATAATACAGTTGACACAAAAGCCTTGATTGCTGAAGGTATAAATCTGTAATATAATAACGCACATGAACTTTAATTCACAGAAATCTTATCAAATCGACTTGATAGCTTTCATTTTAAGTGGCTTCTCATTTTTAGTTTAATAAAAATAACTGTTTTATGAAACAGGCTTTAACTTTTATTTCTTTTCATAAAAACCCTAAAAGTATTAACTGAATTCAAATATTTTAAATTACTTATGAAGAAGAGCAGTGAAGTATTTCTAGAACCCCATACAGCTTACTTCTTTACCCTAGCCTTTTTTTTTTTCCATGATGACATAGGAAAAGGCAAAAATTGTAGTTAAGTTGGCATGATGGCATGTGGGAAATAATATAATAAACAGGTTAGTAATGTCAGCAGCATAGATCACTCACCAACTTCATTAAAATAAAATTAAAAAAAGGATTAAAAAATCCACCAATGTAAAGAGAGAAATTTTAAACCAAGAACATTAGACTTACATATAAAATTTAACAGTAACAACTCTGAAGAGAATTTGGAAATAATGGAGAATTTTTCCAATATGAATCTGCATCTACAGAGACAAGGAATTTTATAAAACTCCATGGGAACTCCAAGAGGGTAATGAAGTTAGTCAATTTACTTCTGTGCTACCTGATTCTGGTAACCATTCTTGGAAGATGAGAAGTTAATCAAAAAGATTAAAAAAAAAAAAAAGGGTCAAAATGATAAAGCATTGAAAAACATGCCCTCTAGTGAGAAATACCAGGAATTCTGTTACACTTTAAGCCAAATAGGTTAAAGAGGTTAAAGGATTGCATTGTGTAAATATAAAGAAAAAGGCATTACAAAAGATAATGACATAACATACAGAAGCTCATACTTAGATGTGCTCCAAGCAAGACTAAAAATGAGGGGACCATTGTTGACAAAAGCAACAGTTATCATCTAAGCAACATAATAAGGTTCCATGAATTTGCTGCCATTCAAAATGCTAATCAAAATTTAATTATTATTTTTAAGATATACTCTTGTTCAAGCAAGATAATTCATAATAATATTACAAGAGGTTAAATTAAATGATGAATAAATCATTACTCACTTCATCATTCAGAGCATCCTGCACTTTAATGCTACCAAAATTATGTGTTGATGTTCCCTGGCGATAAATTAATTGCAGTTTATCTATATAACCTACATCTGATTCAATCTGCCAGACTGACCAATTACACAACGTTTTTATACATATGAAAACCCTTGTGTGGCCAAAAACCACAGAGCCATTCACACATCTTATGCTTACCAGGAGCAAAACAGCTATGGATTAAAAGCCTTGTCTAGACCATCTCTATTTAATTCACAGACAAATTAACAGTACTTCTGAGTGACTGCCAACACAGAGCACTATAATTGTTCCATGAGCTCTTGTACATATGTGGAAATCCAAACTTCCGAAAAGCCAGAAAGATGTTCTGAGCATTCAGCTAAGAGGTGGCAATTATATAGGTTATATGCAAAAAACAAAAGCAAAAAAAAAAAAAAAAAAGACAAACCACACAACCACCTGAAACTGAAACTAAACAGATTATACTTGCTAACATACAGCAGCAGCGTGTTCCATATTTGTAACATATTATCACTGATAACTCTCTTCCAGACAGTCAATAATGGAAGAAGCATTAGGTTTATGGAAGAAAATCTATAAAATGTTCTTTGGTAAGCATGAGTCTCTAGAGGTGAAATTAGAGTTGGGAATCTAAAACTATATTGCTTCACCATCCTAAAAATAAAAAATTTAAAAAAAGGAAAGAAATCAAAAAAGTAAATAAACACATACAAAAGCAAATCTCTTTGTAAACTGGGAATTTCAGTCATTGCTGAAAAGCACAGATCACCATGAAGAAGCACAAGAACTGCTGGAAGGAGTGTTAGGAAAAACACCACCACGACTATCACCATCATTAAACATACAAGTCTGACAACAAAAGAGTTTAATGCACAAGACTTTTTTTCTTCTTTTTTTTTTTTTTTTTTTTTAGTAAGGAGCAAGCAAAGCTCAGATGATTTTCATCTATTGTTACTGTAACATACATATAGCAATATATACAATATAAAGAAAGGGCGACCAGGAGGTTGAGGGAGATGATTCTGCCCCTCTACTCTGCTCTCTACTCTCTCTACTCTCGTGAGACACTACCTGGAGTACTGCATTCAATTCAGGAGCCCACAACACAAGAAGGACATTGAATTATTGAAGTAGGTCCAGAGGAAAGCCATGAAGACGAGCAGAGCACCTCCCCTACAACAACAGGCTGAGGGAGATGGGTCTCTTCAGCTTGGAGAAGAGAGGCTCCAAGGAGATCTTATGGTGTCCTTCCAGTACATACAGAAAACCTGGGGAGGGACTCTTTATAAGGGCATGTAGTGACAGGACAAGGAGAAATGATTTAAAACTGGAAGAGGGTAGATTTATACTAGATTGTAGGAAGAAATTCTGTACTGCGAGCCATGCTGGATGGGGACCCTGAGCAACCTGGCCTAGTGGGAGGTGTCTCTCCCTATAGCAGGGGATTGGAACTCAATGATCTTAAAGGTCCCTTCCAACCCAAATCACTCTATGATTCTATAATACGCAAAATAACAATCAGATATCTCGAAATTAATAAATTCACATTTTATCTTAATGACTTTTGACTTCATAAGTAGCACTTGATATTGTTAGAAATAATTTTCCTAATAATTAATATTCTCTAAGACTTGATGACTGCACATTTAACCCCACAACAATAAATCCTCTACTGGGTATCTACTAACATATGGAGATCTTTTAATTATCAGTACTTTGCAGCTTCTGGTTGCAAAGACTCTTAAGATATAATTATACAGTGTCTAGACTATTTCTATTTCCACAACAATAATTTTATTTTATTCATGTAATCCTACCTATGAGTTTATACCATATGTCTTAATTACCATGAGTACCCAAAATATAAATTTCAAGCAATTTTTGCAAGACAATAAACAACATTTTTCTATAAGGAATGACTCTGACTCCAAGTGCTTTGAGAGAAAGTAAATCAAAAGCAGTAAAAACCTTTTAAAGCAATATCAAAGGTCCATCTAGCAAAGTATCCAATTTTCAACAGCAATTGATACCAGATGCTTACGGCAGAACAAACAGCAGGACAAACATAAGGTCATGTTTCTTTTCTAAACCTCCAGTTTGCTTGCCTGGGTAGTTTTTGACATGGTAGCAACAGGATTTTTTGTAGTCTCTTCTATAATAAAATAAATATAGCAAAGCATATTTTACAAAAACATCCTGAAAACGCAGAACATTCTTACAGCACATCTTATACTTGCATACACGAACCTTTATCTTATTGCAGTGCTTTGAAAAGTAGTAGCTACAGAAAAAGGCTGTTATATGCAGCTCAGTACAGAATTCCAGCTACGCAATGATCGTATGATAGGGCACATTTGAAACAAAGTTCTAATTAGGTTGGCAAAGTAGTGACAAGCACTGCTACCAGAGAGCTAGCAACCATTCAATAAAACAATCAAAATAGGACAGGCTTATACTGGCAAAAATATCTGCACAGATGAAACAGACAAACAAAAATAATTCCTACAGCAAGTTTTCAAGAAACTCCCAGAAAATGGCAAAACAGCATCCATTTCTCTCAACCTAAAAGACATTGAAAAATCAATAGCTCAGCCATCACTCTTCAATCAAAATGAGAAATCTGTGCTTGCTGTAGTGCCACCGTGCCAGTCCTCAGTCTCTCCAACAAGAGAAGTGAGCCCATGTCCATGCATTTATCCAGCATATGACATTTTGGTCTGAACTTTCATGGGTTGCTTAGAATCCTCAACTCTTAAGACTACACCATGAAACCACTTACTGTGGTTGAAATGTGGCTGAAATTTGCACTGTGACCATATACAACAGCCTTGCCCATATACAACAACAGCAGGGCAAATAATAGCTCAAGAAGAAGCGAGATAGAGAATCGTAAACACTATTTTCCACCAATCCAGCATTCACAAGGCCATTTTTGTAATGCAGCTTATTCCTACTTTATTCCATAGATGTTAAGGCCAAAATTATAATGAACTTTTGTTAAGTTCTCCTTCCTCAGAGTACTTAAAGAATGGAATGGGCATACTGCCTTAACGTTTTATACTACTGAAATATTTTAAATCAAGATGGAATTTGATGTCTGAAGATCAAAAAGCTCTAAAATTCAACATTATGGATTCAAATATTCTGTTAAAAAATAGTCTCATATATTCATTTTTCTGAAAGAAAATTACTTTTGTTTCTGTTGATAGAGACAGACAAAAAATAATTAAATTTTGCTGTGTTCCTGAGAGAAAAGTCTGAAAGGCAGACACCAAGCAAGCGGCACACTTTGTTGTCTCTTTCATAATTCTCTATTTCCGTTGCCTGTGTGATTACAATATATCAAAATATCAATACAAATTTATAAGTTGTCTCTTCTAAACCCAAAAAATCTGTCAGAAATGAAGAGATCAGAGAAAAGAGCATCTGCTGTTAATTACTGCAGTTCCTTTTAAAAATATACTTTTATATAAATATACATTTCCCTCTTAAAACTTGAATAGCTCTAACTAATTCCCACACAGTAACAATCACAATTTACAACCATAAACAAAGCCTGAGTTACAGGCATTACATTTGTAATTATTTAGGATCCCATTCCTAGAAGCTTGTCAATCTGGTCAATTTGCTTCCACTTAAATGCCGCACTATGACAATTCAAAAATGTGTTTCTCAGATGAATGAGAACAATTTCAAACATTTTGTGGGAATGTGTAGGGTTTGATTGCCTTGGAAAACCTGCCCCAAGCTGGTGGTCAGGCCATGTCTCTAAAACTTGATGTTCTTCCCTCTCTGGGCTCTCCCTTGCATGGACACAGCCTGGAGAGACAGCCTGGGTTGAAAATGTACCTCCAGCCATGGCTGAAAGGGAGCACCGCTGTAGCCAGCAATGCTAATTGTTTTAACGTCCCAACTTTCTTTGTGTGCTTTTATTTTGCAACTGTTTCACTCTGTTAACTAAGATTATTCCAGAAAACGCATTAGCACCACCAGTTAACACAAATATTTTGAGGCCTTCCATCAGGGAACACAATAAAAGTAATCAGCACTCACATAGCACTTTGCATTTTCAAAGGACAGTAAAGCCATTAAGCATTATTAAATGTATTTTATAGACAGAACACAAAGAGGTTAAGTGCCTCATCCAGGAGGCAGCAGGATTAGGATGGAGGGGTGGCAGGCTCTTAGTGCACACTCTAATCTTTTCAGCCACAAAATCCTTGTGATGGAGAAGTCTCCTTGAACTCAAGTGCAAGATCTATTTCTTGCACAACAGCAAAAAGCAGAAAATCAGAAACAACTGAACTTTCCTCAAAGAGGTAGAGGAAATAGAGTTACCAAATCAGAGTTAAGGGAAAATTGTTTAGGTTATGAGTAGAAAACCTGCCCACAGTGAAATGCATGAAAGCACGAAAACTTTCTTGGTTTTAAAAAGCTCTGTAGTCTAGGAAGGGTAACCGCCTGTATTTGAACCACCTAGACCTAAGAATCCTTCCACATTTATGTATCAGTTTTAAAGTTATTATTATTAATAATAATAACAACAACAGTAATAGCAGTACAAGATTATTATTAGTGAAGGCTGCCTGCCACTTTACTACCAAAAGTTTATTATGCTGTCTTTATAAAGCAAGGAGAGATATGTGCATATATTTTCTATACCAAAAACAGCACTTCAAAAGAGCAGCAAATATGTTCATTAGTACACAGCACTTTCTTATAGCTCTACAAAACTCATTATTTAAAGCATGTTAACTATCATTCATGCCTGGACTGTAACCTGAATGTCTAAGACTCAGGCTACACTTTAACAGTAAGATGGGTTCCTTTATCACTGAGAGCTGTGCTTTCTCTCAGGAAGTCCAAGCTTGCAGATTAAAACTAGAGGACATTGCATACTGAAAATAGGAGAATGAAACCTGGTCCCAGTGATATTAAGTGCAAGGATAGACCATCAGCTACATGGGAAGGCTTGCATCATGTCCTCTGAATCTTTCCCTACAAAAGTGAGAGAAGATGCTACACAAAATTTATTAGTTGCTGACTAAATTATGCAGAATTAAATAATATATCTTTTTTTTTTCCCCTCTGCAACAGTTAATTTCATTATCCTAAATTTTTGTCAAAACACAAACCAATCACAAGAAGTTCTGATGACTTTTTATGGTTTTTTTTTTTGTTGTTGTTTTGTTGTTGTTGTTGTTGTTTTAATTTATAATGCTTTTTGAGAGGTCACTACTATGCAAAATGTTTCCCATCAAAAACAGATCCAGCTAAAATAATCCTTGAGGCTGGCTATGCATTCCTGCCTGACTTTTATGAACACAAAAGACACACTCATAAATACAAGCTGTCCTCTTCACCTCATTCTGCTCCCTATCTCTCCCCACTAGGCTGCCACTCTTCTGGTGTATGCTATTGGTTTAACTGTTCTCATCCAATGGATGAAATAACCCAGCAAGGAGAAGCAATGGAAGGCAAGCAACAGGCAGCCAAGGAACACCAGCTACCTTGGATGAACCCTTGGTGTAAACCTGCTCCAAGATTTGAGGTCATGTCCAGAATGACTCAGATTTTTTTGCATGCCCAGCTGCATCCAGGAGACCTCCTTACTAAAGTACATCTGTGGTCCAACCACAATCAATTGTAAATAAGAAGTGGTTTTGTGTCTATAAAGAACAATCATTTGAACAAAAGCTCTCCTTAAGCAATTACTCATCAAGTTTTTAAGAAAACATATAATCTCTGGAGGGGGGGGGACCAAATGAAGCAGACGAGTAGACTCTTTCTCAGCACTCTAAATGACCTTAGCATGCTTCAATACACAGTTATCAGAAGAGGTATTTAAAAACAAAGATCAGATGGTAAGACTTCCTAGTCTGCTAATGGGATTTGCTGTGGCGCTGGCTCATGAAAAAGTTTATGAAAACCCTCAGGGCAGACAAAGGCAGTGCAGGTATGCTACAGGTGCTGGAGGCTGATGGGTGTCAGGGTAGGAGTGCTAAGTGAACAAGACTTGGTTAAAGTGATTCTATAGACTCAGTTTAAATATAGGCAGCTTGCTTTAAATTCTCTGCACCTCAGTTTCTCCTCAAATACTAGGGAATAAAAACATGTCCTTTGTTCTGTTTTTGATTCTTTCTGTTCCACTGATTAGAAGATCCACATGAAGGACCTGAAGGCTGTTATTACTCTTCGTAGAGCATTTTGGATAGAGGTAAAATTATCCTTTCAAGGTAACACAGTGACCACCATCAGCTATTCTTCTATACTAGTATTATTTATTTTTGAAGCAACTAGAAGCAGAAAGTAATGACTGTTAGCTTTGTTGATTGTTTGATTCTGAATACGTCCAGAATCTTGTTTCTATCTTCTAAGCTATATTCAATTTACTTTTTTTTTTAAACTCTTTGCGAATTAAATTTTCACTGTTTCAATTTCAATCTTTATTCCATAGCTGGAAGTTTGATAAATACCAGTTGTGCACTTAATATCTACTTCAACTACAATTTTCAGGTGATTAAATTGGGAGGGCTCCCTTCTCCTCTCCTTCATTAATAAAACAACCCCACCAGATTTTCTGCTCCACAGTCTATTTCATCCCAGAATCTACATACAGTACTTACTACTGAATCGATTACATTCATTTCAGAAACATCTGGGACTAGCAGAAAAGTGGATTATTTGGCAACCCAAGGAAAAGAAGGAAAACCTGTCAAGTCTATACAGAACTTGAAGATTAGAACTGCTTCAAGGCTACAAATAGAAACTGCTCAGAACATAATGTGCTGTACCCAAGAAATGAAGCATAGCCTCAGAGTTCATGGTCTGGTCATTCTTTATAGTCATTAAGAAATAAAACTAGCTCAACTGAGGCACCTGCGTCCATTTTATTTCTTCAGATTGTCCAGTTTTAGAGAAGTCGATTTTTTTGCCTATTGCACTTGTATGTAACAGAAACAACATATGTATATCTATCGCTTTGCATTCCTTGTGTTGTTATACCTACACCAAAACAGAAACATAAGCATACCTAAATAGGGCTCAAAAGTTTTCCCCTCCTATACTTTTTTGTCCCTCCATGACTGGTTTTGAACAGAACCCAATCTCTGAAAAAAATTATCCAAGAAATTGTAATGACACATCAAAGAGAAGAAAGACAGCAAAATTAATTGCAGCAATTTCCTTTAACCACTACAACAACAAAAGCATTTTAGCAGCTGTGTGGGAGTGTCACCATATGACAGAGCAAAGGAATACATTACAAGGAAATCAAGACGCTGGAATGCAGCTGGCCATTTATATTCATTTTCTTGTCCAGGGAAACCTAATAAGTTAGCAAGCAGCATGTTCCCAGAAAACACATCATTCACTTAAATCTCCTTTTTTGCACACTCTTCTTCAACAGATAACAAATGCAAGGAATCTTTCAGTGCCTGCTAAGCCTCAGGCAACCAAAAGAAACTTGTTGAACAGACCAGACTTGTATCTGAACACAGAACATGTGCACTGCTCTCAGAACAGCCACCTCATCCTGAAGTTCCTATACTCTTGCTGAGACACTGCAGTGAAATTGGACCTGGTTGGAAGCAATCTGGTAGAATATTTATATTAGTAAGCAGCAGGTGGACAAGCCTAAAGGGCTCTGGAGAACTTGTCAAATTTCATTAAATAAAAATAAACAAATAAATACACGTTGAATTCCAGCAGGAAATATGCATCTCTCTTAGCTATCATAGTTTTCATCACTCCACCTACTCCTCCTCAACATTGTGAAAGTTACCTAAACTTCAGTGAAAACTAGGACCTTTTTTTCCATGTTCTCTTCTTTTCATTTTAAGTCAGAAACAAAAATATTCAAAATTTCAATTAAATGTATTCCTTTTACCTGAAATACTTCATTTTACCTAAAGCAGTTCTTATTTAGCAAAAAGATTTTTTAAATGTCCTTTTGTGTTGAATGGAAATGGTTCTTTCTTATTGTTAGAAATTGTCATGAAACAAAGTTATTAACTATTTACACGACTCTGACAGAGACATCTGGAAAAGTTTTGGAAGTGTTTAAGATCATCCAAGCTTACTGAACCTGTAAACCCTGTCTGTCATCCTTTGTCAGGACTGGAAAGTTGCATGGAATTTCACTACTTAAAAATATCACACTATTATCTTCTAATAACTACAATTGTAGAAATTAAAGATTAGAAGAAAAATGTGCAATTCAGCAAGTTTCTTCTGAAATTATTATTTTATGGTTTTTTTTTCCAGCTATTAAAAAATGGTACCTTATATCTCATTTACAGAGAAAATATTTCCTTCAGTTTTATTTTTGCTTTCACCTGATATGGAATGGGAATTTGACAGATAAGAATAAAACCTTTAGCTAGGGTCAAGAAATGGAGCCACATTTTGGATACAGTCTTGGAGATTGTTTTATGACAAGTATTACCATATTAAACCCTGAAAACAGACTTTGAGTGCAACATAGATCTTTGCAGGCTAAAGGCTCCTGTCCTCAGAGGTAGAAAAAACTGTAGTTGGTGTAGGAGCAATGAAGCAGCAAATGTAATCTGACTGTTTCCTACGTGATGTTGTAAACATTCATGCTTAAATGTACTTCTATTCCTATAAACATCAATTACTCTTAATCTGAAGCAGAGGGACACAGTGTCATAGAAGTAATAAAATAAAAATCTCATCAGAATTATACTGAAATATTGAGCAAAGCGCAATAATTCTGACATCCCAGTACTGAGTGATTTCAGAGTTGTCAGACTTACTGACCAGCTAATACTACTGTCTCCCACCTACTTAGCATCAACATTTAAAAATACTCCACAACATTACTCGTAAATGAAATATCTCCTAGGAAAGCTGGTAAAAATTACTCACTGTCAGCTGAAGAAAAGCAGATCTCAGTTCATCAGACAGTGAAAACAGAGTTTTACCAAAATCTCTCCAAAGACCTACCACTGGTAAACAAGGTACAAAAGCTTCAGCTGGAGTTTAAAAAAAAAAGACCACTTTGACTGAACCGTCTGCTGGAGGGAGATAGTAGGGAAATGTACTTATGTTGCCTGGCAATGTCTCATTCTAACATCAGGATCTTTCTCGAACACTTGAGTACAAGTGGTCCCTTCAAAATCAACAATAAAAATGTATAGAGTGGAAACAAGGCTGAGAAACATAGCAGATTTCAATCGAGTTACATATTTTAATATACTACAGTATTTCAGACTTATCTGTAATTCATTTTTTCTTAGAGATACTTAATGATATCAAAAATCAATTCTCAAGATAGCTTGAAGCAGGAAGTAAAACTCCTGTGATATGTAAGAGGCAGTGTGGCAAAGAGAGGCATACTGATGAGGCACAAAGCAGGAAAATGTGGAGCACTGTACTAAGAACATAGCAGATTTAATTCCTATTTATACCTGTAGGCTAAGAATCTCCTGTTTTTTGTATCCCAGTGGGGAAATTTAGCATGCTTCATAGCATTCCCATGCAGCAGACAAAATCCTCTAATCACAGTTTAGGCATCAATACACTGTGGCACATTACAAGGGAATTATACACAAATGTTATACACAGAGAAGCTTTGGCTAAGCCAGGAACAATAGTAGTGATCCCAGCAGCAAGGCAACATTCTTTCCAAAAGGCCCAGAGTAAAATAACGCAACTCTGCATGTGTGCTTGGGAGAAAAAAAAATAAATGTGTGTTTGGTATTCCTATCAGGCAATGTTTCTGTGCCTTTGTGTTTATATGAATACCAAGGGGGTACAAAAATGGAGCCAAAAGAGGCATCCATAATTATGTTAGGTTTCACTGGCGCCTCTTTTACATCAGCTGAAAACCTGCTCATCTAAAGAGCTTTTAAAACATGAAATATGTTACCCAATTAATACTGGTGGTTTATTGCACTGTCATTTATTGAAATATAAGAGACTTCCTTTTCTGCTTGCAAGATTCTGGTCAGCAGAAAATTAAAACTTATTTGCCCTTTCCAAAAAGTTTTCTACATGCCTTTGTCACTTCAGGTCACTATTTGCTACCCATGTAGTCCAAGCTCAGCCCAAAGAACTTCCATAAGGTTTTGGTGCCTTCCTGGAATACAAGTACAGAGGAACAACTCCTCAAATATATGCATAAGAATAGACAACCACAGAGTAAACCAACAGAAAGCAAAGGCAGAGATTTCTACTACTGTCAGAATAGCGAGGTTAAATGAGTGGTCAGTATTTACTACTTGGGGAGTCTCCTGTACCCCAGGGTTAGAAGTAATCCTAAGAACTCTGATCTTTTATGAACTATAATACATCCTGATAAATTCATTTGTGGTCTTCTTTATCCTTTCATATCAAGGAGTAATGGGAAATTTCCATACCTCCTCCTCGTTTTGATTTTCCAGCCCCTCACAGTTCTGACATTCTATTTCAGAACATATTTCAGAATGTTTAGATTGAGCAAAAAAAAAGTAGAAAATTATACAGCTACTTGATGATGCAGTGTAAAGACTGCAAATACTGTCAGTAACTACATTTTTGCCATTTGTATGGGCAAGACTGGAAAAGATCTATTTATCTATTGAAGTTGAAATAGACATTAAACTAGAAAAAGACTTGAGTTTGAACTATAATTCACCACTGACAGTATGGATAACACTGTGAGCACTTCCCTTTCTAGTGTCCTTATCTTAATACTTAACATAATTGATAAAATATTGGTGAGATATAATATTCTTTGGAAAGTTCTAATTAGCCTAGGATGACACATTCCCTATTTTATTAATCAAGAAAATTAAGATATCTTTAATATTATTTTTTTTAATCATCTCGAATGCTTCAGAATATAATCTGTGGGGAATGCATCAGTTTGCCTAGAGTCCGAGTGAGATTTTGAACTATAACCTTATTATATTAGTTTTATTTCTGCACCTAATAGCATCCTACTGGATTAACTAGGTAACCAAAAGAACTGCAGAGTATTACCAACATACCCAGCAGTGCTAAAGTGGGGAAAGAGAACAAGTCACATTCAAGATCTTCATTCCTCGCTCCTGGTTGTAAAACTCTTCAAGAAGCTTACAGATCTACAGGTCTAGAACCAAGCTCTAGTTACAGTAATAAATGATTATTTTCCATCTCCTTGCTGAGGACTGTGGTGGACAAGCTACGTTTATTAGGAGGAACAGCACTTTCCATAGGGAAGAAAGAAGACGTTTTCTTAACAGCCACTCAGACAAGAGGAAAATTCTGGAGATATCTCATTCACCATTCCACTGTGGGATATGCTTTCACTAACTTGAATTCTCAGCAGTTCAAAACTAACAGACAGACAAAACAACACACTCTTTACACACATAGTTCATTTCCTGGGGAGATGTTCAGAGAAAATAAATGAACTGTGTAACAGATGTGTCATATAATTCACCACTGTAATGATACAGGCAGGGCAAGAGCCTATCCAGAAAAAGCCTACAATAAATCTTTCCTAATTATTTCTTTAAAAACCCTTATATATCCAATATGAGTACTTAGTGAATGGCTCACTTGAACAGAAAACTAATACAGATAATATACATATAACCTCTAAGATGGAATTACAGCTGATTATGTTCAGAGATGTAATATTAGAGAGCAATTAAAAGAATTAGACTGAAGTTATTAAGTATCAAGTAAAAAGGGGCAATTTATGTGAATTATGTGAACAGGGAACAATGAGTATGTGTGCATGCGCATACATATCGCATCAGTGCTTTCCAACAATTGCATATTCTTTTTGTAAATTATTTTAAGAAATAAATAAATCAGGAAGGATTATTACTTACTGTTTACTTAGAGTGGAAATTAATGAGTGTTTCTTGGAAAGCACCAGGGCTCAGCATAGCTGAAACCTCAAAGACAGATACATTCATCCAAGAGTGTAAAGTACTTATCAAGTAATGGAACATACCAGAAAATGTTTTTATAAAAGGTTCACTAGATTTAGAAATAAAATATTACAATTTAAGCATTTCATGTTGTTAAGTTTTGGCTAAAAATATCAAAAATATTGCTACAGATGTTTATATTTGTGTCTTGCCAAAAATCAATAGAATTCCAGCTTCTAATTTTTATTATGAAATGCGCATACACGTTACTGAGTGTACAATTAACTCCATTATGCAAGGATTTTTTTTGTTAAAAGAATGTTAGATCCTTCTTACTGTTGGGTGTTGTTTTCTATCCATCACTATATGACAAAAAAGGTAAATAAGATTACTTAAACGTATATTATACCTTGGAAATCAAATACAAAAGGGCTGAGCAGAGTCAGCCTTGTAATAGCATTTTGGGTCCTGGTGTCCAAACCACTATGTACAAAAAGAACTTCATATAATCTTATGAAATGTATTTAGATACATGCATACTTGTAGAAACAGAGATTTACAGATAAGTTCATATTCAGATTTAAATTTCTATTTAAATATACATACATTTCAGAGATATTTAGATGAAAATATATATTTGAGCTCTAAATGAAGCTATTTAAAATTGAAAAATTACCAAAAATAGAAGACACTTATTGTGCTGAACTAATAAGTGGGTGACTTTGGAAGCCTTTACTAATTGTTTTTCAAACTATTTGCTTCCAGAAACAAAGGGAAGTAAAACTTCTCTGAGAGACCAAATATTATAGCATTTAAAATGACATACTGGTATATTTTTCTACTTTTATTGATTTATTGCATAAATATCATGAAAAAATGTTGTTGTCTAGTTTCCATTTTTCTAAATATCAGAAACACATATATCTGAAACACATGTATTCACCTCCATCGTAACAAAAACAAATTTAATTAGAAGAACCACAGCCATTTTTTCATTCTATGCGCAGACAGTTATAACTACAGCTGTGAAGAACAAGAAAAAGGCAGTTTCTGTGATTTTTATCAATTTATAAATTTTTATCTTATTATAGCTTTTGTAAATCTGAGATGCCTAGAAGGCTGTATAACATGCTTCATTTAACAGTTTTTGACAGTCACCTCTCTATGCAGTCACCTCTGTGAAAGAGAGGACAATATAACACTTTCTAGGAGTTACAATGCAAGAATGAATAACTGGCATTTATAATGCTATTGAAAAAAATATCACCTCCCTTCTCTACAAGTAGAGATCTTAACTAGTCACAGAGCTTTGCTAAAAATGAATACAAGCAAATGCACTCATAACAGCATCAATTCATGACTTATATTTTAGAATCTCATTCTTCTGGACAAAGAAATGTAATCTGGAAAGCTGCACAATTATCTTTAGGACTTTATGAGAAAATTTACTAAAAATTAAAAAATTATTAAATGTTGCAAGCTATGCATTAGAAAACCCTCCAGGATATACTTCTGAGCTTATTCAAAGACTTCATTTATTTCTGATTAGGAGCATCGCCTAATGAAATCTATAAATATTCGTACCATGTAAACCAACAAGCGGAATACGTTTTCAGACATAGCAAGGGAAGCGTTTAGATAAAGGTCTTTGTGCAACAAGGAAACTGGAGAATCAGTCACTACCTGGTCAAAGAAGACCAGTGATTTACCTCTAATCATGCCAAAGCAATACAGCATTTCTATCTATATGTATTTATCTCTGTACCATGTTCCTTATAGTTATCCATATGGCAAGCTGAGGATGTTGATGGGCTTGAAGAACACTGCCTATGCCTCAAATAGAGGAAGGAAACAAATAGTAATTTTCATTAATTTGTGTACATAAAAATATTTCACTTCACTTTTGACTCATCCTCATGTATTGGTGCCTGTGATCTAGTTAACTGCCTCAGTTCATCTTTCTCTACGTTTCTTGGGCATATTGCTTTCAGCAAAATTTCCCTACCAAAACTTCTCCCATACCAACACACATCTCTCTTATCTCAAAAGCCTCTCACAAGTCACACAGATAAGTCTTGGGCTGTACCTCAGAAGTGCTCAGGTCCAGGCTGGGCAGTGACTAGTAGTGCACACAGTATACCACTCTAACCCTGAAGAGTAACATCAGAAAATTTTAATTTTAAATGTCATTTCAGAAATTCAGTCAAGATGTAACTTCATGTTAAAAATTTAGGGATGAAAAAATGTGATAGAAAGAACAGATATTTAATGTTATTAACAGCCAACTATTCATACACCTAAAAGACTTAATCTAAGTATAGAAACCTTCATGATGAAAAGTCAACCTGGGGCAGTGGATTTCTAATTAACTACTTTTTCCCTCCTCACTCTGTTTCCCATGTTTGGAAAGTGAGTTACCCAGCTTGAACATATTCTCATACTTCTACTCCACACTACCATGAAGCTCCTGGGGGAAGAGTGTGGCATGAAGCTTGATGACTATAGCTTAGAAGACTTGCACTGGGATAGCAAGTAGACAATATCTCAAGGCTCTTCTAGTAGTGGGGGGGAAAGGAAACAACCAAACAGTTCATCTTCAAAGTGCAGCTGAGCAAATTTCTGTCCTCCATCAGGAGCCCAAGAATGAATAAGAGTCCCGGGAAGTTAATATAGCTGAGAACTAGACAGATGAACCTATCTTTTTCCTCTGATCCTGTTCCATTTACTGTCTACTTTTTCTCTCTGCTGGAGAATCTTTGATGATGGTCAGATTGCTAACCTTAGCCCTGATGCACTTCTCTACACTCCTAGGGACTCCCCAGAGTTTGAAAATCATTGCATTAGGATACCTCTTATATTTCTAATATCACAGTTGTTACTCAAACTCTGGCCCATTTTTCTCTTGCAATTACTGTCTTCTATCTTATTATATCAGCTATTGAAAGCACTGTCTGTTTATATTTTTGATCCCACATATCCCTGCAGCCAAAGCCTAAGTACTTTTCAGAACATTTCTGCTGAACGGTTCCTCCTCCACTTTGGCTTTTTGCAGTATGACACAAGCTCTCAATGCATATAACTCCCTCCAATTCTCCCTGTCTTTTAGTATCAGTGTCTTCTCCTTGGGCTTCTGACAACAAACCACTGCACCACACAGTCTCTACTTCAATTTCTCTGCAAGACAAAATACACCTTCCTGCATTTCAAAAGCACTAACAGAAAAAGACAAATCTATAAATACTCACAGTAAAAGCTAAAGTGCCTCATACAGCAGCCAGAAGCTGGAGGAAGTGGACAGAAAGGGAGCTTGTTTGTTTTTTAACAAAGTATAGACATGAAAGACTAATGATTCCTCCCAGATTGAGAAAATAGATAGAAAGTTTTCATTTTATATTCAATAGTTTTAACTTACTCTGCTGTCTAAGACGATCATGAATTGAATTCAAACAATAAGTGACTACTTTGTTTCATTATAAGGATTGATTCTTATCTCTTACACTCATGGCAGTTAATTGAAACTTCACAGAAATTAATTTAACAAGAAGCATCCATAAAGTAAGATCCAGGCACTGGGCTATCATTTCTCTTTCACTTACAGGTGTATTTGCCTCCTTTATTTTCACCCTATAAAGTCAGGGGAGCAGTCAGACTATCACTTCAACAGATTAAAGTAGCTGATAAGCAGAAGGTTTTTTTTCTGATAACGTTGTTACAAATCTTGACAGTAAACCCACTAGTCAAAGAAG
Organism: Lagopus muta; assembly: GCF_023343835.1. Taxonomy (NCBI): domain Eukaryota; kingdom Metazoa; phylum Chordata; class Aves; order Galliformes; family Phasianidae; genus Lagopus; species Lagopus muta. The sequence continues at coordinate 61,437,737 of NC_064434.1, forward strand.
AATACACTATAAGGCAGATACTATGGGAGGTTTATTTTAAAACAATATTACAGCTATATCAAGCAGTTCCTTTTTTAAGCCAAGTGTAAATCACTACCAGGAGGACCACTAAACTTATAAACTCTGAAAACTGCCTCACACCTAAACACATCTAGAGCTATTAAGACACATCATTCCTGTTAAAGACTGCTTTCTTTCCACTATGAGCTCACTTTTTTTTCCCCACAAGGTTTGGTGTCACTGAAGTACAGTGTAAAATTGTGGCTATTGTTGGCCTTTTTACACACTGTTCCTAACTTAACAAACAGAGCAGTTTAGAAGGTCAAATAAGAAAACAATATCTTAAGAAAATAGCAACTTCTGTGGCTTTGAAATGAAAAAAAAATCAGTGCCAAAATGTTTATCTCCTCGGTTCATGAAGCCATAAAATAAGTACAGCACTGTGAATCATCTCAGAACTTCAAAGCTTGTATGCCCAGTGTACCATTTTCGGCCTATTATGTTGTACAGTTACTGTACTTGTAGTAAATAGTTATACAAGACTGTAGCAGCAGTGCCAAAGATTTCACCCTTACAGTAAAACCTCCTTAAAGCTACACTCTTTACCATAAGCTCACTGTGTGAACTCACTGTCTTTTATCACCTCGAGAGCCTCTCCACGGTAAAACTGTTGACCATTACACTGACAACACCAGCTTCCTTTCGAGAATACAGAACGGCAGATAGAGATATTACAATATACACAGTAAGTGAATAATGAAACATAGCAAGTAAATTCCTTTTGCATATCAGCATTTCCATAGAAAAGGAAAGCAATGGGTTTGCTCATTGCATAGGAAACTGCAAGAAAAATTTGCTAAGCTAAAAAAGAAAAAACCCTCCATCTATAAAATTGAAGGTGGTAGCATATCCCAAGATATTATGCAAGCCAAGAAGAAAATAGAAAATCATGTTTATAGGTAATACACGATTCAAAATAAGCAACATGGTTACTTAACTACTCTGATTCCTGTTTACATGTGATTTTTAGCAATTTGTCCCTATTAACTGGTAACAGGCTCAATTTACGTATGTATAGAAAGTCTAACCTATTGCAATCTGTTTGCACCTGCCTGGTGTGCAGCTGCTCATTATTCCATCTGGCTGGGTTAATCATAAGGCACCACTACTGTCTTAAAGAGTCCATCTGGCAGGATTTAAGCCAAAATACCCATTAGGCCATGTAAAGAAAAGTCCTACGAGGCATTTGAATTTTTTGTGTATGTCATAGGACACTGTACAAGTTTTTTGCATGTCATCTGGCAAACCGATTCGTATCAGTGGCCAAGGTTTCAAAGGAAAATTAAAACAGCTTGGCATATTATGAAGTGCATTGTCATGGGAGAAATTTGTTATGACTTCAATTAACAATTGTTTTATACTTCAATACCAAAGACTGTTCTGTAAATTTATGTACGACAACCTGCTACAAGTTCTCTTTTCCACAGCAATTTGTTAACTTCATCAAGATTGCAGAGTCAATTTAAGTCAATATGTCAACAGTAAGACAAAAGTTTGAACTAATAGTGAACAAGATAGATAAAGTAAAAATTTGTATCAGTTGTCATCTTCCAAATCAGGACATGTCTGCTAAGATACTCTCTTTGTTTTGGAGACTCTCCTCAGCATGGATCTGCAACAGATCTTTGCCTGTGTTATACTAGGCAGCCCATTACAATTTCATCTTCATTAGTACTTTTTGTAGAATAGATGTACTTCTACCCAGTCAATTTTTTTTGAAGAGCTGTTTCTTCTTCTCTACCACCAGAAAGACTGCCTGACCAAAATAAGGACTTCACTAGTTGCCTTGACACACTTGCTCTTCTTAAAGACTGCATGGAAATATAAACTCTAAACATGATCCCAAAAGTCTTTACACTTAGTTTTATGCTGCATCTTCACTGAGTCTCTGCACTTTTAATATCAGTTTCTTCTGTTCTCAACAAATATGCTCTCAAGCCTCAAACTCCTTTGCTCCTGCTTTTCCATCAACTAAGAGCCTGCAGTTAAGTAAATGAACTTGTATAATGTTTCCAAGGCTTGAGAGGTGTACATAGATGTTTCTTGCAACCACTTATTGCTTCTGGTAAAAAGCATTTGCTCTTCAGAAAAAAAGATGCTTTTACCCTGGCTTCTGAAGCTTGGAACCTCAGTAAATCAGCTGAGAAAATAACTGAGCAGAATCCCACAATGCAGTTGTACAAAATACTTAACAGAAAAAATAGTGAGTTCATTTCTCTGTTTACGTATAATGTATATGAAAATCCTCTCTAAGCAGTATTATATATTTTCTAGTAATAAAATAGTATTCAAAAGCAACATGCTGCAGAGATGAAAATATAACTTACATTGGCAGCCATGTTTCTCTGAAAGTTATTGCAAGCACATTACAGCAGAAGGAAACTTCAGCAAACAGTCCAAGCAAGAGCCCTATCTTTGAAAGGTGATTGTTACTTCTGTGATCTATTATCTGTAACTAATACCTTTATTTCTTTTTTACTCTTTTTTAATTGAGTTCTCCTATTTTATATCAAAATTTACCTGTTAGAGTGCTTATTCTTGTATATATACACAGTATTAGTTCCTCTGTAGGAGCTATTCTAGCACTTAACAGGCAAATAAAATACTTTGGATGTACATAAATAGTTGATACATTCCGAAGTTTTCTTAGGAAACAAACGTATTTGATAAAGTAAGCTGATTTTTGATCTTTAGTGAATGTAATTGTTTTGTGACAACTAGTTTTATGGAGATCTCTGGACAAAAAATATATCTAAGTTCCTAACACTGTTGCTATAATTTGATTAATTACATTAACTATCCAAATAAAATATCATAGAAGATAATTGTTTCCAGATGGAAAACATAATGAATTTAGAATGTAGCATATTCATGTTCCATTTAAATTGATAGTTTGTAACAGAGTTAGATTAATTATGTCTCTAAAATCAGGAGAAATGTCATTTGAATTTATCTGGTTTTGTATTGTATTTAACACTAAGGACATATGTTTATCTTTCAAAACTATTAAGACATGATCCAAAGCACACCAAATTAACAGGATAACTTGTTCTTGAATTGAACAGGCTGTGATTCAGGCCTTAAACACTGCAGCTTTATAAAAAAAGAAACAAAAATATGAAATTCTCAGGTGATTTCTTATAATGTATGATGAGAAATGGAAAACTCACAGGTTCTTCTTGATCATAGCTGGAGCCCACAGAGTGACATGTGAAAAGTGATAAGAAGGAACCCATGAGGACTGGAAAAGACTCGGATTTTATGGGTTAATGATTTGCCAGAAAGAGTCTTGCTAAGTTTAAATGAAGAAAACTAGAAAAATGGCATAACTCAAGCAATGCTGTTGAGGTAATGCACTCTGTAACAGTGAGTGAGAGATGCAGAAGTGTTCCCTAATATTCCTTTGTAAGGCAGCTACACAGTTTTAATGAAATAAACAGCTACAGTAAAAATTTAAGAGATCAAAATTCCAGTGAACTTTAAAGTATATATTACTGTGTATGCTGCCTATGTAAAGTAAAATTACAATATGTGCAATACATTTTTAATAAGCATTAAAATGTTAATTTCTGAAATTAAACCTTGTAGACTGACATTTTAAAAGATGATGTACCTTAATTACAAAACTGTCATCTCATTTCATTCATAATTAATTAAACCATATGATGGAATGTGCAATGTATATTCAACCAAAATGGTCTCATAATTCTAAAATTCTCTTCTAGAGCTGAGAGGTTAAAGCTAAGCAACCAAGATGTGACAAAGTGATAAAAACTTTCAGTTCAAATGGAAAAAAAAAGTACTCAGGAAAAAAAAAAATTGTGTTTCTGTATGATTTTTCAGATAAAAAATTTAGGGAAGGTCTCTAACTTACAGACAAAAAGGTAAATTTACAGATAAATAATAATAATATTACTGCTCTTGTTGGAAATGCTGATTTAATGGCAGATATTTCAAATAGCTGAGCAACCTTAATTTCAAAAGGAGTCTAGATAATGAATATAATTAGATCAAATAGACTAGATTCCACTTTTATTATTCTACTTCAGCTTTAAGTTTTTCTGGTTTTTTTGTGTTGCTTTTTTTTTAAATTGGAAAACATTCCCAAAACTGTACAATACTTAATAGTGCAGGGAAAATAGACTTAATGTATTTGTTGTATATGTTGAACTTTTTTCTTTTTTTTTTTTTTTTTTTTTTTTTTCCACATTGAGCTTTTTATAGTTCATTGGGGCTTTCTTTCCTTACCTGGAACTCTCTTTGCCCAGTTGATCATGTGCACTAATTCTCTGTCTGCAAGGTTGGTCAACAGGGTCATCATAGATGCTTCGTTGAATGGTCTATTGGGGTCATATTCAGAATAAACTATGGGTGGCTCAGCTTCCAGCAAGGCACTGACCATCTGTTCTGCTGTCAGAGACAGGGCTGGACTGTTCTTCTTGTTATGTTTAACCACTAGTGGACTTGTCCAAAGGGTGGGAGCTCGCAGCTCTGTAGAAGAAGCCTCCCCGTTCCTGGAATCCTGTTCCTCTCTTTGACGTTTCTGTTTCATCATTCGCCCACCACCTCTGCGGTCTTTCCGGATTCCTAAAGACACACAAGAATATAATGAACTCCTTTCTTTGAACACAGGCATTACATAAATTTGACCTCAGCCAATTAGGAGCTGCTGTTGATAGGCCAGTGGAGTATTAACTCCTGGTTTACTTTGTCAAGGCTTCTTCCTATATGTGGAATCTTACATGAGTAGTTGGAGAGAAAAAGTATTTTAAAAAGTATAGTATCAGAAATAGGCAGTAACTGGAAATAAGTAAATATTTTTTACAGCACAAACCTTAATGTCATGTCCTAACCTCTAGTATGTAACTGTTCAACAATTCATTAATAGCAACTTCATGACCTGAGCTGGCCTACATGTATCATAGAAATAGCTCTCAAAAGAAAGCTTTCCTCAAGTTTACCAATTCTAACTAAACACCAACCTATTACTGTGGAGCACGTGATCTTCCTAGTTAGGTAAGAAACACCCAGAAAAGTTACCATCATAAGATGGCCTTATACAGCAATAAAGATTGCTGCACAACCAGATAAAAAGAAAAAAAGAAAAGGGAAGATAATTTCCACCTCAAATCTAGTGTGGGAGACCTACCGTCAAAAGTCAGTAACAACTGGAACAGAAATTGTATTAGTCATTACTGCACATTTCTGCAACATGCTTAGCACTGAATGACCCTGAACCTTTGGAAGTTATCGAGTCAGCCATACTAATTAGAACAACACCACCTAAACCTTTACAGTAGAGTAGAATCTCTTTTGTGGAAAGGTTACAAGCAAATAAAGCCCATGTGTACTCCAACCATAAAGAAAGAATAAATGCTGGCTTTGAGTGGAGGAGGAACAGGCATTTTGAGGCTGAGTTAAATACTTAAAATTGGCTAAAAGCAAGATGAGTATAAAATGAAGGCACACAAGGAACTGAGCCATGAAGAAGAGGCAGACAATGATGTGTATACCAAGCTTGCAATCACACCAAGGATTTCATGGCTGTTGGGTGGATAGAGCCTACCAGACCAGTTGTGTGGGTAGTCCATATAGGGACCACTCTGCTCCCACTGTTTCCACAGTTCATTAGTCCTAGCAGAAGGTCAGTAGAAGACAAAATCATACTTTATAAGCATAGGAGGTAGAACACCCTTACTTTCTCTCCTTCACTTTCTTGTAGAGAAAAGAAGTGAAGAAGCTGGCCCACCAGATTAGACACTTGCCACAGTATTTCCCTCCAAAAATCCAACTTACATCTCTGAAATTGAAAGAAAAATAAATAATCTGCAGTATCAGCTTCTTCCATGTGGAAAAAAGAACTTCAGCTACTAAGCCTCTCCAAATGTCTCTCAAAATGGCAGGAGGACTAGAAAGAGCCTTGGAGGTAGCAGTCCCCTAACTTCAATTTCTAATTTACTAATGCTGGATAGCCACAAGGGTTATTCTGGAATTCCTGCACAATATGCAGCTCTAGTCCCAGTATAAAACAAAAAGAATAAGAAGGATGGGGCAAACTATTCAAGAAACTGAGGAGAAGGAAAAATTAAATGAACAAACAAACAAACAAAAACTTTGAAATCTGTTGGCCCTTAAAATAATGAATACAGATCTTCCTGGTGGGTGGGGGAGAGAAAGGACAACCTTTGATCACCTTTTTTTCACACCACAAAAAATATAATCTATTAGGTTTCCAGTTTTTGTTGTTGTTATTGTTTTTTTTCTCAAATCCAGTATTTCTTTATATAATTTCTTCCTCAGATTAATGGCTTTTAGATCCTACCAGCAGGTGTGCTCTCTCAATGATAAAGAGAGCATCTATAGATCAGTATGCCTCTTTCTTTGAAAACAGTAATATGTTCAATGAATTTGTACTTGAAGATTAATCTCTCTAATTCTTTTAATACCTAGCAGGCCTCCTGATTCTATTCTAGAAATCTTTCCATATACAGCAAGTTCCATAGATCTTTCATCACCCTTACTACTTAACCTCTCTATATTTTCCCATTAGTTAAACTAGTTGTAAGCCAAAAGTCTGAAGTGCACCGCTGTTCCCATTTTTCACTCAATAATACCTACTACCACTAAACTATTTCTGTTTAGAAGATGAGGGGGAGATTCTTGCTATTAAGAAAAAAATGACTTGTTTTGGAACAATGCCATCCTGGAGTTAGTCTCATTGATAGCTTGCTTCATCGGACTACTCTGTCAGTATGCATGGACTACTCAGTAATATGCATACTTTCTGCAACAAATATATTTGGTAGTATGCTTTATTTCACTGTAATGTTATTGAATTAAAATTACACTTCAAAACATAAATAAATAATCATGTAATGAAAAACACATGGTTCATATACACTAAACATTTGCTAACTTTCCCACATTCCAAATTCTACAGCTGCTCATGCAGCAGTTTTCCTTTGAAGAGTTAAAAGTATTCTTGGATCCTCTACTGTGCAACGTAAAAAAAATTAGATGGTCTTAGAGTAGACATAATTCAAAAATATTATCTTGGGGTTATAATAATACTATAAAAACATCAGATAAGTTAGTTTAGAAAGTAAACAGAATGCTAGAAGTTACCAAGAGAGGAAGAGAGAACAAAGCATCTTAATAAATCAGATTATATTAACTCACGAGGCACACCGTAATGAACGCTACATGCAGTTCTGTTCTTCCCATTTTAAAAATTCTCTAAAATATAAAACAACTGAAAAAGATCTAATAAGTGAGAGACGTGTAAGATGATCTGAACAGTGAAACAAACTTGGTATGAGAAACCGCTAAATTGATTAGGTCTGCTTGTCTTGCAAGTCAGGTACAAGATTACAGATTGGGAGTAGCAAGATGAATAAAAAACCAACGCTCGCTCTTCTTTAATTCAAGACAGTATCAAAGGAAAACACCCCGCAGAAGGTTCAGGACAGTCAACAAGAAGTTCTTTTTAACATCATGCTGAAACAAAGCTGAACTTGTGAATACATTAGACATTGGTATGTCTTTGAGAGGTACAGATCAAACATGTGGGAGAGAAGAATCCATCAAAGGTTAATATAAACAAATATAGCACCTTTGGTTTTAATTGTCTGTGCCATAGAATCTCTCTGTAGGATTATTTTTGGTTTGTTTGTTTTTCACATTAAACTTATTCCAGACCTGCCTTGTTATGTAAAACAAGGATATGATGAATGTTTAACCTAATACAGGACATTTAACAAATGTAAGCATGCTTAGATGCTTACAAATAAATCAGAATCTAAAGGACAGCAATAGCTTTAATTCATCTGCACTGGCTTCTTGTCACCCTGCAAAGGGTGATGCACTGAGTGAAGCTGAACATAACATTCTGAATTTGGAAGATATGCTCTGCCCAAATTTATTTTTATGCTTTTATTTCAGGAATAAATTTAAAATAAATTAATAAATAATTAAAGACTTGATTATTTGCGATAAATGGGAAGGGATTTCATAAAACTCAGTAAACCTTTTTTTGACACTAAGACTGAAAAACCAGCTCACTTGATAAAACTAAGCCAAGATATTTTTGTGCCATAAAAGAAGAATTTTACTGACTAAAAACAGAGTAAAAAGATTTAAAATCATACTTTGAGTAAATGAGGAAATTAAAAGTAACACTTAGACCATAATTGGTAATCCTTAGACATCTCAGGGTGGTATGTAGAAGTGTCTTTGATACAATTTCAGTCTAAAACTGATACAGGGTCCGTGTCCAGTTGATGAGTAGAGCATTCAAGGAACATGCAGAAAAGCACAGCCAAAGCAGAGAAGCTACATGATCACATCAGTATTCACAAAGGAAGAAATTCTAGATTTTTCTATGCCAGAAAGGGTTTATATGGAGAATGGGGGAATCTGAAACTGACAGTTGAAGAGACTAGAAATCAAAAGTCCAGTCTCAGGTATCTTCATACAGGACTTATTTTCTAAAATGCTGCAGAGCAGCTCTGGAACTGTGCCCAGGCTTACACTAATATCATTGTTGTCATTGATAGAAAGGCACAAAAGTAACAGTCTGGCAAAGAATAACAGTGTGAACAAGCCAGAAGTGCCTTTATGAATGCAAACCTGAGTATCACCAGAGTGTGACTGGCTTTACAGTCATCAAAAAATTGTCTTACGTGCATGCATGCAAGCTAGCTGTCTCCTTAGGACCTCTTACAGTTATTTTTCTTTTTAGACAGACCTCATTACATATGATGAAGTCATTATTTTTTTAATGTTTCTTTAAGGCCTTAAAGAAGCTCCTCTAAAGCTGCTGCACATAAGCAGATGTCAGGAATATAGTTACAGTCTTGATAAATTTAAAAAGGATGGAGACTTGCTTTAGCTATGATTGCAGTCTAGGTCCTAATGATGTAACATACCTCAGAATTAGGGTCTTTCCAAAGAGATTTTTTAAAGCTTTGATATTTAGGGGGTTACTTTTGTTTTGTTTTTCCACTTGGTTCTCTCAGCAGAAACATTGTTTGGTCTCAGGAAAATAACATCATTTTCCAAATTCAAATTTTACAGGTTTGAAAAATTTCTTCTTTTGAATTTGATTCATATAATTATCCTACTGTTTATTTCCTAACCATTTATTTTAGAATATCAAACAGAAATGTATATTGTGCTGAAAATACAGGTGGGTTTGCAATTGCTTCAAATCATAGAATTCATACAATCATAGAATGGTTTAATTTAGAAGGGACCTTAAAGATCACCTAGTTCTGACCACAGCTGCAATGAGCAGAAACATCTCCTGCTAGATCACACAGCTCAAAGCCCCCTAAAGCCTGGCCTTGAACACTTCTGGCAATGGGACATTCATACCTTCTCTGAGTAATCTGCTCTTGTGCCTTTTTATGCTCACAGTGAAGAATTTCATAGTTATGTCTAATCTAAATCTACTCTCTTTTAGTTTAAAACCAGTACACTTTGTTCTATGGCTATACTCCCCAATAAAGAGATTCTACAGACTTCTTGAAGGCCCCCACTAGATAATGCAAAGCCTCTCATGAGTTCTTTCAGAACCCTCTCCACGCTGAACAACCCCAGCTCCCTAACCTTCCTTCATAAAAGAGGTGCCCCAGCCCTCTGATCATCTTCCTTATTCTTTAGATTCACTTCAACAGGTCCATGTTCTTACACTGGGAGCCTCAGAACCAAATGCAGGAACCTAGGTGGGATCTCACAAGAGCGGAGTTAAAGAGAATTACTTTCTTTGACTCACTGGCCACACTTCTTTAATGCAGCCAAGGACAGAGTTGGCTTTCTGGGCTGCAAGTGCACACTGACAGCTCATGTCTAATTTTTCATTCATCAACACCCCCAAGTCTTTCTCCCCAGGACTGCTCTCTACTTACTCATTGCTCAGCCTGTTTTTGTGCTTAGGACTGCCCTGACTGATGTGCTAGACCATCATGAGACAGGTTAGTTTTACCCTACTGATGATGTGTTGTTGCTGTACATGATGTGTACAGCATGATGATGTAATGTGCAGCACATCAGTCAGGGCAGTCCTAAGCAAAAAAACAGGCTTGACCTTCCTGGACTTCCCAAGATTTGTCATTTACAAACTTGCTGAGCGTGTCCAGCACCCCACTGTTCATGTTGAGGATAAAGATGATAAATAGTGCTGGTACTATTAACAAAGTGTCACAACTTGTCACTGGTGGACGCAGATTGTTGACCACAACTCTTCAAATGAGACCATTGAGTCAATTCCTTATCCACTCAGTAAGTAGTCCATCCATCAAGTGCTTTGAACAATTCCATATTTAATTTTTTTCCATAAAACTGCACAAGTTTTATTGCAGAATCTGAGATATCTCTAAAGTGTTACTGAATATAACTGATCCTAAATTCAATTAGAATTTAGATTATGCAAAATTTTTCAGTAAAGTACCACAAGATGGTGGTATGGAAGTTAAAATCATTGTTGATAAATGCCATGGAGTATTAATATTTCTCATCAGACAAATTTTTACAGGGCCTGATCAACAGGCTGACAGACACAAAAATAGTAAGAGGAGGAGAATGGCAGTGTCTGATTAAATTAGCAGAAAATTGGCAAATGACATGTCTTTCCAGTTGCTAACACTGGAAACAATACAAATTATTTTGGATATCATGTTTATAATTAAGCCATTCGTTTATTTGTTTAATATATAGTTTTTGAGTGTGATGATTTCATTCATTTAAAGAAACTGAACTATTGCAACTCCATCATCAAGCTGTAATTGGACCTAGTCACTGAACATTGTATTCTTCCAAAGCAATAGTTTTTTGCCAATCTACATTGGTAGGCAAATATTGCTCTGAGAATAGGCTTGGACAGGCTCTTTAATTTTTGTGAGCTAAGCAGAATCTGGTGTACCTCAATATTTGTTTTTCCTCCTACTGTCATGACAGTTCACTGACACCAAGATTTTAAAGGGCCTTCACCAATTCAGGACACTTCCTTGTTTGATTACTTCACAAAGTATTGGACCTGAATGTAGCTCCTCTGTTTTGTCATTAAATTCTGTTGGACAAGGGTAATATCAGATGATAGCACATCATCTAGTACATGAAAAAAAAAAAAAAAAGAAAACTGGCATAATTTTGGCTTAAGTTAGATAATCAAAAATAAAAATCAAGGGACTTGGTGATCCTTATGGGTACCTTCCAACTCAGGATATTTTATGATTCTATCACAGAATTTTGTGGTTTGTTTTTTTTTTGTTTGTTTCAAAAATGGTTCTCAATCATTTACAGAAAATAACTTTTTCTCTACAATCAATGCTGCCACTGTTAAAATAGAGAGATAGGGAGAGAGAGGCAGCAGTGGGGAGTAACAGAGCCCAGTGCTCCACCAGTTTGCTCACAGAATCATTTCAGTTCAGGAACCCTTAAAGGTCTAACTCCCCTTCATTGAACAGAGACATCTATAGCTAGATCAGGTTGCTCAGAGACTGTTCCAGCTTGACCTTGCTCAGTGATCAAGTCACTTTAAGGGTCACATTGCCCAAGTGTCCCATCAGCTATAATCATAGAAGTAGTCATACAATCATAAGATCATAAAACTGGTCTTCATGTAAAGCTTTTGGAGACCTGGTGACCAGAAATGCTGATAGCAATCAAATAAATGTAATTTATGATCTCTAATGACTATTCATAATTCACAGCTTGAAATCTAATGATCTGCTAATTAGAGATAAAGGTGCAAGACATGCTACTTCCTAACGTATTTTGGCATTTTTTCTTCATAGCACATTTTAAAGAGTGCTAGAGGAGATGCACAAGAGAAGCAACAGAAGTTCAATTAATCCATCATTCAACAGAATCACCTCCAGTGCTGACACTCCTGCACAAATCATAGTAAGTTTTGGCTAGAATAAGAATGGCTGCAACCTCATTGCTATGTAGTCTTTATAGTGAATCTACAAGCATTCCAGGGTTCACAGTGAATCCTTTAGAAGAACCAGACATTAGTCATGGTTGATGAGTAGCACCCCCAAAGGGTCAATATCAGGTCCAATACTGTTTAATATCTTCATCAGTGACACAGACAATGGGGTCGAGTGCACCCTCAGCAAGTTTGCTGATGACACCAAGCTGTGGGGTGAGGTCAGCACACCAGAGGGACAGGATGCCATTCAGAGGGATCTTGACAGGCTTGAGCAGTGAGCCCAGGTGAACATCATGAGGTTCAACAAATCCAAATGCAAGATCTGGTACACGGGTTAAAGCAATCCCCATTACCAATATGAGCTGGAGGACAAAAGGATTAAGCGCAGCTCGGCTGAAAAATACCTCAGGTACTGGTGAATGGGTAGCTGGTGGATAGCTATGGAGTATAAACAAGCACGAAACAGGTTGTCAGATGGGGCCATAAAATCTCAGCCTTTGGAGATTTTCATGGCCTAGCTGGAAAAAATCTTAATCAATTTAGTCTGAATGCAGTGTTTAGCCATCTTTGAGCAGACAAAGATCCCTCCTGGTATTCCTTCTAGCTTGGAATGAGAAGATAAAGCATATTTGCAAAAGTGTTCATGTTTCACTAAAAAGCCAGGTTTTAACTTCATCTTTTTTTCCAAGAGACCATTCTAAACTCACAAAACTTTTCCTCAAATGCTGCTTGAGTACATGCTTGCAGTCCATCAACTATATATTAAAAATGTACATTTTCTCATACATTTATCAGACCCCACCTACGCAGTTATTTGGTTGAGTACAGAACAGCATGTCCAATAAAATCAAAAAGGTTCTGTTTGGACAAACGAAAATAGTTTCACATTGGTAAGCCATTTGCCTTCATTCACTAATTTCTATTTTTGATACAATATTTCATTAGAAGATAATTATACAGAAAACCAGAAAGCCTGGAAACGTTCCAGTTGTTGCATCAGACATAGATTACCTCTGCTCTTGAGAATGATTTTATTAACTTTCTAGCTTTTTCTATATGTTTTATTTATCTACTGGGGGGAGAGGAAGGCTTTTAACATGAGCAAATATAGTATTCAGTAAGAAAGCATAGCTTTCTCCATTTAAAGACAAAAAAAAAAGAGTAAGGTTCTTCTCTGAGCAGAAGGTAAATTTGCTGAGTGCTTTTTATTTTCTCTGTAAAAATTTGTTTTGATCTTACGCACTACTGTGACTCTGAATTTCTCCAGACTGAATTCCCGTATCATTAGAGGTAGGTAACAGGTAACAAGTTCAAGAGAATGTAAGAGAAAACTTGAAAATAGGAATTTGTTTATTCTTTCCAGAGACTAGAAGTAAATGTTTTTTACAAGTATCTGGCTTGTAGTTATGGCAGACTGGTACATCAAACCAACTTTTCTTCCCTGGGCTGCACTACACCAATCTCTGAAAGCTTCCTAGATAACGTCTTGGAGGAGTAGTACAGTACATAGGTTTCAACTACACAGTAATTTCATAGTTCTCAGAAATGACACTCCCAAACTCAGAATCTTCTCTCTACAACATTGGATTCAGGCTATTGAAAGATAATAAACATCCCAGATCGTATGATCACCAGATGTATCTAGCACATGAGCTCTAAAATCCTCAATCACCACATTTCATATGACTCAAGATTGGAAAGACATCAGACAGCTGATAAATTATGTGGGTCTCAGAGTGGCTAAGAATATCTTACCAAGGAAATAACTGATTTGTCATTGTGGATACAGTATTTAAAGTGGTTAATTTTGATTTCATTAGCACCAAGTTGCTCTGATTCAACAGGATACTTGATGTTAAGTCTGTGGTCATATATAATATGAACAGAACAAAGTAGCATTCTTATAGCCAGAAATTCAGATCCATTTATCAAAATGTATACAAAATATTTAAGTGATTAATTGAAATATTTTTTCTTATTTTATTGAAAAATAAAAATAAAAAGAAATTAAAATAAAGTGGTTTTGATTTCCAAGAATGGAACTATTTGAAGACAAGTTATTAAACAGAGAAGTGGAGATGTATATTGGAGCAGAGATCACCTGGACCATATACACAGTTGAAGCTTAAGGACTGAAACAACTGTAAGAACTCCATTTGGAGTCTGGGAGTATGTTGCAGGACCCCACACACTGTGAAATATTAAGCTAGCATACAGCTCTACAAAACAGAACAAAAGCAGTCTTCATAAATATCATAAGAAAAAAGCAACGTTATTCCTTCTTGCTGTCAACCAGAAGAAGCACATGATAAGGAGATAATTCTGTGAGAACACTTTATCCTCACATACAAACATGAAAGTGCATGGTCTAAGTCGTAGCATGTGATTTTAAAGCCTTGTTCAGAAAAAGCTTGGATAAAATCTAGCAGCTATAATCCCTGCCTCAGATGCTAACTGCAACAGAGAATCTATCAGTCTAATTGTATCTCCAAACAACACAGTAATCGATGCATAAACAAACAAACATAGAGGATAGAAAGGAAAAAAGCTCTGCAGTACTGGAAGAAGTTTTTGGAAGACTAAAGAAAAGCCGGGTGAAAAAATTATTTTTCCACACAAACTCATAAATAAATGTTCCTACAGTTGACTTCAAGAGCCACTTGAAGCCTCCACTTTTTGAAAGAATGCCTAAAGATATTTCAATGGTGTCTACTCCAATAAAAAGAGAATACATTAACTTCTTAAATACTATATTTAATTAAGTAACTTTCTTGAAGTAATAACTCAGAAACCACAGTTACATAACTTATGTTTAACCAGGAAAAAATAAACAATAATTTGCCTAGTTCTCCTTGTAGTTATTGTTATTCAATAATATTGGCTATTGCTCAGAACTTAAACAATAGATGAACACACATCCTAGTAAGAAATCTCAGCTAAGAAGAAATCTCAGAGAAGAAGGAAAATTGAGATTCATTCAAAGAAAAGAAAAGCTACAGAAGTATTCAACTGTGTCTAAAAGCTGTAAACCATAACAAAAATCATGTAACTAACAATTGTAGATGAAAATATAAAAGTGAGATATTACAATTTCTTTTTTTCAAATGCACGATCAAAACAAACAAATCAAAACAACAACAACAAAAACATTTAAAAGTTAACAGTTTAGAAGTTAACCAGATGGTATACCAAAAATAAGCACTTTTATCTTCATGTGAGAGGAATATGACAATTACCAAGAACTATCTGGAGGTAAGAATTTCTGTCTCCTGCAGCAGAATTCTGAATGCTTTACTTTATCCTGCAAAACTTTACCTGTCTTGAACATTTCATCTGCAGGTATGCCAAATTTGTAACCTGTAACAAGGATTTCAAGAATTTTTTTTTTGCAGGCTTCATAAAATTCATATTCTTAAACTCTCACTTATGAACCAGTGGTGAACTTCAGTGAATTATCAGTGGTCCTACAGGAGCAGGAAAAAATTATATATCTACTCTCCTTGTTTGCAACATGCAAATTTAGTTGTTTGCTTTTATGTTTATCTCACCTCTTTGCTTGTTTTGTTGTTTATTTTTTTTTGTTGTTGGATAAGAAATCTTATATTACTGTAAAAGGAAAGAATGAAGTCTATAATACTTTACTAAACTGACCACTGTAAAAAACAAACTTCAGAACAGCTATTTCAGAAAGAAAACTTTGAAAAAACAGCAATCTTTTTTATGAGATTGAAAAAAAATATATACAGAACAGTCAAAAATGTTACAATCCGTATCTCACAGAACAGACAGGAAAAACATTAGACTGGTAGAGTAGCTCATTAATTAAAAACATACAAGCATAAATGGATGGAGACATGCCAAATGAAAGACATAATAGAATCATCATAAAACAATGATGTATTTTAACATACTTTAATGATTTATCTGGAATAGGCTATGTGGTAAATTTATGCATTACATTTTCTTATATTAGTTTGATTCGTCTGAAATCTTAATTTCTCCAAACTGTAGCTGTCATACTGATTGCATAAATTTGACTATTAAAAGTAATCACCAAGATATTAAGAAAGAAAAAGCTAGAGATACACAACTTTATGGAAAAAAATTGCTACAATCAAGGATTAAAATTTAAAAAAGGATTAAACATCTTCCAAATGCCTACATCACAACACAGAGAGTAATAAAATCAGTCTCAGCTCCCTTCTAATTCTTGATTTGAGAAAAATGCATATACAACATCAAAGGACAACAGCACCTTTACCTTTTCCCCTTTAATCTTTCTCCCAGGATTCCCAAACCTGTCTTAGCCAACTGCACCGCTGGATTTAGAAACTGCTATGTGATCTGTGAACTATAGACATGAAGAGGTACTCCTTTCTCTTGTTCCCATATGGTCTGCTCATCATGGAATAAGTAAACATTAGGTATGCCAGAAAAAAAAAAAAAAGGATCAATCTCTAATCTCTAATTTAACAATTAGTTTCTTCCTCACGTAAAATGTGTTCTATTCCTTTCTCTTCTGAATGCTTACTGCTTTGCAAACTTTTTGCATTAAAATAGGTTTCAATAAAGCCAGTGAATTCCTCATTAATAAAAGCAATCTGAATTTTTAGTGGTCTATTATAAAGTTTTCTTCTGATTTGGAGCAAATGTTTTCATGATTTCCTATTCATCTGAAATATAGATTCTTAGGACTTGACTTCTCTCTGCTTTTGACAAATATCGTCAGTTGTCAAATTGTCAAATATTGCAGCTGAGGGAACTGGGATTGTTTAGGCTGGGGAAAATGAGGTTCAGTGGAGACCTTATTGTCTTGTACAACTTCCTCAAGGGAAACTGTGGGAAGTTGGGGGTCAGCCTCTTCTCCCAGATAATTAATGATAGGACAAGAGGGAGCAGCCTCAAGTTGCACCAGGGGAGATTCAGATTGGATATTAAGACTATCTCCAAAAGAGTGGTGAGGCAATGGAAAAGGCTGCCCAGGTAGGTGGTGGAGTCACCATCCCTGGAGGTGTTTGAGGAAAGGGTAGATGTAATACTTGGGGACACGGTAAGCAATATTGGAAGTAGGTGGACAGTTGAACTAGATGATCTCAGAGGTCTTTTCCAACCTTAATGATTCTATGAAATACACAATACTGTAACACAGAGGAGAAAAGCAGGTATCACGATGGATCCAAAAATATGTTACAAAAAAGAACTCTTCCATCTAGGAACACACTATGGCAATTATTCTGCACTGTTAGTTTTTCTAATTTTGCCTCCAAAACTTTATGACTGAGTATATGTATAAAATAATTCACTGGTATGCCACTTCAGCTGAGGCATTCAGTGAATAATTCTTCTTCTCTGACATCATTTACTACTTACCTATCTTCCAATGAATTGGCATCTAGTCCAGTTTACATTAAATAAGCGAGCCTTTCAGTTTTGTTAAAATTAGTTCACATCAACAGTATGTGGACAGTACTGGAATAAAGGAACTAACTTTCCTTTCAAGAACTAAATGAATAAGTATTGGATATTCACAGGTTTCTGCTTTGTTATTGCTGCTGTTTTTTAACAAATATGGACTGATCTGAGATTACCAGTGCTTTTCACACTGAACTGCAAAATGCTACAAAATCTTAAGTTTCTTTCATCACAATCTGGCTTCTACAAACAGAGACCCAAAAAATCATGCATTAAAAATATTAACAGAAGAATAATAGGTCCATCAAAGTCCAAATTTTGATGTAAATTTGGCTGAGAATGAAAACATAGGATTTGAGCTGCTTTTATTTTTTATTTAAATGTTCTTTGATTTAATATACTTCAGCTCAGGAAAAAAAAAATATTCCTGCTTACGAACTGTATCATCTGTCCAATGAAGTTAAAAGACAAGAAGGCAGACACCAATGCTGAGGATTTGTTGACTGCAGTGTACATACCACCTTTCATCATTCCCACTTCATAGCATTTTCTTAGTCGGCAGGCCTGGCAACTCTTTCTTCTGTTCTTGTCAATAGTACACTGGTTAGTGGCAGGACACATGTAGTCATTGTGCCCTGTAAAACCAGAGGGAAAATAAGGACAAAGTTACACATGATCTTAAACAACAGGCATTACAAATTGCCTATAATATTTTATCATATGTTTCACTGAGCATTTAATACAGCACCTAACATCTCAGGAACAATGCTGTCATTACTTATTAAAAGATGTTAATAACGCTAAAAATTCACAGCACACATTTATACAGGTACTTCAAAATATTAAGAATATTATCACAAAAATGAAAACATCTATAGAATAATTTTTAAAAATTAACAATCAAAACAGCCACAAAAGGGAACAGACAAATATGAATAAGTAACTTGAATTTCTTGTTCTTAGTAAGAGAAATTCATGTGATCTGTGTGTTCGTTGTGCTGCTGAAGCATCAAATGGCTATAAGTTTATAGAATGAAAAGGACCTCTCCGCACAGCTTTTTCAGACATTTACCACAACTTGGGACAGTTTAGAAAAGAAAAACCAAATAAAATAGAAGCAAAAAATATTAATGTAATTGTACATCAGGGATAAATCAATCCCTAACTCCAATCCCTAATTAATACATGCAAAAAACCACATTTTTTTTCATGACAAATTCTTCTATTACCAATCTGGTGCAACTAAGTTTGATACCAGCACCTTGTCTTTCAGAGCTCCATTTCCTCCTTTATTATGCTCTGTGGCTCAATTCTTTCTACACAAGTTTTTAGCTTACCATAATTTGTTAATGCCAACTCTTCCCTTCATTTTTCCTTTAAAAATAAGTATCAAGTATATTCTCAAGCCTGCTATCAAATTATTTTCCAGCCATAGGCAAAGTTCAGCAAGGATAAGGAGACTGGTGCTTGGTATTCATCTAAATGCAACTAAGGTACAGCACAAAACGAAACAATTTTACTGCAGAACTGTTTGTTCTTTCTTTCAGGTCAAGCGATTTGCTTGAGGTAGGGTATGGTAGAGGTTTGACAGCAGCCTTGGTCTCATCAAATCATCTATCCTTGACTACAAATTAGAAAATAGGGTAAAAATGACTATCGGATTACACCAGGAACATCTGTTCTCTAATGCTACAAAAATAGGATCCAATCAAAATAAGCAGCTGAATGGTAAACTTGTTATTATAGACAGCTGACTATATACTGTCTCAAATAGACAAAATTATTATTTAGTAACTGTATATATTTATATATATTCTCCTGGACTGAGGTAAAGAGGGAGAACAGAAATGCAACTCAATCTCAGCATGAAAGAGCATTTAATTTTCATTTCCTTGAGTATGATACAGGCTGTTCTATGTCTACTACAAGATATTTCACATGAAGGAAAAAAAAAAAAATCAAGAAAGAAGGAAAAGTCTCAACCACATAAAAATACAATATATACAGGGGAAAAAGGAGGAAAAAAAAGTCTTTTTTGGAAATCATGCTTATTAGGTCACACTTAACAGCAGCAAAAAAAGCTGTGGTACCTGTCCTCAACCAATTGCCTGGTTTTATAAGCTGAGCTCTAAACAAGGTGAGAGAAAGGCTGAAATCATTAATTAATGTTTTACAAAGAAATAAAAGCTTTGACTGGTTATCTGATTTGCTTTCTAGTAAAGCTAAATGGAATATCTCCATTTAGAAATGGAATATCTCCAGGCACTGAAATCATCTTACAACTCTCTATAAGAAAAGTAGATATACGTTCCCACTTTGGTCAAAACAAAAATGTTCTGTAACTCTTCTGCTGGACCAGAACTCTTCTGCTGATCTTTGTAAGGTTCAACTCATCCTTTTTCACAGTTCTTATGCAGGTGATAATGTTCTAATTTGATTTGAACCTATATTTCCTTTTTCCAACTTCAAATTTTCAAAAATGGTATTTTGTTTGTAGAATAGCACCTAAAGCAATCCTAACTGTAATCAAGCTACAGTCCTTATTGAAATCAATACAATACCATAGCTAATGTCATTGCTTAGACGTCTAACTGTACATCAAGGAAGACGATACTGTATTTAATACTGTTTCACATTTTAACATTTCATTTAACCAATGGGTCTTTCATTAGTTTGAACAATGTGGGAGGAAAACAAAAAGCAACTTGAAAGAAATGTTAGATAAGTAGAGCATACAGTAAAAATGATCATCAAATGAATCAGGGAAGAAGAGGAAGATAAGAAAGGCAGGCAGGGAGGAAGGGAGGAACAATTCCAGCTTCCTTGCGTTACCATCTGATTTCAAGTGCTCAGTCATTGGAATCAGAGAAGAAAGTTTCCTCTGCAAGGAACAGACAAGACTGGGATGGTGCAACATGGGGTGGCACAAATGGGAAAAGATAGAAGAATGTAACTGCGGAACAGGCAAAACCCAAAGATTACTTATAGTTCTAAGTAAAGTAATGTAATAAATCTGAGGTGTACTGTCTTTATAGTTTTTCTATTTTTTCCTTTATCCTTAAAGCTCATCTCTTTGCAATGCAGATTCTGAACAATTCAGCTTATTAGAACTGATTCCTTGCTGATTGGAGTCATTAATAGGACAGTGAGACACAACAGGTGTCCAGCTGCCCTACACTTTCTTTTAACAGTACTAAAAGAATAATGCAGTCTACGGGAGATACTAATTAGACCATTAAAATCATTGGTATCATAGGAATACTGAAATGAAGAAATGTCTTTAGTGATCACTGATACTTATAAAGGGAAGCACTTGGACTCCCTGCTCTTATTGGTTTGTTGATTTTCTGAAAATACATTATCAGATACCCTGCACAAGATTAAAGACAGTGAGTTTATTGTCTTACATATTGAATAACATAACTTATGCAATTCAATTACATTCTGTTACATATATTACTCATCTTAATCCCCGCATTTGTATGACTTGCACAAAGGAAGACTTTAAGGGAGAGGTTGGAGGAATTGAGCTTTTTTCTGGTTGGAGGTATTGTTTTTTTTTTAAAGTTTGCATATTCCACATTCTAAAATAATAGCAAAATTAAGTATTTTTACAGCATTTATTATATGCTAAGGTCTTTCTGAACAGGTCAAAAGATCTAGGTCCATATGATAACAACCAATATAATAGGGAGCAAGGTTGAGGAAGTAAAATGTTAACAAGAAAATAATGGTTGAAATTAGGAAATTTCAGCTTATCCTCACTTGGCCTGTCATAATCATGGCTGTTTCTTGTTGGATATGCAGTCTGAGTCTTTCTTGTCACTATGAGTCAAACGTAATATTTATATTCAGAGACTCATATCACTATCAGTCTAAGCGTTCTCATGATACACTCAGTGTATGCAACAGACAAGCGTGCTCGAATCAGAGTGGGAAGATGATTTATCTGTGAGGGTTTCAGTCAACAAAACATTTGATATTTCTTTAAAGTTAAATGTTACTACATTCAGCAGAACATTTAAGTATCAGTGTACTTGTATCTAGTAGTTCCAGCAAAGTGTGTTGGTTAAAGCTCTGAAAGTAATACTTCCTATTTTTTCCATGGAAACTATAACAGATACAAAGAGCACTATAACACTATTTGGTGCAGAAAATTCTCAACTAAAAAACACTACTCTTCAACATATTCAGCACCATTACCTATGCATTTTTGCCAGCAATAAGCAAGAGGCTGCATGCCATGCTTGTACATATCTACACCTGTGGAGGTACCCACTGTCACTGCCACCACTGCTGAAACACACTACCTACCACTTCACTGTGCCCACATCCACTGTTCGGACTCCATAAACGTTCAGCAAGTGTCAATGATGCCAATGGGTGCCATTTTTCCATGTAGGGGAATTCACTGACACACCTTTGGTTCATACACACTTTCATATCAGACACCATTTTGTCAGATTGCCCTTCTGCTGTCATCTGTCATAAGGTAACAAAATGTAATGGAATACTGGCAGGAAGGTTCAACCTCTAGTGCTATGCCATCAACATTTGTCTCTACGTTGTAGGCTAATATACTAAAATAGGAGGCATTAATTTCAGAGCTGTCTTCACGTATCACTGAATGAAAGAGAACCATAAATAGGTTTGATTTTGCACTAGAAATTGGTTTAAAGTCAGTGAAGAGATTTTCTCAGAGCACTGATGTTAAAGACTGTTATAATATTTTAATAAAATGAATATTTTCATTTACAGGTTGTACTGCAAGTATACTATATCTCCTTGCAGACTGTATATTTAATTATCAAGGACCAAATATAAAGTAAGACTACCTAAACTTCTTCAGTAGGCCCATGAGAAAACATAATCTGAAGTTATGCCTGGAATAAAAACAGAGATATGTTAATTTTCTTGTGGCCAACAACTGTTAGATTTTAAGTGCACAAGAGTAATTCACAGTTGTTTTTATTTCTTGGCCTCTCCATATTGTCTGTGGGAGTTTTCTCTAGAGAAATTTCTTCTCTTCCCATTTTAGCTCAAATAAGCTGAAGCTAAAAATACAAGAGATATCATTAAAAAACTACAGAAATAAGATAGCCATTGCTTGTCTATGACTCTCTCAGAAAATGTATTCTGTCTCTGAAGAGATCCTATTGAAAAGGCTGTGAGTAATAATACCCTGAGGCTGTGAGTAATTTTCCTTTAACATAGCAGTTGGTTTAATCATGTGCCAAGGATTTAAGACAATTGTGATTTTTCAGATAAGGAAACATAAACTAGATGTCACATTCCTTAACAGATGTTTTAGAGATTGGAATCTAGATTGGTGTATTTTTCTTATGTCATGAGGAAAAAACATATGTCCTATTTTATTATCTTCTCTAAAATTAAAAAAAAATAATAATGTATTTGAGGTAGCATTATATTTTGCATTTAGGGTGATAATGCTGACATAGTGGAAACTCCAGTTTCATTTTCATCTGCTGGAGTAGAAAATATAATTTTACATTTATATAAAGTAAGATTAGTGCTTTACTTTTTATATTTTACAATGTATACATCCATGAGTTACTGAATTGGTTAGATGGCAGCTGGTTTGGAATCCTGAAGCAATGTCTGTTCTCATTCCTTTTTTCTTTTTTTTTTTTTTTTTTTTTTCATTTTTCCTGTTAGCTGAATAGTGTATGGAAAGAGTAAAGGAAAGATCAGTATCATGATAATTTGGCTTGAATTAACTACTCATGTTTACAATTCTGTACATATGTGAAGATTTCACTAGAAAATGAATACTGTGTGGGAACTACATGACTTAATACAGAATATACAGTTTTTGACCTTTCCTCTTTTCTGATTCCTCAGCGGCTCTATGATCTTTCCTTCAGAGGTGTGTGTAGAGGAAGGATCTCCCTACGGGCCACAAAGGAAATATGTTTTACAATCCAGACCCTTTTCCTTATTGTCATATATAGAATTGCCAAGCTAGTTTAAAAACAGAAAATTATTCATCTTCTCAGCAGGTCTGGGTAGTTTCTAAGAGAACCCAAGCTCTAAATCCAAAGGCCATGTCCAAGGATAATTAAGCTGTGAATGTGAGTGTCTATGCTTAAGAAAGGAATTAGGAACAACCTTCTGTTCTTTTCTGAAATCCATGCCTTTTGTTGAACTATCAGCAATATGCTCATGTCTCTCTTGTACTGAGGAGCCTAGAACTGGGCAAGTAGAGCAGTGAGATTACAATGCTAGAAAATAAAACCTGTAAAAAAGGTTGAATAAATTGAGTTTCTTTGAGTTAGGAAGTTCAATAAGGCCAAGTGCAGGCTGCTGCACTTGGTCAGGGCAATCTCAGGTATTTCTACAAACTGGGGAAAGATCTCCTTGAGAGCAGCCCTGCGGAGAAGGACTTGTGGGTCTGGGGTATGAGAAGCTGGACATGAGCCAACAGTGTGAGCTTGCAGTCCAGAAGGCCAACTATTCCCTTGGCTGCAATAAAAAAGGGGTGGCCAGCAGGGAGAGGGAGGTGATTGTCCCCCTCTACTTGGCTCTTGTGAGGCCCCAACTGGACCCAATCCAGACCTGGGACCCCTAGTACAAGAAGCATGTGGAGCTCTTGGAGCGGATCCACAGGAGGGCCACTAAGATGATCAGAGGGCTGTAGCACATCTCTTATGAGGAAAGAGTTGAGGGAACTGGGCTTGTTTAGCTTGGAGAAGAGAAGGCTCAAGGGAGACCACATTGTGGCCTTTCACTACTTGAAAGGAACATATAAACTGGAGGGGGAATAGCTGTTTATGAGGGTGGATTGTGATAGGACAAGGGGGAATGGTTTTAAACTAAGATGGGAGATTTAGGTTAAATATTAGGAGGAAGTTTTTCACCCAGAGGGTGGCGAAGCACTGGAAAAGTTGCCCAAAGAAGTTGTGGAAGCCCTGGAGGCATTCAAGGCCAGGCGGGATGTGGCTGTGGGCAGCCTGTTATAGTGGTTGGCAACCCTGCATATAGCAAGGGGGTTGAAACTAGATTATCATTGTGGTCCCTTTCAACCCAGGCCATTCTAAGATTCTATGATAATTACGTTTTTTAGAAGTGTAGTAACAGTCTTTGGTGTTTTATAGGCTGTTGCAGAGGAAAATACAACTTTTTTTCCTGTGGCTTGATAGCCATAAAAATAAGAGATGAACTTAACCTGCGGGAAGGAAGATTCGGATTTCATAGTAGCCTTCAAAGATAAGGAGAGATAGATACTGGATCAGTGTACAGGTTTTAAAGAAGCAGCTAAATAAACATTTAAGTAATCAGCATCAGCTAATCCTACCACAAGACAGAAAAACGGACTAGGGTTCAAGGTCCACTGCAGCACAATGGTTTGCTTAGACCATATAAAATAAGGAAATATCTTGGATGCAACCATCTTAAATCACTGCCATATCCATGCTGAATGCAGGAATGCAATGAATTTGGAATTCATTGAAACAGTACCACTTCAAAATAGATTGACTAGGAAGAAGGAAGTATTGACACTTGACTTTCAACATACACATTCCTAAAACAAAGAATCAACATAAATTAGAATTCTGATATTCAAAATACACATTAGAGAGCAACAATCAGAGCATGTATTTAACTTGAGACTACAGACACAAAAATAAAGCAAAAGAAGTTTCAGATAAAGCTGGCTGATCAGAGGTTATTAGAACTGTCAATCCTTCTGCTCTTTTCAAGTACACATTTACTAGACTTCTAACCGTCACCTACCTCTCTGGTAGGTGGAACTGCGTTTTCCACCCTGAGAGTAGATACTAGTGTGCAATCCTCTGTTTATTTACTGCATCTGTCTCTGCAAGTCTCACTTAGACTCATGTACTGCAGTTTTGCTCTTTCTACTTGGCAGCTCATAGAATCAACATGCAAGCAGTTTTATTGGGGGGTTTCTGTCTTCTTGGCTTTGGAGTCAGTACAGTATTTGTAGCTGTTATCAAATAGATTACAAAAATACCATTAAAAAAAAAAAAAAACGGAAAATTAAAAGGAATATTTCAGAAACCTTTCAAACAGGCAGTCTTTCAAATGCTGCACTGCAGCATTACCTAACTGTCCACTTATTAAGCATGTTTTACCAATGCAAGTCTAGCCATCCCAGAAGAAAATGTATCTTGCCACCACTCCTAGCACTAAAATTTGAACTACATACTTTCAAAAGTGTACTGCTCTGTCAAGCTATCACTGTGAAATTAAAACAGTTGATAACACTCCATGTTCACTGCCAAAACTCCGCCTTTATGTTCAGAAGACAAAATTGTTAACTGCAATCAAACCATAAGCCACACAACTAAAATATTTCCTAGCTTCAAGAATTCTATACTTCAAAGACCACTCTATCTCTGTGATTCAAGTCAATCCTCTGGAACCCCTCATCATGGTTATTCATCCTGAGATGCCAACCTGCACTTGCTGAGCTGGTACTGCCTTGCATTACAAAGTAATTCTTAACTGAATATTTGCGAAATTTCCCAGAGTTTTGTCCGGGCATACAGCTGTAAAGAGGCACACCTGAAATGCAGAGAATGTGCACTGAATACAACTAGAAAGGCTTGTGAAAGAGACAGGGAAATGGAAATTAGGATTTCTGAAGTACTTTGACAGTTCTGAGATCAAGATACCCTTCAATTTAATGAGTTACCTCTCAAGTTTCTGAATCACTTGTTCTCCCTCTGCAGGTCCTCAGACCAATAAGCACAGGCATTTGTTGGACTCTGTTCAGAGATACTAAGAGTAATTCCTTCCTGTTCCATACCCTTTGGTGGGTATATAAATAACAAGAGAGTTAGAAGGAGGGGAAAAGAATGTGTGAGTCACCAGGGGATTTTTCATTTGTAAATGGCATTTGTAAGGCTAACATTGAAATAATTCACCCAATTCTGCTTTCTTGATTTTAAAGAGGTTATTATGGGGGAATCAGAAAAGGACAAAGGACAAAGGAAGTTATAACTAAGCAAACAGAAAGAAAGTGAGCAACTCAAGAACTGAATCTCACTTATATCAATATCATGATAATTTGATTGTAACAACCTAAGTTATAAGAATTTCCTGCTGGGAAGAGATACTAGGTAAATTAGAAAGAATTCTT
This sequence comes from Lagopus muta, assembly GCF_023343835.1. Taxonomy (NCBI): domain Eukaryota; kingdom Metazoa; phylum Chordata; class Aves; order Galliformes; family Phasianidae; genus Lagopus; species Lagopus muta. The sequence goes on from NC_064434.1 coordinate 61,464,271, forward strand.
TAGCAGATTGGAAGACAATTCATTAGAACTAGCAATCATTGTAAGAAAGCTCTTGAGTCCACAGATCAAAGCTAGGAAAGTTATAAACAATTTACTTCCATTAAGCTACTAGGACCCGTAAACAAATAGCATATAAAGTTTATATTGAGATTTAATGAGCTACTGTGATCTGAAAATTAATAAATATTTTAATAGAGGAGTACAGTGGGCTATGATGTGATGGCTTGTTATACCTCTGGATTCAAGTCAGTTGACCATCTACATATCCAACAGAAACCTATGCTGTTCAAAGAATAAAGTATCCTTACATCCATCACCAAGCAACACAGCGATCTTGATGCAGTATGATTTTTTTCCTCCCATTAGAGTTCATACGTTAACAGCAGTCTGTGTGCTTTCTCAAAACAAAGTCCCCAAGCCTATTTTATGACATAAAGAAGCAAAATGGCATTGGCAATTTCAAGAGGAAACTGAGATTTTCACCAACCCTCTGCTGTTGAAACATAATTGAGCAGTTACAGGTATTGAAAGACATTACTAATTCAGGCTAGCTTTTAAGCATTAACTGTTTGCCAGAAAAGAAAGGTAATTTAGTAAATAAATTTCACAAAATATCTGTAGAGCCATTCCAAACTATCTGGATAAAAATGAAGCTACCCATCTAAAGCCCAATACAGTCCAATGTATATGTGAGTTTTCTCAAAATTTTGGAGGTTAACTTAAACAAATAATCTAAAGATAGATACCACTGAGGATAATATTACATAGTGAGGAATACAGATTACCCCATACAGTGCTTTCTGCCTGTACTCAGTAATTTTTTCCTGTGTTGCTATTAAGAACTATATGGAATATTTTTACTATAATGCATTAAAAACATCAATCCTCGCTATAGCAATTCTGCTATGAAATCTCTGATGAAAATCATAGAAATGACCAGTTATGCCTACATCAATATATGTACTGGGAAATACAGGATAGTAAAGTACAGAAGTAGTGTGTTCCTCTTGCTTTTAAAGACACATTATAAACAGAAAATAAAGTATTTTCTTGATATTAGTGGATGTCGTGTATTAGCTGTCATCCAAGAAGGTGTGGATAACTGAAGGAAGTATAGAGGAGTGTAACAAATAGGATCAGACATCTAGAAGACATGTTCTACTGAAAGAAATGACTTTGTTTAGTCTATAGAAATAGAAGACTGAGGAAAGATATGATAACAGTTCAACTGTGTAAAAGGTCATTGCAATAATTCTGCTTCATACCAACAAGGGATAAGGCAAGGAGTGGGCTTAAATTAGAGAAAACAGGAGTTAATGATTAAGAGAACTATTTCATGGGACCCCGACAACTTAAGCTTTACATTCTTAAAGACTGTCTATTTAAAAATTATATCAAGTGTATGTAAAGAAGATCTAAATTTACTAAAAAGAGTGTATTATTGCACAAACAAAAAATAGATCTGTTGTTGAGCACTTTAAGACAAAGAGACTGGGGTAGAATCACCCAAGTGTTGATATAGAAAAATGCAACTCAATGAAAGACTCAGATTAATTTCTTTATCCATAATGCCCAAAAGCTGAATATCTGTTCTGAATGTTTACTTCACAACTAACCCTCACTTTTACACAATAATCTTTCAATTTTCATTTTGTTGCTGGATCACCGAAGACCAAGTAACACATGTAAGAGATGCAACAATTTATTCTGCCTATTTAGTATTGATACAAATGATAATAATAAAATAAGAAACAAGGCAGACATTTAAAAATAACGTTATGGGTAAGATGGGACAGAATTTCAAAATTCCACATAATTCTAATTCAGTCAGGGAACACTTAATGAAAAAGATCCAAATTAATGAGCTGTTCTTCTTACCTTACAATTTAAATATGTCTTTCTGATGTTAAGAGAAAAGCATTTCACTCTTTCTCCACTCAGTCTTGTTTATTATCAAACTCCGTTGTAACCATTCTCTTTTCTACAAATCATTTAGAGAAGTTTCAAAAGCAGAAATACTAGTAACTGTTAACTAATCACTGGCATTCAAACAATTTATCAGTGTTTACTCCAAAGCCAGTCTTTCACTTTCATCTTTAAGCTGGGAAAAGTTCTTGAGAGGAATGCAAGATTTCTTACTTAACTCAGTGGCAGTCTCGTGACAAAACAGGCAATATTCACACCTAGTGATCGATATGAGAAAAACTGTTTCTTGCTATGTTTACTTCATAAAAAGAGCAACAGGAATTTCTGTATGCGTATATCACCCGGAGATGATAAAAAACTATAGAAACCTACCTAAATCAGAGCATTTACTAGTTTTCTCTTTCTATATGTTTCATTTTTATTTCCAGAGATACCTAATAGAATTTTTGGTAGAACCATACTCAGTCCCTACACTACTTTTCTGTGCTAAACAGAGGAAAAAATTTAGTCATCCCACAGAATGACAGGCATTTTAATAAAAAATTATATTGGTCATAGTAATTACATTGTTTCTATTAGATGCCCTCGAGTCTAACAGACATTTTGCACAGTATAGTTCTAGTCATGAGACAGCTGGGAAATATACCATTCCATACAGTTCTAAGCCCTGCTTTGCAGGCAAATATAAATATTATTTCATCAAGGAAACATTCCTGTCAAAAACTGGCTCTCAAAATATAGCTCGCATCTTCAAGTAGCTGAGATTTGGATTGAACCATTCTGCTAAGTGAGCACTGAATTAAGATTAAGGAATCAATAAATACGAATTAATCTTCCTCTGACAGTGAATTTGCAAAAATAAATATTGGATAGGAACTTAATCACAAAAAAGAGAATGCATAACCTGAAAAAGTGGTCATTCTGATCCAATATTGATTTTTGAATTAAATTTCTTACTGCCTCCATAATCAGACATACAGAAACCAAGAATGTTGAGAAGTTTTTCTTTTTCATCATTAATCTTGGTCTAAATAGCAATATATTACATATCTGTGAGAAGCATTCACCAAATACAGAGCTAAGCATACATAGGAGAAAGCAGTTACTGCTAGCAAAATCTCAATAAATGTTATTGTCCTGGGCTCAGGCTGGAATTTCAAGTAGCTTCCTCGGGAGTAAAAAGTTATGGCGATTCACTTTAGCAGGTTATTACCTTGAATACTTCTTTTGAAAAAAGCTTTGCAGCCCTCACAAGACCAGACCCCATAATGGTAGCCTGAAGCATAGTCGTTGCACACAGCACAGTACCGGGTCTCCTTGGTGGACTCCATGGACAGACTCCCTTTCTCATTGGTACTAGACATCCTCTCTCGAATGCTGTGGCGCCTGTTATCAGAGCTTGGCCTGTTAGCAGCAGAAAAACAAAAGAAAAACAAATGTTTCAGCATTGTTAAGTCTCATCCACTCCTAAGGACTAAGAAAGAAGAGCAAATCTGTTTTTGAAGATCTAGATTTTGAACAGATAAGGAAAAATAATTGACTTTGTATCTTGCTTTCTAATTGGTTCTAATTGGAGCAGTGTAGAAATCATTAAATACTGAGAAATTTTTCACAAATTAATCTATTAATCTGATGTTACTAAGCACTGTACCTTGAAAAATTTTAATAAAAAAAAAAAGCAATTTTTAGTGTACCTTCTCCTGTCCAAAGGGTACAGCATGACTGAAGTATCAATAGTTTGAAAATGAAAACAGAACAAATCTATAGCATAAATGGCAATTTATTCACATTTTGTAAGAGGTTATTACAGCTCATTGCCATAGGCTTGATAAACAGGATTCAGAGATGAGAGGATGTGAAAATAACAAGTGGAACAGCAGTAATCTCTCAGGTTGCTCCTTGGAAGGTAAGCAGTCACACACTTTGCAGTAAGAATCTGAACTACAAATTGCTTGGAAGAAAAATCCAATTTGGTGTGTCAACATCATACAAGTTAAAGCATGAAGTATGCTACTGTTTACAGTAACTACACACTTACCATTCATGTTTTAATTACTGTTTAGTTAACAGGTGGCTCTTGACTCCTGAGTCCTAACCTTTTTTCAAATTATCCTAAGAAACCTGGGGGTCTTATTCAGATTTCATCTTACATACCCAAATTTGTCACATTTCTTTCTTCAGGGCAAAAAAATATCCTGGATTTTGATGAATTGAGACATCTGGCACCAACAGTCCCTCCTGCTCCAAATCATTACTCTTCTATGGCTTTCTGATGAATATTATTCTCAACTGTTCTCTTTCATCTAGGCAAAACTCTCCAACACCTCCTGCTGCAGTCCAACCTGTACTCCCAAAAGCTTTATATCAGCCAAAATCACCCATACACTCTTACATGTGCTGCCAACCATCACCCAAATATATACTTTCTGTCCCACTGTGTATATACTTTCTGTTCCAAAATATTACATATTTTCATTGAAGAACATTGAATGAATAACAGTTACTGGAGAAACAGACTGACTTGCCCTGTGAGACCTTACAACTGTTACTGGCATCATTCAGGAAAGCTGCATTTTTTAAACTCAGAATTCTTTACCAAGCCTTATATACCAGCTAATTTCAAAAACTTATTTGTAATGTCCTTTTATTTTCCCTAGGATCTGTGCAAGACAGAAAAAACTGCAAATGGTGAAGCTCTGACATGGCACAACTGTTTTTTAAGGTATGTGTGAAAACCAAAATGTGTCAGAATTCTGAAAATATGAATTTGCAAAAGTAGGAAGAAAAAGAAATCATTTCCTATTTCAGATGTCAGAGCATGAAAAAGCAAAAACAGAATATTTTACGAATCTCTATGCAATACATGCATGATACTTATAAGTACCTATCCAAATCTGCCAAACCAGATAGTTTTCCTATTCTTCTTCTAGTCTTGAATTTTTCTTTGATTTTGCTTTATCTCAGTGTCTCATTTAATTAGCTTCATTTTTATCTGAGAACTGATCAGTTACGGTTTCTTATCTTCCCTACCCTGCTCCTTCTAGCTTGCAGCTAGATCATTTAATCAATTTTTCACCTTTTCAAAATATTTATTTCCACTCAGATCAAGATTAGACTCACATGTATATTTTTACTCAAAATAAGAAAATAAGAAATAACTGAAAAATTGCCTGAAACAAATAGAGAGAAAAGCTTCTCCTATCTAGAACAGTTAAGAGATTTCACACACAAACACACACACACAGAAAAAGCAAAATCTGAAAGTTTTGCTTCCTACAAATACACAGAGGATCAGTGGTGAAAGGGATCACAGTAAGGCAAGAGACTAACACAATTACTCATGCCTGCCAATAATGCATCTGCATTTTATATTTTACTTAGCTAACATTTGTCTTTCTGCTAACAAAATTATATTGAAAGTCTACTACAAATCTTTTGTACAGACCTTCATCAAACAAAATGAGTCCAAAGGACCTTGCCAGCTTCTACTCCCAACACACAGTAAAATCAGTCACTTAAGCACCACTTCAGGCAAAGTTTTGAACATTGGCCTTACAGAACCATCACATTAAGGCCCTTGTGAACCACAGTGGGATGAAAAAATAGAAAGTCTCCAGTCTGATCCTCAAACGGACTAACAGTCTGCCAACCCTTTCCATTTATACCACGGCAATGAAATCGAATAATAAATAAACTTTCCATTATCACAACCAAAGTACTTTTTAGAAGATACGAGGAAGATCCTCTTTGGAAAAAGAGGATCTCACTAATGCAGAGTTTGCAAAATCAAAGTAACATCTCATATTTCATCCATAAATCATCTACTAGCTTATGCACATCACAGACCACTGATGCTGTTTCTGACACAAAATAACATTCTGCTCTTCATCCAGTTTTCAGTTAGGTTTCAACTGTTAGCCTTCCGGAGAACATCATGCAACAACCTAAACCAATTTTAATAATGTTGGCAAGACTACCCTACCCAAAATACAACAGCAAACTTTTCAACACTTTCCTTTGTAAGCTATGCAAACAATAACAAAAGAAAGATCAAAAGTTCTTGTCAACTATTTTTACCAAAGAGAAACACATATCAAAAAAAAAGAAAACCCCAGATAAAGACCTTCCTACAAGTCCCCCAGTGAAATAGAATAGATTAGAGAGCAAAAAACCTCAGGGAACACATGATTTACTGTTTTTTTTCCAAATATAACAATACAGCAGACATATAAAATTGAAATGCTTTGGAGCTTAAAAAGCAGGACAAGCAGTTTTTTATATTCATTTTCACGTTTACCACTTATACCACACTGAATCTGTTCTTCAGTAAATTTGTTAGCAAACAAAACACCTCAGTTTTCATAGAACTACAGAATAGAATGGTTTGGGTCAGAAGCAGCCTTTAAGACCATCTAGTTCCAGTCCTCTTGCTACAGGCAGGGACACCTCCCACAAGACCAGGTTGCTCAGAGCCCCATCCAGCATGGCCTTACATGTTTCCAGGAGGGGGCATTCACAACCTCTCTGGGCAACCTGTTGCAGTGTCTCACCACCCTCACAGTACAGAATTTGTTCCTAATATCTAGTCTAAATCTACCCTCTTCCAGTTTAAAATCATTTCCCCTTGTCCTGTCACAACATGCCCTTATAAATAATCCCTCCCCATCTTTCCTGTAGGGCCCCTTCAGGTTCTGGAAGGCCACCATATAAGGACTCCTCTGAGCCTTTATTTCTCCGGCTGAAGATCCGCGAACATTTTAGACATTCACAGGTCATCTGAAACTCTAAAGCAGACCAGAGATCTTTAACCTCATGTTGACTATAAGACAAAAGTAATATATATATGAGGGAATTGCAGTTTTGTAATGTAAACTATATTTTTATGTCATAACTGATTGGCGGGAAGGATTAATTTAATGAACCCACAGTGCACAATCCGGCCAAAAGTGAGGTAAGGCCCAATTTATTCACAACTCATTTTATCTAAAATAAAGAGATTTCATAGGAAGGAAAGGTTGAGGGGAAACATTTTTGAGCAGTTAAAGGAGACACCTTGAGAAAGACTATGTATTCATTTTAATACAAGATTGTGCAGACAAATATTTTTCTTACCAGATTAGTTGGAACTTTTCAGTGTAAAGATCCTCAGAAACAATGTTCTTTTCAAGTGAAACCGAGGTCTAGCAAGGATAAAGCTTTCCATGCAATAGACTTAGTCTATGAGCTATTATACTATTCAATATGAAACTAATTAATTTGCTGTTTATTTTACACCACATGGTGTAAAATATTTATAAAATATTATTTATCCAGAGTTAATTGAAAATACTTAACAGATATCACAAGAAGTACTGCAGTAGGAACAACCAAGTATACAAACAGAAAAATGCTAAGCACATTAAGTGCCTCAAAACTGTGCTCTCAGACAGTAGATCCAATGAATGTGGAAAAAAAGATCATATGCTACTCAAATGAAAAATTAAAACAAATACCCCTAAATGTCGATGATTGTAATTTAGCTAAATACAACTTGATGTATTGGTGTAACCTGATAGAGAGAGAGCAGTGTTACATGTAGTTGTATACCAAGCAGCTAAATTGACACTACATTTTAGGTTAGACAGGATCCCAGGAGGTGGTCCTAAATTAGACAACAGTTGCCATTAAATGGGTTACCACAGTGAAGATGGGTTCTAGCAATAGAAACAGGAAACAGCAGCAATCTTTGCCTGAACCTCCATGGTTAAGTTTAGCTGGTGCTCATCAAAGGGACTGATTCCAGGACTACGGCCTCCCCAGAACAGCAAGATTTCATCTACGCAGCCAACGGGGAAGGATCTTTGCATACCTCTGGCCTGAACCCCAGCCTGGGAGAAGGTTACTCAGGCAAAACCCCGCCTGGGGATGTCAACTTATTAAGCAGTGAGAGCCACAGTGCTGATGCTTGTGTCTGTGCCTTGGCCTAGTTTAGTCAACTAATATAGGTGCAAGCTTTTTTTTCTCCATTATCCTCAGCTGTTCCCTTATTCCCTTACAGTTTGCTGTCCACCCCACTAAATGTAATGTTAATTCCTTTAATCTTACTTATTTGGACAATTTGACTTATTTCAGAAATCTTGCTCATCTCTTCTTCAAAAGGTGAATGCAGGGAAACATAAACAGTACTACAGGAGCAGATATTCCTGAGCTAGTGTAGCGAATGATTGACTTAAAGAAATAATTGACACAAACAATGAGGAAAGAAAATGGGAAGAGTATTAAAAATAATAGAAGTTATAGGCTAAAGCCAATAAATTTAAAAAAAAAAATGGCAATGAAACCAATTGAAAATAGGACAGAAGTCAGCACAGGGGAAGAAAATAATTTTAAAAAATGAAATATAATCGAAAGGTGAGAAATTAAGGAAAAATGCAATGAAATGAAATTATCTGAAAGCTAAATAATAAAGTATTCTTAAAATATTTACAGCACTATGTATCAGAAAATGTGTTTTACAGTCTGAAGACACTGGCATGTTTTCTTTGGAACTAGAATAAAACACAATTTGATTTGATAACTAAAGTAAAATGACTTCAGAAAAATAGCCCAATGTTGACCAGCCAATGATAGCATTGAGGAAGGGTTCTGTCAACATGAGGAAGGGTTCTGTCAACATGAAAACAAAAGCATATCTTCATAGATCATCAAAATTACTTGATTTAAAAAAAATTTCAAAGAAATTAAACTTTTCCTTTGGCATTGGTTTAATCCTTTTTCTTCATCTTTTAGTCAGGTTAGTTTTAAAATGAGTGATCGAAGTAGTGTATTTGGATTTGACAAACCAAATTTCTGGAAAATACTGAATATTCTGTTGGGGTGGTTGTAAGGTGGTTCTTTAAAAGGTAAAACATTCAACATGGATAATGGTTCAGCAGACCTATAATTTAAATTCCTGAAATAAATAAATAAATAAATAAATACTCACCCTTTTGGAATAAGACAAAATGGAACTTGATCTACTGAATTCAGAGAAATTTATTCTGTTTACTCTATTTCTCAGTTTGGTCAGACTTAATTATAACAGAGTAATTTTCATTAGTCTTTTACTTGTGTAGAAAAAGGTTGGAAAAAAACCTTAAAGATCATCAAGTCCAACCTCTAAGCAAGTCTAACCATACTCCCCTAACTCTAACAACCCTCTGCTAAATCATGCCCCTAAACACCACATCCAAACAGTTTTTAAACACATCCAGGTATGATGATGTGATCACCTCCCTGGGGAGCCTATTCCAGTGCTTAACAACCCTTTCTGTAAAGAAGTGTTTCCTGATATCCAACCTAAACTTACCCTGGCACAACTTGATGCCATTTCCCCTCGTCCTGTCATCTGTCACCAGTGAGAAGAGACCAGCCCTGCTCTCGCTGCAATCACCTTTCAGGAATTTGAAAAGAGCAATAAGGTATCCCCTCAGCCTTCTCTCCCCCAGACTAAACAGCCCCAGTTCCTTCAGTGGCTCCTCGCAGGGCATATTCTCCAAGCCCTTCACAAGCCTCATTGCCCTTCTTTGGACCTGCTCCAGCACCTCAGTGTCCTTTCAACATATATATATATATGCCAGCATATATTAAAGGAAGATTATGATTTTAAATACATTATATGGTTGAACTGCACCTTGCAAACACAACCTAAAGTTCTGTTGTTTCCTCCTGTACACATGCATATTAACTTTAATTGTAGGAAAATACTTTCCACAAGGCAACAGCTCATCAGTGCACAGAAGACAGAAAATTTATTAAATGAGCAGTTATTCTGCCTTTGTTTTGTATTGCTTTTTGTCCCTAACGGCTCAGCATCCGGATCATTGCTCACAACACACTAGCCAAATACAACTTTATCATCAGAATTAATTTTATTTCAGTATTGCCATGTGACTATAACATTTGAGTAGCTAATGAATGTATTTTTTTCTAATTGAGTCAAAAGGATGAAAAATGAGGCTGAGAGATTAAGGTCAAAAGTATATACAGAGTCATGTTCAAACGTGAGTTTTTAAGTACCTACCATTAAATAGCATTTTGTATGTTCAGAGTGCTACTTCTCTTGTCTACAATTGCAAGGGTAAATGTTCAACACTTAGGTAAGTCAGACTGCAGGACTTCCATTCAGCACAAAGAAAATTACAGTACAACACAAGACTAATTGTAAAGACTTTGATTTAAAAGATTTCTGAACTACATAGAAGTATTTGTGACAGTTAGACAGAGAACTCAGTTCGTAAGTCCAGCAATCAACTGCCTTCATGTAATATTTCTTTGAATTTGCCTCATTCCATTTATTTACCAATAGTTGTCAGAATTTATGGTTGTAGAGAATTTATAGTGTTATATTTCACTATATGAATAAAACACATTCAGATTTGTTCCTTTTCATATATTGAAGCAGATGTTGTCCTATGATGATTCCATAAGTTAAATAATTATCATTATAATAATAACTACATCCAAAAGTGGAAGCAAAATGTTTTGCACAGGTCACCAAATTTTAGGCTTATGCAGAACACATGTTGCAAACTGTTTTGCCTGTGTGCAGCTTCTTACCTTCTGAAAAGAATGCTTAGCTAAACAAAATTTTTATCTTTTAGCCTCATATAAATGAGGCTATAAATATGGTCACCGAGAGCAGGCCCAGAACATACTGGTGCACTTCCCTTAATGCAGGAGGCAACAGCAAGAGAGGACTCTTAGTCCCTACTCGAGCATTGTGGAAGAATATTGGTGATAGTTGTTAACAGCTGTAAATAGTGACACTCCAAGTCACTACTCCAGAATAGAAGAAATAAAGCATAGTAAATATTGCCAATGGCCATGCCTGCCTTGCCCTCCTGCAGTTGTTCTTTTTCAAGTATTCTCACTTGATCTACTCAGCCCCTGTTTCCCATTCTTACATTTAGCTTCACCTTTTCCTTCCAGTCTCAACTTCCTTGTCCAGAAAAAACAAATTCTGGTGCCTGGAATGACACTTCAAAGCTACTTCTCCTCTCCCCAAAGTCTCCTCATGAAAAGCTCTCTTTCCTCCTGCTTATTTTCTTTCTGTCTCAGGCTAGAAGGTTCTATTCTTCTGCATCTATCCTCTCAACCCAATCTGCCGTGGCTACTTAGTTCCTATTAATCTTAACATTCAGTCCTATTTCCCTTTGGTCCACTTCTCATGTTCCACAAGCACAAGCTGAGATTTGCAATTTAAAAAGGATTGAGGAACCTTAGGATCATTATAATCACATACATATCTCATTAATCATAAAGGAAACAAAATTGTATGAATTTTCACCAAAGTTGAACTTAAAAGTTCTGAAATTACATAATGAGCAGTTCGTTATAAATGCTAGGAACTACCTACAAGTAAAACTAAAATGTTTCATCAGTCCAAACAGAATTTAAACATTTGAAGTTTTTGTTTGGTTTTTTTTTTTTTATTTTTTTATTTTTTAATCTCTATGATAGCTTTAAAACTAAGAAATTTCACTTACATAAAGAGCGTTGTGTTGTGTGACTTGCACTTCCATATTTTCTTCTCTGGACTGAGGCTGCATCTGTTACAGTGCAAGCCTGCATGCCACTGGAGACCTAAGGGTCTGGGCACCAGAACACTGCCCATGGGGTAAAATGAGTACTAGAACCATACCTCTGACCAACCAAGAGAGATGTCATAATAGCCACAGTATGTGATAATCACCATAACGTATAATTTTTTCAAAGTTTTGATGAAAAAATATTTAAATATCAAAGCATTCTTTCTTATGAAATACACATTCACAAATAAGCACATACATAATATGCAAAAACAGCCAAACAAACAAATGAAAAAAACCTCTACAGATGTGTTCAGAGAGATACTTCTACTTTAACCGCATGCCAAAGTTACTACAAACTCTACCACTAGTCAAATTACACTGTGGTCTCGATGTGAAAACAACATAAATAGATCTACAGAAATTGCATATCTTGCAATTGCTGTATACTTGTATGCTAAAATACAAAGTTCAGCTTTAGTAAACAGGGGACAGAATATCCCTTAACAGACTATATATAGACTTGCCTCACAGGTCTCCTCATTTTAACTTTCCCTGACTACACTTCTGATGAAGAAAGCTGTTTCCATGTCTGTTTGGTGCTTTTACCACCTAATATCCAGCCTACATCATTCTCTGCTCTGAGATCCTCAGCTATTTCCACTTATTCTGGAGAGCAACACAGTCACAGTCCCCTCAGTACAAATCTTCCCTTCCCTTCCACATCTCAACCTACAGTCTTCTCACTACAAATTCTCCTAGTTCTCCCATCTTCTCATCTGCTCTCATTCAGGGAATGAAACTTTGAATGAGGCTTTGCTAGCTTCTCCTAAAACAGCATACTTATCTCTTCACCTGTTTCAGTCTTCAAAGAATAAAATTTGCCTTTCCTGTATGTTACTACTCCATTGGATTTAGTTTATGATTCTCTCTACCCTTTAGATTTTTTCTCAGAATCCTTTTCCCTAATCAGTAATTCCTCAGTTGTTACATTTTTACAACAGATTTCTCCTTCCTAAAAAGGCTGGGGACTGCACTGACGCTGAATGATTTCAGAAGTGTTTAATGTTTCAACTTCTATTCCAGCAAACTGCTCTAGAAGGGTTCTCTTTCTTACATACTTAAATTTCAAGTGGTCCATTTACAGATTTCTGCTACTTCTAGCATTGTCAGATACCATTTACTTATTTGAAAATTAACAGTACTATTTTGCTGTACGTTTTTAATTTGTGATCACTGGATGTCCTTCTGCTTTCTTAGGAGAAATAAGAAGTACCTGTGAAATGACCATTTTGATCCACTTCCCCAGGATCCAAATTAATAACCAGCCAACTTGCTCAGGGTTTCTTTGCCCATTCATACCTCCTGGCAGTTGGTCTGGGAGCTGTCTCTGACACTGTCTCACATTCAGTCAGGCAACCTCACAGACTCTGGTGTATGAGGAGCCATATAATCTGAGAAAACATCTTTATTCAGTGCCTAAAAGTATGCCAAACTTGACGGAGAAGCTGCTGACAGAGTGCCTGTGGGCACTGCATAGATCTGATTTTCTGGAAGCAATACTGAGCTGGTGTGTGGCACAGTAGCTCTGGGGACAGAAGGGACAGGAGACTGAATGTGGAAATCAGCTATGACCAGAAGTATGTCAAAGATGAGAGCCAGATGGGCAAAAGGTCTGAGAGGGAAAGGACAAATCACTTTAGTGTAAACAATCTGAAGAATGAAATATGTTTGAAAAGCTGGAAGTATGAAAAAAAAATAGAAAAAAAAAGCCAGCTCCAGCTGAGTATGTCTGGTGTATACCCTCTGCAGCCTTCATTCTTACAGAAATATCTGGTTACCCTTATCTCTATTAAAGACTAAGCTGAAAACTTGCACTACTGCATTTCTTACATCATTCTTAGAATTAAAATATGGCATTTATGAAAAAGCTGAACTTCAGTCTTTCATATAAGAATGTAGTACAACATCGAGAACAATTTTTTTCACTGAGTTTCACTGCTCCTCGTGAGCTTTCTTCAGAATTACTCAGTAACTACACTTATTTTTCATTTTCTTTTCAATTTCCAAATAAACTAGCACAGTTCTACCATCTGAAGGGAGAAGGTTAAATGCTCAGTAGACTCAGTAGACTTGAAAAGAGTGTTTCAGGAAATGCTGTCAGATTACTACACTTACCTCCAGACTATTTCAAAGGTAAATGCCAGTAAAAACAGAAAAATTAGTCATAAATCTTCCTTCACATTGCCCTTATGGGGTTTTCATGGGTTCTAGTGTTCCTTTTACTCTTAGGCAAGCCCTCTGTCCAAATATTTCAGATGCACATGATTAGACTGCAGTTTAGCCAATTACCCAGAGCTTCTTTGAATTCCCATAGTAATCTTTCAACGATGAGCACTAAACGGTACGTTTTTAGAGCAAAATGATTGAAGGACATAAACGTTGGCTCTCTCACACCATGATACATAAAATAAGAATGCAGATTGTATAACACATTACAATTCAGAGGACACGGTTCCAAAAAATCCAAACTAAACTGATAAATTATTTCAAATGGCTATTTTTCTTAAAATAACATTTTGAACTTGCAAAGTAACTTTAAATGGTACCCTCCATTTTAAAATGAATTTTTGAAATAAAAACACTGGTACAGCCACATGCAGGCCCACAATGAAATCAGTGGTCTCTGGGCCACAGGAAAATAAACCTTGACAAAATAAAGGACTTTCTGAAGTCATACTTTTAAGTATACTGAAGTGCATGTGGGCCTCCTGAATGAATTCAGGAATAGAGGAAGAGACAAAAGTCTTTTTCCAATAAGCTTACCAATCAGGCCATCTATAACATCCTATGCCAACTTCAAGAGTATAGGAGAAAGACTGAGGTGAGATGCTTGATGACATCATATGGACAGCTGGAAAGGAGCTGTTCCTTTTGGGAAAATCTATGCAAAAGGCACAGTTGACACCTACATGTAAAAATCATATGATGTGGTTTACCCACATCTCATGCCTAACACAATAAACAGTCTCTGCACAACTTGGGCTAATGGTGCACAATTGAGGGGCCCAGTGAAACAAAGACAAGTTTTTAATTGTACAGACTTAAATGCACTTCAGACAGCTTAATCAAAAACAATTATTAGTATATGGGACCTGCACAGGCCCAGAAAAAAAAAAAAAAAAAAAAAAAAAAAAAACTGGGGTGTGCTCTTTTATTCTTTCCTCCTCTTTCCAGCTTGTAGACTGATCTTCGTTTCTTTACATACAGATGTCTTAATCATTAGTGCTAACTGAATAATACATAGTAGTTTTTACAATTCTACATTACCTACATTATCCCAAAATAGGTAATTCATTCATTCAGATTATATCCAGAGATAAATTTGCATAAGCAATTAATTGTAAGCAAAGAGCATATGGTTCATGAAATGTAGAATAGATCTTCATCTAGCCAACCGTACACAGTATTTGTTTACAAAACTGCTAGTTGACATATTTTGGGTAACTTATGCAGCAGCATGTAATCCATAATTTTGTCTTTTATGTTGCTGATCATTTCTTTGCAAGATGTTAAGAAGCTACATTTTGTTTCAGTAAATATGTCATCTACTTCTTATTCATTTCTTACTCCTTATAGAGGCAGAGACTAAGCTCAAATGCTTCTGAGGTGCCACAATCTTCCCACTCTTTGTTGCTGGTCAACAGTATTTGCTCCCTGCGCTATAAATTACAAAGGAAGGAAAATGTCTACAAATGCTCTGTATTATAGACACAGCAACACATATTTGTTGTGACATTTATATACATATTATTAGCTGCTCATATAGGACACTCATAATAGAAGGATTCTATTATAGAAGGATTTAGAGAATTCTGACTGGTTCTTATTTTTTTTACCCATACATGCATGCTTCTTATTAATGAAAAAGGAAAAAGAATAACAAACAGATTACAACTTCTATTTCTTACACAATATTCTCATATGGCTGTCTATGAATAAATAAATAAATACATCATCTGTTTACTCATTTCTAACCAAAATATTCACCCAGATGTTGCATACAGCTGAATACTGGAAGTGAACACTGCACTAAGACTGGCATGGCAAACCATGATGGTCCTACATAAGTCTTATCAGGAAAACCACAGATCACAGTGAATCTAAGTGGGAAGGATGACTACACCACTCCCTTCCTCATCTCTGCTCAGGTAAGGCAGTTAGATCTGATCACAGACACATATTCACTTCTGGGGTTGGGACTGAGCACTAACCAAGGGCTACAATTCATGTGCCTTCAAAACAGCCTGCCACCTAAGTGATCCCAAAAGTATTCAAGATTCCAAACATCACTATTCTAAAAAATTACCTGAATTCAAGTATATACCATTAGATAGCTAAGTTTGAAACCAGAGTCACTTCATTTCACATACATATATATATAGATTTATAGATTATAAAGTTAAATAATTCTAATCAATAACTGTTCGATAACAAGCCCAGAATTCCAAACCAGTTTCAGTAGGGTGATATTGGAAAGCTTAATGCATAAAATGGAAAGACAAGCCAACAGTGCAGAGTTTCACACTGAAGTGATCTTGCTCATGTTTTCATTTTCCAGCCCCAGCACTGCTTTGCAAACCTTAATGAGAACTTCCACAAGCCATATTCTTGATTCTTCTTTTCACTTGCTGTTGATATGTGGAAACACATTTACATCCCTGCACAGGAGCTCATCTCCTCTCCAACTCCATGTGCTAGAGCTCATATACCACAGCAGTTAAACAGTGCAGTTGTACATACAGCAGCAGGCAGAAGAAGAGGTGTAGTTCTGCACCAGAGTGCCTACTTGAAGACTTGCTGCTGCACAAGCTAATGAGTTAGGAAGTGAGAAAGAATCATAGGGAAAGAGAGATGAAGATCATTCCACCCCGATTTCCTGCAGACCACTGAATCTGTAAAAATCCATTCTGTAAAAGCAATTGAGAGTTCTGATTGTACCAAAAGGGAAACATAACAAATAAAGGTAGCTCTTCATTGAACTGTTCCCCATGACAATTTTAGTGTAGAGCCTAGCACAGACAAAAGTCTGGACATCATGCTCCATACATTTCCCACTTGTAGAAATACCTGCTGGAAACATTTATCTAGTGATTTCCATGTAATGATTCACAATATACACTATAGAAAACCTCCATACCTCAACTACATTGAGATGACAGAGGGGTAGAGTAAAAGTGATTTTGTTTACTTTGATAAATGAATGAAATATCTGATCTTCTTTTCATTGGATCAATATTTCTTCTTCTTTTTTTTTTTTCTTTTTCTATTTGGAATAGATGGGACAAATGTATTTCTAGCACTACACCTTTTAAGGAGACTCACTTCTCACAAAAGCAGTCTTGAGTATCTCTCATGCTCGGACAGTTAAAAGAAAAGTCTGATTCTCAGTCTGGGTTTCAGAATTGTCCATATGACTCAAACTGTATCCTAAATTTTCTCACTGATGTAATCATAAAAGACAGAGACAGATCTGAGTAATTTCTCTGGGACAAGTAGAATTTCCTCAGATAATCTGGAGACACCTCTGCCCTACAACAACCACATCCAGACTCCTCATTTTAAGTTGTTATGTGACTTAAAGCACTTGGCAGAAGAAATGAACCTGGGCTGTTAAAGACCTGTTTCCATTTATTTTTCACTATATCTGCCCTGCCATAAGCAAGATAATTCATTTTGCTCCACTCTTACAGGTTTTAATTCTGGAACAACTTGGAGGAAGAGCAGAGACAGAGAGTCAGCCTATTAGGCTTTTGGGTTACTTGCCATTTCCAGACAGCTCAACATTTGTTAACAGTAAAGCGAGTTAGATAAAGAGAAAACAAGGCATGTATGAGTCAGAAAATAGGTCATACATGAAAACAGCTTGAAGCTATTAATACCTAATGCTGCTATTTAGTGAATAATAAAGAAGCTGATGCTAACTGTTCAGTGAAAACAGTCTTGGCCTTGGTAATTTTGTTAAGTGCTTTCAAAAAAGGGACATAGAGAAATTATTATTTTTCTGGACTGGCTTTTGTACTGATACACATTTCTTCCTATGAAGAGTGAGATCCTTGGTGCTTTGTTGAAATGAAACCATAAAAATCCTTCATCTTAAGTAAGGGATAAAAGAAACTGAGGGTCACATAACAAACAGTACATGTCAGAAGCAAATTAAAGAACATGAAATGCTAGTGCATTAACTCCTTGTTTCTGTACAATCATCCCTTATTTCCCTTCTAAATAAATGCAAAGTAACTGAACATACAATTCCATACCAGGATGGAAACTAAGATATTTTTATGGTGAATTTTTGACTTTGGTTTTTGTTCTTTGTTTTTTTCCCAAGAAAAACACTAAGTATGCATGTTTAATAATCTAATGGAACATTTGTTCTTCTATTTCAAACAGTTTAGTAATATCATTGTTAGCTTCCAAAATTATGTTCACTGACTGAGCACCTACTCATCTTCTTCATGTTTTTGTCCTTGCTCAGCTGTAGGCTCATGTCAAGCTTCTTATTCAAGTCTGATGTTACATTATTATATTTTCTCTGCGAAGATGCAAAATGCCAAGGCTTTAAAGAAAATGAATCATCAACACCCAAACCCAAATTTCATTAAGTACCTCAATGGTAGTCAGTATTTCAGGAGTGATGGAAGCTCAGTCAACAGCACTGACCTCTACCACTTGGGCTACTGGAATAACAACCAGCTAGGCTAAGCCATTATCTTCAAGGTGAACAGGAATGAAATGCAAGAGTTTCATGCATCTGTTAGGATGGATGTTGTTCTACACAGACTGAGACCACAATCCGTTTCTCCCTCTCAAATTTATTCACCCCATGCTCTGCAACATACACTCTGTTTCAAGTTTGCTTACAGCCACTGTCTCTACTCCAAGTTTCAGTTCATGAGTACCTCTGAATTCCACTTTTTCTCCAGTTCAGTTTTCTTTTGGATTTTCTCCTAGTTCACTTTCCTGGATTTTCTCAAACTCTTATACCTGCTTACTCCTACTAGACCATTCCTTCCTTTTCTTTGTCCATATTTTGTCTGCCAGTTCACAACAGCATCCTTACAGGGATCTAAAGTTTGTACCTTACCAGCCCCTCCAGATTAATTTTCTGTCTCCATTCTCTGCTCTTTAGCAAGATCTCCTTTACTTTCTCCTGTTTCAATCTTAAAAGCTTAGTTTTCTGACTGCATATTACTGATGTGACTTCTGCCAAATTCTTTAGAACTAACATGAAGCAACAAGACATTAAAAACAGAAGAGAAATCATTTTTTCTCATGTCCAGTGTTGAAGCCAAATTAGCAAGATGTGGACTGGAGAGATGAACTGTAATGTGGATGGAAAATGACTGGACTGCTAGTCTCAACAGGTTGTTATCAGCAGTACAAAGTCCAGTTGTTGGCCAGCCACTAGTAGCATGTATAATCAATAGTGAGATGGAAATTTTATTAACAACAGAGAGAAAGGGAAAAATTACATCCTTAGCAAACTAATGAACCATACCATATTGGCAAGAGGGGTGTGCAAAATGGTATTCATGCTGTAAAGCAAGGCTGCCAACCAGAAAGACCTCACCAGGCTGGAGAAATGGTCCCAAAGTAATTTCAACACTGGCAAATGTAGAGCCATGCACCTGGGACAGAACTCCCTGTGGAAGTACTGAACAGGCTGGAAAGCAGCTCCACAGGGTGTTACCCAGAAGTCCTAACAGAAAAGTTGACAAGTTGAACAGGATTTTGCAGTATGCCCTAGCAAGAAGGCCTTATACATCCTGACTAATACTATCAGAAGCATAGGCAGGAGGCTGAGAGATTATTCTCTGGCACCTGTGAATCTGCTTCCAGTTTTGGGCTTCTGAGTTCAAGACAGTCCGTGACAAATTGCAGTAAGATGACTACCAAGATGAGGTAGTACTTAGAACAGTAGTCTAAGACAAGATTTTGTTCCTATCCTCAGCTATGTAAGGGAAGAGTGCAATGGAGATAGATTTTGTTCCTATCCCCAGCTATGTAAGGGAAGAGTGCAATGGAGATAGAGACAGACTTCTGGAAGAAGCACAACAAAAGTAAAAGAGAAAACTAGCACAAGTTTTAGTAAGGAAAAACATGACTGCACATTAGGACACTGTATTTCACAGTAATAATGATTCAGCGGTATAAAAGGTTATCCTATATGAGTGTGGAATCTCCATTACTGGGTATATACATGACTCAACTGAATAAAGGCCTGAACAAACTGATCAACCTTTCAGGTTAGCCCTATATTGAGCAGGATGTTGACCAGATATTCTCCAGAGACCTTCCAAACTTATATTAATCTTTGATTCTCATCTCACAGTAACTTGTCTCAGCCCAGAGATAGTGCTGTTCAAAAGCCATACAGTCTTACGGAGAAGCAACCTGATCCATTTTGTCAAAGAAGGATGCTTTTGCAATCAAGTAATTATATAATAGTTGAGAAAGCATCAAGAATGCATAATAAAGATGAAATGTCATGTAGTTTAGCTAACAAATGCAAACTATTTCCCACTGTGAAAAGTATGATGCTTCAAGAGAATGTAGCTTAAATTTGAGCAGATTTTCTGGAAAAAAAAAAAAAAAAAAAATTCCAGACTTGACAATATCAAATATTAAAGCTCCATACTACAAAGGTGGCTAGGCTAGACAATAAAAATAATTGACTTTTTTTTTAATAGCAATGTTTTCTCTCTCCCACCTGATACTTAAGAAGCTGAGGCTTTTTTTTTTCTGGCAAAATGCTGGAAAAAAACTCCTCCCTGGGACTATCATTTAACACTGAAAGTATAAGTCAAAGCTGGACAGCATATGTAATCAATAAAGAAAGTAGCTTTGGTGGATCTGATAAGAAGAACATTACTAAATCTGTCTGACAGTAAAGTGGAGTTTTGCTCTTAAGTGTTTAAAATATTCTTTGCAGAATCAGATTAGTTTTCTTCTGTTAACAATTTTGATTGCTTGAATCCAGAGGAAGTAATAATAGCTTACCAAAGTGCAACCTACTTTAGTATTGTTGATATTCTTAAGCTCCAATGTGCCTTGAAGGTACACTTAATACTTCTTACAATTATACTGTTTCTTATGTTGTTGCCATTAAAACTTTCAGTTATTTTATAGAAGTTTCAATCGCTCCATCTTTCTGTATGAATCTAATTGGCCAGCTTTTAGATTATTAAGAACTTGCTGAAGCACCACATCCAGGTTTTGAATGCTTTTATCTCTAATTGATAACTTTGTCAATGAAAACTAGGATATTTCTCACTACACAGCAAGACAAAGCTATAAATATTTTTTGACCCATATGCTCTAAAGAATTCAAATAATGTAAAATTATTGCAAAGTAAGAACAGTATTACAGTGGCTGATATTTTGGCAACATTCTCATTTTTCCTTGCTTGTGTTTATCAGTTTTGCTAAAGGAGGAGTGTCATTTTACTCCAGAATGGAAGCAAACAGACAAAGCTGTTCTTTGACATATTAGCTCCCCACAGATATCTAAATCCAGCATATGCTCTTAGCCTCAGTATTATTTGTCACTGCTACAGTTTTCTGAGTACAAGGATTCTGTGATAAGTAATTTGAAGCAGGGATCCCATCTCAAGTTCAAGGTGTAACTAATAAGCAAAGTAGGGAACACTCACTTGAATTAATTTGCTTTCGACACTAGTTGATAGAAGTTACTGAGTAATAATTAGAAATATTGCTTGATCAAGATAGCTCAGTACCACAAATGCTTTAAGAATGTTTACCAGCTTTATAAGCTAATAAAATACAGATGACGAGGTATTATATGACATTTTAGTTCTGCCAAAGAACATACTTTATAGTACTTCAAGGGAAAAATTAGAAATTATTTTTAAAGTTAGCACCTTCTAAAGTTTGCCTGTTCACAGACCAACTGAAGAGGATAAAAAATGTAAACTTTCAAAAACTGGAACATTTTTCATAGATTTACAAATGAGCAAATCTTATCTCATAAACCTTAACAACATTTAAGGTTCAAAAAATAACAGAAAAGGGAAGTAGAAAGAATGCTGCAGGTGTTGTATGTTTCAATTTAAACTGTATAATATGTAAAATCAGAAGCAGAGGCTATCTGGAAAGCATATTATGAGTTTCTCGGTATTGTTATTTAAGATTTGGGGCCTAAATCTTATGCTGCTTCTGCATTCTGCACCCTATCTTTCCAACTATTTTTATTTACTGAGAGCTGAGACTTTTCCTGTGCTGGAGTAAATTTCCTTTCCCCTTTCTTCCTAGCTTAGATATTGCCTTTGCATCAACCTAGGAAGTGTTCTGTAGTTATATCATAGCAGCACAAACCAATCCTAAAGCAAACTGTACTAAACAAAGCAGTGTTTCACAGGTTTGCATGATAGCAAATAATAAAAAAAATAGAGAGGACTGAAGGTATTTGATTTGTGATTGAATTGGACAAGATTTTCACTAGAGATCAATGATACATAGAAAAATATTCAAAGGATAAACAGAAGTTTTCACTAGGAAATCAGTTAAAAGTAGTCTCTCTATCTATATATGATGGTTAGGATGAAAATAATGTACTCCATGCTCATTTAACTTATGACTGGAGAGTGAAATGTTTCGATATCAAATTCAGCTGAGCACTGCCTGGCTGATCATGGATGTGTAATTGTCAAGGGGAGGTGAAGGCTCTTAATAACTACCCTACACAGATATTGCTGCTCAAGTCCTGGAGAGGTAAGTCTTGAGAACTGGAACTGCTGTGAGAAGGCAGCACGTGGAAACAGAATGCAGTACATTCCACTCATTGCATGACAAACTATACTCTTGAAGCTGTAAAATGATTTTTTACTCACTGGATTTGAAGTGGTTACACACAAGTCTTTTCACTGTTAGCCACTTACAGCTTGCTTAAGATGCATTCTTAGTCACTAACAGTTTGCTTAAGATCTATTCTTAGTTACTTCTGATTTTCAACCATTACTGTTACTTTCTTTTACTAATGGCTTCCATAGTAAAAAGGAAAAAAAAAAGGAAATAGGGAAAAAAAAAAAAAAAAAAAAAGAGAGGCATCTTTTCTTATTTATGTGTATGCTAGTAGTTGTATCACTAGTTATGATAGTCACTGCAATGGCTTGAAGATCACTGGTGTTGTTTTGAACATCTATCAAACAGAATTTATGTATAAGACATACATACTTGAGTCCTGTGTTTTTTAAGGACTACATTTCCTTGTTCTATTGAAAGATTAACATTAATTGTCCTGCTCATTCCCAATTCCAATATTGTTGTAGCTTGTCAAGGAAGAAGACTAACTTGCAAATTGAATTTTATGGTCTTCCTGTCTCAAAGAGGTGTCACTGTAAGTATGTAATGGGTGAAATATGGCAAGTAGTATCTCTGTAACAAGTTGATAATCTTGCGCCAGAAGATCTTGATTCAGATGAGAGAAGAACTCCTCCAGCAACTGGAATCTGAACTTAGCAGAAAAGCTGAAATGCCTTGCTTTGACCAGCATCACGTTGATCAGTTCCCAATAACCTGTGGTAAACAACGTCCACTTGCAGCTCAATCCAAATAAATAGGAATAATGCAGAAACTCAGGTCTGACTTCTAGTAAATTTTCCAAGCAGAACGCATAATGAAAGCATTGCTTTCAGTGAGAGTGCTTAAGGACAGCATCTCTGCCCTAATCTCAGCTCTTTTGCATGAATAAATAGCATAAAGCTCCCTAAAGACAAAGCAGGGAGGTCATGATTAGTTTTAGTATGTAGTTGCAAACAACAACCAAATTACTTTGTATCAGTTTACTAGAAGTGGTTTCACTTGCAGGACTCTTCTTTGCACTGTTGGGAGTGATGTCTTAGCTCTGATTAGCCTTTTTTTGTTTCCTGGAATTTGATGTTCACTTTGCAGTTGCTGAAGGAGCTGGTGCCAGCAATTAATGCTTTCCCTATCAGAGCAGATAAGGTGAGCAGTGTTTGTTGTTTCAATAGTCTCAGAGCAAGAGTGATCAAGGCCAATGACACAGAGTCAATACTCTCTCTTCCACTCAAGGGATGTAGTGCAGTGTCTATCTGAAGGGAGATTACCAGATGTTGTCTGTTTTGATTCTTTAGAACTAGGATATGTGGTGGGATTAATTTCACATGATTTTGAATATCAATACATATCTACCTCCATCTGCATTAAAGAGGTATCTATACTAGAATGAGTCTGTTTGGTTATCTTTACGATACAGAAAGGGAAATTCACATTTCTAGACCCTGGTACACCTGGTCTTGTAGAATCATGTATGAAAAGAGTCTGTGTGAAGGTTTGATGCTGCTGTCCACATCTTATGCTATTTGAGGTATCCTAGGTGACTATCCTCACTGACAGCTAGCTGCTGCTCCAGAAAGTTATAGGTGCACATTAGATTCTGTGTAATATCTACCAGCCCTATCTGATCTTACAGCCTCTCAAACTGCATTAATACATTCCTCAAGGAAAGCTGAAAGAACAAAAAAGTTGGTTTGTACAAATCCCTCATGATTGGAATGTGCTATTCCATGAGATAGAAAAACATGCAGTTACCCAATTTCTTTCTTTACAGGCACCTATTGCTGTAAAATTAAAATGTATACCAGGACAATGCCTGAAAACAGAAACACTGAATGTTGGGAAAACTGGTCAAATGTCACACCTCACTGCTACTTGAAGAGGACCTGAGAACAGATTGATGCCTTAGAAAAAAGCAACTTTTTAGTACATAGTATTCCTTCATGTTCTGGAATAACTCACACTTCATTATGAATTTAAAAAAAAACAACAACAACAAAAAAAAAAACCTAAGCCTTTCATTTTTTGATTCATTCTAACATTCTTTTAAAATTTGAAAAAATCCTCATTATTTAGAATTCAGTGTGAGCAGCTATAAGAACTCATAATGAATCGGGTAAGGTAAAAAAAAAACAACAGGTTGAATAACATTGTTCTTCAAACAGGTTTATGAAATGCAGAAAAGATAATCTACATTTGCAACCTTTCTTCATTTTGGAAAACGTTAGATGTAAAACTTGTGATCAAACTGTTTGGAACAATTGGTTTCTAGAAGCCCAGTGTCAATTTCAATATGATAATGAGTAAAGCTAAATAAATTATTATCTTAATTTAATTCCAGAGCTTGAGGTACTACAGGCAGTAACTGATGATTTTTCATCTAATATTTCTGCTTGTACACTGACTTTCCCTGGCTCTGTCACTCACTACAAACAAAAGACTCCCTCATCAGGTAGCTGGTAAGAGCCATCTCTTTTCATGCATGTTTCAGTCAGATTTGGAAGCAGCACCAAACAAAGGCTACAGAGGCTCAAATTTTATTTGAGAAGTGCAGACTGAGTGGGATAATACTTGAACATCGCACACTGAAAGAACAAAAAAGATCCATCTTTGGTATTGTTTATAGGAATTTATGGAGGTAAATTAGCTACTGAATGGCTTCATGGTATTTCCATGAATGAAAAAAGGCCTAACCAAAAGGACAAGGAAATAATTTGACCAGAACACAAACATAATAGTTAAGAACAAAAGAAATCTTTCAATTAGTTTACTATAGTACCCACGAGTGCAGTATTTCCTGTAATAATAATCAACTAGTAATCTGCCTTTAATAAAAACCACTACTAAAAAAAGGTGTTGGATAAAATAAAATATATGTAAGATCTGAAGAGAGTTAAAAACATTACTAGTGCTATGCCTTCTGCCCCTGACTGGAAGATACAGACACTGTGAGATAAGGGAAAGGTATTTGACTCCCTATAAAACCAGCCACAAGGTCAGATATTAAAAAAAATCAGACGAAAGACAGCACAGTATGAATTAACTAAACCCATTCTCTTATCTCAGCTTCGGATGACCCATGATTTAGAAAGCATAGTAAGAAAGAGATTGGTGCTTTTTAATTATTATTATTTACAACATTTGTTCTTTTCTCTATGTACTGTTATGTTCTACAGCTGGACACCGAAGTCCGTCATTATCTTGCACTAAGAAATAAAGTCTTTTGTAATTAAAACACAACTTGAAAGAAATAAAATGTAACTTCAGTATTAATACGCATGTGTAAATAAATACATGTTAATAGCATGATTTTCAATGCTTATTAACAGAACGAAATGACATTAAAAATTTTCCTTATTACATGTGAAATCCTTTTAGTTTTGTGACTGAATACTTTGAGCATTTAATCCGAGTATATACAAAATATAATTTATTGTCCTAGTCACTTGTATCAGAGAATGCACTACTTTGCATCTCAAATCCAGTGCATAACAGGAGTATGCAATGCAAACTTTCCAGTACTGCAATCTAAACAGCATAATTGTTGTAGGCACCAAAAGGGCAAATAAGAATTTTCAAGGGGGCTTTTTGAATCTTTGGTTACATTACTTATTATCACAGCAAGCAAACTATCATAAACAGATCATGATAGATTTTAAATTTTGCTATGGTTTTGGTTATAGGTTTTCTGCCTTTACCACTCCTACTAGCATGTTACACCAGAAATTCATCATTTTGTTAGACATCTTCAAATCTCCAGCATCTATGTATTTATTGCCAGATTACAATGCCTCATGTTCTCTTCTGTCCCAGAATCCAATTGACAGACTGAATTCAGATTGGGTTGGGACATACAAATGAATAAAGTAAATTGGAAAGTATTGCACTAACATTTTTGAAAGAACTTGCTCTTGTAGCGTATGATTAGATACTGAGATATCTCCCAGACACTGAACAACTATTTAGAATATTTATAGCACACTATTTATGATTGCAGTACAAGAATAAAGACCTAAAATTTAATTTTGTCAAGATGATAACTTTCTAAACATGGTCTTCGTGAAATTTAAAAAAGCAAAGCTTTATCAATTTAATTCTAACAGTACTATGTCTGGAAACAAGATAATCATAGGGAGGACTTTGGTGCACATTTCATATTACCATGTCAAATGTTCTTTACAGAATCAAGGCCAGAAGAGGCCATTAAATCAGTCATACAACTCTGTATACAGATAAACCACCTGCATGCATTCACCTAATTTCCTCTGCTTTAAACCCCATAAATTGTGTACAGATCTAAAATGCATCTTGAAAGGACACACCCATCCTTGCCTGGAAATATCGGGAAATAAGGAATACAGTTCTGCCCTTTAATGCTTGCTGCAGTAGCTGAATGTTACTGCTACATTGTATGCTATTTTTATTTGAAAGTATCTCACGACCATTCACTATTAGAAAATAAAATAATGCCATTTCCACAGTCCAGATTCCATTTCCAATTGATCCTTGTTTTTTCTCCCTCCTTAAGTAAAAAGCCCTCCCTTTAGCTCATTTCCTGCATGTGCATTTCAGCTTCACAAATTCTACCGTTCATGTTCCACAGCTCACTATTCCACTGTTTACACACCTCATGTCTCTTATACGCTTTCTAACAGGGCTTTGCACTGGATATTCATATTAAAAAAAATGAAAAATAAAAATAAAAAACAACTTGAAATCTAGTGCAAAATACATTTTTTACACCCACATCACTGTTAATCCAGATACTTAATGCTAATTAGAGGTATTGCCTTCAATTGCTCTAAAATGCTTTTTGTTTGAATCAGTTCAGCTAAGAGACATATCTGTTGGACTGCCTGGCCTAACCGTTATTTTTTCACTTGTCTTTATTCCACCTGATCCCCGAAACTGATTATCATTTACAAAAAGTGCAACCACCATCTGTTTTTTTGGACTAGATTCTCCTACAAGATTCTCTCCAGTTGAGTTACGCTGTATTTAATAACCTACATTGCTATTCTCAGCAACATATTATTTTGTACAAAGTCTGGCCTCAGCAGGGAAAGAATAACCTGCTTTTATTTTTGGAGGGTCACTCCATTTGTATCAAACTCACCTGTACCTTCCAAACAAACAAATATGCAAAGCATTTAGGAAAAACAATATATAGATAACTCTTCACTTTAATTTGCTGAAATCCGTTATAATATGTCTGTACAAAATTATGCTATTAACAGTGCACAAAGATTAACAGTGTGGGTATTGGTATGTTTGATTACATTTTCTTGGAAGCTACAGTTCTATCAGTTTCTCCCACATATTTCAGAAATTAAGTATATGCTTTCACAATTGTCAATACATATTAAAACACTTCTATTGAGGAATAAATATAAAATAAATAAAATAATAGCTTATATTTAAATTTGTCTATATTTATTTTGAAATGCAGCATGCTAGATTTATGCTTAATATATATCAAAGTTTGATTTAAAAAAATGCCAGGCACATAGATCTTAAGGCAGCTCATTAAAGTGGTTGCTGACTGAAATACTGTCACTTACTCAGTCCTAACAGTTTGATTAGGAAGGATACTGTGCCTCTGAACTACTTCCTATATAAGTCACTTATCCTGTAAAGGAAACCAGAGGTAGGAAATACTCTTACTAGCAGCTAAGAGCTGAACAAACAGCCACTTGCACATTTTCAGTATACTTCTAGACAGTAATTTTAATATATTGCAACACAGAGATTGTTTGCCACTCCTTAATCAATTATGATTTCATCTTTTCCCAGGAAACATTTACACTCATTATCTAATTTGTTTCCCATTTACTTACAGTTTTCAAAATTTACAGCTCACGGGCACAGTAAGCTGTGAGTTACAGTTTTGTTTTATCCTCTGCTATTTTTATGGTCTGGATATCATGGATGATTCCCCGAGATTACACAGTCCTTTACACAAAAATGAAAGTGTGGGGCAGACATATTTCAACGTTCTCATTTCTCAGCATAGCTACTTAAAGAAAGATAAATTCTCTGTAGCACTTACCTATAGAAGGCTGGAGGAGCAGCTTCCCTCATCCCGAAGCTGCCCTGTTCATTTTCAAGGTAGTAGGGTACCTGCTGGCTGTGGTGATGGATGAAGGGTGAGAGCTGGGGTGCTGTTTGCAAGAACACCACTGGGCTTGGTGGGACATTGTTCAGAGAGTGAAATCCTGCCAGGCTGCTGGACCCAAAAGATTCAGAAGTAGGGGCATAACTGAGCGTAGTAGAGCTGTACACTGGAGCGGTTGTACCGAAATCGTAGGTGGCCCCTTCTGGATAGTTAAAAACTCCTGTTTTGTTGCTTTCCACATACATGTCGCTGAGCGATCGTTCCAGGGGAATCTTCAGCTGAGGTCTGCTCAGAGTCTCCAGTTCAGTGCCTTGAATCTGGTGCAGCAGGGTAACTCCAGAGGCTTTGGTGTGAAGGGTCATGGTCATTGCTAATGGCAGTGAGCAAGGAACATATCTGCTTTTCCTGTCAACAGCGAGATCGGCAGCTGGCAGTCCACCTAAAAAAAACACCAGAACCTATTCTGAGGCTCAGCAGAAATCATAATAAATAAAGCAGCACTACACAGGTATTCCTCTGATCTCGGCAAGGAGGAGTATACAAACAAATGCAGGGTGAGCACAGGAAAGGCACATTCTCCCTCTCCCTCTCCCTGTAACTTTTGAGAACTCCTCATCTGCGCTAATATGCGTTACAAGGTGCTGGCTGTGAGCCAGGGGCTCTTGCCTTGTGCCGACGCTGATTTAAACATCACTTCAGAAACAATTAGTTTTGGAGTTACACCAAACAATTGTCCCACTAAATGTTACTTTATTCTTGCTAGTCATTTTTCACTGCAGGGCAGCCAGCGCTCCACAGCAGCTAACGGGAAAGGACGCTGAAATCAGACCAGGAAGACTAGCCCAGTGGTCAGCCAGATTATTGCCTTTTATTTCCTCAGCAGGCTCCAATCTATCTGTTCTTATCTCTCCGTGCTTGATTCATTTTCATGTTTGCTAGAAATATGTAATGTGTACATTGTAATGACCCTGGGTAGGACTCTGCTGTAACTGAGATATGGCAAAGCAAAACGCGTGTGCAAGCGCATGCGTCTGTGTGTGTGTAACCAGCCTCCTTCAAAAAACTAGCTAACAGAAATTAAAGAATGTAAAAGATCTGTGTAGGAGAAAAGGTTTATTACAAGCTTTATCAGCAATAGCAACCTGAACTAGCTGAAGTGAAAATTTACATTAAAAAGTGAGGAAAAGATTTAGATTAGCCCATAAATTTTTGTCCGTTTCTGTTTTAGCTTGTAAAATGATGAAGCAAAGCATCCTTCAGACTTTGCCACAGTAAGATCTTAGAAACTGGGAAGAATGATTTTAGTGCATAAAAAACGAATACAGGATTATTATTTTTCTATTCCCACAAAAAAAAAAAAAGCTCAGCAAGCTTAGATTTTGCAATCAACTGGAAAATAAAGTACTTGAATGGAATCAGTTTTAAAATAAACTGAACTAACTCTGAAAGTTATCTTTAGGGAAAAAAAAGAAAAGAGAAAGGACATAATGAAAAGGTGTGGCATGCATGCCTCATCTTGCAATCTCATGCCATATAATTTTAACTTTTCACAAACCAGTTCTCCTGAACCAGCTAAATGAAAACCTTCAAAAACTGTCCCACGTTCTCTAGCATTATTGCTGTGGTCTGCGGTTCACTCAGTTAAATAAGTTAATGTTGACCCTAAACACATTAATGTATGGACTCCAGTTAGCATGATTTGAATACGAGCAAAGCCTATGGTATATTTAAACAGCTCCACAGTTATTCAATTCAACCTTCAAAACAATGCAAGAATATAATGTACAGGTCACTAATAGCTTCTAGATAAGTTTACTATGATCTTTTTTATCGTAGTAATAGTATGGTGTTTTAGAACTTCTATTAAAAAAGCAGTCACTTGTATTTTCAAGATTACACTGAAGTAATACATATGTTTGTACCTCCACAGACATGCAGCTAAGACAGCAGTACCATATAAATATGTACTTGATAGATTTCCTCACCCTCCCCACCACCCTCCCTACCCTGTTCAAATTTCAGATTGTAGACTTTGATCAAAGAGATAAGCCTGTTTAAATAACACTGAACTAAACATGTTCCCAGTTTAAAAAAAAAAAAAAAAAATTAATAATAATGAGACAATCATACCCAGAAATTCAGAAAGTCGTCGAAGAGTTATTCTGAAAATATGCCAGAGAGTGTGAGAGGAAAAAAAAAGAGTGTGTGCCTGTTTGCATAAAGTGAGTGAATGTGCATCTGCAGAGACTCACAAAACAGCAAGCAAGTATAGCTCTCAACAGCCTGTCTGCTGGGCTACACAGTCTGAAATGAATGGCAGTTTGAGTTTAAGGT
Organism: Lagopus muta; assembly: GCF_023343835.1. Taxonomy (NCBI): domain Eukaryota; kingdom Metazoa; phylum Chordata; class Aves; order Galliformes; family Phasianidae; genus Lagopus; species Lagopus muta. The sequence goes on from NC_064434.1 coordinate 61,495,072, forward strand.
CGGTCACTCTTATAGATTCATTTCGTGCTTCAGTAATACACAGAAGAAGCGTTGTCTCATATTATGCTGCATAATCTGAGAATTAATGCGAACCTGTCTGCCATATGAAGTGCCCACTTCTTATGTATACTACAAAACAGACTTTAAATTTTTATGTTAAGCATTATCTGATGTGCATGCTATTTCAGAAATACTACATTGACACGTAATAAAACATTAAAACATAATAGCTGTGCATAAGAGGGGAGATAGAAGCATGTGCACACAGAGCTGATTTCTGAGTGTTTCCTGTGCAACCTCAGTGCTCTTTATATGCAATTTTTTTTAAATGTCATGAATTATTTTGGGAGGATTCTGTATTATCACAGAGACAATTATTTAAAATTTCTACCATACAAAAACAACACTGAAACACACTGTAGTGTTAAGTAAAGCAGCATCATGTCTGCACCACAGCATTTAACCAAAGACCCTATGAACAATTTTCAATAGACCAGTGTGAAAAGTTGCAGTACTGCCCCTACAAGGGCTCAGAAATAAATAACTGCAGTATCCATGCAACATACAGCCTGGCACACATCTCAGTACCACCAAATCCCACAAGCAAGCTAGAAATTTCTGGGATAGCACCCTGTAATGTTTGCCTCAAATATTATTATTATTTTCTTTTTAGTTTGTTTTTGGGTAGAATAAGATCAAGGGTAAAAGAAAGAATAAGGACTGGGGGAGGGATGTGGAGCTGGTTAATCAAGCAAAATTCTAGGAAGAAGGTGAATTTTTTATTTGTGCATATTGCATAAAAGCATTTTTTTTAACCTGCATATTAGAAAAACACAGACATTTTAAAAAGAAAGAAAAAAAAAGCCTGTAAAATGAAACATATTATCAAAAGTGTTCATCTTCCTTGTCCTGTATGGTGATTACTACCCTACTTGCTCCAAAGTAACATAGAGCTTCATCCTGCTTTATAGATGACATTGAATGTGTTGGCTTGTGGGCTTGGCCAGGAAAGAGACTTTACTTTCTAAATCCTGTTCTTTGTGCCTTAAAACCAGGACTTAGTCCACCACTCAGTTCAATCTCACTAATCTATTGCATATCACATTTTATACATTTTTAATACAATATGGAAATATGTACCGGATATAGCAATAAGATTTTGTATTTTTCACCAGTGGATACCAACAGTCTATTCAAAAACTTGGTTACACTAAATCCCACTTCACATGGGATTTATATATGACTTCAAAGAGATGGGCTTTTCTCATACAGATTTGTTTTTTTTTTAAATCACAGGTAGTAACTGTAGAGTAAATGAAAATAAGAACAAGCTACAATATCTTCATTTCCAGTGCTAGACAGAAGTGTTCAAAAAATACCACGTTAGTGGGAAATCCACCTTATATCTTAGAGCTTTAGGCATTTCTCCACTACTGTGTTTTCAGGTACAATAAAGCTCCCACATATATTTCTGTCACCTAAATGAAGATCTTATATTTTGGGGGGGTTGTGGAGAACATTCCACAGGAGAAAGTCATCTATCCCAGTCTTTCACATACCTCCGTAAAATACTGAGGGAAACTGGTCCTGCAGACTTTGAAAACATTGTAGGTTTGTGCCAGATATAGGATTGTTGGGGTTTTTTTTTGTTGTTTGTGTTTTTCAGATATGACTGAGAAATAATGATTTAATTATTTGTACATGAATCATACAGTCATATAATCACTAAGCTTGGAAAAGACCTCCAAGATCATCCAGTCCAACTGCCCACCTACCATCAACATTTTCCTGCTAAGCCATGTCCCTTGTTACAGCAAGAAATATAAACATTTGTTGAACACCTCCAAGGATGATGACTCCACCACCTCCCTGGCCTGTTCCAATACCTCACCACTCTTTCTGATAAGAAATTTTTCCTGACATCCAAACTGAATCTCCCCTGGCACAACTTGAGGCCACTCCCTCTAGTCCTATCAATAATCATGAGGGAGAAGAGGCCAACCTCCATCTCACAACAACTTTTCAGATAGCTGTAGAGAGCAACAAAGTCTACCCTGAGCCTCCTCTTCTCCAGACTAAACAATTACAGTTCTTCCAGCCATTCCTCACAAGATTTCTGCTCCGAACCCCTCACCACCTTTGCTGCCCCTCTCTGGACACACTCCAGGGTCTTGATGATAGGTATGCAGGAAGGAAATACAGATTGGCAATTACAGAATACTGAAAAACAGGAGAGTCCCTATAACTGAGGAGCACTGCTGATGTTGGCCTGGAAGGTCAAAACAAAAGTTACTTCTTCCACCCAGTGATTTTTAGTGAGATTGAATAAAAAGATGCTTATGAATCAGTGAAGATTTAAACACTCTTTGCCATAGAAATGAGAAATGAACTAATTGCGTGAAACTGGCTTACTAAACTCTATGCTTTCCTTTTTAACATCTCAGTCCATTTTTCTTTCCCTGGTAAACCAGAGTTCCAGTGCTCAACTCAGATTCTGTAGTGAGGATTTCACTCTAAATTGCAGTAATAAAATGTTATACCTAGAAACATTAAACGGAAATTGCACTTCTGTGGTTAAAATTACATAATTTAGAGCTGAATAACACTTTGATATATTTCTGAAGGCAAATTCTGCTCATTTCAATTCATTGATGACCACAGTTTTCTTCTACTTTTTGCATTTCTGTGCTTTTTTGCAGACAACCAACTATACTGATCAGATTAAACTAGCAGAGTTTGGCTCAACTGGACCACCAGACCAATACCCTTGCCAGCTAGAAACAGGAGGATCTTAAATCATATTCAGGATTCTTAACATAGCAGAAAACATGCACGTATTTTCACTTCAAATTTGGAATGTAGTTTAAAAGTGAAGCAGCCTTCTTCCACAGATTACAAAGAAAGGAGCACTAGCAAAATGAACTCATTAACAGAAAAAGCAAGCATGAAAAAACATATAGAAAATATTACGTTAACTTATCTAAGTAACTAAAAGAAGGCCTGAGGATTCCCACTGCTGTCATCAATTTTGTACCAACTAAAAGTCCAGAAAGTCAATCAGGTTATGGTTACAGAACAAGTCCAATTTATAGGGAGAACAAAAAAGCAAAAGAATTTGAGGAAGAAACAGCCCCAACTGTTTCTGAACAACAGAAAATTGAACAAATTCTTGATTCTTGGAAAGATAAAACAGCTGTTCGAGGGAAAAGGAGATGAAAGTAAAAACTGTATAATTAAACTACTCAAATAATGAGAATCTTTAAAGTTAGCAAAACTCCTAATCCGGCCTTGGTTGTTGGTGGCTTTTTTCAGTGCTAGCTTTAGTAAGTGTTCCAACAGAAAGTGGTAACTGAGAAGATATACTATAAATTTTCCATAAATCTGCTGACAGTGAGAGACCATAAACTTCATTGCTTCGATTCCACAACTAAAAAGATAGAAGCTTTTTTTAGATGCTGCAATTAAAGAAGAATCTTTTGCACATAACAGGAGGAACATTATGTTTTTCCAAGATTCCACTGTAGCATTACAGAGAAATTATGTTGTGTTTAGTCCAGTGAGGAAACTCCTCAAGATAGACAGCTGGGGAACAGCACCATCTACCCTACTGCTTTATAAATCTCCGTAGAAGAAGAATAAAGCTCTTGATACCACTAGGCACAGTATGAGGTATGTTTTAAAGTTCTTTAGGCTCTTTGCAGAGACAAGCTTTTCAATCTGTTACTGTCAGTTTATAACATTTAAAATTGTTATAAATCAGTATGAGAATGTATACCTTTCCCCTCTACCTCCCCCTCAAATAATTTACCAAATCCAGTCATGGCACAAAAAATAGTGAACCCAAGGTTCTGAATTCAACATTAACATTTCAGGTTGACTTTACAGTTAAAAGAGGAGTTTCTGTTTTCACACATGCCAAATGTAATTAGAGAATTTGAAAGCATTTGCTCTAAATACTTATTATTCCAAACAGGAAGCTGTGAAATACAATTATTCTATATGCACGTTCATTACTTTATGTCATTTAGATATACTATATACTATACATATAGATATATATTTAGTTTTGCCAGTACTCTGTGTGAAAGGACCTTATATATTTCATGTGAAATTATCTGTGCAGTCAAAAGAAGCACCAGGTTGGGATGTCATCATGGTTGCTGGTATAGCATTCTAACGCATAACATTTTAAGACTTTGCTTACAGGTATTTATGATGTAATCAGATTTTCACGACTCAGGTGGAAATCTTATATGTCAGTGACGAGCTCAAAGAGAATGACTTGAAAGAATTTGAGCCAACTGGAAAGAACACAATCCACATTTGGATAATTTTTAAACCTTTGAAAAAATGGCTGCTTTTTCAAAGTTAAGATTTATTAAAGCTCTCCTGACTGAGCCTGCTCTTTTCTCTCTCAGATGCTAGTAATGACAAGACTGGGCATTCTTCACATAAGAATGGCTGATATGCTACCAGCCAGGTAAGTATACAGACTGAAAGTTTTCCCCCTTCATTACCCACCTGGAGTAGAGTAAGAGTCTGGACTTCAGTGCAGATTATTTTGCCAGTTATAATGCTGAACTTCAGTCCCCAGACCTACAAATTGAACGGGACACCATCTTCCTTTCCATTAGAAAACAATGTGTAGAAATGCCCTGTCTTAAAGTCAGAGAAGACATGCTGTAATATAACTTGCTTTTGTATTTCTCCTGTATTTTCGTGCCTAACAAAGATAGGAGAGGATAGCACTAAACAATTATGCCCAACTCATACAGGATAAATGACTTACTACATATATAAAATGGGCCAAAATACCTGAGTACTCTGGACAAACTCAAAAGATATTAGCAAATACTGAGGTTTCAGAGGGTTAGCAGATGTTTCCATGCAGACAAAAAAGAAAAAAGAAGAAAAAAGACATCTCTGCTTTCTGAAGGAAAACATTAACCACTTGTGAGCAAAGGTGCTCACTGGTAGGCAAACAATAACACAGTACTATGATTTGACATTAAGAACTATACTTTGCTTAATCACAAATGCAGCATTATAACAGGTCATTCCTCATGGATCTAGCCTTCATTTAAAAAAAAAAAAAAAAAAAAAAAAAGGAAGAATTAGCTCTGAAAAGAAAACGTGGAACGAAATATACCATATTCATACTAATTTATTGTGTTTATTTCAAAGACAAATTGATAATGAGTGATAAATTACCATGAATTAGCATTTTGAAAAGAGATTGAAAAAAGACTTTGTAATTCTTCAGAAAGAAGACAGCTTACAATATGGAGTGAGACACCTTCAAAATGACCAAATATTATCATGTCTGCGCTCCCAAAAAGTCATGAAAGGTTAGTCTCATTTATGTGGTGATATAAAGTGTGACTGAAAATTTTGTTTATGAGATGCAAAGTACGCAATTGAGCACAAAATTGCAGCACTGCTCAGCTAGGTGAGGAAGACAACTATACATAATTTATTTATAGTTGCCAGAGCAGAGTTTGAGGACACAAACTCCTTAAAACTAGGAGTAAGATGTCTTGGAGAAGAGATGTAGGTATGATGTAGTTGGAAAGAGAGATTTTTAAATAAGTAAAAAAAGACCAGTTACACAAGCAAGCCAGCTTCCCCAGTCTGACACTATGGATTTCAGGCAAGAAATGACCGTTTTAGTATGAGTTAAGTATGTGTCTTAACTAGAGGACAGCATAAAGAAGATACCATTATAAATATGTAGAAATGTAAGAAAAAAAATCTTACATAAATTAAAACGATGCATAAATTTACAGGTGTCAATGCCAAGTTTCAGCAACCCGCGTTGAGGAACCTCAGCCCCGTGGTGGTTATAGAGGGGTGGGGAGGAGGAGGGCTGGTTGGTAAGGCTCGGATGCAGATATGTTTCCCAACCTTGCTTAGAACAGCGGCGACAGAAGTGGGTGTGGATGGATCAGATGTAATATCTGTCTTCCATGTTTGCAAATTCTTAATTTAGTTTAACCTCCAAGTACCCTGGGGTGATTTCAGGCTAACCGGCACATGCCACTGTACACCCCTACACCACTCCATAGAAGGATAACTCTTTTAAAAAGTACTATTAGTATATACTTTTACTATTACTTTACTTTGTTACTTTTACTTTCACTACCTTTACTTTTTACAGTACTGTTAGTATAAAATATATCAACCAAGTACTGTTCTGATCGCCTAAATGTAATGAGTTGAAAACAGGTCAGAAAACTATACAGAGCAATCTTCAATAATGCAGTAAAAAAAATCTAGGTAAACTATGTACTGCAGACCTCAGGCCTGGACAAGGAAGATGTAGAACTGTTGGAACAGGTCCAGAAGAAGCCACAAAGATGATCAGAGAGCTCAAGCACCTCCCCTTTGAAGACTGGCTGAGGGAGCTGGTCTAGCTTGGCTTGAAGAGGAGAATACACGAGGAAAACCATATTGTGGTTTCCAGTACTTGAACAGAGCTAATAAACAGGAGAGAGACCAACTTTTTACTTTGTCTGGTAGCGATAAGACAAGGGGGAGTGGTTTTAAACTAAAAGAGGGAAAATTTAAATTAGATATTAGAAATTTTTCAGTCCAAAGGTGGTGAGGTACTGGCACAGGTTGTCCAGAGAAACTGTGGATGACACATCTCTGGAGGTGTTGAAATCCATGTTGGATAGGAGGAAGTCTGATCTAGTGCCTTACTTAGTGATTTGCAACCCTGCCCACTGCAGAAGAGTTAGAACTGGATGACTTTTAAGGTCCATTCCAACCCAAGCTATTCTATGAATCTATTATTCTATACAATTTTTAGCTAAAATTAAAAAAAAAAAAAAAAAAGAAAAAGAAAAAAAAACACAAAACCTTTTCTGACATGAAAGAACAGATTGTAGACCACAACTAAGCACTCTTCTCCCCCGGACTCCTTTTCCCCTTACTTTCCCCCAAAACAGTTCCACTGTTTCAGCAGGTTTTCTTAATGCATATGAGCTCCATTTGCTAATCAGTCATATTTCATAATTAATTGGCTTCACAGTATTATTTCTCAATACTCCTTTTCCTGCCAAATTTGTGACAACGTACTAGGCATCAACAACAGCCTCTCAGATTTCAGGTTTAAACACGTGTATGCAAATATTCCTGTGGAACGGTACCCATGGGCATGCAAAATACACGTGATGATTTTCTTCTCATGTAAACTATCTCAGGTCTATTATCTTAAATACTACACTGTAATCACCACCTGAAGACTACTTTTTTTTTTAATATGTCTTGCTGTGGCTTTGAGTTACAGTGTAATAGATACCTAAAACAGGTCCAATTCTATTATTTCAAAAGATGTTCAAAAGATGTTAGCTAACAGAATTGGAAAACAAAAAAAATCTGCTTCACCATTTTGTTATCTCTGCATTTCAATAAGCCTCAGACTATTAGACTTCCTGTTACCTTACTCCATTTTCAGTCTGTCAGTACAAGAATGAATTCCAAGGACCCCAAGCATTTGGGCACCTGGTGTATGAGGACAGCTTCACGTTGTAAGGCTTGCTCAAATTGCAGGAGAAAAAAAAAAATCTGAGGGGAGAACTTATTGCTACTTACAACTATCTGACCAGAGAATACAAAGCCAGATTCTTCTTCAGTGTGCACAGTGACAGGCTAAGACACAACAGGAGACACGGCATACCATTTTAAATTCCAATTAGATATTAAGAATACAGGCTTTTTTACCAGGAAAGTGGTCAAATAAAAGATGTTGCTCAGAAAGGCTATGGAACTCATATCCTGTGAGTCTGAGACTCAGCTGAAAAGTTCCCTGAGCAAAGTGATCTAAATGGACTATCTAAAGCAGGTCGAGGGAGGTAATCCTCCCCCTCTACTCTGCCCTGGTAAGACCTCATCTGGAGTACTGCGTCCAGTTCTGGGCTCCCCAGTACAAAAAAGACAGGGATCTCTTGGAAAGAGTCCAGCGGAGGGCCACGAAGATGGTGAAGGGCCTGAAGCATCTCTCCTATGAGGAAAGGCTGAGTGAACTGGGTCTGTTCAGCCTTGAGAAAAGAAGACTGAGAGGGGACCTGATCCAGGTCTATAAATATCTAAGGTGTGGGGGGCAGAATGGCGAGGCCAGACTGTTTTCAGTGGTGAGTGGAGACAGGACAAGGGGAAACGGCTGGAAACTGCAGCATAGGAAGTTCCGCACAAACATGCGCAAGAACTTCTTTACAGTGAGGGTGACGGAGCACTGGAACAGGCTGCCCAGGGAGGTGGTGGAGTCTCCTTCTCTGGAGACGTTCAAGACCTGCCTGGATGCCTACCTGTGCAACCTGCTGTAGGGAACCTGCTTTGGCAGGGGGGTTGGACTCGGTGATCTCTGGAGGTCCCTTCCAACCCCTACAATTCTGTGATTCTGTGACTTCCTTTGAGCAGTTTGGATGAGATGACATCTTGGCTTCCCTTCCAATTTAAATTATTCTGTGAATCTAATGAACAGACTCACCACAAAATCTTTGAACAGAAAATATTAATTACTTTCTTCATAGTCTACTTCGCTTCTTGTTCTCCACAGATGCTTAATATCAATATCCCATTTTATGGATTTTCAAGATATCTGTCTTTATCAACTGGCTTGCTATTCTTCACAAATTAGGTAAGAACTAAGAAAGTTCCATGGGCAAATACACTCTTCCCTCAGTTTATCTATTTACTAGCGTGATCAACGTCTTAAGAATTAGAGGGAACTGAGACCACCTAATAATAAGAACTAAGACATAAAAGGTAATTATTGTCCTATCAGTACCTTCTCATCATCTCAGTAAAATGCTCCAGTCTAGACACAAACTACCTTTGTGACATCATTTCATATTAATAGACCTGCCTGTTCCCAGAAGTAAATTGCATATATACATGAACATGAAGCATGTACCAAGACTGAGGTGGTAAACTCTTAACCAGCTCTTGTGGTTTGGATAAAATAAAGCCAGCTGCCTATTTCGATGGAGGTAAGTTTCTACATCAAAAAAGTCAATCTGACACAACTTCTGCAGTTCCCTCTGTCAATGATTTTCCATTTATAAAAGGGTTTCATACAGTAAATGTGACCAGAGCACCCAAGTATTTAGAAAATAAAGCCTAACTTCAAGCCAGAAGATTGTGCAGAATCAATCTACATGGCTATGGCTTAGTTTCTTCACTCTTTTTTTCTAGTAACAGTACTGAATGATACTGTGTATTAATATCTCACACATTCACATTTGCTTGCTAGAAGCTAACCTTCCAGCGGAAGTCCTTGTGGTGAAGCTAGTCCTGACATCTCAAAAAATTATACCTATTGGGACTGTGAGGCCAAGATAACTTTTGATGAGATAACCTCGTAAAGTCTTGTTGCTTCAGTGTCTTATTCTCAACTACAGGAATACCTCAAGGTCAGCTATCATTAGCCTGGTATCTTCAGAGAAATGATTGTCTTTGGATAATCATTACTAGTCTTTCTTCTCTGGTATTGCAAGCAAGGCTACCCATATTTGTGAATAATCTGCAACCAGCACATTAAGTCCGCTTATCTTCCCTCTATGCAACTACACATTATCACAGAACTATTGAATTATTGCCAATATGACATAAGGATGGTGTCCCAGTTCTTCTCTGGGCCTACTCTCATTAATCTTAAGTCAAGAAGGAAAAGCCTACAAAGTTACCAGTCATTGATCTAATCAGCGTTTAGAAAATATTTTGTATTTTCTCCCTGATGTCAACTGGCTTGTTATTGTCCAGCAACATATCTGAGTAACTCACTGATGTTCCAGGTCATTCATCTATATGCTCTAGAAAAGCAAACTGTTCATTAAAGACAGTCATGTCCATCAGGGAAGGAACTGACTGCAGTCATTCTGTGCAGATCCTAAATAAAACAGCGAATTCAATATACTAAACAGAAAAAGTATTGTGTATGTGCCATGAGTTAACAATTCATCAGTTCTTCGTAAACAGGAGCTGTATTTTCTATTTTCTTGTACTTTTAAAAATGATCAATCCGAATTTCTTAATTCTTACAAAAAAATCAACCCATCTTGATTACAAGACTCAGTAACATGCTCCCTCAGCTGATATGATTCCCTTTAAATAGCAGAAATATATCATCAATGTAAAAAGATCTAGTTTTGAAACTAAATAACAGCTTCTTCCAAAACAGTTACACTAAAGACATGCAGGCTCAAGAAGATTTTGAAATAAGTCCTTATAAGATATTTTCCAATACTTTAAGATTTTAAAGTAAAAATAAATAAATGTGATAGAGAATGTATTAAATATGTAATCTCAAATAAGGTTGCAATATATTTTTCATGTTATTATGAATCAGTCACTATCTTCAGTAGAACTGATCATGATGAGCTAAGTTAAAAATGAGTTTAAGTGCTTTGCTGGATCATGGCCTAAGTCTCTGATCCTCACACACATCATCTCCAACCATCAGGGAAGTCCAAAATTAACAGCCATAGAAGCTGTATGTCATTCTTTGGGAATAAATTGCAAGCTTTCCAAACTTCTGTTTCTGTGATATAAGGTATACTTCTTACTGGAAAAAAAAAAAAAAAAAAAAAAAAGTCCAATTTTAAAACTGACTTAACAACTCTACAAGCATAGTCAACGCAATCTGAACCTGAAAGCAATGCAAAAGTTCTACAGTAATTCTTGGGAGAACCTATGGTCACAGCCAGACAGTTCTTGTTAAGTACTGTGTACATTTGGAACTAAGAATGGTTACTTAATAGCATTGATTTAAATATCCAGCTTTATCCTAGTGACTGGAAGTAGCACCCTTAAAGAAGAGTTCACTATTTCTTCACAGAATTCAAATACATCTGTTATCTCCTGCTCCCATTATAAGGTTGTATTTATTTTATACAACTGAAATCTGCTTTTTAAACTCAAAATATAAAATCTTTTGATTGAGATTCAAGCAATTCAACTTTAAGCATAAGAAATCTATATAGAACTAAGGAATTAGCATTAACAGAGATTTGTTCAAAGGATTAGCAATCTGCTCCAGGTTTTCCTGATTGAGCGGGGTGTTGGACCTGATGACCTCCAGAGGTCCCTAACAGCCTTAATCATATAACTGAATCATCAATATGTTACTGTTGATGAAGACTTCAGTTCCTGACAAAGCAGTATAGATAATGAGCAACAACAAAATCATACAACTTCAGTGCTTTCTAACCAGCATCAAGCAGAAAATGACATCACAGTTATCTGCAGTATGCTCAAGGAGATGAGAAATAAAACTCATCCAAAAAAAAAAAAAAAGAAATCAAAAATTATCTATGAGAAAGAACTAGGCTTCTGGTTAATGAAAGCTTTCAAAGTTACTTCTACGCTTCTTTGGAAATACAAAAATGCATTGTCATCTCTCAAGCGGAACAAATAGGACCTTGGTGATTCAGTAACAGTTGCACTCTCTTGGCAGATATTAGCTTGTTTAAGGCAGGAAAGATCAAAGGACACAACTGGATGTCAGCAAGAGGAAAAAAAAAAAAAAAAAGAAAAAAAAAAAAAAGGTCAAAGTTATTTATTATTTCAGCATTCCCCTATCTTTGTTTGTTCTTCTACCATTTTCATTGTTTTGTGCAACAAGATGGAGGTTTTCCTGAAACAGAGTAGTCAATAATTTCATGCAATGTTTCTTTTTGCAATACAGTCTCTCTTGTAAGTTCAGAAACCCATCAAAGCAATAGGTTTTCCATTCCTAAGAGTCTGTGAAATATAAAATCCAACAGTACAACAGCCTAAAAGCCACAGAAGAAGCAACTATTCATTAGCAAGGAATTAGAAAAAACTGACAGAATCAAAAGGAACCATTGGCATTAGATAAATCCAAGAATACTCTTATTTGATCTGAAACTACAGAAAATCCAGGGCTAGTGTTAACTAGCAGCTCATTGCCATGAAAGTGATGACAGCCAAGAAACCTTTAAAAGCTTCACACACTGCTATCAAAGGCTTCTTACAGTTGAAGTAAATTAATTTAAAATTACTTTGTTGTGGTTTTTTTCATTTGTTTTTGTTGGTTTTTTTGTTTTGTTTTTTTTTTGCCTGAGGGAAATATCAAGAAATCACTGTCCTTACTTAGTGTCTAAATTTTAGGGTTATTCATAGTATTTCCTAAATTAAATCTTGCCCTAATCAATATCTCACTAATGTATCATTCACAAAACATAACGGAGAAAAAGGACAGATCAGTACTATGCAAAGACAACTCATGCACAGACTCCCAGTCCATCTTTACATGCTCCAGAATGTGCAGAAAGACTGCTGCCAGAATGATGTCCTGCTCCAGATGATTAAACCCATTTCTCATAGATGCTGCAATGCTAATATAGTTACATTGCTTTGTAAACCAAGTTACTATCACCGTAGAGGATAACAGCAACCAATTGGAACCAATTCAAGTGGAAATATCGAACAGTTCATCCTACCACACTTTTTGAGTAGGATAGGTATGCTTAGAAAACTTCATAGGAAACAAACATGTTTGGTAGTGTAGAATCTCTACTGTTGATTTTCCATTGCAGAGTACAAATAGTTCTGACATCATTGGAATTGTATGGACTGGTGACACATTAGAACCCATATCTAACATTGAGATATGTGACACCTCAAAGACTGCATTTCCTACAAGGCGGGTAGTATTCAGAGGCCAGTGTCAGCCACCCTCATCAGTGATGGGTGGAAAAAACGGAATATCAGTGAAGATACTGAAAGCATTTTCCACAGGGAAGTGCTTGTTTTGTGAACTAGAAGTGGATAAAACTCCAGGCTTCTCCGAGTAGTGAAAATGCGGTATACCTGGAGACAGCACTGGAATGCAGTTGTACTTTATCTATTGCAGTAGACTCTGAATATTCCAATAGATCCCTGAACATGGTTGAGGCATTAGAAAATTACAGGGACAGTTCCCATTATTTAGTTTGCATCTATCCACAGCTTTGTGGAATATATTATCTTGCAAGATACTCTAGTACAACTGGTCTATCTTGTAATGAACTTGGGTGAACTTGATTTGTGTTTATAACTAGAGCATCTGGCTTTTAAGTGATTTACAAATACTGATTTGCAACCTGTTTGTTAGGTGCCAAAGTTCAAGAGCAATGCAGACGGTTATAAGCCTGGGCATGCCTCACTCTCAGCAGCTTCTGTGTGATTTCAGCAAGCACCAGCCGAGCACTTCTGACCCAAAGCAGTCAGGGAACATCTGCAAGGCACAAAGGAAACACATCTCTGTTCAGTATTCAGTGAATACAAATTCCTGAAAGACAGCCTGAAAGGCAGTCTGGCTTGCTAGTCACAGCTTTAAAAAGGATAGTTTTGTAATACATTCAAGTGATTTAGTGGGAAACCGCTGACAAAAGTCTCTTTCCAGTCTGATAGCTTGACAACAGATGTCTGCAAAAACCTTTTAGTTGTTTTCTGAAAGGTGAGTATCATGCTGGTACAGCTCTTGAGCCAGCACAGAGGAAGCTGCAGGAGTACATAGCCAGAGTGGGGAAAGGGAGATCACCTTTTCCAGAAGCAGACAGCCCTTATATTAATTTAGCTGTACCATGAAAGTACACTCAAAGTGTATTTGCACAAGTTATTGCAGCCTTCCAGTCTTTAAAAGGGAGCCTATAAACAGGAGGGGAGCCAACTCTTTACAAGGGTAGATAATAGCAGGAAAAGGGGAAATGTTTTTAAGTTGAGGGAAGATTTAGGTTGGATGTCAGGGGAAAGTTCTTTACTATGAGAGTGGCGAGGTGCTGGAACAGGCTGCCCAGAGAGGCTGTGGAAGCCCTATCCCTGGAGGTGTTCAAGGACAGGTTGGATGGGGCCCTGGGCAGCCTGGTCCAGTATTAGATATGGAGGTTGGTGGCCCTGCCAGTGGGCAGGGAGGATGGAGCCTGATGATCCTTGAGGTCCCTTCTAATCCAAGCCATTCTATGGTTCTGTGATTCTGTGAAGGCAAAAAGGGGCAAACTGCTAATGGGACACTTGTCCACCATATACTTACACTGATCATGGTGAAACTGAATGTAATAAATCATAAATAATGTATGCTTATTATATGGTTAATATATTTTTATCAGCGCTATTAACCTACGCTCTCCTTAACGAATGATTTTTATTTTATATGAAGATTCAGTGTTTTCAAAAGAAAGAATGTTTGCATACCAAAAGACCAATAAGAAATATTTTGCTTTTTACGAGTTTTTATGAAGATATTTCGCTCACTTTTTCCACATTTCCATGCAAACAATCAAGCATGATCTTCTAAATGTTTGAAATTAACTAATTTTGGCAAAGAATGATACATTTAATCAGTACTAAAATTATTTAACTCAATTCCATAATGGCACTGTTTCTTTCTTTTTATAAGAAGAAAAATATTTTTCCATAATATATATTATTCAATTAAGAAGAGGGAAGTATAAAAAAGTATACTGTTAAATTCAATAACCCAAAATAATAGGTGGAGTGAAAGATCAGAAGTTGTTCATCCATAATGTTAAGAGTATACGATCATAGAATGGCTTGGGTTGGAAGGGACATCAAGGATCATCAAGTTCCAAATCTCCCCTGCCACAGGCAGGGCCTCCAACCTCCAGATCTGGTACTAGACCAGGTGGCCAGGGCCCATCCCACCTGGTCTTGAACACCTCCAGGGACAGAGCATTCACAGCTGTTCTGGGCAGCCTGTTCTAGCACCTCACCAGTCTCTCTGTGAAGAATTTCCCTCTGACATCCAATCTAAACCTTCATTCCTTGACCTTGAAACCATTTCCCCTTGTCCTATTACTGTCTACCCTTGTAAAAAGTTATTTCCCCTCCTTTTTATAATCCCCTTTTAAATACTGGAAGGCTGAAATGAGGTCTCCTCACAGTCTCCTCCAGACTGAACAAGCCTAGCTCCCTCAGTCTGTCTTCATAGGGGAGGTGCTCCAGCCTTCTGATCTTCATGACCCTCCACTGGATCCTCTCCAACAGCTCCACACCTTTCCTCTATTGGGGGCCTCAGACCTGGATGCAGTACTCCAGGATAAGTACATTATACTTTATTTTTCTTTAGAAATAGAAGTATCTTCATATAGGTATTGGAGACAAAATATTATGGCTGATGGAATAGCAATTTGCGTTAAAATGGCAGCAATTCCTGTGTGCCTACCTTAATAACAGATCGTGCACTTAAATGTACTGCAGTAAAAATCCCCATATTTAGGCCTCAAAAATAAAAAACTGCCAACATCTCTCCTTATGTAGTCTGAGCCTCAACACACAGCACACATCAACAAAACATTTGAAAGTGAACAGAGAAGTTACTGTTTTCATACAAAATTTTATCCTGCAATAGTCTCAGTTTGGGTCTGAATGCAAACTAGTTTGTATTTTTACTTATGTCCCACTGAACCACTTTTTTCTTATAGCACTTCAGAGAGTGATCCATTGAATGTCCATGTACAGTTCTGGAATGTGTTTGCAAATAGCATAAAAGAAATTCATATAAGAAAAATAAAAGCTCAGTTACAAACCTACTTCTCCTGAGCAGCAAAACAGAACTGTACACTCAGCACATGCTGTTTCTTTTATCTGAAGTATCCAAACTGCAGTAAGCCATCCTTCATAAAACAGAATAGACATTAAATAAACCTAAAAAGTAACTGACAAATTTGCATGACTGTGCCCTCACTTAAATCAATGAGTGCATAATCCCTGTAAAATCATTATGATTACTGATGAATACATTTTTACTAATGCTAAATAAGATTTTTTGTTTGTTTTAAAAAAAAGACTCCACTTCTAGGTAGTTTTACTTTATGATGACCTGTATTTTGAAACATTGATTCTGAGCAAAGCAGGACTTCTGAGAAAATACAGGAGCATTCTATATTATTTTGTTTTTTTACTTAAATAGGTTAAAAAAAAATTAAATATGGAGCTGCTTGCTTAAAAGAAAATACAAAAGTATATATAGTTATTAGCAGTAATAAATACTGCATGGCCTGGAGCTCAGTTCACATACTACAAAAACCCTGAAAACATCCACATCCCTCTCATTTCTCTAGTATTTCATATTTTTTAGAATTTATAAAATCTCCTAAGATGCTAATCTTGCAATAGGATTTCTAAGTCAATACATTCTACATGGGACAGATATGAAGACATGAGTCATTTACCTAATATTTTAGATCAATTGTTTAGTAACTTCATGTCACCAGTTTCCTCTTTCCTAAGCCAAAGAGGTTCATCAACACAACTTTTCTGATTAAAACTACAGCACTGCTTGAAGTCTGAAGCATTTTATGAAGTTTCACCAGTGTGAAATTTTAGATACTGTAATCTCAACTCGAAGAACACAGTATACACATAATATAAAAAAAAAAACAAAATACAAACAAACAACAACAAAAACAAAAACCGCCTCCAGAAGAGGTTACTGTCTTCGAATCAGAAATTGACAGAACATTTATTTTGCCCATAATTGAGGCCTGATCATCTCACAGCAGCTGACGTCCTGAAAACTACCAAAGTTATCCTCCCTACAGATGAGTGGGAGATGCATATCTGCAGGTAAGACTTGTGAATCTATGCAATCATTGTTTGGCTGTTGGGTTTTTTTTTTTTTTTGGCTTTGTTATATCAGTGTGTTATACAGACAAGTTCTGAAGCAAAAAGCAAGCAGAGCCTTCCATAGTCCAGGATGGCCTCATCCATGCTACTTAACAGTGATAGGTAAACAAATTTTCATTACCATTGTTTTATTGGCTTGTAGACTTGCAAAATGTTCTTCCCTGAGTATAATATCATGTCAAGTTAGTACTCCTTGCTTTGGGAACTACAGAAGTACATTCAGACTTATGAAAAAATACTGTGTAATCCACATGGTAAACAATCTCCTAAATTTACATTTAACAACAGTCTTTCCAAGAGCAATTCTGTCATCTAAATATATCCACTCCATGTCATTTGAGACTCTCTAGACTATACAAGACACTATGTGAGGCTGTTAAATATAACCTAGTAGTTATAGAAGACCCATAACCTCTGGGCAGCTGTACGTACGCTGGTTGCCTAACCAGCAGCTACATACGAGGAGCCATTGACAGACACAAATGTACATACACACATACATATATATGAAAGGTCTTCATTAGGGGATGAAAGCTGTACATCTTTCCAGATGGAATTTTTTCTTCTTGTATTATTGATTTACTTTACTTTCAAAAATAACAAATTTTGATAGAGTTCAAATTTAAATTTTGTGTAGAGCTCTCCTGTGGCTTTTTCATTTCATAAATCAAAGGCAGGTTTAAAACATTTTGCTTTTCCAAGTTACTGTCAATGTTTTGCATTAAATTATTCACTTTAATTCATATATCCTTTGGAGATTTAATGACTTATCTGCAAGAGACCAAAAGATATGATGTTTAAGATCCACGGAGGCTCAAATCTACTAGCTTTATGTAATTTTAACTCAGTATGTAAAGAATTGTGAACATGAGATATACAGGGGTAATTTCTTGTGGAAAAGTAAGATGTTATCCAGTCCAAAATGGATATCTAAATTTCAATCTTTAATTCCACAATTTTGCCTAAATGCAGAACTCACTGCAAGATCTACGAATACCTGTTCTGGTTCAGATCCAGGATCCCTATAGTCCTGTATCTAGTCTTCAGCAGTGTTGGCTACAAATGGGCATTCTTTGAAAAGAAAGAACAGGACAAGTGTATGTGACATTCCTCTTCTGTATTCCCCCAGCTTCTATTTTCTGTTCACAAGATTTGAACTGAGTTTAATCCAATTATCTACTCAATAACACTCAGTGGACCTCTCTTGCAAGTAATTTTCTGTCTCTCTTCAATTTGTCTAAACTATTAGTATCCATAACAGCTTTTACCAAGGAATTTCACAAATCTCTCCTTTGTGGGAAGTTACCTTCTTTTATGTGCTTCACTGTGTGGTCTTCTCCTTTTGGAAGAAAAAAAAAAAAAAAAGATCTTAATCCTCCTCCATTCCCTTCATTAGATCCAAAACTGGAATTCAAAAGACCTATCAAATCTACTCCTAAAACCCCTGCAGGAACTTAAAGCTATTAAGAATCTCCCTATTTTGTCTGGGTTAACTTGTTTTTCCCTTTTTGGCACAGAACAGAAGCTGCCCTCATTTGGAAGCTAGGTGCCCAGTTTCATGATTAAGGTAGGCTGAGATATGAAAAAGAGGTAGAATAGAATTAAAATCCTCTGTGGAAAAACTGGAAGGAATGCTCTGTGCTCTGAATATGTCTAACACATGTAGCAGAACTGAAAAAGAAGCCTTAAGTTCGCTATTTTCTTTAAGAGATGAAACTAGGAGTAGAAAGAAGAGTGCAGCCCTGTGGTTAGAATATTCTCTTGGGAAAAGAACTCATAGTTTGGTTCTCCTCCCAGAACAATTTGTGCTTTATTCAAAGTCTGTTTTCATATAGAACTCATGAAACATATTTTAGATGAACACCGTAATGTACAGCCTCCAAAAGAAGACTGACAATTTCACCTGGCATCAGATTGAACTCTACATAGTTTCATGCAAGTTGCATGCGCTATGGATGACACATAGCACCAAGACATGAAAGCAAGCTCAGAAATCTGCTGTGCACAGAGTATGCAGACATCTCTTGCACACCCAAGGCAAAGTTTTTGCCTGTGAAAGAGAGACAGAATAAAATGTTCATTGGATCATTAGATCAAAATCATCAAATACAAAAGATTATTACTTCTGACTTCCTTCTGTGGATACACCATTTCTTGAGAAAATACTTAAGTGTGAGGTCAAAGAAACAGTTTCTACATTCTCATTAGAGTCCTAGATGACAATATTACTAACGCATGCAATTTTTCCATTCAAAACAAATGTTTCTCATCACTACTGACTAGCTTCCTGCCAAAACTACCAAATAATCTTAATATTTTGTTAAGTAACAAAGGAATTCTGAAATAAATCTGCCACATCATTCAGAGTTTAGCTTATTTTTATACTTGTAGATGTAAATTGCAGAGTTTGGTTGATACACTGTAAAAGCAGTAGCGCAGTCCTATAATACAATGAGAAAGAATGGTTGGGTTGCTCTTGGTTTGTTTATTTATCCTCACTAAAGTACTAAAGTAATCCATTAAATAAATAAATAAATAGATCCATGAGTCTTTTGTCTGACATATCCAGAATTTTTCACTTCCTTATGTCCCAATCGTATATACATCCTGTAAGCACGTAATAATTCATCCAATCTCACCGTGCAATTTATATGCTAGTACTGTTGAGAACCACTGTTCTGAAAATTGTTTATAAACACTAAATGTCAGCAGTGTCTTTCTTTATAAAGCATGAAGAAGCCACTGGGATTGTCCAACACATACCAATTCAGTAATAGAACAGTCTAAAACTTAGATAACAGTTTCTAGCTTCTTCATTTAACTATGCGGCTTTCCTTCATTGAATGTCATCAATCAGTTAAATGCATAGCTCAAAACCACATCTGTGTACAACAGAATTTCATAGGACAAAACTACTGACAAATTGAAGAAATGTAACCTGAAATAAAGCAACAATCAGAAACTACGCAACATCTCTGCCAGCCAGCTATGCAATCTTATCCTCGTTGCTCCAAAGTGGTAAAGATATAGGGGAATGGTTTCTGTTAAGCTGAAATGAAAACGTAATAGAAGGCACCATTGTTTTATAATACAGAAATCTAACAGCATTTCACTGCAGGACTTGCAACTGAACCAGATGCAACTGCACAGAGAAGTAGTAGGATTAGTAAAAATGGTTTGTAAGTCACTCTAAGTAATTTAATAAATAAATAATGTGTTCTCCTAAGACATATTTTCCAATTGTGCAATTTTATTCTTGTGGCTACTTAGCAACAGCAGTCATTTTCCATACAAGAATTCTCTTGGTACACCGAACGAGCCTCAGGCAAACTACTACATGCAATATTCATTATTCTGAATGAATAAGTGGGGAAAAAAAGGTACTGAGTTCAGAATAACTCCTCACTGCATGACAATTGATGCAAAGTATCTTTTTCTTGTAACCAGATACAATTTTTTTTCTATTAGTAATCAAAGATAGCTTCTCTCTATGCAAGAAAAAAAAATTAAAAATCTGTAAATCATGGACATCAGTTCGATGGCACAGCCTTCAGCTACCTCAAGAGCCACAATACAGTTCCAATAGCTCTGCAACCATTTCACATAACATTTTCTATAATCCTAGTTGGAATAAGTGATTCAACATCAAAACTGTCAACTACTCACCTTCCCTAATGTGTCTAAGGATACCAACAGGTACTTTGGGGGAAAAATGAATTAACATACACAGAACCATACTATTTCATCATCAAAATGTATCTCAGGCAACACCAAATCTATACTTGTTTATTATAATTTAAATAGCATTATGGTTACTCAAAGGTGTTAATTAACATCTGGTTGCAGTGTTAAGTTTCATCTGTTTCTCTTTTCCTCTTTTACCCTGTTGGTAGATTGGTTGGAATATTCATGTCTGTTATAGTATAAAAATGTCTTTTAAATGTGGTTCTCTGATTAATACAAAAAGAGGCACAGAAAAAAAAAAAAAAAAAAGAAAGTTTCAATCCTCTGTAAAAGCTGTGAACGAAGGTCAGCAAAATCTTTAAGCTTAAAGTTCTATGAAAATAATTCAAAGCTATCAAGGCTTGAAAAATCGTTAACATAGGTCCTGCACTCATAGTTTTTTCCAGATTTCAAATAAGAAGACTTTCTTCTTTTTCAACTTTTCAACATCCTTTTAAAAACACAGATAAAGGAAACAGTTTTCTGTACTAGTGTACTTAGAGTACTCTTCTCCATTCCTTATGCTCTTTCACTGTTCTAACGTACAAGGATTACATCAGCTTTTTTTTTCATGCAGTACTGCACAGGCATTTACAAGCAGATTTAATAAACTTTACAAGTATGTCTGTCTCTACTTTAAGATTAGTTGATAAATAAATTAATCATATTCCTCCTTTCCTGGTCTAAACTCATTAATGCTCCAAAGCATTTACACATTTTCATTCTGAAGGCAATACTTCAAGTGTTACTGTCATGATGTTACATCAGTGACTAGGAAAGAATGAATTGAAATATGCAAAAAATGGTCCAGAATTAATTCTTTCAGCAATGCCTCTGCAATCAGCACATAAATGACAAGGAAAAACATAGGAAACCATCCATTTATTTTAAGTTGATTCATCACAATATCCTTAAAGCAGTAATAGTTTGGCTTCAAAACAACTAGAATGTTTTAAGACCTTAAAAAAGAAAACTAGGAAACAACTGTGAAGCGAGTGGTGTTGGTTATAAAATTAAATTAGATTGAACTTGAATAAAGATCATTCTCTAGATACAAACTGCAAGAGGAAAGAATGCATATGAAAGCAGATAAAAGTTGGGACTCATCTGAAAATACATCACAACAAGTACCATTTGAAATAAGAGATCTGGAAAGGAGAAAAAAAAAAAAGAGGAAATGTAATTGTCCATTTAAAATAACTGTAAGATCATATTTTTTTCATATTAAAAAAAATGCTAATTAAGCCAAATTAGAATAAAGTAATTTTAGTAGGGTGTGGAGTAGAGAAGATTACCCAGGTAAAGGCTTTGTTAAAATGACTGCAGAATGTAACAGCTATTTCAGTAAGATTTCCAAATGAAAACAAATTCACAGAAAATATAACAGAGCAGAATGCTGTAGGTGATCCAATGGAGGAAGTGATCCAGTGAATGAAGCAGAAAGCGCTTCACCGTGGATCCGTGGGATTTTAAATAAAAAAGCAATAAATTGAACTATTTCAAATAGGAAAATGGGCAACTATCCAAGTTAGGAATAGGTAGGTGTAATTTACCTGTGTTGCACTTACCTTTGATTTCACCACTGGAAAAACCATCTTGGAGGATTTAATATTAGGATGTTCTTATTATAGCATATCGCAGGAAATCTATATGTTGTAAGGATGGATTTTAAGACCAGTATAAGGACAGAAATTGTCCTAAAATGTAAGAAATCATTTCAGGACTCTAACTGCTATTGCTCTGCTAGTTTTATATTCAGAAGTGAAATATTTGGACATTGGATTCTAGCTTCTATTTGGACAGAGTAGGAAGAAGTTAAGTGATAGAAACACTAAACGCTTGTTAACCAAAAGTCTGGTTTGTAAAAGGAACTTCCTTCATACTGATTAAATAAATGTCCTAACAATACCCAATCCGAATCAAGAGCAAATTTGCAGTAAAATAATCTTAGTGACTACATTGTAAAATGTACCTTTTTCCAGTGCTTCCAAAAGGGAAAGCGAATATTAACAAGCATTAAAAGGATAGACTTCACAGAGGATTGTAGTCAGCCAACATATGTGGATAAATGCCAGAAGTCTGAGATGAAAAAAGGAATGGCAAGTAAGAATTTGTACAAATTCAAAGGTGTTGAAGAATGCAATGAAATCAGGAAGATTTATGTTTTCTACATTAGATGAATGTTGTTTTGAAATTAACTGAAACCTGTGCTTTTTTCCTATACTCTCAGTGGGTTTTGGCAGATACTTATGTTCAACAGCAATGTTGAATTAACAGCAAGTATAATATCAATCAGAAGAATGTTTTTTCACCAAACACCATTTGGAATTGCCTCTCTCATAGGAAAAAAATATCTAAATTCTGGAGCACAGTAGTAAAACAAGTATTGTTAGCAGCAGTGTCAACCTTATGGATTAGAGGTAAATCCCATAGCCATCTGTGGCTTTTAAGAGAAAACAAATTGGCATGAATGTACTAAACTAACTTGCCTTTGACAAATAATATCTGCTAGGTAGAAACTGCCATGGGCATCTCTGGAACTTCCATCCTTAGAACCAAGATAACAGTTTCATCCTTACCTTAATGAACTTCTATGCTATTCACAAAAGCTTGCAACAAGTAACATGTACTCCCCTTTGTCCTTTTGGAAGACACGTTCACTGGTAACTCCATACTAACAGCTTTTCCACAAAACACTAATTTTTATTTGCAAAGCTCTTACACTTCAGATTGCTTTAAGAATGGTACCATGAGGCTTGCATAAAGAGAAGTTGAACAAAAATGATCAGAGGGCTGAAACATCTCTCCTAAAAAGAGCTGAGAGAGCTAGGGTTGTTTATTCTGAAGAAGAGAAAGCTCCGAAGAGACCTTGTATTGGCCTTTCAATACTTAAAAGAGATTTATAAGAGATGGAGAGAGGCTTTTTACAAGGACCTTTATTGGTAGGACAAGGAGTAATGGTTTTAAACTGAAATAGTGTAGATTTACATAAAGAAGAAATGCTTAGGTGGTAAGACACTGAAATAGTCTGCCCAGAGAAGCTATGGATACTGAATCTCTCAAAGTGTTCAGGGTCAGACTGGATAGGACTTTGTACAGCCTGGTCTAGTGGCAAGTGCCTCTGCTCATGATAAGGGAATTGGAAGTAGATGATCTTTACCAACTCTTCCAACTCAAAACATTCTATGATCTAAGAACCTGGCAATGCAACTTGCTTCTCTTGCAACCATGTTTTGGGACAATATCTTTTTCATCATTTCAAAACTAGACAGTTAAGTCATTTTCTTCACTACTAGTCACTAAACCTTGGCATCCAGCCATTCCTTGTCCTGTATGTCTTCCATGCCAATCCTTGTTCACACTGCCAGTAATACACTGGAAGAGAAAGATACTATCACCATCTCAGAAATCCTCTGAGCTGCAGATCGCTGTATACGGAGAAAATATTCTTGGGCAAATGTTATAACAAACAGAGTCTATTCTAATGTCCTTTAACTATACATCTACCACTGCTGGAGGCAGGACACTGGGCTACATAAACATTTGGCCTGAGGCGAGGTAGTTGTCCTTTTCTTCTTTGAGTTCATTTGAATCAGACCGTGTTTGCTTAACTTCTGTTCCAGACATAAAATCAAATGTCTTTGATCTCATGTTTTCTAGGACAAGGAGGTATATGTAGACTGTAGCTACTTAAGTAGCTTAGAAATGTTCCATATTCACTGATGAAAATCTGTAGAACAGTGTTTCTAAAATGCCAAGTACGTGGGCAAGATTTAGCAAGTGTATTTGATGTATTTTTAACTAGTTGATCAATAAAAGAGATCTCAAACTAGAGAGAAACGTGCCATGAGTCTCTACAACATCCGCAGAATTCAGTCTTGCAGATGTGTGCTTGTAACCCTGGCTTTCCTTGGAGCATGGGAGCATTCCTTGAAGCATCTTCCCTCTAGTTTATTATTTTGTTGAAAACAGACCTCTTCCTACAAGGTCCTGAGCCGTTATATAGAGGGAATCCTCTGTAAGGGAATGTAAAGAAATCTTCCCAGAAAGCTTTAAAAATTGTCAGTTACTTCCAAGTGACTATTACCAGGAGTTAAAATGTTTAACAAAACTTGCATATAGTCATAAAGGTCAGAAACAACATCCCAAATGAAAGAGCATTACTCAATAACACAGCTTCTGAGGGCCCTGCTAAATCCAGTCTTTACTCAGTAACTCATTTCCACAGCTACAGGTGACAGGCAGCCCGTAGTGACCTGTGGTCATAATGACATTCTCACTTCCAAGAGGACTGAAGACATAAACGCTTCATGTTTGCAAACAGTACTGAACACTATGATTAAAATTAAACAAGGGCAAGTGCTAAGTTAAGAAAAGCAAAATCAGGGGCATAACAATACACAACTATATGAGCTCTCGAGCATAGGAAAGCAAAATGACAACCCACTTTAAGAGTTTCCTTTCTGCAGCTAACAGGACAGACACAGATCCAAACAGTGGTCTGCTCACCCTTGAACAGGAGCAGAAACTCTAAAACAATGCACCCACCCCCAGAAGTTTGTACAAAATTCACACTTGTGCTTCGGGACTTATCTAATAAATAAGTTTTAATGTCATATTCACTACCGTGATGGATGTCTGCCCATCGTTTCAAAGTGCCTGCGACCCGACCCATATTTAAATTTTTTTCTTACTTAGTTTCTGTCCTAGCCATCTCTTCTCATCTCTGTCTTCTCCATTGCTGTTTTCCCCAAGTTTTCAACAGTTTATGTTTCTCACATCCCCAACAAAAGAAAGGGGAAGAAAAAAAAAAAAAGCCCAAACAATTATTAAAAAAAAAAAAAAAAAAAAAAAAAAAAAAAAAAAAAAAAAAAAAAAAAAAACCACAATAGTAGGAATCTGAGGGAGCAAAGGATAAGTTAGTATAAAATATACATTGTCTCCCTGGAAAATGGAAATCAAATTTAACTCTTACATGAAAGTAAAGAAGCACGATTGAACTAAGAAAATGAGCTGGCCACAGATTTTCCCACCCTGTGGATAAATCCCCTAGGGTCATAGCCAACCTAACAAGTTTTCCACCACCCACAAATTCTCACAAGACAAACCCCCACAGACTCCTACCTATTACTCAGATTATGCTAAAACCATGAATGTACATGCATTAATTGTGCTGCTTTTCAAGCATCAGTACAACAGCTGGGGAAACAGAACCGAAAAATATCCGTCTGTCTCTCCATAGAGAATATCTAAGTTGTATGAATGGCTTAGAGTTGCTTAGACAAAATATTTTCACATGTAACATGTCAAATTTATGAAAAAAGATGGCAGATACTGTGCACCAGGAAGTACCAAAATGTTCAGATCAACCTCTAATGAATTGTCTCTAGGCAACATTGTATATTAGTGACTAGTAATATTGAGATGAAAGCTGATAGGATTACAGTCACTGTTTGGTTACTAAAGCTTAGCAAATGAAATAGAAAATCATATTTTATATTTAAATATTTAAAGTTGATCAAGAGTAATTTGGAAAAAAAAAAAAAAGCTAAATAGGAATCAGCTTACCTTTTAGTGACATAATTCCATTCTCTATACATAGTTGTTTCTCTGACCTTCTTTGCCTAACTGCCCAGCTGATGCTTTTCCATTTTTTTCTCTTTTATATGCAATCATAATCCTTTGTGAACTGTAGTAAAATCTCAGATATTCCTACAGCAATAAAATGATGTCACTAAAAAGAATTTTCTAAGAATATACAAGAGGAAAAGAAAAAAAAAAAAAAGCTCATGCTTAATATTATGTTAACACTTTCTTGCAAGATGGAAAAAAAAGGAAGGAAATTTGCTGTCTCTGCATGTTAGAAGAACAGTACAGAAAAACATTTCCTTTTCCGCTTTAAAACCATTCTTTCTAAACTAAGGATCAAAGGAAAACCAAAGAAATGTTTCTTGGACATAAAGTGGTTACCAAAATCTCATATTTTTATGCACATAGATATACTTAAAAGCCTAAGAGCTCCCTAGAAATTAATTAGTTTTGATCCTTTCTTTTTCCCTTTGTCATTTTCTACATTCAAGATGTCATTTCACCAGATGATAACATCCAAGATAACACCAGGTACTAAAGTAGATCAACTTTCCCCTGCATTTTGAACCATTTTTAATCTCTGAGCTGATTAATTTAATTAAATTAATGCTATACTGTCTGAATAACACAGATAATGCATAATGCTAAGAAAGGTGTGCCACTAACCTGGAAACAGAGGAAAAATATAAACTCCTATAAAACAACTTGAGGAATATGACTTCAATGGTGACATTTCCTGAATGTTTCCAATATTCTACTCAGAATCAGAAAGAGAGAAACAAGATCAAAGTTTTCTTCAGAATATGACAGAAAGAACAGAGACTCATCAGTAATTAGAATTGATTCCTCCAAAAAAGGAGTCCTTTGCTAAAGAAAACAGGAGCCAAGCTGCTAGTCCATAAGATTGAGGGGATTATGAGAAAACAAAATGAAAGGATACAAATAAGAAAAAGCATGAAATGACCAGTGGGGGAAAAGTGACCGCATATAAATACACAAACAAATTAACACCTCTGTTAGAGATGAAGATAAGAAAATTCAGTGCTATAAGTTTCAGAGGATGAAAGGCAATATAAAACAAGCTGTAACTAGAGAACAAAAAACTGGCGCACATTCTTGTACACGAATGCCAGCAGGCCTAAGAAATATGATGGCAGAAATCTCTAGCTGTAAATGAAGAGACGGACGTCCTGGCTGTACCAAGGAATTAGTGAAATATTTGTAATGTGAGCATGTGAGCAAAATACATAGAAAATGGTAACCAATGATGGACTAAACTTCTGTGTTAAAAGGAGCATAATAAAAACAAGTAAGTGAGCTCTATAGGAGTAGCATTGACTCTATAAGCACTGAATATCAGAACTAAGTGGGAAGCATTGAGTGTGAGTCTATGAACAGAAATGAAGATACTGTGATGTCTAGAAACTTGAGACCACATGGAGAAAATGCAATAGTAATGGCAGATTCCAATTATTTCTATGTAAGTAAATAAGCTATATATCAAGACATAATGACCAATTAAAGGCACCATCCATTAATGCTTTATGCCCCACTTTATTCAAAAAACCTTAATAGTGAAAGAGCTCTTCAATAGCAACAACCATATCATTTCCAGAATCAATGCCTCTGCAGACATATAAAATTCTGAATACCCACCACTAGTATGTAAATGTTAAAACACTCTTCATCTGTATTTATTTAGGTAAATCCTATCAAGCACAAATGTTCAGATAATTGTAAGTCTTTCTAATAAACCTGATCAGAATTACAGAATCACAGAATATTCACAGTCAGAAGACATCCAAAAAAATGACTGATTCTAACCCCCTGGCTCCACGTAGAACCACCCAATATTTAAACCCTAACTCTGAGAGCAGAGTCCAAACGTTCCTTGAATTCCAGCACCTTGGGGCTCTGCCCACCATGCTCTGGTGCAGAACATTTCCCTAACCCCCACCTGACCCTGCCCTGGCACAGCTCCATGCTATTCCCTCAGGCCCTGTTGTTGTCACCAAAGAGCACCTGTGAGGAGCTGCAGCCGCCATGAGGGCTCCCCTCAGCTCCACTGCTCTGGGCTGAATCAATCCAGGGACCTCAGCTGCTCCTCATACACCTTGCCCTCCAGACCTTTCACCATTCTGTAGCCCTCATTTGGATGCTCTCCAGTAGTTTTATGCCCTTCTATGTCCCAGTGCTTGTGGTGAAGCCACATAGCACAGAGCAGAGGGGACAACCCCTACCTTTGCCCTGTAGCAGGGGTGAGCCTGATGCACCCCAGGGTACAGTTGGCCTTTTTGGCTGCCAGGGCTCATTGCTGGCTCATGTACAACTTGCCTTTGGCCAGAACCCCCAGATCCCCTTCTACTCTACAGCTTCCCATCTCCAACTCTGTACGTACATCCAGGTGCAGGATCTGGCACTTGCTCTTGATAAACTTCATGCGGCGATTACCCAGCCCTCTAATTTGTCAAGAAATGTTTACTTTAAGTGCACTGAACATTCTGCAGTAGTGATACACATGAAGGAGTTCTGTACTGCTGCGTACTGTAATTTTTATAACATGTATTTGTTGTCTCCTATAAAACACTGTTATTTGATTTAAGACACACTGTACAACTGCATCCTAAGAAAGTCTAGCAACATTGTCAATAATTAGGGTTGTGTAACAGATCTTTTTTTTTTTATTTTCAGCTCCTTATAACAGTTTGTGCTGAATTCTGTTGCTGTGAATTGCTGTGCAAAGGCTAATTTTTCCCATGGATGACCCACAGCATTCTTAAAAACTATACTAAGGGAAATAAATCATTTTGACTGCATTAAAAAATTTAGTGACCCTTTATTGACCATCTTCATGTGCTTCTATACTTTTAAGCAGAGATTAAAGACACAGCAGAACCTGATCCATATGTTAGAAGGGTCTTCAACTTATTTCAACTTCATTTTGGCCAAAATAAGCAGTTCTTATTAGCTAGAACATCTCAATTTTACAGGAAAATTACTTTAGAATTCTATATACATTTTAATATCATGTAACTTTGTATCAAATTTCAGCTCAGTTGTTCTACCATCACTTTTTAGCTTAAACAGTACAATACATTAGTTGAAGATCATGCTCCTTGATTTACAGCACTGTGTCATACCCTTCACTCCTTCCAGACTTTCCTTTCAAAATACTGATTATACATTTTATGCTCATTCTCTACTTTAAGTTAATTTCCTGGCAACCCTGATAACTGTGATTATATACAGCATTCCAAAAGTAGCCCTATAGAGACTGCTACAACTGTGTATTTCCCTTTATCACAGAATATAAGAATCACTTAAGTGGAAGGAGCTAACAAGAGATTTAGTACAACTCTGCTGCTTGAGCAGTCTTCCAGAGCATGTTGCTCTGCATTGTGTCCAGGCAGATTTTCAACATCTCCACAGGCTGAGACTCTACAATCACTCCAGCCAGCCTTTCCCAGTGATTGACCATCCTCACAGTAAAAACAAAATTTGCTTACGTTTCAAATTCCTGTTCAATTTCTTCTGATGGAATCCAGGATACCATTGGCCTTCCAGGCTGCAAGCACACACTGCTGCCTTCTCAGCAGGGCTACTCTCAAGGATTTCTTCATCCAGTTTCTGTACATATCTGGGATTACCTCAACCCAAGTGTTAAATCTTGCACTTTGCTTTGTTGAACCGCATTAGGTCCATAAGGACCTACCTTTCAAGTTTATCAAGGTCCATCTGGACGGCATCCCTTCCTTTTGCTATATCAAACTTGCCAAGGGTGCACCCGATCCCAACATCTATGGCATAAAGATGTTAAAGAAAACTGAATCCCAACTGATGACCACTGGGGTCATCGCCAGCCTCCATCTAGAGACTGGCTCCACATAGAGCCATTGACTACAACCTTTCCAATCAATTATTTAACTACCGAATAGTCCATCCTTCAAATCCATATGTTTCCAATTTAGAGATAAGGATGTGGTACAGGACTGTGTCAAAGGCCTTGCAGAAGTCCAGGTAGATGACTTCTGTTGCCTTGCCTTTGTCCATTACCATCAGCCCCACCACAGAAGGCCACCAGATTGGTAAGGCATAATCTTTCCTTGGTGAATCTGTGCTGGCTCTCTTGGATCACCCATTCATCTCTTATGTACCTTAACATATCTTCTAGGAGGATCTGTCCCATGATCTTCCCAGGCACAGGGGTGAGGCTCACTGGCCTGTAGTTCCCAGGGTCCTCTTTCCTCCCTTTCATTTCCTCCCTAAATGGGAGTAACATTTCCTTTTTTCTAGTCTCTGAGGATTTTTCAAACATTATGGAGCATCACTCAGCAGCCACATCAGCGAGCTTCCTTAGTACCCTGAGATACATGTCATCTTGCCTGTGGACCTATACACACTCATCTCATTAGTCAGTCTTGGAATTGTTCCACCCTAGCAGTGAGGGGGAATATCCACTGAAACACCTGAACATCTTACCTCATTTACAGCCATGTTAATAGTATCAGTTCATAACCATCTGTTTAACAACTAATATGTTGAGATCTACGTAAACCCAAACATGTCTAAGTATACTCAAGTATATATTCAAATTCACTTCAGTTGTTTCCAGGTGGGGAGATCTCAACTTGCATGGATAAGTAACAATATTTCTTACTACAGTTTTCAGTTTATACCATTAAAATTCAGTTTGCAGTTTATTAAACTGCGCAGATCAGTTTCTACAGAACTTCTGCTTTGAGGGACTTAATCGTCTCAAATTTAGTTGTTTTTTTTTTTTAATTGTGCTTTCCCTAAAATGTTTCACTTAACACCGGTAGAACTGATCAGATGGCCTTTCTCTGGAAATTCTATTATCCAAGAATTAATCAGATTAGTGTGGCACAATCAAATTTTGGTAGATCAATAGTTCATTTTCCCTTTACAGCCTAGTTTTTAATCTCTTTTTTACTTCAAAATGTTTCCAAAAGCTTAGCATATATTGAAGTCGGACTGTAGTAAACCACTCATCATTTTGATTTTCAAATAGTAGATATTGTCTTTGGTAGTATTTAATCTTTTATCACTTGACAGATGACAAAAATATTGAGTTTGGAATCTCAAGAATAATTTCTCTCAAATAATTTCATTATCCTAATTTAAATACACTCAACACTAAGTTTTGATTTCTCCTTTGGTCTTTTCCATATCCAAACATTTAATGTTTTCAGCTATCCTGCCTGCATCATAAATTGCTGCTGAAAATCCAGGCAAAGAAGGGGTCTTTCAGTCAAATCTGATCTATTTCCAGCAATGTCTTCACCTTCAAAATATTTAAACCATGTATGATTTACAGAGGAAGTGAGAACTTAC
Source organism: Lagopus muta (assembly GCF_023343835.1). NCBI lineage: Eukaryota > Metazoa > Chordata > Aves > Galliformes > Phasianidae > Lagopus > Lagopus muta. Next base: position 61,526,389 of record NC_064434.1, read on the forward strand.
AGATACTAGTTATGCTTTAGGTTTATACTTGAAAACACAAAGAGCTTCACAACGCTAGGTCCCGAGAAAACGTTCTTAAAAGCTTCTAAATTCTACCAATAGAGAGTGCCCAATATTTATGCCATCTACAACCTCTAAAATAAAAATAATACTGTCCTTCTAGCCTCAGCAATTTCTTAATAATGTCTTATATGCCTTATACCAAAAGACTAATGAAGAAATTAACTAACTTATTAAAATGTTTTCATAGCAACATTCAAAATAAAAATTTTACCATATATTACATAATGGCTCTGAAACATGGAATAGCTGTTCAAGAGTAACGCAAACTGTATCCTGCGTATAAAGAAGAGATCTTATATGAAGGCTGTTCCAAAAGTAACACCTCCTATTTTATGGTGTTAGCCCTCAGTGTCAGAAGAGGATGTTGGTGATAGCACTGTGCTCTGTTGGCAGCAGAGATTGAACATTCCCACCAGTATTTCATTAAATTTCATTGCTGTGCAACTCAGGAGCAGCCTGGCAAAATGGCTTATGACTGACTGACACAGAAGCGTGTAAGAAGAAAAGGCATGCCACTGAATTCCTCCATGAGGAAAAAAATGCACCCAATGACATTCATTGACATGAACTCAGTGTTGACGGAGACCATACAGTGGATGTGAGGCCAGTGAGGCAGTGAGCGGTGCATTTCAACACTGGTAAACAGCAAGAAAGACAAGCCATGTTCTGGGTGGCCATGCAGATTTTTAGAAATGTGACATACAGGCTCTTGTTCATCACTGGTGAAAATGCACAGCTAAAGGTGCTGACTATATTGAAAAAACGTGCTTTGTAACTAATAATTTTCTCTATCAAATAGTGTTACTGAGCTCTTTCTCTCTGTTACGATTTCCATGGTAATAAACAGAAGGCATTACTTTCAGAAGAACCTACATAGAGATCACGCAATTATGTAATTACAATTCTATGATGTACTGTGCATAGCCAATAAAGCTGAATTGAGAATGAAATAGTAGTTCTTATGAATTTTGCAGACTTTTCCTTTATGCTCAGTATTTACCTAGTGAACACATCACCATCACTGCAAACATAATTAGTGTCTCTCTCATTAACAGTATGCATATTTCCCATTTGATTTCCTAAAATTCAGTTTTACAGCTGAGAAAATAATTTAATGTAAATGGAGAAAACACATTGTTTCTCTGGCAACATTCTAGAACACGTGCCAACAGACATTGTCTGACACAGTAAGAAGTGTTGTGACATCTGCCATTAACGACTAAGTAGATGACAAAATAATCTTTCCCTATTCTCTTACAAAAACACTATTCCAAAAATAATTGTAAAGAGGAAAGAGGAAGACAAACAGTGTTTATAGAATAATGACAACAAACATCCTGTTTTTTTTTTTAAATGTCTTCAAGATTTCCTCCTTGTAGTGGAGAGGAAAGGAAAAAAAAAATAAAAGGAAGAAAGGAAAAATACAGCCTCTGAAAGCTTATTTCCAACTACTCTTTTAGTTTTCTTTTTCTCTTCCTGGGTCAAATCAGAAGGAAAAAAAAAATGCCTCCAATAACACTAAGAATCTTAGATGATTCAGTCCAGATCTCTAGGAAAGTATACAACCACTGTGCTCAGAAACATACAGTAACTAATGATGGAAGATATTAACTTTTAGATAAACTATGGTGACTTGAAGTCAACTAATGAAAAGGATATCATTTCGGACAAAATGGCAATTAATAGAGTCTGTCTAGTAGAGGATCTTTAAAAAGTCATTTCTATTCAAACTCCAGAGTTAAATTGTGGCACAGAACATAAGTTATACTGATTGCCCTCAGAGTAAAAGGACATACACAGCTATCACAGGTAAGAGTTCACAGCAGAAGTCCCTTTTATGCAAAATCAGGCCCATATATTTTCTATATAGATCAAGTAGAAACTCTTCCTAATCTTAGATAATGGCTTCATGTCAAAACCCTTCCATAGCCATTTCTTTAATCATTGCTGTATCAGTGTAGGACTACTCATAGAATGAATAGATTAATAAAGGAACATGCAGACTAAAAGTAAAACCCTATGTGAAGAAAAGGTGTGTGTTGGATTAAATAACATGATGTGCAACTATGATCTATCTTGCACTGCCTGTCTTGAACCTGCAACGCCATGGTCAATGCCTTTCATTACATTGTGAGAGCCACTGTCTTCAATGTGACTTAGGTTGCCTACTTGCTGAGATTCAGATAATGCAGTTTCTCTTCCTATTGCTTACAGGATTCTTGACTTTCCAGTTTCTTGCGTCTCCTTCCTAAATCCAAACCAATCCCCTTCAGCTGGACCAGAAAAACTTTTTTCAGTTTATGTGGTACAGCATGATTCAATGGGGTCAGCTCTAATGTAGGGATGACACAATAACTGTGAGAATCACTGAAAGCAGGGCAGGAAGTTCAAGCCAGGATTGCTGTCAGACTCTTCATAATGTGAAACCACTGTGTTCCTTGTTTTCCTGCAATATCAATAGTCACAGATTTTGCATGTACTCTTTCTGGTTGTAGTCCATTCATTTTTTAAACTTTTTTTTTTTTTTTTTTTTTTTAAGAAAAATTATATTTATTTCAGCAACTAATTTTTATTTTATTATTTTTTAAATGCAAACTCAAATCAAAACACCTCCACAGCTGAAATGATTTATAAGTGTATGTGGAAGGCACACAAGTCTGTCAAGATATTTCTGAAACAAGACAGCATTCTGAAAACCTGTGTAATTCACACACAGGTGTATACACACAAAAGATATATTAAATGTGTTTACAAACCATGCTCTTGGGTTACACTGAAGACAGGAGTAATATGTGCATTTAATTCTATACTTTCGGAAGTGGGAAATAAAGAAATTATTATTTTAATATATTTTTTAATTTGTTTCACATCAGATATAATACTTTGCAATAGTTAGTAAAATAATATAGTTTAGTAGAACAGGCAATCAGAAATTATGATGAAAAAATAATTAGATACTGTGGTTCATGATTGAATTTGTGCAATCTCAAATAACCACTTCTAGGAAAACATTTTGGTACTTAATAAAACTTGGACCTGAGCTTACTTCCCACCGTTCATGTCCAATCAATTATTAGTTCACCAGAGGCTAACACACAAACAAAACCGAATATGATATCTGTGAGCTTACTGATGTCTCTCTTGCATTCATACTACGTGAATTATTACATACCTATAATATCAACTTTTGAAAAACTGATACTTCTCATACTAAGTATTGTAGCTTGCATATTTGTGAATTACGAGAACAGGAGAAAATATTCCCACTGTGAAAACAATGTAAAAATGCATGTATGTATATATACATATACTTTTAACTTACACATCTTTACATGTAAGCTATATCTGGGAAACAAAATTTCTGTCCCTCATTTCATTCCATACAGAAGGTTCTCCCTCCTTAGCAAAATAAATTGTATTATTGGCATAAGATTCATCATTTCCCAGGTCTGAGCCCCATGTACCCATTCTCTTTGTCAGATAAGATGGGTATACACAAAAAATCCAATGATCCTTCTAAAGCTAATCAAGACATGCATATACACAGACAAGCTTTCCTGCTGAATTTGTTTAAAATACAAAACAGAATTCAGAACAACAACAGACCAAACACAACCACTCTCTGTACTGACTACTAAACCCCCAGAGATTATAATGCATATACCTATAGCACCCCCTGGCCTCCAGAAGTCAGGAATGTTTTTGTTTTTGTTTTTGTTTGTTAACTTGAAAATACATTCCTTACTGTGAGTTCTTTTTGAGCAAAATGAGATCATGGTGAATTTCCATTACATGACTCTCTTGTCTCTCTAGAGGAACTCCACAAAGTGGTTTCTCTGGAGATTGCAGACCATAATATGCCTCTGTACAAAATATAAGAGACTTTCTTCATCCAATCCAGAGACAACAATCCTATCACACACAGATGACTATTTTTACACATTCCTATTTCCACTTGACATCGCAGTAAGTATGAGAAACACAAATTAATAATCCATAGATCTCCCTATTGCACAATATTTAGTGTTCAGGATGATAGAGGGAATATTAGGATGGAAAACCTAGATGTTTTGCCAAGTAAATTTCATTTCTGATTGAAACAGTGAGAGTACAGAAAGCACTGCTATTTTTCCATTAGTGAAAGATGTTGCTAAGGGGACCCAGATAAGTGAACAAGCAAGAGAAAAGAGGAAAAAAAAAAGGGGGGGGGGGGGGGAGGAGGGAAGGGAAAGATAGTCTGGAATAAAATCGCAATGTGCAATTCCATCTTAAGAGGAGTTTGGCACAGAAGCTGTTTTTCAAACAACTCAATATATATATTTTTTTTTAAGTAGACCATCTTTTAAAGACAAAAATAAAGATATTTTGTTAAAATATTCAAAGAAAAGTGTGTGAATAAAATACCTGTGCCCAATTATAGACATAAATATTTCATACTGCTACACTATCAACATGACGGTTTCAAGAAATCTAGCAACATTTATCAATTAAGGCATTTTCCAGTCATCTAGTGGAACGCGTGACCGAGTTAGAAACAGTACCATCATGGAAAAGGCTTTCAGGTATCCCAGCAGAAGCTACCAACAGAGTCAGAATGAGTAGGCAGTGGGTTAGGAGTGATAAAGAACAAGCATAATCCATGCATGTGAAACAGACTCGGGAAAATGTATTTCTTCTGAATTATGCAACTAAGAGTGCAGTTGGGTAATTGATGTTCTTCCATACACTGCCCACTTGCATAAGTTAGTATAATGATCTATGTTTCTGAATAGACTTAGTTTTGAAGATCATCTTGAAAACGGCCTAGAGAATTGCATCTTTTCCAATAGTTAATTATCCCCTCCTTTAATATTTGCACCTTTTCCCCAGGTTTCTGTCATGACTACATTTTCACCAACTTTCTTCTCCTCCCCAAATAAAACATTTTTTTTTTCCACTGAGTACAAATAGTGCAAGTACTATAATATCACCGAAGTCCATAGTGAGGAGTTGTTTTTGTACTCTCATCGTTTCCAATTTTTCAGCTGCGGCGGGTTTACTTAGAAATATAAGAAAGTAAGAAACATAAGAAGACAGCATGCATAACATTTGCCAGACTATAATTTATAATCACTCTAGTTCTTCATACCAATAAGTTTCCAATCACCTTTGAAAGAAACAAGCTGTTGCAGAGTGAACTAAGCCATTTGAGTATATTATGAAACCCTCCTTCTCTGCCCATACAAAGAGTAATCTGAAAAAGCTCATGTGTTCATGGATCCAAATGTCTTCACTGCTTGCAATACTATCCAAAGCAAAAGCAAAATAAACTTTCAGATTTGAAAGGAAAGAAGTCAGAGGAACAGAGTGGGTGGAAGAACAAAATAGCGTCTCTACAAAATGAACATCCTAACATATGACATTATTTCTATGTCCTTTATAAACATTAATATAAATGCACACATGTGTGTATATATATATATATACACACATGTGTGCATTTATATTATTTATATTGTATAAATATCGTGTATATATATATATATATACACGAACATATTCATTACAGACTGAAGACTAAGTATTTTGCAATATTGGTTTGGACTGAGAAAAGGAAGCAATTCTCCAAAAAACAAACAAACAAACAAAAGAAAACAAAATAAAAAATTAATCCAAGTTTCTTAATTCATTCAAGGCTGCAAAAATGTCACACGCTCTTCAACATCTGAGCAGTCTGAAAAGGTCACTACTCTGGCTTTGCTTCTCCTTCCTAATAAAGGCAATATATGCAAACCTTCCTGCTGCTCAAGTTTGTTGTACAGGTGATGAGCTGGTAGCTGCATTCTATAGGGAGAACTCTATATGGTTTCTCCATCAGTAGACCCTGTCAGAAGCTGCAGAAAGAATGCAGGGACAAAGAAGAGGCTAAAGCATGGGGAAAGAAGAGAGAGTAAAACACGAAACAGATGGTGACAGTGAGAAGAAACATGTGAGAAGAAAATGACAAAGGAAAAACTGATCATGATTAGCCAGAGTAGAATTCATCAGCAAAGGGACGGAACATTAAGAGCTCCTTCCTGAACCAGGTAGGTTCCTACAACCATATACTGGAGAGGAAACACATGGAAAATCACAACCAATGATGTTTCAGCCTGAGCACTACAGCTTGCTACAACAGAACTAAATATGCCTTCCAGTCTATGCCAAGCCAGAGTATGTACTGCCTGGGCATCTTGACAGTAATGGTTGCAGTAGTTGGGCTGAGCTAAATTACTCTTTCACTCTCCCCTATTTACAGAGGAAAGAACAGTACACCAATATAATGTTTCTTTAGGCGGCCTTACTTTAATTTCTCTTTACTAGCACTTGCCATATTCTGCAGAACAGAAGGGTTTGCCAGCAGGCTTCACTGAGGTGGAGGCCCATGCAGGTTCATTAGTTTGTGCATTATGTTACCTTGTAAACTGACCCTCTGGTAAAGCACAGAACAAAACATTACACATGCACAAGGGAGGTTTCTTCTCCTCACAGGCTGAAACATCTGGATAAACTAAGAGAACAAATATGTTGGTTCAAATACATATCAGTAACAGAACTGAAGATTTTCCTGTTCTCGTTCCCAAACAAAAATGAAGAAAACTGCTGTAACAAAACAGTCATCTTATTTCATGACTTTATTTTAAATAATGACTCTCAGAATGAGCCAATATCTTCTGCAGTTAGTGGGCAGTTGGGAAAGATGACTTATTTTGCCATTTCAATTTAACAGCCATGCTAAGATGAATAGAACAGCTCTGTTTTGAGGAAGGGAAGGAAGAAGAGATGAGGAAGTAAGAGGAAGGAGAGGAAGAACAAAAGGAGAAAGAGAAGGAAAATAAGCTGTCATCAAGAAGAAAACAATGTCATTGCTCTCATTTATGAAACGGTGCTAAGGTTCACAGCTTAAATTTCATGAGGGTCAGTGATTTTGTAAGAACCTATAATCTTTAAAAACGCAGAACGGTGAATGCATTCGGTAGTTCTTCATTTCAGCGACAGCATTTTTTCACATCCCCAGTGACAGCTTTTTAGGATAGCAGCCTCAAGAGTTTCATGAAAGGAAAGGGAACAGATCAGAAAAACATTATCATTGTATCCAGAGGTTTGTTTAACTCCATTGCTGTAACCCAGAATTTATACTAGAAATAAGAAAGAAAAGCATTGGTCTTAGTAACTGCATTCCTATTATTCTTTTCATGCACATATTCCCTCAAAATTACCGATATTTTCTACATGCAATAGGCTGCTTAATAAGACACTGAAAGCTAATGCAGTGTCAAGAGTAGCAATGCTGATAAGGTGATTATTCAAAGCTAAAAATGTTAGGAGGGATAGAAAAGACTGAGAAAGGAAGGCTTGAGAAAAGAGAAGCCCAGAAAGGAAATTGAGTAAGAGAGATGTGGGTTGTATAGACAAGGTTAGGAAATAATATAAAAAGAAGAATGACTGATAGGAAAGTGAAAAACAAAATGAAAGTAGTCATAAAAAAAGTAACAGAGACTAGGGCCTAGATCCAGAAAAGCTCTTATATTCTTAACATCAAGTATGTAACTAAATATACAAAGAACAGTACAAATAAAGTTAACAATATAGTTAGCAAGACAGATCAATTAAAAAAAAAAAATCATGGAAAGACGAGCAACAAATCAAAGAGCAATAAAAAAGATCCTTCTCAAGGAAGAACCTGCAGAGGACTTGGGAGACCTGATGGATGAAAAACTGAACACGAACCAGCAGTGTGCTCTTGCAGCTTGGAAAGCAAATGGTATCCTGGGTTCCATCAGAAAAGGGGTGGCCAGCAGGGACAGGGAGGTGATTGTCCCTCTCTACTCTGTCCTTCTGAAGCCCCATCTGGAGTACTGCGTCCAGGTCTGGGGCTCCCAGTACAAGAAAGACAGGGAGCTGTTAGAGAGGGTCCAGAGGAAAGCCACAAAGATTATCAGAGGGCTGGAGAACCTCCCCTACAAAGACAGGCAGAGGGAGCTGGGCTTGTTCAGCCTGGAGAATAGAAGGCTGTGGGGTGACCTAACTGCAGCCTTCCAGTATCTAAAGGGAGCCTACAAACAGGAAGGGAGCCAACTCTTTACAAGGGTAGATCATAGCAAGACAAGGGGAAATGATTTTCAGTTGAGAGAAGATTCAGGTTGGATGTCAGAGGGAAATTCTTTACAGAGAAAGTGGTGAGGTACTGGAACAGGCTGCCCAGAGAGGTTGTGGATGCTCCATCCCTGGAGGTGTTCAAGGCCAGGGTGGATGGGTGTAGCCTGGCCTAGTATTACATAGGATGTTGGTGGCCCTGTCTGCAGCAGAGGAGTTGGAGATTCATGATCCTTGAGGTCCCTTCCAACCCAACCCATTCTACAATTCTATGAAGGAAAAAAAAAAGGGTCATCAAAAGACTAGAGTGAAGTTAAATAGAATACAAGCCATTCTTTTCACAGGGTGCTTTTGCAAGGAATGCTTTCTATCCCTATTAATGAATCTTTGGATATACTACAGATTATACACTATAATTTCTCAAATGAAAAATTGCTGGATCCAACATACGGATATTATTTGACAAAAGAAGCAGAAGTAGTTGTACAACAGAAAAGTTTACAATCATAAAAACACAACTGATAACAATTTGACTGTAATGATGTGTAAATTCTCAAGTTCAAACTCTCTCTCTTCTTAGAAGTAATATTTTCACAGATATGAAAACAACTAGGACTAAAATGATTTGTGAGAAAGCATTTGCCTAGAACATACAAATGGCGTGCGAAAACTTTAAAGCATATTTCATGATCTCTTGGAAGCTACAATTCAACAAAATACTATGCCTCAATATATATACACACACTAACTATATATAAGCTATCAGAAGAGCTATTCATTCATTATATCTGATTGATGAGAGTAACATCATCATGTAATGTAGCTTCTGTAAGGTATTTGATAAAAAAAAAAAAAAAGACCATTTGTTTAAGGTAGAAGTATGAAACAACAAATTGCTGTATATTAAAATGAATGAAAACTGCTTATTAGATTAGAAAAATGCACTTGTGAATGAAGAAACATCTAGTACCAAGCACATCCTACTGTGATTCAGAGGTTGATTTTGGCAGTTAAAATATTTTGTATTTTCCTCAGTGTCATGAATGCAGGAATAATACCATCACTAACCAGATGGGCAGAAAAATACAACATCTGGAAGAATTATAAATTAAAAAATACTAGTATATTGTTGCAAACCAACATGGATTGTTATATAACCTGCCTTCAGGTGAACAATCTGTTACAGCTGAATGCAAAAGCATACATCTACAGGAAAAAAAAGCAAGACGTTGCATAGCGCTCTGTCCTGAGGAGAAAAAGGTGAGGAAGACCTAGAGTATAGCAGGTAGCTGAATACGTGCTGCTATAGGGAAAATGGAAAGGCAAAAAGAATCACATTTACTTATATTTCTTACTGACACATGGCTTCTATTGGGATAAAATGAGGCCAGAAAGAAATAACACATTTTAACATTACAGATAATTATGGACTGGAAAACTTCTTGTCTGATTTAAAGCAGTGTTACAAAGACACAGAGTTTCTTTCCGAAAATACAGTCTCAAGCAAAAAATAATTCTGAAAGATCCTGTCCTGTCTGTGCTACTCAAGAAATCAGCCCAGTCAGAATAGCTCTGTTCAGCCTGAAAACAGGACTGTATACATGTGGGAATTAGGCAAATGCTAGAGCAGACAGAAGATGCATTCCTTGAGGTTCCCTTTGCAAATTCCCCCAGCATTCAGATGCCAGGAGGAATTAGAGCCAAGAGAAGAGCTGCACGTTTGGGATGGACTGCAACCCACAATGATATGAAGATTCTGCCACTCAGAGTTTTTGATTCAGGCTGAAACTTTTCCAGTTCATTCAGATGGTTGCAAACACAATAGAAAGTTGACCATTTTTCCTTTCTTTCTTTCTCTTTCTCTCTCTCTTTCTTTCTTTTTTTTCCCCACTTCATCTACATATTTTTCAAATATGCAGTAACCTGGATACCACAGAGATCAGAAAGATACCATCAGATCAGACATTTTCAGAAAAACACATGCGCTAGCAACACATCAGCAATAATAAAGCCACCAGGGCATATTAAGAAGGAATAGAATTTACAAAGATATGCTTAGACAAGAAACTAGATGTAGCTTTTGAAATAACCTACTTAGCAGAGGAAGATATTCAGCTGTGTAACACTGTTTTAAAGGGAAAAAAAGGCAGAAAAGCTCTCTGGTGGTGCTCTTAAAATGGTAGAACATTAAAACAGCTCAGCACTGAGAGAGACACAAATGGGAATACTAAGTATTTCTTTTTTACTATTCCCAAATTCTCTGAATAAATTGTAGGTGATGACTGGGTATATATTCTAAAAACCTCAGAGGCAAATTAATGATGTTGGTATCACCAACTGTTCCCATACAAACAAATAAATACAAAGTTTGGACACGACTGGAAAACAGAACCTTTAGACTGTTATACTTCATGGTGAAGCTAAACAAGTAATCGGCAAGAGAAAGTTATATTCATTTGACAGTGCCAAGTAAGTTGAATTTTTGCTACCAAGAAGCTAATTTTTAATGACTTGACTTCCAGGTAGGATCAAGCAAAGCCAGCAAATCTGTGAAAATACCATGATTTAAAAAATAAGAACTGCCTAGACATAAAGAAGTAGTTGCAAAGGAACTAACAAATGGACAAATAAAAAAGCAAAGTGCTTTCAGGTTGTAAGCAGAATATACTGAGTGATGAGAAGGAAATATGGAAAAACAACACAGTTAATCACCAACACAGGGAATTTACTTGAAGCAGTTCTTCAAAAAAAAAAAAAAAAAAAAAAAAAAAAAAAAAAAAAAAAAGAAGTTCTTGTCTTCTTGATGACAGTAGAAGACAAAAGTTCTGAAGACTAAATGCATAAGTGCAATAAGACAAGCCAAAAAAGGTTTGAGAAACAGCTTGCAAGACTATTTATAATTTTAGAGTACATCAATATCAGGAAGATTGCCAAAGTGTCTAGAGGTCTGAGACATAAAGGTGTAAAAGGAGCATTGAAAGAATCAGGCTATGGCAGAAAAACTAAATGAAGTTTTTGCATCCATGCTCATAGCAAGGACCTGCAGCAAAATTCACATAACGGAGATTTCCTTAAGGGTGGCTGTTGAAATACCTGTCTGAATATTAAAGTGTTGGTAAAAGCTGTTACAGAAAAATCAACAAAAATAAAAAGTTATCAGGACCAGCTGGTGAGCTTGAAAGGAATTCAAGACTGTAATTCTCAGTACTAAAGGACAGGAAGAAGACAAAATAGGTAGCCAAAACTTAAAAGGGTATGGAGTGGAGGAAGAGAGAGGTAAATTTAAGTTCGCTGAGAGTAGGTGACAAGACACCTACACTGGGTTATTTAACAGGAACTGCTACAAAGAACACAATAAGAGCATCCTTAAATACAAAATTTGAAAATTCATTGTGGAAAATTCTCTGTAAGTATGTTCATTCTATAGTCAGTGCAAATGTGAAAAGAAACTAAATTTATTTGGACTCCTCTTAAGTATATCAAGAAGCTTTGTCTCTCAGGGCTCTCACAGAAACTGAGATGCCTCAGAAAGGCAATGTGGGGCTAAATAACTGGCTAAAAGGTAGGGCACAAAAGCTAATAGTAACAGTTAGGTCTTTTCAGCAGAGAAGACTTTCTGTTAATGCCTCTGTTGTTTAATATTCTCATTAGTGACCTGAAAAATAGGTGGGTGAATAGGTTTGTTGATGATATGAAGGGTAGTAAGGTTGAAGATCATCTGCGGAGAATTGAAAAAGAATTTCACAATGTCAAATGAGTGATAAAATGGCAGCTAGAGTTCAGTATAGATCTTAAGGTTGAAGAGTATATTAAACAAATAATGGCTAAAAATTGTAATTACTTGGTTAAAAAAAAAAAAAACAAAAAACACTTCCGATAAAACAAACACAAGAAAGACAATTGTCATCGCAAACAATTTCAGTATGGAATTACAAGACTCTCAGTTGCTTAGAGGAGTGAAGCTCTAGATCAGCCTGTCCATGAGAGGAAAAACAGCCTAGCTAGGGTAAGTACTATGAACAAACTACACAATCAGGTTGCTATGACAGCTCAGCACTGGGTCAGCTGCCTGATTTAGGCTGGATTCTATGATTGAAACTAAAGCCAAAACATACCAGCACAAAGCAGATGCACTGTAACTTCTGTCTATGCAGACGTAAGTCCTCACGCATTACCTATTCTGAAACAAGTTTCTCCTTTCCTCGTTAGATTAAGAAAATTGAGTTGATGTATAAGAAGCCTGAGTGCAGCTAACAACATCTCAGTCATGTTACCCTATGGTAGAGTTAACTAACAATAACTCAAGCCTTCTATCTGCAGAGGCATAATTAGATTTAAGACATTTTCAAGAGGGAAAGAATGTATCCCAAATGTCTGTTTTTTCACTTTGATAATGTTTCAATGACTGCAAATGAGGATTTAAATGTAGAAATGGAGGTGCTCATATAAAGGTCCAATGTTTTCCAAGCAGTACTTTGACCTACAAGAGCAGACCTAGATCTAAGACAAATGAGTGACAGTTAACTAGTACAGAGAAAGTAATTAGTTAACTAAAATAAGCTGTGTCTATTACTACCTTTCTTCATAGGAGTAGTGATGAAGTAATTTCATCCAGTAGCATATTGGTTAGCTTTGCAGAGCAGCTGAAATGCACATAAAACACTCCTTCACCCCCCAACCCCTCCTTTTTAAAATTTTCATGTTAACTAAACTGGAACTTCTGCTACAAAGGTTTCCTAAATGCATCCCAGCCCAACAGGGACACAGTAGCCTCTGGACCCAGGAATGACTCATTGGACATTTCTCCTCTCTACAGTTTGTCACCATAGGAAAACGCGATCTGTGCCTAAACCATAGAGACAGTCCTCTGGAGTTATATGCCACTGGGGACAGCCCTTGCTGTCCCTCCAGAGCACTGTCAGACATTCACAGTAGCAGTCACCAATGGTTGGAAACCTGGCAGGAAGTCCATGCCAGGAGAGCATTGTCGTACCCTAATCTGATATCTAAATGGGAGGACAGAAAAGAGTCTGCCTGTTACTAGAGCTCCTGGCTGTTTTACAGTTGGCTGAAGGGTTGTGTAACACCAGATAGCTGATATTGGCTCACGTCATAATATATACGTTTTCCAAGCATAATAATTTTGCCTTGAGCATAATTAGTTGCCCAATGTTTTGTCTAGTTTTCAATCATTTAAGTTACTAAAGATCAAATTTTCTTGCTGGTTTCTCTTACTTGCCTTAGTTTAATCTCCTAAGGGAAGAAGCATTAGTAACTTGTGCTTTTTCCTCCTCTTCAACAACAACAAAAACAACAAAAAAAGAAAGAAAGAAAACATAACTGACTCACCACCTAATTTGTAAAGTTTTTTGAGACTTATGAGCCTCTTTCGACTCAGCTTTCTTTAGCTTTCTGTTTTATTTTTAAAGGTATTTTTACAAGCATGTCCTTCTCGTTGCTAGGTTTCAAGAGAAAAGAAATAAAGGAAGAAAACAAATCAATATTTTTTTTAAAAGACAAACCTTTGCCAAAAGTCCAAAATGAAGTATAAAGTAATATTCTTCTGTTACATGCCAACCTTCCCAATGTAGTTTTTTTTTCCTAATTCCACTCTTTCTGTTGCATACTAAATCGTGCCAGTAACAGCAAAAAGTTTCAGAGAAAGATGACCCAAGAAAGTGAGGTGTTGAAGAAATAACTATGAAAGAACACATATATCATATAATTACAAAATTTCATTTAAGTGGTGTCACTGATGCTCTCCTCTATGTGCATATACATATGTATGTGTGCACACATGCAAGTCTGCACATACCCAGAGAACCAAGAGACACAGAAGCATCACTGAAATGCAAAGGCACAACAATATATACAATAGATAAGGAAAAGAAGCAAAATCACTTGAAATGAATCCTGTTTAAACTGCAGAAAAAGCGTAGGTTGACAAAACAGCAATCAGATGGACTGTGGCAGAAATATTATTACTCCTCATCCTTGTGAATTGTGCCATCAGCTTGGAATGAACATGCAAAAATCAGGTCTTCAGGATCACATATGTATCCAAAAGCATTCAGGCAAGACAACAATGTCAACAGAGTAAGGAACTTCCTGACACAGCCAGAGATACAGTACAAGTAGCAACTGAATGATTTCTTTGGATGATGGGAACACAGCTTCACACTGGTTTGGGGCATATTTGTATACTGGGCAGCAATACAGTCTGAGATTTATGGTATTCTGGAAGGAATTAGCATGTTGTTGACTTATAGCAATAGAGCAGAAAAAGCCACAAATACCATTTCAGACCATTACCACAAACTTGGTGACACTAATAAAATGAGACCCAACTATGAAACGCCTCTTGTTTTATCATTGCAAAAGCAAATCTCAGTGATTTTATTTGTGAAGATGCATTCATTTTTTCATATCTTCATCTGAAGAACACGTAAGTCAAAACTAGAAGCAGTCTCACAAAAGATACACACAAGACTTCAGAGAATAAGCAAAATCTGAAGAAAATCATTTCTCTGTTTTGATTTAGATTTTAAATCAGGGGCTTTGAAGAAAATTGCCAGAATTCAAACCCAACAAATTCTGGCTTCACTGTGTTTATGTTTAGCTGTCATAGTGAATATAAACAATAAAGCAAACACTTAAGACACACCACAATCTATCTCAACAGATCTAACCTGAGAGTTCATACAGAAAAAAACTGCTTTGCAATTGTGAGCCAAAAACTTCATGAATGAAAGCTATTTAGAACTGAATAGACAACACTAATAGTTGTACATAGAAATCTGATTGGACTTTAAAAAAAAAGTAAAACATTATCTGAATAATTTCAGACTTCTCTGTAGATTATTCATCTCTATGCAACATTTTAGGTTAATGCAACACAAGATAAATAATATTTTTTATTATATGTAGGAGTTAGCATCAGTACAATTATTAAAATTTGCGCACATTAATAAAAATAGGAAAAAACCCCACAAGGTTATTTTCCAAAACAAAGATTATTTTCCATTTTAAAGATTACCCAATTTTCATCATTTAGATTCTAGAATGTACTTAAAATATATTGATAAAAGTACATCATTTTAACCATTATTCTGCTTTCTGCAGTAAGTAAATGGTAACAATCGAAACTACTGGGAAAGAAAATAACAGAGATAATCCAAATTATAGACCTAGAAAATTACAAATGAAATTACTTAGTTAAACTTATATTCCTATATAAAAAAAGACTTTTTTTTTTTTAAATAAAAAGGTCTTCAGATTCCATAAATGATAATATACAAATTCTAGCCACCAAATACAACTCTCTCTCTCTCTTTAAATATATATATATATATATATATATATATTGTGGTCCTTGGCAAATTGTTCAATACCATTTTATTATTCGAAAATCTTCTCAGTCTAGTTATCAGCATAAATTGAATGTTGCCAGAATAGGCTATTACAAATATTGCCTCATTAGAATGCATTCTTGGGGCTTTTTTTTTTTTCCCACTGAAATTAACAATGTGGCATATTTTATTCTTGCAGAAGTCAAATGCTCGTATCAATCTAAAAAGCACTGTACAAATCTCTATCCTATTCACCTGCAGTGTTGCCCTCCAAAAAAGGAAGAAAAATAACTTCAATAATTTGATGACAAAAGATGTATTCATAGTTCAAACTCTGACTTCTTCAGGAAAGTTACTGTGTATAAATGCCAGTTGTACTATTTAGCCAGAAATGGAAGAGTTCTTCTGAGGCACTGAGTGCAGTCCCTACTACCAAGCTTTCGCCACACATAGCCAGCTCACCAGGATCCTCATGAACAGGGATCTGTCTCAACCTGTTTGTTAACCTTGGACATGAGCCCTTCTGCATTTTCAGCTCCAATCTGAACTTATTCAAAGCAACACTCCTTTGGTTTTGTGTCAGCAACAGCTTTCAAGGTAAGTATTTATGTTTCATGAAGATAAACAGTTTTTAATCAAAATCATCACCCTTTATGGCAGAAATATTAAAAATCACCTTATCTAAACACAGGTCTAGTTGCTACCTTCTGGCATTTTTATTTAAAAATGATACTCGTACATTACTGTGAGAGAGATTTTATGAATTCTTTATACTTTAATGTTTGACAAGTGCATCTTACATTTGTATATACGTGCAAATAAATATTTTTCAAACTTTTTCTTTCCAATTTTCACTGTTCTCATACTTACATTTATTGCCAAATCTTCTTGTTTTCTTGTACCATTCACAAGGCTTGTAGAGTATAACTTCTTATACAGTATATAGAACTGGGGTTTAAATTTCTCTGTGGCCTCTAATGGCCACCATGACACTTATTTCCTCGTGTCCTTCCACACAACTTTGCAAGCTCCCTCAACTTCTAGAGATCCTGCAGTAAGGTTCAAATACAGCAGTAAGACATCCATAGACATCCATATCATAATGCTCATAGGTTCTGTCCCTTCACTTTCTATTTACTATTTACAGTACTCTCTTTAATTTTACTCTTAATTTTTTCATTCTCTTTCTGTTAATGTCTCTTTCCACCTTGTGCCACCTGTTGATACACAAAGCTTAAAAAAGAAACACGGTAAAAGGTGACTGCAAGAAGTAAGTTTGAATAGCCACAAGGAAGAGGTAAAAAGCCTGGCCTTGAATGCCTCCAGGGATGGGGCATCCACAACCCCCTTGGGCAACCTGTTCCAGTGAATCACCACCCTCTGTGTGCGAAAAACTTCCTCCTAATATCTAACCTAAACCTCCCCTGTCTCAGGTGCATGAGAAGTGCCAAGACACATATAGATATGACTTTAAATGAACAACTAGTGACTGAACCAAGACAACAAAATGACAAGGTCCAAAATATGGGAGTGTCACTTTAACATTAAAATTTATATGTGACTTCTGATCTCTCCTAAAATTAACAGTGCTGTCTAGCCCTCCAAACTGCAGCTTTTTTTTTTTTTTTTTCTTCCAAGAATGAAGAAATCACTGTAGTTGGGAGGGATGTCTGTAGTCCCCTTAAGCTGGTGTAACTCCTGCTTAGAGCAGACTCACCTTCAGCAAGTTGCTTAAGGCCCATTATTGTGTCCTGATATTTGCAATGTTAAGACATGCCAACCTCCCTAAGTAACCTGTGCCACTGCGCAACTATCCTCACAGTTTTCTCGCGTGCCCCCATGTATTTTTTGATGCTACCTTCAAGAAACAAAGACAGATGGGCATAAGTGAAAGTGATAAATAAACAAGTAAAATAAAAGAAAGAAATGATGAGATTCTCTAATTTAATTATTTGTAATTATCAAAAAGTAATTTCTATGGTCACCATAGAAATTATCACTGCTTAAACTGAGGACTCGCACAACTCTGAGAATCATTGTGAAGTTAAGTGCATGTTTGTGTTGTATAAAATGAAGAAACAAAGGCAAATACATTAAATTGAATTAGAACTTGATTTACCATCTAATAAATAAATATTATTAAAAGCAATATAACCACTCTCCCTCTCCTGCCTACACAATACTTTATCAACAATGCAACAGTTTAAACTTTTAAACAAAAACGTCTTAAGGTTGGCTTCTAAATTCCATTCAGCTTGCATTATGAAAGCAGCAGTTTCTAATTTTTTCAGTTTCTCAATCAGGTATTTACATATGGATGTTGCTGTGATTTTGACACTGCAGGGCAAGGAGTGTTTAAACAGCTGCAATTCAACCAGCACATAATCTGGAACAAGTAAATTTTCTTTCAGCTCCTGTGATGAGGGGAGGAGCTACACAGAAAGGCTAACATACCCCACCCCTCTTTCTTGTATCTCAGAGTAAACAGTAAGTAAAATTTCTGCATACCCTATGGATTTTTAGAAGGAAATTAAAAAAATAACTGAGAAAGATTAAAATACATACATATTCTATGTAACACCTGATTATTAGCATATATGCAGATGGAGAAAATAAATGATAGGTGATAACAGCCTGAGAACCTACAAATGACACAATACGGGGTCCAAGTCAGAGGCTATGAAGGGAAAACAGGATATCTCAGCTTATTCCACAAGGTCTTTTCTACACTCAAGTTTAATAAGAAAATAAAAAAGGTAAATTAGGCAAAAACTCTTCTCATTACTAATTATCAGGCAAATTTTACCTAAGTTCAGACTCTATTAAAAAAAAAGAAAGACAACAGTAATTCTGTAACAGGAACAGCCTCTGCAACAAAAAGAATATGACAAATCTCAATTAATATATGATTTAAGTATCATGCAGGATAACTACAGTTCGACATATGCTGAAATCGAAATACGGTATTCCACTTCATTCATAAGCTCCTGGAAACGATACACTGCCCTGTGTACGTGACTGCCCATTAACTGAATTAAATCCTTTCACCATTAAGTATTAGCCAACTGGCTAGAACATGACCATGTAATTTCAGAACATTCTTTTACTACTTTCCTTTAACCAAACCAATCGTTTTTGGCTGGGGATTTAGAGGGTGTCATATCTCTTTCAGAACTATAGCACGTGTTAAACAAAATGCTATTATACTTGAAATATTCCCTGTTAAACTCAAAATGAACTTCAGGCAATGCTTGGAATGCATTTCTTTTATTTTCAGTTGCTTTTTTAGGCTTCTCAGCTACATTGCAGGATACAGGAAAAAAAGGAACATAGTAAGAAAAAGTAACGTTAGAAAAAGAAAAAAAAGTCAAAACCAAAAAAAAACCCAACTTCTAAGCATTTCCATAGACACCACTATGTGTTCCCAGCAAAGCTTTGGATAAAAGCAGCATTTAAAATTGGGTGTGAGGGATAGAAACTAGCAAAAGCTAGGAGTTTTTTGTCACTTACATTTATCCCAGAAGGTTGTTGCCATTACTTCGGCAGTGCTCTCACTGGCTGGAAGGATCATGTGACCCGGGAAACTAAAATAGAAAAGTCTCAGTAGCAAGGAAACTGAACCAGAAGCACATTTGCAAGAAAACACGTATCACGAGAGTAATAACACGCCCTTAGCAGTGAAAGGTGATAAATTTAGATGGAAATCTATCCTGTACTGAAAAACACTGCCTTGTGCCGTGCAGACTGGCACCAGTCCCCTGTTCAAAACACGGGAAGCGTTTTCTGCAATAAATCTCAGTCCATGTCTATACGTAATTAAACCCAGTAACTGCTCTAATAAATCTCAACTAGTTGTCAGACGTTAAGAGAAAATCTAATCTATTACATTTAAAAATAAACTTCCACTGCTGAAACAGTTTCATCATCAGAGATCCCCATGGTTGTTTGTGTCTAGAAAGGAAGTAATTTTTTAAAAAGCATATGCTCTTCAAGTAATTAGAAAAGCTGTAAACACACTGGAAGATTGCTTTCAATTCTTTTACAAGTAACGTGGTTGCAGGGCTACACATTATTAAAGCATGTACTGTAAACCTGCAAATTCTAAATGAAGAGAAGGCTCAAAGAACACAAGGCAAAGGCTGCACAGATGAATTTGTGACCAAATATACCATATACAGTGCTATAATATTGCCTGATTTAGAGGTTGCTATTTATTTATCCACATCAGAAGATTGCTCTTCCAGTTTTGTAAAGCTTCTAGAATAAAGTTCCAGCACAGTAATGTTGTTTGGATTACAGGAAATACACATTACCTTTGTTAACAGTTAACTTTGTCACCATTTACTATTTTATCAGATTTACTAGTAATCAGACTGATCCAATTCAATGTTTTATATTATATCAAGCACTTAGTAGTTCCTAATTAATGGCAGGATAATTTTACAGAAGAAAACTTTACTGAAAGATGCAAGCAGCAGTATGAAGGGGACAGTGATCAAGGAAAAAATAAAAGAAATATGCTGTTTAGATTAATAGAACAAGGATGGGAAATAACTTATTGTTCTACTCAAATTCAGTCTTGCAATTATAAGCAAAATATGTAAATGTTTGCCCTTTGAATAGAATGGCTTTCAAGGGCTTTGCACAGAGTAACATGATGGGCACAACGGTTAAGATTGGAAGGGACCTCTGGAGATCATCCAGTCCCACCTTCTTCCTCAGAGGCCCCTACAGCACTTTACCCAGGACTGTGTCTAGATGACTTTTAAAGATTTCCAGGGAAGACGACTCCACAGACTTTCTGGGCAGCCTATCTTGATGCTCAGTCACCCAGTTGTATTTTTTTTAATAAAACAGTAGAGAACACGATGCAAAACTGTTCACCGTAGACTCCCACTGTGCAATAAAAGTTGAAATAAGATGAAGAGAGTCCAGTAAACCAAGTTATTCTCATTTTATTGAAATAATATCAAGGTAATTCTTCATAATACCAAAATGTTAAGTTTTCCCTCCAGATTGTACTTTTGTATCAACATACACATACTTCCTGGTGAACAAGAAGCTGAACATGAGCCAGAGAATGTGCTTGCAGCCCAGCAGGCCAACTATGTACTAGGCTGCATTAAAGGTGGAGTGGCCGGCAGGGAGAAGAAAGTGATTGTCTCCCTCTAATCAGCTCTTGTGAAGCCCCATCTGAAGTAAGGAATCCAGGCCTGGAGTCCCCAGCATAACAAAGATGCAGAGCTCTTGGAACAGGTCCAGAGCCCATTCTATGAATAGATGGGCACCTCTTTTATGGAGAAAGGTTGAGGTCTTGTTTAGCTTGGAGAAAAGAAGGTTCTGGGGAGACCTCATTGTGGCCTTCTGGTACTGACAGGAGCATATAAACAGGAGTGGGAATGACTGCTTACATGGGTTGATAGTGATAGGGCAAGCAGGAATGGTTTTAAACTGAGGCAGGGGAGGTTTAGGTTGGATATTAGGAGAAAGCTTTTCACTCAGAGGACACACTGGAACAGGTTGCCCAATAAGGTTGTGGATACCCCATGCTTGGGGGCATTCAAGGTCAGGCTGGATGTGGCTTTGGACAGCCTGGTCTGGAGGTTGGCAATCCTGCCTGTAGAAAGGGGGTGGAATCTTTATCAAGTTTCTTTAAGGTCCTTTTCAACCCAGGCCGTTCTATGATTCCATACATATACATTTATATTTATGTATGTATAAAATCAGAGTCTTTTAAAACCAAAACTGATACTTTGATACAACATAACCGAGATCTGTTTTACTCCACAGGTTACCCCAGAACTTACAATGAGTATTTTACAAAGTGTGGTACTAGTTCATGTATAATATAGGACATCAAAAAGCTGTTATCTTCCCTGCTTACACTTTGTGCTGTTTAGTAAACACTAGGACAGAACTGAATCTAGTAGAAAATTTTCATTGATTACAATTAGAGGACTATTGGAGCAATGGAAACAATGGAGAAAATAGTGACTTATGAAATCATAGAATCATTAAGGAAAAGCCTACTAAAATAATCTAAGCCAACAACTGACCCATCATCACCATGCCCTCTAAAGCATTCTCTAAGAAAACTGGTTACAGTTACGTACTCTTCATTCAAGCATCTTAGATCGATGAAGAGTCATCTCTTATGTAGTTTTTCAATGTAATATTTTACTGCTAGCAGACTTTATTATCTGTCAGAGAGTGTTAAGATATGTGTTAACGCCCTTCTGAGAGTATTGTCACAGCATCAACCTTTGTGGTCAAACTTACACCATTTTAGATGTTTTATGCCATATTTTCCCACATTGCACTTTATAGTTTGAAATTATGAAAGCTGCAAAAGATACAGAGGAAGAAATTCCAAAATGAATAACTTAATGCAAAACTAACTTATAGGCAAAGACAGTGAATCAAATAACTACAGGAACAAAAAGGGGAAAAATGCACACTCCCTTTGAGGAGAAAAGCATGGAAAAGAAGAAGCACATCATCTACAAGAGTAGAGAGCCTTAGGTGAAAAAGATGAAAGAATGCCTGTAAATCCTGGAGCCAAATACAAGAAGGAAACCAGGAACAAAGCAGAACATCTGCTTGCACAGCTGAAACCATGGCACATGGTCTGTTATTCTACAAACCTCCTCCTCCCATTTATTAACATAGATGGATAAATATATTAGTGCATTGCCCAGGTGTACTCATCAAATGAGAAATTTGAATTTCAATACTCAATTGAATATTTATTTACTCAAATACCACCCAATATAGAAATAATATTTTATAAAATTTCTACTGAAAGTGTGATAGAAGCAAATGCATTTGACAATCTCATACTATACCTAAAGTGATGGCACATTCTGGTTTTCCAATTATCAGTTTATGACTAAAGAATACTATTAAAACAGCGTGCAGAACAGTTTTATCAATTTAAATTGTTTGAACAGTATACCTGTATTCTACCTTCTTCCCTAACCAAGCCTTTAAGCCAGGGAAAAACAAGTAATCTTTTTCAAGTTGTGTTCACTTACTGTCCAGAGGTGTGACTAGCTTGAAGTCATTTCATGAGAGTCTCTCTATAAATTAATAGAATAATTAACAAGCAAAACAGCAAGGCCAGAAGGTTATTCCATATCTATTTTTAAACACATTATTTTGATAACTTTCTGTTCATAATACTACTACATCCTCAAACAAATTTTCTTCAGCAGCACCAAATTTAAGTATTTCTGCTATCACCAAATTTCAATATTTTTAAAGGAACCGTTCTCAGCAAAAAATATGGAATATTTCAGGAGAAACATACAGAAATTGATTAACAGTAACTTCCTTATCCACATGGGGTATTTTCAAAGTAAGAGCAGAGAACTACTGCACATTTTTAGTTCTAACTGGCCTACAAAACAGGAATAAATTATATCACTATTTAAATCTCTCTCTCTTCTGTATAACTGTAATCCAGAGCCATTTGAACAAACTCTAGTAATCCTGGTACAAAAATTTGTTTTCTAAGAGCCTAAAGATCAGCCTTTGAAACACGTGGCTCCCTAATTTCTTTAAACTCACCCACATGTCTCTGCAAATTTACTAGTTCCTAGTGATAAATCTGGTCAAAGCGCTAACACACACATTACACACAAGCTGTTCTCATGGAAAACATTATCCTCATGTAAAATATTTAAGCACATCTAGTGAACATCTATAATTGAAGATATCAAGTAGTAATACAAAGGATCATATCACCTCCTGGAAAAAAAAAAATCCAATCAGTTTTATTTGAGTAATAATAATAATAAAAATTCCTCCTACTCCAGAGATGACTGCTTCTACAAAAAAGTTTTTTTCTCCTTGTTTAAAATTCATTCTCAATTTTCATCCGTACCAAATAAAACAATCCCTAAAAGAAACATAAAGACAAATTTTGTGCTGCAAGTGAGAAGAGCATAAAAATATGAGGCATTTCCTGATCTGTTTATATATTATATAATATTTCATGAATCTGAGAAC
The DNA here is from genome assembly GCF_023343835.1 of Lagopus muta. NCBI lineage: Eukaryota > Metazoa > Chordata > Aves > Galliformes > Phasianidae > Lagopus > Lagopus muta. The sequence goes on from NC_064434.1 coordinate 61,549,926, forward strand.
AATTTTGCTACTAGCTTTCAGAATATTCTCAATAGATAAGCCAGTTTTATGCAGTCCTTACATCCTCTAATAGGGAAAAAATGAAAAACCTAGGATTATATTGCTTTCTATGACACCTGCCATCCTAGCTATTAATATGTCACAACTACGATCTACCAAATATTGCAAAGTTTTTAAGACCTAAAAGTCATATTATTTCTGAAGATTAATACTAACTAAGCATTTTCAATTAAAACAAATTAAGTAAAAGACATTCTTGCCATTTTGTTTAAATGAGACTTAACTTTAGGTTATTTTGATACACTGCAATTCCGTGAGATATTTTGCTAGACCAATAAAGCAAATTCAGTCTGTTTAATAAAAAGAAGTCCTTATCAACTTATTTTCTGTCACCTAATATTACTAACCAATTTCGATTCTGTGCAACTAGAATTTAGCTTTTAATACAGGACAAAAATTTTTGTTCAGAAAAATATAACCATAAGAGTACGAACCAAGTAACTCTACAACTAAGAGTCTAGTCAGCGCACAGGAGCATTGAAACTTTCACAGAAAATCTCAGGCTGAAACAGGTTTTTTTTTTGCATACAAGATATTTGTAATCAAATTAGGTTCACCATCAATCAAATATGTAATTTGGACTTCACATTTTCCATACGCTGTTCAGCAACAAACTGGCATCATCATCATGTCTGCTCAATAAGGGTTGGGATTTATATGAACAAATTAATTCCTAGAAACATAATGTTAGAAGTGGTTTAAATCAAAAGGTTAAACAAATTAATTTTCTTGTAACAGCTGTAGAGCATCAAAGTAGGCAAAGTCCATTAAAGGCAGTGGACAGATTCCTTTTATATGCAGTGGATTTTATAACAAACCCAAGAGCATCCAGAAACTCTTTATACATACATAGTAGGTTTGTTTTTCTCCCATGATTAAGTTCATGAGTACCTAATAGCAAATCAAAAAAATATATTGGCTTTACCAAAGGCATCTGAGCTAGGTGAGTCTGTATGATTTATACTATATAAATTTAACATCTGAAGTGTCCCACTATATTTCTATTTTTCACTACAGCCAGACTTTACTGCAAACCAGAATTGACTTCATTGTTTGTCACATAATTAGGCACAAACTGTGCAAACTTTTCCTAGCATTAAACTGATGCCCCAGAAAATGTAATCTTATTTGATTTAGCGAATCTTTACTATTTCCATTTTATAATGGAAAAATCTCAGCAGCCTACCTGGTTGAAAGACACAAGTGACTATTATTTATTTATTAGGGTACTTGCACATCTGAATATGCAATCAGGCACAGATGGAATAAATCTGTTTTTCATAAAGCTACAAGCATATGACCTTTTGAAGTGATACAGGGAGAGAACGTCTACAGAGTTTAGCAAGCAACATATTTTGCTGGAAATATATATGACAGAGCTGATTTAGAGCTTCATTAACATTCATAAAACAATTGATATTGAATGCTTTTATTTTTATGAGATATTAAAAATAAATTTGAGTGACAAAAAAAAAATCTGCATTCCATTGCATGAGTTGAGACTGGTTTAAAAATTGTATGTGACGATGATCCATCTTCATTAAATTTAACACTATTATTGTGTACATGTATTCTTTTTAAGACCAAGATCTATCTGGAGTGAAAAAGCATTGTTAACCTCCTGACAAAACCAGATGTCTAATGAGTGACAGGCTAGTAGTAATAAAGCAAGCAGGCCTTTTCAGCTATTTCAATACCTCTGTGGTAGTATGAGCCATCTCTAATCAAAATAAATTTTCAGAGCTCAGACACTCACTGGTAAATACAGTAAAGGAATTGGCAGACACTGAAGAACACAACAGATATTACAGGTGTACACGTACAGCTGGAGATTGTGTATAAACACAAAAATCTTGGAAGAAGAGAAAATGTAAGGATGGAAACAAAGGAGATATAAAGTTCACAAGGATGTATTAACAGTCTACTGCTTTCTGACAATCATTATATTTGTTATATCATTACCTGTAGAAGGCTGAGTTTTCCTGATAGTCACTACAGCTGTGTAGACATATTTGAAGTATTATTTGGTTAAAGCATTGATCAAATTGCAAACACAGTGACAAAAACACTCAACACAAATTACGAAGTCTGCTTTGTTACAAGTAGACTGTATGCTGGCATGTTCAGCAATTTAAAATTACATATCAACAGAGTCTGCAGTCCCAGATTTCAGTAGTCTAGATGTATCCTAAGCAAGCTACTCACTCACACAGATTATCCATCTTTAGTGAAGAACTTAAAGAGTGTCACAAAAAGATCCCATAGAAAGTATAATATATATATGGCTGTAATTTTTGAGATCGATCAGAGATCCTAAACAAAACCAATTTGTAAAGACTATGCGAAGACTAACACTGGTAAACGTCAGCTCTTAATCTTCTACCTTAGAGAATTCCTTCCTCAGACATATAGCACTAAAATGTGAATATTTGTGCTCACAATACATTTTTCATCTAATTTTCTAGTAAGAAAAGAATAAAGAAAAAAGTTATCTGTTGTTAGGATTCAAGAACACAACATTTCAGCCCAAAAAGTGAGTGGCTTGCCAAGTGATAGCAAAATGATAAACATTTTATAAGAGATTTAATAATATCTTAATTTAAGTAAGCATCAGAATTCCCAGTTAACTCATACAAGCCAATGAATAAACAATAGAAAACTAATTTGTTATCACATAATCTTTTTCAGTTAAAACTTAAATAAAGATCAAAATGGATTACCCCTGCCTTCTTACATTAGCAGCAAAATTTAATAACAGAGATAATTTAAATGTTGTGGGTAATTCCTGAAATGAATAAAAGCTTAATGAAGTCAGGGGAAGACCGTAACTATTTCTTTTTACGGTTTGCTGTGATATGGAATTTAAGTATTAAAAAAAAGAAAGAAGATCAAAAGAGATGAAAAAGGAATGGATTATGAGAAGTCATTAGGAAAAAAAAAAAAAAAGGAAAAGAAAACCCCCTTCTCTCCTTTGCTTTCACTTTTCATAAAGTCGCAGAACCACTAAGGTTGGAAAAAGCCTCTGAACTCACCTAGTCCAACCATCCATCTGCCGCCAATATTACCCACTAAACCACATTCCTTAGTACAATACCTAAACACTTCTTGAACGCCTCCCAGGACAGCGACTCCACCACCTCCCTACACAGCCCATTCCAGCACCTGACCACTCTTTCAGAGTTTTTCCTTCAGTGCAGCTCAAGGCCATTCCCTCTAATTCTATCGCTAGTTATCCAGATGAAGAAGCCAATCCCCACTTTGCCACAACCTCCCTTCAGGCAGTTGTGGAGAGTGATGCGGTCTCCCATGAGCACCCTCTTCTCCAGACTGAACAATCACAGTTCTATCAGCCGCTCTTCATAAGAGTTGTGCTCCAGAACCCTCACCAATTTAGTTGTCCTTCTCTGGACGCCCTCCAGGGCCTCAATGTCTTTCTTGTAGAAAGGGGCACAAAACTGAACATAGTTCTCAAGGTGTGGCCTCATCAGGTAGACCTGAGTACAGAGGGACAATCACTTCCCTGCTGCTGCTAGCTGCACTCTTTCTGATACAAGCCAGAATGCCATTGGCCTTTTTGGCCAGCCACCTTGACATCCTGCAGGCTCATGCTCAGCCTAGCATTGACCAATAGCCCCAGGTCTATTTCCTTTATGCAGTCTTCCAGCCACTCTGCCCCAAGTACTCCCACCTTTTCATTTAATTATGAATACATGAAAGTGCTGAAGAGTGTGAAAAAAAAAAAAACTAAGAGATTGTCAAAAACATTTTGTTTGACAGAAAGTAGTTAGTGCCACATACTTGAAAAAGGAAGTCTTACTGTTTAAATAAATATCACAGAATCACAGAATCACCTGGGTTGGAAGGGACCCCAAGGATCATGTAGTTCCAACCCCCCTGCCTAGCAGGGCCACCAACATACATATTCAGATCAGGTTGCCCAGGACCCCGTCCAACCTGGCCTTAAACACGTCCAAGGACGGGGCATCCACAACCTCCCTGGGCAGCCCGTTCCAGGGCCTAACCACTCTCCTAGTAAAGAACTTCCCCCTAACATCTAACCTAAATCTTCCCTCCTTCAACTTAAAACCATTTCCCCTAGTCCTGCTGTTGTCAGCCCTTTTGAAGAGTTTACTCCCCTCCTGGGTGTAGGTTCCCTTCAGGTATTGATAGGCTGCAATGAGGTCACCCCGCAGCCTTCTCTTCTCCAGGCTGAACAAGCCCAACTCCCTCAGCCTGTCCTCATAGGGGAGGTGCTCCAGCCCCTTGATCATCTTGGTCGCCCTCCTCTGGACCCTTTCCAAAATCTCTATGTCTTTCTTGTACTGAGGGCTCCACACCTGGACACAGTACTCCAGATGGGGCCTCACAAGAGCCGTGTAGAGAGGGACAATCACCTCCCTGTCCCTGCTGGCCACCCCTCTCCTGATGGAGCCCAGGATCCCATTTGCCTTTCGAGCTGCCAGAGCGCACTGCTGGCTCATATTCAGTCTCTCGTCCATCAGGACCCCCAGGTCCTTCTCTGCCGAGCTGCTCTCAAGGACCACTCCTCCCAGCCTGTACAGGTGCCTGGGGTTCTTCCGGCCCAAATGCAAAACCTTGCACTTTGCCGTGTTGAACCTCATCAGGTTCACCCGAGCCCAGCCCTCCAGCCTGTCGATATAAGGATATAATATCCTTATAATATAAGGAGATATAAAATTAAAGTTGATTTTCTATCAAAAAATTAAGATATTTTATCATGAAAAAACACAGTTTCAAAAAATTGTTTTTCATAATGCTTTTTTCACTTTTTAATGGGGAAAAAAATTGTGGAACTGGGTTTAATTTTATAAATATTTCCTGAGAAACCCCATGAGATTTTTTTTCCAAAAATGTCATCGTTTTCTAAATGTGCCAGCTAGCTAATACTGGATACAGTGGGACTGCAGATCAGGCACAGAAAGAAAATGTTTCATATTAAAGCATTCATGCCATCAACTTGAAAAATGTACAGTAAGATGATCTTTGCGGAAATCATCTCGGTCAGTCACTGACTGGTACTGACCCTCAATACGAGTTTCCCTGCCCTCACATTCAGGGCAAGATGGGCACAGTGGCCAGGAACTTGGTAGACTGGACTTCTGGCTTCACCCACCTGGGACATTCAGTTATCCTTGCTGAGATTTAATTTTCAACAGCAACCCATACCTCTTACCATTGGCACTAAGGTGTGTACTGCTTCTCCTACTCCATATCCATACAGTTTCAGCCCTATTACATGAATTACTCCAAAAGTAATGCCTCCTATTTATTTCCATGGAAAACAAGAGATACAAAGTGCACAGTAACACTGATAGAGCAAATTCTCATCTACAAAACAATATTTTTCAACAGTTACCACCATTAGCTGTGCATTTTTTGCTGCTAATGAACGTGAGCCTGCATATGCACTCATAAAATCTGCGCCAGCAGAAGTGACCCACTGTTTCACATCTGCTGGGATGGCACTGTCTTTGCAACACACCACTCATCACCTCACTATGCTCATATCCACTGTTTGGTCTCCAGAAATGTTCAGCAAGCATTGAGAAATGTCAGTGGGTGCTATTTTTTCCACATGGAGTAATTCAGTGGCACAACATTTCTTCACTTCAACTTTTCTTCACTTCACTTCAACATTTCTACACTTCCATGTCAGATGCCATTTTGTCAGACTGCCCCTTCGGTGCTATCTGTCACATAGCAACAAAAGATAACAATTTTGTCAGGAAGGTTCAACCTCTACCACCATACCACCAACATCCACCTCTGACTAGGGGCCAACAGAATAAAATAGGAGGCACTACATTCAGAGCAGCCCTCATATTTCTGTGTTATGGAAGTAGGGTGCTCAGTAAGAAAGGAGAGTCTGCACACAAAGAATAGTAAGAGGACTGATGGAGAAAAACGTGGTACCTAGGCTTTCAGTGTAAAGAGTAAAAAAAGAAATCTCTTGATTCTCATCTCCTTCTAAAACTTTGTTTACATTTCTTTTAATTCAACATTTTAGATTTGCTGAATCTAAATTTGACCAGAAGATTCCTTGATGTTGCCTCTCACTGATTACTGATGACAAGGGGAAACGGACATACGCTGCAGCATAGGAAGTTTTGCACGCATGTGCGTAAGAACTTCTTTATGGTGAGGGTGACGGAGCACTGGAACAGGCTGCCCAGGGAGGTGGTGGAGTCTCCTTCTCTGGAGATATTCAAGTCTCGCCTGGATGCCTACCTGTGCGACCTGCTGTAGGGAACCTGCTTTGGCACGGGGGGTTGGTCTCAATGATCTCTGGAGGTCCATTCCAACCCTTACAATTCTGTGACCTCTTGAGAAGAATGGGATGAGCTCTGATGCACCTGGCACAGGTGCTATACTACACAGACTAATTCCACAAAGTGTGAGGCCAATCAACCAAAATAATTCAACCCCATCCCTGAAAGCAGAAATTCCTGTGACTACTGTGAGTAAAATACTAACAGAGAAAATATATAGTATCAGCCAGAAACAGCTGAGGGAACAAATTTCTTCCTAAATGGGATGAAGTTAAATGAGCATACATAAGCCAGGAGCTAGTAGACAACTGCATTCTTGAATTTTCAAACAGCATTGCCAGCTTCACCTGCTCCCCATCTGTTCAGTAACACAAGCAACCATGAACATAAATAAAACTTGAAGTCTCTACTTCTGTCTTCCATAGGCCCAGTGCTCTGTGTGATATCAAACAATATCTATACTTATAATACAATATCTATACTTTTGGGGTACAAATGGAAAAAGGAAAGCTAAATGCACAAGAGATTAAGTTTCTATACAGCTGATCCAAGACTGCAGAATGAACTCTTAAGAAAGAATATGTTCTCATTGCTCAAGTCAGTCTCTGTTTGTCATGTTTGGATCTTACTGGCAGCCAGATGATGCCATGAAAGTTTTCTATCATATCCGTCCTCTTGGCCGACTGAAGTTATGCAGTTCATTTTCCCTCTGACTGCCAATTGCTGATATTACCCCACACACATCTTAGGGCCTGGTTCCGAGGAAAGTAGGTCTCCAGTTGGATAACAGTGATGTCCCATGCTACTGCAACCCTCAAATATGAGTCACCTACATAAGTAGTGCTGGGGAGCAAATTCTGCCTGATGTATTTAGAGAAATAAGGGCATCAGGCAGTAGACAGGGGAGGCTGTGCTGAATGAACAACTGTCCAGCAGAAAGTTTCCAACTCTATATAGATGTTTAGGTAAAAGCAAGAGAAGGTAAGCACCCACACAGCATTTCTCTCCATACTTGCCCAATATCCAACTGTTCTCATGGACTGAGAATCTGTGAGCCAGATGAAGCCTGTAAACCACATATTAAATGTGTATGCAATCACAAAGGTTACTCAAGGAAAAGGAACAGGAATCCAAAGACTTCCTCCTCTCAACTCTCTCAATTTAACACGCTGTATTTTCAGTAAACACATTCTTGAGAAAAAGCTACAAGAAGCCAAATACTAACAGAGAAATATAGAATATAAATAAAACAAAGATCTTCTGTCCTCCTCTTAATCCTAGTTTCAGAACAATGTAGGACAAACTATCAATAAATTTATTCTTAAAGGCGCACTTTTTAATTTATCTGTAAATCTTTTTGCTAACAAGAGAGAAAAATATGACACTGAGATATGCAAGATGGAAAATAACAAAAAGTGGCTTTAATTTCCAATACTACTTTTTAAAATAAATAAAAACTCCTCCCACAGTAAAAAAAAAATTACGTTTGAGAAAATGTATTATGAGGTCTCAAAGAAATAAACAGGAACATACTGAAATATTTACAGGGACACGCAAACCAACTTCTAAACGTCTGCACTATTTAAGCAGTAGGAAGTGTGAAGAAGAGGTGAATGGTTCTTTAACATACAAGCAAGAACATTATTTGAACTTTGTGTCTCAAGTAGGCATTGCTCCTGGAAAAGGAAGAAATCATTGTTCTTCATTTGTATTTCTGTGTTGGAAATAAAGGTGAACTGAAGAAAAATGGTATAATAAGCTTTTTAAGTACTAACAGGTTAATAAGTTAATAGGAGAAAGAAGGGATTCAGGCAAAGAGAGAGAGGCTGAGTTATTATGCAGGATAAAGATTTCAGTAAAGAACAAGATAAATGCATCTCATCAAACATGGTCAGGTAATGTAACTGTGCCCTTATGCCCCATTTGCTTCCTTTCAAGCATATTTCTTGCCTCAAACTGTTACTTCAAACAACCACATTCTTCCTGCTACCAACTTTTTTCCCCCCTCTGAGTCTGCCAATCCTAAATATCGGAAAAAGAAAGGTCTTGGGTCAAATAAAGGCATGGCCTGGGTTTGGAGTGGAGGTTTTGTTTTTTGCTTGTTTGTTTTTGTCTTTTGAGCAAAACTTTCCAGCTTTTCTCTGCATTTATGAGGAACAGAAGTTTGTGTTAAGCAAACAAAGAACATAATACAATCATATGGCTCTGCGTTTGGTGGTTTTTTTTGTTCTGTTTTTTAAATTTTAAAAAATCCATATTGTTCAAGTTGCAGTAAAATCATGTAGTAGCTCTTCACGCAGCATTCTTCATGTCTGCCCCTCGCCAGAAGTCCTATCTACCTTCAAGTCACCATACCGCTCAGTCACCTGTCTCAGGTTTGATCCCAAACTGTTTTCCTCAAGTCCCTAGTCCACTTGCTGTCCCCTTTATTGCCTTTCCAGCACCAATCTTTTGTTTCCTTCCACCGCATACCCTTGCTTGGTTTTACTCCAGAGTTAGTAGCCTTGGAGGACAGACTAAAAACCCTTCTCATCTCACGTCTCCCCTGGCCTGAGCTGTCTCATCCCTCCTCCAAGGCTTCTCAGGAAGAGGAAGCAAAGCTAACCCAGCAAGTATTTGTTCCCTGCATGTGTTGCCCCAACATGTGCTGAAGTCAACCCTTCATAGCCCTTACAAGTCTTCCCCAAACAGCATTTGCACCTCTAGCAGCTCATCCAGGCCAGACCAGGCCCTGTATAACCATGATGTCCACCATCTATTTTTTCATTTCTGGGCCACGGAGAGTGCAAGTCAACAGCTTTGCTGCTTAGGCTTAAGTCCCAAAGGAGAAGACATTTTAAGACCCTTATCAAAGCCAACATAAATAAGTGATTTCTGTATTTCATTGACAACAAGAAGTCATTCATGGGAAGGACTCTCTTGAAGCACAAAACATCATCCAGTTGAAAAATCTCTTTTTTTTTGTCACAATGAACTGGAGAAGATAATATTGAATATTAGGAAGAAAAGAATAGCTCAGGGGAAAAAGCAGAATGATGCATTTTCATAACAGGTAAGAACGAAAGAATTTTCAAATCCACGAGTAGTTGAGGATAATGTTAATCAACAACTATTAGAAATAGCTTGTACCCAAGTCACAGCTTCAGCTAGCAAAATCAATCTTTGGTTTGTTAAGCTTGCATCAGGGCAGTTTAAAAAGTATTTTTTTAAAAAAAGTCACTAAAAATCCTCACCATTGTTTCTGCTCATCACACTGATTAGATCATACTGTCCATCAGAGACTGGGACATAAACCTGAAGGATTTAAAAGCTGGTTATCATACACAGATTTTGATCATTTCATAGAGGATAGTACTTTCAGATTACTGAAAACAAATGCAAGGTACTAGGTCATGTGTGATGGAACAGAGAACTTGATCCTGCAAGTCACAGAATCTTAGAATACTCCAAGTTGAATAGGACCCACAAAGATCAGTCACTGAGTCCTGCTCCTGGCTCCACAAAGGACCACCCAAAACTCAAACCCTACATCTGAGAATGCTGGGCCTGATGCACCTTGAAAACTAAAGAGAGTAAAATAATGACTCTGAGTTCAAGACTCAAGACACTCTGAATGACTTTGGTCATTAGACATATTTAAATGCCTGGTATTAAGTGGTTCAGCATGAAGACACTAGATCTGCTCCTAGCCTTCTAGCCACAGTGAGGGATACTGAGTCTGTATCTAATATCTAGCATAAGAGTTGGGGCTGCAGTTATCAGCTGCCTTGATCTTAAAACTAGTCCTGGATCTCAGCTTCCCCAAGGCTTTAGAAACTTTTTTCCAGAACTGCAGGCTCTTTGGTCCTCTGGCTGGAGGTAAGTGGAAATTTTATAACATCTGTACAAGAGTACAGACAATGAATCCCACAGTAAATTCTAAGAATTATCTTGTGGAGAAGGGCTGCCAATCTTTTTAAGAAGTTATTAATATCTAGGGAGATACCAGAGGAAAGGATAAGAGGGAGTAAAATACTCCTGTCCAAAAAAAAAATAAAAAAAAAAAAAGAAAGCCAGAAAGTGTTTCTGGTAATCTTCCTGTAAGTTTATCTTTATTGGTCTACAAGGAATGGAACAAATACTAAAAAAATATTTACTGGCTAGCAATGAGTTTGTGTGAGTCAAACAGCGTGAACTTCGAAAAAACTTGACAGAAATTCATTTATTAAAAAAAAAAAAATAGTGAAATAAGTGAATATATTAGCATGTGACAGTATGAAAGACATTTGATGTCTTATAAAAATCATAACTTAAAAAATTAATTTCAGCTGACCTGGATAGCAACATTGCCAAATTAAGTGGTTATCTATAGTTACATTGTTCTAAACATTCAAAATCTGCAAAGAATGCAGAATGCAATCTGTAATAGAATAATATTTAAGACAGTTTTAAATCCCTTGTGGACATAATCAGATGTTGCAGCTTTCCCACTGTGTAGTCACGTTCCTCTTTGGGCCCGCAAACCATGCACTAACCCCTTGAAATACCACTTGCTTGCTGGCAAAAATATCTCAAATTCTCTAGCCTTTGGTTTAGAAATGATTCAGCTGAGCTTGCCCATAGTTACCACCTGCTGACCACAATCTGTGTATGTTTCCAGGAGAAAACAATGGGATGTGGGGGGGGAGGGAGGGGAAGGGAAGGAAACCAGAATAGCATCCTGTTCTATCTCTGGAGCAGACAGCGTGTGTCTGACAGCACTGGCTGTGTACAGGGAGCCATGGCAGAGGGAGAAACTGGCCACATAAGCATTATTATAATGCCTTGTGGAGGACCTCTACTGGATCAACTATAGAAAGTCTACTGAAAGTCCATGCTACTAAGACATCTGTAAGAAATCAGCTAACCAAAGAACAGTAGAATTGAGAGGCAGATGGCAAAGAGAAGCTGTCACTGCATGTGTTAGCATGGTCCTCTTCAGCTCAGGCATTGCTTCTCTTCTGGATGTTGAGTTTGTGAGGGGAAGGATGTGATCTTTTCAAACACATAGCAAGAAATTGGAGAAACATGTTACCTTGCAGACATCTACAGTGAGAGGGTACTCTCTTTAGGACTTTGGGACATCAAGATATCATGTTAGTTTTGGAGGACCCTTTTTGCCCAAAAGATCTTGACAAAGAGTGTCTAGTAGAAGAAATAAAAGCAAAAACATGCTGGCACGCATGACCTATAAGGAAAGGTATAACACCTCACAAAATCTATTTTGGCTGAGTGTTAAGACTGCTTCAGTTGTAGGAAATTTAAATAGTGCCAATGAAGAAGAAAACACATTTAATGTGGTGGGAAGAATAATAAGAAGTGGGATTCAAATAAAAAGAAAAGATAGGAATAGTCCTTGTGAATTAATGAAGAATTCCCAACTCTGAAGATGTCTTCCGAATCAGTCATAACAATGTCTTTGGGTTTCTAAATCCAGAGCATGTCAAACACTTAAAAACAATCAAAGCTGTGGAAAATCTGAAATAGATAGTCATCTCTTAATTTCTTTCATTTGTTCAAAAAAATACTGCATTACTCCTTAACCAAACATAGAAACCATAGTAGGAACCTATTTTTATTATGAATCTGACTTTTTTAAAAATCTAATTTAAATAAATTAATTACAAATAAATAAATAGTGCCTAATCCTGTTACTGCTAGGATTAAACTATAACTCACTCTGTAGAGCAGCTTTGCTACTTCTAGGACCTTGAGTTCTAAATCTGAAAGCGCCCACAGCCACCATATAACCATGAACAATCTTCCTCTTATCTGATTGCTAAGAAATAGTTATCCTGGGCTCTGTCTTCTGTCCTGAATTTAAAAATAGACTCTTTTACTCAAATTCTGTCTGAATATTCTACCATGCGCTGTATGACAGCCCCAGTCTGTTTGTCCTTTATGCCAGAGAGAGAAAAGGCTGCTCTTTGAATGATTTACTATTCTCTTTATATTTCTACTGACACAATAATTACTTTCTCCGCATTTTTTTTTTTAAGAGTCTTTGTATGCAACTCCCCCATATCCATCATCAAGCTTAACGAGTGCAGGCAAATGCTTTAAAGTGCTCTTTTCCAAGGACTGAGACACAGATGTCTTTTTGGTAATGTTGCATGCCATTGACCTCAATGCAAATTCGATGCCTTCCATTGGTGCACTATTCAGACATTATTTGCTAAATAAGGGTTAGGGCTTTTTCTTGGTTTTTCTTTTTTTTTGTGTGGAAAGGGTTGATTTCTTAGAATCTAGTTTCAATTCCCAGCCTTCGCTTAGAGAGTTTATCTTAATGTTGTAGCACTTTTCAGCAATCAATTTATATGCAAAGATATAGCCACTTTTCAAATTATAAAAGATACTAACCAGCAAAGAGAGAAACATTCATTTAATCACTTTTCAGAGTTGAATCTTTCTGAGTTTTCTGATTCAAGCATAATCTACCTTCCCTTGCTAGATTCTCTTCACCATACTATCAGTATTCTGCAGAAAAAAATATGAGAGAACAGAATAGAAGCCAAGTTTGTGATATGTTCATTATGGTCGCACCTAATTCTGTAATGCTGCTCTCTGTTTGAACAAAGTTTATGCAGAATAAACTGTCATGTTTGGGATTTTATCCTATTTGGTTTCTTCTAATTTTCTACAGATAATTTTTGCTGCTACTTAAAACCCAATATTAACTCTGTGTTTGAAGGAGTAAACTCGTTCTTTCTCTTCCTACAGGACAACAGTGATATTTACTAGTTTTTAATTTCATTTTATGCCCCTCATTAGTTGCCCAATAACTTTTATCTCAAAATAACTCCTGAAAGAAGGTCAAAAGAAACCCTGAATTAAAAATGTGCAGAGGTGCCCATCTGGAAGGAAAAAAGTATATCCACTCAAACAAAATAATAATAATAATAATAATAATAATAATAATAATAATAATAATAATAATAATAATAATAATTCCTTTCAAACTTCTGGTAAAAAATGCAATGTTGGTAAACTGCTTTGGTTTATGGTAGCAGGACAGCAATCTAATTGATTCCTTAGTTTAGAGAGCTGGTCTGTTTCTTCTAGTGTCTGATCTCCAGCACCAGTGAGAAGCAGATGCAGTACTTTCTGAAATGGATCTGCTTTATCTGTTTACTAACCCTGAGCGGATCTGCTTTCCACGTATTTATCAACTTGCCCTTGAATACATGTAAACTATCACACCTGAATTATACACAGTATCATCTGACCGGAATTTCCTGTCTGCCGCATGAAAAACATCTCTTTCTTTGTTTTTAACTTGGCTTCTATATTAGTTTCCTTGCATTGAAAGACAACAGACTGCTGCTCACAACTTTGCAGAGATTTATCTAATGCCCCTAGATCATCCACTTATTTTCATAGCAAAGAGTCCTCGCCTACATACCTTAAAGCAGAACTGATGAATATGTAAGACTTAAAGACAATGGTAACAAAGTTATTCCCTTCATGTGCATAATTCTATATTGTTAACAAAGATGCTGTTAACAAGTGATGTTTTTGTTGTTGTTTTCAATAGTCAGGTCTTCTTATTCCACAGCATCTTTTGTTTAGAACATAGCCAAATGGCAGATTTTCATTTCTATGTTCATTTTACATTAAGGGAAACCAAGCTATAAAGTCGTAAGTCATAGACAAAGTTAAATCAAACGCACAACAAACGCAGAAGACAGTGAATATTTGGCTAGTCAACCAAAGCATCCCACCTATTCACAAGAGCACTAACTTGCTGTATTCAGCACTGATGGATTACTAGATAGATAATTAATGTCAAGAAAAATGCAAACAAGTCAGCATCCAGAAGACTGTAAAGATATTAGAGTATTTAAATAGAAGAGGAGGTGAAAAGATGAAGAAGGTTATACTGATTGGTTTTATTTTCTCTGAAGAATTAGAGGCTGGGGGCAAACACGATGATGATCTTACCACAGGTAACGCTGCTGCTATAAGGAGGACAATAATCAACAGCTTTACATGGCCACCATGAGAAACAAAATTTGCAAGATGAGTTAGAGATTACAGAAAGTTTCCTAATAATCAGAGGAAGCAAATGCCAAATAGTCTCACTAAAGAGATTTGGAATCTTCTCTCCAGAGGGCTTTTAATATCTACTAGGGTGGCAAGCTTAATCCTTCCCCAGTCCATATAGATAACTGAATTTCCAAAATCCTTCTTCATCCCATCAATGGTTCCCCATTGATGTAACATGTGGCTTTAATGGGATACAGCTGCCTAAAAGCATTTTACGAGTTCTGGTAACTAGCCAAAAGACCAATATATGGACCTGCAAACAGCAGGAATAGGACACAAGAGCTATTGTTCCTAGTCATATGGTTTCATTTGTATGTTATTTGGTTTGAAAAAAATAAATCCTACCTATTCAGTTTTTGCTGATTCAGTCTGCTTAAGACACAGTGGGAAAACAGTGTGATTGAAGCTCTTATTCTGAATTCAAAATTTTCAAATTGCTAAGCGTATCAAGGGGCTCTCATGACAATACAAACAATTTGTTCTTAGGAATAGGCTAAACTGCTATTTTGATCCAAATAAAGGATGTTTTTTTGCTTTTTTTTTTTCCCCCCTCTGCTTACTATAACAATTGGTATGACTTAATGGGAACTCAAGCTTTAGCATATTCTCCAGTATTATAACCATTATGCTTCTTCATAAAACTATAAAACCACACACTTTGTTTTCTCATGGCAGAATTTGCTCTGATTTTGCAATCAGAAGTATATGATCATGGACTGCTGCATTTAAAGAAAGGAAGATTCATTCCTAAACCCTTCCCATGACAACTTGGAGACAATGTGCATGTATAATCAATGAATATAAAGATGTTATAATTACAAAATAAACCAGAGAGTTTGGCTAAGCAGGTTACAACAACAAAAAGAATAGACAGAATGCTTACCCATGTCCTAGGCTCACTGCAAAACTCCAGAGGAGGGATCTCCAGAAGACATCCTTCCCCACTGGTAGCC
Source organism: Lagopus muta (assembly GCF_023343835.1). NCBI lineage: Eukaryota > Metazoa > Chordata > Aves > Galliformes > Phasianidae > Lagopus > Lagopus muta. The sequence continues at coordinate 61,565,293 of NC_064434.1, forward strand.
AGCTCTTAAATAGGTCTAGGAGAGGTGCAGCCAGGCTCCACCCCTTCAGCAGCACAGGTGAATTGCCTTCACCTGTGCCCCCATGGCTGACTAATTGCTCACCTCAGGCAATCAATCAGAGGTTCAGGCCATGATTCAGCAGTTCCCATACAGTGTGAACAAGACTTTGCCTCATTAGACACTAACGAATGATTACAGAAAGATATCACACTGGTGCTCTTTAATTTGATTTTGTTACTTTATTCTTAGTATTCCTGTCTCATTTCAGCTTCTCAGATAATTAGTGAAGAGAGGTAGGCCCCAAACTACAGACCCTCTCCATTGAGCAGAAAAAAAGCAGAAAGATACGATTTCTAATAGGCACCTAAATAAAATGCTTTAATTTATAAGCCCGAACCTTCTCCTTTGGATACAATCTGCCAGTGCCAGGTTAAAAATATTATGTGAAAATTTTGCTCTACCAGGTCCTCATTTAAAGTAGAAACAGAAGCAAACCGTCCAGTAAGACAACATAAGAATAGAAGCCTAGGTTAACATCTGCAAAAATTTAGTTACACTGTTTAATTCTTCCAGATTCAAGAATTTAAATAAATCTATATACCTGTCAATATTGTACGGAAGAAAAAAAAAAATCACAGTTTAATGTGCTTTAATTAAATCTTGATCATGCAGTTAAAAACTACTCATTAGGGATTGTGATGATAATTCAAATTCACCCAGTAGCTATAACACCTTCTTAAACACCTTTACAGTAACAGTATAGTAACAGCCCAATTCATGCTTTAATGCTAGTTTCCTATAATCTCCTCTGCATGCATACTATATGCCATACCATTACTTCTCTCTCATGAACAAAACTGACCATTTTCCTCTAATATTAGAATTAAAAGAACATTTTTAAACTTGCAGACTCAGGCACTCACAGGTAAAGAAATGTCAAATCCAAAACCAATTGCTTTTATTGCTCCCATTTGTACATCTGCATTGCCACTTCACTGCATACATCTTAATATCAATTTCTTTTTTCCTCTTGAATCCAGCTGATTAGCTCTATTTTTTTTAATTATCAATTTTTATAATTTGTTCTAAAACCTGACATCCAGTTCAGGTCAGGACAAGAAGCTTTTTGTCACCTTCTCCCCTATATCTGTTTTAAACATAGGTTACATAGGTGTCAAGCAGCATGATATAAACATAAAAACTCTTTGCTGTTGATCTTACAATAACTTTGAAAGAACCAGGACATGAACTTGCACAGACTATTCACTCTTGTGTATGCATTAGGCAATGAGAAATATTATCAGGATGAAGACAAGTCCAAAATTAAGGCTGTACAAACTGTTTTATCTCCGGAATCTAGTCGCTGAGATATTGATCTGCAAAATAGCTAATGTATTTTTTAAAAGATTTTGTATAGAAGTTTCTTGGTTTGAAGCACAAACACTCTACTTTTGTAAAAAACTAAATTTTATATACTGCCTTTTGACATTCTCAATTCCTGTGGAAAACTAGGAACCATGGGTCCATCACAAAAACCTTCTCTGTCCCTTCTCTGACAGCCACTCTTATGCTCATGCCTCCTCAAACATAATTTTTCCTGTTTTGACTTTCTTATGTAGTTCTGATCCTTATTGCTTAGCTTTCTGACCTCTTCATAAACATTAGAAGAGACATCTTTTCCATCTTTCTTGTTTCTCCCACAGAAAACACCTGGGTGTGCTTCAATCTGACTGCCAGTTCCATTTATTCTGTTCAGGCCTTGAAAAAAAAAAAAAATCTTCTCATTTTTCCTCTGGCCATCTCTCTCTTCAAGCTTTTCCTCATAATCTACTTGTCCATCCCATCCTGACTGCTAAATCCTGCTCTTCTTAACTAGTTTCCACTCCTCTGCATGCCTTAAGTATCTCACAGTATTCTATGATGAGGTCCTGTGTCCCAGTCTATTGCTTGGATCCCCGGATCAAGGTAAGACTCTCCTCCACTATTCTTTCCAACTTTAGGCAGCTTCTTTCTAAATAATACGTAGGTAATGAAGAAAGGGAGCCCCTGTTCTTCATAAAGATGAGCCAGCTAAGCGAGCAGTGCTGCAGGATCTTCAGTTACAACAGAGGTCTGCCTGGGCACACAAAGATAAATGCTAGGGAATAAGACTGAAAACATCCAGCAAGTGTGAGCAGTTTTTGTACTGTGTGATCTTTAAACAGATTATCACTTTGCTGGATCTGGCCTGATTGCACAGAGATAAATCACTCTTTATCCTGTGGCCACTTCTCTTCCAATTGTCAGTCAAGTCTTTACTCAAAGCACAGACATACTCAAGCAAGAAAGCTTTTCTTTAGCAAGGGCCAAAGAAGACTTGAAAAGACTTTTGGCAGCCCACACAGCATATGTGCAAAACTCCATTAGAGTCCACCTTTTTTTTAGACTAATACAAAGCCTATGCTGACTATCTTCCTCCTAATGAGATCATAAAACTCTGACCTGAAGATCAACTGTCCCACAGCTATGCTTGGAGTTCCACACAGAAAAGATTATCTTCACACTGCAAAACTATTTGTTCAGTCTCACTGGGCAAAAAACATATATATATATATATATATATATATATATATATATATATATATATATATATATATACATATATACATATATATATATATAAGAAGAGGATGGGGATGGAACTGCTTGCAATTCATTTTAAATGAATTATTTTTGATAGAATTATGCAAAGACACCTTCTTCGGTCATGTGGACCAACATAAGGAGAAGTCAGATTTCAACACAGACAGTTATATTTTGACAACATTATAAGCATCTGCAAACAAAGTCCACAACGGGATGTGTCAGGCAACTTTAATCATAGGTGGGGCTGATACAACCGCTTTATCATAGGGAAACACACTACATATGCAGGGAGATCAGCCATAAAATAACCTCCTTCCCGTTATTACCCTGCAGATCCAGTAGCTCCATTACTTCAAGCCACTTGAATTTTGGCAGCCTGGTGACTAACAGCCAGAAGCACAATTTCAAGCTGATGATAAAACACGAACCTCACAAAACAACTCGTAACGGCTTTTCCAGCTTGTGATTTTCAATGGGCAAAATTAACAGCAGTTATGCTCTTGCCGCTACGCTAAATGGTTTAAGTCATCAGCAATTTCTGGAAATTTCTTCAAACTTAAAGCCTGTAACTAATAGAAATTTTCTTGAACTGTCACTGATACACTCTGTAAACAGACTTTTAATCTACCTAATGGTTACTATGCACCCCCAAGGGGGAAATGTCTCAAATGTACTTCCCCAGCCCAGTGCACAGCCTGTAGGACTGCTACAATGCCAATGGGTATTGCTGCACTGTGGAACTTCACAGGGAGATGATTACAATACATTTTGTTTGGAGTACAGTAGAGAAGCTGTCACTGCTGCTTTGGGAAAAGGGCACTCTACATCTCACTGATTATTGTTCCAGAAGCCAGTTTTGTCAAAAGCAGGCTCAGAGAGTCCTGCTCTCATAATCTAGAACACAAATGCACAATAGGTACAGCACAGACAAATGTACAACATACACCAACCCATTGTACATATAAATATAGGCATGCAATTAAGTCACGACACATTAATCAAAACAGAAACAACAGCAAAAAAAAAAAACCAACAAACATTAGGTTACCTACTTTGATAGATTCATACTTGCAGTCTTCTCATTTTAAAGCAAAAAGGCAGGAGAGAGAATATTAAAATTTCTTGCCCATTTGGGTGGCTTCTTTGCACATGTTCCTGAATTTTCAGCTATGATGAGATCCGCTCATTGGCAGTCACCAAGAGGCTGATATGACCATGAAATGAGGAAACACAGGGATGAAAAATAAGGTGCTAGCACCACCATTTGCTGAGGGCTGGAAAAACTAGCAGAAACTTTAAGGGATTGTGAAGACCTCTTTCTATAATGCAAGCTGATTTTAACTCACTTACCATTGCTGCTATAAGAGATGCTTGACCAAAACATCCTCTCAGCATTAATTATTTGCCAGGAAAATCTTAACAAAGTCCAGATGATGATTTTTATTCCCAGCACCATAAATCTTTACATGTAAAAACAGTTTCATACAACACTTGTGGGTTTTTTTAGTTATTTGAGTTAAACTTTTTTTTTTTTTTTTTACTGAGAGCTAACCATATACTGGCAACGAACATACAGCAGCTGGCAGAGGTGGACTGAAACAGCTTAATAGAATTACTGTGCCCTGGAAATCTCATGTTTCCCTGCTGCTCCCCACCATCCCAGTGCTAAGGAGTTGGATAATCTCACCTGTCTGCCCCTTCTGTTGCAGAATGGTGTTCCCATGCCTTCTTCCTGCTTCCTGGAGCAGCCTAGGGCTGCTTCTTCTCAGTAGGAGAGGCCTGTGAAGCAGAAAACCAGCACAAGTCTTGGTTAAGCAATTGGGGGGGGGGGGGGGGACAGTCTGATTTTGAAGGATAGTTTTAAAGAAACAGATTGCTACAGCTGCATTACAAAGGACACACTTGATTAACAGACTTGGTGTAGACTCTCAAAATCTAATTTGCTTGTGTTTTGTGCTATCTGCTAGTTTAATTTTGCTCCAATTGAGTAACAGACTTGCCTATGACAAACATCAATTCACGGCAATTATGCATTAAATCTTTTAATATATTTTTTTTTTCAAGGAAAAACTATCCCGTGGGAGGGAAATGCTTTAGTGTGTGACAGAAGTATCTTTACATTTACTAGTTAGTAGAAAATTGATGGAAGCATTTCTACTGCAGTGATATGCTAACAAAGTTTTCTCTTATAAAGACATTATTGCTGGCCCAAACGATGTAGTAAATATTACTTCAACAAAGTTTTTTAAAGTCCTGTATTAGTTCTTTACTTGGGTTCCTCTTTTACGTATTAAAAATTTAAATTCAAATAAAATAAAATTAAATATAAAATAAAATAAAAATAATGGAAAATCTGGGAAATAGGCTGTGAGGTTTGGATGCCCCTTCCTTGGAAGCACTCAAGGCCAGGCTGGATGAGGCTTTGAGCAACCTGGTCTAAAAGGTGTCCCTGCCTATAGCAGGGGGTTGGAACTAGATGACCTTAAAGGTCCATTCCATGATTCTATGATTCTATTAAAATAAACAATAAAAAAATAATAAATAACAGATTTTCTGTTGGTTTAGATGTGTGAAGAAGTAAAAGAGTAAGAAACAGCTACTCCACCTCATAACAATATTATTCAATATCAGCTCAATGCAGGGTAAGTTCAGAGGGGTGTGAGGAAGAAAAACTGAAAAATATCTTCTAATGCTTTTTAACTCTTTTCTGAAAACTGTTTCGACTCATTCACCATCTCAAGTTTGCAGTTGCAAAGCTGTAGCTGAATTTCTTGTTCTGCCAAATCTTTCAACAAACAGCACCCCTCCATCATCCAAAAGCTTCCCAAATCCAATTTCTAGAGCTGGTGGATGGGCACAGGTAACAGTGTGGACTCTAGTTTCTCACAGTCTCAAGATTCTTTAACAATTTCTCACTATGATTGTGAGTTAGAAAAGCATCATCTAGGTTTACTTCTATAACAGACAGAACTGAGACATGACAGCACATCATGTGATACAGAACAAAAATGAGAAAAGATTGCTATGAGCAGTGGCCTCCTATTGGGCTGGTGTCACGCCATGTGATCCTACAGGAATTAACAGAAACCACTCTCATGTGCACAGGTTGAGGCCTTCACGTTAGATACACAAAACAACAGAAGAAACGTATCTTGTTCATATATAGTAGACAACATAAAAAGCAAGAGAGGACAGATCAGGTTTTTTTAAGCTGTTTTTTGGGGTAGTTTCAGGTATTTTCAATTATTTCATATGTTTTATCCAGCTTGTGCAATTCTGTTGAATCAAAATGGATTTCAAGCCATTGCCTTCTTTTCCTCCAAAATTTTGACTCCCTCAGATTTCTCTGTACTGTGTAATCACTCCTACAGCCACCTTTAAAACTCTGCATGACGTGGGGATGTACTGTCAGGAGTTGTCTGACTCCCTGCTGTTATGACATTCGTTTCCACTTTTAGTACACAAATTTCTGATTTCAGTATCATCCAATTTCTTCCAGTTCTGTTGTCTGGACTTCCTTAGATTTTTCTTACCCAGAAATCACAGTCATTCAATGTAAATCAATTCAGATCCTAAGGAATACTTTTTCATTGTACCTTGATTTCACATCATTATTGAATGATCTTTATTTTCCTCAAATTCTAGAGAAGTCCTCCAATCATAATTCTCAAACATTTTCAAATTTTTTTGTCACTTGCCTCAAGGGACAGCTATATTTGTTAAAGTATTTATTTTTTCCCAAAACTGATTGTTTTCTGCATCATTTCAAATATGACTATATTACACAGGCAGCAGATGACCAGTTTTCTTGCTCTATTTTTTTCATGTATGATCTCCCCAAGTTGTCAACCCATGAAGCCATGGGCCAATGCCACAAAGCAGCCAGTAATACTTTCTGAAGTTGGGCCTAAGATGTTTGTTTTTCTTCCCTTTCAGCCACTGTCACAGCTACACACACACACTCAAGAGGAATTCAAAAGTCAGGCTAAAAAAAATGTACCAGCAGGATTTTAAGCATTGCAGTTGCTTGTTCTGTCTCAGTGCAGTATTTCTGGGGAATGTCACATGCTCCCAAGCCTCTGGGATTGCTAAGGGAGGCACAACTGCACCTGGGACAATACAGTACTCCAATTTTTGGAGTAGGAACAGAGCATCCAAGTTTTCCCTTCACAGTGGTGTGTGAAGTGTCCTCATGAGAATAGAGCCAGAGCTCCAACAGCCAGCTCCTCTCCCCACATCCCTTTGGTAATGTTAAGGGCAAAGAAAGGAAAGGAAGGAAGAAAGGTGGAACTAAATCACAAAGGCCTTTTGGACAATGGAAAACCAGGGTACAGAAAACTGCCAAAGAAATGTCCTATGCATCCCCTCCAGGGAGGAAGGAAGAGTGTGCTTAATATTATGGGGTAAAACTGAGGGCTTCTCATACTCCGATATGCTACCAGCCTCATTCCTGTCAAACCAATTATGAGCAGTGTATATCTCCTTAGATAAAACCACAGCTGTACATACACTATTCTCCTAGTGCTACACACTGCTAATGTATGTATATATACTCACATATGCATGCAGAGCACAGTGCCACCATATAATCTAGGGAAAATATCAGCTTGTTAATAACTGCAGGCCATAAAGCAAACCTCTCTTCTACAGCAATGCTGACATTATTGAGGATTCTGCTCACAAACAGGCACATAAACCAAGAACATTTGTGTTAGTCTCCAGCCTCGTAAGGAAACACAAGTAGAAAATAAATCAAGAAAAAAAGTCAAAATTCAACAAATGACAACAAATGTAGAATCATAAGGCTTAGAAAAGACCTCTAAGATCATCCAGTTCAACCACCAAGCTACCACCAATGTTGCCCACTAAACTGTGTTTTTTAGTCCACATCTACATGGTTTTGAACACTCAGGGACAGTGACTCCACCACCTCCTTGGGCAAACTGTGCCAATGCCTCACTGCTCTTTCAGAGAAGATTTTCCTGGTATCCAACCTAGTAAACAAATGTATCATCAAGTTGTTGCTACTGGTACCATGTGAACTCAGCAATTGAAGAATTAGTGGATGTCTTCAGTATTCTCATTTATTTACAAGAATTATGCAAGCAGATATATTCAGCATTATTACTAGTTTTTTGTACACTTTCACACTGCAGTAATTTAAATTATTCTGTGAGTCCATGCAAAAAATTTCTTTCTCAGTTGAAAGGCCATTATAGCCTGACACCAGATATCGGAGAATATCAGTCTGCTTTGCTATGGTAGACCACAAAACATACTTTCTAGGCCATCTCCCTAGAGAAAGTTCAAAATCTTTTCAAATGTAGATACACAAAAAGCAGTTAAAGGTCATACATAAGCCTCTACATGAAATAGTTCCCTATCTTAGGAATATATCCATATTCCACTTTGTTCCCTTTGTCTATTGCATTCAGGCAGCTTAACTGTCACAAAGAGTTGTTTAACTGAAGTAAAAATAGACAACATTATTGTTATGGTTTAACCCTGCAATCAGAAAAACACCACACAGTCATTCACTTGCTACCCCCAAGTGGAGTGAAGGTGAGAACGGGAAACAAAACAGAGTTGGGGTTGAGATAAAAACTATTTACTAAGACAGAAGGAAAATGGAAACAAAAAGGAAAATGGAAGCAAAAATGCAATGGCAGTGCAACTACACACCACTTGTTGATCAACACTTAGCTAACATAACAACTGTCTGCTGACTAATGCCCTACAAGGCAACATCTCACCTCCTGCCAGCCAACACCCTACATGCCACAAGTAGCAGCTGCCCCCTTGCCAAATCCCCACAGCTTTGAGGCCCTCCTCATGGTGTCACATAGTATGGGGTAACTCTGCCTAATTCAGGCTCCTACCCTGGCTCCACACTGCCCCTGCTGCCATGCCATTATGATGGTGGCTCTTTCCTGCAGAGCAGCTCAGCCTGATCTGGTCCCATCTGTGCTCCCATCACTCAGCAACAACCAAAACATCAGTCTGCTAAAGCACTTCAGCCTCAGCTGAAATTAGGACAATCTTAAAATGGTTTGAAGATACCATTTTGTTTAAGCCAAGTTTTTGGCTGTCAAGATACCCAAAGAAACCCTAGTGAACAAGTACCATGACTAGCAACTGGCCTACAGCAGGAGGGTTTGAATTTGATCCTTGAAGTCCCTTCCAACTCAAGTCACTTTTTGATTCTATGGCTAGGAAATTTGATATTAATATTTCCACCATACAATTTCATTAAAGATTTTGTAATTAATGAGCAATAAACACATGTATTAAAATAGCATATTTTCGTTCCAAGTCAACAAAAAAAACTTATGGCTGTCAGGTCACTTGGAGTGTGTACTGACTGACTGGGTTTTCAATAGCCAACCTTTATCAGATTGGCTGATAGTTGGTCAAACTGCTAAAGGTAATTGTCCATTACTTGGCCCCAGAAGAAAACTGTTGGTCAGTACATGTTATTTCTGTTCAATATCCTTTTGGTGTTTTCTATTTTTGTTGCAGTTAGTAACATCAAGTTTCTTTACTTTGATGTTTAGCTAAATTACTGACAATGAAATTAAAGTCAATTTAAATCAATAATTGCATTTGGAAAATTTATACCAAAGATATAAAAAGATGCCTGTGCTACAGTCTATAGGATGGATTAAAGACTGCAGGCTACTGAAAAAAAATTATTCTATTGATAACTTATCTGTCTTTATTAATGCCCAGATTTTCTTGGTGAAAGAAATGAGACTCCATAATCGAGCTCTGTTTACACTGGTACATAAAAAAGATGCTTTCATCAGTTAAACTTACCAGGTTGTAACATGGCAAATGCTGGAATCCTGACAAACTTGCAGGTTTGGAGTTGGATTCCTTCAAATCTTCAGAGGTAAACACACCTCTTTGGAAAAGACCATCCAGCAGATTATCTAAACTAACAGCAATCAAAAAAGCAGCTAGTTGGTATATCATGTAAAAGATCTTCCACTATCATGATCAAGTGGCCATATTTGTCTGGCAACATTTTGAAACACCTACAGAGCATCCTCAAGAATACTGACACAAAAGATGCGATGCACAGCACCTAGGTCTCACTGAATGATAGCTACGGTGTTTTGTCTTCTTCTTTTGGCTGTTCTTTATTCATCCAGCCAGCATTATCCTGTTGATGGTTCTGAATTTGCTTTGTGTAACAGCTGCTTCCTACTTCCTAATTTATAGCATCACCCTGACTTAATATATTAGCTCACCTACTTGAGTTGAAAATTTCCACTAGTGCCAAAGCAACAATTTTTCTGAAGTGCTACATGGTCAGCTCATACATTGTTTTATGCATGGGTATTCATCTTCTTACACTATTTCTCACACTATTAGCACATTTCCCTGTTTTGCAATAGCTCTTCACAGAAGTCTGGTCAGGAAAATACATCTACAGTAAGTATCCACTTTAGTTTCCTGCTGGTATTTAGTAAGAGGCTACATACAAAGCAATGTTACAGAAATTACACTTGAAAATTTAAAGGATTTTGTACTTCTCTTATTCTGGACCCTCCTGAGCAGAGGAAAGAACATTTAAAGGCAGTTAAATAAGAAATCCCACAGCAGCCAAACTATATAACTTTGCTAGAATATAATTTCCTTCATTTTCAATTTGACAGCTTGTTTTGTGGCTCTTTCAAAAGCTGAAATATTACTCTGTTATGGGTAAGACTTTAAAAACAACTATAAATAAAACACTGAGCTCTAGCTTCTAAATGCAAAGCTGAGGATAGAAACAAAATATTGCTATAGCTACCTACTTATACTATTGAAAAGATTACCAACTTTGGACAGATTTCTAAGATGCAATTATGTACTTCTGGATGGAAGAACTCAGGGTCTCATCAAGCATGAAGAGACACATCTGTCCCACTGTTACTTCTGTCACATCCTATTCCACCACAGATTTTTCCAGTCTAACAACCACTTCAATGAACAAGCCTCTCCTTTTCTGCCTATGTATTACTGACCTACAATATCCTTTTTTACCAATCCTTTTGCAAGCTGCTATTGTTCCTCTGCTAACAGTATGTTAAAGAGAAACATGAATTGATGATTATAAATGAATTAATTTCAGTGTGGTGGTTAAAAACAGGCACCAAAAATTTACTGCAATATGTCATTATGTCATCATTTATCCAGATGCCAATAATGGTAAAAGCCCATAGAACTGATTTAATTAGTGAACTGCATATACCTAAGCTAGCGATGGCACAGAAAGTAGTAACCACCACCTTACCTTATTTGATGAGCAAACACCAGTCTCACAGTTAGGGATCATCACAGATTTATAAGGAATGACCATAAAACAGCTGGATGCATATGATGAAACTACATCACATCCACCTGGAGACTTCTGTAATTCATGCAGATTTTACACTAGCATCATGTCATCACTTTGCAGCCCAGTCCCATTCCTTGTTTGGGTCCCTTTCATGGCAAACCTTGACATCACTAGCATCAACTACCCTTGACCAACACACAGAGCTTGCCAGAGGAACCAGTCCTTATTTACCTTATAATGTTGGATTCTTACAGGATCTTACAACTCTTCTTTACTAAAAAATATATTTTGTGGTGAAAATGTAAACTCTTCTTTCAACTGAACATTTTAGGCCTTTTGCTTCATTTGCAAAGCATGTATATATTAAAAATCACAATTGTTTTCCATTTGGAAGACTGAAAACCAACAGACCTAGCTGGAAATCTTCCAGTACAGCCTGAGATAATCAAGAGATTTTAATACTTTACTCCTGGCTCCCACTGCCAGTAACAAGCACATTACTCCATTGAGAGCTATATCCCAGACATGGCCTAATTTGCTGGGCTCCTGTTCTCCTGATATCTCTACATCTCCTTACATCCTGGGATTTCTTACCACAACTCATGGCTCAGCACTAGGGCAGCACTCAGGGGAGGCAGTGATCACCTCTCGCTGTGCTGGTATTCTTAACCAGTTGCCCCACTCTGCTGCAGTTTCTCATCAAGGTTGGAAGTAGTGGGCCAGCATCCCCAGTCAAACATTTTGAGGTCTTATCACAGGAAGTACTACATCAGAGAGCAGTCTTATTATTAGAATAATACTTTTATTTAAATGACAAGCAATTACTGTTTATTTTACTGCAATATAATATACTGTAATTATTGTCATCTAATAATCTAGTTTATTCATTTACTAAGAAATGTGCTTACTAGAAATAATTTGGCATTTTTATTTTGTTTTCATGGTCAATATTATTATTTTATGGGCACCAGGGTAGGTATTTTCTGATCATAATAGTTTTGTATTCTGGCACTGCTCCAGACGTTAATTCTGTTTACACAGAGGACTTGACGTAGACCTGAACTTGTGGCCCACAGGACTGGCACTGGTTAGGGGAGGACAGTATGACAGTTTTCAGTAGTAAGAGTCAGTCTCCCACAGGCTCTCAAGTAGTAATCAAGGTGCTTACATGGAAAACATTGGCAAGCATCCCACCCAAGTTCCTTGTAAACCTCCATTCTCCTCTAGGAACATTCCTTCAGCTTCCCAAAGCGCAAGAAGAAACGGCAGTCTTGGGCATCTGATCAGCTGTTGCTTTTTCTCACACACACTTTCACAAAAGTAATGTGAAGGTTATCACAAGAAGGCTTTTTCTGTTTGACATGGAATAACAAGATCACTAACCTGTACACAGCCAAGAAACAGCAAAGTAGTAAAACCAAGAGAACTGTTAACTTCTGAGTGCAGCTCTAAATCAAGTGTGCTCTCATTGGTGAAATATTTATTTAAATCTTACTGTGGCCAGATTTTTTTTCCTCTAAGGTAGCCCAATTTGACACTGAAATTGTTTGTGATCGATTTTGGTGATGTAAAAAATCACAACCTGGCTTAGAAAATATATGTCATTACAGTTTATTATAAGCTAAAAGTAAAAACAGAAGTTAATAACAGAAGGATATTTCTCCACTTTTGTAAAAGAAAAAAAAAAAAACTAACATATTATGGAGAGTCCTCACACAAATAAATATAATTTTCTAATGCTCCAGTACTTCGCTTACAAAAAAAAAATTGGAAAGACCTTTGTAAAGGTGGGTAACTGTAACTGCCTTCTCATTAAACATAGAATTTGGAACTTCAGGACTTAGCCTCCCCAGAACCAAAGCCTTGGAACTCAAACAGGAGGACGCATCCTCCTGTTATAAAAAAATATTTTTTTGTCACAGAAAAATATGTAAGTTCACACAGACATGAATAACATGAATAAAGGCCAAAGTATATAACAAAATATCTCCTACACCTTTTAAAAGGGAAATCCTGATATTCGCAAAGTTTTACACAAGTGTTAAGCCATTAAACGCGTGTAACTGCAATGAAGATGGCTTAGTCGCAGGATTTAGGTGGGCAAACAATAAATAGCTGTCTATTAGAGCACTGGCATTTGTAAAAGGGAAGAATTTTTAACATTCATGGAATTTTCCTTTTTAAAGGAGCAGAACAAATTGCAATTATATATTTTGTGAGGTGATGTTGATAAGGATGTGGCAATTATTTTTTCTTCCTGCAAGAAGCATTAACTTATGAAATATAACAGTTTGTGTTGTGGAGCAAGTCTTTGTGACAGTATCATTATAATTACCTTTCATGGAAGAGCATTCTGTTTCATTTAGAAACTATTAAAAAAAATTCACCAACACAGAGGAGAGACATAAGATTCTCAGCTCCTCAGACCTTCTGGAATGAATAACTTACTGAAATGAGATTTTCAATTAAGTTGTTCAACCAACCAAAGCCAGGCAGATTCACTGAGGCAGCAGCAACGCATGACACCTACGACATCTTCATGCTCTTGCTTCTCCCCACCTTCGGCCACTACTGGAATGGAGCAGGTCAGAATTTCTTCCAGTGGGAAAGGCAATTCCTTCACAATTGTCACACAAAAGCAGTCACTCTCTGAACACACTGCCATTTTTCAAACAGAATAATCAATGTTGTAGTCGTGCCTCTGGCAGATTTGTTCCCTGGGAGCCCAAGCAGGCAGGCAGGTACCAGCACTGTAGGGTGGTCCAGCCCAGTGCCCCGCCACCATGGGGTGCAGCAGGCAACTGCGGTGCCGCCAAGCGTTAATGCCTATAAGGCTTACAGTGGCAGCAGTGACACATGGGGGGGTGGGAGGGGGTTTATAAAATATATATAAGCCAAGGTTTGTAAAGAGAAGCATCAAATTGTGTTGCAGGCAATGATACAGATGCTATAGATAGGGATGTAAACTGAACTCTCAAACCAGTCAGGTGTTTCTTAGGAAAAACAGAGAGGGAACATTTTTGGAGGAATATAATCCCTGATTCACACACCACAAAGACAGTATTAAAAAAAAAATACATTAGCAACATTTGAAAATTACTGTTTAAGAATAAAAATGCCATTCTAAAAAAAAAAAAAAAGTGGATATTCTAATGAGGGACACAGAATCTCTATCCCTGCTAGTAAGGCATGTTGCGTGTGAATGGGCCAGCTCTAAGCAGCAGCACTGTCCTTGCCATTCCTCCAGCCTCATGAAGCTGAAGGGAGGCTTGCTTGCCTCACCTCGAGTTCCCACTGGGCCACAGTCCTCAGGCAGGTCTCCACCTCCCTCCTGTTCCAGCTTCCCTTTTTTCTTCTGCATCAAGGGCAGAATTCCAAGGGTTTCCAGCTTCTCCTATTTCTATCCCAAAGCCTATCTGCAGATCAGAAGTTCTTTGCAGTTAAGATTTATCACCAAATAGTTATTCTGGGCAACAGATACTGATCTCATAACATTATTTGCTGCTTAGGTCATCAGCCTAAATGCATCTGTGTTTACTGACAGTTTTTTAAATATTTATTCTTTTTTGATACATGGCATTTCAGGCCTGCTAGTTTGAACTGTTGCAATGAATAGTTGCTCACAGTAAAAGAAGTCATTTTCAAGTATATTTTTAGCCACATGAAGTCAATCCATTTCAGCTCCATTCCTGCAAGATGCATCTCAAACACTGACTCATCCTTCCACAAACCCTCAAAAGCAGCTGCAAATCACCAATGACTGCAGGTTTGCACGAACCTCACAAGTTCCCTTCATTCCTAATGGACACTCCCAAACACTGCTGTCCATCCTCTAATCGACTGTTCTCAATCCATGCTCTCCAGACCTAGCTAATACTGTCGTGCACTGGAGTGACACCATGTAAGTATTGTTATAAGTGCATGTAAAATCAAGCAATATCAAAATGGTTATGCACCAGCGATGTCACAATAATTTTAGCAGTAGTCTAGCACTGCTCTGTGCAGCCTGGCTCAGACCAATCTCCTAAGAAGTCTCCAAGAGACTTTCGTACCACAACCTGCAGGGTTCCTTCACCTACTCTAGTGGCCATAGTACCTCTGTAATAGTGACTATGGACTGCTTCACAAACATCTGCATCAGTTTGCTGCTGTCACTTCACCACTTCACCACTTCACCCTGGCCTCTCTCCACAGCCAGATTACTCTCCATGGTATGGAAACTTGGCCAGGAGAGAAAAACGTTGAGTCAGCTCTGCTGGCCCAGCGCACTCATCATATAAACACCAAAGACCCTCAGGCGCCCAACAGATGCCGCCGCACATTTGTTTTGTAACCAGAGCTGCCGCACGTGGCCCGAGAGCAGCGCAGCTGCGCATGGCTGCCAGCAGGCAGGGAGGCAGATAAATACGCAGACACACAGCCTGAACTGATCACCTTCACCTGTGGGCTTCATCTGCTGCCCGGTGGGGACACTGCCAGTTCAGGAACCGCACTTAGCAGGCAGCCTCGTGATTTCCAAGGAAAAAACAAGCTGTGAATTAGCACCTCATCAGTTAACAAAAATACCTCTTTACATACGCTCCTCAGGGACTTAATCCTTTACAGGTCCCAGTTTGCAGCTCAGTTAGCCCCCACCATCTCTACTATCATCCTCAGGACTGCACAAGCCCTCTAGCAATGTATTTCTCTACTTGGGATAGAACAGCTCAAACCTCATTTGCTCACAATGCGATACTATTTTCCTTATTTCTCCTACTTTGCAAAAGCGTAAGCAATCACAGGGAATAAAAACTAAGCAAATGCATATCAGCAGCTTTATTTATCTCAAAACAAGTGTCGTCCTTTGCCTCATGGCTCGATAATGTTGATTTTAAGCTTATCAGAAAAGTCATCTTTTTGTTGTTGTTGTTGTTCAGGCAAAATTGTCATTTACAGATTTTTATTTCTGACTCACTTATTCTTGAATAATTATGAGTATGGTTTTATAAACTCATCCTTCATTCCTTCCAGAAAACAAACACTGCTCTACAGGATTCTTGCTTATTCCAACAAAAGAACAAATCTGAATTCTACCATTTGAAAATCTGTTTGAACATTCCTGCCAATTTTTATTTTCCACACAGTTAAGTCATTTTAAATAAACTGTGATATTATTGGATTACAGGAAGCCAAATAAGAGATCTTTCTTTTCTGAAGCCATAGTTAATTTCAATTCATTTTGTTCCATTTCTCCTTTTTTTTTTCCTCTTTTTTTTTTTTTTTTTTTTCTCAGTCAACAGAAATGGTCAACTTCAGAAGTATATTTTCAAAACTACAATTTTATATGACTTAAGTTTTGGGGAATATGGCATCTAGGAGAATTTTTCTATCATCTCTCTCTGTTACAATTTTTTAACATGTATTTCCAGTAAAAGCAAAAAGCAAACTAACAAAGCAAAAGAGAAATTAAGATAAACTCTTTATCCCGTACTTGTGATTGATAGAAACAAACCCACCAACAATAATGATGCAGTTAAAGCAGGTGTTTGCCAGCATGGCCTGAAACACATTCTCATTGGTTTGGATGGAAAAAAAAATGTATGAATCAAATGTTAATTTTTCCCCAAGGATGACTACCTTCAAAACAAACTGTATAAAACAAACCTTAAAAAAGAAATTTGTAAGTCAGTTTTAAGTTTGATCAGTGGTTAATTACATTACACAGGCCAAAAATCACCTGAACTTTGTTCACGACAAACTATTTTTTGCTATTTGCTTTGGATAAAGGAACAAAGATGTCAGTGCTCCTCCAAAAGTAATGCAAATATAGGGAATATTAACAATCAGCTGTGAGCTTATAGTCCTTGATGAACTACATTAGATCCTATTTTCTGAAATATGAATGCTAAACTATAAAAAAGCCCTTGTTCTACTTTCTGTTGACATAGCGTAGAAGAGAGCAAGAAAGCTTTGCTGCCATCAGCTTCATGTGAATACCCCCCTCCTCTGAAGTAACTGGGAGAACTTTGCTGGTGTCTCTGGTGGGGCTGGAAGGTGACAGCTGGTGCCACAGCGGTCATGGGAGGGCAGAATACAGGAGCATGGCACATGGCAGCAGATTGGAAGCCTCTTTGCAGACATTAGGAAATCATCTAACTTAACCATGAATTATGGCCAAATATGCACATATACTTTAGGATTTGCGAGCTCAGAGACTATTAAAGTTACAGCTGTTATCTGGACTGACTGGACCTAATTTCTTAATGCAGTTTATTAAATGCATACAATGTGATAAAATATATTTTTTATATTTTTAATGCGTGTGAAGAACACACATTTGTTGGTTACTTACAACAATAGAATGCCCTAAGAATCAGCAAAACACACACTTGTGTTTTCTCATGTAATTAGCAAATTTCTACATCCTTTTCCAGAATGCGTAAAAGTATTTACATTTCAATTTATTGAACTTGGAAAGCAGTGCTTTCATAAATTTAAGCCTACTCAATTTTGTCATTACTCCTTCTATTAAACTCTATCTGAAAAGCAATGTTGCGTTCTAAAACAAGAAAGAGAACTGACTTTAATCCAAGTAGACATAGGAGCATAAAGATAAATTATTACATTTCCTAAAAAAACCATTGATGACACAAAAGAATGGATATTTTCATGGCTTTTTTTTTTTTGTAAGCCAAGTCACTGAGAAATGATTCTTCAGAGATATAATAATAAAAGCAATCTAGAATATTCCAAGTTCATAGCCAGATCTCAATATTCTTTTGTAAAATAATGTAATTTTTGTGTTTTTTTTCTTCTTAAATTAAAGTCTCATTTGTCTTAGTATAGTGCTCAGTTTCAGTGAATGATTATTTGTTGAGATACCGTAGGAAGTCCACCATGGTCATACATACACAGGTAAGTCATCTGTACTGTTCTACTTATCCGCATGGAATATATAATGGGAAGAGACAACTGGAAACACGGAATCATTTTTGAGTGTACTATTAAAATATATTTATTGTTTGAAAGTCTTAAAATCATGAAGTTTAACAATCAGGAAGGGTAATAGACAAGCAGCTTTTATGATTAAAAGGTAATTCTGGACATATCATCTGGGTTTTTCTGAAAAATCAAGACTAGAAACTATTTTCTGTAATGGATGAGGGTATTTTTAATACCTTTGTATTAAGTCAGAACTGATGCTTATTTGGCCTATGGATTAATTGTCCAAGGAGCACAGCAGGTAGAAGAAACACTTTCAAAGTGTCATGATGCAATTTTACTATAGATAATTTTACTGTATATCTGTACCAGGCATGTGACTGGAGTCTGTGAAAGAGCCTTTGCTGAAAAAGCATAACTTTTTGTTCTTACTCAAGAGCAGACTAAAGGCAAAAAATGACAGAAAAAAATCCCTTTTTCCAAAACCATGAGAGTCCTCAGCCAGCTTTCCAGGTGCCTTGAAACTGAAGTTCTTATGCATAAAAAGGCACAGAGAAGTCCCATTTTGCAAAAGAAATAGCAACTGGATGGCCCCCACTTCATTTCATCACTGTCACCCAAGAAGTAAAGCACAAGGAACATCACAAATGCTGATGTTCACCAGCTAGTATTTGCCCAAATTGTTAACAGATCTCTGGTAGCTCACGCCATCAGTGACTCTGCACTGGAATTGGAAAGCTGTTCATTTTTCACATATTGCCCATCATTTTCATGTCTAAAATATTATATGTTTGCTCTCCCTAGGATGCTGGCTGTTAACTGTCTCTCTGAAACACTGAAAATCAGCCCAAGTATCTGTAGAAGAAGGAACAAAAATAAAGACCTATTTTCTATGCTGGTCTAGTAGGCAGGGAAGAAGAAAAAATGATTTTAGTTTCCTCAAAAATGTTTGTTTCAATGAAGAAACTGTATGTTTCTATCCAAGCACTCATCTTCTGTCCTTGTTACATCTTTGACACAGACGCAGGGGATAAAATGGTGCTGATGAAAGTGAATCAGCCCTTCCAGACGTGTAATGATCTCATAGTCAGGCAGAGCTAGGTTAGCAAGATCAAGGCCCAGCATCCGTGAGATGACCTCTCGGAAGTCTGCCAGCTGCAAGAGCAAACAGAGAGGAATTACTAATGCATTAATTACCAAGAACAGGAACACATGGAAAAAAACATATGTACATACATACAAACACAAGCATTTATAGTAGCAGTGCAAAATATCAAAATTTCTGCTGTTCATCAATGCAGAGGGCTGAAAAGGACTAGGGGATACTTCAAGCAATGAATCAAGAGCTGAGATGCTAAGGATTAAAAACAAAAACAAAACAAAAAACAAACAAAAAAAAAAAAAAACCACCACAATTGCAAGTGTTATTTAGCATCTTTCACAGATATATATTCCCTGCTCATTAAATAGAGAAAACTGAGGAACCGATGGGAAGAGGAGCTGTATTTGGTCTAGTTAACTATACAGACAACTGGAAACTAGCAGGCATGCATCATAGCATGTAGGAAGGTGCTGGTCCTGACCTTAGGTTCCCAACCTCTCACTACCACAGCTCTTTACCCATCACTTCATCGTGGAAATGGCAGCAGAAGAAAAAAAGAAAGGTGGAGGCTTTGCACACTTCAGTATCTCACTTCGACTTGGAATCAGAGTAGAGTAAAAATTGAAGCAACCTGGGAAATAAATGCATAGCTCTTCCGTACATGGCTACTGAAATTATATCATGTGAAGAAATTTGGGAAATGTACTTAGAGAAAACAGTTTTTCTTATCAGTTCCAAATGGATAGACATCCACAAGTAAATATCATCACTAGTGACTGTGACAATAAAAAGGCAAAAACATGAAGAGCAAACAAATATGAACACTGATTTACTTAGCTCAGGATAAGGCAGCTTATAAGTCACATTTCAATAGCTATTAAATGTTCTGTGAAATTACACCACCCAGACGATTGATACCTTAACAACCCTTATGATCCATATACAATTTAAAAGAGAAAAATGTTCCTTTTCAAGGAAATGTGCTTATATGCTTATCTATTCGAACTTCAAGTTCCCCAGCTCCAAGCCAGGAGATATGTGGTGCAGTGTTCCAGCCAAAGATAATTTATTTTAATTCACTATAGTGAATGAACAACACATCTGGAGAGAATTCAGCAACTTTCATCAGCAAATAGCCTAAACAGGAAAGAACACAGAGCTCCTAAAAATCCTTTAAGTCATCCATTTGTGTGAACTTAAAATTGAAGATTTTTTTCTCCACATTAACAGAACAACACTGTCTCAAAAACAAACATGTCTGTGGAAATGTAGCAAACAGGTTACCTGCAAAGAGAAATTCTCACACAAACTGACAAACACAGCCAGCACTCTTAGACATAAGAATGCCCAGCCAGGGGACATAAATCTGAATTTTAAAAACTATGAACTAGAGCAACAGGAGATACATGCTGGATGATCTTTTGCAATCTATCATGTGTTGTACGTGAAGCAAGATGCCTGCTTATACTCCCATGCAGATGCCATGCTGCAAGTACATTATGAACAATTTTAAATGCTTGTACTAAACCATATAAGGACATAAAAAACAATTAAATGAGAAATATATTTCACCCTTAAAAACAATGCACAGAAGTCTTAAACATTTAAAAGTCTTTAGCATAAAGAAGAGGAATTCAATAAACTTTGACATGATTATCCCAGCTTTCCACCCACAATGTTAAAAAGTCTCCTTTCCCATCCAAAATTTTGGCCTAAGTTTTCCATGTTTTGTTGTTGCTTTCTTCCTTTCAAGCTTGTTAATTCTTGTGTGTCTGTTCATTCTACCTTAAAAGACATTATTTAAAATAATTCATTACCTTTGCTGAAGATCTTTTATTGAAACCTTCCTAGAAATTGGCATTGCCATTCATCTGGAAGTATCTTGCCTTTTTATTGTGAAAATTCAGTTTTATCCTGCATATTACTGGTTAAATTAAGAAATACCTAGGGTAATTTTTCCTCTTCAACTTAATGGGAATCATAGAATATCTTTAGTCAGAGGGACCCAACAGGATCCCTGCTACCTTGTCTCAGGTGCAGAATGCAGCACTTGTTCTTTTTAAACATCATACAGACGGTGATGGTTCAACCCTCCAATTGGTCAAGATGCCTCTTCAGGACCTCTCTACCCATAAGAAAGTCAATGGCATCTCCTAATTTATTATCGTCTTCCAGACTTTAGACTAGTCTAAAGCACAGTGAAGAACATTCAACACTGTTTAATTCCAAGTACCAGTTCATTTTCAACTACTCCAACCTGAACCTTATTTTTCACTTGGGTATGTTCTGGGCACAAGAACAATTGTTGTCTTAAGCAGTTGGCAGTAGTGCAGTTCTGCATATTTTTAATTTTCACATAATAGAAAATATCTATTCAATACTACAATGTGATGCAAAATTAAGCGTAATTATATCCTCAGGAAAAAAAAAAACACACACAAAAGAAAACAGTAGAATGCATGTACAAGTCAACCTAAGCATATGAACAGTTCCATAAGGCAACAGTAATTTCAGTTTCTTGTACCTTTCTTAACATACACATTCAGATATACTGTGCTTATATTCTCACTAAATACATGCATGTGTGCTGAGAGAAAAATTTAACACTTGCATTCATTACTTTTTACTGAACAAGAGAGAGTTTTGTCCCTGCTTAGTGTCCCCAGCAAGGAAGAATGAGCAAGTCTAAAGCAGATAAAGAATTACTTTGAGTTGGGGGTATGGAAGGTGGTCTCCTTGGGTGATGTTTCAGAAGTTTGAAGTGTTTATTAGCAAGAGAGTTTGTAATTATCTGACTTGGCAACAGTATGTGTACCTCAAGGAGACATTTTAGTAAGTAAACTGTTAGGATGCAGGAGAGTACATTATGCTTATTACTGGCAGATCTCTTATTAGCAAAATAGCATTAATTTTCATCAATGCTACATAAGCATCAGTCACAGGTTTTACAAACAGCTTAGCTCCCCATTTAGCAGTGTGGTTCCACCGGCAAGTGTTTGAAACATTCTTGTGACACAGGTGACCACAAACATCAGTGAAATACAAGCTGATATTCCTCCTCAAGCTTTCTGGGCTAATGAAGAGCTAGTAATTTGCTGTGCTTAAGCATTCTGCATTTTGTACCCCACCTCACTTTTCCCATGTTTTTCACATTTGGCCAAAGAACACTTCAATAGCGTTCAAGTGGTCTGAAAAGCCTCATGTTTACTCAGTACAAATTCAACATCTGTGTCATTTTAACAATTACTCAATGTATGACTACACAGTATAATTTTCTGAATATAATTAATGCCCTTTTCTGTGTGCAGGATGCTTAGCTACCACGTGAGACAAACAAAGAAATGATATTTCTCTGCCAAATTTCCAACATTCATTATAAAACAAGAATGCTAAATGCTTCCAGAAAAATCCTCAGTTGTTTTTTTAGTTCCAACAGGAGTAAAACAATATTTTTTTCAGATTCCTCTTTGGAAAAAGCATTCTTAAATATAATCCAGAATTGTTGTCAAGACCAGAAACTAATGTAAGAATTTTAGTTAGAAAAACTGACAACGTTCTAAGCAACTGGGATTAGAATCTTAAAATGACATATTATTGATGTTAAGTAAATATCCCATTGGCTTTAGTAACAATGCTGTGTTTTTATTAAACAGAATATGATGGAGCAATTACATTCATATTTCCTAATTTACTGAAACTATTATGGAACACATTTACTAGCATGTCTCCCACTTCAATTTCTCGCACCTCATAATCTTTATACGCACTCACTGTGTTTCTTATGGATAAGTAACCAAAAAGTTTTTCCTCACTCAAACTTTGAGAACGCTAATGTGTCACAAATCAACTAAAAATAGTTGCATTCAATATCACTTGTCTTAAAAAGAAAAAAAAAATCCTTTGTGTGGCATATACCTGGTAAAAAGTAAGCAGGCTTTATCACCACTATATACAGAAAAAATCATACTTTAAAGATACTAGGATTTTTAAGCATTTTTACACTTCTCCAAAATGTGATGTAAACTGAATGTTTTGCAGTGCACAAAGACAAAAAAGCAGTATATTTACTTTTCATTGCCTTGCATTTAAACTGGAAGGGCTCTGCTTCTTTGAATCACTAGTCAATATTGTCTTGCTTATTCACACAAGTTGTCAGCACAGCTGGATAACTGCTCCACCTACATCACATTCTTTCGTCCTAAGTGACATCCAACACTTGTAGAGTAGCTGGATACCTACCTGTCTTTCCCTTTTTGCTAATTCTGCAAGGCTTGTTTTAAGTACCTTCATTTCACTGGAAACCACTTCTAACATATTTTTGGCTTTTTCTTTTTCTTCAGTAGCTTTCTGTTCCTTTAAATTAAGTTCTGATTTGACAGAGTTTAATTGTTTCTCGGCTTTTTCCTTCATTCTTTCCAATTTGCCTTGAGACTTATTAAGTTCTTCTATTGTTCTGTTCTGCTCTAGAATCTGGATCTGCAACAAGCAATTTGTAAAATAATGTTAAATTTGCCACAACTTTTGTGTAGTATGAGCAAGTAAGGATATCAGTAGTAGGCGCTTTAATACAGATTCTTGAGGAAATGACATGCATGTGTGGACTGAGAAGTTATTAAAGCAAACTGGCCAGTGTCAACTCAGTCAGCAGACTATTGTTAAAAAAACAGCTAGTTCTCTGCAGGTTTTGTAGAAAGATGTATCTGCATAGAAAAAAAACTCCAAAGTGAGGCTTCACTGTCTGTTAGCTGCTGGGAAAATAATACAGGAAAATAGTTTTGGCCGGTGAAAATCTTTCAGTTGAAAGTCATCTGTTTTAATCCACAAGCTATAAGACACTGTTGTATAAAATAAGTCTTCCTTACTTCCAGTGGTGACAAGCAACCACAGAGTATTTGTTTCCACCTATTGCAAGGTAATAAAACGTGGAAATAACGAAAATTTATCATGCCTGTTTTACAGTACAAAAAAAAAAAAAAAATACTCCCCACTCTTACAAGAAGAGATTTGCTGTGATCAATGCATGGGAAATACAGGATTACATACATGCTGATGAGAAAGAAAGGGATGCACGTATCATACTTTTCTTACACTAACCTGAATATTTACATGGTGTTTTTCAGTTGTTATTTAACATATCAAGACAAATTGCTAAATATACTGTCATATTATTTTTAATTTTCTACATGGATTTCTACCTAGCAGTTCTCCATTAATGCATTTATTGTAAATGAACTCCAGCTGTATCCAGTTGGAACATAAACATGGGTAGAAGCACAAATGTAATGTTTCAACTTACCTTAAGTTCATTGGCTTCAGACAGCTTGGCTTTGAGATCAGTATTCGTTTCCCTTGCCAGATCAAGCTGCTTCTGTAATCTCTCTATCATCTTTTGCAACTTTCTGACAGTGAGATTGGCCTCATCCCTCTCCATAGCTAGTGATGTCCTTATTTGTTTCTCTTCTTCCAGCTGGGTTATTTTCTGCCTCAGAAGTTTCACGTGCAACTCCTTGCTTTCAAGTCTTTCTTTCTGAGTCTTCAACTAGTTTTATGATCACAAGGAAATTTGTGTGAGAGAAAGTAAATGGTATTACATAGGTTGCTGTGTAAATCCAATCTCCTTGCAGCACGCTTACGCTGAACTCCTAATCCTGCTTCTGTAAAGCAGTATGTACATACGTACATTAACTTGGTACCTTTTATACTATCCCTAAGCTTGAGCACTACCTTTTAAAATGTAGTTACGTGCAGACCGCATGCTATTTGAACACAAACACTTGTGCATAGTTCAGAACATCAGAGATTGTCCCAGATACAAGGAACTTGTCAAATGAAAGATGCAACAGACTTTCCTTAGGCAGACGGCGATTCCACTGCAGTAGTTTAAGATATTTCCACATTTAACCAGTTGATTAAGGCTAGTGTGCAAACAGAGTCATCACACAGAAGAATACACTCATCCACTACTCCAATACAAAGTCCAGCAGCTTAGTTTTGTAATTTTGGTGCTCAGGAAGTGACTTATTTTCAGCTTACAAAACTGAATTTGTCAGGCTGTACCCTGAGAGGAATGTTAGTGTTAACTCAGAGAGGTAGTTATATCCAGAAAAAGAAGGAAAAAAAAAAAAAAAAAAAAAAAAAGAAAAAGAAAGAAGTGGTTTTAAACCTTAAATAGAACTCATTCTAAGTTTCAAACCACTATAAGCCTAACATCAGAAGACTTCATTCTGTCACAACAGGGTGACTGACTGGTGTCTAATAAATCTGCACAGATTATCAAGGCTCCAAGATGATCACAGTTCTTGAAACGCTGCAGTTCTTAGTGAAGTACAAAACAGTGTTCTACTTGCTTCTAGAGAAGCTGCATAACATTCCCTCCTTCCCACCAGATCCTTTTAGATTTAAATATCAACACCTCCCCATTAGATACTTCTAATTTTAAACATAAATAGTAGTTATTTATAGAAGTATATTGTAATAATGTATTAAAAAGTACATAAATAGACATATTATGTTTGTTTTAAGAAACTGAGAAAAACAGTCTCATACATTTAACTAGCAGCATTTTTATTTGCTCAGATATGCAACTCGTTTGCATAGTTTGCAAATATTTATCTTCTCTTTATGTAAAGTAATAGACATCTTTAGTATTCCACGTACATTTGTGAAGTTTCAGTCTTTTGCCTTTAGCAAGCCACCACGCAAACCTAACCATAACAGTGTCTTGCCTTGAAAACAAAAAGTAATAGTGTTTTTTGCTTACCTTCCTTCTTAGGCTATATGTCACAGTCTTGTTTTCAATCACTGCATCACCTTCCAGTTTGACTAATTGCTCTACCCGAGCCAGAATTGCATTCACATTCATATCAAATCCAACCTCTCCTGCAATGCTATTCAGCTTCATCATTTCATTAAGTTGTTCCAGAAATTTCATATACTAAGAGATGTGGAACAGTGGGAAAAAGAATAACAAAATTTCATTAAAATTCCTGATGAATAATTTAAAAGCAATTCCCCCTACTCGGAACCAATTACATAAGGCCAACAGACTCATATCCAAACTCCTAAAATAATTTATTTTCAACTTGTACACCCCAAAAATCTTCAAATTCTTTACTTGTCCTTATATAGGCAATTTTTGTTCATAAATATTTAGACCTAATGTTTTTATTTTCTTATCAGACTAGATTGGCTTTTGCTCCTCTGCAGCAAGAGAAGCACGAGGTGCACGTGTTCACTTTTGAGCTCAGTTCCTACCTATGACCATGTGCTGACAGGGAGGAGGAAGAAGGGGCAGCTGCATCTCACTTAGTGACAGCTATCCTAAGAACTCTACTCGCCTTTGTTTTCTCTTACTTCTGTTGCAGATCATAACCATTGTAAATAAATAACAGATTTAAAAAAAAAAACAAAAAACAAAAAAAAACAGTTAAACAGTTTCATAACTACTGCTTGAACTGAAGATGATAAAACATAGCAAGAATCAGGCTTTTTCCCCCATGATGCTTCTGGCTCAAAAAGCGTAAAAAAGACAGCAGAAGGTGGCAGCAAAGCTGATTATCAACAAGGGAGAAAAATCTTTCTATCACAGTAAAATCCTGAGAGAAATTAAGAATCTACTGCCATGTGATCTTCACAGAGGAAACAGAAGGGAAGGAACAGTTCCATTTTCTAGTTCGCTCTTATGATGGTGGATGATTCATACAGAAATTATTGCATCACTGACCAATACAAAACAGCATCAAACTGTTGATTTTTGGCAAATTCAACTCACTTAGCATTGATCTTTCCCTGGTAATATGCTAACATCTGCCATGCACTTTGTCTTTCTTAGCTGTATTGGGTTGCTGGTTCAGCTATCAGTTTTCAAATTCTCAGTATGCCAATATGTTTCAAGCTATCAGTGTGTTTTCATGCAATTAATAAAGCAGCGGTTGAGGACCAAGGACTGCAGATTTCTATAGACTGTGGACCAGATGATATATTACAGAAACATGAAAAAGCTCTGAATTCAAAAAAACCTGGAAAGACTTCTGATATATGTAGAGACTTTCTTTTGATCTCTTCCTTTTTTTTTTCCATCCTCCATGTTAAATCAATTTTGAACTCACCTTTTCCAACTAGAACGGTCAGTTAAAGAAAATAGATTATGACTTGCTACACAAAGCCTTACTTTGCTAATTCACACTACTTGCACTGCTGAGTAATACCCAAGTGATCGATGCAATAGTTAGATATATTATCTCAGACTTTACTGATTTTTATGCAAAATAAAATAACACGTGTACCAACTTTTTGTTTCTCAAGCTTCAAACCATCTTGTATCATATATAAAGAGAGCAGCTCCTCTTCCAAGTGTTTCAACTGATCTTGGAAAGTCTCAGATTGTTTTTCAACTTTTCTGCTTCTCTCCAGAGCTTCTTGGTATGATCTGGTTTGATCTTCCAAAGTTTCAGTCAGTTTAGCTATTTGGGCTTCAAGTTGAGATACCACCTATGGAGCAAGTAAGTCAACAAAAGATACAGTATTACGTAGGTTTAAAAAGGTGCACAAGATACATCCTCAAGTTATTAAAAAAGGATAAAATAATTCTAAAAAAAAAAAAAAAAACCATACAAATAAAAAAAAAAAAGCTCTAAAATCTGCTGTATCCACCAAGAGCAAATGGCAAAATTGGTGATGTAACACACCCAAAAGTAAACAGCAAAACAATATTTAAGATGAGTCAAACCAAATTAAAGGAGCTTAGATGCAACCCATCCAGATTTGTTAGCAAACCAGCAAATACATTGTAGCACCAAAAACTCACAAGTTATGAAGCAATTAAATGGGAAAAACACGCACAAGCAATTTAGCAAACACATGCAGCATGTAGGTGAGAACATAGATATGGATAGCTAAATCTCAGAAGAGTGCCTCTCAGCTGTTAACCTGTCTTTAACTAGAAAAGTTTGCTTAGAAAAAAAAAGATTTCTGTAATCTAGCCAGAACACAAGGCTAGAAGCATATAACCGTACAACAAGAAACTAGATTAGTCCTTCTGAAAACACTTCAAGCACTATGTTAACTCTGCAGAACTTACTTAAAACATAATGGCTTTTAAGTTTAAACTACTTATAAATAATATAATACTTGAAAGCATCTGGTTACACTTCTGCCAATTAATGGAAGTCTCAATTTCATCCAAAAAGTTGCTTGCTTTCTTCTTTCCATCTCTCCTTTTCCTACTGTCATAATAAGCCTCTGCTTAGATGAATTATTACATTGTGTTTGTAACTCAGGTACTCCTCTTCACTTGTCTCTTCATTTTAAACTCCTCTGCCTCACACTGATAAAATGAATAACACGCACACAACACTCCCATTAATTTTAATGACACAGAAAGGTTTCCAACTTAGATCATAATTCAATACACACAATAGTTTACATCCTAACTACCTAAGAAACAACTGAGAAATTACTGCTGCTTGTACAGCAGTAGAAAATACTAAACTTCAGTAAACTCTAAACTGCAATAAAACTGCAAGTACACTTATACATATTTCACACTTTTCTGCACTGTATGTCACCCAGCAGAAGAAACTGTTTTCAGTAGCTTGAGTGTCTGCCTGTGGGCACAGGATCCCTTCCCAGGTTGCAGAGGGGCTGTGCGCACAGCCTGGCCACATGGGTTATGAAGGTCCCAAGAGACCACAGAAACAGAAGGAGACCAAAATCAACACTGTTAGTTTATCTGCAAGAGCATCCAAGAGTAACCTTCATCCCTGACACAGGAACAATCAACAGTTCGGGTATTTCCTAAAACAGAGGTGCATCCTGTGCCTGTATTCAGTTAATTAGGATACATTTTTTGTTCCTGCAGTCCTGATCTCCCCATAATGGCACAAGAGCTACATCAGGAAAGGGTCAGGCTGGGTGTTAGGGAAAGGTTCTTCACCAGAGGGCAATGGCCATGGAACAGGCTGCCCAGGGCAGTGGGCATGACCCCAAGCTGACAGAGTTCAAGCATTTGGACAGCACTCTCAGGCATAAGGTTTGAATTTTGGGTGGTGCAGCACAGAGCCAGGAGCTGGTCCCTTCCAACTCTGGATATTTTATAATTCTATGATCTTAACCTCCTGTGCCCATCATTTGTGCACCACGCACATTTCCTGCTCCTTCTCCTGGCATAACTACCAGATTATTTTAGAAAGGTTCCTTTTGTTTCTTGAGTTACAAGAAATTCAAGATTTCCAGAGACATCTTGGGGATAGCTGGGTTCATCCCCACTGGAACTATTCTGGTTTGGTAAGATGTTATCTTAAACTTCCTGTTTTATATGCACGGGTTTTTTTGTTGTTTTTTTTTTTCCTCTCATAGCTCATAACTCTATTCTGCATTGCACTCACCATCCCAAGCTGAGCTCATCTTGTACTGCATGGAAGCCTCTAGACACGATCACAGTCTTTTCCTGCATTATTTAAAAGCCCTTTTTAAAAATAATTACATCATCATAACTTTATATGCTGCACAGAATACAGCAGCCATGGATATATACTGTGGCATAATTATGTTTTAAATTTTAACTTTTTTGTCCTAATAGTTTCTCACATTCCATTTGGTTAGGGTTTTCTGGTCAGCTGAAAGCCACTGTGCACATTATTCTGTGTGCATGAATATAATTCATTTCCCACACATTCTTTTGTTTAGAACAACGAAAGAAGCACATGCAGGGCCCATCTTCCTCAAAATATTATGAAGATGGTACTGTAAATTGCATTGTTCACAAACATTCCTGTGTATAGCAAAAATCTTGATTCTCAGTACAGGAATATTATGTCAACAAAAGAAAAGCAGGTAAATCCTAATATTAAATATGCATTTATGAGAATGACATGACAAATCATTAAAAGACTTGTTAATGAGAGAACAGGAGATTGTAATGAGCACAGTAATAAGAGTTTCAGCACAGTAATCAGTTTCAGCACTTATGAATCATCTGTTATATCAAAAAGCAAAAACTGATATAAACAAAATAATCCACCATCTGGTCAGCCATTCCTATCTGAGGTCAG
Organism: Lagopus muta; assembly: GCF_023343835.1. Taxonomy (NCBI): domain Eukaryota; kingdom Metazoa; phylum Chordata; class Aves; order Galliformes; family Phasianidae; genus Lagopus; species Lagopus muta. The sequence goes on from NC_064434.1 coordinate 61,595,318, forward strand.
ATAGGTGGGTAGTCAATAGAAATAATTTCAACCATATGAATTGAATTTGCTGCAATAAATCTGCAATGAACCTGAGCTCAGAGATCTCATAGCAGTGCTGAGTTCTGTGTGAACTGATGACATTTGCTTGCCATGGATGTCAGCTCCCTATGAACCTTTTTGGTATGTCATAAATAATTAATTACAAAAAAAAAAAAACCTGAGAGATGTCCAAACATTCAATGTACATTTTGTTATAACTGCTGTAATAGTGATTCAAAGTAGTATCTTAGCCCTGCAACAGAATATCTATCACTGGACCTTGTTACAGTATATGCTGGGATTCTTTCTTTAAAAAAAAATTAATGTTAACAGCTACTATACAGCTTGTTAAGATCTCAGAAGCCGTTCAGATGCCTAAATCACCACAATTTGAGGTAATCTTCAAGAGCATTTCAGATTTCATAGAAAATCTTACTGCAGATACAGTGAATAAAATTTCTCACTGGCATCCTAAAATTCCAACTCTTCACAGGTCCATTTGACCAGTGCACATACAGGGGTAAGTCAAACACAGCAGATGCAAAGTTGAACATTCTGCTGACAGCAGCCCTGACAGCATGATCCCATACACCAGATGCCCAGAGGAGAAGCAGTAATGATTTAAAAAGCAAAAGCTTTTTTTTTTTTTTTTTTTTTTGGTAAAAACAAAAGAAGCTTTCTAGGGTAGGCATCAAAAGACTCAAACTCGAAAATGTGTTTTTCTCCCTCCTATATTTTTGCATTCTCTTTTCCACTGTCCTTTCCTGATCCTAATTATCTGGTTTGCAAGTGCAAGTTGCTTATAGAAACATCCTGACAGAGAATAAAATATTTAATTCCAACACTTCTTCCCTTATGCAAGACTTGATTCATCAGCACATTTTTACTTTCCAGCATCAAGATACTTAGCTGCTAGACTCATATCTACCTGTCCTGCTCTTACTTCTGGGTTGTACTCACAATAGGGCTAATCTTGAAATTACCCATCTTGAGCAGCAGCAGTACTGCAGACCAATTTAAACTGCCAATAAATTTAATGACTCCCATTCAGAACAGAACAATTCAATTGAACTTTCAGAGATCATTACTCCAACTCTCTGACTACTTCATGGCTGAGAAAAAAATTAAAGCATATTATTGAGGACATTGTCCCAGTGCCTCTTGAACACTGACAGACGTGGAGCATCAACCATCTCTCTGGAAATCCTATTCCAGTGCTTGATCATCTTCATGGTGAAGAAGTTTTCTATAATATCCAGTCTGAACTTCTCCTGGTGCAGCTTTGTTCTCTTCCCACAGGTCCTGTCAGTGATTGCCAGGGTGAAGAGACTAGCACTTTCCTCAAGAACTTGCAGAGAGTAGTGAGGTCACTCATTGGTCTCCTTTTCTCCAGACTGAGCAACTCAAGTATCCTTCCTTTGCCTCTGCCCACAGGACATGCCTTCTAGCCCTGTTACCAACTTTGTTACTCTTCTTCAGATGCTTTCAAGGACTTTAACACCTCTTTTATTTGTGTAACTCAGAAGTGCACCCAGTATTCCAGGTGAGGCCACACTAATGCTATATATAGTGGAAGAACAACCTCTTTTGGTTGTCTGGCTATCCCAAAATGTAGTTTGCCCTCTTGGCTGCCAGAACACTTTGCTGTCTCATGCTGAACTGACTGTCATCAGCATCCCCATATCTCTTTCCGATGAGAGTTCTCCAGCCACTCACCTCCCAGGCTGTATCTTTGCTCACCATTACACCATTCCAGGGGCAGAACCTGGCATTTTCCTTTGTTGAATTTCATGCTGACACTAATTTCTCAATGCTCCAATGCATCTAGATCCCACTCTGTAAGGTCTTGTGTCTTTCTAAAGAGTCACCAGCACACCTAAATTGATGTATTATCAGCAAACTGGCTAAGGATGGACTCCATTCCTGATTTTATATCACTATTAAAATATTGAATGGAAGCAGCCCCAGTGTTTAACCCTGGCAACACTACTAGTGGCCAGCTGCAAGTAGCCCAAATCACTATGACCCTTTGAGCTCTACTGTTGAGACAGTTCATTAACCAGTGTAGCATGAACCTTATCATAGAATGAGATCAAATTACTAAGGCAGGATTTCCCTCTATAAATCCATGCAGAGTATGTCCAATATTGGCTCTGTTCTTCAACTGCCTTTCAAGAATACCCAGGACAATCTTACCATGAATTTTCCAGGTACTGAGTACTTCAGCCTCTTGCATCTTCTCTCATGTAATTTTTGTAAATGGGTATAACGTTGGCTAGCTTCTACTTCAAGTTGGACAGTTTATTGAAAGATCCTTGCCTTTTTCTGCTAACAAACTTATTGCTACTTTAATTTCTGACATCTTTCGACTTAATAAAAAATAAACGCTTTTGGCTCTGTATCTCAAATCAACAGTCAACAAAATCAAAAGTTTCTGTAATTTCAAAACCTAAGCAGAAGAAAACAATACTCAGATAAATCTGTGTGATTTTACTGAAAAATGAAAAGACAGCCAAAGAAAATAAGTGTACACTCTGGAGCAGTGCAATAGTGCTGACTTACTCTCTCTTCACTCTTCTCTTTGGAGTTTATTTCTTGGACTCTCTTCAAAATGTCCTTCTCAGAGGGTATAACTGTTAGCGAGCTGCTACTGAGAAGGGTAGCGATTTGCTGTCTGAAAGCCTCTAAAGAGCTTTGAGCAGTCTTGGCTTCTTCTTTGCTGCTCTTCAAACTTCCATCCAGCTCACTGAAAGATTTCTTCAGACTATGAAGTTCTTGCTTCGAGGCTTCCCAGGCTTTCTGGTTAGCCTTGAACTTATCTTGGAGGTTTCTTATGTCCATTTCCAAACTCTGTCTTGCCATTTTAGCACTATCAAGATCCTAAAATACAAAAAAGATTAAAATGAAATTTTAAAATGTTATAGGGTCCCTCCTCCACACACACACAAAGCAGGGGGTATATCAGAAGTGGATACTGCAGTTAGGGAAAAATCAGATCTATGCTGCTTACAAGGGCCCAACACAAAAGTTTCACAAGAAAAATCCCAGTGACATTATCAGGACCCAAAGCCTGCTGTAATCAGCCCGCAGATCAACATCTTGCAGTAACCTGCAAGAACTAGTAGATTAAAAAAAAATAAGAAAAACCTGCACCTGAAAAAGTAATGTTGGATTACAAAACTATTGATTATATTTTCATTCATATTAATCATTGGCTTTTTAAGTCCAATAAAATATAATACAAAGCCAAAGTACTAAACCTGTGAAGGAAAAGATGAATACACATAATATCTTTGAATATAGTGTTTTTAGCAAAATTATAAGTTGTTTCTGAGAATACCCTACCAGCAATGTGACAAAAAATAGTCCTGAGATTTATACATTAAAACATGGGAGACAAAAAAAAAACAAGGAAGCATTTAAGACAGCATAAAAGAAAATGCAAATGCTCAAATATCAATTGAATATCAAATAAGAAGTGCTGTGTTAAAAGAGACAATAAGATGAAGAAACAATAGGGTGCAATTCCCCTAAAAAAAAAAATAATAATAATAATAAAAAAATTATTCTATGTGATATAAGAAAGCAAATTTGCCCTTAACATGAAGAAAAATTAATCTGATGAGGTAAAGGTTAGTGTCCCTTCACAGAGCCTACACTCGCCCTTATCTGCTGCTCACAGAATCACAGGGGTTGGAAGGGACCTCAAGAGATCAAGTCCAACCCTCAACCCCACTACAGCAGGTTCCCTACAATAGGTCACACAGGTAGGTGGTTCAGATGGGTCCTGAGTATCTCCAGAGAAGGAGACTCCACAGCCTCTCCAGGCAAACTGTTCCAGTGCTCTATCAATCTTGCCATAAAGAAGGTTCTCAACATGTTACTATGGAACTTCCTATGTTCAAGTTTTAGGTCATTACTCTTTGTCCTATTACTATGCACCACTGAGAAGAGCCTGGTCTCAACCATTTCCCTGCCATTACCTTTCAGATATTTATAAACATTCATCAGATGTCCCCCTCAGTCTTCTTTTCCCTAGGCTGAGCAGACCCCAGTTACTCAGCCTTTTCTCATATGGGAGATGCTTCAGGCCCTTTACCTTGTGGCTTTCCACTGGACTCCTTCTAGGAGATCCCTGTCTTTTGAACAGTGGAGCTCAGAACTGTACGCAGTATTCTAAAGGTAGCCTCACCAGGGCAGAGTAGAGGGGGAGGATCACCTCCCTTGTCCTGCTGGCCACAATAATACCATCTAAACATAAACACAAATGCTTCCATTTTAGCTCATTATTTGTTACCAGACCTTTCTAAAATAATCTTAGAACAATCTTGGAAAGCAAAGGTTGCCATGATTCCTTGTCATTTTCTTTATTCGAAGGAAGACCTATCAATAGAAAATTCCAACCTGTGCTGAGAATTACACTATGAAAACTACAGCAAAGAATAAAAAGTCATTTAAATTATCATCAATTAAATTTTTCTGCAGTTTGCAATATTTCTTTCAGAAAGACAGTGTAAATGTAGTTTGCCTGTACCAGAGAGCTTACCTAATTACGATCTTGTTTTCAAATTGTGAACATCTGTAAACACACACAGTTGAGTGTATCAAGTGGCTGACTGACAGACACAAGATGTGGCACATGTGAAACACTCATTGGCTGGCATAGAAAGAAGCAGCAGAGATTCTTACTTTATCTGTGACCCAAAAGGTCTTAAGCAGCACAGTGCTGTGCCTGCAGCTGGCCACTCACAGCTAGACGGAGCCCATTAATGCTCACCTGTTTGTGCTCCACCTGAGATTAGAGAAGATAGAAGAAGATCCAGACCACTGTACAAGCCATCAGCAAGGCTTCCTGAGAACTAATGTAGTCAGTAACAGTTCAGGTGTATTCACGTCGATTGCACTCAAGTTACAACAGGTGGGGAAAATTATTTCTACTTTACAAACATAGAAAGAGAGAGACTGTTTTACAAGAAAAGGATAAAAGAGTTGCATTTAACGCTGCTAAACAGCCAAGGAGATGTGACTGTGTTAGAGAAACAGATGTATGAAAGAAGAAAAATGGGAAGGGTTAAAAGTCTTTCAGCTAATAATATATTCTAATACATGTTCTCACTCTATTGATCCCTCTCTAGAGATATAATTAATTCACACGAAGCGAAACCTAGTTGAGAAACTTAAGAAAAGCTACTTCCATTCAGACCAAAGGTTTATTTATTGCAACAGCCAGCCTCCAACAGCAAGCAGTAACAGCCTTCTCAAAAAGGCAGGAAGCACCAAGGAAGCAGAAATTGCTTCCTTGGAATTCTCTCTCACCTCAAAATAACTGCAACTCAGACTTACAGATATAGAAATGCTCTTTTCTATTTCACAACACTCAGTGATTCCTTCTTCCGTATGTGCGTGCAGATGTTCTTTTAACCATGTGTGTTCAGGATGTAGCCACACCATAAATTTCAGCAATGATATCATAGCATTTTCTCTTACCTCCTAGTGATTTATAATATTCTATTTTTCCTACTGCTGCTGAGCTGATTTTGTTCTAGAGTTATGATACATCAAGATCTCATTCTAATGTATAACAACAAATTCAGAGCCCATTATTGTGTAATTGCTTTTTACTACAATTGTTTTGTACAGATAAATCTATTCAGCGCTTCCTTTTCCATGTATTTACCTACATACGTGTAATGCCACAACACGATGAAAAGTGCAGCAATGATAACAAAGCAGCAAGGTCCTATGCTGCAGCAAGTGAAGTTTGAACTTGTTCAAATGCAACAGCCACGGGCACAGAAACAAAAGAATCTTCCTACTTTCAGAATGCCTCATTTAGGGAGGGATTTCCAGCAAGATACCCTTGCTTCTACAACCAACTCTTAAACGATCTCTGGGAAGGGGTGATCCAGGCTCCATCCATTGTGACCAGTCAGGTGCACTGCATGCATCTGAGTCCCCTTGGATTGGCTCTGCCTTCCTACCAGGTGGTCAATCACTTCTTCAAGCCAAGGCTTAGCAATTCCACTACAGCATGTTAACCAACTCCTTTACAAAATTCTAGTTATTTCTACAATGCATGATTGCTTTAAAATAATATTATTTCTCTAATAAAAAAAACATCACCACAGCTGAACGAGACTCAAAGACGACACAATAGGTTCACATCCCAAAAGCACTGAGCTTTTTGTTATGGGTATAAATAAACATGAACTTAATTGCTCAGTTACCTAACCATGTATTGCAAAAAAGAAAGTCTCTGCCTTCATTTAATCCATCAGATTAAAACAGGATATTAAAGATTGTTTTTCTCCTACTGTGCATGTGTGACATCACAAAAGTATGTCGCACCCTATTTAAAAGTCATTATTGTGGCTTTGCAAATGACATGATGATGATTTTTAGCTCCAGCATCAGCTCTCATCTTAACCTCGAAAGAAAAAAAGTAAAAGAAGGAAGAAAAATTATCCTTTTGTACTGACTGTTGTGAATTTTTTGCCTTAACAATGGTTTTGCTGAATTTTATACTACTAAATAAATTTATTTTGATTTACTTTAATTTTTAACATATGTAGGCTAGAAGGTATCCAGCCACATTTTATTCTCCATTTATACGTTAAACAAATCACAGGTGCTTGCAAGTTTGACAACATTTAGCTTCAGAAGCACTGCACAGATCTTGCCATTGAACATCCATAGAGAAGAGCTGTGAAACATCAATTAGCAATCTTTCTGGAACCAACTACACTCATTTCTGTCTTCCACTGTTTCTACTCATGGAGCAACACTTAAAACAGTTTCTCACTGGAAAGGAAACTGAATCATCACTCAGTGCTGAAAATGTCAGACTTCTTTCTTTGCCTTCTCCTTGCCAGACTTTACAATAAACAGTCCCTCATCACACAGCTGCATTGCCCAACTCCATCAATTATCTCAGCTGTGTCTAAAGCAATAAGAAAGCTGCACCAGTGGTGTGAGAGGAATAGATTTACCTCCTCATTCAAATGTCAGTTCTCACAAAGTTTCCCCTAGATGAGGTTATTTGCTAGGCTATTGATCAAAATTATAACTTTTTATGTTATTAAAATGTGTCATCTCAATTGTGTACCCTGAATGACATTTTTAAAATGTCAAACAATTATTATTTCCATAATTACAAAGAATTATCTCTACTGAAAACTATTTTCATAGATAGTGTCAGCTTTGCAGCTAAAAGAATCTAGGGAAAATTATAAATCCATATAAATTTCTGACAAAAATTTTACCTATTCTGTGAAGTCAAGATCCCACTATTTGTAGAATAAAACAATGAAATTCAGACACTCTTAGTAGCATTGTTATAGTGTAAAGAAATTGTGGGGTTTATTTTTTCCACAGATTTAAAAATAACTTGTACTTCAACCAGATGGAAATGTCAAACTGAAAACTTGTAGTGGGAAAAACAAACAACTTAGCAGAGAAAGAAAAGCAAGTTTATCACTTCTGATGAATACAGTAAGAGTAGAGTAGTTAAGCCAGAAAGGACCTACCAAGATCAAGTCCAACTGCCTGACCACTTCAGGGATAACCAACAGTCAAAGCAAGTCACTGAGGGCATTACCCAAATGCCTCTTGAACACTGAACAGGCACGGGGTGTCAAGAGAAATAGTGCATAAGGATGCATTAGGAGAAATTCTACACTGTAAGAAGGTGAGTACCCACCTGAAAGCTTATAAAACAGCTGAGGGTGTCTTGGAAGTTCAGACATACTTGATTACAACAGTCATACACAGTGTCTAGAGACCTGCCTGGATTTTGCAATGCAGCTGTCCCACATAAAGAACGTCAGGAACTACTGACAAAGCAACTAACACTGACAGCATCATTTTCTAAAGGGATTTAATGAGATTTTATTTGAAACAATCATTGTTCCATGTAGAAGCAACATTAGCTGTTAACATGGAAATGCAACCCTTGAATCAGGTAGCTGAGAGAGTAAGAAGCTGGATGCTTTCCTACTCACCAGCCACTGGCCACTCTCACAGCTTAGACATTGACTTTTGGGCCTAATGCAACAGATTCCTAAATAACTGCTCTCCTTCACCAGCATCTGTTCATCTACAACCCCTGTCACAACCACAAGTCAGTAACTTGTTATACTTGCAGAGGAAAGCTTGGGCCTTTTGACTTTAATCTCTTCCAAGAGTGTAGCATTTAGGTTAAATAAGTGGAAAGGGTCTTCAGAAGAGAGGAAAATATTTGAACTTACATAATAACTATTAATATTGGCACCTCATGAAGGATCATGGTATACTAAATCAATTATAAATACAAAAAAAAGCAAGTTACTTTGACAAGAACAGTAGGTATAAAAGTAAATGCCAGTGTTTTCCAGATGAATTCTCAAACTAGCCATATCTCCTGTTGCAATCAATATCGCAAGGCCTCTGAATTAGCATGTTCTCATCTTCCATCTTCCCTGATGATTCAAACTGAAAATATTTGACAAGTCTGCTGAAACATGTCCCTAGTATTTATTTCCTTAGTGACATCTTAAAAATTCTAACTGAGAAAGCAATTCGCTTGCATAAAAAAAAAAAAAAAAAAAAAAAAAATCAAATCATTTGGTCACATATCCTACAATCAAAATATTTTGGTATATGAGAAAAGGACGTATGTTTTTCATGTCAATTTGAATTCTTTAAATAATAAAAAATATAATTTTAATTGACTGTGTTTTCACACAATTAATTTTAATAATTTCATGTAAGATACTACTTAGATACATTTAATTAAAAATTTAATACAAGTTACTATTGAATAAAAAGCTGTTTTGACATTAATTTTGCATCAGCAACACATACAGATACATCTGTATTCCTTGATTATATTCCAAATGTTATTTTTACAGACATTGCGTGACACACATCTTTGCAAAACAGATGCTTAAATTAACAGTCCAGAAGCACAAATATTTCCAGGCTGAACCATCAGAGAAGATGAGGAAAAAAAGAACAAGCCAAATTTACCATTTCTTGTGGCTCATCAGTGGTAATGCTTTATGAATGGCAAATCCATCTGGTAGAATACACACATCTTCTATAGTTTAACCATACTGTGTGTATACACAGTACTGTGTAGTACTGTGTATTTATTAAGCATTAGAGAGAATCTTGGTTAGATATTTTTATTTATTTATTTTAAGACTGACAGACATGATCAAATAATGTTATTAGGTTCTATGTGAGAAAAAAATCTTTTATAGTGAGAGTGGTGAGGCGCTGGAACAGGTTGCCCAGTGTTGTGGTTGATGTTCCATCCCTGGAGACTTCCAGGGCAAAGCTGGATCAGGCCCTGGGCAACCTGATCTTGCTGTGGTGTCCCTGTTTATTGCTGGGGAGTTGGACTAGAAGGTCTTCATAGATCCATTCCAAGTCTAAGGATTCTATGATTCTTCACTGCAATTCTGTGACTAATAACCAGTAATTACTCTCCGAACACACAGAAAGAAAAAAAAAAAAAAACCAAAAAAAAAAAAAACAGGTGTTCCAGTCTGGGCAGCATTTAAAAACAATTTTCTATCAAAGTCAAATGTGATATCCAGCATTACCAGAATAAGTATATGGACAATGTTTACAGAATTGCAAAAGGAAGCTCTCAGAATATTCAGTCAGCAGTTTGCAAAGTTAAAAATTCCAAATAAAAGTAATAAAATACAAGGGAAAAAAAAAAGCTTTGTAGCTACCTATTGCTTTTTATTAGCTTTGATATTATATTTACGTTGTTTGGTGCTTTGAAGTTGTAATGCATCGAGGCTGACAGATGAACACATACAATTATCATTCACTTGCTAATGTTTCTCCAGTGAAAACCAACTGACTGCAGCAAACACTGGAGAATCAAATATACTAAAGATACTCTGAATAACTCTCACATATACAACTTATATCCTGCTAATATTTCTTGGATATTATTTTCTTCATCAAGAATTTGTATCATCTGTTTATTTGCTCATTCGGCAGATGCTTCCTCCTGGGACATAAAGAGAGGCAACCAGTCAAGAGAAGGAGTGCAGAAACATTCCAAGGAACATCAAGAAATCAGCAAGAAAAACTAGCAACAGTTCAGAGAGGAGGTGGGGAATGCGGCTGCGTCTTGCCGGAGAAAATTGACAGAACTGCCGAACAGAAAGGTTATGTGCTGGTCCCTGTACACCTAAGAACTTGGAAAGAGAAAGCTGGGGCAAATGGAACACCATCGTTATCTGTAATACAGAAGATAGCCAATGTGCTGTTAGGCCAGGAACACCTGCTTATTATCTGTGACAGTACATATTTCTGCTGGTCTTTCACAAGTGAACATAGAACAGTGTGCAACTCTATCCATGTACTTATTTAAGCAATAAGCAAAAAGTCAGACCTACTCTATACCACTGAGGATGCTCTTCCTATAACACAGGACGCTGTGACTTTGCCCACAGCAGGAAGGGATTGAAACTAGATGATTTTGGGGTCCTGTTCAACTCAGGCTATTCTATGATTCTATGATTTTATAACAAGAACCTTCAGAAGAAGCAGGAATGCTATATGTACTCTCACATATGGAAACGAAAAATTTGGGTTCCGCGTAGTTTTTCATACTGAATTTCTTCACATACTCTTTTTTAATACAAAAGCCTTCTCAGTAGATTTACTCAGTATCTGCAAATTTAAGCAGCTAAACTGAAAAAGCACTGTAGGAATCTGCAACCTTTCAGTAAGCCAGGATCACACACTCTTCATTTGAAAGGCAATGCTAATAATTTAGCAGGACATTTCTGTAGGAATGGATTAAATTATGCACTTGGCACACACACAGTAATGACAGGAAAATATTTTTCAGCTAACTGATCCAACTCTGGAAAAGTTTCGGCAGTCAGAGCAAACTTGCAAAAGAAATTATAAACAAAGCCTCATCCTGGCTTAGAGTGTCTCCCCATTCTTCATGGCTTACCTAGTAAGCACACACCTCTCTCTCCCCTTTTTTTATATGGGAACAAAAGGGTCTCAGAATGGCCTAGTTAGGCTTTCAGTCCAGGTTCACTCTCATTGCAATTTGAGTCTTAGGAAGTTTTACATAGGCTGTTAAGAAACACTTTCAGCAGTAAGTAAAATTTATGACCCTCCTGGTACTTAGCATTTATCTTCCCTACAACAAATTCTTTCTTCTCAAAAGCATGCTTTCAGCTCTGTTTCATCTCTTAAGTATTTTGCCTACAGCAAAATCAGAACACTTTATCCTTTAAAATGTATGATTGTGGTCATTTTTTCAGGAAAAAAAAAATGGTGGGATGAAGAAAATGTTAATGTATATTAATTTTGAAAACTTACTTGCACAAGGTTTTATTTATGCTGAAACCTCTACAAACTCACTTACACAACTCAGCTATATATTTATCAGCTTTAACCTTTCATCTTATATTCTTAAGTTCTGGTCATCAGCTTTAGCCCTAGTACCTGCAAGAAGTTTTCACTATAGTTTTAATGAACTGTTCTTGCAGATATCGCTCAAAGTACAAAGCATTAAAGAAAACTGCTGCAATAGCTCACTTTGTTCATCCACCCTTCACAATGAACCAAAATTTTTAATGGCAAGTTTTCTTGGAGCACTTAAAGCCTTAAATCACATCCTTTTCTTTCCAAATTGTACCTAAATGAATTCAGTAAGTACTTGACTTACAGCTTCACTTACAGTTCTCATTTCAGCATCATTCCTACTGAATGGTTTTCCTCTGTGGGCTTTTCATGCTAAATAAGTACTTTTCTACAAGACACCTACTGAGCATGAGTCAACTGAATATTTATGAAATATGTGTTTATTATGCAGTGAAACGAGATAATCTAGCTTGTCTGAAAGCCAAGACACTTTACTTGCAGACTCTTAGGAGAAATAGGAAGAATAAAATAGAACACTATTAATTCCTTGGAATGTCATTAGAATTTCTGAAGAAACTGAGTGAAAGAATCCTCAGAAAAATTGCAGTGTCACTTAAATATTACTTAAAGTGCATTTTTATTCCACTGTTCTATGCTTGTGCCTTACATACATTCATACTCATACATTCACACTGTGTTGGAAAAGCATCTGCTTAATTTTTGTGCAAGCAATGAAGGCTACAACAACAGAAAGAAAGCAAAAATTTCAATTTGCATGCAATGTAGGAGACATCAAATCTAAGTTAGTCCTATCTTGCATGTTGATGTTTAATCTCCATACATCCTTAAAATTTTAAAAGTTGAGAATAACCTTAAAAATAATTTGAATAGATCTTCATCACTGAAAATCTATCGGAAGTAGTTTTTCCTCATGCAACACCTATCAAAAATTAGTTTTCACTTCAAAATTTCAAATTAAACAAACATGGACATCATTCAGTTATGTACCTTACTAAGTTTTTCCATGTCTTCACAGTATCCTGCTGCCTTTTTCTGCTCTTTGGTCACCTCTGAAACAAGCCTCATGATAGTTTCTCTACTAGCCTTGGATTCCATTTCATGGCCATTGATGTCGTCTTGAAGGGCAGCAACCTGAGCTTTTAGTGCCAGATTTTCTTTATATATTTCACAAGCCTAGAGAGAGAATTCAGCAATTGGTAACTTTGTTAAAGCATTTAACAATGATGTTTATTCATCACACTATACAGCTCCTAATCATCCTAATACAGACACAGTGTTTCCAAGGCCCCTGTGACAGATTTATAACTGTGCTGTTCTATTTATTACTATTTATTTGTAGAAGAGCAGAAAAACAATGGAGGTCCATATTTCCAACAGAAACCCGCATCTGTTTAGTGTAATGTAATTCAGCTTTACTCCCACATAGTCTGTATGAGCTAATAAAGGGTAGAGAGCTACTGACACTTAGGAGTATCCACACTTGACGTGGAGCAGGTCGGAAAATGAAAACAGATCATATAACCATCTTCATGTGAAGAGCAGACTGTTTTGGTCTGGATTGCTAAGATTTATGCCTCTCATTTGGAATAGGAAACTGAAAGCTGTATTTTAGGCTTGAAACACTTTAGGCAAAGGGCAATTTGAGTTAGCAACAGCTATTTCTTGAGCATATTCAAGGGAAGGGCCAAATACCTGCTGGGCGGCAGTGCTGAACAACTGGCCCCTTTGAGGCTATTTTGGTACATTATCCACGGTACATTTCTAAGAAAGATGAGTGTGGGCACTTCAGAGAGTGCATACAGAAAAAAAAGCATACTTTGACTGGTAACTAAGTTTTCCTAACAAGCTGTAAATAGATTTCTCAACTAGACATATTAGTACATTGGTAGGGAAAAAAAAAAAAAAAAAAAAAAAAAAAAATCAATATATACTTAAAAATCTCTGGTTATTTGATTAATTTGAAGCATGTAAGAGATAAAACTTAATACAAATATCTTTGCCTCTGGTGATAACCGTGCAAGTTTCATTACACTGTTACATTAGAGTATGCTTGCCATATTATGAGGGCAAGGACCGTAGTAAATCATTGTGACACATATTTAGATAGTCTTAATTCATTCAGTGATCCTTATAACCAGAACACTTATAGTATGAATCTAATGAAAGAGAAATTCTCAAAATACCTAGTGTGCTTCCAAGTAAAATAGGGAGAGAGTAGATAGAACATAGGAAAAAATAATAAAACTAAGATAAATTGTCCTTCAACAGCATCTAGAAGAGTTGAAAGAGTACATAAATAATTTTCCTAAATGGAAACACTGTTTTCAGAACTTCAGAAATATTCTCAAAAGAAATAATATTGTTTTATGCTCACATTTCAAAACACCATGTAGTGATTTATACCATTAAAGGGTATGATTAAGGTTGTCTTAGCAAGTACCATTTCAGATGTTTCTACTTCATGGTATGACAGCTTGAGATTAATATTAAAAATAAGCAGTAGAATTCACATGTCACCTAGTGATTTCCATTGTTAATGTTTTCACAAGAGCTTTCAGCCATATATTTAATCAAGGTTGTACTTAGGAACTATAGGCTGATAAAATATTTTACAGGTAAGACCAAACTGAGTCCACTGAAGTCAATTAGAATTCAGCACCTTCAAAAATCAGGCCAACATGAAAAACTTGTCTTAAGTGACATGATATTAACACAAAAATTCCCATCTTCATCACTTGCATTATTTCTTTGATAACCAAATATTCCTCTATTAGTTCTCTATGATGGATGAATTCTGTTTGTCAAGCCATTTTTTTAATTAAGCTAATTTAGTTATTCCTGTATATGTTCCTTAAACACAGTAAAAGGTTTTAATAAATCTTGTCCATACGTATGACAAAAAAAAAAAAAACTCTTGCCTGCATATAATCAATCACCTTTAACATTAAATGTTCCTCTGGTTTCTCTTTTCCTTTGATGTCTGTGTCCAAGAATTCAGAAAGCTGTGTAACGAGCTCTTCATACTTCCTGCTCATCTTATAAGATTCTGTCTTGCTTTCTTCACAATCATTCAAATATTTGCTAATTAGATCAAAAAAAAAATCAGGATAAATGTTCTCTGAAACAGAATTCTAGGCAAACACATCCCAAGATGATTTCTGGCTTTCATACAGAGCAAAATGAAAATTACACGGTATATAATTCTCTCTATATATTAACACAATAATTTTAGTTAGTTGCTTTGTGTGTGAACACTTCTTATAATTGTCTTTGATTAGCACTTTAAAGCATCTTCTACAACTGCATTCTCAGTACAGAATTTCATAAAAGACATGAACCAGGTAGTATCAATGAACAGAGCCCTCACAATATTAGAAGTGGAGGTTGCATGCAAATGCTTAGAAAAACTAAGCAGAAGAGATCGATCAAATTATAGTAAAAATACGCTAAAAGCACTTCATATCTGCCTCTAATGAAACTGACTGTGCTGTTAAAACAAACAGCAGGGGAAGTATAGGACATCCAGAGACTTCTGAGGGGAAGATCACTGGCAAAAGCAGAGACTGCCTTGCTGTACACAGAGAATTCTGCCGTGTAATATTGCCCACAAGTGCAGGTAAATAGCAAGTGAAGAGGGGGAAAAAGTGCAGGTTGGGCACAGGTTAGACATCCATTAAAGAAAGAAAATATAAAGGGATTGCCACAAAACTATGCCAAAAAAGTAGTTATTTGTTTTCAGTTTCATTGCATTCACAAGATGCCTACCATTTGGATAGATACCCCACATGAAACGCGTATCTGTCCTACTGCTAAAGGTAGCAACATCACCAGCAGGTATCCATTTCTAAGTGTTCCCTTCAAGAAGAAACAGCTCACAAAGTAGTATAAGTTTGTTTATACTCTTCCCATTGCCAGAGTTGGGGACCAGCTTGGAAAACATGCATTGCCATAGATAGCAAACATGTAGATCTACATCTTGCTCATGATGCTGTTAACACCGAGCATTACTCCTGTAGAACTAGAAAGACAATAACTAACATAAATAATCCCCCCAAAAAAGCTTAGAATGATAATTTATAATTTATAATTTAGTCCAAATATCAACTCCTGTACCATTTTTATTAGAAGGAGGAACAGCTTACACACCTGGGACATCAGTCTCAGTATACCTGCCCAAAGATCCTGCAGGAAAGAACTGCTATCAAGCCGTCCACAGCACTTGTTAATCACAATAGCATTCAGAGATCATGCCATACAACATAGAAACAACACTGACAACTTTCAGTTCGGATTCACTCTCCAATTACACCCCAGAGAGAGATAATCAGTGGTAAAAGTACACTCAGAGCAAGAGACAAATTATCAGGTTTCCAGGTGAGAAACAAGGTACTTTCTACAGCAAGGTCTTCACAAAGTCTTGAACACTGGAATAAAACAAGATATATCACCAAACTGCAAGATATGATCGTCACCAAAGCTGACTAAAGCAACTGTTTTACTGAACCTGTTAAGCACCTACGAAAGCTCTGCACTAAGTTCTTAAGGTGGACATGTCAGCCATGTCTGGGCTCATCCTCCTACATTTCTAATTTCTTCCTCTCTAGAAAGAAACAGGCACAAAATATCACTCATATCACTCCATAATCAAAAAGCAGCATTGACATCTAAAGAAAGCACATGAATGCAAACACACATTAACTGGCTATAGATGGCTGTAAAACTTTGAACTGGAGCCTTAGGAGGGAAATCAGCTGTTGACAATTGCTGTCAACATCTCTCATAAAAATCTGCACTAGCTGAAGTGACTCACAGTTTCATAGCTGCTAGGACAGCATTATTGCTGCAACGCAGAACATACCACCTCACTGTGGTGATAGCCACTGTTTGATCTCCATAAATGTTCCATCAGCATTGACGAATGCCACTGGGTGCCATTTTTTCCACTTAGTGACACACCTTTGCTTCATACATACTTCCATGACGGACACCATTTTGTCAGACTGCCCCTCTGCTGCCATCTGTCACACAGCAACAAAACGTAACAGAATGTTGTCAGGAAGGTTCAACCTCTGCAGTTATACCACCAACATAATCAAATAGAAGGCATTATTTAAGAGCAGAGCTCATATTAGAATATTGTACTAGCCTGATTACCAACCATGCCAACTCTCCATACATCAAAGTACATCATCATCAAAACTATGACTGCTTCTAAAAATAATCAGAAGTACGAAGCACATACTTGACAACTCTACAAATAGCCTAATTATCTTCGGTACAGTCTTAAAGGTGGCAGCACCTAGAAGATAGGCAGTCAGGTAAAAAAAGAACACAGCTCTGTCACAGTTTTGTTAGCTCTTCAGAACTAATGAGCATAGAGAAGGGGAGGGGAAAGAAAAAAGCTCTTCACAGTTCAGGCTCTAAAAATACCTTGGCAATACACATGTTGAGCAGAAAAGTACCATTTTTAATAGAGAGTACAGCTTGAAAGCTGATTACACAATTTATTAAACACAACTCTATCCCAAAAGTATAAAATACGAATGTGTATTTCATGTCTACTGGCTTGCTCTTTCCTTTTACCTGTGGTTTTGAATTAAAATCTTGAACATCTAATTTGAACAGCTACACGTTAACCAAAGTGGTCAGAATAAGTAACTACAGTTAATACATTGACTGGTATTAAGTGGCACCTGTAACCATCAGTTAAGGATGAGAAAAAAGCTTTGAAAGCTTAGATTCACAATCAGTTTTATCCAACACATTTGTTTCTTCTGGAAGAACAGACTCACCCTCCCCTTGACCATTCTCTTGTGCCAGCAGTCTGGTGGTACACCAAGTTGTGCAGCTAACTAGACCTGGGATTGGTAGAGCCAGAAATTAAGCTTTTAAAACTAAGTTTATTTTTCTCTTGGAGTAGACCCTTTGGACAACCACGCAGCAACGCAAATGGAAGTGCTGGTACAAGTGACACGGGCAAAAGAGAGCAGCCAGCTAGATGACAGGACCACACTGGGAGATACAGAACAGGTTTATGCTACACAAAACTGACCCTATCACTGTAATGACAGGTTAATTTTGACACATTTTGACAGATTTCTCCTAGTGAGTGAGGCAAACAAGAAAAAAAAAAAACTCTTTGAAGAATCTTAACAACTATATTCTTAGAGATTGTGGTGTTTTCTAAACTGCTATAATATGCTTTCTGGCTTTACTATCTCTTTGTTTATATTGGAATTCTATCTGAAGTCTTTGTCCACCAACATTAGCACTCTTCAGGAAGATCTTTTGGCAATTCAGCTGGTAATAGACAAGCGTACTGCACTGGATTCCTCTAGATGCTAAAATAACTTAGTTACCCACTTCTAACTCATAAAGCCTAGAAGAACTGTGCAAAATACTGGTCTGGGAAACACAGACATCTGGTTAACTCTTTTCTAGCTCTTAATGCAATGTCCAGAAAGGAGGAAGAAAGTCAGACAAAGAAAGTAGTCTTATTTAAAAGTTGAAGGGAATATGTTAATGCTTCTTCAAGTTACACATATCTAAATAGATATACCCTACCCTGTTATGGTATAGGTAAGAATATACCATAATTTCATTACACTGTTCCTCACAGACAGCTGTATACAAAGAAACAAATTCACTTGCATTGTGTCAGTTCCAGCTATGACACAGATGAGGGGAAAGAGACAAGAGTGGGGCAGCAGCACCACCACTCATCACTATGTGGCCCATGCATCTGATAGGTAACATCTCCAAAAGGCACCACATGATGAGGATAGGCCAGAGCACTAAGCTTTAGTTAAGGGTATTGTACATCACAGCTGTGCTGCGAAAGGCACAGAGAGCCTTTTTTCCCCTCAGTGCCACACTTGGAAACATCTGAATAAGGAAACTATACCTATTGCTTCTGCTGCATCCAAACAGTCCTCCACACTAATTTTTTGTAAATACTGTGGTTTAACCAAGCTGACTCATTTGATCGTTTCTTCTCTGTAGGACACAACTCTCAAAGCCCCATTTCAAGTCTAACAACTCAAACCAAGATATGAATTTCAATACCTTCAATCACACTCAAGTACACAACAGAAACTCAGATTTGCTTTGCAAAGCAACACAACAGAACTCAGATTTGCAATTAAGTCTGCCCACCACCTTATTTTCTGTTGACCATTGCAGCTTTTTTGTCATCAGATATTTTTATCTCACATTAATCTTACTTAAGTCTGGCATTTTGCTCATGAAGTTTCTCCTTCAGCTCCCAGATTTCCTTTGATGCTGCCTGAGCTGTCAGCTCAGCCTGTTTTTTAGTAGCCACAAGCACACTCAACTCTTCTTCTGTCTCCCGAACTCGAGTTTGCAAAGACAAGAGGAGAGATGCTTGTCTAGCATTGTTTTCCCTGTAGCTTTCAGCTTCAGACTTCAGCTCTTTAAAGGAGGTTTCTTTTGAGATCATTCTGGACCTGAGTTCAAGAAGCTATAAACAGAAAATGAGAAAACTCATTAAAAGGAAGAATAATTTTGTACAGGATGAAAAATACAAACATTAAAATTTCAATAACATGACAAGAAAAAATACTTCTGGAATAAAAGATTCAGTCCTGTGAGAAAAGATTCCACCACTGTGAGACTAAGTGGAAGGAGGTAACTTTATTTTCATATCACTAGAATATACAGAAATAAAGTCACTGTTGTGTCATGTCACATACAATTTCTCACATTAATCTCTGCCTGTTAGATAAATCTGTTAACAAAATCAGAATTTAGAAAGTGCCTGTATTTAGTTCTCCCGCATAACCTTAACCCACCTCATCTATGCATATGCAATACAATGCAGCAGTTAACACCACTACTCCCTCTTTTTTTGCATGCTTCCTCCCTGCTCCGAACTCTGGTGCACAATTACTCTGTCTACATTGCAGAAAGCTATTGCAGTAACACTATCCTCTCTTGTGAGGGTGGAGCCTTTTGATGACTTGCTGCATATCCAAATGCAAAGAATTTTTGAGAGCTGTGCTCTAAGGCAACCTCTTCTCAGCTTAAGCAAATAGTTACTTTTTTTGTTAGATAATTCAATGAAATATAGCTAGACTTACAGAGAAACAGCAAGACAGTCTTTTAAAGGAGGAAGAGAAAGACCACAATCAAACATCAAGAATCTGTTCCAGAGATGATGCTGGAGCTTCCCAGCATCTCACGTAGTTCATTCATTTTTCTTTATCTTCCTTTCCCAGTTTTTGTTAGAATACCAATTTCCACTGAATTATTCCTGCTACAAACTTCTCTAAAGGACTGAGCTTCTGGCACATGCATCAAGTACATAAAAAACCAGCTCAGTTGTCTTACTTTGTTAAATTTAACTCAATTTACAGTGAAAATTTTGCCACAAGAGGCGCTAAGAATTGTTTGAGCTCCTGACAATTCCAGTTCTCAGCAGTAATATATTGCATATAGCACTACTGTATAAGATTAGCATGCAAATAATTAAACCACATTAAATGCTCTTTCTGACAAATATGTTAAAATATGTGGCAAAAAAATTAAGGCAGTGAATATTTATGACATTTAGCTACAGTATAAGAGGTTAAAAAAAAAAAAAAAAAGCTTCTAGTGTGAGCAAAGCCAACATGCTCAGAGTAAAATTCCAGCTGGTAAGGCAGCTGAACAGTTACTGCATTTGAAGCTGGCATAAGCCATCACTGATTTTGAGAAGAGCAGCTTTGTCCCTTCCCCATCTCATCGGCTTCACGTTGATAATTTGCTCTTTTCTTTGCAGTATCAGAGACATTCACATGGCAATGAGGTAAAATAGATCAGGAAACTGATCCAACTGAAAAACAACCCAGAAGGAATGGCTTCATCTTTCTGCTGGATCAGCTCCCCATACCAGCACACCACAACACAACACAGACATTTGTACTAAAGCAAGGGATGGGGCGATGTAGGGAAGAAAATGAACAGCTGAAGGAACAATAGGATTGCTTTATTTGGCAACTGGACCAATTATGGTAGCTTAAATTGTTCATAACCTTAACATTTCTCTGTAGTTCAACTCTTCATTTGCCAAATATGATATTTTTTACTCTGTCTATTCTCTCTGTGGTCAGTTCCAATAGCAGAAGAAAGAAAAAAAACAAGAATAATCTCATATCAGGAATTTTAAGAGCATTCAGCATAACTGGGTTCTGACCTCAGCTGGGTCACGAAGGTCTTAAACAAGAGTATGAACAGCTGCTTCTTGCCTATTCTTTTGCCTCGCAAGAACAGCACAGAAGGAGTCTATAAATCAGTCAGTCATCTTGGCAACTAAAGTCATTCAAGATTTGCATTAAGAACTTCTTTCTATGCGACCATGAAATCCTGAACGTGTTCTCAAATATGAAATGACCCTGGGTAACTTTTGAGGATCTCTGGAGTAATTTCAGGATCAACTGGTCAAATACAAGCTCAGCTGATGGATATTCATCCCTGCAGTTCTGACTGGACACTGTATTAATAATTCATTCTTCTGCAGTATTGAATGCTTTTATTTCCCATACTCAACTAACTATGGTAAAATATATTTTATTTCTTTGATATTCTTTTTTTTTTTTTTTTTTTTTTTTTTTAAGGTTCAGGCGCTACAAAAAATTTGTAAGAAAACAAAGAATTTTTGTACTTTCTGTAAACTTTCTATTCTCTGCAAATGTGTTCTACAGAAAATCTTCAGATCTGGAGAAGCATTTGGAGATAGTTTCAAGCATACCTCTGAATGGACACAGTCATACTTCACTGTTAGTGCTGCTAGTTCACTCTGAGCAGTCTCTGCTGCAGCTCGATAGTGGTTCATCTGCTCCCTGGTGACAGGAATATCCAAAAGAAAGCGATCACAAGACTCCTGAGAAGGCAGTGCGAAAGACAATCTCTTAAACATTGCAATTTTAAACATTTTTGCTTCAGTGTTTTCTAAACAGTACAGAGTACATCAGCAGAATCATTCACATGGTCGCTACAAGATTAATATTTAAATTCAAAAAAAAGTATCCTTGGTCAGAGAAAGGCCTTTCTGTTATTTACATGAGCCAACTACACTCTGAAGATGTCTCTGCTACAAGCCTCTCTCATTCCTCCTTTGACCCATGTCAGCATTTATCCAGAACACTGTTTGACAAGAGAGTCCTCAAGTGTCTTGTACAAAGAGCCACTTTTGTTTTCCCACTGAAGTCATCCCACATACTCTCTTATTTTTATATTGGAAGAAACGGTGACAAAAAGCAAAGGCCATCAGTCTTCACCTCATGATTTTGCGCCTTTCATTCATATCTTACCTCTGTTGCTTCCCTACCAAGTTGACAAATCCATGCCTTATCCTGATCTTCTCAAAGTTACTTTCTGGCTTTCCCAGTTGTGCTCTTACTTCTAGTATGCCAAGGTCCTTTTGGACTCCATCAAGTTCGGACATAATTTCAGGTTTCTGAACAATGTTGGTGTTTTTTCCCCAGCAATCACCATTACCACACTGACTTCTCTTCATCCATTCTTACATCCTTCTAACAGATGGTAGGCACTGGCTTTGTGCTCCCAACACAATCTCATTCAATCTCATTCACTTGCAAGAATTCAATTCTTTTCGCTGTGCTTTTTAGAATCTTCTTACTACACTTTTTCATTTTTGCATGGCTCTTCTAAAGTAGAGCACAACCATGGTGGATTTCTTAACCTTTGTTATTTGAATTTTTCAAGGTGTAATTTAGACCTGAGATCTTGATAGGAGTTTAATTAGATTTTTCCCCCTCCCCCCCAGTTGATAATGACTACAAATGATGTAATTTAACATTTTGAGAACAGAAGTCTCTTAGGTGATGCTGGAAGCACACGTTAGAAGACAGAACAAGAGGTTTTTGTTCCATCAGCTCCCACACAGGACAGAAACAAAATTGCAATCCTAATGCTTGCAGGTATGCATTGTAAAATGCAAATCTACCCCTTCCCTGATGAACACCAATGAGCAACAGAAAATAAACAATGAGGGATATGATTAAGAATACAACCAAATGTTGTATTAAAGGGCAGGTGAAGCAGAGAAAAGCCAGACAGATCTGATTCATCAGGTGTCTCCAAAACCTCTATGAGTTTAATTAGCACACAGAGGCACATATGTGCATACATATACACCAAAAAAAAAGCCATATTTTTAATTTGAGTGCCATTCCCTAAAAACATTGGGATTCTAAAGACAAACAAACAACTAGGAACAATTCACAGAAATGTTCAATTTTGAGAAAGAAATTAAGCAGTGTTGCTGTTCAGTGGACTATGTAACAAAACGTATAACCCTTATTGAAACAGAAGCTGAATTAGTTTGCCTTAGAACAACAACAAAAAAAGTGAGCACACACCATTAGCAATTTGCCTGAACTGTTTTCTCACAAACAGCCTGTTCCCACTCCTGTATACTCTACAGACACCATGAATAGAAAACAAACTAAACCGCAAACCATTTTAAGAATGACAGGGATAAAGACAGCTGTCTGAGGTGCCAGAGGGAGACAACTCCTGGCTTAATTCACACCAGTTGTTTTGATGTTTTCCCTTTCTTTTCTCTATTTTTTTTTTTTTTTTTTTTTTAAAAACCTTGTTCTCCTGAAAAAGAGGTGGAAGAGCAAAACCTTATTCAGTAACCTGGGAATAATGTAATTAAAGAGCTCAGCTTCCTGATTATCACAACTGCACATTGATCAAAATGGAAATAAGGAGGCAGAGAATACACAGCTCTCATTTATCACAGAATCACAGAGCAGCCTGGGTTGAAAAGGACCACAAAGATCATCTAGTTTCAACCCCCCTGCTATGTGCAGGGTCACCAACCACCAGACCAGGCTGCACAGAGCCACATCCAGCCTGGCCTTGAATGCCTCCAGGGATGGGGCATCCACAACCTCCTTGGGCAAGATGAGTAATTCCTTGTAACACACAAAGTTGACACTGGATAAGGAACCCTGCTCATTCTTATTTTTTAACTGTCAGAAAACAAGTTCCCCAAAACGAAATCTACAGGAAGTGTGAGAAGTACACATTCTGCTGACATAGCTAACTTCCCATCGACCGTTTAACAGTTGTCACAATTGACTGCTAGGAAATACACAAAATGGCAGCTGCTTGATATAATCAGCAGCTGCTGTTATCTGATTAATAGTGTGTATCTAGCTGAAAACAATACATGTTAAATCTGAAAACATACAAACTGACAATTGGAGCTTACAACTTATTAAAACTTTACAGAAACTTCTGGGCAGTGTTTCAGGGTATCTACTCAACACTGCACTTTCAAAGCCTTCTCAACCCGCAAAAAAAAAAAAAAAAAAAAAAAAAAAGAAAAGAAAAAACACTCAAGAGAAACAAAACAACAAAAAAATAGCACATTTTCTTTCCTTCAGTTCTCAAGCACTGCAGCAGTCTTGACAGCTTACATACCGTGGCCAGTAACATTTACTTCAACTTCATTGTCCCCTATGGAGTTACAGAGCTCTTCCTAAGAACTCCCTGCCAGCAGTTTCCTCTCTTAAAGCAAGTAGGGTGTAGCTCAGATGCCTTTCCTTATCTCAGCTTTGGCAACGTGTTGCCTATGCAGACAGCCATGTGATAGCTTGATAAGAAAGTTCCAAGTTCTTTAAGGTTTCATTAAGCCAGAAGCCTGGAGCACCCAGAGTTTACCAGAGGTTAACTCTTGCACACATTATCTTGAAGTTACAGTGTGACATGTAGTCCTTCTGCTTTCTTCTACACTGACACTGATTTCCAGGATGAGATAAACTGCAAGTTCAGTTCCTATCCATTCTAAACAGGAAAAAAAAAAAAAAATGAAAGTCTTCTAAACAGGTGACCATGTAGTAAAATAACCCTTTATCAAGAAACATCACAAAATTCCCTGAGGAATAACACAAAACTACTAGTTCAGACTGCAGCAGAAGATAAACTACTTTGGATTATCTTTTATAATATGGTCAACTCTTAAATCTTTCTTCATTTCAGTAGCAGACACTGGGTTAAATCCATCAAGCTTAATCACATTCATCTCCTTAAGGACGCTCAGCCCTCTGTTTCACAAAGGAGTCACCACTTTCATCAAGCCAAATTGATACAGGCAGAACAGCTCATGGTCACACATAGACAGCAATCTCTGAGATAAAAGGGCTCCTAATTTTCTCAACACATTATCACAGTTCTCAGGGAGTAAGCAAGGCATGTACCATCTTTTTTTGCTACTTTGTCTTACCACCTTATCCACTTGTTTCGCACTGTACAACCAGGTGAAATCCTTTGAGGCCAAGTTTTGTTTTCTTCTGTAATATAGCAGGGCTCCAAAACCAGGGAGGGAGCTTGCAGACAGTGACACTATATTATTTATATAAGTAACTATCCTTATACTGCTGTATGGATGTAAATTTTCTTCTCTAAACAAACACAGTCACTTCTGACTCCATAGAAAGGAGAAATTCAAAACGGCTTAAATAAAAAAATAACTGCAGAGCAAGGTTGAAGAATGAAGAGTCTCGTTCATCAGCAATAATCAATGTAAGAAAGCCCATTAGAGCTGAAATTTCCAAATCCCACATTTGTCACACAATTATCTTTAATATAATTAGCATGTTAAAGATGTAAAGACACATATTCAAGAAGTCACATAATCCAAGAGGGATTTAAAAGAGTTTTAAAGTAAGTCAGGTGTAAAAGTCAACTTGAATTACTATTTCACACGTACTGTTCCAACGAGATTTATAGAAACAGTTCTCTGCATTCTCAAGTGCCTTAGCAAACATGAAGCCAATCACTGTGACATCACACTCAAAAGGCTGGTATGATTATAGCATTTTTGGCAGGGAGCATGCATATTTTAATATTTAAGTAAACAGCTATGTTTTGCCAGCAGCTACATATAAATCTCATTATTAGTCATACACAACACAATGCAATTAATCGGGCATGACACTACTACAGGAGTAAAATTTATATTACACATGTGGAGCTTTTGTTACTCTTTGGAAAATTCAGATTTGTAAACTCACGAGTACTATAACTTATACTGATTACAGTTAAGTCAACAAAGTGTTAAAGGAATAAGAGGCAATGGACAGAAAAAGCCTTCACGTATTACACTTCCATCAGCTCTAAGAAGTCTGGGTTTGGGGTGTTTCTCTCATTCACATTACAGACTCCTTTGAACTCTTCCCATTTACCTGTAAGAAAATGTAGTTTTCATTTCACTTCCAGTGCTAAACAGAACGTAAATCTATATTTACAATGTTGAAGATCAGTAGCTACTTGGACCTTTGGCTTCATTAGTAATTCCTCAGAAGACAAACAATATAAGGACATTGTTGCTATTATGGTTTTCTACCCCATTTTCATTTTGTACCAGATAACCGCTTCTTCCACCATTTTAGAACCTGGCCTGTAATTTGCAAACCTCTCTTTGTTCGGAATCAACAGAACTTCAACATTTACTAGATATATACTTCCCCCTACACTTCAAAAACAGTCAGCTGTTCAAGTCAGTCACTCCAATTCTGCGTTTGTCAGCTTTACTTCATTAACAACATCCTTTCCCACTATACAGCTAATCTCAATCCTTGCAAACACTACTACCACTGCTTCCCTTTCTCAAATTATATTTAATTAAAAAATTAAAAAAAAAAAGTCCCACCAAAATAGAAAGCCCTCAAGAATTAACCACTGACCACTACCCTGAATGATCTGCCAAGCCTATTTCTTGCCTCTTGCCCACATTGTTGGGCACTGCACTCAGGGCTGGGATTTCTTTTTCACATTGCGGTAGCATAAAAAAAGTGAATAACAATTCACTAACCTTTGTGGACTCTGTTCTTCCTTCATTTCTATAGAAAAACAAACAAAACAAAAAAAAAAAATGGAGGTTGAAAAATACTATAACAGCTTATTTTCTATGAAACAAAATAAACCCTGAATCTGTAATATTTCTTTTTAATACAAATTTATACTCATGGGGGTATTAAAATTGTTCTAATTTCTGGAAATGCAATGCATTTTCACGACAGCAGCACAGCTCATTATTATTTCTTGCAACCAGAATGAAGATAACATCCAATACAAATTGCTGGGATAAATATCAAGTTGAAAAGAAAATCTACACCAAATGTAAGTCCCTAAGAAATCACAAGGAAACTTTAGTCCCAAACATGCTACTGGAAAAGAGGGAGACTAAAGCTCCCTTCAAAAGAGGAATAATAGGAATTCATTTTTCGTGGGCTCAGCTGCTGTAAAGAAGAGCTTAAAGGCTGCTATTGGATTGTATCTGTTCCAACTACAGTTGGAAACACAATGTTAAAACTTTATTGCCATTCAGAATCTAATCCTTAATTTTCTGGAACAAAAAAAAAAAAGGTTGACTTTTTTCTCAGTAACACTTTGCACAATTTGCCTTGCCTTCAGAGATCACAAAATATTTCTGTTAGTAACACTTTATTAACATCAATCTTAAAAGTTACAAGTAATGACTCAAAACTATTTCCAGTTTGTCGCTCTGTCCTTCATATTCTCCAAAATCTAAGAAATGTCCAATTACTTTTGATCACTTCCCACTCCATGAAGACCTCTTTGCTTTCTCTGGTTTGTTCTTGTATCAGAGCTCAACTCTCTGCTTGCAGTTTGTGTATGCAACTCTAAAAACCTGAGCTCTAGGAGATGTGCATGTTCTCTTTTGGTTATGTCTGTGGAGTTTTTATGCACTGGTGCACTGTTCTAGAAACATGCAAAACTAAACTGTTCTGAACAGCCCAAACAAATCACCAAAGAGATTTTCTAAATTCCTTTCGGAAGGGTACTGCCTAGCCCCATCCTCCTCCCTTTGCAGTAATCATTAAAAAGGTATTACTGAAAGATAAAAATCACTGTCCAGGGTTATTTCTCTACTGAGGAGGTTTGATTAATGGGCTCAAATGAAAGCTGCATGACGACGAACATTGCAGCCTTACCCTCTACTACCAGCAGCAGTTAAAGCATTTCTGTCTTTCATTTTCTTCTGTGTTGGAGGGAGGTGACTTTGCATCTAAGTAAAAAAAAAAACAAAAAACAAAAAAACAAGTTATGACAGGAGAGAACAGTCACCTCAAGGCAGAGAGAGATAAATCAATTGATGTAAATATTATTTAATGTTAAGAGTTTTTTTTTTGTTTACTTTGCCATTTGGCAGCATAGCTAAATTAACAAATTTGTCTCTCCTGACACTTCATGTCACTGCTTTTCCAAAGCAAATAATGAGGAGAAGGTGATGTATTTCATCTCAGAATAGTAAAAATGGTAATTGCTAATGCAAACAAACAAAAAAAAAAAAAAAAAAAAAAAACACACACAGAGGGGGAGAATAATGTATAACAAAACTAAGTGCTTATCCAATGGTTTCCATAGATTGCTTGTTCTACTGCTTTTACTTCACCAATGTTGAATAAAGGTAAATGACTTTTGTAAAAGATTTGCTAAGAAAATGTTTAAAAACAGACCATGGGCAAATGTGACCCTTGCAGTTCTCTCTTGATACCTATCGTGTTTTACAGCATTCAGAAGAAGCCAAACATGAGATGAGATACATTTAGATGTGCATACAAAAACACAGTCAAGATGGATGAGGGCTGCAGTTGTACTTGCTGTTTGTGTCCTACAATTAATAAATACATAGTTACCAACACACTTCTGAGCACCAACTATTTACTATGTTCATAGGCATTACTACCTTCACAGCCTGCCTGACTTCAGTTCAGCAGGATGCACGATGGAGTTACTGCCAATTCTAAAATTAAGCAGCATTAACAAAAACTCAGCAATCAGGTCAAAGCAATCCTACTGAAGAGAACAGCAGTCAATCTTACATAACAGAGGTTGTGTGTATTGATCCCGTGCCTCAGAACAACGTGGTACAACCACACAAGTGCCATTCAGCTTTTCGGATATATTGAGCTGTCTGTGCACTGACAGCTGTCCCTTCAGAATAAGAAACTGCTACAAGTTTCCTGCTGTATCCTCAGTAGGAATGAGCTGAATCTTTCCAAGCCATATCCTGGAGCGTTTCCTTTAAACCTACATCAAAGCCAGCTAACCAACTTCAAAGGATTAAGAAACACAGAGAAATAATTCCCAGATAACCGTGAATTCCTGCTCCGTGACAGACCCTCCCTTTGCAGCACTTAACAAGGAAAACTTTCGTCCTTGAATTTGGAAAGATAAGCTCTAACGATCGGCTGGAGGTGGGATCGAAGCACGTGCCCACCAACACGTAAAGCCCTGCAGCTGCAGAAACTGTTTAAAAGAAAAGAACGAGACGAAATAAATTTATAATTGAAGAGATAACCCGTAGGAGCGGTTCACAACCGGCCTTACGGCTATGGAGAGCGCCTCTCCATAGAAACAGCCAACGCATTTACCGGACACAAGGAAGGCGTTCGGCCAAAACCGCCCGAGCAGAGCCGCGCCTCGCATTACCCGAGGGGCCGCCGCTCGCAGCCCTCCCCACTCCGGCAGACGCCGCCGCCCCGCGGCCGATACCTGAACGAGCCGAGGGGCGGCCGAGGCTGCGCGGGACCCGGCTCTGGAAGCGCTCATGTCGGCCGCCGCGGCGACTCCGTTCCCACGGCAACGCGGGCGGGCAGCGGGACCGGGGCGGCTCCGCGCTTTTCCCTCCAGCTCTCATTGCTGTTCCTCCGGGTAGAAGTCGGAATTGGCAGGACCCGGCGGGATGCGAACCCTCACCCACCCACCACAGCATTAGAAAACATAGAAATACCGCTGTCATCTAGTTGGATATTGAGACATGCATACTGAATCAATATTTTCTTTAATTATGGCTCAACCCTCTTCTGGAGCTAGTTTCCACTCGTTGTGAGGTAGTACTGAATACACACATTCAATAACACTAATATTGGGTCTGAAGAGTAAGGTCAACATGCACGCACCCTCCCCATTACAGCCACAATCTTATTGTTTTTCCCTTTAAAACACAACGTCAAACTATGGTGCCACAAATCCATTTTCATCAAATCATAGATTCATTTAGACTGAAAAAGGCCTTCAAAATTGTCAAGTTCAACCATCAACTTGAGTCCCAGCACTGAGCTATGTCCCTCAATGTCATGCCCACACATCATCTCTTAATACCTCCAGGATGAGGACTCCACCACCTCCTTGCGCAGCCCGTACCAATGCCTAACCAACATGTGTATGAAGAAATTTTTCCTGATATCTAATCCAAACCTCACCTGGTACAACTTGAGGCTGTTTTCTCTCATGCTATCACTCGTCAACTGAAAGATACTCACTTCACTACAGCTTCTTTTCAGGTAGAGCAGTGAGATGCCCCCTAACCTCCTTCAAACTAAGCAGCCTCAGATCCCTCAGCCACACTCAGATGCCTTGTTTTTTAATCCTCTCACCAGTTCTGTTGCTCTTCTCTGTACACACTCAAGTGACCCAATGTCCTTGTAATGAGAGACCCAAAACAACACAGTACTCAAGGTATGATTTTACCAGTGCCACTTGCAAGGGGACAATCGCTTTCCCAGTCCTGCTGGCCACGCTTTCTGAGTCAAGACAGGCTGCTGCTGACTCACCTACGTGGGCACATTGTGGGCTCACATTCAGCCAGCTGCTAATCAGCACACCCAGAGCCTTTTCTGCCAGGCAGGAGCCCTGAGTCATATGCCACACAGGTGATGGAAAACAGAGCCCAAAACTGTAGCAGAGGCAGCTGAGCCCACCAGCAGGAGGTGGAAAACACAAGAGGTTTCTCTCTGATTTGCAAACTGAACTGAACTTCAGAACTGAAGGTGAAGAGTAAATGATGTTTGACCAGCACCATGCTTTTGGCTCAGGCACAGTCAGTCTCTTCTCCAGAATTGTGAGACGAGCACTCCACACAGCATGGGGAGAGCAGGCTGCCTTCATTACAGCAAAAAGATCTGAAGCTGACAAGGGAGGCCCTCCTCCTCACCTGCCTTCCAAATCAAGTAGATAAACATGGGAGCAGAGGAACTAGCATGAAAAAAAAGAAAAAACCTCCAGATATGTGTATTGCTGCTGCATATCCCTTACTGTGGAGATTTTGTGAGCTACTTAATTGGGCCTGCCACAATGCCTCCAAGGAATAGGGCAATCTCAGCAGATTTCTGGACTCACACTGAACTCAAGATGTATGACAACTTTCTTTCAGTTTCTTCTTCTAGAGAAGAAAACTGAAAAGCTAGGGCTGGTATTATTATTCATTCATTTTTAGAAGAGAGCTGTAAATGACCATTATTTAGAGACATGCGCGTGTACGCTACTCTCAGGCTGTAGGCTCAACATAAAGGAAAACTGTGTTAAGGACAGTTTGCTGTTACCTAAACATACAAGTCTGCTCTATTTTTTTCCTCCTGCTGTCTGTGCCCCTGACGCTATGTCACTCTTTCTGCCAATAACAGAATTCTCCCCATCCACACACAGCAGTGCCAACGTAGATACTCAACATATTTTAAAATGTGGCATTGCTTGAAGTGCAGAG
Organism: Lagopus muta; assembly: GCF_023343835.1. NCBI lineage: Eukaryota > Metazoa > Chordata > Aves > Galliformes > Phasianidae > Lagopus > Lagopus muta. The sequence goes on from NC_064434.1 coordinate 61,626,297, forward strand.
CTAGATGATGGAATCTGCCTCATGGAGCAATGTGCACTGAACAGATAAAAGAAGGGGGGTGGGATGAGGGGAGTGTATTAAAGAGAGAAAATAAGACTGGGAATAGCACAAAGGAAAGAACACTGAAGCAGGTGTGGGGCTGAGTGGTGCTGAGGCCCTGGCCAGGCAACATGCAGCAGAGGTAGCCATGTGGCCCCATCTCAGCGTGCAATTGGGAAAAGCCAGGTTGTTACAATTTCAAATGCCATTAAATGAAAGAGAAGAATGACTGGATAAGGCTGACAAAGACAATAGTGGATTAGGAACTTCAAAGGAAATGGTACAGAGCAAAATATAGTACAGGCCAAGCTGGGGAAGGTCAGAGAGTAAACAATGCAAAACATGTACAAGGTAGTAATGAATAGGGAAAAGTAATTTGGAAGCAATATATACAGTAGCTAACTACATCAGGCAGTACCAGCACATCATGTTTTTGTTCCTTGCATCACTCCAAAGATAAGGTCTGGCTCAATCAGACACAGAGAACAGCTCCTTACTAGCAGGGTGCAGCAAAGGGCTTGGCACAGGGTCTGCCAGTGTTGCTGTGGGCTCAGCCTCACACTGTGCTTCAGTGGTGCAGGCCTTGCTGTTCCCAAATCAAAGGTGCTACAGCCACATGCTACAAAGCACTGAGCCAGTCAAAACTCATTTTGCAATTCAAATATATTCGATATTTTTGACAGGCTGAATTCATACAGGTGGTCTCACATAAAAGCCAGCATAAACCTTCCATATATGTGGACAAAGATTTCTTGTTTAGTATTTGACTACAGCCCAATCTGTCCCACTACCAGAGCATTGTACAGATGTGTGGCTAAACCACTGTGAAACTTTCCCCCAACTCTCTTACGTGCTTGAGTGCATTTCTTCCCCCATCACTAATCCTGCAGTGCCACAGCTGGTTCAAGAGACAAACTTCAGCTACTTCTCCACCCTTAGTGATGTAGAGATAGCATATATTATATGCTACAAAATTATCAGGAATAAAATACATATATATACGAAACTATAGTGAGAATAACAAAAGGGGAAAGAATAAAGATGAGGAAAAGCAGAAATTTCATACACCACTGGAAAGACTGTGATAATTTGAGGGAGTGCAATACCTTCAAGACATTTCATGAAGAAAAAGTATCTTATTAGAGCATCATAAATCTTAAAATATTTTAAAGCTTATTTGCTAAATTCTACAGGTAGAGCTCTCAAAAAGGACTCAATGTTTCTCTTTACAGAGGGAACATAAAAACTTAAGAAAGACTAGTTCTGAATGTTTAGTTTAAAATAATTTCAGGGAATCATTTACATTGAACGAAATGCTTCACGTTCTATTACAGAAAATACATGAACAGGATTCATCACCCTGAGAAAATAGTTATGCAAAATCTTGAGTTCATGTACTTAATAAAGTCATTCTAACCTTTAAGCAGAAAATGTTGTTTCATTAATTCTGCTATCCTCAGATATTGGCATATAAAAATACATTATAAAAATTGATTAAAAGGCTGAATCAAAATATTAATCTTGAAAATGATAGTCCTTGATTGATGGACACTACACAAAGAAAACCTACTAACCTCAAGCCATTTACATCAGTAACATACTCAGAAGGTGAAGTATTTGGTTTCTTTATGCATATCAATTCCAAATGATATGGTGAATACATATATGCATTTCAGGCATTCATGCAAAAGCAAATAGAGCTGAGGTAAAAGAGACTCTTACATTAGCAACATTAAAAAAAAAAAAAAAAAAAATCTCTTTTTTCAGAAGAAAGAGTAGATTTAATCTCCAGGATCTGTCTTCAAATTTGGCTAAAATAACTGAAAACACATTTTTCTTAGAATCACAGAACGGCCTGAGTTGAAAAGGACCACAATGATCATCGAGTTTCAACCCCCCTGCTACATGCAGGTTTGCCAACCACCAGACCAGGCTGCCCAGAGACACATCCAGCCTGGCCTTCAATGCCTCCAGGGATGGGGCATCCACAAGAACAACTTTTACAAACACTGGGCATGAAAGTCAGAGGGGGATGATAAGCCAAGACTTATGCTTGCCTTCACAAAGGTATCAGCTCCAGATACTCAATGTGTCCAACTCCAACCTGTGCTATCCACTACCCATCACCAAAAAAATCACATCCTGCAGCACAGAAATTTCCTTCTGAGTGCCTTATCTTCAACATATCTCTTCAAAAAAAAAAAAAAAAAAAAAATCAAGACAGAACTTGTTCTCATTTCTCTTTTGTTGTTGACACCAAAGTCTAGCTCACGACTAGCAGCAGATGATTTGATATAGAGATCAAATCCTAGAAACTATGACTTCAATTAAAGGGAGAGACTCTCTGGAGGCAGCTTCTTGATGCATTTACAGACTTAAAGGTAGAAAAGATATTAATGCAATTATATTATCAAGAAAACTAGAAGAGAGAATACTTATAGGATTACGAATGTTTGTGTTTGTGTAAGTTATGTCTGGTACCAGGTACTATTGGAAATCTGATAGCAGACAAACTTAGGGGTCTACTAGCCTTATAAAGTCTAGCTCTTCCTCTGCCTAAACAAAATAGCAGGTGTTTGGGTTGCTTGGTTTTTTTTGTGAAATACTGAGTTTAACTCCATCCTCACCCCATGTGAAACTTCAGATGAACTGGAGAAGACATTATGTATGTCTTCTAATGTACAATATCTTACATTAGTCTCCTCTTTAGCTCCAAATATTTGACTTCATTAAAGACTTAAAAGAAACAGGTAGAATCCTGAAAAAGATGGAAAAATTGTGCAAGCATAACAATGTCTTCATAGGAAGTTTGAAAGAAGTTTACAGGAAATTGATAAAAGCAGCATAGAAATACTGAATACATTTATTTTATACAATCATAATATGACAGTTATTTCATAGAAGTGAGGGAGAAAAAGACAAATAAGCCAAACAGGTACAGGAAGTATAAATCAAACACCTCCTTAGAATTTATTTGCAGAATTCACAACTGTGAAACTGAGCCAGAATTTAAATTAATTAGCCTATGCTGATTTATGAAATAGTGTACCTCTTCTATTTCCAGGGGTAGTAGAAATAGAAATGCATCTGAATCAGCTACAATAAAATTTATTAAATTTAAGAACGGTTTGAAAACCTGTTCTTGGACCTCTTCTTCAGACAAAAAAAAAAAACAAAAAAAAAACCACCACTACCAACAAAGGGTGTCCACAGTATAGGAAAGACTCACCTACTGTGCTGGCTGCCATACCGTATAGAAATAAAAGAAACATTTCAAACAATACATTTTCAGTTTCTTTCAAAACTCTTTAGATTAGTCATAAGTTATTTCAGCCTTAAAACAAAATCATTCTATACTTTTGATCTGTAAGTTTGGATAGACAAGGCTTCTGAGCAAACAAAATATTGAATTAAAAATGAGCAATTCTATAAAAAAATTGCACCTCAGGATTATGTTATATACAATGTAATTTTTTAGAGTAAAAAAACCACATAATGATGGTAATTTCTGTGCAATAGAGTGAATATTTTTCATACGCTGACAGAAGACTGGGGATAAATATACTTCATGTCAAACAAAGATTAGGTAGTTCAACCATGAATTGAAATACACTATGAATTTTAAAGCAATTACTTCAACAGCAACAATTAAGATTTTCAGAACATCAGTAGCACATGTAAAACAAAATAATTTTTCAAACATTGTAGTCGCATGGATTGAAACACTGAAATACTTTCATTTTTTGCTGAAAACATAAGGAGCACCTATCAGTTTAGGAAACGACACTGGTAAACTCCGCCAGCTGCACTAACCTTAGGAAGAAATTGTCACATTTATTTCAACAGATTCTCAAAGTTTTGAAACAAACAACAATATTGGCATTGTAACAAGGTAAAACTTTTATTGAGACATGGCAGTATTAAGGAAAAAAATAAGGAACTCTTATCTATTTCTTTCAAAACTTCAGTGGATAAATAAGCTTTATTGGCATTATATAAAATCCATTTCAGAGGAAAAATACCAGGAACTCAGACCTGAATTATTTCAAGTTGGTTTTCCAGCCATTAAAACAGTATGAAGTTTGACATTTGCGACACAGTTACAGAATTTGTTTCTTAAAACAGTTTCCAGTCACACAGTCAACTTATTTTCTGCATCTATTTTACAAAGCCTCATCTTACAGCTTCAAATGCATACAGAATTATTGTATGTATCTTACCTAATGAATTGTCAAGACTTTAGTTTCATACACTGGTTTTCTTTGTGCCTATGACACTTTTTCTACTGTTTCATCACAGATGGAAGTCATCCTTATCTCTCAAAAACTGATTTACAAATGCAGTTGCTGAAAAGGTAGAACAAAAAACAGAGTCAAAAGACACTGGTCTGTGGTCCTTAGAATCACTGAAAATGCCCTTATTTTTACTTGATGTAAGTAATCAAGTGGCATATGGGAAAAAACCCTCAAGAATTTGTTATACAAATCAGTAGCTCCTGAGTTATGCTGTAGAAGCATTTTGGGCAATCAGTTGTGACTGATGTACAGAAGCAACTTTCTTGAAGACTCAAGAAAATAACTATGCACTATTATAGCATAAGCCATTGCTTTAATATATGCTTTATACTAATAACAGTAAATTCCACTTAAATGCTGTAGATGCATGCTGCCCTTTCACAAAGCTGCATTAACACAAGTAAACACTGAATATCTGTAACTGGACTTCCTAAGTGGATACAGTATTTTCAATTGAACTGTAACTAGCTCAGCAGAGAGAACAGTGCCTCACCAGAATAACACTGTATCATGGCACAGGAGAATACAACACTGGCATTTCAGTATCACTTATTTTCCTTATCAGCAATGCAAATTTTACAACAATACAGCCAACCAGAAAGGTATGATGCATACTAAATTGTCTATAAATGGTACTTTGCAGTTACAGCTATAGGAAGTCAAGCAATTTGGAAGATATGGCTATGCATTCTTCATATAATTGTCACATGTAAATTTCCAGACTTCTCTTTATGAGGGCCTAAATACATGCTCAGTTTATGAATTGGAGAACAACTTCCCCCCTCCCCCCCCCCCCCCCCCAGAGTGGTATCATGCCTTACATTACATTTCAAGTGCTAATCTAAGAACTACGTGTCCTACAATACTCAGGAAATCCTGCTTCCCCACAAACATCAACACAACGGCCTCCAACAAGAAAACTCAGTACTACTGTGCAACCACTGATGCATTTCCTAAGTGGTTTAGAATTTGTAGGACTATTTATTACGACTTCAGAGTACTTATTGCATTGAGTTTCCAGAAATAGAGAGCCAGAAAGCAACTTGGGAACACAGAGACAGATTAATAGCCAGATAAAAATGCAAACAAGTTTCTCAGCATCTGCAAAGACTGGAAATAGATTTGCCTCTTAAGCAAAGGAATGCCTTAACAGTGAAACAACCCTTTTTTCTTCATTACACACTTTTCAACCTCTTCAGCAGATGAAGCTAGCACCATACAAATAAACTGTACACAAACAAATCAGGTTCTTTCATTAATTATTTTGTTTTTATTGCACGTATTCTACAACATCAAATTTGTATGTGCTCTTGACCCAAAGCTGTTGCTTCAAAGTGCATTTGAAATAATTTGAAATATTTGAAATAACAGCATCCTCAAAGATGAGAAACTGAAGCTCCAGTGCTCAAATTCATCATGACGTTTATGTATTTTATCAAAGCACCAAAGCTGGAGCCTCCTTGAGCTCCCTCCAGACAAAGATGAGCTATTTGACCTTCAGCTCTCTTAACTGGATTTCTAACTTACACATTCTAATCAAGTGACTTATGATTATAGAATCATAGAATTGCTCAGGTTGGAAAAGATGTTAAAGATCATCCAGTCCAACTGCAATCTAACCAAACTATCTTTTAAGAGTACTAAGCCAGTGGTACAAGGCAGATGGACAGCACTAAGCCCACCTCTCAAAACTAGAGCCCTGCCTCCGATATCACATTGCCTCAAGAAATTCCAAGCATCTTAATTTTTGAATATTTGACCTTGCAACTTTAATATATTTTACTATATTTTCAGATGTCAGAAGAAAGAAAACCACAAACACAAATAATTAAAGTCATGATTAACTGGAGCACATTCAACTACTATATAGACCTTTAATATACGAACACAGTCTCTTGTAGCAGCAACTGATGCTGTCCATTTTAGAATGATAAATGAGGCATACTTTGCCAGCGATTTCACTTAGCAGAAGGGGATTCCAGTTTTATCTCAGAGCCCAAAGGAGCTACAAAATATTCCATCTTCCCCTTCCAATTCTTTAGACCTAAAGTTTACTCCTGTCTTAGTTTAACCATGAGCGAAGAAATTTCTTTTAATCCAACTTGCACCAGAGTCATTCTAATTCTCTTTCCAAAGCATTCCAAGTGTAGTAAAATAAGGACTCTTTGGTGTTCTCTGATTCATTGTGTAATATTTCACTGTATCTATAAAACAGAAGGGGAAGATTCTCTACCTATCATCCACTCTTCCTTCCAGTAACAATGTCCTTGGTTACCATGGGCAAGTTCTGCTGTTAGAAGCCCTGGACAACATCACAGACAGAAAGACAGACTTTTACCACCATTTCCCAACAAACCTGCAGCTCTTCTATAAAAAGCCTTAATTCCAGCAGTGCTTTAAAACTTGGAAGAATCCATTTTTAATTTTTTTTTTTTTTTTTTTAGAAGTTACTGAAGTCCTTCTCCTTTCTTTACATTCGGGGGGGGGGGGGGGGGGGGGGGGGAGGGGGAATATCACAAAAAGATTACTGAATTCCCACCCAATTTCAGTGTGAGGTATCCTGACACTGGAGTAGAGGAGGAGAAGCAACTGGGATGTAACTCCAATAAGCAGCAACCTTATGGTATATATCTCTAACATACACTGTATTTCTCAGTGCAACTGGGGCTGCATTTCCCCAATATAAATTGTGGTATCCTTCTAAAATATATAAAAGTTGAAAGAGGAAAAAATGCTTCAACCACAGTCACTAATGTAAAGGCCACCTTCAATTCAAGCTTGTGTTTGTTGGTTTTTTTGTTGTTTTTCTTGTTTTGGTAGAGACCCTTAAATAAATAATACCTTCCGCCCTCTTAAAATGAAATTGTCCTTTTTCCTACTGATTTTCTTACCAGATAGGATAACATTCCTCTTACCAACAAAATAAATAGCAACATTCATTCATATTTTAAAATAAAAAAAAAATTAGTTCTCAAATTCTAAATCAATATTTACTAAAAACATTCATCTTAACATACTGCTAACTATATTCAAATAAAGATAACTATTTAAAAATGCTGAATGTGATTTGTCCATTGACACAAGCAACACATAAAAAGTAATTTATGTGATGAAGTCTAGGTACAAGTAAACTCTTCCAAATTGTTTTAAAATATGACCCTGCAATGACCACATTCAAAAGAATTTATTTATGTACTTGCTAAAATATTAACTTCCATGCAATGTGTGGCACATAGAGAACAAATTATCCTGAAGTAAGTAAATACATGCTTAGATGTGATTGAGGAAATGGTTTCTGAAGTAGATTTTTCACTTCTTGGGCATAAACTCTCACACCCACAGATGAGGGGACAAAAAAATAACAGCCATATTCATCTTAGACATCAGCCACTTACGTTAGAAAAAAGTATATATTGAAATGCAGAGCGATTTATGCATACGAAGTCAGCTCAGAAATTTGTATGGAACATCAAAGTCTTAAGGAACAACAAATTATTTGGAAAAAAGGGCAAACAAAAAAAATCACTGCTTAAGCCAAACAAAGAAAACAGTCACAACTCTTCTACATCTGGCTGTTGAGTTTTAGGAACCGTTTAACTGGAATCAGGGAGTAGCATCAAACTGAACTATCCCATATTTGCCACTTATCATCCATTCCGGTTCAGAAGCCTGGATTTGTTCACCCTGCCCAGGCTTCAGGCCAACCTGAGTGTCCGATTTCAGCGTTCTTAAACTACAGAGAGGTGCAGGATGAAACTTGTTCAAGGCCTGATGAAATGGCACAGTATACTCCCATTTTCTATCACCTGTTAATTTTCTGTAGTTTAGATCACCTTTAAAAAGAAGCAAATTTGACTTCTGTAGATCAGCATACAAATCAGGAGCAACCTCGGCCATGCTGGAATAGATATGTGGCAAAGTCCAAAACATGTGATCTTGGTAAACCCAAACGCCCTTTTTCAAGTTGCCCTCCCAGTTTATCCCACATCTAGACATCCACATATGATTAGCTGACTGGAGCTGTTTAATAGTCCAGTTAAAATCATTCTTTGTTGTATCTGACACGTACCACGGAATACTTTTTCCATGGAAATGGACTTCATCGGCCAGCTTTGATGACAACAAGAAGTCAGTCAACACAAGATCACTTACAAGCTCAAATCCAGCATTATCCAAGATTACGTCAACTCTAACAGTACACTTATCTGTATTCCTTTTTTTGGCATTTATAAGTAGTGACCAAAGTTTTTCCATATCATTCACTATGATGTAAGGTACCATGTCTTCCAGGCATTGTAAAGGACTAGATTTCTGAGAGCTTTTCTCACCGGCTGAAAAAGAAAGGTCACACTTATTGCCCCACAGTGACACCTAGAAAGAGGGGAAGGAAAGAAGACACACAAAAATCACAGTTGGTAAGTCTCATTATAGTTACATTTCAAATATCACATACACCTGAAGATTTTGCTTCTATTTTAGGGACATAAAGGCTCTAAATCCACATTTTCTTCCAAGTTTAAATAAAATTCAACTTCCGGTACAATAATCTCAATACTGAAAAAAAATTCTTGGAAGAAACTAAACAGTGTTCTGCATTTTTGCAGGCATCAGAAACGTGCATCAGCATGTTAGTTGACATTTCAGATTGACAGAAATACACCAAAAAAACTTTTAATGTATATTTTCTACACTGTAATTCCAGAAACCAGAGGGAAGACAAAAAAAGGAGTAATAAAAGCATGTTAATTTGATGAAGTTGAGTAAGAAGCAGAATTTAGAATATTTTTTCCATGAATACTTCAAGTACACTCTAACAAACTTCTTACAAAGGCTGATCAAATAGTTCACGTGCATTGTTGCCAACAATATAACTTATAATCCTATGATATTTTGTACTCTACCCAAACGCATTATTTGCCAAGAAGAGTTATAAGCTTTTAAAGCACTTCTGGCCCACGTACATCTAAAGATTTTTCAAGTGATGGCAAAATGAATTGCTTTAAAATTTTATGGTTAAACAACAAAAGGGCCATCTGGAAATTGATTCAAATGTTTTAGAGATTTTCTTTTTATTATTTTTTTGAGGGAGAACAAGCTAAGTATTCAAATACACAGTGAACATCAGTGGTATAAGGAAAACACCAAACTTAATACAGGTGACCCAAACATAAACATTCCCAAAGTAGCAATACAGTACATCTGTCAGGATTTCATCACATATTTACAAACATAAGAGCTGTATTTTTATTTCCATACAAACTCAGATTCTTTCTAACCTCAAGCTTTCATTTGTTACTGAGAAGCACAAGTTTACCTGCAGTAGTTTAAAAAGTTCCCCCTGAAGTTGCTTTTCATCTAAATCCTTGATGTTTTTAAGAAGTTCCTGGAAGTAAGTGCATAAAGCAATAATAGCCTCTTGGGATTCAAAGAAATTTTGAGCCTTTCCTTCCTTAAATACATCAAAGCTGCCAATAGGTGGGCTGAAAATAAGAAGAGAATGAATGTATTAACATACTTTCCACGTTTTCTATGTTAGAACTCGAAACATTTGAGAAGGAAAGGTCAGAGCTCAGCTTTTTTAACCCACATTAAGGACTCCTGCTAGATTTCCCCAGTTTCAACTCCTCATCCTGGATTCCTGCATATCTCAATAAAAACTTGATAACATATCTTACTGGAACAAATAGCACACAGGACATCTTGAAATTATTAGCAACATACTCTGAAAATGAACAAGTGTTCTATCACAACTGCACATACTGTAACAATTATGAGCTCCATTTTTCATACACAGATGAATAAAACTATACAATATAAGGGAAAAAGCACAGTGAATTCACATGCGCAGTGAATTGTGGGCCCATTTTTAATTGGATTTTTGCCTACTGAAGTGTATCTCCCATACCAAAGTCTCTTACAGCAGTTAGTAATTCTTATGGAAGCTTTTAACTAAGACTTCCAAAAATTAATATGACCAAGTTGACAAAATAATTCAACTCCCGCAATATATTAGAATTATCAACCTACAGTAAGAACCATATCTGCAGTTACACTTTCTGACAAATGATTGAACCACATACTTAAGAGCAGACAAATAATAAGATCAAGAAACGTAAGGCTTACTAAGGAAAAATGTTTGTTTGTTTTAAGAGCAATCCAGAAGATTTTTTTTGCTCCAAGATTTCAAATCGTGCAATATACCAGCAGAAACAAAGAAATCCATTACAGTATTTCTATCTCTTTCTACAATGCTAAGGACAATTCCACAGCGCATAAAGCTTTTGAGCTTAAACCAGTTAATTCCTATCCCTTTACATTGTATTGGCACCTCTCCATAGCACCAGCACAACAAACTCCTGCCAAGTTATATTTAACCAGGATCAGCTCCTTAAGTTGATGCAGCCTGTGGGCTGCAAACACAACTAAAACTAAGACGATGGAGCAGAATGAACAATATGGGCTATTGAAGCTGGGAGTTCTGCAGTAAGAACTTCAGATTTCTAGCAGTAGCAAAGCAAGTTCGAATGCCCAACAGATTGGTAGGTTCACATATACCTCAAAACACAATTCCAGACTTTCAGAAATACTAAATAACTTCTAAGATCTCACTATACAGTAGTCTGCAAGGTCAAGCTAAACAGTCAAAGTCGAGAGACTTCATAGAGACTAAGACAGAAACTGAGGCATAGTAAAAAATACTACCCTCAAAATCTACTGAACGAAAGTAGAAAACATTGATTTTAAATGAGGTGTGAGACAATGGGAAATCAATGTAGTAAACGCTTAAAATTCTGATTCATCTTACTTCCTATAGTCTTTCTTTCTCCCAAAATAAAAATGGGAAACAATACTGTTTTGCAGAGTATATAATCAGTGAATATTAAGATGTTATAACTACGAAATAAACAAGAGAGTTTGGCTAAGCAGATTATAATAACTACAAGAGAATAGATAGAAAGCTTACCTGTAGCCTAGGTTCACTTACAAAACTCCAGCAGAGTGGATCTCCAGAAGAGATCCTTCCCCACTGGTAGCCAGCTCTTAAATAGGTCTAGAAGAGGTGGAGCCAGGCTCCACCCCTTCCAGCAGCACAGGTGAATTGCCTTCAGCTGTGCTCCTGTGGCTGACTCAGTGTTCGCCTCAGGTGATCAATCAGAGGTTCAGGCCGTGATTCAGCAGTTCCCATACACAGAGGAAGACACCAAACTAAATACTTACTTCTGTGCTAATGCTGCATGAATTCTTCGATACATGTAACACTCTACAAACAACCAAGGGGACTGAAACCAACTTGGTTCTCCGTTTCCATTTAATAGATTACGTTGGTAGTCTAGGTATTGGTTCCACAGGGCAGCATCAGGCAGCTCATCTTCTAGGGGAGTCACAGGTTTGTCTGTTTGCAGTTCATTCCGTAATTTGGAAAGGAAGGATATAGCTCTCTTCTCTGCTTCAACACCCTTCTGAAAAAAGCAAAGAACAAAAGTTCCTATTCTGAACATTTATTCCTATAGCAACATAGTGCAATCTTTCAGGAAATCAGTAAGTGGTAAGTCTTAGCTGCCACGCATAAGTCCCACAACAACTCAAAGCTTGATTCATCCAAACACATTTGGGTGAACGACATTCATTTTATGCATAACATCCCAAAATGAATCACACATTGGACTTCTTTTTAGATTGGACCTTATGGTTAATAAAGGGGAACAGAAAACACGAAGGCACAGAAGGGATCTCTAATAGTTAGGGAAAAGCAAAATCCCAGGCAAGCAGAAACCTTATTCTTACCTCACCATGTTCTTCAAAGAACTCATTTTTGTGTCGATGCAGAGTGTCAATAGCTTTTGTGAGGATCTGGGGTAGTCGGTCTTTAACTGTAAAGTATGCAAAGGATCTAAAACGGAAAGTATCAAAATTGTATTAATGAAGTGATGAAATATCTACTATTTTTTAAATAGCATGGTCTTAAAAGTCAGTTTCTGCACACATAAAACGGTTGACAGCAATGAGAAAAAAACATCTTTAAAAACCATCTGGATGTGGTGCTCAAGGACATGATTTAGCAGAGGGTTGTTAGAGCTGCTCTCTTTCCAATATATAAGAATTATTTACAATTACACGTGAAATTAAATGATTGTGTATATATACGTAATTTATATAGAAATTGAGCAATTAACGGTTATGGTTGTTCTGTGGTTTTTTTTGGGGGGGGGGAGGGGGGGAGGTGGGGGGGAGAAGAAGGTAGACAAGACATGCACAACCCCACAACGAGCTGCATGTAACCCATACTGGAGAATGATTTTTAAAGCTTTTCCACTGCGTGCACCGGAGCCCTGAGCGCAGAGACCGGTAACGGAGCAATACCCGCCAAAGGCCGCAGGAAGCACACGCCCCGCCCCACACCACCCTCGCTCCCCCAGATGCTGACCGACGGTCCCAAGCACCCGCAGCCACAGCGGGGGCGGAGAGGCACCGCCCGCTTTCAGACAGCCCCAGCCCCGCACCCACAGCGCCACCTCCCGGCGCCGCCCGAAACGGGCCCGGCCACGGCACCGCCTCCGCTCTCCCGCAGAGGGGCCGAGCGCCGGCCCCTGGCTCCTCCCCCGCCCGGCACCAGCCGCTAGGCCGCGGGTCTCTGCGGAGGGCCCGGCGCCCGCAGACAGCCTCAGGGCGAACAGGGAGCTGCGGCCGGGCCCTCGGCTCCCTCCTGCCCCTCACCCCGCAGCCGGTAACGAGCGCGCCGGGCCCCGACGGACCCCTTAAACCTGGCCGAGAGGGAGACCGGTAAGGCCGTTACTGCCGCCATCTTGCCCCGCCCCCCGGAAGTCTGGCGCGGCGGCCGGACGTTATTGGAGCGGCGACCGCACCCGGCGCGCGGCGCGGCGCGGCGACGGGCGGGGCCTGGCGGGCCGCGCGCGCCCTGGCGGAGCTCGGCGGGCGGTGGGCGGGGCCGCGGCTCGCGCGGCGGAGAGAGGCGCGCCCCCTCCCCCAGGTCAGTGCTGGCGCGCGGCGCGAGCCGCCTCCCCCTCCCGCGCGGCGGCGGGCGGGGAGCGCGGGGGGGAGGGGAAGGGCGGGCGGCGCCGGGTGCTCGCCGCCGCCTCGTGCGAGCCGCGACGGGCGGCCGTGAGGGGGCGGGGAGCAGGACGGCCCTGACCGGAGCCACGGGGGGCGCGGAGGACGCAGAGAGCGGGAGGGCGGGTGACTTTGGAGCGAGGGAAGGGCCCCGCCTGTAGCGTACGGTGGGGCGGTGTTTGTCTTTGTCCTTTCCGGCTGCCAGTGCCGCAGCCGGAACGTCGCCGGTGCCTCTCTCCTGTTTATCCTTCATGTCCGGATACCGCAGCGACTGTAGCCGAGCGGCACGGCGCGGGGCGACGCGGCGGGCGCTGCCGAGGCGCCCCTCGGCCGCGGGGCGGCGCCTGGGCCGCGGCTGCCGCCTCAGGGGAACGGTGGGGGCGGGGGGAGCGCCGCCGCCTCGTTCTTCCTCTGCGGGCGGAACGCCGCCCCTCCCCATTGGCTGTTTGGCGGCTAACTTCCCGCCCGCCCCGGCGCGCAGCCAATGGGAGGCGCGCAGCCCCTCCCCCGCGCGCATGCCGGGCGGGCGCTGCGGAATTCCCCCGGGGAGCGGGGGAGGGGCGGCGGCTTCCCGCTCCGAGCAGCGGCCGCGGCGCCGTGAGGCGGCGCAGGATTGTGGTGCTGCCTGTCAGCTTCCCGCAGTCTGCCCAACGCCTGTGTACCGTTCCTGAACGCTGGATGGAGCTTGAAATGAAAGTAATACGCTTATTCCAGTGCGGCTGTCAGAGACACGTTTACAGGCTTGAATAACGTCACAAGTGAAAAGCATGTACAGTTACCGACATCAGTTACTTCTTATGTTGTAGCCTAAATGTGTTCCGTGCCTCTTTTTGTACGACTACGTGCAGCTTCTGTCAGTATTAGCACACCTCTCCTCCATTATGTCAGAATGAGCCCTGTCAGCATCCGGGCCTCACTCTCTCCTCTGCACGCAGTGATGTGATCCCACCAGAAAATGGTGATCTCGGTGCTGCGTGAGGTGCAGATCCCTTACATAACTCGTGAAGAACAGCCGTGCACTGACTTTTCCTCAAACAGTGCAACTCACCGACTTTTCTTTTTGTTAATAAGGTGCTGAACGTTGATTCTGTGCCACTAGAGAAGTGCTCCTGGTTAATGACAGCAGGTGGGGGCAGGGACTTGGCACTGCAGCAAGTGCAGCACACCCACTGAGGTGCTAAGCCTGCTTTCTCATTTGATTACTGCATACATCCAGGAAAACATTTTTGTTTTGGGCTATTGGAATAACAGTACACATTCCTGTCAGCACAGGTAAACCTGCCAGCAGGCCTTGCAGTCTGTACTGCACTGTTACTTAACTGTGGGTTCAGCACCATAACCTGATTTATTTGGCTCTCCCTTCATTCATGACAGCCAAGCTAAGCTGGATCTGCTCTTCCAAAAATCATAAAATGGCCTAAGTTAAAAAGGGCCACAAAGATCATCTAGTTTCAACCCCCTGCTATGTGGAGGGTCACCAACCACTAGACCAGGCTGCCCAGAGCCACATCCAGCCAGCTCTTGGATGCTTGTGATGCAGACCTTCCGCTGATGTCAGTCACTATGTGTGTTCTGTAGGTGGTGTTTCAGTACAGCACACAGTAATCTGGTTGTTGCTTCTATAGTGTATGAGGGACTCACATAGCAGCCTAAACCCTCTTTAAGCTGAGTGCTTGCTTATGAGTAGTTAAATCATTGGGTTACTGGGAGCACAGACTGCTGTGCAGAGTGAGCAGCAAATGGAAAAGGCACCTGCTAACCTGTTGATCCAGCAGCCTGTTCTGCTTCTCCCACCATGTATTGCAAGCACACAGTTCATTAATGTGCTTTGCTCTTAGAATAGTCCCATAGGACTGGGAAAAAGCTGTTCAGACCCATCACTGTGGTTTAGGAGGACTAACATACACAAAAAAAATATGGCTCACCTTTTAGCTAAGGGAAAAATAATATTTCTTTCCCAAGGTCTGATAGAGGATTTTATTTGTTTTAAATACAGTTCAAAGGGAAGCAATGAGACTGAAACTCCTGCGCCTTCAGACTACATCTTTTCACTCTTTAACTACAGTACATCGATGCCAAAGATTTAATAAAACTGGACATCATCTTCTAAAGCTGGATAATGATGTTGACAGAACGGATCACAGAACAGCTAAGAAGATTGGAAACTTGTATGCTCCGAAGACTGCTGCCCCTTGTTTGACAAGGCCCTCTATGCAAGTCAAGAATTGGCAAATGATCCAAGGAAATGTATCTGCTTTGGGAAAAAGTGTTTATTATCAGGGTGGGGAGATGTTTTTCCCACCCTGGAAACGTTTTGGCTTGGCAGCAATGGAAAACTACACGCTCAATGTGGAGTATATTAAAAAGCTCGGGAACATATCATCAAGATTTTACACAATTGTATCAACTAGTAAAATTATTCCAAAACCAAGTACCCAGCCACTTAAGAGGCCACCAAAGGCACCAAGGACCAAGCAGCCCTCCAGAGCTAACCAGCCACTACTGTCAGATGACATGAAGGTAAAGAACAGAATTTACAGTCTATATAATGTTGAGGGAACTTTATCAATTTAATTCAGATTTATATTTGGGTTTAGATTAACATTTTAATGAAATGAACATATTTATTTGATGAAAAGGACTTTATTATTTACCTGACCGTGACCTTAGAGGATTTGAAACTCTGCAGACACAAGCTAACTTGGTAGAAACAGGTGTGTTTGATGGTTTGGAGATGAAGTGAAGTTTTACCAGCAATATGTAACAAAGGGAAGGGAAGAGAGTTGATTTCTAAAACAGAAAGACAGGAAATCGTTTAAAAATTATTGAAGGCAATGTTCTCAAGTTTAATATTGAGGAGCAAGATCTGCCTTTCAGAGTAACTTAACTTTCCATAGGTATACTTGCTTGTCCAATTCCATCTAGTATCAAGGCTTCATTCTATTGCTAACAGAAATCAAGATGAGAATAAATAATACCAAGTTTACAAATATTCCAACTAGGTTTCAGAAACTTTCAATTTAGACTGTGTTCTCAAGTGTGCCTGTGTTTTTCCATTTTTTTATTTTCCATTTATTTATTCCATTTATTTATTTTTATTTTCCATGTTTAGACACCACATTTCAAGCCATAGTGAAATAGCTTTAACACTACAGCAAATTTATTCTTAGTGATAAAATATATTTTTGTAGCAACATGTGAATGAGGATCACTACACTTAGCATTCGAAGCCTCGCAGTATTTCAGAAAAATAGAAGGTTTTTTCTGTGCAATCAGTGGAAGAACTGAGCTGCAGAAGTAGTCTGTGTAACTTGAGCAAGATTATTCCATGTGTAGAAATAGCACCTGGATCACCAGACTCCTGGGTCTACAGATTAACTGCCACAACAATCTCCTGTGGATAAAATCAGGTAAACAGGATGAGTAACTGGAACAGTGCATACTTGTAGCTGTTACTCCCTGAGATAGGTCTTTGCGAGCCCCACTAATTCTAGCCAAAGCAGACTGTAAGCACACTTGAATATAAGATCTCCAAGGAAAATCATGGAGTTGGAAATGTTATTGTTCTCCTCAAGCTACAATAACAACAGAGTTCCAGCGTGTTGCTAACAAAATAGTACTATAGATGAGATTGAGACAAGTATTGTGTGCTTCCAGAAATAGCTTGCACATTGCAAAATACGCCTATTACATGGTCTGCTGAATGTGAGCACAGAAAGTGAGGTCTTAATGATTGCCTTCCAGACGTATAAGCTCCTGTTTAATATCTTGTATGACTAACAGGAGTATGATATAATGTACCATCAAGTCTCCATTGTAGAAAATTCATTTCCCACTTGAATTTTCCTGTTGCTTTGAAAGAATAAAATACAGAATTTTCTCTTAACATACTGCATGCTGTTCCAAGCTTTCTGCTTATGCTGTTGGGTGGATTTAAGTGACTTTTTTTTAGATACCTAAGGTTGAATGCTATTTTTACTTTCTTCCATTTTGACGAAATTGAAAACATTCTGCCGGATAGACTGAACTAATATCATTTCTGGGGAAGATCCCACACTGCAAAACGGTGTGCCAGAAATCATGTAAACTAGGACCTAACAAACCATTTTCAATTTTTAAACAAACAGTGTGTGGTTTTGTCAAACATACAGCTCCATCTACAGGGGTACTGCCAGGCTGTCACCCTGACCCTGTTCAGGCTGACAGCATTTTGGAATAAGCTGCTTTTTTTTTTTTGCTTTTTTTTTTTTTGCTTTTTTTTTTTCCCTTTGGAACCTATTTGTTTACTCCCTTGTAGATATGTAATGTAAAGAGCTAATTGAAAGATGAGACTGTTTTCTGTAAGATGACTGATATCACAAATGGAGAGTCCTTGATGTATTTTTTTTTTCACCATGTCATTTTTCTCTAAATCCTGGTGTCACAAAAAAGCAGATCTTGTCTTCCTCTGCTTATTTTGAAGTAACCAAGATCCCTCCAGTAACATAAGCCATGTTTCCAGTGCAGCTCAGAGCTGACTGCTGCCTTCCTTCACAGTCTGCCCCTGGAGATGTGCTGTAGAGTCATTAGGCTTTCAGTTAGGTGAACCCTGAGGTCCCTGATGTTTTCTGTTTGATGGGCTCATTAACAACTTCTTTTTGCAGAATGGTCCATGGATAAGCTCCTTCTAAGCACTCATCTTCAGGTGCTGTCTGCAGATAGAATGCACCAGCATGATAAATGATCATTAGACCAGTTTTTCAGGATAGATGGAGGGCTTACTCCAACGTGATAACTGGTTTGGTTAGCCATTCAGTGCATAGTGTCACTGCTACTCAGATTAGTTACTCATCTCACAAGGTCTCACAAGACATGAGAAACCTTCAAGCTGATTTTTAATGATGTTGCCTAGACAAAGCTTGAAAATCAACTGAAGGTGGAGTACCAGTATCCTCGAGATAAAGATGAGTGCCTGCGGTGATGAGAAGTTTAAGTTCATTTAATAGGTTTTCTTACCTAAATGAAATGATAATAAATTCTTAAATGTTTGCATTCTCAAAATGCAAGGGATGAGTTATAAGAATGATAGTTCCTGTGCAGTTGCTGGGTGGATGATGATACAGAAGATGAGTACTTAGAATGGCTGATCTGATGGTTGCTTTGGAGCTCTGAACTGTATCTTAATGAACCCAGGTGCAGCCAGGAAGAGGAGGTGGCAAGTGGCTGGAGATGCTGTCAGCAGGACAGAGCTGCCTTTATTTTAGGCGAGCTTGCAGGTGAAGGTGACGTAACAGTGTGGGATGGAGGTTTACCAGCCAGTTAATGCAAGTATTTTAGGATGAGCTGACTGTAGACCTCTGTGTTACATCTCCGTCAACTATGATGGAAGCCTGAACACCTAGAATGCTTGTGGACACATAAATTATAGGTGTCTTAAGCTCTACACCCATGCTAAATGTCCCTCACTGAACAGTATTTTAGTAAAGGTGAAGCAGTGCATTCTTTAACAATAATTTTAAAAGAAGAACCATATCCAAGCTACATATGCAAACTGCTGTTTCAGGCACTTATTGGCAGCCAACTTCTGGTGGTAATTAAAGTCTTTGCGTGACAGCTAAACTCAAAGTCATAAATTAAACAGTCTGTCCTGTAGCACATGTACCTTGAAGTGAACAAGAACAAATTTAACTACAGAAAGTGTAGATCAGGGTAAGGATTGTCAGGTGATATAGCTAGAAGATAACGCTGTGCTCCCTGAAGGATTTCATGGCAGCATGTGTGTGCTTATATGAACCAGAGCTTTCTAGAAGAGTCTAAAATGTGTAATTTGCGCTGGCAGTTTAGATGCTGGAAATGGATTTGTACAGATGATACTGTAAGAATGCAACTTTTCAAAAGATACTGTAGCAAGAGAACTGAATATACAGTTCTGTTGCAGTGTTACTTGCAGTTAACTGTGTTAATGGCACAGTCATGGGAACATGACTGCAGAATTGCTCTCTGTTAGTGGTCACTGAAAGAAATTGATGTAAACAAAGCTTTGGGAATGACAGCACCTTAATATGAAGAAAAAAAAGTTTAAACATGGGCCTTGACCCAGCTTACTGGTTCTGGGCCTCCTTAAGGAGCAGAGCACCCTTTCACGTGTTTCAGTTTGACAGTGTATGAGTGCCATGAGAATATGATTTGAATTTTAAGTTGAAGCATACTGTGGATATAAGCACTTGCAGATGAGTACAGCTCTTCTGTGCATTTGTTGTTAGTCACATCCCCCCTTGTGTTAGTTACAAAAAGCTGGAAAGCAACTGATCTGCAATGAGAAGCATTGCTTTCTGGATATCTTCCATTACATTGTATTGAAAAACATTATGATGGGATATATGAGGTATCAGAACAAAGAAATGTACTTAAAATAGGGAGTAGGTTTTGTAGACCGGTTTATTGTGCCTTGCTGAATTCATCAGGGAAGCTTTTACACAGATGTTTGATTTCTCTGCCATGCGTGAGTTGATCTTATTGCAGTGTCAGTGTCACTTTTCCTCATCTTCTTGCATGGTGCCAGTTACTTGTCTCACTGTGGCATTTTATTTATGTCGGACTGTGGAACATGGAAACAAACTCTGGCTGTTGTGTACCACTCAGCTGTGGTTTCAGTTGAGACTGTATTGTCAGTGCAAGATTTCACTCAGAGGGAAACACTGATGATGTGCAGCATTTGGGCTGGCACTGAAGGTCTGTGCCTTGCTGTGCTGCAGTGCTGTGATGGTTTAGGTCCCAGGGGTTACCTGGGCAGTAAGCTCAGTGCTCAGAACAAGTGTTTGCAGCTGGAGCTAAGCAGACTGGGATAGTTTAACTCCATGCATCTTCAGAGATCTATAGGCTGGTATTCACGGTGTCTTGTTTTTGATTTTGCTGGTCAGCCAAGTATGTCATAGGCTGTGAGAGGGGTGAGCAACCGTGGCTGTACTGCCAAAGCATTTCACTGCCATTCAGGGAAGAGGGGTTCCATTTGTGGCCCTATCATGAAGTTTGTGACTTCATGTGACTTGTGACATGTAGTTGGGTCTCAGTCATTGAATGTGGGATATGTTTGCTTCCCCACTTAACAGGGAGTAACTGATCTCATTAGTATTTGTACACCAAGTGGACAGCAGAACAATGATACAACAGAAGAGAATGAACAAATGGAAAACATCACCCTTGTGATTGCTTTGAGACAAACATGAGCATGTCTTGTGTACATCTTGCTTCAGCCTTTCCCTAACTCAAATCTTTGTTCCTTTGGCACAGAATCTGATGCAGTGCACAGCCTTTGCAACAGCAGATGAATATCATCTTGGTAATCTGTGTCATGACCTGACTTCCCATGGATATGTTGAAATAACAAGTTTGCCCAGAGGTAGATTTTTAAAGCACCTTAAAAGCGGTATTATATCTTGGGAAATGAAATATGGGTGAGATATTTAATTTTTATAACTTCATATGTTTTCATTTTGGTAATACCCTGGAATGTATAAATATAGCTCTATTTAAAATTTCATTTGCTTTGAATAAAATAAAAATCAAAGTGAACCATTTTGCTGTTACTGTATAATAATTTTTCCCTAAATTACTATTATATTAAAAGAATCAAAAAAATCAGATAGTCTTGAGAAGAATACATTCAAGAAAACATAAATGAGATTTCCTAATAGAAACTCTTTTATAGAAATTCACTAACTGAAAATTTTCTGAAAGTTTATTTTAATCAGTGTTTCAGTAATGTGATACCAGAGGTTCAGCTGTCAACAGCTTTGTATTTTGAAGTGTTGCACCTTCTTTCCATTCCCACATTTCTATTAATGTAAGTTGCTGAGGGCTGGAGGCACACGAGAGGATCTTGCTGACTACATGAAATGTAGAAGGTACACATACAGATATTTAGTTCTGGTAAAGAGAATGTAGTCGATACTTTATACTGGGCCAAATATATCCTGGTAATTGTTGAATGGTTTCCTTCAGTAATAATTGGTTCCGGATCTATACAAAGTATCTCTGAAGACTTGGGAAGGTATGGCATGGAAATAGCTGAAGCACACTACAGGAGAAAAACAAATAGAGCTTTTTATAGCTTAAAGACCTTCTAACCCTAGAACAGCTGTGATTTTCATGTGTTGGCAGTAGATTTATTATTTTTTGTGAATGAACAGATTATGTGAAGCAAAAGATATCCTTCATGGACATTTCATGAGAGGTTATCAAATGTCTGGCTGCCTCTCTGAAGAAACCAAGCGTGACAGTACTCTGGTGGATCTTTATAAAGGTTACTTGAGAACTGTCTGTCTTTCTCAGAGAGAAGGCATTACATAGTATAGGCTCCATGTTCTTTCATAGTTCCTTTGGATTAAAAAGAACACTCTTCTTAGAGCTTCAGGATAGAGTTACCCGAATTGCTGTGATGCTTATGTTACTGTTGCTGGTCTTTTACCCTGGGAGTGTGGGTTTTGCCAATTCTTTCATTTCTTTACGGTGTGTTTTTGACTCCTTACAATAGATACTCTGTCAAAATTGTTCAGGAAATGATGAAAGTTTATTTGATAGTGACAGCAAACTTTGTGGTGGTTGGTATGTAGATGTAACAATGCTAAGTTACCCAGTCAAAAGTTGTATCTCATACATCTGAAAAATACTAGCATTTAGAAATCTAAATTAGCAATTAGTGTGAATTTGTTGCTTTGTAGTGTTCTTCCTCATATCATTCTTTTTCAACCACTTTACAAATATTTTAGAGGTTGATACTGTAGCCCTCCTTGTAAGGAACCAAATGGACATTCACTGTACATATTTTATCTGGAGAGGATAAAGGAAGATTAAGTAAGGGCAATACTTGAAAAGGCAGATGAGAAAGTGCAGACAAATGTTTCTTGTGTGGTAAACTCCAGCTTCACACCCAGAACCTGCCCTAGTGATTCATCAAATCAGTTGTTCCTGAACTGGAATAGCAAGCGAAAGAGAAATCTTTAAAGAGTTCATACAGATCAGCTGCACGGTCTCAATTCAGCTACTAGCAAAAGCTCATCCTGTACTTATTTAGACATCTCTTCCTGTCACCTTAGTCTGCCTGGCCCCAGTGCAGCAATGTCCGCATTAGCAAAGTAGTACAGCAAAGCAGATATGTAGTGAGCAGGAGAAAAAACCGGTTTGAGAACTCAGGATCCATACTGGAGGCATTCTGCATACACTGGCTTGAGTCTGGTCTCCTGTAATGAACCCCTGCTAGTGGCTGGAATTCGTTTTTCAGTTAAATTTCATGCAAAATAAATACAGTTCGTGCATTGTGACACTTCTGCAATGCAAATCGAAAGTATGGTAAATGAGAGTGACTAGAAGATTTGTTTCAAAAGCACGCTTTGATCCAAAGGAAAACAGATGTAACTTCTGCTGTCTTGGGGGTATGCTTTTTCAGGTTTCTATCAAAGCACAGTCAGCAAAATTTGAGTGCAGATTAGTCCCTTGCTAAACAAAAGAGAAAGAGATGTTGGTAATTACTCTGCAACTGTGGGCTTCTTTCCATCATTCCATGCTACGTGTCCACTTCTGCCTTCTATATTCTGCTCTTGGTTATTTACTGTGCCCTGCATCAGTTTTTTCTTAAGTCTTTTGTTCTTTAAAACAACTGTATTTCATTAACTACAGTTTTTCCAGTTCAGCATCGTAGCTGAGTCTATCTAGCGTGTGACGCTTCAGAGAAGCTGTGTAGCTTTATATTATAGCTTTTTAATCAGAAAAATAGGATACAGAACTGACTTTGAACAGGAATTGTGCTTGCAGCTACTGCATTACTACTGTACTAACTTTACTTATTTACTACTTATACTAACTTTAAATAATTCTGCATTTTGAACTTTTGTTTGTTCATTTATTTCAAACTAGACGCTGCAAATGTTTTGGTGATGGGTGCTGAGAAATCTGCAAAAGATGATGATCCTGGCATGATTTTTTTCTTCAGGTAAGTTATAAACTATGTCTGAAACATTACCTTACAAATAGCATTCCTGCAGAAGCAGTGCAGTTTGCTAAAAACCACCTCATGAAGCTCAAGGAATAACTGTCCAATCTAAATTATTCAGAATTTTAAAAAAATCATACTTACACAGGGAAAGAAACCAGACATTTTAATGTTTTACACTGAAGCATGGATAAAAAGCAACTACTGCATAGTCTCTGTGCATTAGTATTAAATTCTATAATTCATAGTGTCAAGAATTGCCACCATACAATTTGAGTATTGCATTAAAGTACATTTAAAATAGTGTAATTACACCTCAGTTTTTCCTTGAATTCACAGGGAAGGGGCTGTTGTGTTTTGGAATGTGGATGAGAAAAGTGTAAGTAAAGAAAAACCGTTTGTTAAAGCTTCATCAGCAGATGTCTTGTCAGTCCCACAAAGCCCATTGTGCTTTGGTATTTTTCTGAGAACTTGGATCTCTCCAGGAAGGAAAAGGACTGATTCTTCTCTAAGGAGTGCGGCTGCTGCCCTCAAGCGTGTGGGTTGCTGATACATCACCTATACGTGACCTTTTAAGCCTGTCTTTCTGTGCAAAATAAGCAAGTGGATGTGTAACATACAAAGGGGGTGAAATCTCTTAAGTCCGAAAACCTGAAACCTTAATCTCGTGAGGTTGACAGAATTTTTGTTCCCCCCCTACAGCAATATATACTGAAAAAGTAAATCAGAACAAAATCAACACACGAATGCAAAGGAAAATAAATGAGCAGTAAAAGATCACTCCAGGGCCATTTAAGTCAAAACTTACATTTTGATGACTTGCAAGGGGCAAAGTTTGGAAACAGTTGGTTTTTACACTGTCTTATGCTTTTACCAGTGAGCAGTTTTTCCTAAAGGAAGGTTTTCATTGTTTGGTATAATTGTTAAAAATATATCAATATTGAAGTAATGTATCCCTTATGGTAATTTGATATTATTTGTCCACCAAGAGGGGTATGCTCCAGGCATATTTATTTTTATGAATGTATTTCTAGTTATTTAAAAATACTTTTTTTACTGTGGTTGAGTAAATGTGAGCTTTAGATAGATAAAGGCATTGATCTTCTCTGTAGGCAGTGTATGTGAAACTAATTGGTATGTTAAACAGATGATACTGAGGCGGACAATTTATGGGCAGATTTTCACTAACATAAATGAAAACACAGTGGTTGCTTCCAGATGTGAACTACTTCTGCATTCAGGTTTGTTTTTTCTGTATCAGACCTGAAATGCTCTTGATTTTCTGTCTGTTTTGGAGGGTTACCTCAGCTAGCCTACAAATACAGTAGGTCTTTCTTCAAACCTTGCAGGCTGCTATGGCAGTAATTGTGCTACTGACTCACAGGTGTTGCTGAAGACTAGCTGACCAACCCCTGTTGATTTTTATGAATTGGGCACCTCTGCCCTCTGAAAAATCTGATTCTCATGTAGTTTTTACATGCTTAAGCACCACTGAAAACTTGATAAACTCTTTCTGCCAGAAGCAACTTTAGTTGGTGCTTTTGTTAGTTTTATTTATAAAGAGAAAAACTGCCTTTTTTATTCTGTGAAAAGTTTTAGTTTTTTGTTTTAGTTTTCAAAAACCTTGCTCAAATACAGGGCAATATTTTTTATGCGTGAGTTTTAATGAACTGAAACAAGGCAAAAAAAAAAAGGCCTGTTAAACTGAAACTGAAAGTAATTCAGTAAAATGGCGTGTAGGGACTCACTATGAACGGACAAAATTGCTCTTTAAAAGTACTCCAGAACGAATACTAGGGAAGGAAAAACTAGTCTAAGCTAATGAACACTTAACAGAAGTAGTAATAACTATAGGCTGTTGTAACTGAGATTTGAAATTGTAAAATACTTTTTTCAGATGCCTCAGCAGTAAGGTTGTGCAATATCCTCCTCACTGTAGGGAAAGATAATAACAGATAACTAGTTCTAAATTACCCAAAAAAGGGTGATAGTCATAACCCAGTTAAAGGAAGAAAGAAATATTCGCTTACCCATCCTAAGGATTAGGGCTTACCAAACACTCCAAAGAAAGGGATCACCAAGTAGAAATCCTTCCTTGTAGCAGCCAGCCCTAAAATGAGGCGTAGGGAGGCATGGAACCTGGTTCCACCTGTGCTCCCAGGGCTGGCTGTGTCCCTTCACCAGGTGCTCAGTCATTGGTTCAGGCCATGACTTAGCAATTCCCATACACCTACCAAAAACAGCAAGGGCAAAAAAAAAAAATTAGCTTCAAGGTGGAGTGCATCAGTTTTGTTAGAAGGTGATTCTGTGATCCAGTCACCTTTCACTGTGAGAGTTTGCACTTAATGAATCCAAAAGATTTCTCATTAAATGTACTGTGTGACAGGTAGTCCCTTCCATAAAATGAGGCTGGGCCGGGAATAAACTCCTGTCGATTAATGGAAGCTTTTGTATCACTTTAAAAGAAAGCTGCCACTGAAACATAATTTCCTGTTATCCAGATGAATGGCAGAACTGTGGAAGTATGCATATTACAAGGCACGTGAATTTCACACAGTCAGTTATGGTCTGTAAACCTTTGATAAACGTTACTCTGAGCTGGAAGTAGTTTTGGAACAGACTCTTCATTTGCTAACAGTGTAACTATTACTATACTGATCACTACTCCACAATGCCAACTAGGCTATCAGGATCCAGGTAAATATACCCCTGAAATCTGGCATACCGCATTATGGATTGACAGTTAATTCTGGCATTGTTTTAGCAGGACTTCCCTGGAAGCAGTGTAACTAACTGGTTGGCCTAACAATATACACTTCCTCACTGAAAAAAAATGAGAAAGAAAAAAAAAAAATTACATATATATATATATATATAACTACAATATTCAGAATATATAATAGGTCACTGAAACAAAACTATTGATTTTAGCAAACTAGTAATTTTGGAAGAAATGGCCACCTGATGTATTTCTCCTGAAGATTCTTCCCACACTCAGACATCTGCCAAAGTCTTGTGCAGCTCACTGTTACACTTCTTCATTGAAGTCTTTACTGCTGCTGTGGTTAATCCTTACCTTGTTTTATAAATGCAGGCATTGAGTGATATTTTCACAGATCCTTTGCAGTTGTTCACAGGCACAAAATTCTTCCACATAGCTTCCAAAATAAACTGTGGTAATAACTGCTTCCTTCCAATACAAAAAAGTTACTAGCACAACTACTTGTTTTTATTTGAATAACGTTAGTAAGCAGGAAATACACTTCATCAATGTATTACCTGCTAGCTCTTCATAGAATGATAATATGTTACAGTAGTAACTACTGTTATGTGCATTATCTTTTTCTTAGATGAAGAATATAATGCGAGTGCTGGAACAGCATGAAATTCAGCCATATGAAGTAGCATTAGTCCACTGGGAAAACGAAGAGATAAACTATAGAATAGGAGAGTAAGTATTTTCAAGTGCTTGTGTTTATTCAATAGCTTATAGACTTCTAAAACAAATTCAAGTGAAAGCAACTGGTAAAAATACACTTCCCAATTTTTTTTTTTTTTTCAAATGATTAAAACAGGGAGAGAACAGTAAACATAAATTCACAGATTTTGCTGAACTGCTACACTTTCAGTCAGCGACCTTTATGACTTGGTTATATGTTAGAGTTTATAAATTATGAAGCTCCACATCCACACAACTGAACATGTTCTTCAGCTGTCCCAAAGAGAACATAAGTGCCTCGCAGGGAAAAAAAAATATCCATTATTGAGACAATTTGGATTTTAAAGGAGATACAGAATTTTTCTGGATAAGCTTTAGGTTCAAATACAAAGTTGTGTTCTGAACTTACTTCACTTCCTAGAAAAGATATATCTTGAGTAATGTGGACAGATAAATCTGGCACCCATCCTATCTTTTCAACTTCTTTTTTTCATTATGAAGAGCAAATGATCTCTGTGGAGATACTTACCAATGTCACTGATGATGTCATTTATTTGTAATTTTCCAACAGCACCAAAAAACTGTACTCAGGAGACAGTAACGCCATAAGCTGAGCTAATGAGTTTGAGTTCATTTAAAGTAATTTGTTAAGAGGACAACTGTGGCTTTTTTTTGGTTGATTGGGTTTTGGTTTTGTTTGTTTGTTTGTTTTCTGGCCATTTGAAAACTGCGTGGACTATCCAGTTGTGGAATTTGTGATTCCTGACGTAGTCTTAAGACTGAGGAACTTATTTTCAGTTATGTGTTTTGGTTATTTTTGTATTGAACATGAGTAAAATGCAACAAGCGTGATAGCCATGTAGATAATTGTTATCTTTATATAAAACAACCAATCTTTCTTGCATTAATTGTTCTTTAAATGTTTCTTTGCTGTGTGGCTTAGTCGATGAAGATGCTTCAATCTTGTTCTTACAGAGGGCAATCAAAGCTTCATAAGGGAGAAATCTTGTTAAATTCTGAGCTGGATACTGATGAAGTAATTCTGCAGAAATTTGCCTTTTCAAATGCCCTGTGTCTTTCTGGTAAGTTCATCCTGTTGTGTACTATCAGTTCATTCTACAGATATAGTGAAATGTCATTGTGAGTGGGACTCGTACATTGAAAGGTTGGAGAAGACTTAGTGTCTTAGTGTCTGGTTTTGGTAAACTATATAAATATTGATTGTGCATCAGTGGGAGGATTCATTCTTACTTTGTCTTCCTTAAATGTGAATTACTTTTTGCAACTTAAAGATGAACAAAACTCCTTAAGGAAATACTTTGCTAAAGACATTTTACTAAGCATCCCTTTGCCCACATTTGAGATTATTCTAGGATAGTCAAGAGTGCAGCCCAGTATTAAAAAGCAGTCAGTAATCTTAACTGATCATGAGATCACTAAGAGAAAAAAAAAACTTGATACCAGCTAAACCAGACAGAGTTGTAAAACAGATTTTCAGCTTGGGAAGTCAAGCAGCATCAAGTGTGTGGACTGGAGTCTCAGACGATATTTTCCAGGATTGTTAGCAATGGCTGTGTGCCATGGTGGTACTTACGTCAGGAGGCTCTGAGAAGTCAGGCTCAGCAGTGATACTTGTGACCAAGGAAATAATCTCTGCTTCTTCAGACTTAGAATGAGGTAGTAAGTGGGAATAGAAACTAGCAGCAATAAGGCTGTCCTTAAGAAAACTTTAAAGGAAAACTTCTACTGCTTTTAGAGTAAATTACAAGATTCATGTACTACGTGGGGGAACGTAACTCTAAACGGAAGACATCAAGAAACAGAATGCGTGTTCTGGAAGTGATACACTGCTTGATCAAAACATACAGCATAATAACTAAATGGTTCTTGACTGCTGAAGAAAGAACTACTAAGGAAAAAAGCCTTTAGTTTTGCTGTTGTTAAAGCCATAGCATGAAAAAGTGTTGCAATGTATAATAGAGCAAGGGATTTATTCCCAGGAGGTAACTGGTGCCAAGTTATGTTACTATGGAACATGTACACCATAAAGGAAGACAGTGCAATGTTCAGTATTATTAAGGGATGCAAGTATAGTCAAAGTCCAATTTGACACAACAGAAACTAACCTCTGTCAAATAATCATTGATAGCTGAAATGTCTATTTTCAAAGGCTAAATTAAATGCTGTTTAAGTGGCTGACTTGGATTACTCATAAAATGAACATGAAGAATGCTCAGCACTTGAGTTTATTGTGCTTCTTGACCAGTACAATTATGACCACAAAATAGTTCAAGAATTAAATCTTTTCTGTTTAATTTTTGAGTGGATGGAAGTAATTTTTGGAACCGGTCTGATGTTATTACTTCATTCTTCCTTGGGAATTTAAGGATTAAAGAACAGCCTGATTTTTGCATGTCGACACAGAAATCAACTTTAAGGCTCAAGCTGAGACACAGGAGAACTTGTGTTGGCATTATGTGGGATTAACAACTTCCAGAGAATATTTTTAATATTTGAAGTTAACATTATATTCACCAAAAAAACAAAATTGGAGATTGTCTAAGTTTGGATTTAGCTTCAACAGATACAAGGGGTGGTGTCTATACAAGCTAATTCTCACTGGCTTGAGCACACTTCATTAAACACTGGACAGATGGAGTGAAAGTTCTGCACAATGCTGTAGAAATGCAGTGGAAACTTGACTGGCACCATGTGAAGTCAGCTTGACTCCAGCAAGGCTAAGTACTTCTAGCATCTGCAATACCTCCTTGGAATGGAATTTGCAAAGGCTTCATACACACGGTATAGCACTCAAACTCACCATCCTAAGCTGAAGCAAAGCCTCTTCAGGGTCTGAACCAATCCACTGGAGAGGAGGGCTGAGCTCAAGGTGGTTCTGCAGGCAGATTTGTGTCATTACACAACCCAAATTTGTCTGTAGATGTATGAATGCATCGGTTATACAGTGTAATGGGTAACTCACTATGGATATGCTTGTGTCAGCATGTCTTGAAACAGTGCTGTATTTTGGCAGATGTAGATGATTACTTGAAAGCATACTTCCCTGCCTCTCAGCATTATCCTTTGTCACCTCTGTGTTGCAGTAAAACTGGCTATTTGGGAATCGTTATTGGATAACTTTGTGGAATCTATCCAATCAATTCCTGAGGTGAGGTCTTGTTTTTACCTTTCTCCTCATTTTCTCCTGTGCTATGTAAAATCTGGATCAGTCTAGATACAGCTGAGGATATAGAAAACACATTTGATTTTAAATTCATCAAGATAGAGAGCTCAGAACATTTTTAAAGGGCGGGAACAAAAAACTGGCAGTCTGTAAAGCACTGGGTCACAGCATGGGGAAAACTGCATTGGAATAACTTTTCCCATTCTGTGCCACTGCTACTTGCTACTGATAAATGTTGACAAGCAGTATTTAAAAGCCTGACCAAATACAGCATAGTGTGACAGCTTGGCCTCAAAGCAGTGTGCTGAATTTCAACATAATTAAGAGATCATGAGTGTTACACTTGAACTACACTTTCTCATGAGGTGTAATTAAAATAAGTAGTCTGTATGATGTCACATACAAAAATAAGATTAATAGGGTTCAAAAGATAAATCATTTATTATTAATGAAGAGAACAAATAGTAATACGTTTTTTCAAGTGAGGAAGAAATCTGTAGAAAAGCTGAACAGCAGCAAGGTAAAAAGAAAATTGTCATGCCTTAAAAATAGCGTAGTATTGAGAGAGGACAAATGATTCACAGAAAGTGTTCCAGGATTCTTACCTGGGAGAACAGCTGAACAACAATACTCTTATCAAGCTAGATAAGCAAGGCACTATGGAAGCTAAACTTAGGTGTAACTAAATCTGATATGCGTTTAGATTTTAAGTCATATATACTTCAGGCTGTACAACTTTAGACTTCTTAACCACTAGTAAATGCTATTTGATCAGGCAGGTAAAACTTGTTACTTTGCAGATCCTAAAATCAAGAAGGAAGGTAAAACTATCTCACGCAGATGTCATGCAGAAAATTGGAGAACTTTTTGCATTAAGGTAACGTTTTTTGTTACGCTGAAGATCATATCATACAAAACTTAAAAATCAAGTAGTGCATGATACAAAAGCCTGAGAATACCGAAGACTTTATCCCCTAGCCTTTATAATGTTGAGACAGTAGCCTGGTTCTGAACTGTATTTCCATCCCCAGTGAGCATTGTCAGTCACAGTTAAGCTTGTTTCTATTTGAGAACTCTGTTAAGGACCACCCCTGTAACTTTAATTCACATATTGATCATCTTCAGTGAGCTACCAGCATAGTGAAGGACTTCTGTACAAACAGAAGTCACAAAAAACTACAAGCAATTAATGCATAAGGTGTGCATGTTACAGTATTCTTGGAAAAGTTTCAGGAGATATTACCAGTTTTAAACAGTGACTACATGTGCGTTTTTATTGTGAATGAGATCCTTCTCATATTTTACTGAACAAGAAAAACTTTGTAATTTTTATTTTAATTACTGTGTAAATATTTGCTCCTATATGCACCAAAAGGAACTCTGAACTACTGCAGTAACCGTTCTTTTTAGACATCGCATAAATCTGAGTTCAGACCTGCTAATAACACCTGACTTCTACTGGGATAGAGAAAAACTGGAAGAGCTTTATGACAAAACATGCCAATTTCTCAATATTAATCGCAGAGTTAAGGTAGGTGTATTACTGTTGTAACAATTTTCCATATTGCATTCAACTGTCATTGGCTCAGCCAGGCTACAGACTGCTCCACAAATGTCTGTTTTAATTTTTTAAAAGTCAAAGACCAATAGGCTCCTGTACACCATCCCCCTTTCTGTGCTCGTAACCCACTCACATCTTTTACCCAGTTTAGGTTAACAACCATGCCTCAACCACCTAGACTTAAATGGATTCTGTACTTCCTGAGCCACTAACTTAGGCTTTAAATAGTTGTAAGAAGAGGAGCTTTAATTCTTTTTCTGAAGTGTGTGCAAGAAAACAAGTTTTAAAAAAAAAAAAATGTGATGTGAAGCAGTCTTCTTACTGATGACATGATCATCCAGGTCAGTTCATTGCAGGGCAATGTAATGCTTACTGCTCTACCAGAATAAGCATGAGATACCTCTTCCAGTGGTACAGCAACCTTACATACTTATTTAGCTACTTTTGAGGCATTTCCATAAGCCGCATGTCATTTGCTTGCATTGTTTTGTGACTAAATGTCACCCAGTAGCTGTTTAATACCTGCATATGCATATCTAAACTTGTATTTGTTTTTTTATGACTGTAGAAATAAGAGTTGTATTAGAACTCCCATTGCTTGTGCATGTTACAAGACTTTGCATTCTGCACTTTCACAGAAACATTAATAGCTTTCTGCAGTGAGCCCCTTTATGGATTGTTTCCTTAGTGATCTCATACAACGTGTAGAATCCAGCTTTGCCCTGTGTTTGAAATCTGTTGCAGGTAATGAATGAAAAGCTTCAGCACTGCATGGAGTTGACAGACCTAATGCGAAATCACCTGAATGAAAAGCATGCTCTGCGCCTCGAGTGGATGATAGTAATACTCATCACCATAGAGGTTGGTTGGGGTGGGTTTTTTCCCCACTACCACATTGAAGAATGTAATAAGTGCAATTTATATACCTCAATTTGAAAAAAAAATCAAGATTAACTTATTCATTATTAACTTATTCATGTAATGTACAAGTCTTCAGTTCTTTGCAAGTAGCTTTTGAGTTGCAGCTATAGTTATTTTCTGGCTTATAGTTATTTTCTGAGCTGTTTTAAAGCTTGCTAAGAATTGGTCATTCACTTAATGATGTGTTTGCTATTTCACAGGTTATGTTTGAACTCGCAAGGGTAGTGTTCTGACATCAGAATAGACTCTGGAAGGAAACTGACAAATTGGTAATGACCATATGGCCAAGAAAATTCCTGTCTTACATGCATCTGGAAAATAGTGGAATTGTCTCTCTTGATAAATATGTACATATTTTACTCAAATAAAGAAATTATGAACATTATACCAACTCTGTAACAGTGATATTAAAGTCTTAACCTATGGATGTGCTAGCATGAAGCTGAGGTACAAGTGATACAGTTGTAGGGGAATCTTGCCAGTCATTAGGCTGGATACAGAGCACTAGCACTTTCCTCCTACTGAACAGAGACAGAAGGATGGACCCCTTCTGGGCTGACCTTGTTAATTTGCTGACAGACTCTTGTGCCTTGTCTCCTTGACAGTTAAAGAGATGCTAATTATTTAACCACTTCCTGCATTTCTGGTAATTCCTTTGTCTTTCCCAGCTCCTTCTAGGATAGAAGCAATACTGTCCTGAGGAAGACTAGTTTCCAGGAAATAAGCTTCCTATAATACTGCTATTTGTTCTAACAAGAATAGAATTGGGCAGAGCTAGGAAAAACTAGCTGACTACAGATCTGTCCATTGTAAGAAGCACTAACTCCTCCTTAACAGTAGGCTTTTCTCCTCAGAGAATCAAAACAGGTAATACTTGGAGATCCTGGTTCTGGAAATAGCTCAACTACCAGTTCTGTGAGCTGCTGAGGTCTGAGCTGTCAGCCCCATTCACAGGAGTGAATCAGTCAGCAGAACAGCTTGATGACAAAGCTTGCTATTAACTGCAGAACAGCTCCTCAGCACTGATCTCTTACATAGGTTTAGAGAAGTAGTACATTAGATCCATTAAGTGGTGCATGGTTTTTCCTACATAACTACTGTAACAGAGAATTAAACTTTAACTGTCATTATTCTAGCAAACTTTTTTTTCTTAAACACACAAAATAGGCTCCCCCTTCCTCCCCAGTTTAAGTGTAACACCTGAGCCTGAGACACTAAGTTTCCATTCATCTCACATATTTAATAGCTTCAGTATTTCAGTTCAAGCTGCTAAAAATGTAACTTTGCAGGCTAAATGCATCCATCAACAAAAGTGATTATAACAAAGGCATTTGAGGACTCCAAGATGCTCTTTAAATGCATGAAGCATCTAGGTTTGAATATCTCAGGTGTTCTGGTTAAGATGGTGCTTAAGAGTTAGCAAGTCAAACACTCTAAAACAACAGAAGCATGGTTAGTTTTGCAACTTTACATCAGTTTCTGTCTGCACAGATGACGAAGGTTGTGAAATCCCAAAGACTTCTCCAAGATTCCAACACCCTTTGCTGTACTGAGTGGCTATTCAGTGTTATTTCTGCAGTTAAGCTGTAACTGCATATTAAAATTTTGTATCAATCTGCTCCAACCCTCCAGCATCGGCAGCTGCATCCTCAGCATGAGGGTTTGGGTTTGTTTTTAAGTGATGAACTGTACAGTCTGACAGTGAGAATATCGTCACTATATTAAACAGAGATCCCAGACAAAGCCATGAATACAAACACACCAAGAACTGAACTTGAGCCTTCACAGCAAAATATGCTAGTACAGCAACCCCCAGAATGGGGCAGAATTAGCATATTTCTCCCATTGGCAATCTTCAGCCCTGCTTCAAGCTGGGCAACTGATAGAGGTCCTGTGCAAGTTTACTGCATGACCTGATTAGCAGGCAGTTCTGTGGCACAGACAAGATTAAATCCACTTCTAGAAGCAAAAAGCCACTGTGACTCTGAAAACATAACCATCTCATTTGTCTCATCCTCTATATACCTTCCTAGTTCACCTGCAAAGAACTTTCTTCACTACAATTAGCACAGTTCAGTTAAACCCCAAAGTGGGTCTCTTCTAGCCCATGAGGATCATCTAAGGAAGAGTGCAATAGTAACAAATACAGAATATGAGAAAAGACAGCAAGCCTGGTGCATCTACAACTCTTAGAATTGCAACTTTTTAATGGCAAATGTAATTCAAATTAGACCATTATTTATAGAGACCCCAACGGTGCTGAGAGCTTCTATCAGATGACACAAAGGACAACTAGTAGAAAATTATTTTCTTGGGTGGATCTACTAGAAAGAGTTGTCAGAAGACAAGCCATTTATACAATAGCAAAGAAAGCTGAAAGCAAACAGTCAGGACTCCTGACTTCCAGCAGAGTTTTTGAAGGGAACCTCTCTCCTGGCCACAGTCAATTGTTTTGTCAGCACACCAGCTCTGCATATGAAAAAAGTTGATGCAAATGCCACCTCTGTAAGATCCCCACAAAGGTAACTTAATGGCAGATAAGAGCTTATAGAAGGATGACATTCTTGCTAGCTTCTACCACCTGAAATAAAGATTCTCTCTCCTCTCTCCATTCTAACCTAACCCTAGAACAGGAGGAAGTTCGACCCAACAGTGGAAAGAGGAATCAGATACTATGTGTCCACCTAAATGAGTCTTACTCATAGCTAAGTCACAAAGTTGCCTTCTAAAGTACCTATCAGAGAACAAAACAGATGAGTGATCTCGATAGAAAGAACTTTGTGAAAAATCTTTTCCAGTTTTGGACACTTTATATGCAGATTGGTTTAGAAGTACCTCTTGCTTTTACCAGTCACCTTTCCTAGACCCTAAAGACAAGGAAAGACTTTAGGTTGGAAATTACTGACCTGTGAGGTACAGCCTTTCTTCCTTGGATGGCATTAAGCCTCTATCAAGCGTCTTAGCATCCTAATCCACAGACTGCTTGATGATGGCCTGACAACTACTAAAAAGACGTACAGAACTTGAGGGACATGGATACAATAAATGATGTGCAGGGATTTAAAAACCAAACCTGCTGCCCAAAATACTTATCTTCAGATGGCAGGAAGGAGAGCTAAGGCAAAGTTAAGCTAAGGGGAAAAGAAAGTGACTTGAGAAGTACATAAGACCAGCTGAGAAGGAAAAAAAAAAAAAAAAAATAGATCATAACTCTTTACAGGGAGAAGGGAGGCAAAGACCTCTGTTAGCTTCAAAAATGATTGTGCCATAGCTATTCACAGTACAAGGCAGCCCATTTCTCCCGATCCCCATGACAATTTCTTAACAACACACTACTCTGTACTACACCTAAAACCCAGGAGGCTGGGTCTCAGAAACTCAGAAAACTATGCAACTCCAGCAGTTTGGAGTCCTTCACAGTGTATGACAGCAAAAATTGAATTCACCCAGAAAAAATACCAATCCCTCTCCTCACGCACAGCACAGTGACCAACCCATTTCAGATTCGTAAGCAAATAAAAAAAGGAGACTTTTTTCCCTTAAGTCTACTTCAAGTTGCTGAAGGCATGATGCCTACATCTAGTATCATCAGTTCTCCTTATTACTGCTATTTAGGCCAAGTTTTCAAGCTCCAGACACAGAAAAAATACATTTTCTGGACAGGTGAAACAGGAATACCAAACTGTGCTAACTGCTGTCCCCCAGATACATTTTGACAACCTCCTAAGCTTAAGTCACAAGATGACTGGCCAACACAATTCCTTTACAACAGTTGAGTATTAAGTATCTCTAAGTTTAAAGTCACCACATAGGCAGCACTACACGGTGATGTGAACGAAGTACCAAATGCTGTTCACTCAGATGCGTCATTTTCTACCCAACACCTCAGCCTCAAAAATGTACTCTGTGAAGTTGCAGTTTTAGTTTTTTTCCCCCTAGGAAAGCAAAATATACAAGTACATATATGCATGTAACTATCATCCTGCTCCACTACACTCGTCTTCCCAGCTAAGAACGCAGTCACGTTTCAGCTCTTCCAGTTGAAAGCAGGCAAGGCGGCTCTACCAGGCTAAACTGGAATGAAGGCAAAGGCAGAACAAAGAGGGGCAATCTGCACTGCAGGAGCTGCATCAGTTAAGTGATGCTACAACTCCTGATGGAAATGAGACCCCTAACAAAAACATTTTTCTATGTGCAGTTAAGCCATTTCCTTTGATGACAGATGTTCTACTAGCAAAAATATTTGGGTTTTTTTATTCGGTTTTGTTTGGAGATTGTTTGTTTTGCTGGTGTCAGTTACAGCTACCCAGATGCTATAGACAAAGCTTTGCTCACTAGGTGTAAACACAAAATGTTCCATGTTCCAACTAACATCATGATTACAGAAGAACAGCTACTCTATTCTACTTCTTCCTTTTTTACACATATGCAATGTACACCAAAAAAAAAAAAAAAAAAGCCTACACAACACAGTTTTCTTTTGCCTCTAGAAAATCCAGACTTGCTCTCAACATGACAGCTTAGGGGTTGACCACTCACCTATCATGAGCACATCCACCAGGAGGTCCCTATGCCAGGGAAACCAAGACAAGAGAAATGCAGAGCCATTCCTCATCTGCTGCTGCACCCCTGTGCAAAGGCATCTCCTGGGACCACTTCTTGGTTTGTGCTCCCAACGCAGAGATACACCAGTAAGGTTTGACTGAGGGAATGACAAAATCTAGCGAGGAAGATATTCCTGGATAAGAAGATCGGACACTATCAGAGGAATGATATTTCTTAAGCAAGTTACTGGTGCTGTTGCACTTCCCACTATAACACAACAGAAAGCATAACAAGACAGCAGTACAGCAAGGTCTTAAGCTACAGTGAGCGCAAATCTGGTTATATGCAATAGCAGTAGGCACAGAAATAATAGGAAGAAATTGCTTATCTTCAGACGGCCTGTAAGGTCATCAGGTATGCAGGAATCTCCAGAGAAGATACTCTTGCATGCACTACCAACCCTTAAATGAGGTCTGAGAAGGGGTGGATCCTGGCTCCACCCCTTCTGGTCATTCAGGTGCACTGCATGCACCTAAGCAACCCAGGGTTGGCCCTGCCTTCCCAACAGGTGCTCAATCACTGCTTCAAGCCTTGCATTTGCATTTCCCCACTACACCCACTAACATTAAAAAAAAAAGTTGAAGTGTTTGAAGCAGTAGCTGTGCTAATAAAATGGACTTACAGTACTGATAATAAACATTACTCCACAGTCATACAACCATGGAAACAGTGCACAGCAGTGGGACATGCACTTCCAGCTCCCAGAAGCTTCAGCAATTCCAGAAACTGTTCTGCAGGAGTGGAGAAAGTACTGCTGGAGAAAGGAATAAGCAAGCAGCTCTTCAGAAGACTCTACTCTTTTATTTTTAAAATACACTACAAGACTCACTGAAAATCTTGAGTTTGAACCTGACTAATGTCTACTAAGGTATTGATCAGAACAACAAGAAATCTATTCCTCCATACCAGATTTCAGCTTAACTCTACAAAAAACAAAACACAAAATCACAGAGGATTTGGGTCCATCTGGATAATGTTCCTCCTACTGCTCGTATTAACAAATATCTTTGTAATTTTATTAACACTGAAAACATCAGTGCTATGCTTATTTACAATGCAAAATGCGGTCCCACTAGCCAAAATTCTGCCTTTATCCGGGGGACACAGAGAGCAAAGAAACCAAAAACCCGAAGACTGATCCTATCATCAACAGCAACACAACCAAGAGTGCTTTCAAGTTCATAGCAACATCTGAAGCATTTTGAACCCTCCTTTCAAAAACTGAGAAAGATTAGGAAATAAATCCTGAAAAAGTACCTCAAGAAACTGGAGAAGAAAGTCAACATCCAAAAGAACAATGATACAACTTGAAGAGAAAAAGGATCAGACACAAGTAAAATTTTAGATTCACGTTTTGAGCTGAATGTCAAAAAAAAAAAAAAAAAAAAAAAAAAAAAGCAACAGTTGACTCCTGCTTGGCTCCCCAGTGACAGCTGGTGGCCTCTCAGGTGTAAATCAGCATTGAAGATCTAAAGTTAGGTGGTACTAAAGCACAGAAGTCTTTCCACCAATTCCAATGGGCCTGAATCTGGCAGAATACTTATAAACAAACAAGTCATGTTATTGATGAATTACAGAACTGCAGAGCAAACCAAATTCTTTAAAGCTGGAGTTATCAATAATAAGCAGTAACTCCTCCAGTTTCAGAGAAATCACAGAGGAGAATCTCACAGGAATGCTGACACAATTATCCAAGTGCAACAAAAGAGAAAAAGCAGGCCACAAAGCAAAACCATCCAACAGGCACCTGCCAGAAACATACTGATTTTCCCAAGTAGCCCTTTCAAATTCAAATGAAAATTGCATCTCTCACCATGTTCTATGAGAACAAACTCTGTCCACTACCAAGCCATACAAGTTCCAACATCCACCTACTCTCTATACTTTGCATTACGTTTGCAGAAGTGAAATGCATGAGAAGGGGGAAAAATCTGCCAGGCAGTCTAAAAGCCTTTCATTCTGCTGGTTAAATACAGTCTATAAGCTTCTATCACATTGCTACGAGGGCTGCTACACATGTATCTCTTGCGGTGCTGCACAGCAAGGATACTCAAGGCAAGTTCAGAGAAGATGCAGTGCTGTCCAGCTTCCATATTCAAAGCACCACAACAGCAACAAACATTGACAGCTTTCAGCTCCAAGAAAATTAAGTTTTGCCATTTGTTTTTAGGACTTAATTGTTTCCTTTTCAGGCACTGCTCAACAAACAAGCTAATACATCTACGAGCTGCCTGCTGCAAGCAGACTCCATCTATAGCTATCCAGCCTTTCGTTAGTTGCACTACAGACAGCAGTCACACTCAGAACTCTTCCAAACCATGATCAATTCAGAACCTGTAAGATCAGAAAGCAGCCCCGGCAGACTGCAGCCCCCTGTTGAACTACAGAGCGGACCAACGTGGAGCAGACCCCACTCCCACACTGCCCTCAGCTCACTTGCTGTCAGGGCACTGCCCTGAAAGATTTGCCATCGCTTGCTTTTCCTCCACACAGCACATCGGATGCAACGACTATGAATTCAGCAGCCCAGCCACAGTCAGCACCCGCAGGTCAGACAGGTGCCTCACGTGCGCTGCCTATAACTACGCTGAAATGGTCGAGCGCCCTAAGAAATACAAATAATTCAAAACTAACGCTCCGATACCGGCCAAACGCCTCCCAACGAGCTTCCAAGCAGCACGCTGCCCCGCCAGCACCGCACCCGGCCCCGAGCAGGGCTCCGCCGCACACCGCGGCCCGCAGGGACCCGGCCCTCAGCACCGCCCGCTGCCGCCTAGGCTCCGCAGCGCAGCACGGCGCATCGCGGGCGTCAAGGCGACGAGGCCTTGGCGCGGCCCGCCGCCAGGCGCGGAAAGAAGGCCGCGGCCCCGCGGGACGCACCTGTGGCTGCCGCTTCAGGCGGCCGTTGAGGCCGCGCCGCATCGCGGAGCCGCCCCCGCCCGGCGGCGAGCGGAGCGGGGTGGAAGGGGGCCGCACCGCCCCCCCTCCCTCCGCGCTGCGCTCCCCCCGGGAGTTTTAAAGGGACCGCGAACCTGGCCCCACAGCCCCGCGCACCGGCAGTCCCCAGCGGAGGGGCCGTGCCCGGCGGCGCGGGC
Source organism: Lagopus muta (assembly GCF_023343835.1). Lineage (NCBI taxonomy): Eukaryota > Metazoa > Chordata > Aves > Galliformes > Phasianidae > Lagopus > Lagopus muta. Next base: position 61,666,472 of record NC_064434.1, read on the forward strand.
GGAGGGAGGAAGGGAGGAGCGGAGAGGGGAGGGGGGGGTGGGTGGCGGCTGCTGGCGCCGGCGCCGCCGCCACAGCGCTCGCCGCCTCCCCTCCCCCCCGGCGGGGGCTCCTCGCTGCAGCCTCTGTGCTCCGCTCTCGGTCATGTGACCCTAACGTAACCGGACAGGAAAAGCCGCCGCCGCCGCCGCCGCGCTGACTCCGTTGTTGCTGCTGCTGCTGGGCGCGGAGACGGCGGCGGCGCGCGCGGCACCAGGCGCCTCGGCGGCCCGCGCCCCCAGGTGAGCAGCGCCCGCGGCGCCGCGCGTGGACCGCCCGCACGTGTACCCGGCTCCGCGCACCGGGACGGCCGGGCCCGCAACGAGGCGAGGCGGAGGGGCGGGCGGGGGCGGCGCGGCCCGTCGGGCCCGGCCTGCATTGTGTGCGAGGGCCCGGTCGCGCGGCGGCGGGGCGACGGGCCGCTGCTCGACCGCCTGGTGAAGCCCCGCGGCCGAGCCGGGCCGAGCGGCTCCATCCGGGGCACGGCACGGGGGGGATGGGCCGCACCGGGAAGGGGGAAGAGGGGGGGGGGGGGATAGGTTTGGAGGCCGCGCGTGGAGGGGGCTAGGGGGTGAGGGCCGGGACCGGGAGAAGGCTCGGCGCGTCCCGTTGCCGCGCCGGGCTCGGCCGGTTGGGGCCCGGCGCGGGGCGGCCCCCCCCTGCGGCGGCATCCGGCGCGGGGAAGGGCGGGGGAGGGGGGAAGGGAGCCGCGCGCGCGGCGGGAGGGGCGGCCCCGCCTGTCTCTCCTCGGCAGGGCTGGGCGGCCCCGGCGGCGGCGGTTCCCGTCTCGCGCGCCCTGGCGGCTCCGCTCGCGCTGCGTCTCGCGCCGTCTCCGTCCGTCCGTGCGCGCGTGGCGTGCGCGGGGGGGGGGCGAGAGGGAGAGGGGAGGAGGGGCGGGGCTCAGCCAGTGAGAGCGGCGCGCGGCCGCCCGGCCTTCCGCCCCGGCGGCCAATGGGAGGGCGCCGCCACCCGGGCCACAGGGGCCGAGCGCGACTCCGGGGGAGGAGGGGAGGAGAGGGCGGCCGGACGGCCCCGCCCCCCCGCCGAGAGCGGCGCCCCGCGGCGCGCGCTACGGCGCCGGCAGGCGGCGGGAGCGCCCGGGCCGCGCGCGCCCGCTCCCTCCTCCCCCGTCCTCGGGCCGCGCGCGTGCCCATTGTGGCGCGAGGGGCGGCGGCGCGCGGGGCCGCTCCTACCGGGCTCCGCGCTCACGGGGCCGGGCGGCGCCGCCGAGAGCCCAGACGGGCCCCGCGTTGGCTCCGGCTCCTGGCGGGCCCACGAACTGCTCGCCGTGACCGAAAGCGGCACGCTCGGCCTCCAAAGCGAAAGGAGCATTGAGGTCCGTCGGGAGACGGGCCGCCTTTCTGAGGCGTTTGAGGAGAAACGGGGCAGCGCCGTACTCTTTGAGGGCGCCGGGCGGCTGTTTCCTGTCAGCGCTGCACCCGCCGCCCTCTGGGTTCCGCTCTTACCCCGCGCTGCGGGGCCGCCCCGCCGCAGGGTCCCGCCCGGCCCTGTGCTCGCTCTTCCACTGTGCAGTTTCCGGAGAGTGTAATTCTTGCCCTTTCACTTCAAAGCATTTAAACGAGCATTGAATATACACAAAAACGCGGCGCCGTGCTCTCGTACAGACACCGTGTCATTTTGAGGAAAAGTTAATTTGCGGCTCTGAGGAAGGGCAGCAGCTTCTCAGCTACTGCAGGCTGCTGTTTGGATAAGGTTGAAGCCATAAGCTAACAAATTGGGGATGATAATAACTGGAGAGGATCCTCTCTGCCTGGAGCTCCCCCAGCAATGGTTTTCTCTGCTTGTCAAGTTTCCCTTTCTGAGCACACTGGGCATCAGAATTGAAAGTGTAGCACACACAGAATAAAACCCGACTTAAAACTACAATAGAAGTCCTGCAAGTTTTCCTCAATGTGATGAAGTTTACCTGTGTGGAATGTGGTGTGGGATTAACTAACAGTGAACGTGAGTCGTGTTCCCGCTCACAGAGCAAGTGTTCTCTTGTGGAGGGAGGGAAGGGATCTCGGTGTATTTCTTGTACAAACAGAATTATCCAAACGCTAACCAGTCCAGGCAGCCAGCAAGGATGGAGCCGTTTTTCTCACCGCCCGGCTCTCCTGCTGTGACAGACAAGCTTCAGGCCCTTATACAGAACTATAGAATTGCTCAGGTTGGAAAAGACCTTAAAGATCATCAAGTCCGACCACAACCTAACCATACTGCCCTAACAGTATGCCCTCCGCTAAATCATGTCCCTGCTGTAGCTGATCTCAATAAGTAAATAAACAGTTGACAAAATAATTGACAAAAAGTGAAACAGTTGATGCTTCTTTTTCTGATAATCCAGAGGCTTTGCCAATACCCAGAATTAATTCATTTTGTCAGCCTAGAAAGGATCAGGTATGCAGCTGATAATTCCCAGGAGAGGCCATGACTATCAGGAAAGCTCAATGATTTCATGGTGGAGTTCACATTCAGCCAAATGGATACCTAGTGTTTAGGTTAAAGGTATTTAGAGAGGCTGAAAAATCCAGTAAAATGTTAGCTGACTTGGCTCTTGTTGGGTTCTGCTCTTGTCACTGCCATCCCTGCAGGTGACTGGTATTAGATGAGTAAATTGTTCAAATCAGTATCTAAATACTTAGTTCTCATTAAAAACAGATGTTTTTTACTAGTTGTTCTTCCTCTCCTTCAGCTGTCTGTTTTTCTGTATCAAAGCCTACCTCATGCTTTTGCAGAACCCTCTGTTCCTGGCTCTGCTTTGCTGTTCAAGCCTGGACAAATCACTTGCACCTTTGTGAGCTGCACTGTGTGTCGTGAAACAGAGATCCTTGAGTGTTTGCAAGGTGTCATCAATGTCATTGTTCAGGTTAAGAAGTGTTACTTTTGAAGAAGTATCTGTGAAAGGACATCTTCTGTTGCATCTGCCTATCTACTGTTAAGTTTTACATGAAAGTCCTTTGCTTTTCAGAGTGTGAAAAAAATGGATTTGGCCAACCATGGACTTATTCTGCTGCAGCAGCTAAATGCTCAGAGAGAGTTTGGTTTCCTGTGTGACTGCACAGTTGCTATTGGTGATGTCTACTTCAAGGCACATAAATCGGTTCTTGCTTCTTTCTCCAACTACTTCAAGATGCTGTTTGTTCACCAAACCAGGTAACTATGGGAAGCCCAGTCTGACTGTTAAAAAGTTGTTTGGTTAGCTTGAAACCTGCAGTGTTGTTTTTGCTTCTTGATACGACATAATGAATCTAGAATCTGTTTCAAAGTTGAACTGTGATTTATTAACAGTAATAACCCAATATATGTTCTTTGTCCTTAAAAAGTCTATAACGTGCAGAAGAGAGCATCTAATGACTCATGTCTTCCCTGTTGTGCTTTTCTTCTTCATCTGCTCAGCATTGCCACTATTTTTTACCTTTTCAGAACATTATATAAAGTCAGTAATATTTGCTATGAGATCTCAAGAAATGAACGTGTAGACAAGGGTAGCATTTTTCATGTGTTTTTTTTTAATCTGTCAAGTAAAACTGAACTATATAACAATAAAGTGTAAGACTGTTTTTTAAAGATTTGTGTGGACTTTTGTTTTTCCCAATTATTTGAACTATCTCAAAAAGTTTAAAGGAGCGAAACTTTCAGCTCTGGCTAAGAATTCTTACCAAAGGTAAACATCAAGGACAGAAGTAAATTGCACTTCAGAGACAGGCAGATGTAGCAGACTTGGCTCCATCAGGAGCATACAACAGTCACTGGAAGACAGTGCTGCCAGTTTATTTTTGGGTAACGTATCAGAGTTCAAAAGTGGTTAGAGAGCTCAAGCAGAGGGCACACCTCAAGAAAGAGAAGAATTGGCTATGATTTCCTCCTCACCTACTGTGGTTAGAGCATTCAGACTGCAGTGCACAGTCATGTCTGCTTCTGGATCTGTCTTTTATTTAATATGTGCTTAATCTAAAAGCTACAGATAACTGAAAATCATTTAGAATCCCAGAAGCTCTCCCGTTAGCAAAGTTAACTTGGTTAGCCTAACCTAAACGCTCCCGATTTTCTTTCTTGTCTTGTGAACCTTGCCTTTCTTTCTATGCAGAGATCCAGCAGGAGGATTGATGGACGTTTCAGTCCAGAGTATACTAAAGATTGATGCATAGGGCATGCTCTAACTTGAAAGATGGCATTGGTTTCAGTTCTGTTAGGCTGAAGAGGGCATCACAACCACAGACTGTTTCACTTGCTGAATGCTGTAAGGGATTGATGCATTTTGCCAAGTGTACTCCTGATTTCTGCTACCTTTTCTTCCTCCCTGTTCAGGGAAGCTACTACAGTTGTTTTACAATGAGTCTAGCCTTTGCACATTAGATGTGCTCAGGCTACATCTCTCGCTTCCAACCATCAAGAAATTCACACCCTGTCCTGCATCATTCTGGATCCTCACACAGCTTAGGGAAGGTGTTAACACACATTTCCACAACTGTGACTATAAGCACTAGTTAAGACACAGAAACCAAACGGGCATGTGTCAAATGAATTTTGGGTGTTTTCAGGGCTAAGAACTGAGACCTTGAATTCAGACACAGTGCTGGGAGATTTTAATTTGGCTGCAGATGTATTTAAGCACAAAATAGAGGAAAAATGTCTTTGCAATTTATGAAATATATCAGTATGTGTCAACAGATCTGTCACATAGCAGCCATTGAGAAGGGTGCAGTTTGCAGTGGGACAATCTTTCTAGGCAGTTAGTTTGCTGAGGGAAAAAAGTCATCTTGCAAATGGCCAAGCATTTCTCCTCATTTATTACAGAGTTTGTCTTTTGAATTTAAGTACACAGTTCTGATTTTTACCAATGTTTGAATAACTTAAATCTGATTGAAAGCATTTATCTGTTATTGATCATTTTGTTTCACTTTCCAGTGAATGTGTCCGTTTGAAAGCAACCGACATACAGCCAGATATCTTCAGTTATCTCTTGCATTTGATGTACACTGGGAAGATGGCACCACAGCTCATTGACCCAGTTCGACTAGAGCAGGGAATAAAGTTTCTGCATGCATATCCACTAATTCAGGAGGCCAGCCTTGCAAGTCAGGGAACTTTTTCTCACCCGGATCAAGTTTTTCCATTAGCATCTTCATTATATGGCATTCAGATTGCAGATCACCAGATCAGACATCCCGCTAAGGTTACATCAGCAGCTGACAAACTCGGGCGAGAACCAAGGCCACAGACTTCCCGGATGACCCAAGAACCAGTTTCAGAAGGCTCGCAACTCTCACAGTTACCTACAACTCTGCCACAAGTGAGCAGGACAAATATGGCCACTTCCGACCAATTGCCATCATCTTTATCTCCAGAATTGGTATCTGCTGCTGGTAATAATTCACCTGCAGGAGAGGAAGCCAACATGGAAGCATCTTCTTCAGATGAACAGCCTGCTTCACTCACGATAGCACACGTCAAGCCGAGCATTATGAAAAGGAATGGAAGCTTCCCAAAGTATTATGCCTGCCACCTCTGTGGTCGCCGGTTCAATTTACGAAGCAGCTTGCGCGAACACTTGCAGATCCACACGGGAGTTCCCTTCACGTCTAGCCAGCAGGGAGAAAGTAATGTTTCTTTGTCGCTCTGTAACAACACAGCTGAAAAGGATGCTATGGAAGTGCCTGAAGCTGGGATGATTAGTGACAGCGAGCTGCAGCAGATCTCGGACTCTCCAATAATCGATGGGCAGCAGCAGTCGGAGACACCTCCCCCCTCGGATATTGCAGACATAGACAACTTGGAGCAGGCAGATCAAGAGAGGGAAGTAAAAAGACGGAAATACGAATGTTCCATCTGCGGTCGTAAATTTATTCAGAAAAGCCACTGGAGGGAGCACATGTACATACACACTGGCAAACCCTTCAAGTGCAGCACTTGCGACAAAAGCTTTTGTAGGGCTAACCAGGCTGCCAGACACGTGTGCCTAAACCAGAGCATGGACACGTACACGATGGTGGACAAACAGACTCTGGAGCTCTGTACTTTTGAGGAAGGCAGTCAAATGGACAACATGCTAGTACAGACCAACAAACCCTACAAATGTAACTTGTGTGACAAAACATTTTCAACTCCCAATGAAGTAGTCAAACATTCGTGCCAAAATCAAAACTCTGTCTTCACACTAGAAGAAGATCGCTCCATTCTGCTAGGTGGTGGGGACACGGAAGCCCCAGAGACTGATAATGCAGTGTTAGCCTCCATCAAAAAGGAGCAGGAAGCAGTGTTGTTAGACTGAATGTGAAATCTATATCAATTTTTTAAAGTTTCTTTACTCATTTTTATTAAATCAATTTTTTCTTCCCTCTGCCTCTTTCCTCACTTACCCCTGCCATCTCTTGCACCAACCTTCCCACCCTTTGTCTTCAGCAACCAGAACTGTACTGGCACATTAGGAAATTGGACTTTGCCTCTCCCACCAAAACAAAAAGCTCTTGCATCAAACCACAACATAATTGATTTTAATACAAAGGAACACGTGAAAAATAATCCAGCTAACTATATTGATAGTATTAGTTAAGCCAAATTTAATAGATTTTAAATGAAATTTAGATCACTTGAAAGTGTATTTAGATACAATGATGACTGTAATGAGAAACAGAGTACCGGCTTGGTAAGCAAGGCATATATATATACATATATATCTATATTAGTTTCCCTGGTAAAAGATGTTTTGAGAAGATCTGGCTATTTAAACACCATGCTTTTCAGAACTCCACATGCAAGTCGATTAAGATTATAACTTTAAAAGCCTCAGAATTTTTCCTCATTGAACTGAATGCAAAAAGTTGTCAGTTGGGTTAAAAAGAGCTGAGAGTACTGAGTTTCTCTCAGCCTTATGTTTTCCTTCTAGTATGCCTTTGGGTATCTGTTTCAAATAGCATGATTGATACAGGCAAAGTAGTTACTTAGTCAGATTTTGACTTAAGTAACTGTAATAATAATGTGATGGCAATCTTTATATATATATATATAAACTATTGTATATGTATAAAGATTTATATATATATGGAAAGTGTTTGTGTGTATATTTGGTACAGGTAAATAAATGCACACGTCCTTTTTAAGCAACTGGCCATCTGTTCTCCAGTTCAGCCTGGAAAGTATTTTAGTTGTTTGACTAAAGTAGTCATTGCACAGGTTTTAAATCAAATGGGAGATGTACTGAGCTGTGTGCATTTTTATTGGCCTGTAGAACAGAAGCTGTTGGATAGGTGTCGTCACCCAAGATACAAAGGAAACCAGAGAAGTGACATCCTGGTGGGCACTGTACCCTCATCATTGCAGCACATGCATGTGTTGTTAGGTATAGTTTTGAGTCATTTCCGATGAGAGAGAAAAACTTCACTGCCTTACTCAGGCAAGGAAAGTCCATGGTTTCGTTTGGTATGATTGCATGAGGTAAGAAGAAGAAAAAGTGGTTACAGAGATGTTCTAGCAATGGGGGGAATCATGGTTGTTTTAAAGCAAACCCGTAGTGTTGACTGGCAAATTCTGCTCTTTGAGAGTCCCGTTATTTTCAAAGCCGAGACAAAGTCTGCAAAAACTGAAAGGATGAATTATGTAATTTTAGTTACTGATGATGGTAGCACTGCGTCTTTGTGTTAAAAATCAAGTTGTTGATTCTTATTATTTTATATGAAATGCCCAGATGTTTTGCTGGTAGCGTAAAAGAAACAAAACTGACAGCAGCAACGGAGTCCACCTAGCAAATTCTGGGCCAGCAGAAGGTTGAAACGGACAGAACAAAGTGCCCCATAGTAAATGGAGGCACTGTGCTTTGGGGGGAGGGGTGGGAGAGGGCAAGTCACAAACCACAGCTCTTCTCTGTGTATACATTTAAACTGAATATCATTTTGTGTATAGTTAAGTTCTCAGATTTGTAAGTTTTTATACATCATTTCATTGAATAAAAACTGAATTAAATTGAATGTGATTTATTGAGTTGCAGGTGAAAGGCTGTTGGGTTTTATCTTCCTGAAATAACTCTTACTAAATGAGTATAAAAGCCAAGCAATGTATTCTGCATTTAGAATAAAGCCTCCCTCATACATACAAACAAATAACTTACTAATGGCTTAAAACAGTGGATATAGCATTACATACTTGTTTTTTGAGTTCATTAGTATAATGTGACAATTAGTGCAGAGTTTGTTATAAGTGTGTTTGCAGGCTGGAAAGCCAACTGTGTTCTGGGCTGTGTTAAAAAAGGGGTGGCCAGCAGGGAGAGGGAGGTGATTGTCCCCCTCTACTCTGCTCTTGTGAGGCCCCATCTGGAGTACTGCTTTCAGGCCTGGGACACCCACTACAGGAAGGATGTGGAGCTCTTAGAGTGGATCCAGAGGAAGGCCACTAAGATGATCAGAGGGCTGGAGCACCCCTCCTATGAGGAAAGGTTGAGGGAAATGGGATTGTTTAGCTTGGAAAAGAGAAGGCTTTGATGAGACCTTCAACAGACTGGAAAGGTGGGCCCGGGTGAATCTAATGAGGTTCAACACTGCAAAGTGCAAGGTTTTGCACTCAGGCCGGAGGAATCCCACACATATATACAGGTTGGAAGGAGCAGTTCTTGAGAGCAGCCCTGCAGAGAGGGACCTGGGAGTACTGCCGGATTAAAACTTAACACAAGCCAGCAGTGTGCTCTTGCAGCTCAGAAAGCAAATGGTATCTTGGGCTCCCATCTGGAGTACCGCATCCAGGTCTGGAGCCACCAATACAAGAAAGAGCTGCTGGAGAGGGTCCAGAGGGGAGTCACAAAGATGAGAGGGTAGATAACAGCAGGACAAGAAGAAACAGCTTTAAGTTAAAGGATGGAAGATTTAGGTTGGATATCAGGAGGAAGTTCTTTACAGAGTGTAGTGAGGTGCTGGAACAGGCTGCCCAGAGATGTTGTGGATGCCCTGTCCCTGGAGGTGTTCAAGGCCAGGTTTGATGGGATTGAATGGTCTAGTATTACATGTGGAAGTTGGTGGCTCTGCCTGTGGCAGTGGGGTTGAAGATTCATGATCCTTGAGGTCCCTTCTAACCCAGGCCACTCTGTGATTCTGAGACCTCACTGTGGCCTTCCAATACTTCAAGGGAGCATATAAACAGGAGGGACTGTTTACAATGATGGATAATGAAAGGACAAAAGGGAATGGTTTTAAACTGAGACAATAATGTTTTAGGTTAGATATTACGAGGAAGTTTTTCCACACAGAGGGTGGTGATGCACTGGCACAGGTTGCCCTAGGAGGCTGTGGATGCCCCATCCCTGGAGGCATTCAAGGCCAGGCTGGATGTGGCTCTGGGCAGCCTGGACTGGTGGTTGCTGACCCTGTGCATAGCAGGGATGTTGAAACTAGATGACCTTTGTGGTCTTTATCAACCCAGGCCATCCTATGATTCTGTAGTATTGAGTTTGTTATGTCTTGTATTAGAGTAATAGATCCAAAATCAGTTCATTTTACAATCAACATATAAAAGCATTTTCAGGTAAAAATCTTACAGCATGTAACATTACCCATTTGAAAACTTTCAGGATCTTCATCTACTAATGTAATTTCTTTAAATATGGGTTGGGGGGGAGTTGTTTTTATTTATTTTTATTTTCCTCTCAGTCTGAAATACTCTCAGGAACAGAGAGTATTCAGAATATGCTCAGCATTCTGATGTAGCAGTATTTTAGGGGATAGCCACAGGTTCCATTAAAAAATGACCACAGCTGCATAAGTTGTTGTTACTAGCTACTACATCACCAAGTGGTCCTTTAAAAGATTCAGGTGAGCTCTTACGCAAAACCCAGTGGTTGAGCTCAGCCCCCTGGTTGCATAGGGAGCGTAGAGATGGCCACACCATTTTTTGTTGAGCTGTTCAGCAGCCCCCAGTCTGTATTTTAATTTAGCTCAAACCCATTCCATTGAACAATAATTAATAAAAAGAAAAAAAAAGAAAAAAAAATAGTACTATTTCTCTGTTATTTCTATTCCCTATTTTAACTCTACAGAAGCCTTCAGATTGAAACTCCCAGATTGAGCAAGGGCAGAGATGAACAGAGAGGAGTATCACTGAAGCCAGTGTTACTGCTAGCAATAACTAGAGTGAAGAAGGTGTAATGCTATAACGTGGCAGAAAACACAGGAATAACAGCAAGGTGGCAAAGACCTTGGGCCACAGCAAATGAGAACAAGCCCAAATGCAGCAGCAGGGACAGAAATGAAGGAAGAAAATTTACTTACCTTTGGAAAGCCTCAAGCAGGTGGGAATTTCCAGCAAGATACCCTTGCTTTCAATGCCAATCCTTAAATAAGGACTGGGAAGGGGTGAATCCTGGCTCCACCCCTTCTAGTCATTCAGGTCCACTGCATGTACCTGAGCTCCCCCAGGTTGGCCCTGCCTTCTCACCAGGTGCTCAATCACTGCTTCAGGCTGTGATTTGGCATTTCCGCTGCAGAGGTAGGAAGTGGTGACTGCCTCCTCTTTGGCTTTATAAGCTGGTGTGCTGCTGAAAACAAGCGAGCAAGCTGCAATGAACAAGCAGCAGGGGATGAAGCTTCCAAAGGAGTAACATGAAAGTGAATTTCCCTGGCATGTTGTATAATGATTCTTCTGCCTTGACTTCTGAAGCACCAAGCACCTTCGCTTGGAGGATGAGTATTTCTTCTGAATGTGAAGACCACAGCTCTCTATTAAAGAAAAAAAAAAAAAAAAAAAAAAACTTGTCAAATTTGTACCAAATATCTCTTTTGTCACTTGTCTGCTAAAATTATTCTTGTTCGGCAGGGAGAGAATTGTTAGAAAACAACGGTGTCAAAAATACTGAGAAATTTAAACAGTGATCATTTTACATTAGGCTGCTGTCTTCACGTTCGGAAATTGCTTTCTGGAACGTTAGCACCAAATTCCATAACAGCGTCGCGTATACGCGACGGGCAGAGGTCACCTCGGTGAGAGGAACTCGTCCTTCAGCGCGGGCTCCTCTCAAGCCGTACCGCCCTCGGGGCGGTTGGCCGGAAGCCGGGCAGCTCCATGGCGGCCGCAGCCGCCATCTCCAGGCAACGCGGGAAGGACGCGGGGCGGGGCGGCCGGTAGCAGCTGCCGCCCGGTTCCGTCTCTCGCAGCCGGCGCTTGCGTGAGCCGCCAGCCCTGTGGCCTTCCGCTTGGGAAACCTGCCCGGCCGTTCCGCCTGGAGGTCTGCTTACCTTACGGCTGATCTGAGCCGACCGACTGGCCACAGCATCGGAAGCGACGGAGAGCGGGGCTGCCCTTCACCGGCGCGCATTGCAGCGCCGAAACAGCGTGCCAAAACAGCAACAGCGGGGCAGTCCCGAGGGCTAAGCCGCTTAGGAAGCAGTCAGCTAAACTGTAAAACTGCCACCGTACCTCTGAGGACGCCTCCCGTCCTGTTTAGGGTGGTTTGGTTTTGGTGTTTTTCTTTTCGTGTGGGTTTTTGTTTTGTTTAAGCGTGGCAGTGGTTGTTCTTTGCTTTTGGTTTTCTTCGAATGCTTGGCTTGTTTTCTGGTCACTGTTTCCTCTAAAAAGATGGCGGAAACACATAGGGCATAGAAATAACAGCAGGGTGGTTTGCATTTCTAAGTGTTTGGTGTTTCAGAAGTTTCTGTGATAATGCTATAAGGTGGATGTGTCACTCTCTTCTCTGAAGGCTGCTGCTTCTCCTCACCCCCACAGCTGGACACCAGCTGTACCAGAAGGTCCAGGATGCCCGCAGGAAGACATACAAGTCAGAGATGATGTTTGTATTGCTCGGTGCTTCAGGAACTATGAGGTGGATCCTGCTGCTAGAGGGCTTCCTAAAAGAGTCACTTTCTGCCCCAAAAGGAACTCGTCTGACAGAAAGTAGAAGTTCTCAAGACCTGTATTTGTGTCTCAGCACAAATTCCTGATGTGAAAGGGTTAAAACGCATGAGGAAGTCACTCATTGTTGCAGTATCACCGGAATCACTTTGCTCCTGATATTCCAGAATGAGAGCGGGATGACTGGAGTACTGTGAGTCTGGTCTCCTCTGGAGTGCTTACACCAGCTAAGGTTTTGCATGGTGAGAGAAAACAAGTGCAGCTGCTGCTGCCAAGTGGCTTTATTTGCTCTGGCATGTAACTTACTTGCAGTGCTATACCTCAGTGGTGACACCGAAATGAGAAATGAGTGCATTTATTTCCTATTGCTGCCAAGGAACACAATCAAATGTGGCTCTGAGGACCAAGAAATAGGGTTACAATACCACCAGCTCTTAATATTGACATCTCAGCTACTCAACATAAAGGAGAGGGGTTATTTGCAGGGGTGACACTCTAGGCATTAAGCTGTCACTGGGACAGCATTGAGGGCTATGGATTTCTCTGACTGAAACAAAGCATGCAGTTTTGCAGAAGTACCAGCTTGCAAGCAGTTTATAAGAAGGCAGTTCCTCAGTTTGTCTTTAAAACTTACCAGCTGAATGGCAAAATTATTCTTCAATGTCCAGTGGGATAAACAGGGAGCGTTTCTTGGTGTCAGCCTGCAAGAGGAAACGTGCTAAGATTACACAAGTGAGTTGCTCCAGCTACTCAAACTCACAAAAGCTCTAGGGAGTAACCAGAGCAAGCTGAACACCTGCTGAAGAGAGGCTTAGGTCCAGGAATGACACTGCTTCTCTTCAGCTGACAGGGACATTTGTGGCAAAGGCTTGTGCTGCAGCCAGCCACCCTAGACCTGTCCAACAGGCCACAAGCTCAGTGCTAGCTTAGATTGAAATTCTGATGCAGAAAAACTGCAATCTGGAAAAAGTCATCTAAAAGTGAATGAGGGGCCACGGTCTGAACCTCGAGCCAGGGCTGGGCATTTTGAATGAGGCTCAACTTGCAACCAAGGTGTAGAGTTAGGACAGAAAGGGAAACAGCCAAAGCTTCTAACCAGCATGAGGCTGCATAGGAGCTGTTGAAGGAAGGGGAAGGCTGCAGAAAGTCTGTATAACAACTGTGGTGGGGAGTGCAGGCACAGGATACAGCCTGTTCAGCTGGAATGACACCAAACAAGTATTTCAAGCATTGCAGCACTAAAGTGAAGGTTTCTCTGTCTTTTCTTTCATAATGAAGTGGTCGAAGAGATCTGCCACATCCTGAAGCAGTAGTGCCTTAGCATGGAGCACACAGCTAAAATCGGCATTAAAGGCATCTTTTTAGTGACAGTGGCAAAAAAGGTGAAGTCTTCAAAAGAGCAGATGTTAGCCCCCCTGATTTAAACCTTGTAGATAAAGCTTCTGGCTCTGCCACAGCCTTGCCAGTTGTTCTCCAAGACCAGCCTCTCTCAAATGCTACATAGATACTTAGCACATCTAACATGAAAAGGCTTTGTTAATAACTTGCTCTTGTAAGAACATCTTGTTTTCCCAAGCATTTCTCAGAGACAGAGATTAGGAAGGTCTTCTGATTTAAGCAAGTGCAGTAAATAGCCCAGGGAGATACTACACTTGTCATCTTTTTCCAAATCAGATTTTATTGAAGTGCAAAGAGCTTTGGGAATTAGGCGCTCTATGATGGAAAGCAACATTCATGCCCTTTTGGGTCTCTAGTAAGTTTTGCTAGAGGGGAGGTGTATTTATATATCAAATCCCATACATCCTTGCAAGGCAAGCATTTTCTATAGCTGAGAACACTGGAAATTACATATTTTACCTCCCAGAATAACTATTTTAAACTACAGGCTGGAGGCCAAGATAAAGGGAAGGATTGTTAAAGCAAAGGGTAGTGTTACACGAAAGAAATGAAGTGACAATAAGATTCAGTAAGAAGAAGAAATAGAAATCTATGGCCTGATTAAACTGATTAGCAGTACTGGCTCTAATCTCCATTTCACTTAAAAATAACAGTGGGGGATATGAGTTTTAGGGACCCAAATATCACTCTGGAAGGAGACAGCTATTACTTCTTAAAAAGCTGCTTACATTCAAGGCCTCCAGAGCCACTGAGTTCTGACTGTGTGGACTATCACAAGACCTACCTTCTTGGCAAATATCATCGTCCCATGTTTGTTTTCTCGTCTTCCACTGACAAGTAGTGGAAGAAGTAATATTCTTCTTTCTCTCTCTGTGTGATTGCTGATCTGTGTATTGGTCTACAATATACATCATCTGCCCAACTTCTTTCCTTTAATTCTTCTGAGTCTGTGTCTATTTTCTGAAATTATTTGTTCCTAATCCCTAATTCCTAAATTTGCATTTTCATTGAAATGCCATCAGGATGATATATTCAGAGACCAGTTCTGACTTTGTTCTTTTGGCACTTCAGAAATCAACAACATGTGTCTTGGTTTATTTTCTAGAGTTGCATAACTTGCTGCAGACTGTAAAGGCAGCGTGTTTCACTATTCTTGACTGCTGCAGCTCTGGTTCTTCATTTAGTATTTCTTCCTTGTGAGAAATCACAGAATCACAGAAACACCAAGGTTGGATAAGACCTACAAGATCATCCAGTCCAACCATCCACCTATCACCAATAGTTCTCACTACACCTATTCCTCAGCACAAAATCCAAATGTTCCTTGAACAGTTCCAGGGTTGGTGACTCCACCACCTCCCTGGGCAGCCCATTCCAGTGCCTGACCACTCTTTCAGAAAAGTAGTATTTTCTAACATCCAGCCTAAATCTCCCCTGGCGTAGGTTGAAGCCGTTCCCTCTAGTCCTATCACCAGTTACATGAGCGAAGAGGCCAACCCCCAGCTCACTACAACCTCCCTTCATATATATGGATGATCCACCTGCATACCTTTCAGAAGCTCCGGTCTGTTGCTGGCGTGTGAGCTTTCTCCTGCAGACTTGTGCTGCACTGACTCAAAGGCAGCTGCCTCTACCTGATCATATTTTGTGCTCTGTGGGTTCTGCCATCCTGCAGCCCAAATTGTCAGGTTCATGGTGCGGAAGCCAGTTGTCTGACGAACGCAAGGCTGCCACAGCTCTGTTCCCAGTTCCAGCCAGGATGTTGTATTTCCAGTAGAGGCTCCCTCACAAACATACATATACAGGACATATGTACTGTACAGAGTAATAGACCAAGGGTCAGAGAAGCCTGAGCAATCTCTTCATAACATCCCAGGCTGAGCAAAGTGCAAGCCTCCCTAGAGGAGGGAAGATAGACACCACTGTATGCTGCAGCAGGGAACCACATGCTTCTATCACTCATTGATTCCCCCTAGTGCTGCTACAGGATTCAGGCTCTTGTTTTCTATAGTAAATTATAGAATGGCCAACCTATTATAATAATTCCTAGAACAGATACTCTCCGAGATCACAAAGTCCCCAGCACAGCACATAGCTCCTCTTATTCAGAAGCACATGTAGCCATTGGGTTGTACCTCAGCAGGGACTGTTCTTCTCCCACCCGTCACTCTGTCTCCCCAGAAGATTCATTCCTCACTGGATGTTCGGCTGTTTAGCTTTGTTGGGCTTTTTTTTCAGTTTTACCGAACCGCAGGAGCGTTACGACAAGTGCTCGCAGCTGCCAAGCGGCCGTCTTTTAAGGTACCTCTGATGCGTTGCCCCACAGTGACCTCTGGTGGTTATATTAATGTTTCCAGCTCTTCGGCCGAAGCAGCGTGAAAAGTGGTGGGGCTGTGATATGCCTCGTGAGAAACGAGTAAATAGAACGCCGGAACCCTTGCCAGATGAAAGCAAAAGTTCTCCTGTCTGCCTCTTCTACTTCCATATCGATAGTTTTCATCCGCTGAAATTCATTCGTGAAGTTCATTAAATAAAGATTGCCTATACCAATTATGCTGGAAACAGCCATGGTGAGCAGTTGGGCAGCAGCACTCAGGGCTCTGCAATAGAATCAGAATCATAGAATGGCCTGGGTTGAAATGGACCACAATGATCATCTAGTCTCAGCGTCCCTGCTATGTGCAGGGTCACCAACCACTAGAACTGGCTGCTCAGAGCCACATCCAGCCTGGCATTGAATGCATCCAGTGATCTGCAGGTCATTTGCCATTTGCCCTTGGGGTGCTATACAGGCCACACAGGAGAGCTTTATGGGGATGAGACTTACCAATCAGACTCTCTTCTTTCAGCTGTTTCATCAATTTACCATAAAGACAGTTGGCATCAGTGTGAGACAAGCAGTGGAGTTGTCCCTGTTTACTACTTTCTCTATGAGTGACCCATGACCATCCCTTCAACAAATCCACACCTAAGATTCTGTGGAAACCTAAGAATAAAACAGACTAGCCAGTGAGTGAGTGGTGACATTCCCAATGCTACCTCTGATGGAAAAAATTGCTTTGTGAAGGGAGGCAGTCTTTCATAATTGTCCTTGTCAACCAGCTACGTTTGGGCTTGTGTGTCAATAGGGATTGTTGCAAAGTAGTGATCGTTAACCATGATCATCACATTACAACTTGAATCCTCACAGTGCAAGGAGCAGCTGCTCACATTGCCACTGCATCAAGTCCCAGCACTTGTCTGCATATTCGTGGCTCACTGCCAATGCAGACTGATGTGAGATCCCCGAGCTCACACCTCTGGCTTGCTCACTGCTTTCTTAAGTTATAGTGTCACTGTCACCCTGGATAGAGATCCCAGAGGACTGTCATGGAGGGTTAATGAGGAAAACTCAGTCTATTTATGTGAAACAGTAGGTGTCAGCCAAATTAATTGTCTCAGAGAGAACTCCCTACCTATCTAAACACAATTATCGTATCCACATTAGTAGTGATGTGGGTGCTCCTCTATTTCCCCATTTTATTTTTCCCTTTTTCATAGAGGGACAGGGCAGCTCTTTTCCAATACTTTAGCTAATATCCTTCTCTCTCTCTCCTTTTTTTTTTTTTTTTTTTTTTTTTTTTTTTTTTTTTTTTTTTTTTTTTTGTCATTTATGATATTGGAAAGTGTTAACACCTAAGCCTGGCTAAGGCTAATGATTTCAGTGCTCCCTCTGCTCCCTTTACTAGGAGATTGAGATGTCCCTGCTCACAATCAACTGCTCTTTAG
Source organism: Lagopus muta (assembly GCF_023343835.1). Classification (NCBI taxonomy): domain Eukaryota; kingdom Metazoa; phylum Chordata; class Aves; order Galliformes; family Phasianidae; genus Lagopus; species Lagopus muta. The sequence continues at coordinate 61,683,504 of NC_064434.1, forward strand.
CTCTTCCTCTGGAGGGAGGGTTGTCTGGCTCATGAGATGATGAGATCTGCTTTCTCAGATTCTACTAAACCAGGGACTTTCCATAAGATAGTTTGCAAGCTGACTTACACAGCACCAAGGCAGAAAGGGTGGCATCTAGTAGTTGTTATAGAGGGAAGTAGGTTTTATATGCCCACAGGAGTGCTCTGTTGTCCTGTCTGTATTACTGGTGCAGAGTTAGGGGGAGAGAGCTCCATCGCTGCTAGTCTTCCCTCAGGGGAGGGGTTCAGGGTGCAATAGATCCTAAATATCCCCATTACACAGGACAAAACTGACTTGAACTGGGTCCACTAGTGTGGCTTCCAGCAATCTCCTCCTGCACCCTTCTACAGTTAGCTAAGGTTGAAGTTTTGGAACAAACTATTTTGCATACACACGCCACTTCCCAAGTACTCCTTCTGTTTTCCTCTTTCACTCATACAGTCTCTCTCTTCAACTCCTGCCTAGTAGCCAGCAATTAGCACCTCTCTTCCTCTTTGAAGAGGGGAAGGCCACCATCTGCCAAACTCATGCCAGGTTTCATCAGCATCGATGCAGTGGCCCTCTAGGCAAGACAAAACTCACTTAAGGTTTCACAGTCCCTCTTTTTGCCAATTGGTCTTCCACTAATTTTTACTGCTCAGCTTTTCACTTGCTACCACAACAAACACATGCTTACTCATAACCTATTGCCCCAGCAAGTATGACAAAGCAGCTCATCCCCACCAGGAGGACATTTCAGAGATCCAGATTCTGACACCGACAAAATACCACAGCTCATTTGTGCCTCTCAAATTCACTGAGCAACACACTCCATGTATCATGAGCTTGTTAGCAAGGGCTCAATCTCCTTTCAATAGGCTGGTCCAGATTGTTAATTCCCCAAGTTGTTGCTTCATTAATTCGCTCGCTCATTAACTCACAAAACCACTCACGTGCTTATGAGCGGAACAGCCGCCAGCTGAAGGGGGACAGCTCTCAGCCTTCCTTCGCCACTTCTGTGACAGCCCAGGAGCACAGGAGTCTCAGCAGCCCGACTGCTGGTGGGCTCACTTCAGAGGCTGTGATCAGAACCTGCTGAGGAGGTACCTATGCAGAGAGCAGCCCTAGGTTGTGTCCATGGTTCTCTGTCCCAGCCCTGCTGCTATCGGCACGAACCGTGCTCTGGGCAGCGCGGACCCCCGCGAGCTGCAGCAGGCAGGCAGCGCTAGGTGGTGCCGTTCTCCTGTAGGAAGAGGCAGAAGGTGTTGGCGGGCTGCATGAAGCAAAGCGAGCAACCCCTGGAGCGCCCAGGAGTGACAGGACACCCGGCCTTGGGTGAAGAGAGGATGGAAGGGGGAGAGCCTTGAGTTGTGTCCCCCCCGTCTGCCGGCTGTGCTGCCGGGAGGGAGCCACGAGCCAACGGCCAGGAGTCAGAGAAGTTTTGGAGAGGGAAAACCCTGGCACTTCCCTGTGTGCTCAGTTCCACCTACACAGGAGAAGCATAAGGTCGAGGGCAGCATCTCTGGGCCTCAGTACTGTCCATCCCTGCAACAGATGGACCGCCACACCACAGCCACAGAGGACACAGCCTGAGTACATCCTGCTAGTGGGGGTAGGCATATGCACTCTTAGAAGTACGGAGATGTCCAGGCACAGAAGTTAACACAGATAGTGTGAACTGCTGTCTTTACCAGCCAGCACCCACCTGCATGCACTCAGATGAACAGCCCAGGTGGCCTGATCCTACTCCTCCCCCCCGCTGGTGCAATACAGCCCCACTCCATACAAATCACACCCACTGTTGGCACCAGAGCCCCAGTCTGTCCAGCAGCACCCTGGGCCCCTATCCTAGCACCAGCACACAGAAACCCCTAGAGCTCCCAGCTGCTGACACACCTACAACTGTGAAACAGAGAGCCAGGCGCACTGAAGGTGGTCAGAAATCAGATTTAAACAGAACAAGGATCAGCTGTGGTGATCAAGCAAAGCTCAGTCAGACAAGTTGCTGACCTTCTATGTCAGCCTTCTATGTCTTCAACCAGCTTTCTATGTCTATACTCCTTCCTACAATGGTCCCAATCAAATCCACCCTGATTAATTTCTTCCTCTATTAACAGTCATTCCACTACACACCCCCTAACAATCCATAACACGTTGCCACACTCCTCTTCAAAAACCTCATAATCAGTTCCTACACAATCCCAGAACATTCTTGCTGATCCCCTTCCATCCAGAGCCCTGTACCCTGAAGGCAGCCAGCCCTTTTAATGGGCAAAGTTTTCTGGGGAGTTTCCCTGCTGACTCATCCTGATAGGTCTCACATCCTTGAATGGCCTCAGGAAACAGCCAATTTAGCGTGCTGTAATTAGGTTTTCAACAATTAGGTTACCACCAATTAAGTTACCAAGGTTCCCCACCTATTGTTATTTCTCTGATTCCCTCCATTTCTGTGTATGTGTATGTTTATGATGATTAGGAGCTGCCTCTAATTCCACAACCCAACAGATGCCCACAGATCTGGTTAAAAGTAAATGAAAGGAACTCACACCTTTCTTCTTGGATTCTTCTCAACACTTGGTTTAATTAGGTGTAGCTAACAAATGGAGAAGTGTGAACTGGGGGTTCCAAATCTCTGCATGACAGAGGATGTTACTGTCAGCACCCATGGCACCAGGGATCCAAGGCAATGGAGGAGACAGGTGCTCCTGGTGTCAGTGGTGTTACTATAGAGGGAGTGTAATGTTTCTTGAAAACAGCTGGCATAAAATACCTTGTCCCCTGAGCTCTGTTGAATAACTTGTGTTTACTTGTATACCATGTATATTGCACACTGTATCTTAGTCACCCTGAATCACACAGCCACGAAAGAGCTTGTTCTCTTTCAGCTCTGTCTGAGCATTAGAGTCCTCTATTTCCCTGACATGGTGGTCTTGGAGAGTGTGCAGGGTCAAAGAGGGCTCCTGCTGGATGCAGAAATGTTACATTGCCAGCTTCTCTGGGTATGGGAGGAGCAGATGCCATGATCTGTGCTCTTCCAAGTTCTAGCTTTCCCTGAGTAAAAATTGTTTAATAAACCTAGAAAACAGAGGAAAGGATGGGAGGAGAAACATGCCAGCCAACCTCAATCCAACAGCATAAAATTGGAAGAACAACCCATTCCCTCCCACCTTTACACTAAATTCAGGCATACATTGGTACCAAAGGACTCCAGCAGGTGAGAGCACCATAATAGCACACTATAAAATACTGCTGTGTTGTTAAATCCTGCCTTAAACAGTGGCTGTAAGTGGGTACTTGAAGCAAGGTGTAAGCGTGGGACAAGCATATGTGGTACTTCCCTGTATATTTATGTTTGTTTTCCCGGCCTCAGTTTTGGGATTTCCTGCCTTAGGTGTGGTTTCTGCATATTTGAAATCCCTCGGTGGATTTTCTTACATGAATTAACATAGTATTCCCTTCCACCCATGTAAGCTACCAAATTCCTGACAGGCAGTCTGGTAGGGTAGTTACTTTTCAAGTGTCCCTCCTCCAGCACGGAGCACCTCCTTCCCAAGCTAGAGGCAAAAACCGTGATCGCTGCTACTCCCTCTACTGCATTTCCTTCTGCCTACAAATAAGGCTGTCTTCTTTCTTCAACTCTCTGTTCCCACGATTCGGTTACATTTTGGACTCACAACAGAATCAAGTAGCATCAGTGATTTCTCACTGAAACATTAAGACAGGCAAACCTCAGCGCTCCTTATCTGACAGTCTATTTTAAGCTCTTCTAAACTGGAGAATCATTAATATTTCAGTCTAACTTACTTAAAATTCACATGTGGCCTCCCAAACGTTGGTCTGTGTCCTTTACCCAGAGTATGAGACCCATTAGCCAGTTCCAATGTCTCCATTACACAAGAAAAGAGCAGTGAGGGGAAGAACGGAGCTCCGCTGAACTTTACACTTAATAGACCTTAACAGACCATAATTAGTTGTCCAGATACTTTTGTACTTCTGTTTTTATCAGATGTTAAAAGCTGCCACTCCTACCTTTTCCTGCAGAAAGGGAAAGCACTAGCTGCACGGCAGTTCTGATTTGTTGCAAAGTATTGCTTTAAGGATATGAACGGATTCTTTTTGTTTTTAATGGTGTTATACACGTGTACGTGTGCAGACATATTCTTTAGGAAGGTTTCATCACAGAAATGCCACTGTGTTCATAAAGCCTTTATCTGGTGCCGTTAAGTCTTATTTGGCAGATCTAAAACCCACTGCCACTTCCCTGCTGGTAGTACTTCACTCCTCAGTAGAGACAATTAATCAACATACTGCATAGCTCGCAACTCAAAATCCAAGAAGTGAATCCAAGAAGTGTTTTCAGAGGTGTGCCAAAGTCCCTTATTTCTATAGTACTGCATAGAAATGTAATGGGCTGGCTTGCCAAAGCACGTCACTGCTTTACCCCTGTATGTTAGCCACAATCAAAAATAGTTGACAGGAAAGTCCAGGCCTTATGAGATGTTCAGAAATAATACACAGAAAAAAGCACTCTGTCTCTTCTTACCACAAGCAGCTACCAGTTATGAATGACAGAAAACAGAACAATAATCTCAACCTAGTCAATATGCTGCCATAGCAAATATAAGCCTGCATCCACCAGTCCATATGAATACAGGCTTAAAGGTTTGGTTTGTTTTATTTTGGATGAGCTATACCTTTCTAGAAAGAATGGCAGGCAACGTGCCCAGCTATTGCCACAGCTGCCACTGACAGAGATGCAGGTTCCTCCCCTCATCTGTGAGGCATTAACTGTCTCCTCCGTGGGGAGCAGAGAGAATGTGCAAGCCTAAATCCAATTGCAGGATCAAGACAGATTATGCAAAAATCCAATAAAAGTATTTTCCCAGCAGGGAGACTCTTATGCCAAAGAGAATAATGCGATCTTCAAGATTGCTCAGCAAATAGCGCTGTTTAAAGAGTTCATATCACAACCAGAGTACTGAGCAGGTTACATTTGTCTTCATAATTCTTGGTCTTTCTCATAAAATAATATGAAAACGCTGTCTGGGAGATCAACAAAAAACAGTGTGTAGCCTTCAAAGCTACCACCAATAAGAGGGACATGTCAGTACAGGCAGGTGTGTGTCAGTTTCTCAGTTTGTACAGCCATTTCTACAGGAAACGGCGGGCAGCAACCCCTCTGACCCCAAAACTATCTGCTGAAGATCTCCTGGAAATGAGTTTAGAAATCAGTGCAGCACCACTTGTTGGGCAGAGACAGCTCATGCAGGGCAGGGACTGTACCAATGCAGGACCCAGGGCCCACAGAAGGAACTGGAGAAACTTCATAAAACAGTTCATCCTATTTTAAAAATTTTCCAAGAGAATTTTGGAGCAGAACAGACATGGGTTTTCACATGTTATCTTTCATTCTCACTTCGGTAAAGACTAAATTTAGCATCCAACTAAAAGTGTCATCGGTCCCACATTAGATACATATATGGTGATGGTCAAACTTCTATCTTGTTAGCATTGTGGAAGTGTTCACATATCCATCTCCCCAAGGCTAGGACTCAAAGCCTCAATGCTGACTGTCCCACTGGGCTTCTCCTCTCCATCCCAAGCCATGCCCTTCCTTGAAGGGCACCAGCTCCTGGCGGTATTGTGAACAACAAAGCTCCAGTGTGGGGCATGCAGACAAGACCATCTCAGGCATCCTGTTTCTGGCAGGCTGCCTGCTCATCCCCAGGCACTTGCTGCAGCCAGGCTATGCAGGTCCCTCTGTGCACACAGCTGTTTCACACATGTGCCGATCCAAACAGGACATCCAGATCCACTCTATAGCCTGAGCTAATAGCCAGGATACTCAAGCTATTCCAACAAAACAGGCTCTTGTGCTTCAGGTTACATAGTCTCCAGTCCCTACGCTAATGGCCGTTTGGAGACCTCATATTAACGAGTAACAGGATAGCATAAGTACATAAACTTTGCACAAGGACAGGCAGAGGACTACAGCTGTGCGCCTCAGGCACAGTCTGGTGGGAGTTGTTGCTTTGGTCTGTTTCTGCTGATGCTGCTGAGCTGGGCAGTCATTAGGCACCTGCAATATGAGCCCACAGGTGTAATATGAAAGGAAGGAGGAAACAGCATCCTGCACTGAATGCTTCAGCACCTGCATTTCCTGTGACTGGTGCAGGTATTTACTGGTAATGGATTTAGCATCTTAGCTTCATAGCTGAGATAAGAACACAAACACACAATTTGCACAAAACGAGTTCAAGTGTGGTACGATTCACTAACTTTTCTTCCTAGCTTACTGAAAACTGTCACCTATTCTGAATTTAACAGAGCTTTTTTCTTCAGTTTTCTGAACTATCTTACCAGGCACGTTTTAGAGAAACTTACACCCAAGTAACAGTTCAGTTCTGCAATGAGCTCCTTTAATTCACATCAAAAGCTGAATGTCAGTCAACAACAAATACGCTGTCAGGAGCAAATAGAACTCATTGAAGATAAAGCAACAACAGATTAAGCTGAAATAAAGAACAACAACACATACACACATTAGAACAAATTTTAGTTGTACTTTATTTAATTAATGAAAATCTACCTTAAAAACAAAAATCGGATTTGATAACCCAATACATTGGATTTGAGAAAGCTTCAAGCTTTTAAGCACAAGCTGGAAGTCACAGTCTCAAATGAGAGTTTTAGAGGCCAAAGCAATACACCGGAACAAAGTAGTATCGTTAGGTGGAGCCATGCTCCTTGCACCATCAGCGTGGCTTCAGGCACGATATTTTTTAGCTGTCAGTTACAAGAAGCTTTTGTACTTGTTTTACAGTTATGTTTGTTGCATTGCTTACCTAGGCCCTGGATTAATGGAGAAAACGAGCAAGTTTAAGCACTTGCCTGTCCAATTACTACCAACAGACAATTTACATTGTGATAAAGCTAGCTTTATTTAAATGAGGTTCAGACAAGAATTAACTTTACATATTATTAACAGCTTTGGAGCTACAAACATAAGAATTGGGATTACACAGGTCATGCTATTGTTATTTCATTTTACCTGCTGCATTTATTGCAATATGGCTTAACGTACATAGGTATACAATTTGTACAAATTCAGCCAAGTTTGCACTTGTGAGGTGTTATTAAGAGCACGATTAACTTGCAAGGCAATTTAAACCTGTGGAAACCAACAGAGATTGTTGGAATTGCCCAAAGCTAGGGGGAAAAGCTGCCACTAACAATGGACAAAGACGGACTGGATTGTTTGAAACCACATTGTTCGGCTTTAAATATTTATATAGTTTGCTCTGAGGTAAAGAAAAATCTCTTGATGCTTCCACACAGGGCAGCACCAGATGGTGCAATCACACCAGTGCAATCAGTCACATTGCTTGCTGTATGTGCAGCCCCGAGGAGAGGCGTGCACCTGCTGTAACAAGAGCATTTGTACACTAAGAGTTGATTTTAAAATAAATTACTATACAGGTAGGATAGTGAGCTATTGTTCACTTGGTGGCATCGGTTTCACAAAGTGCCATCTGTAACCTTCACTTTAGAAATCAGAGCTGAAAGGGTTGACTTGTACCCCATGTTTGATTCTAATGTAAACAACAAAAGGAAGGACCTACTCCTGTTGGGGACAGGCATCTCAGTGAGGCTTCTTTCTGTCTTTAGATCACCCTGCTCACCCTAGTCTGCGGCTGCTCTCAGTCCAACCCACCTTAGGTGAAGGTTGTTAGGAACTCAGCACTCCAAACTTTTCTTCAGTCTTTTGCAATTCAAGGCAGAATTCATTACCAACCTCTTACCATCCTTTCTACTCCCCCTTCAGGGAATTGGTAAGAGCAGCAAGGATCTCAAGAAATGGGAAATGCTGTGATGGGAAAGAGGTTCAAGCCTGGGTTGGGAAAGGAGGATACTTGTATGCAGAATAGATATTAGATGACATGGGTGGAGGTAATGTCTTGGGGATGGATGGGGCTGTGAACAGAACTGAGCAGACTGGAAAGAGCAAGGTGTGATTTTGGGTTGTGATACACCTGGGGCTGCTGTATGAGCAAGACAGCATCAAAGGGGTAAGCCTGAACGGTTCTCAGAAACCTGAGAGGACTGCAAGTTGAAGGGACATTGGTCAGCATAGCTAGATCCAAAACAGGTCAGGGCTCTCCTTTTGTCTTCAGAAATGTCATAATTCTACATTAAAATCAGAACTGGGCTTAGGATTTACATATAAATATTCAAAGCATGACGGCCAAGTTTCGGAGAGATTTTACAAGGGGAAAACCTGGAACAATAAATAGGAAACTATATGTTATTGAATTTCACTCCACCAATATCAATTTCCTCTCCAGGCTACTCTACAAAATTCCTTTAAGGGTACGCCTAAACAGTACAGAAGTATCAGAGCTCTACATTAAAATCAGAACTGAGATTAGGACATACATATAAATATTCAACACATTACAGTCCAGTCCTGAAACCTGTAGTCTTGAACAACAGAAAAAGAGTACTGTCAACCTCCTTTCAAGCTACACTGTAGAAATAAATTTTGACTACATCAGGCCTGCACAAACACAACTGAACAGATAGATACCTGAATGGGACTGAAAGGCAGCAATCTTGAGCACCTTGCTCAAGAATCTGTGCATGATCCAGTTCCTGCTGTTTGACAGACGCACCTTCTGTCAGCCATAAGTCTCATGTGTTCTCTTCAGTCAGCTCTCCTCTTCCCTTCAGCACAGAAGTAGAGCAGCAGCTGTGGCCACTCTCTGGTCAAATCAAGGCAGCTACGGAAGATGGTGGAAGTAAGGGAGACTGCAGAAAGGAGTTAGGGGATTTAGGGATGAATGAAGAATTCAAGAAGATGGGACAGACAGGACGGACACGTTAAGTGAGGGAATGGTAACAACTCTGGCACAAAATTTAGTGGTCTGTCCATTCACTCTGATGTGCATCTCCAGTCTAAATGGGACATTTTCAGCAGAGGCAAATGACCTTCGAATGGGACGTGTGTGGATATACCCAATATTAAAGGCATTGGTTTTTAATGACAAAAAAGGTGAAGTCTTCAAAAGAGCAGGTGTTAACATCCAAGAATAAAGGGTAGTGAATTAAGCTCCTGGTTCTCTCACAGGATTGTCAGTTGTTCTCTAGCACTGGTATCTCTCAAAACACCACATGGATCCTTAGCACATCTGAAAGAGAAAAGGCAGTAAAAAAAGCTTTATTAATGACAATTTATCTCAAGAGCATCTTAGTATCTTTCTCAAGTAGTTTTAGAAATGGATTTGAAGACAGTCACCTGGCTTAGTTAAGCAAGCATACTAAATACCTGCAAGAGAGATTATAACTGTCACCTTTTCTGATTCAGATTTCACTGAAGAGCAAAGAGCTTTGGGAATTAAGCACTTCAATTTTACCATGGAAGGCAACATAAACCTCCTTTAAAATTTTCTTTTAAAAACTGTTAGCATGAAATCATGCTCGTGGATTAAATCCCATACATACTCATATTGTAAGTGTTTAAACTAGGAAAATTGGAAATCACATTTTTTACCCCCTAGAAACATTACCCTAAACTACAGGTCAAGACAAAGACCTTTTACGCGAGAGTATCTGTATGGAAAATTGGAAGGCACTAAGTAGCCCGAGAGACAGTAAAAAGTGTGGAGAGGAATCTCTGGCCAGTTAAAGTAGGAAGCAGTTATCTTTTGCTGGAATAAGGGAGGGGGAAAATAAATAAATAAGTAAAAAAGAGAGCAGTTGCAGAAATCCCCAGATCTGCTTTGCAAAGGGTAAGAAAATGCTGGTTAAGAATACTACTTACATTCAGAGCCTCAGGAGCCAACGAGTTCTGACTTTGGGGACCATCACAATCTGTGTCTTCTTGGCAACCATCATCCTGCCACGTTTGCGTTTTCCCATCTTCCACTTGTGGGTGACCATCTTCCTCCCTTTCTCCACATGTTTGCCTATCTATATATTGGTCTGAGATCTCCACAACCTTCCCAATCTCCTTTTCCTTCAATTTTGCTTGGTGTATGTCTAGGAGGTCTTTGGTTGAATCTTCTGAAGTACTTAGTTCTAATGTTGAGCTTTGAACTCTCACACTTTCCCTTGAAATGTCTTCAGGAGTAGTTACAAAGTCAGAATTCTGACTTGGTCTGTCTTCCAGCACCTCAGAAGTTAACAGCATGTCTTTTGTTTTTTCTGCAGCCGCTTCTTTTACTGGGAGTTGGTAATCTACCTGCGTACTTTCCAAAAGTTCAGGTAAAGTCGTGAATGATGGGCTTTTCCCTCTGGACTTAGTGTGCTGTTCTGACTCTAAGGCAGCTGCCTCTTCCGTTTCTGTAAGTTTGTTAACAGCAGTCTGGATGACATTCAATACAATTTTTGTACTCTGGGACTCTATAGTCCCAGATGGAACAACATCCGTCTCAGATTCTGAGTGGGGGAGAGTGAGACCGTCACTTAAAGGAGCAGCGTTTTCTTCAGGCTGATCCATACTCTGGAAACTCTCTTGCTTCTCTGATATTCCATTAACATAAGCATGAGTTACCTGAGGCTGGGCTGCTTCCACAATACCAGGCTCTGCAGTCTCACAGCCTGAATAGTCAAGAGTAGAAGCTGAGATTTCATTAGAAGCCATTTGTTCTGGTGTAGTTGCCAAGGGATCTATAGTTTTGGCTGTCATGCCTGTGGGCGTAGCAGCTTCTGCTACAACATGTTCTTCAGCTGCTGCAGCTGCTACAGGCACTTCCAGAGCCTCTGAGCTTTCAGCTGGTGGGGAGGCAGAGTCATGGCCTTCCTCCTGCACAGAGAAAACTTCTTGCTGGACAGCTGTTGAACAACATTCATCATCTTTCACAGCTTCCTGTTTTCCAGATTCAAATTCTTCATCTGTTTCCATCTGCCCATTTACGTTTTCTTCTTTCTTAAAGTCTTGACTGCTTGAGATTTCTGCAAGTTCTTGTTTTGTTTCTGCAGTCCTCTCTTCAGCTAAGCTGCTCTGTGTTTCACTTGTCTTAGGACTTACGTCAGTGTAGACGGTGCTTCCATTTTCAGTGACATCTAAGCATGCTGATGTTACAGTAGATTCGTCTTCTTCAGTCTTGGGAGGGTGCTCAGTGAGAGCACTGTCAGACAGCGAATGCGTTTCAGTTTTGAGCATGGACTCTTCTGTTTTACCACCTTTGATTTCATCATTCTGGGAGAGGATTTCAGTTGCTTTTTCTATGCATTCTGGCTCTAGGACAGGGACAGGATCTTTTGCTGCAATCTGCCTGTCATCCTCATCCTTCACACTCTGCTCAGCAGCTTCAGCTGCTTCTGAGACAGTTGTCTCTGAAGTAAGTGCTGAGGCTTCTACCTCACTGTGCATCGGGACCTCAGCAGCAATGACTTCTGTGCTCTTTACTCTATGGAGCACAGCACCATCTTCTTCTCCCTGTGCAGGTGTCTCTCTAGGAACTGCTTTGGTACAAGTTTGCTCTTGAGAGTCTAACTCAGGAATTTCATCTTGACTCTCAGGACTGACAAGAACCTCTATGACATCTGCTTTTGTGCACACTGGTCCCACGGGGAGTGTTTCACCCTCTCCCTTAAGTTCTGCAGGCTCTTCACCTGTAAATCCTAACTCAGAGGTTTCATCTTCGATCTTCTGTACCTGTGGAGAACAGTAACAGACCTGTAAATAGGGGTGTGAGCTGGGGGAGACTGAGAACAGTCTGGACGGAAGAGCAACAGAATATAAGACCATGAAAGGAGTAGGGTTATGGGAAGGACATGAGTTGATGACATTGAGTTTAGTGGGCCATTAAGATCCCAGCATGTCCAGTGTGTCAGGACACAGCTCAGGAAAGAATGGACAGTTGACACACCTGAAACATAGACTAAGCCAAAAATATGGTGGAAGAAGGTAGAAACAAATCAGTCACAGTAACTCCTGCATGACATGGAGATAGCGATGTGATTTCTATTCCTCCCTTTGCACAAGTGCCTCAGCTGCAACTGTCCATGCCTATGACTGAAGATACCAGCTGCTATGTAAAGGTATCATACGGATCCTGGCTGTATTATATGTTTTCATATAATATCTTCAGTCACAGTGTGCTGCATACTAAAGACAATTCTTTTCAGCACCATCTGATCCATGCACAATATCACCCACCCCCTTTCTGTAGGAATTACATCCACCACACTCTGCAGCACAGGCATCTGCAGCTGCTTCTTCTGGATCTCTGTGCATCTGTCTCACTGAAAACAAACTTAAGTTGCTACACAACAAAGGTCTTTGATAGGGATATTGCCAAAACCTCATTCTAAATCAGATGTAATATATATATTTTTTTTCCCCTGACAGATCAACATTTGTGTTTTATGTAGTACTTACTTCAGCCTGCACTTCTGGAATATGGTCCTCTCTCCTCCCATCTACTGTCAAGTCTGTTTGGGGCAGTTTCTCTTGTTCTGAAGGCTTCTGTTTTACTAATTGCTCCTCCTTGGGAGTTACTGCTTCACTGTCTTGTGATGAGGGTTCCTCTATTGTCCTCTGCACTTCAGCTATTTCTTCATGGTCTTCTACAACTGCTTCTTCACAGGTCTGCTGCTGGCCTTCATCTCCCAATACATCCACATTCTCATATCCTTCTGTGCTTTCTTTCACTGCAGCAGATATTTCACTTCTCTCTGAACGTTCGTGTACCCTCTCTTCAATGCCATTTTCACCCTGAACACTCCCTGCACCTTCCAGAGGCTGAACATCATCCTCCAGTTGTTCTCCTTTTTTCAAGGGCTGTTCAAGCAAAACTGTTCCCTGCCCTACAATTTTCTCATCTTTAGCATCATCTTTCATTTCTGACTCAATTTCTTGTACAGCTGAAATTACAGTTGCTGTTACAGTTCTTTCAGAATCCAGCTGTGCTACATCTGAAGACTTAACTCTTTCAGCAACTTCGTGAAGAACTTTTTGTGTCTGTTTGTCTAATTCTTTCAAATTTTGTTCAGTGGCTTCTACTTCTTGTACAGGCGTAACTTCCTCTGTGGTATCTGGAGTTTCTATCAACTGTGAAACAGCAGAAACCATTTCAGTTGTCTCTTCAGCAAAGGACACTTCCATTGTTTCTTCAGCACAGGAAGCTTCTGCTGTCTCCTCTAGAGCAGTCACTGCCTCTGAGGTTAATTCTAGCTCACTTGCTGTGGCATCATCACTTACATCCTTTCTCATCTCTGGCATTGTCTTATCAACCACCATCGCTTCTTCTACAACAACTTCTGATTCAAGCACTTTCTCAGTTTCTTTCTCCTCCTCTTCTTCCTGCTCAATGCACTCTGTCAGAGCAGCAGATATCCATGATGGTGACCTTTCTTCAATGCTGGTAACTGCTCTTTCCCCTTCCACAACACTAACAGTAACTGCATGTACTAGCCCTTCACTGGCTTGCTTAACACTTAGCAAGTCTTCTGATTTTTCAACTCTTTCTTCCTCTGAGCTTCGTTCTTTCAATGCTTCAGCATCTTTTACTTGCTGAGCTTCAATTTTCTCTTGCTCTGCTGCCTCATATTCAGACAAAGGAACAACAGCTGGAACATCCGAATCTTCTTCAGCTGTTTCTGCCATGTCTTCTCTTGCTTGCTTAAGATGAGTTGGTTCTGACTTCCCATCCGACTTCTTCTTTCTACGGCCAGGCATAAGTTTTCTAAATGGAACCCATGATTCATCTTTTCCAGGCTCACCATCTGATGTTGAATGCTCCAGGCTAGATCCTGTGACGGAGTCTTCGGTTCTCTCTTCCATTCTCGTTTTAGATTTTCTTCTTGGAGTGACTAACCTTTTAAATGATTCCCATGTTGAAATCCCTTCACCTTCAGATGGACTTCCAGCTTGTTCTGGAGAGGAATTCCCTTGTCCTTGATCACTCTCCTGAGAGCTAGTAAGAATCGCATCCGTTGCAGTTTCTTTGCTCTGTCCAGATTCTTCTATTTTTTGGCTTTCCTGACCAAGCTTATGTTCAGATTCTTCATCAGATGATGATGATTTCCTGGCCCTTTTCTTTGAAGAACCTACGCATATAAAAGCTTCCCAAGACACAGAGGTGTCAACCTTTCTTTTTGGCTCTTCTGTGACTTTCTCTGGTTTCTGGTCCATTCCATTTTCTTTCAGCTCTACCTGACTTTCTTCAGCTGCATTTTCAGTTACTGATGTTGCAATGCTCTTTGTCTTATCAACTTCTTCTTCTTTGTCACTTTCAGAAGGTCTTCTTACACGTTTTTTGGGAGTCACCATCTTTTTAAATGATGCCCAAGGTGTAACACTTTCTCTTTTTCTCTCCACATCTGAAATCGCAGCATCTTCATTTTCTGAGACTTGTGTTCCATCTACAGATTTTTCCAAAGAAGGAATTTCATTCAGCTCCTCAGGAGAAGAAGCAGAACTCTCTGCCTTTTGTTCTTCCGGGCTATCTGGGGAATCTGACAAGTGTTGAGTTAATTCTCCTTGCTCTCCTAACTTAGATTCTTCTCTTTTGCCTTTATGCTTCTTTCCAGACAGTTTTTTTAATCCAGTACCTGTAAATAGTTTCTTTAAAGGACTGCCTTGTAATTTAGCTTTCTCTTGAGAAGAGAGCAGTTCAGCTTCATTTGTGATACCTTCTGGAGGCCTCTTTCCACTTGCTTCCTCAGGAGTTATTTCTGTGATTATTTCGCCTGGTTTGATACCATCAGCGCCAATTTTGCCTTGCAGTGCTTCATCAGTGGGTTTGACTGACTGTTGATCATCCTCTGTATCAAATGACTGTTCAGAAGTAGAAAAGGACTTCGGTTCAGCAGCATCCAGAGCCAGTTTTGCCTCATCTTCTTTGCTCGCCTTCTTCTCCGTGGTTCCATCCTGAGCTTCTCCTTGTGTCTCTAACTTTTCAGTGACAACTTCTGTTGTGGGTGAAATTTCCAATTCTGCTGTCTCTGTTTTTTCATCAAACTTTTCTTTCTCTAGTAGAAAAGGTTTACTTCCGTCTATTCCTTCAGGTTTTTTAAAATCTTCACTACAACTTTCCATTGCTAATAAAGATGCTGTTCCAAGTTTCTCTTCAGAGGATATTTCAGTTCTGTCATTTATTTCACATTTCTCCGTTGACTCCAGATCTTTTCCTACAGGTAGGACTTTCAATTCTCCATTCACATCTGCAGTGATTACAGGCATCACTGACTTTGTTGTTAGTGGTTTCTCTGTCACCTCACTGTCTTTCTCTCCTTCTTCATTTTTTTCTTCCTTTTTACCAAGATCTTCTGAGACTTCCACCAATTTACTTTCTTGATCTTCTGCTTTTCCCTCCTTGGCACCTACTGTAGCAACTGCTGCTGCTATATCTTGCTCATCATGATCGGTTACCTCCTCCTTCTCACTCGCATCAAATCCTATGGTTGTTGCAGTCTTTGACTCCTGCTTTTCATTTTCAGTTTGCTCTTTCTCCTGTGTTTCAGTGGTTACTGTTGTCACATTCTTCTCTCCAACATGCTTCTCAGACTCTGATTTCTCCTTTTCACTGGTTTCAGTCGTTGACGTTGCTCCCTCTTTTTCTTGCTCTTCTTTTGTAGGAGACTGTTGTTCATCTTCCTTGGGCTTCCTAAAACTCTTCTTTTTTCGAAATCCAGTCCATCCCTGAGAAAAAAATTTTCTTAATGGTGAGGCAGTATCAGTGGCTGAAGCAGATGACTGAGAACACGTCTCATTTGCTTCCGGTGTTTTAGGAGATTCATCTTCTGTTTTTTCATTTTTCAGTGCATCTTTGGTGTCGTCTTCTGCAGAGGGTACATCTTCAGGCATCACTGTTTCTTCTGAGCTGACTTCTTTTTGATCATCAGCTCCTTCAGTGACTTGCGTTTCTTTTTTCACAGTAAGCAGCTGAACTGGTTCTGACTTTCCTGTCTTCTCCTTCTTTACTGTGAATCTGAATCCAACAAATTTAAAAACCTTTTTAAAGCCCAGGTCATAAGACTGTGGCTCAGATACATGTTCAGCATCTTCTGCATCTTCTTCCACAGACGGCAACCGCTTATCTGTATGAGCATCCTCCTTCTCAGCAGCTACACCATCCTTAGTGCTTGAGTCAGATGGACTTGTCTCCATAGTTTGGGTGTCGTCTTCCTTCAGAGTTACACTGGAAGGTTCTGTTTGTTCAACTGTTTAAAAAAAAAAAAAAAGAATATTTTCTTTCTTGATTTATTATTGTATAATATCTTTATAAATATATATATACACACACACATAGCTTTCCTAAACATAAACTTTCTATTATCTGTTTGCCTCTATGTCCTGTTAAAAATTTTAGAACTAGTTTTTTTTCTGATCAAAGATTACTTTAATCCCTCTCCTTTCTCATTTCACTGTATATGTTCTTTCAAAGTTTATATGCAGTTGCACCTTCAAGCTCATTATTTTCTTCTCTTTTGCAGCATTTCTCTTTTGTTGAACTGCAGGGCAAATTTGTGAGACAAACATTCAATTTCTACCCAATTATTACTCAAAGAATGTAAAGAATTGCATACGTAATTATTTCTGAAGTTAAGCTCAGAATCCTCTCCCTGTAGAAGGAAACCCTGGGGAGTGGGAGGGGTGAAATACTGACCTAAATTGACAACAAGTAAAGGAAAGCTCATTTTACAGTTCTGTCCCAAAGGAATGGTGAAATGTGAAAATGCCCATGATAAATTTCCTAATTTTCTTGAAAACTTGTAAACCCCAGGACACTTGCATTACAACATATTTGTTTTAAAGATCATAAATCCTGGAACAGTCGCATAGATCACATCACCATTGCCAGACACGAGCATCATCTACAGCAATTCAACATCGCTCGAATTTAATGAGGTTGTTACTAAGCAAGCAGGTAAAATCCTACTCCCTGATCCTCACACATCTGTGTTTGCATTGTCTCTTTCTTGAGCACTGTTTGAGTTTTTCCTTCAGGATATTGGCAGACACCCTCTCAGTCTTGCTGGGACAATTTCTGTTATCACTCCTTCTAGCTATGAGCTGAAGGAACTTACAGACTGGTATACAATACCCCCGGAGATGTGGGGGTTAGGAAGCCAGCACACATCCAGCTTAGAGCACACAACTGCAAGTTCCCCACGCCCCCAGATAAGTAAAACTGTTTTACATATTATTAACACACTTATAATAATTTTAAATGCAAGTCCAACACCTTTTTCCCCAAGGAATTTTGGAGAGGAACAAGGATACTTATGCCATTTAAACACAAACACACACACAAAATGAACACTAGACTGTTGCTGTTAGAGTCAGAATTTTAATAACAATTGTGTGATGAACAATACACAAGAGTGAAGTCCACAGCAAGTACAAGGTACCAAAAGATTCTTCATCTTTGATCCTGTCAGGAGTTCAATTGAACATTGTTCTTGACACTTAACTTTGTGTAACAGGTGCAAGTGAAAGAACATGCATGAGGCAGTGTGCTCTTCTTGCTGGAATGCTAAGGTTACCCAAAAATTAAAAAAAGAATCCGATGTTAATAGGCAACATCTTAGGAGAAGGAACTGTCCCCTTCATTGAGCTTTACATGCGGTACTTCAGTGCACAAGGGCATGCAGGAGACAGATTTCAAATGCACATACATCACTGCATTCCCAAAATTGATTTATTATTTATTTGATCCATCTGTAAGTTGGATCCAACTGCAGTGAGCCTTCCTTTGCCCAAGGGCTGGACCACTGAGCTCCAGAGGTCACTTCCAACTTAAATGCTTCCTCAACACTGCTTTTATACGACCCTCTTAGGAAGGGCTGCATCTTTATAAGAGCAAGGACAAGGTATTTTAGGCAGGGCTGAAACAACTAAAGAAAAATGAAGTCTATAGGCTTGTAACAGCTGCCTAGGTGACAAATCATGTTTACATTCACTATCAGTAGCCTACTGGTTGTTGCTTCCCAACCAACATAAGCAAAGCAGTTTATTTTTCTCATCATCTAACAACTTAAAATTACTTGCTTTAATCATTAATTCTGATTCACTTAGAAGTGTGACCTTTGATAACAGCCCAGATCCCTGAACTTTTCAAACATGGATAGAAATGTCTGAATTGAGTCATCCACATCTGAGTCAGGTTATGAATCAAACATACGTAGTTGTACACTGATTGTACATAAGGGTAAAGCCAAGGAACTGCTCTTGTATCCGTGTTCATTTATTCTTAGGTCCAGAAAAAAATGCATTCTCCTTGCCATCAAACTACGTAATTTGAACAGGAAGCTTATCGTGGTTCAGTGGGAATTCATAGACTCATTGGTATTTCTTCAAACACTACAGTACATAACACATTTTTTAGTTATTTAGTAACAGGGAGATTGGATCTTTAATATACTCTCTAACACGTATACAAATAGATACACAGTTATCTCTATATCTGTATATTTGTTTATACATCCAAACTTTGTTGTCATAGATACTTATAAGTACTACTGTTTTCAACACAGCAGCATTTTTAGTGGTATTAATTCCTCCTCTTCTTTCCCAGGTAGAGAAGGTGGTATTTCTTCCCTTTGTCTGTGCTATAAGTTTTTGTTTGTTTTTCTCAGCTATGAAATTAAACACCTATCATTTAATGTCAAATACAGATTTGTTCCCGAGCCAAGCATCCTAGTTCCTCTCATGTAAACAAGATTGACAAAGCCTCCCACCTGTTTCTCTTCAGACCTGCACTGATGCCAGCATGCTTACTCTCACATATGGATGCTCTGTCTCCATCTGACATGACTCAGATAAAGGTAGAGCAAAAACCAGAGCTGCGAGCCAGCTGGGGATGTTGGCTTTGTGAGGGAAAGAGCAGAAGCAGAAAGACAGCGTGAGTAGAAGAGAGGAGAAAAGGCACTGTGGATCCCTGTGGGCAAGTGCTGAGCAGGTGGATACAGCTTTTTGAGGGCCCTCCTATCCTCCTGCATGCAGCCCTTGGGAAAGGATGCTTATCATTTTGGAGATAAAGGAAAAAAAAAAAAAAAAAAAAAAAGTCAACTGCAACTATAAACTTAAGGGGTTTTTTTTGTTTGTTTGTTTTTGTTTTTACAGTTTATAGTTGCAGTTGACTCTATGTTTCTTTTTCCCCACTTTTCTTACACTTGTTTCCAGGAATTTAGACTTTTGGGTAAACAGGATTACTATAATTAAGAATGATGGAGAATACAAATGAATGAGGTATTTATTTCTGAAGTGAGAGATAAGGCCTAAGACTAAGTTGCTAAAGGCATCTCTTCATACTCACAATAAGCATTCAGGGAATTTTTGCTCATTCTATTTGTAAACTGATGCATTCATAACACACCAATGCATAGACTTCCTAACTGTAAAAAAAAAAAAAAAGTGCAGGTGAAACAAGCTGAAAAACTATTACAAAATCCATAGATCCAATTGGTATATAGTAAGCCTGCAAATGGAACCAGAAAACAAAGATAACACAGAAGTTCAGAGGCGTGGGCATAAGCTTTTAGGAACTGTTAAAGCAGGTTGACAGCACTGAGACCTCCCTTGCAAGGCCAGAAAACACGCTGCCTTGCAATACTTTATTAAGGAAACTGCAAAAGATAAAAACAACTTTACAAGAGTGACAGAACACATTTTTAATGCCAGTCAGAAAAGCTGCAGCTCTGCTCCCTATTTTACTCAAGCATCACTCCTTCACACGAGGTAGGCATTTCTCCCCTCAGCACCACAGAGCTCAGCTGCCAGCCTCAGGCTGACTATTTGCCCCTTGTTCCCAGCTCTGCTTTGCTGCTTTCCTCTGCTCCTTCCTACATAAATCACCACACCAAGATGCTCCAGGTGCTTTTCCCCAGCACTGGTCAGGGCGATGCAGCAGGACAACCACCCCATGCCATCAGAGACTGTCCTGGCTTCAGGACAAGACAAGCACCACTCACAAACCATGCCATGACTCTACAAGATAACACTCAAATGGCTGAGAAGCCAACTATGCATGCTGATCTTGCTGTTTAGCAGCTGGATTCCTTAGTGACATCTTTTATTAATGACATTCTCAGTGCCCAAATGTTGCTAGCCCACTTCTGAATGCAAAGTAAACAAGCAGCTCCGCTGCAAAGGCTTTGCAGGTTATCTGCACAAGGTGCTGTTAAGAGCACTGCAGCAGTCACCACCACAGGTACTTTGGCAAGGCAGCCAGTGCTTTGTGAGTCAATTCATAGGATTTGAAAGCATCCTTTGGGAGCACAAGAGTGAATGGTGTTTCTCTTGGCCTGTCCTGGGGGTAAGGCTGCACTCCACCAGCTATGGGCTCATTCAGAAAAGCCAGGGAAAAGAGCTACAGCCAGAGGCATGGATAAAAGTCATAGGTCACAGCACAACATTGATCTACTTCACTGTTTAAACTCACTGTGGCTAAGGACTAAAGCTGAAATTCCATTTTAACTGCTTACGCAACAGTGAAACTCTCAAACATTTTAAGATGGAATCAAAGTGCTGATTGTGTTTTAACCACTGCAGGTGGTCTCCTTCCTCCTGAAAAAAAACAGGATATTTCTTGGCTAATGAGAAGAGCTTGATTTTTTTTTTTTTTTTGAACTTTAGGTAGCTTAGTCCACGGTAAGAATATATTTGCATTTTATCATTACTATATTGATAAGATGCTGAAAAAGTAATATTATCAAACCAATTCTTACTTCACTCTATTAAAAATTAAATTAACAAACAACACTTCTCCGAGAGCCACCACAGCAGTGGACTTAGCCAATCCCATCATCTCCTGTCTCCAGAAGCAAGAATACCCCGATGCTGGTAGCTGGCAGCAGGGAAAAAAAGCATCGACTGTAAGAGTTAAACCCACAGCACTTGGAGTGCTCGCAGTCAACCACGTCAACATCTGGAGCTGGTTGACTTTTCCCCCTAAGGATTTGAAGCGCTGTGCTGGATTTTTTCCATGAATTCCCTGCATTCTAAGTCTATCAGATGGATGTCACACACACCCTGCGCCCTGTGTTTCCAACCCAACTGACCACTGAAAGACTCCAGAGGACTTTTGTTGCTGCTGTTTTGTTTTCATTTATGCAGTGTCTAACTATTCAGGCCAGATCCTACTCGTAGTTGCACACACAACACTCTTGGTGGGCCTGCTTGAACCTGAATGAAAATTGAAGCTGAAGGATGATTTCAAAATCATTTTCCACCACTGTACTGAGATTTGCCACAAATATGACTCGCACAGAAAACCTACAGCTCTAGAACTCACATGATGGGGAGATGCAGGAGAACATAATTTAAGAATTTGAACTGAGCTTAATACCAAGCTTTCATTCAATACATGCATTTTTCCCTAATTAACAAAATTATTATTAGCAGAAACATTTGAAGCCCAAGCCAAGCAAAGCTAACAGCCGATCCAAATGGAGAATCAGTTGAAAATAAAGCAAACCAAACAAAATGCAGTTTTAAGTGAGATCTGCAGAAAACCTGCCCTAAATAGATTCATTTAGAACAAAGCACCTATTGGGAATTATTAGGAAAACTGAATACTTCAGCAGTGAAAATAAATAAGCTGTGCTTTTGGGCTTTCATTGCAGAGTGCAGGAATTGGACACCATTCCCCGACTCATGATTCCTTTGACTTCAGATTTCAGGAGGTCAGGTTTAGTAAAATGAAACAACCCCCCCCCCCCACCCACTCTGCAATAACATCATGAAGCAAAATATGTCCAGGTGTTGCCTTTCCAACAAAGCTGGGGGCTTCGTTGTCTTGGTTCATCTGTGGTGGTACTGCTTTTTGACAATTTATTTCAAATTCTTGCTTCCTCTACCTACTATTCACAATATTTCTACTTCAACATATACATTCTCACTTCACGAAAAGCAGACTTTTTCCCTTCCCATTCTATTCCCTCCATTATTTCTACAGACTGACTGACTCTCAGCGTTAACTGTGGGGAAAGGTTTCCTTCAGAATAATTAAATACTATGGGAGGACTTAAAGATTTTTGCACAACAAATTTCAGAGTGTATACACGCACGTTCTATTCACGCTCTTCTACCAAAGCATTAACAAAGAGCCCCGTTCAGTTCAGCCTTTAGCTCTCTGGTACTTGAGAGGCAACTGAAGAGTTAAGTCGTAAGATCTCACATAGAGGGGGAAAAAAAAAAAAGAAAAAAAAAAAAAGAAAAAAGTTGAAAAATAGTTGTAATTTTTCATGGCTACGGACTCCTTAAGAAAGCAAAACCAACATCCCCAGAAAGGGACACTGCACGTAACCTCATATGAAATAAACTTTAAAGAAAGCATTTCCGCTGTGATGCTGTATAATGTTTTTTTGCAACCCATTTATTTCTAAAAGGTTATGCTTTAGCTGTACTTGTCTGCTCCAATCCAGAGAATAACTTCCCAGATTCCAGCATGGGACATCGTATGCTTCATTCATTTGAGACTTTGAAATGAAAGAAGAAATATCTTAATGTTTTAAAATAAAAAAAAAAAGACAACAGAGTAGATCCTCTGAAATTGTTTTCTTTTTTTTAACAGGAAGGTCACTGAGTGTGGCTTGGGTATACAGTTACCGTATTTAAAGCTTTTTCATTAAATGCACTCACAACAATAAACTACTCTCCAACCAGTCCAGCTGTTCTGCCTGTGAACCAAACCAGCATGCTGCAAATATTTATGAGATTTCATGGCTGTCCATACCGTCCACATCTCATGTTCTCCAACTTTGTTTTGCTTTTTAAAATAGAATGTATTCACTAAACCCAAGACAGATGCACCACGGTATTTGAGAAAAGTATCTGCTCTGTTAGGGGCAAGAAAAGGATAAGCAACACGGCTTAGAGCTCACTGCAACGTTTTTGAGAACCCCTAACAAAAATGCACAATGAGAAACACATTGGAAGGTGGTTTCTTAAAAGTTGTTATTGTTGTTGTTCAAAGCATCTGCATAAAGGATAATTACCATCACACACAAACAAAGGAGATACTGTTGTAGCTACACTAGTTAGACAAATGATAGCTTAATACGCTCCTGCATACCAACAAGGAAATGCACTCTGTCCCTTCAAAGAACAATAATGTGTACAATGAGCTGGATGCAGATCTTAGGAAATGCACTACACAAGCACTGGTGATACAGTGAAAATTCAAGTTTCTGTAAGAATTACTAAAGAAAGAAAACCTCAGACGATTAAACTGTGCAACCCTATAAAGACATTGCTTTAGAAAAACAGTTTAACCTTTAAATACTAACAATAAGGGGAAACAAAAAAATAGAGAACCCTCGAGGAAAAAGACTCAGCATGTGATAAGCTCATTAAACATCAAGTTTAATGAAAACCTCATTGTAAACAGCAGTGGGATACCTCCTCCCCTACTAACTGATTCAAATCACGTACAGTCCTCCCCAGGGTCCTCCAAACGGCGCTGGACTTCTGCAGGCTTTGTTGTCAGGAGGTATTGTAACAGCAGAGTGCTCTGCATGAACAGCCCCCACCATTTGTTTGAAGCAGTTCGCCAGTGCCAGCAAACAAAATAAAAGCAAACAAACAAATATTCACACAGTGCAGTAAAGAGCAGATTCCTAAAGACATCACTACGAGGGAAGTGCTGATGCAAACAGATTACCTTTGCTAAGCAACTAAACTTTTATTTTTTTAATTAAATGTCATGGTGCTGCACTGTTTCCAGATAAAAGACAAAAGTTTGTGAAAAAGAAGCAGCATGAGAATTCCGCTCCCCGTAATGTATCACTCCTTCAAGCAGCGTAACCTTTTCAGAAAGCCCAGCTGGTTTGTGGTGGGAGCTCTCACACTTCGGTGGCTCACACCGTGTTTTCTTAAGCTGTACAGAGCCCTATGCATATAGCATCAAGCTCTGATATCCCAGGCTGAGATCCTTCTGACACATACACCACACACACCCATTCCTACGCCACAGTGCTACTGTACTCAAGATTTTGCTTCGTTATAAGCTGTTAGAGTAAAATCTCACTTTCTCTCATGCAAATGATTTGACAGTGGATAAAAGATGCTCACTTCTACATGTCCTCATATTGCACTGGGTTTACCTTGCGAGATGCAGCCTGATGCAGCAAAATTTTATCTTAACCAAGAAATGAAGGTAAAACTGTCACTGTCTTTTTTGTTATTGTTGCTCAGTTTCAGACCCCATGTCATATTCCGATACCGCAGAAAAGAATTGTAAGTACCATTAAGTATCTTCAGCCTTGCATCAGAGGTGCCACTTCAAACATGCAATTGAAGTAACAAGAACTTTTAAAACTTCACCAGCTTTTGCTGTGAAATGGTTCCCATTTGGATCAAATACTTACGGCAGAGTTGTTACCTCCTGCCCCACAGCCAGGAAACCCATCACTGGTCACACAATACTTGTGAGAGCCCGAGGAGCGCTCCAGCATGCACAACCCAGCGTGCCCCACCCCAGCAAGCTATAAACCCACTGCAGCACAGAGTCACACAGCAAAGCCAGGCACGGCAGAGAGAGAAAAAGCAAAAAAAAAAAAAAAAATTAAGAAAAAAGAACTAAATAAAAAAAGACAGTGCTTACGTTTTAGTAACGCCACGCTGCCTTACCCGTGATAGTTATGGTCCCCAGCATTTTTAAATTACAGTAATAATAAGAAACTTCCTTCTCACAGTATGCAGTTCCTGATATTCGTGGGTCTGGAGCAGCCTCCTGCCTCAACAGACGCGGCGAGTGGGGCGGACCAAAGCCGTGCTCCCACTGCCTCTCCCCGTCGGCAGCTGCCCGCGGTGGAGGACCATTCCCTCCTCAGCTGTTCACTGCACAACCGAGGGAGCAAAAAGCGACTCGGGAGTGGGCTGGGCTCTCACGGTACGCCAACAAGGAGCGGGATCCCTCCCCTCGCCTGCGCCAGCACCAATTGCTGGCTACCAGACCTCATGTGAAGCTCTGGAAGTGTTTGGAGGCTGCAGAAGTGCAGTTTAACTATTCTCTTTCCATCACTTCACTGCTGGCAATTAGAGTAATTATGCTCACTCCAAACACTTCTCTTCCTCTCCCACACTCCTCCCCTTCACACTAAGAAATAACCAGTTTTTGAACAACAGACTGCTTCAGTTCCAACTTCTGAAACACCTTTCTGAAGCAGCCACACAGTATCCAGGCCAAACCCCCGTGTTACAGTTACAATAATCCTACAGATCGCATTGGGTACCTCCAAAGCTCAGCTGCTGCCCAGGTGCTGGACCAGCCACGCACAGCCCTGTGCCTGTGTCCACCAGCACTCCCCAGTTAGCTTCACACAACAGCAACATTGGTGATGAGTTTTGGCTCTCTCCAACAATCTGCCAAATGTGAGACTCTAACGACCTAAGTGAGATGGGGAGCATGCCCACTATGCATATATATTTTCTCAATTCCTTCACCATAAGCAATTAACCCCGTTGCCACAATGCTTTATTTCTCATTTTAAAGAGTTAACAAGCAAAGTGAAACAAAGAAATGTAGAATTCAGTGATTTCTCTCTCTCACTGGAAACAGAGATTTCTCTGAATGAACTGTGTAAAAGATGCTTCCCCCCCACCTTTAGTCATCTGCTTAAGGACATGTGGACCAGACACAGCAGGATGGATACAAAGAGAGATGGATATCTGAATGTAGCATTCACTTGAAGAAGCAGATTCGTCAGTGCTTTAACAATTTCTCCTCTCTATGGATGCTGTTGTCACCAACTACTGATAGCAGAAAATATGTGCTGCATCCCCTCCATAAGGGCTTTATTTATTATTATTATTTTGCAAGTTTAAAACTTTGAGAGCAAATCCATGGAATTTATGCTTTCATATAAATCTTGCTACCACTTAGGTGCGATTCCATTCAACAATCATCATGCAACCACATGAGAGGTGATATTAAAGAAAGTAAAGCCTTTTTGGACTATCTACTCAAGTAAACCTTCCCAACGCTGTGTCCATAAAGCATCATTCATCACCTATAATCACCTGCATCTCAGCTCTTCTTTAGTACACATCTTAAGAACACAATGTCTGTACAACTAAAGCTACAACTCATAATCAAATCAATAAAAATTACTTTGACTATTAACTTGAAATTCATGCCTTTTTAAAGTCCTTTTCTATTACTTGATCCAGAATTATTCCGTAACTTCATCTAGAACTTGAATAACATGAAATCTACAGACTATTTCAAATTATTGGGTAATTTCTACTCCTTAACAACTTTGAGTATCTTCTCTCATCCCTATCCACTACAGGATATTTTAAAAGGGAACAGTGCTTAACATGAGTGAAAGAAAATACATTGCATCCCAGTGTTACAGTGCCCAAAGACTCTACAAAAAGGATAAAGAATAAGGTGCAAAAGCTCAACATAAAACAAAATATGGTGAATTTTCTATTGGGATATCAGCAATGGCAATTAATCTGAAGTTGTAGTAAAAAAAACTGCCTTTACTAGAATTCAAAACCCAGAAAATATGAAGGGCAACACAACTGCCAGAAGCCACTCCAGACATTGAAAAATGTGGTCCCTCCTCCTTTCCTCCCCATCCCTCCCCTGCTCCCTCATTCCACAGCATTCATTGTCTGCTCTGACCAGATCTCACCCCCCCCTTCCCACCGCCTTGCTGAGAAGGTCAGCCCACAGCTGGGTCCTGGAAGCTGATGCCTCCCAGTGCTGGAAGGAACAGGAACAAAAGTCTGGCAAGGGCAGGAACAGAGGAACAAGCAGCACAGTGGCAGGGCAGGAGAGATTCCCAGGAGAGAGCACACAGGGGTCCCCCCCCCCAGTAACACACATTTGGGAGATCAAAATACAAAGCTGATTAAAATTTGTATGAAAGAGAGCTTTAATCAAAAGAAAACCAATGGATCAGCTGGCTGTCACTTCTTGTGAGTTCAAAATAGTTTTTCAAAAGCCAGCTGGATATTGTTCTGGGCAGCCTGGTCCCAGCAGCCCTGCCTGAGCAAAGCCTGGAGTAGAGGGCCTCCTGAGATCCTTCCCACCTCAATCAGTCCATTATTAACATCAATATCATGATATATATTAAAATATAATTAAAAAAAGAACGGTGAAAGAAGAGATAGGTCTACAGACCATGAAACGCTAACACAGGAAGTGGAAACTGAGCTGTTACTTCAGGCAAATGCTCAAGACATTGATAGCAAGCAGAGGTACTTCAGGCCAGCACTACGGGAAAGGAAACACCCCAAAGGCAGAAAGGATGGCATCCTGTTCTGCTGACAGCCTCAGCCCTAACTTGCTTGGTACCTGAACTCTGACATAAAGAAATGCATCTCCATAAAATAACACTCTAGAAGCACTTGAGTAACCCAGGGACCACCTGAGCAACTACCTATTCATTAGTTGAGGCCAGCTGAGCTTCATGTCAACTTGTCACTCTGTTTAGCATCCAGCCTCTAAGATTAGATCATTAAACACAGGTATTTACTTACTGCTTGTTGTGAGGGCTTCCACATGCTGTTCAGGGGGCTCTTGGAGTGAAGTCACCTCTGGCTGCTGCCCAGTCAGCTCCTGAGGTGCCGCAACATCTCCTGGTTGCTGAGGCTCCTGTGGTGGGACTTCAAGCTCCAAGTTGTCTTCATTAATATCAGGTACAGGTGAACTTGCATCTAAGGCCTGGACAGTCACAAATCAGATGAAGAATGGTAGCAGAGGAGAAAGAAGAAGAAAGAAAAAGTGTCATCAGTATCAGGTTAGCTTTTTTTGTACAAAGCATTGTTCTTCCTTTCTCATTTTGGGTATATGCATGCACGCATTTGGAAGAATACTTCTATGCTTCTGTGTAGCATCACTTCTTTTTTTAAGATTATTAACTTCAATAAATCAAAACACTACTGTGAGAAAAATAAGAGACAGACCGTAATCTGGGATTATTTATTGTACTCCTCTCCTGCATGAAGTATGAGGAAGAGGCAGGTCTTACAGACAGCCCTATAACCTTGTGTAAAAATACATTTCTAGTGTATCTTCTAGCATGGAGGAAAGCGTTGGGATAACACGAATCTAGCTAATGGAAAGATAATTTCCATTCTTCAAGTTGTTTGGCACAATTGCTCTGATATATACAAGAATTCTGCCTACATTTCAGCCTTTGGTATTGCTCCTCTGCTCATGTACTTATCTCATGATCATAAGCAGTATAGTTACAGAAAAAAAAAAAAACACCTATTCAAGACAGAAAGTATCCATATAAATCCCATGTGGAAATTCAGTGAAACTAGGATTAAAACTAGAGTTTCAGAGCCTCAGTTACTAGGTAGAGCTCATCCTTAACAGAGAAAACAAGTCTACAATATTTCAGGACTCTGCACTATAATATTTGAAGCTTTTTTCCTAAATTTGTCATTTTGAAAAAAACCTCTCCTTCAGTTTCTATATTTGATACATTTTAATCACCTCCGGGATGTCTATAGGCTTGTCATGTAACAAAGGAAGAGATTTTTAAAATAAAAACATACCTAAATTAAATTGTGTTACATATCTAAATTGTGTTATGATCACTTAAAAGAAAACAAAAACAACTCCTTCTATACACACTTCTTTACCTTTTGTTTGTTTAATTAATTAGATATCCAACTGATCGTATTCCCCTCCAACAGAAGCTGTTTCAACTAATTAGACACATCTCAAACCTCTGCTCCTGAAGTGCAAGTCTAAAGTTCCTCTGATGGAAAAGCAAACTTTAATTACATATCATTTTCTTATTACCCTGCTGTACTCCCAAAATACTGGCATTGAAGACTTGTTAATTAAGTGAAGGAATCACAGACGCACCCCATCTTCCAATGTAATGCAACATCCAAACACATGAAGCACCAACCTGGGATCATAAAGACGACATGCTCTTGATGAGCACCTTCCAAAACAGCACTTTAAAAAGGTTCTGAATGGGCAGATCTATTTACTTATTTTTAGTAACAATTGGCTTGCTGCAGTGAAATTCCAAATCAACACACAATGTGCCAGGAAAAGGGCTTCCCTCTTATCTTTCAGCTTCCTTTTCACGTGCCAGGCTAGATACGAGCAAAGTGCCACACAGGCGAGGAACATGCATTAGGCTTCCCAATCTCCAGTTCAGAAGCCCTTAATTAAGCCAAATTGTTTCCACCTGGTGTTGCTGCACTCCTCAAAGCTGCCTTTCACAGCCACATAATCCACCTCAGGAAAAAGGACACCATTCTGCATCACTGCCAATACCACAGATGGAATAATTTGGCTTCAGAGTTTTCACATGCTGAGACCAGATATTAAATAGAAGAAATACGGAATGGCTCAACACTCGGATTGCACTCCCACTTCTCACATCATCCTTTTCATAAATCTAAAACACAGGAACTCAGAAGGAATAAAAATGCCACGGCACTGAACAAAAGGATGTAAACTCTGAGCCGATCTTTCGCAATTGCAAACAGCATTAATTGAATGGGTAACAACCAATTAAAAACTACAGACAAAGAGACACAGAAAATAACACATTAACTTTTAAATTAACTTGAGACTCCTCATTAGAAATTTTAAAGACTGTTGGTTTTTGTTTTGTTTTTGTTTTTAAATATACATACTACATTGCAGTCATTTGTTCTTTTTTAGACTTTTACTCCTGCAAACACCAAAACCACCTTAACTTTACTAGTTAGGCACTTAGCTAACTGCAGATAAATCCATGGATGGATATCTCAAGGAGACACGCTCAGACTTAGCACCAACAACTCTTAGAACTCACAAGAAAAGCAACAGCTCTGAGTATTTTAGCATTCCTCACCTTGTTAAAAAATGCCTTTGCCTTTCTTTTCACATTTCCAATAAGGCATCTAAAGCTAGACATATTTGTAGAATTATAGAATGTCCTGAATTGGAAGGGACCCACAAGAATCATTGAGTCCTACCCCTGGCTCCAAACAGCATCACCCAAAAATCAAATCCTGTGTATGAGATTGTTGCCCAAACACTCTTTGAACTCCAGCACGTGGGGCCGTGCCCACTGCCCTGGGCAGCCTGTTCCATGCCCACCAGCCTCTGGTACAGATCCTTTCCCTAATCCCTAGCTGCCCCTCCCCTGACACAGCTCCATGCAGTTCCCTGTCACTGACACAGAGAGCAGAGCTCAGCTCCTCTCACAGAGAGCTGCAGCCACCATCAGGGCTCCTGTCAGCTCCTCTGCTCTGGGCTGACCCAACTCAGGGACCTCTGCTGCACCTCACAAACCTTGCCCTCCAGACCCTTCATCATCTTTTTAGCCCTCCTCCAGATGCTCTGTACAGTTTTCTGTCTTTATGTTGTGATGATCATACCTGCACCCAGTAGCAGGTGAGACCACACAGCACAGAGTCTCAGGAGACAACCCCTCCCCTTGGCTGTGGCAGTGCTGGGCCTGATGCACACCCCCCAGAGTACAGCTGGCCCTTCTGGCTGCCAGGACACATACACAAATTGTAGAATTCAAATAAGTAGCCAATATGGGTCTGTGGACTCCAGAAGAAGATGAGGTATATAGGGATTAGGTACGTCAACACAGTACAACTTGTCTCCTTCTTAAACCAAACCAACAGTGAAATCACAAGCTATTATCACAGTTAATCCCCCAGTCCTTTATTTATTCTACAGTTGCAATGAGTTTAGGAAAATAGTGACTACATATGAATTTTGATCATGTATGTTTGAAATGATAAGTCACTGGATCTAGTAAATAACACTTTACATCTACCAAATGTGATGATACTTTCTTGTATGAAGAACAGCAAAATTCTTACATTTCATTCTAAACAATACTAAATGCTAAGACCAGAAGCAGTTTTTTCTATCAGCTCGTAGAATTATAACTTTTTTTCTCTCTGTACATCAATTCGGTTTTGAAAGCAGGACATATATTTCAAAGTATGGTCAGACATAAATATATGAAAAACTCAGTAATTACAAATTTGACCAGATTCACAGCACAACCCTGCCCTTCGAGGGTGCAGTGACCACTTTAGCCCAGCCTCTAGGAAAAGATTATGATGTGATTCTTGGCCACTGGAGGGCAAATTTAGATTTCCAAATCAAGTAGTCTCTTTACTTACACAAAGTAAAATACCAAAACTGATAAAACAGTATTTTTTTCACAAATTAAAATGCGTACAAAGGAGAAGAAAATATGTACCTTTTGGAGCAAGGAGGGCTCATAATGCAAATGGAGACAACAGCAGGTTTTTTTTCTTTTCTTTTTTTTTTTTTTTTTTAAAAAGTTTCTGTTCTGAGAGAAGTTGCTCACGCTCTTTATGAGGGTCAGTGCAGTCTGTCCCACTGCATTAGTTCTTGAAAGAAACTAATTTCAATTTTCACTCACATTAACTGCTTCATTTCTCTGCAAGGATCTGAAGCACAGTTTAGACCAATTATCTCCAATTTACTAGCTGTGTTCTTAATTCCACTGAGAATAGCGATAAAGCCTAGTTGAATATACAGTCAAAGTTTAGAGAGAAGGGTGAAAAAGCCTTGAAGATGAAAGTTTTGAGTATCTGATTGTTCTACACTTTATTTACCTACAAGTAGAGACATTACTGTTGGTACATTTATTAGTATTTATCAGGTTTCCATGGCACCCATTCATAGCTCTCCTTGGATTATGAATTAGCTTATGAATGTGTTGTCGCATAAATGCGGCAGAAACTGAAAAGACATGGTTATCCAGTTCACTGGTCCTTCTGTTTGATCACTCTCGAAAAACAAAGAGCCATCAGTGATGGAACACTTTTGCTTCTGTCATGCTGCTTCTATAAATCATGCAAATAATTTCTGAAGACTTCCCTCATACCCTCAGCAAAGACAGAAGCCAGGCACTGATGCACAGCTAGTCAGACTAAAACGAACACAGCTTGTTGACCACATCAATCTCAATCTCACCTACATTGGTTTCTGCTCCATTCTTTAAATATGGAAGTCTAATGGTTGGGCCCAGCATTAAATGTATACACCATCCATAAAGATAACGTAAAGAACCACATGAGGTGTGGATTAACAGATGATCACTGATTGCTTATTTCGTGTTAGAGCATGTTCACTCATTTGTTCACTAGCATGAATGGTCTAGCACTACGCAGCCTCTTCCCCCACCAGGAATCATCATTCCCAGCATTCCTTATACCAGACCCAAATCATTCCAAGGATTCCTCATACCAGGACCAAACACACCAGGGTTAATTTTGCCTCATTCCGTTAATCCTGCTACACAGATTCTACGTTAGATTACTAAAATAGCCAGATCCAGCTGTCTGAACAACTGAGCAAACTAACGTAAAGGTCTCTAGTATTTTTCCAGAAGTTTAATTCTGAAACTTTGAGAAAGCTTACAGTAGTTTGGTCAACTGAGGAATTCAGATCCTTACACACAATGATTCACTGAAATGTCTGCAAACAACAGTATTTGGGGGGGGGGAAAAACACACAAACAGAGACCAAACACAAAACCAGAACAATCTACCCCTGAATTTAGGTCATTCCAGCTCTTTGTTCACAGTAGGTTGTCTTGTTTCACATTTGTTAAGGATTGCAAGTCCATGGGACACTACAAGTTGCACATGGAGATAACAGAAGGCCCTTATTCTATAAGGCACATACTTAATCTCAGTATATTTTTTTGTTTGCTTGTTTACAACTCCCACAGATGAAGTCAAGAGTCTTCTCCTTACCTTTTACTCCTCAGAATTATCGCCTTCCGTTCCAACTCTCAGTCTGGCTTAGTTGTGACATCTTCTTATCGGTGATTCCCCTCTTGGCTAAAATAAAACTGATGGTTTTATTCCCAAACCATCTCTGCAATCCTTTTGAGACTTGTAAAGGAAGTGCTACTCTCAGGCTGTCACTGGTTCATACTGTAAGCCTGAATCAACACTAGGTCTCACACCTCTCAACTCCTTCTGCATAACCATCCTAGGATACAACTAAGGCAGCACCCTAACAGTTAGAAGGCCAGAGCACAAAGCAGGCTTCCATAACTAAACACATGGCTTGCATTTCCAACCAGAATGATTTCCAAAGACTGTGTCACTCCTCTTTGCATCTCTTTAGCTTCTCCATCACATCAAACGCAAACTAATTGCCTCAGCCTTCAAAGCACCCGACACTCCCTCTGCCGCCTCCTTCTTATCTCCTGTGTGATTAGGGGTTATTTCACGCTTTCAGTGGATCCCTGACACCAATTTCCATTGTGCATTTTTTTCAATTAAGCACCTTTGTGCTCTCTCCTAAGTCACCCCACAGGCGGAACTCCAAACATCGGCACACAACGACATCATTACCTTCCTTCCAGGTCTGAGCAAGTGCTCAAGAGAGAAGCCAGCCCTGTCCTACCAGGAGTTCCCTGTAGCTTGCCTCTGGGCCAAACACTTCTAACTCGATTGCTTTTTAACTAGGGCCTTTAAAGATGCTGTTTAAGGAAGTTCCTCTGGTACTTGATTAAGTTTTACTACCAATAACGTACAACTCGCTTGTATTTTCAAGGCTGGCTCAGCCCCACCCTGTCACCAGCACACAGTTGTTAAAACAGCAGATGTATGTCTGTCACAGCTGTTATTTGTCATGCATGCAGACAATAAGACATTCTGACATCTCAGTTGGTAACCTCTTTAGAAGAGACAGTTCCAAATATTTACTGTCTAGCAGACACTTGCTCTCATTACAAGGCAGGTAGCGTAATCAAGTTACTGCTCAGAAATGGGAATTACCCAGAAAACAGTTTGAATGATCACTGCTCTTGAGCAGAGGCCCTTGCATGGGAGCAAGCCAGGAATTCACCACACTAGATTTTAAAGCCATCAAAATTCCCGCAGAACATTATCTTTGCCAAACTTCTATTTTGCTGCAAGAACAGCTTGATGCTCTGCCAGGGTTTTCTTTCTGGATTCTACCTTTAAAACCTTTCCAATGCAGAGGCAGTCAGCTGCTTCAACACAGCCCTCTGCTTTCCCAGCAGGACCACAAAAAGAAACCTGCATTAAAATCAGTACCCTGGACTTCTAAATGAGATAAAAACACGGTGGATCACACATGCTCTGTCTGAGACGTCAGCAGCATGACACAGCTCTCCTAGTACTGACCATGCAGCCTGTAGCTACATTCCTCTCACTGAACCTGAGGGCACTGCTCTGAGGGGCAACAAATCAGCACATCTCTGCACTCCCTCTCTGGATTCTCAGCATAGGAATGGGAAGCCAGACAAGAGGAGCATCCCTGCTATGAACAGGGAACAAGCCCACCCGTTAAATGATGGCACCATGCATATTCTTGGCTGCAACCAAGAACAGCATCACCTCGGTCCCGCTTGCTTGCTCTCATCATCTGCTGCCTCCTTTGCCCCAGCAGCCAGCACACTTTGCTAAAATGCTGGGGGAATGGTGGTACCAAAGAAGCCAAGCAATTTTCTGTGCTGCCTGTTTGCTGAAGGAGCTCACTAAGTGCCAGAAGCCACCAGTGGAAGCCTCAGGCTGGGGAGGAGATGGGAATACAGGGCCTGTGCTGACGGGTACCTCAAAGCTAGCTCTTCTTAAGCCCTTCTCAGGCCAATCTTTGGTTCACCGTGCTACTCAGGACAGAGTAACAGACACGTTTCAGCAGCACTGGTGGGAAGGGTCTTCATTCCTCTCCTGCCCCACACACCCAGATATCTGCCACAGGTGTTTGTCCCGTCATGGCTCTGGGTCTCAACTGGGCATCATGAGGCAAACAAATCCACTAATACTTCAGGAAACTTGTCCAGTGCAAAAACCTCCCTACTGTTTCCTGAAGGTTTGATGAGTTTGCTTGGTTTATGGAAACCTAAGGTGAGCACCAGTGTGACACAGGGCTGTATTGCATGGGTCAAAGCAGGGAAGATGGGCAGGGCATGAAGAAAACATTAGGTGAAGAGTGGTATTTCTTCTGAAAGGGCCAGGAAATACCTAGATCAGATGAACCTTCTGTGGGACAATGCCCTGCTCACTTATTTCAGCTACACTGTAGGCATTGCTGCACAAACCCAATGAATTCAGTCCAGATATGTGAATGGGTTAATACCTCCATCTACCTGTCATTGCTTCCTGCAGAGAGTCTTCCCACAGTATTGTGCACAGCTGTGCACAATAAGGATCTATTACAAAAAAACAAACAAACAAACAAAAAAAAAAAACAACAAGAAAACAGCCACCAATTCCAAGTCCCACTGCAATGCTAGATTAGAAACTCTGGAGCTGCTTTAGGTGCAAATCAGCAGCAATTTGTGAAAAGTTAGGGCTAGCACCTGGGATCCTAACTCCTTCAGCCTACATTTAATCTGCAGTACTTGCAAAACAGCACCCAAAGGCTCTCAAATATCTTTTCTACCATAGTAGCCCAAATGCTTCACACGCCATCTGACATCTCCAGGGCTGCAGAAGTGAAACACAGGCCCACGTGCTCCCCCTTGCAGTAACCAGGACACCTCGAGACCTGGTATTCAGCCAAAGAGTCACATGGGGATAACAAGGCAACCTAAAGACTGTAAATTTGGGCCTTTCTCAGAGAAAAAGCAAACAGGTTTTCATCTAGTGCAAAATAGGACTACTATGAAATACTGATTAAATATTCTGAGGCGTTTCAAGTGATGAGGAAGCAGAACTGCCATGAAATTTTATACTGCCTATTGTAACAGTTGCCCAGACAATGTATCTGAAATTTACTTGCCAAGGCTCGCTCAAATTGGATTACATAAAGGCCAGTTCTTCAAATTTTTCATTAAAAAGAGCTGGGATGAGTGCTTTAATTTTCAAAAGCATGAGAAGGGAGACCATCCTTTAAAATGACACCAGTGGTTTTTTCTTTTTTGCAAACACATTAGCTCTTTGATAGATTTCTCCAGGGGCACCGCATGATCTGGTGATTTTCACATTCAGAGAGCTGAAAGGAACAGTTATGAAAAACTGTGTCATGAATCTGCATGAAACAATCTCACTGTGGTAAGAACAGAATAAGGGAGATATGAAAAAGAAAAAAAAGAAGTAGGACTGAACTTCATTAAAACTTTGATTTAAAGTAAGAGAAGGAAAAAAAACAGCTGTTCTAGGAAAACCACCATCACAGAACTTCTTACAGCAATGATACACCAAGAGAACTTCCCCACCTTTAATCAACTTGAACGACAAAACCAAACTGTTGGAAAACACGCTTCCTAAAGAACAGAAGATATAAACCACAGTATTTAGAACCAGTCAAGTCTGCCTTGGAGAACAGCATCAATGGCATCTCCTTTTTCTTGCATTAGTTCCCATGAATGGATAAACATGACTATGAATATTGCAGCCCTTCTCAAAGTCAGGTTATCTTTGCTTTAAAACAATCCCTGCGACCAAAGGCTCGCCCTCCAAATTCACCACTGTCTACATTTCAGCATTTGAATTCTAAAGCAGCTCAACACAACTGCTAAATATTTTGTTAACCAACACCAATCCCTACTGCTTATTTGGTTAAAAAGAAAATAAAATAAATCTCAGTTAATTTAAAGTTCGCTCTCAATGTGGTTTTCAAATCTGTCAAAACACGCACAAGGAGGTCTAGTGGAAGGCAGGAACTATGGGAAATTCAACTTGAAAGTTAAATCTGAACCACAAGGTCAAAGAAACAAAGTCATAACCCGTTCTCAAGCTCCAACACACCCACACGCCCGCTCACAGAAACTTGGAGTGCTCCGAGGATCCAACCTCGGATCAGGCTGCACAGCGAACTCCGGGCATAACGTCGCATTAGGTCTCCCCTAACAACTAACGTCTAACCCCAACACGATGCTATGTAAACACGTAGATGCACATAACCTCCCTTTCAGTCCCAGAATCCCCTCAACACGCCTATTCCAGAAGGATAAATGGCTTCATTCATAATCTATTTTTAAACACCAGACGTTTTAAAAGAATTTCTTTCAATTCTTCAACGTCTTTATTTAAAATAACACAGGCTCGAACCCCGATCCCTCCCACCCCCGTTGGTTGCGGGCCGCTGCCGAATCCGTGGGGGCTCGCTTCGACTCCGTGCCACCGGGGAGCGCCGCAGCCACCGCCCGCACCGCGACCCCGCGCCTCCTCCCCGCCCGGCTCTGCTCGGGGGGGCTGCGGCGGGCCCGATGCGGGACTGGGAGGAGAGTGGGGGGGGGGGGATGTGAGAGGAGGGGACGCTGGAGTCCAGCAGGGGAAACTTGGCGCTGGGAGGGTCCCTGCTGCAGCCCCCCGACGCGCCTCCCAGCCGCATCCTCGAGAGAGATGGGGAGGAAAAAAAAAGAAAAAAAAAAGAAAAAAAAAAAAAAAAGAAAGGAAAAGGAAAGAAAAGAAAAGAAAAACAAGAAGAAAGGCTGTGGGAGCCCTGGGTACCACAGCAGCGGCTGAAGGACCGCAGTCAGGAGGGCTCCTAGCACAGCACTGCCCCGGCTGGGTGCGGCCCTCTCCCCCCGCAGCCGCACACAAAAGCGTCGCCGCCACCACCGCCGCCGCCCCCACTCGGCCCCGCCGCCCTCGCCCCCCGCCGCCGTGAGTTTTATGACTGCGGCGCTGCCCGTGGCGCAGTCCCGGCCCAACCGCCCCCCGCACGGCCCCCAGGATCCCGCCGACCCCGGCAGGTGCCCGCCGGCGCGCAGGAAACTTTCCCCGCGCTGCGGAGCCGCCGCCCGCCTCCTCCAGCCCCGCACCGCCCCGGCCTTACCTTGGCGGGCTCCGGGGGGGCGGCGGCGGCCCCGTCCTCCTGTGGCGGGGCGGACGGCTCGGCGGAGCTGCCGGCGCCCATGGCGCTGCCCCGCACAGCCGAGCGGAGTGGAGCGGAGCGGCAGAGACTCGGGGGGCGGCGGCGGTGCGGCCGGGAATGAAGGAGCGCAGCTCTCTGCGAACTCCTTTAGGGAGCGAAAGGAGGGAGGGAAAAAAAAAAAAAAAAAAAAAAAAAAAAACGAGAGAGAGGGAGGAAAATCACCTCCGCCCCTGGTCCCCCCGCCCGTCTCCCGCTTGCTCCATCACATGAGCAGAGCCCCAGACACGCCTTGCAGCATCGAGCCGGGCTGATAAGGAGCAGCGGCGACGGAGGAGGGGGGAGGGGGGCAGCGCCCTGCCCGCCGCCCGGGGCCTCTCTCTTCTCTTCTCTCTCGTGGGCACCGCCGGGGCGGGAGCCCTGCACGGACCCCAGACCCAGCCCGCGGCCGTTCCCCTGCGCTGACTCAGCTCTTTTACCTCCCCTCCGCCCACCGAAACCGAGCCGGCGCCCGCCAATGCCCTCGGGGCGCTCCGGCCGGGGGCTGCCCCACGGTGGGCTCGAGGCCCCTTCGCTACCAGCGCCCGGGGGTTGACGACCTCAGCCGTGAGGGTCGCCAGGGGCATGTCTGGGCTGCGGCTGGTGCAGAGCAAGCAGGGATCTATGCCTTAAACGGGGTACCACGCTGCAGGCTATTTTTTTTTTTTTTCTTTTCCATGCGGCACAGGTTCTCATTGATTAATTCCTGCTAGACTGCATGGCGAGCTGAGCAGGCAACGTGGTAGCTTCCTTCCCGACCCAGACACACACATGCTGTGCCTCACTTCCATGTGCCACAGGAGTGGGACCAACGTGCACACAGCACGCCCATCCAAAAGGACCCCCAGGGAAATGACACGTACACTGAGATAAACCAACCACGGTGTTGTGTTGCCGGAGGGAGCCGCTCCCTGTGAATCCCCCCATCTTCCACTGAGTTCATAGTTCAAATCAGATATCGGGGACATTTTCCTTTAGAAAATGTGAAACAACCCTCATCCATTGAATCACTGGATTATTCAGGTGTATATATATATATATATATATATATATATATATACATACATATATATATATTCTCTTAACAATTTGCTCTGTTAATTGCCTGCTCTCTGCACATAGTCAGCTTTTTATGTAAAGCCATCAGGCCACACCAAGTCATTGCATGACACAGCCACTGCAGCAGTACAAGAACCTTGTGGAGCCTCAGCAAGAACCAAACTGCTGCTGGGGATGGTGCAGGCAGAACCACATCCCTCCCTTCAGCCCAGCCTTACTCACCCTCATATATATGTGTATAATACCAGGAACACATTGTCCTAAGGCCACTTATCTCTGTAACAGTTTTCTTAATCTTTCATTTGTTTATTTATTCCTCATCTTCAGGAAATTAGTACTGGCACATTCGTTTTAAGGAAAGCGGGAAAAGGGAGTGAAAACTGGATGTGTGGTTGCTTGGCTCTGGGAGGTATAAGTGAATCCCAAAGCCATGTCCAGCCCCTGGGAGCAGCTGCACCCCAAGGGCAAAATCCCCACTGAGTAATTCCCAACATTTCTGGCTTCTGAGCCCAGAGACACTGACCTGTTCTCACTTCTGGTGCTCATGTAGTGCATCGGTGCTTGGAAGTGCTGTAGATACAGATGTATTCCAGACTAGCCCTACAAGATCTTTTTTGTAGTAAATTATCACTAATAATGTGCTTGTGATGGCAGAACCAAGCCCTCAGCAGCTTGCAGGGCCACCCAAAGGCCAGCCTGTCTGCTGGGTTCCCCTCAATTGCAGCCCCGCAACTGAGTGGGCTCCTTGGGCTTGGAACTGAGGGAAAATCGGGGATCCTGCTTAAGAAGGGAAAAGTACCATAATTCAAGTTCCGTGCCATATCATTTTCACTTCTCGTTGGCCACCAAATGCTTTCATTGAAAGCAGCCTCCTTCCTGCCATTTGAAATTGCTCTGTAGCCCTTCTGCTCATGGCTTGCAATTTTTGCTTTTTTTCCTGGAGTAACTCCAGCAGAGGGACCTCAGGACTTACACCCTTGGCCCTACTTTGGCCCAGAAGCTGTTTGTAGCCTTTCACCATGCTCTGTGCCCTGTCTATACAGCAGGAATAGTGACAGGTGACAAGACTGACTCTGGCATGGGCTCTCTCATGTTTCTCTTCCACCCATGTGCTAGAAGGGTTACTGCCCAGACCTTTGCCCTGAGCGGTGTGACTGCCTCTTGCTACACATAGGCCTTTCAGGCGTTAAGTCTCTTCGGCTTTCCAGTAAGGAAGAGCCACATGTACTTCAAATGGTCCTCTTCCCAAGGCACCAAGCAGCACTGTTGCAAGAATATTCAAACTACAGACAGAAGTATGCATGGTTACTTTTCAGAAAGTCAAAAATATAGTAATGAGAGTAGTGCTGGCACATTAACCACATCTCTTGTCCCATCTATGATTTTGCCCCATCTGCAACTTGTGGCCTTGGCTTTGGGTTTCCCTGTCAGTCTGGCTGTGTCTGAGGAGCAGTGGGGTGGCATGGAAGACTACGCCTCTGCATCTGCATCCCTATCTCCAGCCCAGGGCACCTGGTCACAGGTTTGTGCAGGAGCTGAGGTGGCTGCCTGGAGTCCTGTTCACACCAACACCCTGCTGCTTTCATCAGTAGGAGCCACACTGGGATATTTTTGGCATAAATGGTAAGTGGAAACATATCATGTAAGTGTTCTTGAAATGGGAAGCTCTCGAGAACGTATCTTAGATCTGGATAGAGAATGTAGTGCTCTGACTTCTCCTCAGCTGTACTTACCATCTATCTTTGGCCTTTCCCTCCCCCCCCCCCCCCCCCTTTTTAGCCAGTTGTGATAGGAAATCCCAGGATGTTGCCAGAAATAAATGCATATACCTAAGGAGTTAATACATATCAGCCTAACAAAACATTAGCAAGAAGGAAGAAAATGACAACAATAGCCATGTAAAAAATAGTTTGCTTGCAAGCGGCCCTAATTAAGCCATAGGAAGAAACAGCAAGAAAGGAAAACAATTTGCCTAATTACTTTTTTTTTTATTAATATTTATTGGGAGCTAAAATACTCTAAAAAATCACAGTGATATACAAAATGTAAAAAAAAGAGAAAAAACAAAACAAAACAACAAACATCTCAATCTAAACCATTCATATCCCAGAGGTTATATGTATCAGAAGAGATCTATTCATGTGTATTTATGTGTGTGTGCAATTTATAAAATGATCTCAAGTTTGATGATTATTTAGGTAAAAACCATATATTTGAATAACAAGTGTGTCACCCAGTGCATATTTGCACGTTGTAGCTGGTCCCAAATACCACTGCTCAATATCCTGCAGCCATTTTGGAAGCTCTGCCCCCACCCATGGTTTATTTTCTATCCTTACTCACTCCTCACTTACTCTGCTCTTTGTGGGAGTAGTTTGGCAAACACATGAAGCTTCAGTAGTCCAATTATCACCACTACCTGAGGGCAGTTCTTCAAAGGGCACAGGACAGGGCAAAAGACTGCAGCAGTCTCATGACCCACTGGGAGTTTGACCAAAGAGATGAATGGCATGGTCTGGTCACTGCCCAAACAATGCGGTCTCCATTTCTTATTTTCCCTATAACTTTCCTGTGAGTGGGGAAGGCTAGATCCAGATCTAGTTTCCTAGTAAGCATCTGGCTGTCATGAGGTATGGCAGAATAAATAATATGGTGTGCAGATGCAAGGACTGCAGGGCGCCAGCGTGGACCACAGCTTGCAGGCAGGGACAGTGGCAGTGGCAAAAGTGGAAAAATGTTTCCTCAGTGGCAGTGTTTTATCTGCCACATAGATAAGTGCATCTGACCCAAGAAGCCTTTCAGCCAGTGCTCTGAGGAAATTCCTCATCAACAAAAGAATGCCCATGGGACAGAGATAAGGAGGCAGAGGAGCTCTTTGCAATGCCATTGCCCCATTGTCACAGCAGCAGGTGAGCGATGCTGCTTTGTACTCAGGAGGAAACCCCTGGGATTGGGATTGGGACTGAGAGAAGCACTGCAGAGGAGTTCCTTGGCACTGCTGGCATTGTCAAGGCAGCTGAATGGAAGGGTTCTGCGGCATCAGGTGCTGGGACACCTCTCTGAAAATTAAATTTTAATTTTGAACGGACTCGGAATAATTTAAGTTGTAATAGACCTCTGGAGGTCATGTTCTTGCTTAAAACAGGACTAGCTTCTGTTTAGATGAGGCTGTTCAAGACTTTGCTCAGGCAAGTTCCTGTTGCTTTTCACCTCTTTCTGGGGCTTGTAGTGATACGCTTCCAGCCTGTGCTGCTGAGGGAGTCCTCAATGTCCACAACTAGGACCCAGATGTAAGGTGTCTGTTCTTTGCTGTTCTTTGTCTCCCTGCAGTCTCTGCCAAGCCTGTGTGTACCTATCTCCCTTCCTGAGGTGTGTTGCCACCACCACTGCCCCAACAGGCACCTGGCCTTGCCCACTCTCCAGACTGCCAAATCCTCTCTCAGAAGTCCTCTCCCATAAATGGGAAGAAGATCATGAAGTTTTTCTGCATCCCTCACACAGAGATTACCTGCTCCTCTGGCCATTTTTCGTCATATTTCATGGCTCCTGGCTGAGCTGAGAGACATTTGCTGTGTGAAAAATGGTGTAAGGTGTGTGATCCGTTCTTTGTAATGCACTCCCAGGGAAACTTTGGTAACTGCAGGTGGGAAACAGCAAAATGCTTTCTGGATCACAAACTCCAGCAAATAGAGCAGGAAAACAAATTTTAAAGGAAACATGCAGACCACCAAGATCTCAGTGCCATCACATTCTTCCTCTGGCCTAAACAAGGACCATCGTATTCTGCCACTGCCCACCCAGAACGCTGCAGAAGGGATGATTTTCCTAGCTCATTACCTTGACCTTTTTTGCAGCATTCCTCTGGCTCTCCACAGAGCAGTTTTTAGTCTTTGGCTTGAACAGCATTCCTCATCTAATGCTACCATATTTATAATCTCTCCTTCAGTGCTGATGATGGTCATCACCATTCTGCTTTTGTGAGATCTTCAAAAAAGAGATTTTGTGCTTTGCCTTTTGCTGGGGTAGCGTCCTTCAAAGTCCTTCATTAAATCATGCCTTTGATAGCTGTCTACAGAAAATGGATTGGCTGCAGACATGTGGCTGATCTATGATCACTGCCTAGCATGCTGGGCAACCTTCCTCATTTCCTCATCTTACACTTATTGGTCTACAAGTACCTGTTGCAGTATCGCCAGTCTTCACCCCCGAGCCTGAGAGCCCCTCCTTTATTTATCCCAAGCCAGCAGTTCTTGAGTGGATGGGTGACACAGTTCCTATACTCTGAATGGAGGGAAGCTCTTAGATCTGCCCTTTCCCTTACTTTAAAATTAGGCTGTGAATCTCCAATGCATGCACTTTCGTTCTGTCTGCTAGGCGCTATGTTGAAAATAATGAAAATAACAGCTCTGTCTATGAGCTGTTTCTCCAGTAATACAAATAATAAATAGGCTTTAGCTATTCATAATTTATAACTTTTGTCATGACCAATGAATAGAAATGCTAGGTTCATCGCTTGACTGACAAAGTACAAAGAAACATCCAAACTTTTAACCAAAAGCTTTTAACCTTCTGTTAGGGTGATCAAAAATAAGCTTGCTTCCAGAAAAATATCCAAAAGAAAGATAGCCTGAAAGATAACCATCATGTTTCAGACTTGTGAATAATTTCTGAGCTGGGACTCTTAACACAAAGTATTTTTAGTCTTTTTTTTTCTGTTGAGACACATGAGATTATTGATGTGCATAAGATCATTTCCATCATCCAGGTTTTGTCTTAGTTATTGTACCAGAGGGCATTGGTACACCTGATAAGCAGAAAGCTTTGGAAATTGAGAGAAATGTCTACAGCCTTTGTGTGGGTCACTGTATTTGCCTACAGCTTAGAAAACAAAAAAGTACAAAGCTGTTAGGTAAAGAAGTCTTGATGTAGAGTGTCAGGTATAACTGACAACTAACTGATCAACTTTTGCAATATTAACACATCAAAAGGTGACACGTTTCTCTCTAAAGGACTCCGTCTTTATTTGTTTATAGCAATAACAGCAGATCCTCAACCAGTCTGGTTGCCTTCATTGTAACAGCAGGAGCAATGACACGACTGGTGTCATTTCTATGGTTGGTCATACTGCCGCAGAACTTGAAGTGATCTTTGATAAGATTTTCAGTGAAAGAAAAGAAGAAAGAAAGACAGCAAGAAAGCCTCTCCCACGTCAAATTCTTCAGGCTGACCTGTCAGCTTCTATCTTACTACATTTGGACTTGAATTTCTCACCAAGGTCAGAGCAGATTAGAAACTACTTTCATATCTGACAGAAATATTACTCCCCTGTGAACAGGGGGTGTATCTTAAATGTGGAAAAAGGGTTCTGTCTTCTCATTCAAGCTGTGTGGAGGACATGGAGGCTTCTCTATTAACTCTAATTTGCACCAGCAAGTCA
The DNA here is from genome assembly GCF_023343835.1 of Lagopus muta. Lineage (NCBI taxonomy): Eukaryota > Metazoa > Chordata > Aves > Galliformes > Phasianidae > Lagopus > Lagopus muta. The sequence goes on from NC_064434.1 coordinate 61,727,766, forward strand.
TCATCTTTTCCTAATCCTACCTTTCCCACTTTTGTTTGGATATAAGTAGTGGGCTCTGAAAACACCACTGAAAATACCAGGAAGACATAATAAGATTTGAAAGATCTTATGATCATCTCATGATTATCAACATTTCTCTTTATTCTGTTTGTGGGAAATGTGAATATTTTTTTTCTTTCTAAATCATGCCTAAAACACACAACAACAAAGTTATGTGCAGCCGGGCAAGGGCTTTATTTCAGGAGTGACCTCAGGACTCACATTTCCTCTTGCCTGAAGCTCAATTCACTTTTGTAGGGAACTTGCTCAGTGGGAGACATGTTTTTCTTAAATGTTCAACAGCTGCATGGAAGCTAGGCAGAAGGAAAAACAGAGAGGAAGGCAAAGGATAAAAAAAATAATGTTGTATTCCACCCTTGTCTTTTAAAACTCTGGTTCCCTCAAATAAAAAGTAAGAAAGGAAAGTCTGAAAATCCTGATATGATGAAACTGAGACCCATCGGCTGAATGGCATGCCAGAGGTCATGAAGAAGTCTGTTGCAGAGATTGGAACAAAGCACAATATCCATTTCCCAGCCATGTTTACAGAAATGTCTAGCTCTGCCAGAATTAGTAATGGGATGCCAGAATGAAGAACAGCTACAGCTTTTTTCAAGCACAGATCTAAATAACACAGTGCTGCAAGAGCATGTGAAAGCAAAGAGAGAACAACTTCATGAAGCGTCTTTATTTTAGAGAAGCCTTGCAAAATAAGACGATCTGATGAGGAAGATGTTTGGGAAAGATGTATACTAGTTGAAAAGAAAGGTGACTAGGCAAGGTGAACTCGTGGTACTGATGATCAAAATTTACCTGAGTTTCTGTCACTTGGTCACTTGGCCTTCCATGCATGTATCTCACATTCACTTAACATGTCATGGATTGAACCGCATGCCCTTATCTTCTGAAGTGACAGCCTGCAGTAGCAGAAGCAGTTGCTTGAAATAAATGAGAGGAAAGGTTTTCCTGGTTTACTTTCCCTGGGTGGGAAGCCTTTCTTAGCTGGAAATCAACTTTTGCATCTTGCACACATGGAATAAAGGAAAAATTAAAAAGAAAAAATGAAGTGGCCATCAGCAGAAAGGTAGGGTTGGTTGTTAAGGACTCCAAAGACTGAGGAAGGAAAGACTGGATAGGGAAGCAAAGAAAATCAGTACAAGGTGAGAGGTACCAAGGAGAATTAAAAAGTGAGAAAAAGGAAGCATTACACAGAAATTTTCAAAAATATAGTGCTTGGTTTGCAAAAAGGTTGCAAGAATAGTTTGCAGAAGAGCTATAAAAGCTTTATTCCGATGAATGGATGTAGTTCTATCAATCACTTTTAGGCAAAAATCAAGAGCTATCACTCTGCCTGTGCACCTTTAATCTCTCATCAGTCTATAGGCCAAGTCCTCCTTGCTTAGCACTGGTTGTGGTGGGGAGAGGATGGAGATGATGCTGAAATCAGTCCTGATTTACCTGACTCTGTCTGCAAGCAGAAGATACTGCTCTTGTTAAAGCAGCAGGTCTTCCATAAATGCAATCAGCACTTTCAGGATATTCTTCCAGGCACCAAGACAAATCTGAGCGCATGAGGCGGGATCAAGGTCTCTCAAAGCACATAGTTCCAGACTCAGAGCAAGCATAGTTCAGGCATACCATGAGGAGAAGCAATGTCAGTGTTTCTCTGCACCAGTGGTGGCAAAGCCCAGGCAGGATATTGCGGGCACCTAAGCCTTGTCTTCCTTCTTCAGTTCCTGAGCACTGGGCTGTACAGGCTCTGCCAACATCCCACCTAGATGCAGATCATACTTTCAGAGGGCTGGCTTCCAGGGCCTTCTAGACTGTGCTCCCTTCAGTTTTCAGCACACCTTCTCGAGTGGCTCAGAAATAACCCTCCCACCTGCCACCTCATGGGAAGCTACAGAGGGGATGTTACTTGGGGATCAGGATTTATCAGAGCAATGCCTTTTCTGCAGGGATGTACAGCATGCCCCAAGGCCTCTGAGAAGGACAAGACTCCTTACTATTGTGGGTGCTGTTTCATAGCTTATTTCTCGTTGAATCACAAGCTGTAAAATGCTGCTCCATTCTTCTGTGTGGATGTGAGCATCATCTTGTGATCATGGCTCAAAATCCAATCCTGTCAGCAGAATTTAAGTCCCCTGGCAAAGCTTAAAATCAGTTGTTTTGAACAACTCTGCTCCTGAGCAGTCCAGTAAATACCATTGGCTACTGTGTCTGGGAAAGAGCTGCATTACGAACACAGGCAGTTGGCAAGTTCATGATGTGACAGCAAAACCCAGGTAGATATTATCAAAGCTTACTCTTGTGAGTAGCTGGTGCTGACATAAATCTGCTGCCAGAAAGATGGTGGTGAGACTCTCCCTGCCGGGATTGGGAGCGTGGCAGCTTCTATCCTCAGGTTGTCAAGTCACCCAGTTCATATGGAGATAAATTATGCCTTTTCTTTTTTTTTTTTTTTTTTTTTTTTGTGAAGGGCTGCCTTTTCAAAGCATGTTGCTCTTTTCAAATCTCTAGTGCTTGGCACAGCAGGATGAAGATTTTGTTATCCTTTGTAGTTCTATGTTTGTTTGTTTGTGAGTACATGTGAGAAGTGAAGATCTAGGCCCCTGTATCTCTCTGCATGCAGATGATTTCTGCAGCCTTCTGCAGCACAGACAGTTGAGGACAGTGAGCGGCCCATGCACAGAAATGAAGAGGCTCAGGCTGGCCATCAGCCTGTGACCCAGAGCCAGAAGCAATGGGAAGAGAGGCACTGTCCTGCTGGGGTACACCAAGGGACTTTTAATTTGGCACTGTGAAGTTGATACTGTTCACTATTGGATTATTAGGGAGAAAATGATCACTTCATGTAAGTTTATGAAATAGCTTTCTATTTCGTAGCTTATGCTTTTTCTAAGCTCTAATATGTAGTGACCAATACAACTATTGAGGAATGAAGTGTTGCTTTTTTGTTATATCTGTCTTACTATGTATTTTAAATCTGATTTCCAGAAGCAATAAATATATCTGGAAACTACTGCAGCTTGTAACCATTCTCCTTCTCTTGTTATGATTTTGTCATTTTAATTTCTATTTCTGTGGACACTAAATCAGATTCAATTGCTTTGAACATTAATTTCAAATTCATAGGCCATTTGCCCCAAAGCGTGCAATAATGTGTCTACCTGCCATACCCAAAAAGTAATGTGACATATGACTGGAAGCAGCTGATTAATAATTTTTTCTGTCTAGACATCCAAACTGCAGTATCAGGCCTATTCAGATTGCTTTAATGTCCCAGTAGGATTTTCTCATGGCTGCTTTTTCAAGCAAATGGAAGTTTGGGTGGCTCTGTTCTGCTTTTTTCTCCTCTTGACCATACAGAAACTATCAGTGCAAACACAGGGGAGGATAAACTGTTTGGATGATGACTTTCAGTAAGGAAGTGCATATACATCCATCCAAAACACAGCTCAAATCTGCTCAGAGCTATGCTTTTCCAGATTCCCCAAAAGGCAAGAGTTCTCCTCATCTTTGTGGGCTAGAAATATTGCAGGAGCTAATTGCCCTGATGTAGCTGCTGTGGTTGACCCATGGACCCAAGAAGATCCATTCAAGGGAGCTGGACTTGTTCAGCCCAGGAGAAAAAAAGGCTGTGGGGTGACCTCATTGCACCCTTCCAGTACCTAAAGGGAGCCTACAAAAAAGAGGGGAGTCAACTCTTTGGAAGTGTAGATAACAGCAGGACAAGGGGAAATGGTTTTAAGTTGAAGGAGGGAAGATTTAGGTTGGATGTCAGGGGGAAGTTCTTTACTATGAGAGTGGTGAGGTGCTGGAACAGCTGCCCAGAGAGGTTGTGGATGCCACGTCCCTGGAAGTGTTCAAAGCCAGATTGGATGAAGCCCTGGGCAGCCTGGTCTAGTATTAAATGGGGAGGATGGTGGCCCTGCATGTGGCGGTTGGGTTGGAGATTCATGATCTTTGAGGTCCCTTCCAACCTGAGCCATTCTGTGATTCTGTGAGGGAGTGGATAGTGGTGCAGAGATAGAAATTCCCTTGGGGAAAGGATTGCCCTCTCACAAATTTTTACTCTTGAGTGCTTCCACCCCCAATGCAGAACTAAATACAGCATCAGTGGCACTTTAAATATTGTTCTTACAAGACAGTGTTTCTTCTCACCATGTCCTTGTACAGTGCACTCAGCTATGCCTCTTTGTTTGTATTTTAGCTTTGGAAATTATTATGGGGAAAGGGAGGAGAAAGGCTTCTAGTTACAATGATGGTTGTAACTATACTTCTGGAAATAGCTAGTGAGTATGTGATCCATGGCCTCAGCTGATCCGGGAGGCCAGTGGCCTGCCACAGGAGCATACAGACCTTTGCAGAAGGGGAGAGGGAATCTTCTGTCAGCTCTCAGGTTCTACTTCCAAAACAGATTCCTCTGCAGCACTGTTCCAGTCTTCAGGAAGAGGTTGGAGCTCTGGTGCCCACCTCTGCAGGGTTGGCTGCACCCCTGGCCAGGGGCTGAATGGCCAGCACTCCGCCTCAAGCTTCTCACCTGTTAGTTGAGAGTAGCTGGTCTCAGTGGAGGTGTTCAATTGGTTGTTACGCTGCATCCCAGTCCTCCAAAAGCTCCCATACTTACACATCTCACGTTTCATTCTCTAGTACATGTGCACAGGTTAACATCAGCCTCAGCCTCAATAAAATCATTTAAGATGCTTTTGACTAAAGATGCTGGCCCAGGTCATGAAGCAATCTGTTACTTACAGATTGTAAACATACCTTAAATTAGTTTTGATCCTAGTAACTCAAAAAAAGAGAGGTTTTTGAGAATGTGAGTTTTCTATATTTTACCTTTTTGCTATACCTTTCATAACCTTAACAACAACAACAACAAAAGCTGAAATAACTCTTTTGAAAAGAGATAGAGTATTCCCTTTAAGCCCCATCTGTGGCTGTTGCCGGTGGCATTTCACTCTGTAGCTGCACTTTGCAGCAGAGGTCTAATCCTTAGCACTGATGTTTACAGTGGAAGAGTTGACAGATCCATAAATATGGAGACTAACGAGCACAGCTATGCTTAAAATGTTTCTTTGTGAAGAACACACAATTTTCTTATCCAAACAGAGAGAACATCTTGTTGCTCACACAGTATGCAAGGTCATGTCAAATGGTGCAGTAATTTTTTTGTTTTTTGCTAGTTTTACTTTCAATGCCATCATGTTCCAAGTCCGAGTGTTCTTCTACGATGTCTCCATGTCCAGTTTTCCAGGTATTCTGCTTCAGAGGCTTTTGTCTATCCTCAGCCAAGATGGATGTATCTGTTAATAAATTTAGGAGGAGATTTTTTGAATGAATAAAGTTTCTTTGAAAATGTTGTTGTCTTATTATTATTATTATTATTATTAATTAATTTATTTTTAAATACTGCATAATTTTCTGTTTGAAGCAAAGATTTGAAGAACCTGACCACTGGCTGTGTCCTGTTTTTCTGATTCACAGTCAGTACAGGTGAAGAGCCTGCTCAGATAAAAGATACTGGATGAGTTAATGTCAATGTTTATTTTTATATTCCTTCATTCTTCAGCTCCTCAGTTACACAAGGGGGAAAGCACAGTGAATTCAGCAAATGTTTACTTTGTGCCAGTTTTCCAGCATGTCTAGACTCAATACGAGAATCCACACTTTTGCACTTGAGCAAATGAAGGAGATGAATAATTTAGTCATTGTTTATTGAAAGCTGATGCAAGAGGCAAGTACAATGGAGGAGGACTAAATGGCTTAGTACTCTGCTTTTCAGGGGGCATCCTTAGTTACAGAGTAAAGTCCTATTGTAATGTCCCATGGTATCCATCCAAGGAGGAAATATTTGGGAGCATTCCATTAGATTAAAAACATGCAGCCAAGTAGTCGTCTAGCAAGATAATGCTCTGTTACAAATACGTAACATGGGTAGGAGACATTGTTCAATAGTATCTCAGCAAAGCAATCTTAATCCTTTTAAACTGTCCTGCTTTTTATACTTATTCTCCTTGGTCATGAAAAATGCCATCAACATTTTCTGCAGATATTTTTGGTGATGTGGGATGAGATTGCTAAAAACTGCATGAGAGAATGTAGGGCCACTACATATACCTTTAAACTTCAATACAGGGAGTTGTACAGTGTCTGGAAGAACTTTGATTCTAAAATGCCACCTATTTTTCAGAGAAAAATAATTGCAGGCTCTGATCCAACTGCTACCGAAGTCAAAGTGAAAAAATGAAACTTCAAATGCACAGAATAATTATTGTTCCACATAATTTTTATTTAATTTGAAAGTTAATTTCTAGGGGCTTTCTTACTAATCTTACTGTCCTGCACAATTAAACAAAGTAATGACACCCCAAAATTTAGTGTCGTAAAAAGACACCATAGAATTTAGTGTCAGGGTGAACTTTTGAAAAAGAAAAAAAAGTTATTAGTGGAAATGTTCCTCCTCTCCTCTCCTCTCCTCTCCTCTCCTCTCCTCTCCTCTCCTCTCCTCTCCTCTCCTCTCCTCTCCTCTCCTCTCCTCTCCTCTCCTCTCCTCTCCTCTCCTCTCCTCTCTTTTTCCCCTTCCATTTCTCCTTTCCTTATTCCATTTGTTTAGGTTTTCACAATCTTTGTTATGCTTACAAATACTCACATCAACATACTGTGTTAGCACAAAGGAGCCAAGATTGGTGGTGGTTGAAAAAAAAGTTTAGCTGCAAGTAAAAATTAACCTGATGTCTGTTTACATAATCTAGGCAAAATCCAAAAAGTAAACACAGAATGTTATGAAATAGCAATTAAACTGCCAGAATCATTCACTTTTAATAGTCTAATAATATTAAGTATTTTTTAAAAACAGCTTTTTAGTCTGGCACCCTCTCTACTCAGGAATGTTCTGCTTCCATCCAAAAATGCAAAAACGCATTATGTGTGTCAGTAGTTTAACCAAAGCAGAGGAAATATTTGAAGATATCTGAAATATGAATTATGTAAAATAAATCTGGCACGCCAGGCAAAGCAAGACCGTCTTGTAGAGCTGTCAATGTTAGTCTTTACATCCTGATCTGGGGGAGCTCCCTTTTGTACAAACAAAATGTACAGTGTAGTCATCTGCCATTCACTAAAAAAGTAAATAAATTCCCCTCAAGAAGAAGTGGATATAATTTTCTCAAAACAATATTAGAAACATGGGAACTTAAAAAAAAAAAAAAAAGACTTGTAGTCTCGTAGGGGAATAGAAGTCTGTACCCAAAGAGAAAACATAATTGCTCTGTCTTGTCTGTGTTTGGATCTGTGCTATCCAGGGCACCAGCAGTCAATGGCATTTTTTAGCAATTTCACCACTTTTGAAATGCATTCTCAAAGCAAAAAGTTCAGGATAATCTTTTCAAATTACAAATTAGAAGAAAGCTTTCTTGTGGGATTATCCAATGGGTTTGCCATCTTCTTCAGGATATCAAGACATGCAGGAAAAGCTTTCCTGCTTCTGGAGGAGAGTAGGAAAGAAATCAGGCAGCACAGCTGGTGAGAAAGTACCCCATGTTGGGGTAGCACAATGCAGCTTGTGTCAGGCAACAGTGTGGGATGGATGAGGAGAACTGTCACATCAACTGTTATAGCTACAACAACAATTTCAGAAGGTCTTGAGTTGTAGAGAGGAAAGTGCATTTTTCCTTACATCAGCCACTGTTAATAGATTGAAAATAAGAAAGTTTTTGGTCATGGAAGCCATGTGAGTTTTTGAAGTAAAACATCATATGCAAATAAATGTTTATCAGTTCTAATACTTGTTATACTTTGTATAGCAATCCATTACATGACCTGTGTTAATGCAGCAAAAAGATTTACTTCTGCTTCTTATGTGTAGATTATAATAATTTTGTTTCTACACATTATCTTGCACTGATTTAACTGTCACCTTGATTTGAAACCATTTAATTAAGGCAGCATGAAATCAGTGCAACAACCCATTTGAAGCAGATTTATTCAATTTGATCAAACCCAGGAAAACTGTGGTTCAAGCTGAGCTGAAATAGGTTGTTCTAATCTGATTTCACAGGGGTTTTGTAGCAATATAACTGCTTCGGTTAGTTAGGCTTGGAGCTTGATCTCTTTTTTGCTCAAACACTTGTTTGAATACAGCCTTTCTTTCTAGAGAGGCTACATTGAAATAGACAGACTCGGCTGCCAAGGACTGAAAATACTGAAAATGTGTCAATACATAGGTAAGTTCTATGCACATGCTTGCGCAAGTTAGTACAGATATATTTACATACAGTGCACGATTTGAGTTCAGTCATAGTTGCCTCATGGCTCAGAGTCTGCAATCATTCCTTTCTTAAGAGCATTATTGGCAGCATAAACTCTTGGCGAGGAGGAGTCTGATCTCAGGGTTGGCTGCAATTCATGCCCAGTGTGAGACACATTAGCCAAGGCCGCTGTACATTGCTGCTCCTGTTACTGCATGCTGCCTTTGAGACCAAGTACAGCATTACCCAAAGCAATGTCCAAGACCAAAGGTGGCCTGACTCAGGGGAGCAGCATCCCTCCCAGCAGCATCAGCTGCTTTCCTTGGAGCTGCCCATGACATTAATGAATGAAGTCTCATTATTTGTCAATCAAATAAGCATGGCTAATTCTCTACTGAGGGCAAAACATGAAGCTCCCATGTGACATTTCCCTCCTCCTGGCAGACAGATGGTGGGAAAGGATCCCCACCAGCTGATACAGGTGGCACTACAGAACCTGCAGATTGTGCCTTGGGGCCTGCTCCTCCAGGCAACATCCTGAAGACCCATGGGGAAGCAAGTGAGGCAGCCTGGGGGACCCAGCTGGGATGTCTCCATCTTCATCTTGGAGCTTTCCTGCTTCCGCATCTGTTGGTACTCCTGGCTGAGAATAAGAAATGGAAGGAACAGAAAAAAATATTTCTTCAACTGAATTGTTGGTCATTCAGAGAAGGGAGATGCACACGTCTCAGCCTCTTCGGTCACCTTTCTCCAGCAGAGCAGGCTTCTGGCTCCCAGGATCTCGGAGGAGGCAGTGTCAGGGGAGCATCATGGAGCAGCCATGGAGGATAAAAGCCCAAACAGGTGATGAGGCTCTATTTTGACGGTTGAAATAGCATTAATGTTTGCTTTTAAAGATAAATACCCAGGTCAGTTGCAAGGCTTTCTTTGTTATCCAAAATCTCTGTATTCAGAAGGTGACGCTTCCATGACAGTGTCACAGCACAGCAACCACAGCTGTCTGGGAGTGCATCCCTGGGCAACTTTTCCATTTCATTATTCATGCATGTAACCTGGCTTGTTTCCTCCCCTGTGCTGGAAAGAGCTCTTTGTATGTGTGTGTGACCCTATACGCAAATGTGTGTGAAAGAGTGAGTATACATAGATGTTACATTTTTCAAATAAAGCAGCTGGAAAGCACCATGCTCCAAAAGACAGTTACCTCCACCTCTATTTTGCCAGTGCCACCACAGACATCATTGTCCCCAGCACAGTTAAGGCTGTGAGAACCTCCTGTTCCCCACGCTGCTGAGGCACAAATGCCAGGCAGCTCTAATATCTGTTTGTGGATGCTCTGGCTGCTGCAGAGTTGCTGTGTGGCAGATACCTCCATTGCTGGGACAGGCATGCCACATCCTCCATCTCACATCCCTTCAGGGAGTTTCAGTGACTTACAGTAAGAGGATGCCTCCCTGAGGAGGTACAAGAGGAGGTATCAGTCAACCAGTGGTACCATATGTGATTGGTGATGCCTGCAAGCAGGTAAATTATTGCATCCTGAGGGAGCTGTACTAATACAGCTTAGCATCTTGTTCACGTCTTTGCAAGGTTTCAAAATATTAGCCATGCTGAAACATTTCTATCCATACTCTATGGGAGTCAAGCTAATTCCATAATCCAAATATCTCATTTTTTTTCTCATTTTACACTCAGTATGCAGACTAAATTAGCACAGATGAAGCAGGGACAAACATTGCTCTCCTCCCCTAGGCACACTGTAGCTGTAGCCGGGGCTCTGCTGCCTGCCGGCAGCCTCCATCACTCATCCCTCCTGACATCTCCATTTTTCTTTCTCGAATGAACCACCTGCGTGTACATGAAATGGCACTTAATGGTTCTCTGCACTACCTCCTTCGCCTTGACATGATGCTGCTTTGACTGTGTGTAGTGGTGACGTGTAACATTCCTACATAAAAGCATTACATTTGTATAGCATTTTAGAGTGTCATATATATATTTATATAATAAAAAAAAGTCCACAGAGCCTGAGTTCTAGAAGAAAGCAGTTTAAATCCGAGTCACAGTAACTGCATCTCTGCAGCACTGTGCTGTCAGCGAAGGCAGCTCCTTGTCCTGAGGTACCTACTTGCTGGTGGCTGTAGCAGTGTTTTTGAAGCTGGGTTCCAGCTGTGTTTTTCAGACATGGAAGCTATTTGGCAGCTTGTAGCTAAAGTGTGTGTGAGACAGATGGTAACTCAATCTGATGTGAGGAGTCACCATTCTGCTTCTGAATCACGCCTCAACCCTTTGGAGAAAGTAATCATTAGACTAGTGCAAGGATAGGGGCACTTAGCATGATGATGAAACTCAAAGCTGGAAAGATAAGAGATTAAAGATAGCACTTGCTCATCAGTCAAGACATCTGGGTTTGGTTTATGGTACACATTCCTCAGCATCTGTACTGGAGACTGGAGGATTTCCTTCTTTTTCTTGGCTTTTGTTACCTCATCCTGTATCACAGCCACCCATCCCTGCAGATGCCGTGAACCCAGCCATAGGACCACCAATCTGGGACCAAAAACCATTCTCATGGTTTTTGTAACACAGTGAAGCAGTGCACAGGATCTGCCAACTGTATCCAAAAGCCCGGGAGGGGTAGCTGGCAGGCCTGTTCTGCAGCATGCACTGCTGATAGCAAGCCAAACCCCAGTACAAACATTGCTTGCACTCTGACTTCATTTGACAGAAATGGGATTTGAATAAGACCCATATGCCCAGATCACCCAGTGGCACAGGGAGCTGACAGCTTAGTGAGTGTGGATGGCTGAATCAACACCGAGCATTCTATGTCACTGGCAGACACCTGTATTTAGGGACTATATCAAAACACTGGGGCTGGTGAGAGGCAGTGATTTGTTCCTTCACTCATCTCTTGGCAAGACTGCTAGTGCAGCTTCACATCAAGCACAGGGTGCAGGTTTAGGTGCTACCATGTAAGAAGGACATAAAACTGTCAAAGAGCATCCAAAGGAGGGCTCTGAAGACTGGGAATGGTCTGGAGGGTAAGGAGTATGAGGAGTAGCTGAGGTCCCTGGGTTGGTTCAGCCCAGTGCAGAGTTTTGACTTTTTGCATTTAAAAGTGAGCACAAAATGATGCTAAGGGATATACAAAACATGTATGAAAGAGTATATCCCTGGCCAAAAATAAACAGGGGGAAGGCATCACTAAAGAGGCTTCGGCAGTCCTGAGAGCAGTGCTGCTGCTACCTGCATGCTGGATGTTCTTCATCTTCATGCTTCTGACTGCAGCCCTTCCCACAAAAGCAAGACACGCTCAGGTGATGGGAGTCCAGGGAGGCAGACATCTAGTTTGGGGATGGCTTGTCCTAAGGAAGTAGGGCAAGGTGGTCAGGGCATGGCCTAGGACAAAGAGTGAAATGATAACCACATTGTCACTCAGTTAAAAATAGAAAAGTCTGAGATGACTTTACAGAAAGCAGTGCTGGAAATGCCACAGAAATAACAAAGATCTGCAGGCCTGGTTATAAAAAGGGTGGTGGGAGGAAAAAACGCAGCAGAAAGGTGGAGATTTATGAGGACCTCTTACAAGGCATAATTGAGAGAGCAGGGGGAAGAAACAGAAATATGTGTAAAGATGCCAGGGGACACGTTCTAATCTCATATCTGAAGATGCATGTGCATTTATGGGCAAGTGATTACTCCAGTGTATTGGTAAAGGCATATGAAAACAGGTATATGCATATGCAAGCAGCCATTTACGTTCACTGGTATGAATTATGCATATACAGCTTCCTGTAAGATGCATGGCCCTGTGGCTTTTATTGGTGCAAATCAAGACTCATGCATTTTGAATATATGGCCCTTTTATTTATGCCTACACCTATGTCAGTGTTTTATTGGGCTATTGTGTGCATTTCACAGAGACTCTGTTGCAGAGATCTGTACCACTATCAGCCTTAGTTAAGAATGCTGCCGATCTGTGTGGACAGCATAGTTATGTTAGATAGAAGAGCATTAAGGTAACTGTTTTTTTATCCCTTAAATGCTGTATTTCAGGCCAATCACTTTACAGGATGCACAAAGCAAGCAAGAACTACTGCTCTATACAGGAATAAAGAACTGGTATGGGGGCACTTCTGCTTTCACTGAGGGCAGAGAGGTGGCCATCTATTCTTGCTGTGTTCAAAAAGATCTGTTTATAAAGCTATACATAAAATGGTGATGGATTCTTTGCTGGGGACTGACTTCATGCACAGCCACAAGCGAAGTGCTTACCTTTTTGTTCTTGCTTTCTGCCATAGCAAAAATAACAGGATAGCAAACTGCTACAGCTTTGTTTAGAAGTTGACCTGGAGAGAAACTGAGGGGTAGATGTACCGTTTTCTGCCTCACTTGGGACAGAATGTGAGTGCAGCTGTACTCATTGTTCCTGCCTGCAGACCCTCGGAGCCCTCCTTCCCTGGTGGTGCATCGTAGCACAGCATCCCACTGATCGATGATGATGAACTGACTCCAGAAAAAGGGCCTTCCTTCCTTTGTTTCTTGCTAGCCAGGAAACGACTGGGCCGGTCCACCCCTGGGACACTTTGTAGTCTATAAAATTGAGCAACATTTCTTATGCTGGGTAGCACAGCCCAGGCACACTGCACAGGAGCAGGGTTCATCTCCCCAGCCCAGACAATTGAGGAAGAGGCCACATCATTGGGCGGAGAATCCTTTTTACTTCCAGGTGTAGCAGCTGATTAAGTGAAAAGGTATTTGCCCTACAAGCCTGGATTTTTTAATATATATCTTTAGGTTTTTTTATGTCTTCAAGTTGAAAACCAGCAGCATCCCTCTGATCGGTTAGTAGTATATAATTTTAAAGGAAAAAAGAAATAGAACAGAGGTTGCAAAGAATAATTTTAGTACATCATTCAGAGCTGTGATAACTGAATGAAGCAGACCATGCTGCAGACAGCATTTAAGAAGTAAAAGTGTACCGGGATGACAGTGGGCATTCGTATTATCTTTAAACACTTTATCTGGTTTATCTGATGGACTGCAGTGGGTCCTTAAGTTAAGACTATGTTTTCTTACATACTTGGTTTTTGCCATTACACACAGGCACTGTGTAGCTGTAATGGGATCCTCCTGAATCTCCTGGGCAATAGCACAGCAACATTCTTTCCCAGTCTAAGTGATACTGCAGCATGTCGGCGCATTTAGAGGTCAAGCAGCGTGGCAGTATGATGAAAACTCCTGTTCAGAAAGGCGTTCTGCCGCTCATGGTTCGGCTGCTGTGAGCTATTCCCATCCTGTGAAACCAAAGCCCACAGTATTCGCTCAATTACCAAATTTGTACCAGTACAAAAATGGAACAAGCACTCCTGAGAGAAATTCCTCTGTCCAGAGAGATAAATGAGACATCCTCTGTTTTATCTGCGTTTTTCCTTCCCCTGCAGCAATATGCTTTCTGTTACCTGAATACGGGAGAATGAATCACTAAGAAATCCCAAACCTTTACAAAAGTTCTCAGAGGTTTGAAACAACAGCACTTAACTGTCTTCACTTATTTGTGCCTTTGCACTTTTGAAATCTGGCCTTGACTGGCAGGGAATTTAAGGGAATACAAGGGGACAAGTCTTTCATGAGACTGTTCTGATGTAAACAGAAAGCTCTCAGACCCCTCTACTTTCTGGAGGGGTTTGTACGCTCATCTAAGCTTCACGTACTTAGCCAACGGGGCTATCACTCTGTCAGAGGAGATTAAGCTAAAATATTAGCTGTTTTCACAATAAAATTATTAATAAAACACCACAGTATAGCATCCTAAGCTGTGGCTCCAGCTGATATCTTTGGATTATGTGGATCCAAGGCCTGCTGCAGCCACCTGGTCCCATACAACTGTCTCTTCCTTGCACTGAACAAAGTTCAGTGATAGTAAGGAAATGGGGTGGAGATGGGGGAGAGAATAATGCTTAGTGACCGCTGAGAGGCTCGCTGAGAATATTTGCTCTGAGCAAGAATGGTCATCCAATTATTTTTTTTCTCCTACTTAGTAACAGGAAAACCAAGCAGCAAATTCTTACCAGGTTTTTGAAGGCTTATTTAGAAAGATTTCAAGGATTTTATTAATTCTTGTTGAGAATTTCTCTAGAAAATCTTCCTTAAATATCTGGCAATAATGAAAATGCTTTGCTTTACATGAGCTAAATGTTCTTACTTCTTAAATGCTACAGTTATATTTTTTTAAATTACACATTAAAAAGTTGATTTTTAAATTCACTTATTCATGACACTACATTTCCTTTCTCTTACTCTTGTTTTGTGAAGCCACAGACTGATCCAAACTTCAAACTCCCATAGTGCAGATACATATTTCATGCCATGCAATTGCTCACTGTGTAAATAATTTTATGACCTTAGTTTCATATTACATTAAATTAAAGGTGTAATTGTTTGTAATCCAATATGGCAAAGGAAGGGGAACATTGGATTCAGCAAATCAGGCTTCATATGATGGTATTTCTTACGGAATGTACAGTTAGCAAAGACTTTTAGGAACTATAAATAGTGGAAACTTGTAGGCTCAAAGAGCAGATGCTTTACTGACAGGAAGCAGAAGCACTGTTGTTAGGAGCTATTAGAATAAAAAGGGAAAAGTCCTGTGGGGTCTTCCAAGCCCACAACTGGAGTAGGTGGACTGTGCTCATTAAACCCCCCAGAGGATGGGATTTTGCAACATTTTCTGCAGCTCGGGTCAATGAATGGCAATGCTTTGGGAGTTACTGGGATAGTTCTTGAATTAATTTGGGTAGTGTTTCTGGGTAAAACTATGGGTCCACTGAAAGCAGCAGCAGTTTCATTATTGATTTGGCTTCAGATAAGATCTCATCAAGCACACCAGGGGAGAAGGAGGAAAAGTTTAATTTCTTTTTCTTTTCATGAACTTTGGATACTCAAAGACTGCAAAATAACTCTACACAGGGATCTTTGGAGCCTGTAAACCTCAGTGAAAAACACGTTGCCTCTGCCTACATTGCATATGCAGCAAGTGAAGAAAGGAGTGGGAGCTTATAAGGTTTTGGTGGGTGCCTTCAAGCAATGCAGCAGCTGTGAACCAGAGGTTGGAGGTCATCAAGGGAGAGCTATGGCATGGAAATAACCTGAATCACCACCAGCCTGCTCCAGTTTGCTTCTATAAATCAAACATTTTCAGACATTCAGAACTATCTGTGTAAAAACAGACGCATCTTATGTGCCTCTCATAATGAAGATGAAGACCTTGTATCTAGCAATGATTGAAATATCTGTTGTGAAGCAATCATTCCCTGCTTTCAGCAAAAATATCTTTTTTATCTTATCCTAGAGCATTAATCCAATGCAAGGCTTTTATCAGTCCATGCATTTTATCAAAGTACCAACCAAGAACTTGAAAACCTAGGCAAGTGGATGAAAGGCGATGGGCTGTCACTGTACCAATCCTCACCAACAATCAATTGCCTTCAAACAAAAGGCTTCATTCCTGGTAACCTCTCCTTTGATTTTATTGTTGAACAACTTCTCTGCAGCCCCACCTTCCTTTCTGCCTCAGGTCCCAGTGGGGCCAGGCTGGGGCACTGGAAGCTCTCACAACTAGTCAATAGGCTTTGAGTTTTTCAGTTTAGATGAGATTTTGAGGCAGTAGAAAAAGACTAGTTAAAATCTACAGAGTATATACAAGCTACCTTTTCGTATAGGGATTAGGCAAATATAACTCACTTCTTAATACTTTCCATTTAGCTCTGAAAATGTCAGCCAAAGCTCAATTTCCCTTTGCCTTTCAACAGTTTTTAATGTTGAAATATATCTGTTTTATCCCAAAGAGTATTGTTTTCAAATGCACTGTATTCATAACATTCTTTAAATTAAAAATACTCCAGGTTGTATAACTGAATAATCTGGGGGAAAAAATCCTACAGAAAATTCTGTAGCACTGAACATTCCCACTGAAAACAGAGCTTCTCACACAGTCTGCATACAAAGGAGTTGATTTCCCACTGTCCTCAAACTGCTCAATATCAGATGCAAAATAAAAATAATGCCTCTGCTGAAGAACTTTTCGAATTTGGAGTCATTATTTTACATTTCCCTCCATCCTTTAAGCTGTCATCCAATATATAGCAAATGAATTAAAGAAAAGCCTCCCCATTTGTTTTGCTGCTTTTTTTCAGGCAGCAAACCAGCTGCCCATAGTGCAGTGGCAGGACCAAGTACCAAGCAGCAGGATCAGCTGGAGGTAGACTGGTGACAAATGGGATGCTCACCAAGCCCAGCCTTGCCATTATCAATCTGCCCTTCTGTCTAAAGGTGGGTGTCAAGCATGCGCCTTACGTAGCACCAAGGGACACAGGCAGTTTGAGGGAAAGGGTCAGGAAAAAATTCAGATGTGAGCCAGAATGATGGCTGAAGTACTTGGCCTATTCATCAAACAGAAATAGATACCATTTGTCTCCCCTCAGATTCTCCAGGAGTAATTCTTCACTCTTCTGCCTCCTTAGTCACTCAGGCCTATGAACAGTAATGATAAGCTGCTTTTCACAGCTGCTAAACGATTCTTCAGTAAACCAGGATCCTGATTAAAACTGAAACATGTCCTTGTTTTAACTGCTCATGAGCTAACAGCAGTGTTCTGGCAACACTTTCCAGTGTGCAGAAATATACAGAGCATATACTTGAAGCAACAACGCAAACAGTATTATTTAAGGTTAGTTCTGTGATGTGTCTGCCCTTTCCTACTCTTTTTGTGCAGCGTTCTTCTGCAGCTGTAGTACCCAGCTCCCAGGAATTGAATGAAAGATACAAGCCTAAGCTTACAGCTGCAACCATCACGCACACACTGCTGCATGGTCAATCCGGCCTCTCCCAGAAAATTACTTCTAAACCACTCGTTAGAGACAGCCAGGCCATTTCACTTCACTTTGGCTCTTGAAATGTCAGGGAATATTTATCCAAAGTGCTCAGAAGTCATTGCATTCTGCCCTAATAGTATCACATCGGTCATGGGCAGATGATTTCCAATTACACCCACTTCCATGATTAAATCATTCAGACTGAAGCACTGTTTCTAAATTACTCTCTTATATACCACATGTCCTTCCCTGTCGCATCCAGCCAAGAGCTGGCTCCCTCACACAGCAGTACAGGAACACCAGGAAAAGACAGCTGGGGCTGACCTGGTGGCAGCCTTGAAGCTGGTCTGTGGAATGTGCCTGATGTAGGTTTAAGGCAGTAACTGGAGAAGTGATGCCAGCACTGATTTTCCCCAGTAGTCTAAGAAAATGTAGATGCTTAGTTACCCCAAAGTCTTGTGATAGAAGCTTCTTATGCTAAAAAGGAGTGATGGGCAGCTGTTGCCCAGTATGGGCAATGAAAGTGAGGCTTTTTCTATATGTTGCGTAAACTTTGATAGAAAACTTTACCTATTATCACACAAAAGATCTAATTACTCAAAAATAAAGTTGGATGGATTTAAACATCACAGCAGCTTTGAGGCCTTAAGTTCAAGTCTCTTCTCTGAGGCAAATTTGTGTAGTTTTGTAATCTTTGCAGGTTAAAAAAAAATCTGTGAAGTACCCCATTTTGATCATTTTCTACCACTAAGATGCAGAAAGGACCAGATGGATTACCTCCTAAGCATTTGCTGTGACCCATATTCTGGGCTCTTACATGTGGAATTGTAGCAACTAGGGGTTTTATAAACATTATCTTGTCTCACTGCTGATTTACAAAACTGTCAGTTAGATTCTTGGTTCTAAAATACAAAAACAGAATTACAAGCAGAAATACATGGTAATTAAAATACTCCACATAATGAAAGCAGAGCCCAGGGAAGAGAGGATCTGGAGAGGCTCTGCTGCTTATAAATTTTTGCCTCACCCTGGAAAGGTTCTTGATGAACAGAGATGCAAAGATATCATGAGAACATTAAACCAACACTCTTGGAAAAGACCAAAAATAAAGCTACCAAGCTCCCTTCCCTTTACTACTTAATAAGCATCAGAACAATTCAGTGCATGCAAATGTATACAAGGTGCCATGAAGGGATGTAAAGTTCATCTTATTTTGGTGGTGATCTGTGCTATCATATACCATTGGTGTGAGTAATATGGCCATGTCTAGCTGACGTTTACACACATGGACCATGTGTGTATATGGACACACCCATGTGTATATGCCCACCTGGCAGTGATTATCACTTGTGAAAACAGCCACATTCTGTCCAACAAGTCAAAGGTCAGGCAGAATTTTTTTTTGTAAATGAAGGGAAATCCTGTTTTCAATAACCAGCAGCTTGACCTTTGCCAGGCATTAGTCTTGTCAGGAATCATTACCTAAAGGAGATTAAACCATGAGACCCTCTATGTACTGTGTGCATTGAGAGACTGGGGATTAAGCACAGATTCTTGCCAAGCGCCAAGGGAGACCACAGCAGCTGCCAGCAGGGTGGGAGCAGTGCGAGGCTGCATTCACCAGGCACCAGTTCTTCTAAAGAAGCACAGAGGGAAGGATGGGAAGCTCCTCCCTTCAGCTGCTTATAATATTCCTTCCCTTCTCTTTTCTTCCCCCCCCCCTCCATGTGGTTGTTTGCAGTAAGAGATCAAATCAACACCCTTGCCATCTTCAGGATGTCATTTGGACTGTGACAGCCCATTTGAAAGAGTGACCTGACTGGTTGTCTTAATATTGTGTCTTAGAAAAGTGGCAGTGAAAAGGCTGTAACACTCCTGTGGTCGAGTTGGAGCAGCTGGTTTATTGGCTTGTGCTGATTCTGGCACCCACACCTTCACAACAAGTCTTTGGCTTTTTAGCAGTCCTTCATGTGAGGAGAGAGCAAGCCTTCTTGCTCAGAGCTGATGAGTGTCCTTATGCTGTGTGGCACTGCTCCTTGTGAAAGTTTGACTGTATTTGAAGACACTTATCTTAATAGCAAGGAAAATTGAGCACGTGACAGTACTTGGTGACATCCAGACAGCCTTTCTTTCCTGCACGGTTCTACATACATGTTGTGCTTAATGGCATCATCTGTATCAGATCTGAAGGAATTACACACGTAAATATTTTAAATCATAGAACCATATAATTGTTAGAGTTGAAAGAGACTCTTACAGGCCATCTAGTCCAACTCCCCTGCAATGGACAGGGACACCCACAGCTCAGTCACATTGCTCAGAATTCTGTCCAGCCTGACCTTGATTGTCTCCAAGAATGGGGCCTCCACCACCTCTCTGGACAGCCTGTTCCAGTTCACTCTCAACTATAAAAAACTTCTTCATTATATCCAATCCAAATCTCCTCTCTTTTAGTTTGAAAACATTTCCCCTTGTCCTATCACAACACATCTTGTTAAAATAATTCTAAAATTACAGTTTTATTAGAAAAATACAGACTTGTAATCTGAACAGTCAGTACTGGAATCCTCATATCTATCAAGAAAAAAAAATTATCTGAAGCTACTTGAATGTTAATTTACTAGAAGATGAATCGGAAACATTGCATAGGCATCCAAAGGAGGAAACAGAAGGGACTGACTGTAACTGCTTTTTTTTTTTCTGTTACAAGAATGACTTTCACTTTTAGTAACTGTATAACATTTCATTATGTAACTATAATATGAAGAAAATAGGTAAAATATAATACTTTATGCCTTACTGAAGTGGGAAAGCTGCTCAAATTGTAGTAATGAAATAGATATTTAGCTTGCTAGTGTTTTTCCAGTGGCATTTTCTTAATGCAATGCTGTGCTGAGGGAATATGTGCTGTGGTTTTGCAGACATTCACATTATTCACAGCAGATATTGCGAAGCAAAAAAGTAGTTCCTGGTGGATGTGGGCAGGGGAAATCCTTCCTGCTTGCCAGCTTAACACCTACAGGCTTCTGGCACAACTTCATAATTGCTCCTCAGACATGAGGAAAAGAACAAATGTAAACCTGATCATAGCTAATATGAGGTTTCACAAAGCAGAACTGCTGAGCCAGCTTGTGTTGGTAGCTGTACTTTCGTAATTTTGAGTTGTCATCTGCTTACTAGATGAGTAATCAAGTCTGGGTATGCCTCAGCACATACCTGATGTCCTACATCTTCAGAGGGTGGTGGACTTTGAGGAGTAAGATTTGCTCTGTCCATAGGGCACAGTGGCACAGGGAGGGGTCTCTGGCCACGTAGAGGCTTGGTGACACCATAGCATGGCAGAGAAGCTTGTCAAAGCTTTGCTGTAAGGAATCTCAGACTAACCAGCTCCAAAGCTAATCGCATTTGAACAACCCCAAAACATGGGTCTAGAGACACAAGCAAGGCTTTCCTCAATCTTAATGCTGGTAATGGTTGTAAACATTTCTGTAGCTGTTCAGACTCAAGACTGGCTGAAGCAATGTAAAATTTAAGGTAAAAAGATGAAACGCTGCAAAATTAAAGATTCGTGTTTGCATTCAAGTGTAAATGGTTACTTGGAAATCTTCAATTTCATAGGCTCTAAATAAGGCATGGTTATTTCAGTGGGTCTTTACATCTGGCTATTGTGGCAATGTCACAGGAGTTATAGACTGGAAAGACTCTCCACAAACATGCTTTCCCAAGCCAAATTGTTCTTGTGCATCCAGGCTTGTATCTATGAATGTTTGGATGAAGCCCTGAAGGTTCACTCTGTCATCCCAACAGCCTGTCACATGATGTTATGATTTTATGATTCAGAATACTAATAAAGTCGGGACAACAGTATATTCTCCCGCCAAGGTTTTTTGTTTTTTGTTTTTTGTTTTTTGTTTTTTGTTTTTTGTTTTTTGTTTTTTCTGGTTTCCTACCACTTGTCCTCAAACACTGGAAAAACTTAAGTGTTCATGGGGTAAGGATCCATTCACAAAGATACAAATAGATGTGATGGGACCTTATCTTACTAACAACATACGGAGTATTTCTCTGCAAACTAAGACCACGCGTTCATGCCTGCCTGTAGCCTCAGCCTAAAGAGGCCACTGCTGCAGCAGCCATAAGCCCCAAGCTCTATTTTGGCAATACTCTGCTGCAAGCAGGACATCTGCTTTCTAAACAGTCCACGGTAACCAAACAAACAAGTTGTCAAGTCGTGTGGCTTTCAGATGCTGCAAGATAGAATGGATGGAGTCAGGAAGTCTCTTACAGCCTTACTGCTGACAAATACCCACCTGTAGGGTCACACCCTGGGCTGCAATCCCAGCAGTTGGGATGTCAATTCTTCCTCACCTGAAGCTCACTTACCTCAAACACCTGGAAAACAGGCTGGAAAATACAGCTCTTCTGACTGCAGTGGACACACCAAGGTGATACGTGCTTCAGGTGAGCTGAGTGGGAACGGGTGCAATACCACAACTGAGGAACTGGCAAATGCAACAGTGTTGTCTCCTTGCAGAGATGCTGACTGACCAAAAGCTGTTCAGGAGCTGGTCTGCTGCCACAAGTCATCCATCAGGCTTTCCTCCCCCTTCTCAGATTTCCCTTCAGGCTTTCTGGCAGAAATGAAATTGGAAGGAAACATCCTGGAATTCATGTAGCAACATAGTTACATGTCATCCATATAATACGTACACAGTATAAACACAGTCATAATTCATTTCTGTGAAGAATACTCACTGTGTATGTCATGGGAACATGCAGGTGCTGTGTTATGGGATACCAATAGACCTGAATGTTTTCTCTGGCTTTAAGAACCAAATTAACTTTGTTACCAGATATCGATGCTAAAAAAAAAAAAAAAAGAATGCGACATGTATTTGATCCATTCTCATTTCTGTTAGTACTCTGCTCTGTGAACAAAAGTTCTTACAGTCTCTACACATGTGTACTGAAGCTCTGTATGCTTGCCTATTGCTAACTTTTCCTACCAGCATCATAGTTGAAGGGTGTACAGAATAGCTTGCCTGGGAAGGACCTGGAGCTCTCCTGCTCTGATTCCAGTGCAAATGGGGTTGACTTGGAGAGGTTCTTCAGGGCCTTGTCCAGCCAAGCCTATGCTGGCAGGCAGTGGTCTGGCTCTTCCCAACAGTTGCTCAAAGGTTTCAAGTCAAAAGGTTTACTTGGGAAGTAAATATTTAAAGCTTTACATAAAAAACTGCATGCACACATACATATTCCCTCACACATGCTTGTGTATATGTAACACAAGAGCATGGAGCAGGGAACCATTACTATAACCACACTTGGGAAATATTTGCATTTAACTTACTTTACCTAAACAGTCGGTCTTTAAACTCAGGGTGAACAAGCAAGTACAGTGCAGCCATCCTGCTCTTGAGACAAATGCTTGAAGGGGCTTCCAGTGTTTTCATTTCCTTTCAAGCAGGGGGCCTAGCTTGGCTTTCAAATTTATCTTTATATTCCTTATGTTGGAGAAAGTTCTTTGCTGAAACACTGTAGAGAAGCTGAAAAGCCTCTTTGAAACCTAGCTATGAGATATGTTAAAACCTGCTACTAGTCCAAATGACTTTGTCTTAGTATTTAGCAAACAGGAGCAATGTCCAGTACATGCTTGAAATGCTTGATTTCTTTCCACCTCCTCCTCTTGCTTCCCCATTTTATTTCTTCCTGTTCCTAGGTTGCTTGCTGCTGTGTTATGATCCAATCAAGTTAACACCTACCGTTCCTGAAACTTTTGCATTTCTTGTATTTCAAACCCACCCCAAGAAGCTCTTGGGTGCACATTCCTGTACCAGATATTTCTTCACACAAATCCAGTTTCCAGCTGAGAAGTGGAAAGTGTCCAGCTGATCCTTGCGTCTGATCCAGTCTTTCACACCAAGGACCAAAGGCAATAGCTAGATATTTTGAGACCAGGACAGGATGTTAATCTGGTGTGTCCTTTCCTCTGAACACAAACTAACTTCAAAAGGGCCGCAACGAGAGAGAAGATGGGGTGGGTAGGCCCTCCGTGCACAGTCCCTAGTGGCCACAGCCACAGAGCCTTCCTGGCTTCCAGAGACAGCTCCTGCCAACAGCACAGAGGGAGGCCCCACGCCTTGCTCACTCCTGGCACTCAACCACCATGATACTGAGCTCCCTCCTGCTATGATTGTGTTCAGCTGGAGACAGGGACGTGGCAAGACTTGGTAGCTTAGCAGAGAAGAGCAGATCACTATTTAAATAGATTGGATGGTGGATAAAAAAAGAACAATATAAAATAATAGAAGTACTACATTGTTGAATTCAGATTTAAGACAGGAGCCACTTCTGCAAATTGAACATCAGCATATACATGCACTTTATTTTGATGTTTACATTAACTGAAAATCCAGAGTTTTGGATTTTAACTATGGACCAAGAAATCTGCTGTAAGTGGTGTATTTCAATGTCACCATTTTCTGCAGCAGCAACAGCAAACTATTCAGACGTTACAAAAATCAGACCCAACAGTAAACAACCAGGTGTTTTTAAACACTTTTAGCACCTTTAACACCATTAGCAAATGCAGGACTCACAACAAGAAGCCTCGCAAAACTGCAGAACTGCTCAAAATCAGTGCAAAGCAGGAGCCTCATATCTGCAGGCCCAGCTGTGCAGCAACAAGCAGTGCACCAAGAAGTACCACTCACCTTGAAAAGATCTCATTTTAAGCCCTTCTTGATGAAGGCATTTGGCCCCAGCAGTTGGGTGGCCCAGGGGAAGGCACAGTGGATGGCCAATAGCTGTCTCTGTGAATTCCAATACAGAACCTACAGGCCAGTGTGAATTAATCCTAACAAATCTTCTGCTAAAATATAAATGAAGAGCCAAAAATGGAACAGCTCAAGGGATTTTGCAGATAGTTAACTAGGTGGGGGCAAAAGGCTAGGACAAAAAAAAAAAGGAGCCATTGAAGCTTTCCTTCAATTATTGAAGCTATCAAAACAGCATAACAAATCCTGCACACGTGACAGTAGAAAAATTGCAGGATGTTTGTTAACGAATAGAGCTGGAATGGTGTTTCAGGGAGAGACTGACGGGTCAGAAAAGCAGTCCCAGCACGAACGGCCTGATGTGACAGTGTGGAGGCTGCAATAGAGCAAGTGTGTGGGTATTGAGCAACAGCTTGAAATCAGTGGCTTACACAACCTGTCCCCCAGACACCCATTGTTCATGTCCCACACTGCAGTCCCACACACCAGTGGGGAAACCACAGCAAACCCAGGGAAGGCACAGTTAGGGTTTTCTGAATTTTGCTGGCCAAGACAGAGGGAAAACCTCATATGTCTTTTAATAACTATAGGAAATAGAGAAAAACTATGTCTGGAAACCTCTCTTATATTCTTCCAAAAGTCTGTGGAGTTTTTCTATATTCCTCTCGATGTGCACAGGACTGCATTACAAGATATATACAAATAATGGGGTTGTATTCTGGGGCATAATTTAATAGAAAACACCAGAACTCTCTCTCCAGAGGAGCTGTGAAATCCTTATGTGAATCTTGCCTTCTACTTAGCACGTTTGTCCTGCCTCAATGTAATTAAAGCATCCACAGTTTAGGACATTATGAGCTCTATCATCTAATCAGGCTAAAGGATCAGGCAGCTTTATTCTTCATGTTGAAGTTTATCATCACAGTGATCCCCTGGCACTGGGAGACGGTACTATGAATAGGTTCTGAAATGCAGTCAGCAGACATTTCCGTGCTACTCCAGGGAAGGCACAGATAATTACTTTAATTACCCCCAGTTTGTTCTTCTGTCCATAATTATAGTTTGGGGTTTATAAATAACGAAGAATGATTTTAAAAACCAAAACAGGACCCTCAATTACCTCAGGAACTGTGCTGCAACTCTGTCTCCAAATGTAGCTGTGAAAAAGGGAACCAAAACTACATTGTATAAGCCCATACTACACAGATGTGCGTAAGCAGAGCAAAGCAACAGGATGGAAAATGTCACCAGGAAAATACATTCTCTCATCATTATTTTGCTGCTTTTTACCTAAAAAAAAAAAAACAATGTCCCATTATCTTGATTAGACCTATTGTCCTGTTGCATTTTTTGTTATTGAGGGAACCAACAGTGAGAGTCAGTGAGAGTTTCCTGAGGAGCAGCAGCCTGAAAAGTTAAATGCAGTATCCAATGCTTAAGGCACATTTTGCTGCAGATTTGAGAGACTGGAGGTAAGCTAAAGCACAAAGCTGAGGATTTAAGTTGCCTGAATACCTATGTGAAATACAAAATGCACTCTAGCTTTACAAGGTGGTTAAAAACTGCACAACAAAGTTCTTTCCTGTTGCATCCTCACTTGATGACCATTCATTCCTCTCTTGTTCCTGGGCCTTGAATGCCACAAGCAACAGTGCTGGTCGGAAGCCAGCACAGCAGGAGGCTTCATTAGACATGAAGAGAAGCAAAACAGGGCTTCAGGCAGAGCAATGCCCTCCCTGAACAACCAGCATTCACAACCGGCTTCCCCACAACAAGCACATCACCAGCTGGACAGCCTCAGAGATACGCAGAGACCTATGGATGCGAGACAGTGATGGCTGAAGTGTTTCAAAAGATCTTTGCCCATCAAGGAAACAAATTATATATTAAAAACCCTTCACAGAATACATGCTCTGTTCTTTCTCCACTTAGTATCTTCCTCGCTTGAAGCTTGGCTTTTGCCCAAATGAATCCAGAGCAACACTTGATGATAACTCAAAAATGCAAAGTTAATCTGTGTGCAGCTTCTGCTCCTGAATGCCAGGAGCCAAAGTGTATTTTTCTGGGAGGAACAGACTCAGTCACAGAGAATAATCATGTTTGCGTAAGTTTTTAGATAGCCAAATACTTCTGTTAACTGCTTTGAGAAAAGTTGAAAACTCCAAAGAGAAAAATTCCACTTTCTCGATGTCATTTTATTCAGCACCAAATACAAGACCCAGCAGAGAGCTTTCTGCATTACAGAGAGAAACATTTAGCCTGCCTTTTTTCTTAAAAATAAACAAACAAAAACAACCTTACAGTTATATTTCATCCTAAAAACTAGTTTGAAGAAAGAATAAACTTTTGCTCTGTGGTTTATTTTGACATTCTTCCAGAGACACATAACAGGAATATTTCAAATTCACTTTTGTCTCTTATTTGCAGGAAATAGGGGAGTTGCAGTTCTTAATGTCCAGACTTCTGAAATGAGAAAGACAATGAAGTTGTAAGTTGAAACAAGAAGCCTTCAAAGAAGAAAAGAAATGGAAATAGAGTCTTAAATGTACTTGCAGCATTTTAGCAAAATTGGATATTTTTGCCTTAATCATAATAAACAGGAACGCTTATTTATGTCACACGCACCTTCCGTTTATGATCTCTATATCCCTGCTGGGAGGAAAACAGAGATCTGAGCTCCATTCCCATCTGATGTGGACTTCAAGCTCTACATTATAACAGTAACTGCTGCTAACTGACACCCTGAAGTGCAGTACTGCAGAACAACAATAAAGCAACTCTGTTTATTGGTTTCATTGAATTGCTCTTATGGACACAAAGAAAAAGCGTTCAAATGACTCCTATCCACATCTGGATGAATTAAGATGAAAACATTCAACATATATTTCCCGATTTCATGATACCAGTGTTGGTGCCCCCCCTCAAGCTTTATGACCACGCAGATGCTGGCAGACAGAGCTCTGAGGCTGGAATTCTGTATCACAATCATGCTGATGCTCTGACAATTTGAAGAGGAGACAAGCGCAGAAACATTTCTGCACCTATGGGCAGCCACAGCCTTACTAAGTCAGTGCCAACAGAGGAAAACTGCTGCCTTCCTCATCAACAGAGGCACAGTAGGAGAGGCACCTGCTGCTGCTGACTGCATCAGAGGGAACTTAAGAGCTCACAAGGGTCTTAGCTGTGACTGGACTGTGATTTTGCAGAGAGAGCCAGGTTCATAAATTCCCCTCTTTGTGCAAATAATATATATATATATGATATTTTTTTAATAGTTTTCCTCCTGGCAGACTTGCCTCCATCTAAGTAATTTGTATTCTGACTGGAGCTATCTACAGATGGCTCTCAAGGAAACAATTTCGATTTTTCACTTAGCATAAGCCAGGCAGTATAGGATAAATAGGGCAATGGCCAGGGACAAAGGACTGCCCAGATTCTTTCAGGTTCATTCCAGATATTCAAATATTTCTTTAAAAAAAAAAGAAAATAGAGCAGGTTTCTCCTATGTATCATATATGTATTTGCTAACTGTCAACAGAAAAACACTGAGCCGTCTTTTTTGACAAAGGTCTTGCTCATTTGACTTTATAGAAGAGTATATTCATGACTGGTATTTTGCAACTTTTTTGGGTGACAAGTGTCATCTGTTTCTATGACACTGTGAAGAGGTGGAGAAAAATCAGAGGGGCTGATGATATTCAGTGTGGCAGTGCAAGGAGAGCAGCATGCCATCACCTGACAGCAGGAATGTTTATCTGTAACTCTTTCACAAGTCCCTTGAAGGTAAACTTTGCAGAGGAGGATGCAAACAGCACACTAACACAACTGCTCTCAGGAATTTATAGAGAAACATCTGTAGCTCTAACACTAATCTCTAAATACATTTCAGTTGCCACATCTTAAAGATTTAAATAATTTCTAATGGGTTGGTACTGTATCTTATTACAAAAAATTTTACATTGTATGCTAAAACCCCAAGAAAAGAATTCAAATTGAGTGGAAGAAAAAAAATCCCTCAATCTGACACTGCAGAAACAAATTATTGGATCCTCTGAAGCGTAATATCAGCTACAACGTGCGTTCACTTCTGTGAAATTCTGAAAGCAAAGAACAATACTAGGATCCTCTAAAGAAAACTGGAAGTAAAGATATCTGAGAACGTACTTTCTCTCTTTCTTCAAAATAACAGATGTACAAGTCTAGCACGTAAACTGGATAAATGTTATAATTAATGAATAGAGCCTGCCCTGTATCGTGCTCCCTGGGTATTACGATATTCTCAGTGCAGGACATTTATTCATATAAAACAGGAATGTAGGTGAACATGTGCCTATTTTTTCTTTAGAAGGCTTAAACTTACTGAATTGTCCCTCTATCTATCTGATGCCGCCAACACTTCTGTAACAAAATCAAAATTATTTATTTGCAGTTGAAACTACAGCATTTTTTTGCCTATCTAGTTTTTGTGACTTGGTTAGCACTTCTTTTTACAGTTAGGAAACCATCATTTCTGATTAAGAAGCCATGGCTAACATTTTCATTTCATGCACTACTTCACATGAAAGACATTCACAAAATGGAGTATTTAATCATTTAATCTGCTTAATTATGATCACTTTCCACGACACACCAATCCATGGAGTGGATGGATTTGTGGAAGACTATGCAGTAACCACACGATTAAGCAAGCTATGTGAATCTGCACATAGATTTTACATTAGGATGCTATAGTCATTTTAGATGACTCAGAGGTAATGAATGACACGACTGACACGTGATAAATCAATATGTATGTAAGAAGCCATTAGGCATGTAATGCACATCAGTAACAAAAATGAGATACATGTCAAGAAGCAGTAAGTGTAATACTAGCCAGCAACAGAACAGTCAGGGACAGTTTGCGTGCACGTAAGCACTGCTCACTACCAGCATGTCAGGTAGTAATTACTTGTCTGTCCTGTCTAACTTTCAAGCTAATTGGTTTTTACTTGTCTTGACTGGTACACATGAAATGGTAGAATCTGCTCTCAGCAGATGTTATGTGAATGCTGAGGATCAAGTATGGACAAACTAATGGTTAATTTGATCTGAGCAGCGTTCTCCCTGGGCTGTGCAAACCTCTCCCCTCCTCCAAACAACAGCCAAAAACAGAAAATGAAAGCTGTCTCAAATTAGAGTAAACAAGGATTGCTTGAATACCTGGGCACATTCGCCTCAAGCCTTCAGCTGACCTGAGGTGCCACCACAGCCCTAAGAGCTCAATTACAAGACAGTACTGTCATTCTGTGAAAAAGGAATTTTTTACTCTCCAGACTGATTTACTGGGGTAAGAGAGAGAAGTAATAGGAGTGTCCCATCGCAAGGTGTTTTGCCTCAGTTAGGTTTTCATCCTCTCTTACTACATTCAGCATGGTG
This sequence comes from Lagopus muta, assembly GCF_023343835.1. Lineage (NCBI taxonomy): Eukaryota > Metazoa > Chordata > Aves > Galliformes > Phasianidae > Lagopus > Lagopus muta. Next base: position 61,757,118 of record NC_064434.1, read on the forward strand.
CAAGGTTAAAATGAAGTAGCATTAAATATTTTAGCAGTTTGGATTTTCAAGTGAGGAACACATGCTACACACAGTTAAAAAGGAACACCAAGAGAATTAAGTACTTAGAGAAGGGTGGAGATTGTGGGGAAACAGCAGCTTTCAAGGAAAAGGAGTGAAGCCAGCATGAAAAATGCAAAGCCTGAGGACAGATCAGCATTCTTGACAAGCTTTTTATCATTTGAGAAGATGACAGCAATCAGGAAGAAAAGTGAAAAAGAAAACAAAACAAAGCTCATGATAAAGCAGAAAAACATCTCCCCAGGTAATGACAGAAACACACTGCCACATGAAAGTAGTATCAAAGATGAATCAGATGTTTCTTTTTAGGTGACTAACAGGACACAAATTCTTCAGACAGACTTTTTCCATAGCCAAGAGTGGTATAATTCCCTCTCACTCCAAACTGACAGAGACAGGAAATCCAAGGGCATTATCAATGTACACCACCAAAATACATCAGAACAAATGCTAGCAACCACTCAGCAAATGAGAAGGCACATTATGAAACATTTTCTCAAACCCATGTGTGAAGTCCTCTGTGAAACTATGGCCTAGAAAAACTCCTAATAATGTATTATATACGTATATATAGATAGATAGATAGATAGATAGATAGATAGATATAGATATATATGTACCAGAGACAAACATCCTCCCCCCAGTAGGAAATTTTCCTATTAGGGAAATAGGAATATTCCTCCCGGAATAGGAAAATAATGGCTGCTGACCAACCTGAATTTGGACCTCAGCATCAGAACAATCCCTTCACTTCCTCTGTGATGGGGTCAAGATCAATGTCATAGAAGCATGGTCTTGTGGGCAGTCCTGGCATAGTGCTCATCTGTAGAAACAAAGAAATTAAGTTACAATCCTGTATCTGCACAGAGGTAGATCGCACTACCCACGTAAAACTCAGATTAAATGTGTAAACAAGTGAGATTGTTCACTGTGAATTCAACTACAGATGCGAACTTCACATTGCTTGTTTTGATTTAAAATGCCAAACTCTGTACTTCTTCAACTCATTTTTAATTATATGCTTTTAAAACACATGAAAGAGAAAATAAAAGCCACAAAACGGAGGCTAGTATATTAAAGTAAGCATAAGACTAAACTCTTTAAAGTCTTTAAGACTTTAAAAAACTCTTTAAGAAAATGAAGACGACGCACTAGGACTTCTTTGTTTCTCAGCATATTTGTCTGGAACACACATCAACTTATATATAGTAGGAAATTAATACAGCACAGAGCAAGGATGTAACTGCTTGAATTCACCTGGTTATGCAAATGTGCTGAGCTGCAGACCTTTCCAGAATACAGAAGCAGAATTAATTGCAACACTTTCATGACCAATTACTTAATGTGAGGAACAAATTAAAATAGTTCAACTAAACATACATAGCTTGTAGTTGAATGCTAATTTAGTAGTTAGAATCAGTAGATATGAAGCTAAAGCAACCCAATTATCTCAAACTATATATAATTAAGATCCTGATCTGGCATGAAATACCAGCATCTCTGTATTTTTAAACGTGAATAATCTCGTGGCCTTAAATTACACAATTAAATAAAACCCTGCTCACGCTACTTATATAATTATCTACAATTGGTGTTTTAGCAGCAATTAAAGACACAGGAGTGACACAGAAATCCTGAGGTGCAGACCCACCACAGCTTATACCACCTGAGACCAGAGGTACCCCTGCTTCCCACCTTAGCACTCCTACCTTCTCCTTAAGAAGAAGATGTCTGAGTGTTGGTTCAGCAAAATTATCCTATTTGTTAATCCTCTTCATCTTCTGTTTCAGCCCCTTTAGTCAAGAGAGGCCTCTATGGCTCCAGTGCCTGCACTGGCACAAGTTAAAGGACAAAACTGTGGGCAGTATCAAGGCAGGACTAGTCTGGATCAATCTGAGCCACCATGCTTCCTACTGTGCTTCTTCCTTAGATGATAGTTAGATACATGGAATATCTCACCGTGCTTCCACTAATTCAAGGCATTCTAAAAATACATTTGGGCTTAAGAACTCCATAAACCCATTCAGTATCTTAACCTCAAAGGTAGAGGATGGCCATACTATATTAGGCCCTTCATTAATACCAAAAGAGATGAAAGACATTGTAATCTTTGGAAACAAGCCTGAAGTTCAGCATTAGCTCCTCTGTTTGCTAGCTAAGAACCGTTATGCATTAAAGCTTCTTTAACAGACTCTAGATTCTGAAGACCAACATAGGGACTTACACTGGGGTAAGTCAGTGGACCAAAATTGAAGTTGTTGGTTAATTTGGCCCCAGGATGTAACTTTCCACTGTGGCTGTACAGGAACAAATCACACTGGCTGAATACTGATACCACTCTTGACACAATAACCTACTGACAGGGACAAACTGAGGTATGTTCTCATGACATGAGCTAAAACCCACTGGAAGGAGGAGGCTTCACCCTTGGGATGATCCATCCTTGGAGCTGGCTCTGACAGTTGTCTTACTGCAAAGCAACCTCATTCAGCACATCAAGCTGATGAAAATACTCCCATTCTTCTGGCCAGAGTTGGTCAGCTGATGAAACAAACCTGCTTGCTACATGACCTGATCACTAGTAGACCGCTGGCCCAGGCAGGCAGCAGCAGGACAGTGATGAAGCCCCACCTCATAGCAAAGGGAACATGGCTAAGATGGCCAGCCAGCCAGCTCCCTACAACAGTTCTCACCAGTTCTCCCAGCAGTGTTTTTCCTGGATAGAGGCAAGCTGAAATAGGCTAATAGGCCTCAAATGAGGGAAAACAAATGATGGCTATCTCATTTGCTCCAGAGAGCTGTATTTACAGTCCCTTCTTTGGCTGGCGATGTATTCGTGTATAAGCCAACTGCTTCTGCTGCACATTCAGTGATTCAGTTCATGTCTCCTACAGATTTCAGCTTCGTTCTGAATGCTAAGTGTAGCATTTCCACCATGGGAACACAAGTACAAACATCTCTGTGTGCTGCCCTGCTCACCCCTTAACCCTGCTTTCTCCAGGGAAATGTCCTGCCATTCTCAGAGCTTAACTTCACCTTTGGGAAGGAGGAAAGTAGTACCACCACAGCCATTGTCCTACTTGAAATCTGAGGAGAAACAATACAACCTGCTCTTCTTTTGGACTCAGTACGTTTCCTCTGTTTTTAAATATAGCCCTTCCTGAGCTTTTGTTATTGCACACAGTAGGATTAAAAGAAAAAACTGTCTGTTTGCATTCACTTAAAACCATTCCACAGATTGTAGGATATCATTTTATTGGCTGACATTGTCTTGGCATCTTGGTTAAGTACTAAAACACCTTGTCACTATTGTTTATCTGTTGACCACACCAATTGGACTACTACATTATTCAGGTTTCTGAATTATTTTCTGTCTCAGACTCAGTCCAATTTCTGAACTAACCCTTAACAAGAAACTGCTTTAAAGAGTTATATTTTCTTGGGATGGGAATGAGTACACTGCAAAAGACAACTTTCTAGTTACTCTGCGTAGGGCAGTTCTACATCTACACCTACATTTGGAAGTGAACTCCCACATTCCATGTTCCTTTGTTTTTATTTTTATTCTTAAATTATTATTTTCAAAAATAAATCTACAAGCTTGGCCAGTCTTCATTTCAATTTCCCTGCACAATAAAAACAGGAATAAGTTAATGGAGTTTTTCCTTATTATTGTGTACAAAAAAAATCTTACATATATGCTTGCTGCTTTTTTTTTTTCCCCATGAAAAGTCAGAGTGGAGTTACACTACTGTAGAACTGCATACATTGAAAGTATTGCATCTATAAAATGTGAATATCAAAACAGTTTATTACCAGATCAGGGAGTACAACTGTTCTCATATTGAAAGTTTAAGTCAACAAATGGGAGCGAGTTCATCTGAATTAGAATTACTGCTGCATGAAATGAAGCACAAGGCAAAAAAACAGAGCAGAAACATTCTGGGACAAATGCCTATGTGAACTGTAGGGTAAAAATAAAACACGTCCTGTGATATTCCCCATTGTCCAGACTTTCAAACAGGCAAAGCAATGCCGATTTATGATTATGTCTCTCCACTCTCATTATCTGGACAGAGAGGGAACACGCAGCAGAATCTATCCCTTTTTCATTAGTTCAAGGTCAACAGCAAGAGATGGCTGGCTGACTGAGAATATTACTACCACTTTTTTCCTCACCAGCACTCCATTTCTTTCTGCAGCCAAAAAAGCAAGGAAGCAAAAAAGTCTCAGTAGACTGCAAAGCTGAATGAGGCTTCATCTGGCTGGCTTTCCACATGGGTGCAGACTCAAATCAATTCTCTTGCTCTGCTCTGCCTTCCACAGTGCTGAAGGAAGGCATCAATGTGCTATGCTATTTCACAGGCCAGCCTTAACCTCAGCATGTATCATGACCCAGAAGCATCCATTCCTCTCCCTACCCTAAGTGACTACAGTCTCAGTTTTGTGCATAGGGATGCCAAACTGCACCTGAAGCATGTATTGTACCTGCACAACATCCAGCAGAGTGCTTCTGCACCTCTAAAATTTCCTGAGAACTACACAGACTAAAATTACTTCATTCTTAAATCCGGCAAGAATGAGAAAGAACAGTAGAAGAGAAAACATGCCAAAAACATAGCTCACTTTGGTAATTAGCAACTATGTACAGCACAAAACAAAACAAAAAAAACCACAACAACCAAAACAGAAATGTACAGCCACACAATATCTTGCTGGGCATCCCATACAATGTATAACTTCTATGCTCTGTGTTGAGATCAGCACAAATCTCCATTCTAATATAATGCTGTCTTGGTTATAGTTTGATAGCTACTCAACATCATACAGTGAGGCTGTAAAGAAAAACAGGATAAGAAGTAGTGAACAAGACCACATTATCCTGAGCATACCACAAACTCAATGTAGGTAGCCAAAATAATCAAAACTCAATTTGACCAAAACTGTTGTTATTACACTTCCCTTGGGAGAAGGAATATATGAGGCATAAACTTTGTGTGTTAAAACTTTATGGAATTCAGATGAATGTTTTACGCAGGGAAGACAATAGAAAGTTTTATGAAGAATTCATCCAGCTGCTGCCCAAAATATATCATGAAGAAATTAATAGGAACTCTGTTTTTTGTACTGGAATCAATAATTTTCTTTACAAACTCTGCAGCTGTCTACACATCCATGAGATCAAATCACCTTCAGAAAGACAATATGAAAAATACAAATGCTTATTTCTTATTATGTCACTTTATGTTTTGGAGATAAAAACAGCAAGTCTCACAAGCAGCTATCCTGAAGACCATTTATGCTCCTGGAAATGTCCAGCTCGAAGAAAATAAAATACGACTTTAGTTCAAAAAGCCTGTTATAGGCTATAGTCATTTAGAATTAGCATTTACAATCTGCAAGTGTGCTTACATGACTAAACAGAACAAAAAAATGGAGCTTAGCAAAGGAAGGTGCCACATAATTACAAGGAAGCTATAAGAAAGTGCTGCTCCACATCCTCTCCAGAACATACCTTCAGTCACTGGATGACTCGCTAAGCTGATTGTCATTGGAGTTCCATTTCAATTACAGTTACATGTTCACTTGTAATTTCATTTGGCCATCAGATTCACATATCAATTACCATCAAGCCCTAAGGCTCTGCCAGCCAAGTTTGCCATAGTCCCAAGAGGAAATATCTGCTTTCATTTCTCTCTCTGTTTTTTGTGGTTTTTTTTTTTTTTTTAATTGAACTCCTATTAGAGGTTGACAGATCCTGCCTTTTATTTTGAGTGTACATATACACATACATACATATATGTATTTATTTTAAAAAATCCTTATACAACCTGAGATCACCTTAACCTTAGAGTTAGCACAATGGCATGATTTGCAAAACAGATGTTCTGAGAACTACATCCAACTCATTTAGTGTTTTTTTCAGCTGTAAGACAAGACAGGGCTGATTTGCAGGTACAGCATGATTTCTAAGTAGAAAAAAAAAAAAAGAAACAAAGAACAACAACAAAGTTCCAGAGGAATCTGTATTTACACAAAGTAGGCAAAACAGATGACTAGAAGATACCAAAAAATCAATGGACAATTTATTGAGGAAGCCTCTCTGTTCTGTGGCTTATGGTTACATTTGGCAAGAAATGCAAGTAATTCATATTATCTAATTGTAATCTTTTGTTAACTAAGTTAGGAGACAATCTGCAACCATTTGAAACTTGAAATAGTGAAGAAAACAGATGTTTCTGCAGAGAATCTAGCAGACACATGACTGCAGATAACTTCTCAATAAAATCTGATGGGATGAATTGCACGCTCCACACTCCCTCAGCAAGAAACAATACAAGAGGAAACTCAAGAGATTTATAAATAGCACTGTAAACCTACAAGCATTGTTTTCAGCACACTAGAATTAGTTGGAATCTTGAGGTGTGGCATGAAGGATCTCCACTTGAGGGTTTCAATAAGGAGCCATTTCAGCAGTGAAATCGCCACCAGAAATTTGTTCACCAGTCTTCAAATTAAACTGTCCTGCATTGCACAGCGATGTTCAGTGTGCATCAAACAAGGATGCTAGTGCAGAAAAATCAGGTAGTATATTCCAAATAACTCCAAGATCAAATGATCAAACCGGCTTGTTACACAGAACCTGAAAATTTCCCCCAATTTGCCAGGCATCAGAAAGCAGCTGACATTTGGAATTATGGAAGGAAAAAATTTAACAGGAAAATGAAGGAAAGGAATAATACAGAGAGAAAAGCACTGTTTAGTTTACTTTAAGAAAGAAATACAAGATTTACTGAAGTTTTAATGAAAATTTGCTGAAGTTGATGATGGCCAGAGAAGGTAGGGAGAGTGAAACTCATATTTCCTCCTCCGGAAATCTTTAAACAAAAAAGGAACCTTGTTGTAAAGTAAAACAGTAATCACCCTTTGAAACTCAGCACATTGACTGCTTTCAAAATGCCCAGAATAGTGTTTGAAAGGATGATGATCCTACTCCAACATATGCTGTAGCATTACTTGCAAGAAACATCTTTGTCTTACTGGCATGCTGGATGATATCAGGTGCAGAAGTCCATCTGGCATCAATTTTTCTATTATGATTTTCTCTTACATTAATGTTTGCACATTCTTGGCAATTTTCCTATGTTGTGAAAATATTTACAACAACAAAATGCACAGACATTGCTCTGCCATCAGCATCTGGATGAAGTTACAGAAGTACCAAATGCTGAGTATGCAATCCTAACCGACCTTGTTGCCAGGTGCTCAAGCAAGGTGGGAGCAGCTTGTGCCCTGTAATGTTCTCAAGAGGATTTCCAGGACCCAATTTAGTCATCTTGAATGGAAACAGTCTGACTGAAAGCAGTCTCCTGGGCACCATGAAGAAATAAAACACACAACAGTCTACATCTGTCCAGTACAGTTTTTGAGACAGCTGCACAGGGTACATCAAGAATCAGCCAGGGTACATCAGCAATCAGCCAGTACTTGGTTGGCTGAGTTCTTTGCAAATGGGTCCCTGTAATACTGCTGAAACTCAGATGTTGCTGCTAGCGATGCACTGAGGCACCAAAGACTCAGAAGAGGCATTTTGTTAGTTATTAAATAAAATACTTACGCACAGATGTAATCTGCAAGAGAATGAGCAGATTTCCTCCCTTAAGTAAAACATTTGTGACTCACATACATGACAGTAGTTTCTCCTAGCAGAATTGTCTCAACTCAAACATTTTCATCTCAGAGTGTATAAACCAGAATTTGAAACAAAAGAAAATGATGCCCCCTATAACAGCAAAATAGTGTAAACATTTTAAGTTTTTCTCAAAAAATGCATCTCTCTGAGGTTGAATGTTAGATAGGCCAAATGTTCAATGTATTATTTGTTTGTACTATTCACAAAGTGGTAGGATATTCCACAGGCATTTCTCACACAGTGCATTTCTCTGTACCAAGATAATTCAGTGGATAAACAGAATGCTGAAAACTGAAAGCTATAAAACAAACAAACAAAACCAAAACAAATAAACAACAACAACAACAACAAAACCCACCAAAAAACAAACCAAAACAACAGTCAAACAAGCCACAACAACAAAAAACAACCACCACCAGAGGAGATTCAGCTAGAGAGAAAAAAGTATTACAAATAACAGGTAACTCAGTCCAGAACACCCTGCACTCCATCCCAGCCCACTCAAAACCCTTTCCAGTCGTAATTGCTCCGTTGGCCAAGGTTTGCATCCTGAATCTCACCCCCTCCGAGGCTTTTGTTTGAATCCCTGGCAGAAGACTCAAACTCACTGCCTCTTGTACAAAATCACCTCCTTGCTCAGAAGAAATCCTTCACTCCAGCTCACATCCGAGGTCAGAGGCTCCCAGAGCTGCTCCCACTCCTGACATGCAGCCAGCATATCAGACAGTGCTCTGAATGAATAAATCTAGAGAGTATTTCATGGAGGGGTGCTCCTCTCATGTACTGCTTCAGAAACACAAATGTCCACATCATCTGATGTTCAGGGATACACCATCCTCCTGCTTTGTCCAGTGCTTGGGTCTCCTGGTGGCCAAGAGGTGATCAATTGCACAAGCAGGTCAGGTTCTTTCTGCTTGTGGTTTTTGGGAAGAAGGTGGGCCACATCCCAGGAACCTTGCTTTTGCTCAGGGACTGGGCACCCTTCATTTCCTCTGAAACTTCTTTATTTTGGATCACTTGAGGGCCATCACCCAAACACTGGGAGCAAGCATCACTTCGTACTCTTGATCTTCACTTTGCCATTTTGTTTAGAAGATTCCTAACTTTCACAGATGACCTCCTGTGCAAGTCTGACATGCTGACACAGGAAAATACAGGGTTTAACTGTAGCCTAGGAACTGAAGATGGTGACACCAAGAGACAATGCAAAGCAAGAATGAGCTCTGCACGCAACAAACTTTACCCTTCCCAGTTAAGTCATACTAAGGAAGAACGTCAGTCAGAAGTGCATTGTAGACCTTTTGCAGTATCTAACATTCTGTACTATGTATCCCCCAAAATCATAGCAGAATGCAAAGAGATTCTCCTTGGAAAAAAGAAAAATGAACTAGCAATTTTTGCCCTGCAGTTGGCCACTCACTATTTTAAGAAGCTTCCAAAACAATGCTAAGGGAAGCAAAGTTTGAAGAACCTGGAACACTTCTGCTGAAAGACAGGATCATACAAATGCTTTGAAAAACTCTGATCAAAATACTGTGGATAATGTAATAAAGAAGGAAGCATGATCAAGAGTAGCAATGAAACCACAACCAGAATGAACGCACCCAATTTTCCTTTAGTCTTATGTCATTAACTTTAGGTATAAAAACAGATCTATAATTTCAGTGAGGCACTTGCTACTGTGATATAAAAGGTAAAAACAAACAAACAAATCTTATTTTCATAATTTTGGGTTTAGTTTCTAGAAGGAAGGAACACACAGGTGGTGCACCAGTGCCTTCAGAACAACTTTCCTGAACTTTCCTGCAATAACAGCTGTAAGAAGAAAGTAGAAATAGTAATAATAAAAAAGACAAATGTGCAACTTAACTCTCTCTTTGTAATAATGATTTTCAAAATTGCTCTAAGGAATACTAAAACTTGAATTTCCGTTCACTGAACTTATACCATGAGCTAATATGCTGTGACACAGATGTAATTTTCAAAAGAAACCAGAAAAAAATTTGTTAACTGTTAATCCTACAAATCCTTGTACTTGTATCTAATAGAGATCTGTATCTTAATAAAGATAACACTTCTCAAGTACTTTAAAACAAATGCAATACACCTGGGAAATACATGAAACAAAACCTCCATTTTAAAAGGCGAGTGAGATAAAAGACAGAAAAGGTTAAATACTTTGCCAAAAGTTAGAGAAGGAGCTGAGGTGATGCCAGGAGAATGGAACTTGATGAAGGCAAATCTGATTCTCATCTTGATCTCATATAGCCAAAACTCAAAAATTACTATGCCAAATAGTTACTCTCCATGAAATATCTCCATTATAATAATGAAATCTTTGCATCATTATTTCCAATGAAATAAAAATTCTTCTATTTTTCACACTTTGCCCTGAAGTACTCAGTATGAACTTGCAATTTTTCATCATTTCTGCAATAAAACAAAGGATAGTAACGTAATCACATAAATAACAAAAATGTTGTTAGACTGAGTAAAATCAATCATATTTGGAAATGCATCTTTATCAGTCTGAAAAACAAACCAACCCCCAAACATGTTTTGCGGTGGGCATTAAGTATTATTCCCAAATCAGTATGCGAAAGGACAAAGAAGGACTGGGTAGTAATAAATTTCTGCAGCCAACATGGAATGAGTTAACAGAACTCTCTTGCCTAACATCTAGTGAAGGATGATCTATGGGAACATTTTCTTGTGCATTTGAAAGTGCGTAGAAAATACACCATCAAAGAAGTGAGAGTCCATTTGTGTACACACAGGGTAAATCATAAAAAAATCTAACATAAAATGATAACACGGAAATTAAAAACAAGTGGGAATATCATCTCTGTGATGCCAAAGTGAACAGAGAGGCACACAAGACCATAAGCTTTATTTACTCTCACGGTATAGCCCCAGGCTGCTCCTAATCAAAACAAGGCCAGCTAGTAATGAACTCTTATTCTTGGCAAAGAAACTCTTCACAGTCAGTGCAGCCCTCAGCACATCCACCAGCACTCAGCTCCCCTCATCCTTCCCAGTGCCCCACATCGGTGGCTGCAGAGCAGCGATGCCCAGCAGCATGTGACTGCCCACCCACCTAGGCACAGTCTTTGGTGAACTGTTGTGGTTTATTAGTGGGAAAACTGCTTTACTTTGCCTCTGTACTGTCTGGACAGATTACCTGCAAAGCCTCTGGTTTTGATGTTTGTTCACTGCATTATGTCCAACGTAGTGGTACCGAGGCTCTTTACTACAGACAGAATCAGGACTGCACTTTTAACAGGGATTGTGCAAGGTCTCTGACAGGCAAATCTGACTCTACCAACAGCATTACATCTCTCTCTAGCACATACAAAAATTGTTTTACTTCTCTGTGCTCTTGCTGCTTTGCTGCAGCTGGGTGCTTACACCTGCCCCATTCAGACTTTCCCAGACACTACTAGGAAACACGGGAATGGGAAAAAGCCATCAAAGGCTGAAGAAAGTGAGAAATATCCGTATCTTCTTTGCTGCATTTGTTAGTGAAACATCCTCTTTTATATTCATTCGATCTAGTCTAGCAAAATCTCCCAGTGCCCTGCATTACAGTTGCATGGAACAGCAGCATGCCGTGCATGCACAGAACCTCGGAGAGCTATTAGTACAGAAGTTACACTCTTTAAATCAACCAAAGGCAGGCAGGGAACATGCTTTATCGGATCAGAGCAGTGTGTATCTCCCAGGCATTTGTCTCCAGCAGAGGCTGTGCCAGATGATTTTTAAGAGAAAAGCTAAAGCTACAGAAACTTGACAAAGCAACGGTGGGAGCTGGTACCAGGAATGCTCAAACCCTGGAACGCCACGCTCAGTACTTTCTCCAAATTACTTACTTATATTAATTACAGCCCTGCATATTGTTGATGGCTATATCCTTTTATAAATCTTGTTAAATTCTTGGCCCTAGTGACTTTTCCCGTGTTAACGACTTCCACATTTTAATCACATGAGAGAAAGTATTTCCTTCTTTTATAGAGGTATTAATACAGATGCCTGGCAACTTCTCACACAATCACAGAAATACTTCAAAGAAAAAATGGTTCCCAGGCAGTAAGAACACAGCTTCAGATAACCTCTACAGCCTCTATAACAGCACAGGGATATAATACAGGTATAAGTACAAGTCTGTGAAACACACAAGACATCAGATGTAAATCAAATGTGAACACAGCAACTTAACAGTTCTGGGCTTTATCATTATTTCAAGTATTAGAAACAAGTTAATGTGTTGAGAGTCATAAAACTTTTTCTGTGTTAAAGACTGAGAATGATCTAAAAAGCTTTAATGAACAGAGAGGGGAAAAAAAAAAAAAAAAAAAAGTCAAAGAATACAAACCTGTTCCTAAACCAATATAGGAATAACAGTTGAGGTCAGATAATAGCAATTAGCTTTGAGCACACATTTCAAATTAGCAAGCCTATAAAAAATACCTCTAATCACACTGTGTGCAACTTAGTATTTAAAACCAACTTCAATACCCTATTTTCAGAAGAAAATACATAAACACTTATGGATTGCTGCATTACCGTCTCCGTAATATTCTTCTGCTTGTCAGGCTCCTTACCCACAAATTAAAATTTTAGTTGAAATAGATGCTTCCCTTGAATTTTCATTTCATGAGACCCAGGTTGTAGCACAGAAGTAGTTTGGATTGCATAAGCCTAACAAATACGATTTTGTAAGTTTCCTCTTTCTCAAGTCTGGCATTGCTTGTCCAGGTATGCAGTAACTTCAGAGTTTCTGCAAGTCAGCTGCAGTGCCACATGATGAAGAATCTTTACTTTTTGATGTATCTTCTGGGACTAGTGGGGAGGGCAAAAAGCCTGGCAGAGCGCTGAAAAAGCCAGCACAGGTCAGGAAGTCATTTCTGGGAGCAGCTGTCTTCTCTAATTGCTTTCACAGATGAATGCTGTATAGGGGAAAGCTGGCATCTAGTAGGTGCTGCAGAGAGATCCATTATACCCTCATTAAGTCTATTATTAAAAAGGAAAGATTCTATGAGAGAGAAAGGAAACTGACAGTATATGCAGGGGACATCCAAGCAACCCAGGAGCTGCTCTGTGACATTCCACTTACTTGTTTCCTCTCATTTCAGTTTGACTACTGCATAGGTCATTCAGACTTACAGTCCCTCTGCTGCCCAAGTACCTCAGTCCCTTCCCAGCCAGCTTCTGTACAACTGCATTTTTGTTGGAGCGATATAAGGCACCTGGAAAGTATCAGGCCTACCTACAAAACACCACATAGCAAGCTCTAAGTGCCTGGAGCTGATGCACAGCAGATCACACATCCCTGCACGCAGGGCACCACCGTCCCACAGAGCAGCAGGGCAGCCACGCTTCAGTAACATGACTTTCATTTGCAGATACATGTCTGTCAGAATTCTAAATCTCGCACTGCACTACCTTTGGGCCTGATATTAAATACGCGTCTGGAAAGAATAAAAAGGCAGTCAGTTGTTTTGAATTGGGGAAAAGGCAAGAATTTTTCTTACTCAAGTGTCAGAAAATATTAATGTAACTTTGTACTTTATAAAGTGGAAAGTCTCCAAAACCAGCCAGTGCTCCATGTACCTGCAGTGATAAGCAGAAGAATGTTTAGCTAGGACACAGTCCTATTAAAAAATAGTCTGCCCTGTAAATCACTTTCCCATCTGGGAGAGTACTGCAAGCCCTGCAGGAGAACACCAGCAGTGAGCTGTAATGCCAAAATTTCCTCTGCAGTACGTATTTGGTTCTGAATCCAATCCAGAGAAAACACCAGGCGGCATCGAAACAGAAGCATTTAATTGTCCTATAAAATGAAGATGACTTTATCTCCTTCAAACTGAGCTTTTATGAATACATCCCTGGAAAATGGTACCCATGCAACCACTAGGCACTGCAATTAGCTGGGATTCACCTTGCATATGGTTTGTTGTTTTTCTTAAAACTGTTCTGGAAATTATAAGAAAGCACATTTCTGATCACTATGGCTTTTATATCCAGGAAAAAAATTCAGAACATATATTTAATTAAATAATCCATTCAATATAACTAAAGAAAAGTTCCTAGTTCTTTTTCCTAACATCACCTTAAAGCATAACAACTGTTTTCTAGCTGCATGGCACACAGAGGCTTGGCTAACACTTCAGAGTGGATTTGGGTTAGCCACATAAAACCCTCTTTATCCTGCAATAAGAATGCTCATGGTTAGATGTACTAGAACCTCCATTCTGCTTTAATTTTATGTCATTTCAGCATGACACAAGTTCATGCATATGAAGGGCATTTGTGTACATGTTCACCAATTTTCCCAATTCCCCCATTCCTTTTTTTTTGACGAGGGAGCAAAGAGGGTGTCCCAGTGTTGCCCATTTTGTACAGCAAATATAAAGCATCAGGAAAAAGGGGAATCAATTTGAAACGATAGTTGAAAAAAATGATTGGTGAAAAAATCTGTTCTTATGACAGATTTTTGTCAGCAGCGTGGGTGCTTGTGCAGGTGGCCTTTCTCAACCAGCACAAGGCACAGTTTTGCTCCTTTTCTTCCCCTTCACTTCCCTCTTGGACCACTTCAGTAAGCTTCAGTATTGCACTATCTTTACCTCTCTTACATATTAATCTCTTACAGAGTACGTGTCCCTGTTCACCAGCAGGAGAATATTTGAAGTAATGCATCTATTTGTATACAGTGCCAGACATTCCTCCTATGCTCTTCCTGTGCTGTTCCTGTAATTGTATCTGTCTTTCAAAAATTCAATCAAGGAGCAGTTAATGAAAATCAATTAAATTAGTCTTTTGACAACACAGACCAGCACCACTCGGATGACATACATCAAGTTCCTGATGGAGCAGTGAGAAGGAAGCAGCAAATGCTGGTAAGTCTCCTTTGCATCCCTCAAAATGCTGGTGAAGGAGGCGTTAAAAATGCTTGTTGCGAAGGGAGTGCAGTATGAAACAGCTGTTGATTTCCAAATGAGACAAGAGGGAAGCTAAATAATTCAGAAGAAAAAAGTAAAAGTAAAACACTGCAAGAGGGAATTAACTCTTGTACTATTCAGAGGGTTTTGTTTTCCGTAAAAGATATGAAAATCCTCAAACAATGTGGTTTGCATCGATGCAACTTTTGTATTTGATTCTATGCAGCACACTCAATATGTCAGAGTGGGAGGGGAGGAGAGGAAAGATATCCTAATAGCTAGGAAGGCACCCATTACAAAGTATGACAAATTTATCTGCCAAGTCAAAATGAATTTGTGAACATGTAAAGAAATTTTCTCCCCATGAACATTCACTAGTTTTCTATTTTTGTAGTCAAAACAATTATTTTCTTGACAACATAAAGAAGTTGTGAATGTTTCTAAAATCTGATTTGAATGACTTAATTTATCCTGAGAATACAGATCCAGAAATGAGACATTCTTAATTGCACCCTGTTGCTACTAGCTGTGTGGGTAGACGGATAGGTAGGCCCACACATGGGCATTTATTCACATGTGCTGAGTGTCTGTGAAGTAAAGGTTTTCTCATCAAAAGTAAGCTATTTAAGAACAATTGTACTGTAATTCAGATTCCATTATTCAAAATTTCCGACCGAGTTTTCCCCTTGTACATTTAAGATCTCCAATTATAACTGGTTTTATATGAGAGTTTTAGGTTTTGTTGTTGTTTGTTCCGTATGCTGTCAGCTATCCAAAGGCAGAGCAATGAGTGACAAGCTGAGGTGACACAGCTATGTCAAAGCATTCCCATCACTTCTGGCTTCTTGCGTCTGTTGGCTGCAGCACGTGTCGCAGGGCTCATGCATGCTCCACCTGTAGGTTCTAGTGCTGTAAATTGAGCTTGGGGATGCAGCCAAACAGCTCAAAGCTTTTTCTCTAATATAAAATGCAGCACTTTGTCTGTTAGAAGGAAACATTGGATGAGACTGCAGTTAGCACCAAGAATGTTGCACGTGGTCTGCATTTGCAGTAGCCTTACAGCAAGGACGTGCCCAACACAGCATTTAGGAAAGCTGGGCTGCCCCTCTGGCACTTGGCCTCTCAAGAAGTGAGAAAGGCCTCTTTGCACAACGAAATGGAAAAAATAAAAAATAAAGTAAAATAAATGACAGCTTTCACGCTGCTCTTATTTGTCAAGCTCTTCATATGGTCTGTACAAACAAGAAGAAATTAATATGGCACATAAATGTGCCAAACCAATTACAGCTGCTCCTGTATTTCAGACAAGCACCGTTTAGCAGTCTGACACCTGGAGGGCCAGCCAAAAATCTACGTATCCTTGCTCAGCCAAAGGCAAGAACCATGCCTGGTGCTCTGGGGCATGAGGAGCTCTAGAGTGCTGGGAGCAGGCAGCAAAAACCTCAATAGTGGCTGTTTCAAGACGTTGAGAATGCAATGATGCATTTAACAACAGTACCTTACAGTTATGTTGTAAACAACCAATTAACCTTCTCTCAAGTATCCTATGACCTAAAGATTCATGAAATCAGATGGTATTAGTGCACTTCACACTAGTTCATTGGTTGTTATTAGTACCGCACTGCGTTTTACCACAGGAAGTCTCCTACTTCACAATGAAGCAACACCAACTATCAACATTTAATCTGTTTGAGTGAAAAAGATGATTAAGTTACAGAGTAACTTAGTATTACTAAAAACAAGTTACTGAAAGTAACAATTATTAAAAAATTAAAACAGTTCTATACAAAGCAATTGTTATTAAAGTTAGCATTTATTTGACAGCTGTTTTCTCCCTGAACCACTGCAGCTATAAGCAAAGCAGCTCGTCTGAGCCATAGTCTCACAGTTGCAGCTTGTTGGTTCACTGTGGGTAATCAGCAATAAATGTATATGACCAAGCTCACTGAGGCACTACTGAGATTGTTTGGATCACAATGGAGGAAAACAGCTAACACAAATTTTATAGCTTTCAATAACACTGTGTGTTTCAAAGACCAGTCATATGAAACTAATAACAGCTGATGAAGCTGTTTATATTAAGGAATATCTTTGCCAAAGTGCAGGAAGATCTATTATCCCAGGAAACAATCATGGGAAAAAAGCCCTCCACTAAAAGTATATTACTACTGAGACAGAAAATAAATGAGTTTCACTGCATTATGTGAAAGCAGAAATATCCACACAGTAGAGGCAGAGAGCATGAGCTGCCTTTTGAGCAGAACAGCTCATATTCTAGGGGAAGACCAACAATTCTGAGCTGAACATTGGTCCAGGACTGCTGCTCTCTTGTTAATTATGTTCCATGTAGACATGGCACAGCTCAGCATAATGGAATGGATGCAAAGCACATAAGCAACCTACAGAGTCTTAGGACACAACAGCTACAGCTACTTGTTCAGATGGGCAGAGCTTTGGAGATATTTTAGAGAAAAGATTTCAGAAATCTCCTTTCAAAACACTGCGGCCTCTCATACTGAGTTATAGTGACATTTTTTTACACAATTTTCCTTCAGTTCCAAAGTACAAAGATATATATATATATACATATCAACTATGATCTACTTTTTCACCATGAAACACTGTATCTTCCTAGCCTAGCTCCATAGGCTGCAAACCCAAGAAGTGAAAACCTAACTTTATTTCTGGACTGAGAGGTCACAAGTAACCAAATTCCAGTAACCACCACCTTAGAAGAAGATTCTAGAAAGCTTTAAAATCTTTGTGTCAGTGACTTGGGTACAAATCCAAAATTTGACTTGGCTTTGGAAGCACCCAAGTATGCCTATTTCTATGCAGACCTCCAGGGCCACTCTCCTTCCCTTGCTCTCCCCACGAAGGCACACATGCCTGCCTGCTTTCTAATATCTTGGACCCCTTCCCAGAGCAGTGTGATATTCCCCTTCCTCCCTTTAAAGACGTGACACAGAATCCAGCTGCTACTGCACTGAGATTTGGCCAGAAACATCATGTATCGGTTCCTGGGACTTCCATTTTGACATACAAAGCAGTGTGTTATTGCTGAATAAATACAAGATTATATGATAGAAAAACAACCCACTTCCTCACAAAATATCACAAGCTTCAAAACAATGCTTTAAAATATTCCATAAAGGAGAAGGACGATTATGGGAATCATAAGGAAGGAAAATGTACTTGGATTGTGGCGATATGACAGTCAAACAGCCTGCAGATAAAGAACTAAGAAATAAAGAGGCCCATGTAAGGAAAAAACAGTTCAATAATCAGAAGATTTTAAAGGTTTTGCAATATCCAGATGGATCCAGCTGTCTTTAAAAATGATAGTTAGCTTTGTTCACCTATACCTACATCTCACCAAATCAAATCTCAGCAAATCCCACATGAATTTCACTACACAGAGGTTCCATGGAAAATACCACAGCCTTGGAGTTGCCAGAGGAGACCTTCCTCACTCTCAGTGTCAGAGATATCCCCCACACAAACATTGCCAAAAGGTTCACTTCTTGACTGTGCTGTGCAATTCCTCCCATTGGCAGCTGTTTCCTTCACTGTCATTTCAGCCCATCCCATGAGAAAAAGACACATACTTTTCCCAACTCAATTGTCCCACAGCACTCACTATCAGCTCAGCAACAGCAGTATGTGCACAGCTGTGCAACATCTGGCATACAGGTGTACGGAACTGCATTTGCTTGCTGCCTGGCTAGTCACCACACATTCTTTGGAGGGATAACAGTTATCTTGTAGAAAGACAGTGCTGTTCTGCTCACTGCTCTTAGTTGCATTTATCTTCAATGGTGTAATCTCCAGACAGTAAGGTAGAAATGTAAATGTCATGCTCATTTATTAAGAAAAAAACACCTATGGGGGACAAGCCCAGTCCTTCACTCTAGTACTGATAACTTAGCTTGAATTCTGATCTATTACTGAGGAGGAAGTGGGTGGGGCTGCAATGCATGCTCTAAATAAATTGTCCTGCGTGGTCTGAAATGGAGCTGGAGCAATTACTTTCATTCACCAGCTGGAGCTTACAAACTAATGCCAGAAGCACTGCAAACATTAGTCTTAAACATAGCACCAAAGGCAGACTAAACACAAGGTTCCACAAAAGAAATAAGGCTGGTATAAAAGCAAAAGTCGCATTTAAAAGGCAGTCAAATCTTACAAAGAGTTATGTGAGAAAACTGTAAGGTATTAAATATTAGGGAAAAAAAACAAACAAGGGAAAAAAAATATCCAGGTCATATTTAACAAAAGGTCTTGGTTCAGCAAAACAGCTGATTCTAAATACTAGAATAATCTAAGATAAATCTACACAGCAAATATGAGGATGTAACTCACATCCAGTAAGTACTGGGCACATAAGCATACATGTGTGAGCTTCAATGAACAGCTGCAGATGCAGCTACTAGAACGTGACAGGACAGATTTCAGCAGAAACTAACAAGCCATGTGCATACACAGAAGCTTGCACTGCAATTTGCTAGTTGCATCTTTATTACCACCAGCACCTGAGCATGTGCTGGCTTACTCACAGTACAGACATTTTAGATTTCTGCACATGTATCAGCAATGGGCATTGCTTTATGCCAGTTTGTTCCCGTAACCCATGACAGCAAGTTGTTAGTAGAGAAGATACCAGTGGCACTGTGACTTGTGCCACCTGAAACAAGTTCTCAAACAGCAATCAATGGTCTTGGTCTGTAAGACAAACCAACGTGATAATTCAGCTTGTGAACTCAATCTGTGTACCACTGCAAAATGCTGAATTCTCCTCTGCTGTCCTCTTTCCATTAAAAAAAAGCACCCTCTTTAGCAATATATATAAAACCCATGCCCAAAATGGAGGCAGTACACTAGAAAAATAACAAATGTGTAACCCAATCAATTTATTCAAGCAATGCTGAAACTGGGGAACACTGATCAGTGTTTTTCTGACACACTGACACACACAACAAAACATTTGCTTTTTTCCTTCTATGTTAACTTTCTCCAGAAGGAATACCCACGAAAAGAAAAAGTTCATTACTTTACATTCCTCCATCTCTCAAAAACCTTCCTTTTCTGAAATGAAACTGAACAAGAGTCATGTTAAATGGATAGCCCTGAAGGCAGCGAACACAAAACAGTTATCTCAGGAGGAGGGGCAAGTCCTCACTATAAAGCAAAGCTTTAAAACATTTCCAGCTCTGAAATGGGTTAGCAGCATGGGCTGATAGGTGCTTTGGCAGAGAGAAATGTGACATTATGAAATGGAATATGGGAAGGTTATTAAAACAAGCAAGTTTTACTGGCAATTGCGGTTTGCTGAAACTCAAATCCAATTGCCAAACAAAATTCCTATTTCGAATTAAAAAGGGGCATCTCATCTATTGTCAAAATCTTTCAGACTTGCTTAATTAGTTCTGAAAACAAACAGGTGTAATATTTTCTTTAACTAATGTTATGCAACATACATGTTTCAGTTTTGCTGTGTTTCTACTTCATACTTCCCTGTCCTTGCTATGACAGCTGGAGTCAGTTAGCAAATGTCTCTCATTCTGATGCTCTAAAACAGTAATTTAGCTACGTTCATAATTCCTTGCACAGGCTCTGTTCTCCACTGAGTCGTAAGTGCAGGGCCAAGCATCCTATGCAAGTTTGACTCAAAAGTAAATGCAAGGAAGATTTAACCAGAGAAGAGTATCCACTTCCTAAAAATACTTCATAGCTGGTGTGGGGAAAGTGCCACTCCACGTGAAAAATAACAAAACCTGTTCTTCTTGCCAAGGAGTGAGGACAGATATTCTGAGCCATTACATTACATGGTAGACCAAGCAGCTACCTCAACTACTTGCTTATACATAAACAACAGTTCCCAAAAGATGAAGGGAAGACCTGATAAAGAGCTAATTTTCACTAAATAAGCAGGAGATAGTCAGACATAGTACTTCCAGCTAAAACAGTGAGCATCATTATGTCCTGGTACACCATCTTCAGTGTAAGAATGATCTGCTTCAAGAGTGGGCTTTGCAGTTGTTTGACTGGGAAGAACCACCACATGATCAGCACTCAAATATCTCAAATACGATTAAAAATTTGTGCCTGGAAATAAGATCTTGCTTTCAATTTTGCTAAAAGCCTGGCAGATCCCTCCAAAGAGTTGCCCTTGAGTGGCTAAGCTTTAAATCACAAAAAGGGTTTTCTAGTGTTATGAGTGTGTTTGATTCTAGTTATCAGAATTTTATATTATTTAATTAAGAGTTAAAAAATACACATAAAAAAAAAGAACCCACCATTCCTACTGCTTCAACATCTACAACCTGTGAAAAGCAGGGAGCAGAGTGGACAAAGCAATGAGCACTCAGCACAAACATATGGAAAATTTGCAGTGAACAACAGATAATCAGTGCAGAAAAGAGCATAACTTCATTGTTCTATTTCTTACCCCTTAACTCTCCACACTGCCCTGAGACTCCAGGCTCTTTCTGGAAAGGAGAGGACTGAAGCATGAAGAGGACAGGCTGTCCCTTAGCAGCACCTATGCACACACAGGACTCAGTGCAGTTTGCTGCACCATTATGGAAGAAGCTCTTTAAATTCATGGCTAACTAGCTGAGCCTGTTGGAGCAAAAGAGCTTTGTTGCTTCCAAAGGACTGACATACTGTGGAAACTCACAGATCAGCAAATGTTCCTTTGATGAGATAAACTTGAAGTTGTATAGACATTCAAGTTAGCAGCTTTCTAGTATCTTCACATTGGCAGCATCTTCCAGTTAGCGTGACAGAGGCCAAATGGAAGGGACGCGCTAATCTTGACAGTGTATTTAAGGAAATGTTTTTCAACAAATACAACAGGCTTCAACATCTCAATGGATTGCAAGGCTCAGGTTGTGGCTCTCCTTCAAACCATGCCCCAGGCAGCACACAACATTGCTTCCAGCACCAGCCTGAGATTCAAGAAACATACATCATCTCCCAGTTCTTGTGTGTGATAGACAGTTTCCTTCTTGTCTGCAGCAGAGGCATATCTTACTTGCATTTCCTCTTTCAAGAAAGTTAGGGATGAAAAGCACTATGTATGACATGGCACATTACACCAAACAAACATAGGTTGCTCTGAAAGTAATACCTCCTACTCATTTCCATGGAAACTACAATAGATACAAAGAGCACAATAACACTGTTTGGCGAAGCAAGTTCTCTGCTACAAAAAGTGTTTTTCAACATAGTCACCATGAATAGCTATGCATTTTTTTTTGCCAGAAATGAACAAGAGCCTGCATTTCATGCTCACAAGCATTTGCATCAGCAGACGTGACCCACTGTCGCTGCTATCACTGCTTGTAAAACATCACACACTGCACCTCCCTATGCTCACATCCATTGTTTGGTCTCCATAGACGTTCAGCAAGAGTCAGTGAATGTCAATGGGTGCCACCGTTTTGGCATGGAGGAATTCAGTGACATGCTTTGTTTCATACACACTTCCACATAAGATGCCATTCTGTTAGACTGCCCCTCTGCTGCCACCTGTCACACAGCAATAACATGTAATGGAATATTGTCGAGAAGGTTTAACTTCCACTGCCATATATCACCAATATCCATTTCTGATGTTGTGAGCCAACATAACAAGGTAGGAAGCATTACTTTTGGAGCTGCCTCTTTATATCAAATGGGAAGGATGACAATGCAAATTGATTCTGAATAGTACATTTGGGAGTTGCTGAAGATATCCATAGCACAGTAAACATCTACTGCTTACCATCTTCCTTTTCTGTCTGCTGACAGCAGTTATCAACTAATGCACAACTTCCTCAAAACACTTTTCCAACACTTTATATAAAGCCATATTAAGTAATTTGTGATTTAAATTAAATAAAGTAAAAAAAGCCCAACCTTGTCCCTTTACTGCAAGATTATTTATGATGTACCTTATTTATATTTCATGAATGCCTCAAGGCATAAATAGGCACACTGAGAAATCAACAACCACTTTTACAATTAGGTAATTGAGTTTGTAGATTTCAGTAAATATCCAGTCTCTGGCTATCAAGTAAATGCATTATTTAGATGAGAATTTTAATCCAAAGAGAATGAAAAACTGAAGAACAGCTAAGTACATACGCGCCATTCAGTGATTGCAAAAAATTATTTCAAGAGAGAAATGAGCTATTTCTTGGAAAACCATTATCAATTTTGACTGCTGCGGAGGTAAAGCATAATTATTAATTAATAGATGAATCAAAACGTCTATTACAGTTTAGCAACTAGAAAAAAACAGCATTAACAACATTACTTTAAATATGAGATATAAAATACTACACCATACATGAAATGATATACAAAATGGGTAAGTACCTATGAGCCCCTCTGGTTGATGATCTTAGATGTCTTTTCTAACCCTGATGATTTTGTTTCTAAGATAGACCTCTGAAGGCTGTGAATCCCAGCAACTCTGAGGCCAAAGATCCTCCTTGCCACCAGATGCCAAAGGATATAAAGCAACAACTCCAAATGCAACACACAGTGCCAAACAGAGGTAACGAGATATGTCAGTGCAAGCTGTATCATCTGAGTACACTTGCCTTGATGCCCGAGTGCTGGAGGCAGCCAGCACAGCTGTGACTTAGTGCTTAGGAGTATGTGGTGATGACAGCCAGAGTGACTGAAAAGGACTTTATTTTAAACACAGTTACCCTACGTTTCTGGTTACCTGTTGCAACTATATTCCATTCATCTTTAAATGTTATTTCTTCTCTGAAGGACAGACAGGAAAACAGCAGAGGCAGAAGACATAATGTATTAGAGAAAGAGCAGGACTGGAGAGCCAAGGGGAAAATCTTTCCTGCGCAAAGAGGGATCGTATCAATGCCACTTGTGAAAAGCAGCCAGGAGGAGCAAAGGAAATACTAGTTAAATAGACAGACAAAAGGCAGATTTCAACAGCACATTGCACAGAATGCACTCCAAAGATAACTGCTAAAGGGTGGAAATAACGAATCAGCAGTAATGACATTCTTTCCTTTTAGTTAGACCTCTCTGAGGCTGAGAACGTATATAATCTCTGACGTGGTACAAGCAATGCACACGCTGGCAGACGCATCTCTGGGAATAATTCTGGCATCTGCAAACTAGGTAGAATTTCCATCTCAAAGACTTCCAGGTCTAAATAGCCAAAGCAAAATAGGAAAGGAATAATAAGATCTTGAGTTTTCCTGATATATACATGTTTAGAACAGCAGTAAGGAACTACTTATTAAGAATTCATCACAGCCATCTTAAAACCCATTCTCCATGGAACTAAAAATCAATATGCCACTGCAACAAAAAGTCAGATCGTTTTAATTGTAGTTAATTTTTTATTCAATGGAAATTGCAAAGAGCTGTTAAAAATGTGCCATGAAGATAATATTCTTTAGAGGCAGTGAAAAGGCAGAAATATTTACCCTTGATTTTCTTTTTTCCTTTTTAGGAAATAGTTTTCTTCCATTGTTTGTACAGATTTAAAACAAATTTCAACAGTCCAGTCCTCCTAATTTCTACTGGAATTCTAACTGAACAAGAAATATAAACAGTTTTTTCTCATGAAACTCATTTCACACAAAAAGAGGCTGCACTGAAAAGTAGTCTGTGAAAATTCTAAACTGCTGACTCAGAGTTGCTGATAAGTCCTCTTCTTTTATTTTTTTCCTTTTTTTTTAAGCTTTAAGTCTATTTGTCAGATACACACTGCACTTAATTGACTTCAATCTGCCTCCATTGAACTCTCTTAGCCCAACTTTCACCAACTTCTCTGGTGCTGGGAGTTTTTCTGTTCCTCTCCAAAATCATTATTAAAAGTCTGACTGGTTTGGTCTTGTGGACATCGTGAAAGACATGAAATAAAAAAAGATGAGTCCAAGATGCTTTTATTTAAACAAGCATGTTCTTCCCCCATTTTATCTTTAAACACCAAAAACGTATCCAGATCTCTATGAAACTACAACACTCCTTTCAGTTTTGTTTTGTTGGATTACAACAGCAGCTCCTATGATTGTGTTTGTCACAAGATGTGAATAAAGATGCTACAATTACAACAAATGCACACTATGTACTTGACAATTTTTCTTCTGAATTTACTCTTAATAACTTCCTTGAGGCTCCACATAAACTTGTTCATTTCTTGTCATTGTTTTTCACAGAAATACAAAATTGGTTTAGTGGAAGAAAAAGTAAATTTTATCAAAAAAATTTTAACAACTGAAGAGTCTGCAGCTCATTCTGTGACAAGAGCTAAATGATGTTTCCCAGGGATCCCATCTGGCAGGAATCTAATCCTGCAGACTGCCATAGTTTATAGATATTATGCCTGAAATTAATACAGAGTCAGCAACATCAGCCCCATAAACAGTAAGACAGGATTTGAGGGAGGGCAGAGAGCTGAAGATCAGGAAGAGTTCAGCACTTTGAAGAATCAGCTTAGGACAGAAGAGCTATCAAGCCAGTAGCACTAGGAACACACCTTCCATTCAGTACATTCCCTGGCTTGCTCCCCCTTGAACGAAGCCAGAAGCCTGCTAACCAACATACCTCCCCACCCCTGGGCCTTCCTGGCAAGCCTGGAAGAACAAAACACGGTGACCCTAATGCAAAAGGATGTAACACTTCATAGCCTGGAAATAAAGCATGGCTTTGAGCGACACAGAGTTGAGGCCAGCAAACCTCTTCTGTAAGAGTGCACAGGCACAGGAAAGGGGGTAACTGCACACACGCTTTTAGGGTAAGAGTAATCCTGCAGTTGTGTACAGACACTGTAGGCACAGGGGGACACCTACAGACTTTTAGTGACCACAGGACAATCTACTGGCTTGCTCATTTTGACCACAAAGAAAAGCATTGCACTTGGATGCATCTCTTGTCAGTCCAGAAGAGATCCCCATAAGAGTACATACAAGTTTTTCTACTTTTATTACTATTTTTTTTTTAATATACTACTTCCTTTTGGCTGGATCCCCAAAGTTGTAAGTTACACATTCTATTTTTAATACATGCCATAATCTGGTTTTCCATTTTCTGTCCATAAAATGTGAGGTTTTATGGTGCCAACGTTGCTATATTTCCTCCAACACCTTTAAATAAATAAGACACCCCTACATTGCAAGTTATTCTTGTGTATATCCTGAGTGAAAAAGCAAAACTGTTTCCACTTAAGAGAAAGGAAAGCATTCGCTGATTTCTGTGTGAGCATGATAGGATTTTTTCTGCCCTTTGCCAGCTTTTCTGCTTCTAAAGCTGAACACATTACATTCTTTACATGAAATGTATCAACATTAAGACTGTCTCCAGCAGCCAAAACAGTTCCAAGGGGGAAAAAAAAAAAAAAAAAGGAAAAAAGAAAAAAAGTGAAAAACTTTTCTCCGCTAACATGAAGAGCCGATGGTCATCTATGGGATTATAACAATTTGTTGTATCGTGCAATGTAATTGAATGCAACTAAGGCAAACAACACATGGCTTAAAGCAATAGTTAAATAAACACATACATTTTAACAGGAGATAAGCAACAGAATTATGTTGGCTTCTTTTTTTAAAAATTTTTTTAATACAACAGTAGAAATATGCCTTTTTCAGTTTTAGTGACATTTACCACGAACACCTGATGATTCTACTAAAAGTATCCTTCTAGTAACAAATTCATTCCTGCAATTCACATCTCCCTGTACTTGCAAGGAAATTCTTACATCAAATGATGGCAGCTCCATTCACTGCACTCCGCTCCCAGTAATAACATTACAAATTAAGTCAAACTTTCAAAATGATGAGCAAAAAGCTGTTCTTTAAGCATAAATATATATTCTTCAGCAATTTCATTAAGAAAGAGATCCCATTCAAAATGGTGGTTAGTGGCAAAGCTGAGTAGGAACTGAACTGAACAGCATATACGTTTCCTCTGCATCACTTACACAGCACATACAAGAGCCTTAAACACCCTATCACAGAGCTGGATTTATGTGGACAGTTACAAAGCTGTAAGAAGAGAGAAGAGCAGCAGCAGTGTGAAAGCACTGCTCTCAACAGGCACTTGTTCTGCAAGGCAGCAACACTTCTGAAAACAGAAACTGGACCTGAGCCAAAAGCATGAGCTGTGTGGTGAGGAAATACTGTGGGACACCCTTTGGAGTAAGCACCTGCTGTACAAAGCCCAGGGCTGCTCACAAGGGAACTCCGCTGTGACCAGGGAAACACCAGACTCATAAACATGTAAATGCAAGATACCCAACTCCACTAGCATTTTTTTCCAACATAGTAACCATAGGCCTCTGTATTTCAACTTATTTTCTGGATCAGAGAGAGGTAAAAGTCACAGCTCCAGATTCATGTGTTGTACAGCTTCCTTGACAAAAACCCAGATTAACACTTCATCACTGAGCACTGGAAGTTTTGGACAGCGGTGCAAATGCAGTAACTTCTGAGTAGCAAGAGACAAGTATTGCAAATGGTACAGAGGAACCACAACCCAGCAAAACCACCTAGGGGATGTTTACTACTACCACCTTTTCAGTGTGAGTGCATTTGCCACACTGTGATGCACATGATATGCCATAAAAAGCAGGAAAGACTATTTTCTTACACAGTCTTCTCAGTGTTTCTCAAGAAGTCTAATTAAGACAACTAAGGGTCAAATCAGTACTTCTGCAAAGTACATTAGAGGTTTTAATGTGAGCACAGCACAGACTTCCCTGGGCACAGCTCTCCAGAAGCAACCTGGCACTGGCAGTGGGCTGAAAACAAGGAGCCAAGAAGGAACTTTGCATGGTCTTAAATTTCATGTGGGTTTGTGGGAAGATTAATGAAGAGTAAAATGATGGTAGGAGATTTTACTTATCTAAGTAAGGCTTTAAAAATACTAGAAAAAAGTACGACAGGTTTCTACAGGTGACAAACTGTCACAATTCTTCTGTCTTCTAGTGATTTGTTTTATTAAGTGAGCCAGGAACAAAACCAGATTGCCTCAGCATTAGAGTTTACAGATGATTTACTAAATGGCAAACACGTTACCTGCATTCCTCTGCTGCTCTCATTCATGGTACACTTGATTACAACCAAGAGGCTATCTCAAAGTAAACCTAATATCCAGTATTACAGGGTGCCAGCATGCTAGGTGCCTTGCTAAATACATTCCCCTCACATGCATCAGAGTTTCTTTCTGATTGACAGAGACTCACTGCTCCTTTGTAGACCACTTTAAATTATAAAATCAGAATTATAAAAAAAAAATCTGAAAATGGACATAAATTCTATCTTTGTAACTATCACAAGTCTGTGTATATTTAATAGTTGATGTGTTGGTCAATAAATAGTGATTGAAACTGAGCATATTTATGTTATTTTGCATATCTGTTGAAACAAGAATCAGCTGCTTTAGACCCTATCATTTTTGTATAATCTCTGATAAAGCTGCATGTTCTCCAAAAATTAAGTCTGTTAATATGAAGAATAGCTTTCGATAAATTAAGGGCAGCTGTGCAGAAAAGGAAACCATGGCCTGATTACCTACTTCTCACTAATTTTCCCGAAACTGGGTCCTCTAAGGTTAGCCTCAGATCTTCTGAGCATTGCTAAGCTTTAAGCAGGACAACACATGTAGATCCCTAGCATTTTTAAAACATTTTCTTCCCAGCTGCAACATTCCTATGTATGATTGACTGGCTCATTCTGAAGTTCTTCATGTCATTACCTTTTCTTATTAAGCCTGAAGTCTAGTTCATTATGCTGTCTAAAGAAACACGGTTATCAAAGAAAAATGCTGTGGTCAGGCAATACAGCCTAAAATATCACACAGTTATAGGATATATAAATTATAAGATATTTTATCTTCACAGAATGTTGAGTCCCTGAAGAGAAACCATTTAGCCTACAAGTACCCCCAAATTTTGACATTACCGAAAAAAAAATAGATATATAAATTAAAAACGTGAAACCAGTTAAAGAGCATGTCTGCATTTATATTAAGCTTTTTTACACGACTTCAAGCAAAAACCAAACATCCAGCTTCCAGGCATTAAAGCATAAAGAATCAAACACTGGTGCAGCAAATATGGAATTCTAGTGCACTTAATAGTTACAGAGAGATGAGAATAAAATTTTCCAAAAGACTTCAGTTTTCCTATAGAAACGAACACCTGAACATCTTGTGCTGTTTCCCATTCTCATTTCCTGTGGCCATCACAGAATGCCCCACCATCCAGCACACCACAGTCCTTCAGTCACCGTGAAAGGACAGGTCTTTCTTACATGCCCTTGGGCCTTACATCTCTCCAGGGACACAGCCCCCACACAGCAACAAAGAAATATTTGTATTTAAGAGACATGGTATTTAAGAGACCCAGGGACCTGGTCTAGTAATTTAGGTGATGGATGGACTTGATGACCCTATGGTTCTTTTACAACCTTAAATGACCCAGTGATTCTATGAAAATATGGCTTTGGTTCTGTGTCAGCCTGATCCTTTCCATGCTGAGGTTCCTATACCTGTTGTTGAGTTATGAAAACTAAATAATGTTTCCTCTGTGACAAAAATATAGTGCACTGTGCACTACAAACAGTACTCAAGACGTTTCGCTTGAGTTATTTCATACTGATACATTTTTTTATGTAATGCAGTAACTGAACAGTGAGGAGAGACTAGGTTATTTCTTGCCTTATCTTTCTAATCATTAGCTCAGATCCAATCATATTTCTTCTTCACAGGCTCATGAAAAGCTCTGTTTCTTACATCTTCAGGCCAAGAAATACCATTCCTTGCTTTTTCATTGTAAAAGAGAACGAAGCAGAGAAGGGAATTTTCCCTTAGCTATATGGAGTAGGCACTGTATCAGAGAGGCTTAATCTTGATGTGAAACTGAATATAATCTTACCTCCGAAAATGTGAGGAGAAAACAATAGGGAGAAAAGAAGGGGAAACGTGTTTACACCATGGAGAAAAAAGTGCAAGAGAGGAAAGTCACCATTCTGGACCAGCTGACAGAGTGTTTATATCAGGTTTTACTGTCAGATACAGGAAATGGTGACAACTACTAAAGTATTATTTCTGCTGGGGAATTTTCTCAGGTGCACAAGAATATGAGCCTTATTTCTTTCCTTCTGTTCAGAAAAAAAACAACCACACAACAAAACAACTTCTTGGCAAGTGATGTTCACCAACGTGTCATCCAAGCTAAGAAATGTAGACAGGAAAAGACAGATGACCATTACAGAGCAGCATCAAGTAGTTTCTCCAAATAGTAAGAATGCTGCATCTACAGAAGCCCTTGGGTCACAGCTGTAACATGCCAGGAATACTTGTTTTAATGGACTTCTCTGCCTGGTAAACAACTCTTGTTCTATAAGCTTCAAGCCCAGTATCAAGGTGGTTTCATGCAATCTTATCCTCATTTACAGTTAAAACATAATGCTTCATTCATGACATTTCACAGCTTCAGGAAGCAAAGAAAGATTAGTCTTTTCAAAGCAAAGCCATCATCGCTTATCAAAGGTGAAATACAGCATGCCAACATTTGTCCTTCCATTTTTCACATGAGGATACATGAGGAACTCATCAGGAAATGCTACTTCTGGGTGGATGTATGGAGTAACAGCACATAAATTTTTTTCAGTGTTGTCCACAGAACACAGGTCAGTCTGTTCTGATGGAAATGCACCAGACTGGTCCTTCATATTTGTAGATGTAAGCATCTCACAATTTTGCAGGCCAGTAAAACAGTGAATTTTATTCACTGATTTGTCAAGGGACCTTAGGTGTTTGCTTCACTGAACTTCCTATTTTAAAATCTCTGTCAAAATTTTCCTTGTCTTGCAAACTGTTAACATGAAGTGATTTAATAAAAATGTTGAACACTATAACTTCTATAAAGCCTGTGTCACAAAGTAATATATTAGAGAAGCTTCATTTCTGATTTCCCAATAAATGCTATTTTTGTGAAGCATGTGCAGGATAAATTTATTTGAAAACAAAAGAATTCAGAAAATTCTCTTCTTTCCCCATAAAAGCTATTTTTAGCTAGTAATAAATTTATATCCTCCTATGTAAAAGCATAACCTATTTTTAACCTCACTTTTTCATGTAAAGTTTATGAATAAAATAGTTTAAAACAGGAAATCAGATACCATTTCCTGTTTTAACAAGGATAATCCCTTGACCAGTAGGCACAAATATTCAGTCCTCTTTATTGTTAATTAGTGCACTCTTCATCCTATATTTCACAACGTAATGAAAGAAAGCAAGTTGCTGGTAGTATTATTAAGTTCAAACCATCTTTCACCTTATTTATCCAGAACTCAATAAAACTGTTCAGCCACAGACTTGCAGCCTCCAGCAAGGTTCCTGTTATTAGTCTTAAATCACTTTCAGAGTTGCAATAACAGTAAGTTGCCAAACTCAAATACACATCTATCTACATCTGCTCAATAATTTGTCTTACTGAGCAGTTTGGAAGAATTTCAGTTATTTAACTGAAGCTTTAAAGTTTTTTTTTGCTACTTACTTACCACAGAATCAATACTTTCTACATCTACAAATTACTATTTGAAGAATGTATCTGGAAGAATGCTAATGGGCTAATGTGTTCTTTCTTTAAGTGAGCATAAGACGGCCTCTGAGAAAAGTGCATGTATGCAAAGAAGTTTAAAAAGGTGACTATTGTTTCCCTTGTGAATGGCTGAATCTTAAGTTTTCTAACCTTAACCATGAGGCATCTTTTCAGAAATGTATTTATTCAACTGAAGAAAACTATCAGGCCAAAAAAACCTAAAATAGGGAGTATGAAACATCATTTCACTTCATCCTGATATGGAGGAACAGCAGTAAGCTGGAAGTGACAAAGTATTGCTTCTGCTACCAAGTTGAACAAAGACAGGCAACAGGGACACTGAGCAGCAGTCACCAGCCCTAAGGACTCAGTGACCCCAAGTCGGGCAGCACTAGCCACTTCAAGCTTGAAAATATAATGAATGGGAGAAGCATATATCTGGTTGCCCTCTCCAATGCTCCAATATTACTTCTTCTTCATAGGAAGCATAATTAGAATATTAACCCTTAATGCTGCTGTTCCAAGATGTTCCATAAACTCGTTTTCGAGCTCCCCACATTTGGTCTGAATGTATAAGCATAATGCATCTAAATGGATGCGTGTAAGGTTGATTAATTGAACAGTCAGGGTGGGCAGGCAGGACTGCAGCATCATGGAAAAGCTGCCATGAGCTGTGTGGTTTGGTCACCTGCTTTCTGCTCTGCCATGGTGAACAACCAGTAAGGCTCAAACAAAACACTCAAACTCCCTTAAGTCTAGTTTTACAACACTACATTCCTATTTCACCTGTGAAGTCATGTGCAAAATTGAAGGGCAGTGGTCTAAAGTTTCTGCCACTTTCTATCCAAATTGCACTTCCCAGTGTCAACAGGGAAGTACAACTAATAGCAAGCCCCATCAAATAAGCTAAGGTACAACAATCAAGGCAGCTTTATCTCCATATGGTGCCTCATTCACAGTTTTTTTTTTCCTTTCTTAAATGATGAAGTTTTGTTCATCCTCTCTTGGGGTCATAGACTGTAAAAGAGAAAAGGGAATGAAAGAGACAGAAAAAATGACCATGCTCATAGTTAGGTCTTACTAGAACAAACAGAAAGATCTTGATGATTCCCAGTCTCTGGTGGCCTTGAATAAAGTATGTTTTAAAAGAAATGCCCCTTCAGCTGCAGGCATGGTACAGGTGATTCTAATTTTATTTGCCTACACTAATGCTATCTACAGCCATAAGACAGCTGCACTGAGTTCATTACATACTACTTCACAAGTCCAATGAGGGCAAGACATTAACAACCACACTGAAGAAAACTGTTTCAGAGTATAATGAGTAGTCTTTGCTCCAGCTTCACTTAAACTTGTCCACACTAGCCAGGCACTTCCCTTGATCAAGTAATCCATACCGCTGATGTGTCAATTCAGCTAATCTTAACTGAAAACAACTGCTACAATGCTTCAGATCTACACACATCAGTTTAACAAATGTCTGTTCAGCAGCTTTGACCTGCCATACCTTTCACTGAACAGCACAGCAGAGCCTTTCACATGCAAAGCCAACTAGGTAAAATTATAACATAAGAGATGTGAGGCTGTGGAGAAAAAAAAATTCAATGTCAGGTCTTCTGAATTCAGGGTATCACTTACTGACTGAAATGTGAAAAGTGAAAGTCATTTTTTGTGCATGCAAATAAGTGTTTCTTTTAAGATGCCTGTTCAGACGAATGAGTTTAGGTTCACAGAAACACATGTTTATTACTTAAGTCTAAAAGCCTGAACACATAATTGCAGGGATGTATTTAATAAAAATAACTCTGGAAAAGAGAACGTAGGAAATGTCACTGATACAAGGAATACATATAGCTCACCTTTGTTATTAAAAGGCTAATTTTCAAGTGTCTACAGCCAAGTCTAAATATTTGCATAGTAAAATTATTCTCAGACATTGCTTAAAATAATGTAAGACTGGAAAACGTATACAGATACTGAATATAGAAAACTACTTTTACATTTGCCATACTGAAATTGTTTGTAAATTAGGTTATACTGAGAAAAATCTGATCTACTCTAAACGTTAAGCAGCTTGCCAAACAATGCACGTATTTTATTCTGTGATACATTGCTTAATGGTTTCATCCCATCCCAAAACAGCAAGCCTTCCTCCAACCACTCAGTTTGCTGAAATAATGCATCTCACTACTTCTTTTTTCTACTCAATTGAAAACAAAGCAAAACCAGTTCTGCTAACTTTACAAATGCTGTCCCTTGAGAAATCTAAGGCTAGTGTGAAGGAAGCTGTAATCAAGACACAATGAATTTTGCCAGTAGGACCTGCAATGGGACCTGCTCTTTCATCCAGAAAAGGTAATACATTGTACTGCATTATAATGTAGGTTAAATAGTGCTTACTGCCAAACACAAAGCACAATCAAGAGAGATTTGAATTACCTGGAATTTAAGTGCCGTGCCATTCAAAAGACATGGAGAGGATGATATATTTTTCAAGCCACTCTTTTCTTCTCCCATTAAAAAAAAAAGTATAAATCCCAAGTCATAGGTAAAGCATGTTCTGCTCTCTCTTACACCCATCAATTACTCCCACAACTTCTTCCTGGACAGATCTTAGATCATGCCATTGTTTCAGCTAACAATTTTGGAACATTTTCAAGTCTTTCTTACTATTGTGACTTCAGTGCCCTCTCCCAGTTCTCCATGCATATCCTGGATGTATCTTCAAATAATTCCCCAGATATCTCCTCCCAATGGTACAACTCTCAATTCAACTTCTTTCTCTTTCTAGCCAAACCCACAATTCCAATCCTCTCCCCAATTTTCTATTTTCATCTTCTCACCACAAAGGGACACAATCATCCTTGACTCTTAACTATATCTTGGTCCACACACCTGGGATGTTCCCATGTAGCCCTTTTTATGACAGTCTACAGACTTTACCTTGTCCTTTCAGCTGAACCATTCACTTGGGCCTAGTTTTGCCTCATCTACAGCAACTCTCTCTGGCCAACCCAATACAGCCACATCATGCAATCTGCCAAGGAACATGGATGATTTGCTGGTGCTACACCACCCATTTCTTAGCCCCTGGGTTTTAAACACACTGAACTAAAGTTGACTGTTCTCACCTCATCCTCTTGCCAATTATCTTAACTGTGTTCTGACCTCCTATCCCATCAATTATACCTTGAATAATCTATCAGATTTCCTATGAATGCAGCATCATACAGCATTTCCATGTATGCCCACCTTTAGAATGTTGTGTGCAGTGAAATCCAGAAAGCCTTTCTTCCTCCTCTTCAGAAGGAATTACACCTACCATAATAAATACTATATAATCTAATAGGAGAGCAGATAGGCTTTTCTAAGGGTTTTTCAGTTGAGAACTGCACAATTTCACTCCTGAGTTTAATTGAAAACAAAACAAAACAAAAAAGCTATAAAGTTACATTTTTTTCCCACACTTGTTGCAGTTATCTCAAAACCAGTATGCAAAACCTATGAGCTGCTAGTATATTTTCAAATAGCTATTTGGCACTGTGAAGCTATTAACCACTATGAAAGAAGAAACAAATTTAGCAGGAAACAGTATCTTCCTTCCCAAAGTTTCAAAACAGATTTACTTTCAGATGTTTCTTTCCCTTTGGAATATTCAGGTAATATTTTAGCAGGACAGAAGGGAAGCTTTTCTTCTAAGACGAGCTTAATGTCTAGCACATCACATGGAAGAGAACAACGGAAATACAGCTCAGTGTGAGAAAGCACCAAAGTGCAATAGCTTTTTGGGTGGGGGTGGGGAGAAACACGCATACTACTAAAATCTAGTAATACTCCACCCAAGCATTGCTAGTGAATGACCTCACTTGTTTCCTACATATACTCCAGCAGCCTTCCTGCCATCACTCTGTTGAGCCAAGCAATGATGTCAACAGTCCACCTGTGAGAGTGTTGTAGCCCTCTGGGTCAGGGTCACAGAGAACTCAGAGAAAAGCTCTGCCAGTGTTAATTACATGAACCTCTTGTTTCACTGCTGATTTCCTCTGATAAGGCTCAGCTCACTTTTCCTGGAAAGACAACTATGCTGGAAGGGAACCACAGCCAAGTATTACTCAAAACAAATATTACATAGAGAATATGAAGATAACACATTATTTAGTTTTAAATATATATATAGGTCTAATAGTGCTGAGATACATACATAAATGTATGTGTACTAACAACAAGGCTAAACTACAAATGCTAGTTACTGCAGATAGCTTCTAATCATTCAGCAGTACTTCTCTCTTCCATTTGTAATGCTCTTCCCAGTTAAAACAAAGCAGAATTCTAACCTTCTTTACCACTGGTAAGTTCTGCCAAGTTAGAGTGAGATAAGTTTGTCCAGTAAATAATACACTTTGAGAATGGAGTTTGACATTTAATTAGTGGATCTCTTGCCCTTCAGTTAATTCTACAGAAAGAATTGTACCATAAAAGTGCTAGGAACACATTCAGACTTGTTCATACATTCAGATTTGTAGCAAGTCTAATAGTTTCAAGAAATGTTCTGTTCCACATTCTTGACCATTAACAATATTTTCCAAACAATGAACGATTAGTGCATATTTAGATCTTTATACATTATCTTGCTCTATAAACTCTCCTAAAATACAAAACACTAAAAGTATATTACCTTCTCCATTCCTGCTGCAGGAAAAGTTACATGGCTATTCTATGTTCCACTGAATTCAAAGTAACTAACTAGAACACATTATTAAAAATCCCCTCAAGTAGGAAATTCTGTATCTATTTATCTATCTATCTACAGTGTTTTTCTTAAGAACCATAGTTTTGGTTCTGGGTGACGAATTAAAAACAAGAGGCATCACTTAAAATTATTTTGTCTATAGTGGTGTCTTATGGACAATTCCAGTGGATTTATGAGGCTGAACTGCAGCTAGTTTATGTTGAGGAGGGCAACGTGACTCATTCAGAAAGTTCAGCCCAAGAACATTTCACTCTGACATCCTACAGAATAGCTCCCTTATGGATTTCAAGCAGTTGCTGCCCATTCTTCACATACACTCCTCACAACTTTATGACACACAATTTCCAGTGCAAATTTGAACCCAGGCCATGAAGAAGATACAAGAACTTCTGACAAATTGCATTCTCTTACCAGTAATTGGAGTTTGGTCATACACTACTTAAACACACAGCTGTGCAGTGCTTCTGGTGGATGTACATCATGTAGCCACACAGAAGGAAAGCACATCCCTATGACCAGTGAGCTAAAGTGACACAGTTTCCTGAACTCCAGGAACTCTTCTGGTCAGAAAGTACTTCCTTCCTTGTTTCAAACACTTGATTGTTTCAGAGGGAATTCAAAACAATAGATTAGAAACTTTCAGCCTTTGCTAAGTGTACTGCTAGGCAAGGAAATAAGGCCATGCTCTGGGAAGATGAGATAACATTGGGAGAGGACTCTCTTCCGGAAATGCAATAGCTCTTGCATCCCTTCTCTAGCACCATCACATGAATCAGCTACATATAAGTAATAATTCCTGCTATGAGATGTCAGATGCAGTTCAACTATTGTTTGAAAGAAGATGTGCATGGTTAGCAAAAGGCATGAGCTAACACAGCAGTAATTTCTCAGCTATTTGATAAGCCATGTCAGGGAACAAAACACTAAGAGTTTCTTAATCTGAGCCTGTACTTTTAATGAATAATTAGGAAGAAAGTATGACAATTTCCTCTTTTTAGTAATTCATTGAATGAATTCATTCATTCTCCTAAAAAGGAGAAAGAAGGTGTTGTTATTTCTGCAGTTACAAACCAATACACTTCCCACTATAACTTAGTTACACAGAACAAGCAGACATGTTCATAATGTCTTGGGCTCATCAGATCCCATAGGAACACAATTTTTCTTTTGTCACACTTTTTCCTGACACGATTCCTTTCATCTAACTATGTTAGAGATGAAGGATTTAATATTTAGAATATATTCTTAACTTCCTCTTATGAAAAATCTCCCCATCTAGTTGACTAAGGGAAGCCAGTAGTTGATAATTTTTTGGATTTTAGCTAACTTATACTGTCTCTCAAAGTATCCTTCTGGACAAAACATCCAGTATTCAATTAGACAAATACGTAATACAATGAGTGATCAACTGGCTGGCAGGTTGGGCTCAAATTGTAAATGGGACTACATCAGTTTGGTGGCCAGTCACCAGTGGAGTTCTGAAAGGCTCTGTTTTAGGGCCAGTTCTCTTCAATGATTATACAAATATGTATATCATATCATTTGGACACAGGAGTTGAATACATACTAAGTAAGTTTGTGGATGACGCTGAATTAGGAGGAGTTGTTGACTCCTTTGAGGGTAGAAAGGCTTGCAGATATACCCTGATAAAATTAGAGGGCCAGGAATCACCAACCACATGACATTTAAAAATAGCAAGTGCTGGATTCTGCACTGGGATTGGGGCAATCCTGGATCTGTATACAGACTGAGGGATGAGGGACTGGAGAGCAGCCCCATGAAAAGGGATTTGGGGGTTCTGGTTGAACGTATGCCAGTGGAGTGCTTTGGCAGCCAAAAGGGCCAAGTGTAACCAGGTGTACATCAGGCGCAGCACTGCCACTGGCTGAAGGAAGTGGCTGCACTCCTCTGCTCTGTGTGGCCTCATCTCAAGCACTGGGTGTGGGTTTGGGTGCAGGTTTGGGTGCCACAATGTAAGAATGATATAAAGCTATTAGAGAGCATCCAAAGAAGAGGCACAAAGACTACAAAGGGTCTATAGGGCTGTTGTAGACATAAGAGGAGTGGCTGATGTTCCCTAGTTTGTTTGGTCCAGAGCAGAGGAGCTGAGGGGACAGCTACAGCTCCTCACAGAGGGAAGCAGAAGGGCAGTGCTGAGCTCTGCTCTATAGTGACAGCAATAGGGCCTGAGGGAACAGCGTGGAGCTGTGCTAGGGGATGGTCAGGTTGGGTTAGGGAAAGGGTCTTCACCATAGGACAGTGGGCATGGAACAGGCTACCCAGTGCAGTAGGCACGGTCCCAAGTGCCAGAGTTTAAGGAGTGTTTGGTCATTGCTCTCAGACACAGGGTTTGATTTTGGGTGGTCGCATGTGGAGCCATGGCTTGACTCAATGATCCTTATGCACCCCTTCCAACACAGAATCACAGAATGCCCCAAGATCACATAAGTACTGTTATTTACAAGCTGCAATTTGAATAACAAAAGGAAACAGTCATGCAATTGTACTTTTTTCAAGATGAGGGTGCTTAAGTATCTCAGACTCAAAAACATAAGAAACAGCAACAATTCTCTCACATCCTGTAGCCAGAGCTTTTATATATTATACTTTCCTAAATCTCTTTTTCTATCAACATAGAGCTACACAACATCAAGGAATAAAATAATTATTTAAAAAATGATAACTCATCTGGTTCTACACTTTTTTTTTAGTGACAAAGTAGTACTTCCATATCAAGCTAGATCAAAAGAAGAGGAGTGATCAAGTTGAATGCTCTATACTCACCGTTCCTACCAGCGGGTAGATGAACCCAGCTCCAATACTGGCTCTCACATCGCTAATCGGTAAAATGAAATCAGTGGGAACACCCTTCCTCTCTGGTTGATGGGAGAGGGATAGGTGAGTTTTTGCCATGCATATGGGAAGTTTTCCAAATCCCTAGCAAAAATGGAATGAAAATAAAAGATTACAGTAACACAGAAAACATTTTCACTTTGTCATCAAATTTCTATAAAACCTAAAATCCATGTATCAACAACTAACCTCAGTTCCTTAACAGCTAATATTTCAGAAATTGACAGAATATTGCATTTTATGTTATTCTCTCTCAGTTCAGGCCCAAAGTTCTCTCCAAAGAGAGTTGCCTGTAGTTATACCCAGCTTCTCATGTGAATTCTCACTCTAGAATTAGGTGCAAAGTGTTGCCAATAGAATAGCTAGAGTGTGCTATTTTCTCAAAGAGTGGTCAAGCACTTCTCTCTGGAATGTAGTGACCTAATTAAATACCTAGATGAAATAGGAATTCATAGCCCCAGAGCCTCTAAGGGAGTCTTCTCAAGGGTAAAAATAAAAAGCTTGTGATACTTTACTTCGCTTTTTAAAAGCACAAAGTGTGTGAAGCGATGGTAGCCACTTTACTTACGAAAATGTAATAGTTAGCCGAAAAACAGGAGAAAACATCAGGGAGCTCCCCTAACACTGTTTGTCTCCAAGATTATTGATTAACCTTGAGCATGGCACATTCCACTCTTCTCTTTACGCCTTGACAAACAAGGATGCAATTCACAGGGCCAGGAGAGGCAGTACTACACTCTGCAGCTCATTGCTGACAGCAGTTCTTTAATGACACTGTGAAAGTATTTCCTGACACTACTAACATTTAGACTAAAAGCGGATTAGAGAATCTCAGTGGGAAAAGAGAAAGAAATAGGTTATTCTGCTCCAAGTAGACTAAGCAAGCTTCTTCTCCATCTAGAAAATGAAGTTAAATCTCAGGAGATTTGCATTATAGAGAAGATGGCTAAACTCTGCTTGTCTGGCCAAGTCGCTGAAGCATACTAAGGAATTTTTCCATGACACATCATCCATAGTTTCTATTTTCTAACAGAAAGACTCCAGCCATGTTTACTTCCAGAAGTCATTCTGTTTACAGAAATACATTCACCTCTCTACACTGTTTCAAAATAGAACACTCCTATGTTTTAGGAACAGTGATCTATTTTACTTTCTAATGTTTATAATCCCTTGAAAATAACATGAACAAAAAGAAAGCAAACGATTCCCAAAATGTTGGGAGTGCTACTACTAAAATGCAAAGCTGTGCACCCTTTTTTGCAGGTACAAATGAACACTAATATGCTAGAATTGTGCAGATTCTCTAGCAACTACTTTTGCAAATATGCAGTTGTTGCATTCAGAGAAATAACCGTAAATTACCACTTTGCAAAGAGAGCGTAGGATTTCATCAACAATCCCAGATGAATTCCAACCATCACTCATATCTTACACAGATATGTATGGATGCTATAGGAAGATAGTTTTCAAGGTTGAAACTATTCAGTTCTGTTCCATTCAATCCAATCTAAACCAACTCACACATGCCTGCATAGTTAAGTATCATGGCTAAGCTCATGCCTTTTAATAAAGCTGATCTAAACATTCCAATCGCAGAACATTTTACAACCCAAGGTCTCCTGAGCCTCATCCAGCAGGCACTTGATGGCATATTTTATTGATGCTCTTACCTGCCGGGTATAACGATCAATCTGTGACTGTGCAGCAGGAGATAACTCTATATCCTTCGCTCCATATACTTTCTGAGCAATGGTCTTAATTTTTTCAGCAATCGGAAGCTGCAGAAATAGGAAACAATATATGTAAGAACAGAATCCAAGAGAAACTAGTATCTTGTTTGCTGAGTGAGAAATCCCAATCTTTCATTTAGATTCATCCTTTCTAAAATAGTCTTGATACCAAAGTAAAGGGCACTGGTGATTGGATATGATAATCACTTACAGGTACACGAATTAGAAACATTTCAGCTACTCCATCATTTTAGGAGCCATAAAATTTGTGCTTTACAGAGTTGGCAACAGGAGCTTATGCTCTTGCTTGAAGAAGGAGAAGAAAACTACCGCTATGTAGTTTCAAGAATCCAGATTTAACCCACAGTACAGACAAAAGGAAGCAAGCTCCAGTGGGTTAGCAGGGATCACCAGACTGTTGTGACACAATTTGTATCACAATTATTTGTATCCCTAAAACCTACTCTAAACAAACCATCAGCTTCTTCTTTTAATGTGAACGTGAAAGATGAAAGATGAACCACAGCTCTCTGTACTAGTTCAGCTACTTCAGTACCAACCACAAATGGGCAGAGACACATGCAGTACTCCAGGGGACACCACACCTTTAATTTGTAGACCAGCACATTTAAGTAACAATAGGTGAAGAAGAAATGCTAAACAAAGAGATAATTTGGGGCTGAAGACTTGATAATCTCAAGGAAGTAATACACAAAAGGCACCAGAATAAAAATGAAGTGTTTAATTTTATATCAGCACAGTCAAGAAGTTGGTTTGTGAATAACAAACTAGCTAGTGCATTTATGGGAAGTTCCACAGTTAATCACATTTTTGCACTGCCTATCTAGAAGCAATGGCTATTCTGCAAAGATACATCATTTAAAGGGCCTCTATCAGGCTGATCTTTTTGTATTTCTAATTAAATTTTAGAAAAATGGAAATTTAAAAAATGTTTACATTAATAAAGAACTCCAGTAACAGTGACATCACAAACAATATGCTTGCCAGACTTTCAACCAGCTTAAATATAAGACTGCAAAAGGCTACTAAGGCTTAAATAAAATCCCTCCCTCATAAGAAATTTCAAAATGCAATTTTAAAGATGTGCCACACGACACCTGCTGAACATGCTGACCATATAATTATTGCACCTTAATTGGGTGGAATGATGTCACGTTCCCGACTTCAGGCTTTTTAAATGAATCCAAGTAGAGTAATAAAACCTAATGAGAACTGGAGATAACACATTATGAATACTCTGGATATAATTCCTGGCAGCATAAAGCTGAGTGAAATACCTCAATGACATGGGTAGTCATCAAGAGACTAAACTTCCTTCAACGTAGTTAAGTATGCTCCTGACCACTGCAGTCTAGAATGCAGTGGGAGAAATACAAAACACATCTGTTAAACCTGCCATTTGGATGCTGTTTGCTGGCAAGGAAGGACTAACAGCAACAGCAAAAGTAAAGGCCAGAGGAATTCCCCTCCCTGTTGTCATTAGGTCAACATCAAAACTAACAGTTTTCCACGTAAATCTCAATAATTTCACTGAGATGGAGAGGTTCATTTAGATTCAATTTGCATTTGCCTCAAAATATTTCAAACTAATTTGACAGCAGTATAATTACTATGCCCTCCTTCCAGGAACCATAGCTGCAGTTGCCAAACAGACTGCAGCATGGTTCTGGCTAACATCACAACAGACTGCTTTAATGAAGGTGGTGGCACTCTGTCTCCCAGGATATGCTATCTATTTTGTATGATCAAGTCTGATCTGGACAGCAGGACTGTTTTCTACAGATTTTTTAATAAATAAGCATTATTTTGGATACTTTCCAGCATCCACACCTCAATTTTTGCAAATTTAAGCTAAAAAGAATCACCAGTTGAGAAACAGATGCAAGAATGTGAATGTCAAACAAAACTTCTTCTGCCACATGTTTTTGCAAGGAATGTACATACAAGAGGGCGAGGCATTGCACTTGATGTTATGAAAGAGTTTGAGCTTATTTAGCTTCACAACAATCACAGACGAGTCCTAGCTAAGCACAGGTCAGACAGAAATCAGTAGGGAGGCACAGCTGCTCTATACACATTAACACAGCCCATGCATGTGCACAGTGCTAGACACGCTTCCTTCCGAAGTTCCAGGAGTAGGCAGAGGAGTACACTACACTGTGCTAAGGATCCAGCTGTTTCCTAGTATTTAGTGGGATTTTTAAGAGATTATCTATCTAGATTCACAAGCGTAAAAGCATTTTGAGCTAAAAAGTTTTCTGTATTTAGCAAGCAATATTGTTGGATAATTTCATTTAACTTAACGAAGTAGTTAAAGCCATGTGATAATTTATATGAGAAATAAAAATTCATTTCAGTTGAAATTCACATACTGGTATTTACTAGAAAAGAAGCCTTAGTAATTGACATGGCAGAAATCTGGATG
Organism: Lagopus muta; assembly: GCF_023343835.1. NCBI lineage: Eukaryota > Metazoa > Chordata > Aves > Galliformes > Phasianidae > Lagopus > Lagopus muta. The sequence goes on from NC_064434.1 coordinate 61,800,162, forward strand.
TTTACAGGACATGCAAACAATTCTAGGTTGTTCTTATCTCATTTTTAAGGGTAAGTTTAGGGTTAGGTTTTCAACAATTGTTGATTAATCACAATTGAAGTACTTTCATTGATGGGAACAGAGATCCACCCTATGTAACAATGCTTCACAGTGCTAGCTCATGGAAAAGTTGTTTAGTTGAACTCAAAGGAGCTGAAAAATAATTTAGTGCCTAAATCTTTAGGATACTTTAAGCAGCATTTCTGCTCCAACAGATACCAGACTAGTCATAACATACCTTGGCCAAATACCTGCCAGCAGAAGCCATGCATCCCAAGTATTTAGAAAAAAATATTCTTACTGCAAAAAGTCTTACTGTATCTCTCATGCATTTTTTCTGATTATTTTCTGCAATAGGCTAGGATATTCTTGAACTAGTTGTTCATTCAACAACCAGTTGTTCAGACAGATTGTGGAGTTGCCTTTTTTGGAGATCTTCAAAATTCATGTGGACTTGGTCCTGGGCAGCCTGTTCTAGATGCGGATGACCAAATGACCTTGAGAGGTCACTTCAAATCTCAACCATCTGCACCACTGTATCATCTGCACTGATACAACTGTGGACCCTCAACCAAAAATCTCTATAAAAGAAGAATGAAAAGTCTGGCCTGGATGGTGCATGCAGAACTGCATCCTTAAAAACACCAACTTAGCTCTACAGCCCTTCTGCTGAATGGACGGTTACGATGACAATGAAAGTGTCAAAAATACTAAACACAAGATTTAGGATCAGCAATAAAAGCTGTTCTTCTTTCATTTACCTTAAGGAAGGTTGTGAATATTTTGCAATGAAGCACATTTAAGCAGTGAAGAGGTGATAGCTAGACAACAATGAATTTAAAGAAAATTCAAATTTTATAGGTAGCAACTATATATTAACGTAAACAATGATAGAATTAGAGCACCTTCAGAGAATTCCTTTCAAATTCAGTTTTAGCTTCTCAGGAAAATGGCAGCATGAAATGCTCAAGGTAAATTTATACTGAATGTAAGAAGGTGCTACATGGTCACATCTGCTAACGGCTAAGTAGTTTTGATGTTGCTCTGAGAAGTAACTGATTATCCCAGCCCTGCTAAAGGCAATGTGTATTTCTGAAATCTCATAAATAAAGAGCTTCCAAAGCCATATACTTCCTCTGAGGCAAGCACAATTATGTATGCTTGTTGAGGCTACCAAGCATCTATACCATAAATAGGATTATCTCTTTGTCTAAAGCTTAACAAGTGTTAGCTACAGCAAAGGTACACAAACTACTTTCACAAAAACAGCATCTATGTAGTGGTATAATTCATTATTTGATAGAGTACAATCAAACTAAGAAATCAACAGTAATAAAGAGTGAAGCATGTCATTCTCAAGATTGAATTGACTATCAAAGATTAAATCACACCAGTTTCATCATCCAGCCTTGCTGCTACTTCCAGGCCATTACAGGAAGAAATGAGTGAATTGGTGCTGTTTATTACATTACGTTCTTTCTTCCAACATTATCAACAGCATACTTGCACCACAAGGTACCATAATAAAGCTTTCATTCCTGTTAGCCTTTTCTAACATTTCTTTCATTCTTCATCCCTTCTTTCAGCTATGGCAGCAGACTGAGAATTATCGTTGTTCCACGAGAAGTTTGATGAGGATTTCCAAGGACATCAGAACATCTTGCACAGCCCCTCCTTGTTCCTTCCTCCCCCTGCTGCTCACACTCACTGTTGTGCCAATACAGTCTAGACCACAGCACAACTGTTTTGTAGCTGCACATAGTAGAGAAAGTGATCCAGGAAAAAAATACACTGATCTTAATTCAATACACAGAGACACTTAACTATAAAGAGAAAGCCAGTATAAAGCAGAGGTACAGAGATAGCTAAAATGCCATTGCTACGGAAAGAAATGCTCAATGTGTTTGAGAAAGATCACAGAAGTGTGCGGGTACCACAAGTGCATTGGAACAGGGATACTCTGCTAGGACTGTAACACCTGACATCAGCCCTGCTGCCATCAGTCAGTACCATGTGAAATGATAAGGCCACAATAGGGACAAACAGGGACTATGCTTGGGATTCCCATCTTTTGCATCCTAATCTGGATATCTGACTTCAAGCTGTTTGGCTACTGGAGAAAGAAATTCATCTTTTCAACTCGCCATACACTAATCTCAGGGACTGCTAAAAGAAAAAACCTCTGGTCCTTCCTTCTTTCTGCATTAAACATTCCTTCTGACTCTTCCCCCACAAAATAGGGTTCAGCAGAAAATGGTCTCTCAAAAAACAAAGCCAACATCTGTAAGTCTGTAGTCAGTCTTCATTCTGCAAGGTCTCAGCAAAGCCGACAGCTACTCTGATAAGCAAAGGTGTTATATCGCTTAAATTGAATACCTGTAGACAGTGCAGCGCTGTCTGAAAGAATCTCTTCACAGTCATACAATATAAATGTTTAAAACTAATTTATTCCCTCAGAAAACCTGTGATTTGCTGAAAAACATGCATTTAAACATAGAATATATGAAAGCCACTGCCCTACCACTCACAATTTTGACATTGCATGCTTCAAGTTTTATGAAGATTGACTTTAGTCCTACTGTCTATAATACTGTCACTGTTTTACTTAAGAAGTCACCAACCTCTGTATTTATTGTTCCTGATCTGCGTGTGCTATAGCAGAAATTCTTAAAATGGTTTAAAATTCAAGGCAGTGGCACTTGTTTTTATTTAAAATTTCAAATAATGCATTCCCTGAAAGCAATAATAAAGAATCACTGGTTGACTAAGTGAAATAGTATGCAGACATCCCTCATTCCTCTTCTTGGGAACACTGCCAAATGAAAACATATGATGGGAGTATGGCTGAAGGTGCTGTGTGGGGTGACAGAGTGCAGCACTAAAACAATAGCTGACTCTGCACATTCAAACTCCTACTTCTAGCTTTTCCCTTGGATAAAATAAAAACACATTTATTAAAGTATCTGTATATTCTGGTTCCAGAAGACCTGTGGCTGACAGAAAGATTCCCAGATCTCTAGTGCTCCTCTTCCTTTGTTGGCACAAGACAAGATTTTGTTTTTTAATTTGCAGAAAAGCATATTCAGTCAAGTTAAATGGTTTATGAATCAACACCTAAGCCTGTGGCCTCAGAGATTTATTTTCCAACTTTGAAATCCCAGCTGTGCCTAAGACAGTTTCTTTATACAAAGAATAGGAAAATAATAAAAACAAACACAAAAGTGCAGTGTTGTCAAGAGCTTATACACACCAAAAAGATAGAGTGAATCAAAGACAGCTTCCAATCTCAGAACAGTCAATTCAGTGGAAAAAAAAAAGTGTCCAGAGACCACCACAATCTTTTTGATGGGAAATGAGAGGAGAGGCTGGTACAGCCTCATGAAATTCCTCTTTAATGTGGCTTTGTTGCTAAATAGCTCACTAGCAATGGGTTGGGGGAAATAGTGTAAGAAGTAGCATACCCTGGAATGCAGCACAGTCTACATTTCAAGATGAGAAATGATCTTCATCAGCTATTAGTGAAAGTTTCAGTGAGGAGCATATATAATTTTATTCATCCCCACTCTAGCAGTATTTAGGAACCTTCAGTTTTGTCCATTCAAGACAAAAGAACAGAAGGATGGATTAGATGATTAGATATCAGTAAAAGGAGAAGAAAATATTTCTCCCACCACTTAATTGCATTGGAATTAAAAAGGCAAGTATTTTGCAAATAGACAAACACTCTGCTGTAGATCATTTCTCTGGAGCTCAGTGTCCTCAAACCAAAGGCCTTCAAGTCCTTCTTGACTCTGTCCTTCTTTTCAAACCACTGCCATTCTCAAGTATGCGCATCACAACTCATTATTGAAGCCCATTGGTGGTGCACAACTACTGCTGTCAGTTTCCTCTGCTTTGATGGTACATTTAAGTCCCCTGCAACTGATCCATCATCTCTAACAGCTGAAGCTACAACTGAAAGAAATGAGCCCACATCATTTTGCCACAGTGTGACAGAGACAGACAAAACCACAGCGCTGAAATGATCAAGATTTGCCTCTTATTGCTATGCTCCCAGAAGGGGAAGAGAAATATGAGTGCTGAAGCTGCTAACTGCTTCAGTTCCTCTCCCAGAAGTGCTACTAAGCCTCATGCCTCACATACGGACCCAAGATGACAGAGATCTCCTTTGTTCAGTAGACTGGCCAGGCCATTCACTGCGCTCAGCCAAAATATTTGTGTTATCAACTTCCAGAGATTAATCTTGTAATATTTTTATCTGATGATATAGAGGTTACTTCTAAAGTAACGTCTCCTATTTATTTCCATAGGAATTACAACAAAGAGCACAATGATAGTGTTTGATGGGCCAAATTCTCAGGTAGAAAACACTATTTTTCAACATAGTCACCACCATTAGCTGTGCATTTTCACCAGCCATGGACAAGAGCCTACATGCTGCTCTTGTAAACTTCTGCATGAGTTGAGGTGACCCACTTCTGCTGCTGGTATTGCTGGAACGCACCACCCACTCTCAAAGTGCTCACAACCACTTCTTGGTCACCATCAAAGTTCAGCAAGTGTTGATGAATGTCAGAGAGTGCCATTTTCTTCCACAAGGAGGAATTCAGTTCCATACCTTCATGTGCACTTCCATGTTAGATGCTATTTATCAGACTGCCTCTGTGCTCACAGAAACAACAAACAATGGAATACTGGGAGAAGGTTCAACAACTACTGCCATACCACCATCATCTGCCTCATGGGCCAACATATTAAAATGGGAGGCATTACTTTTGGAGCAGCATTTGTATTAACTAAAGGCAGAGCACTGGCAAAAATAGATGCCACTTCAGAATGGATGTCATCAACTTGGAAGACTGGAACAAGCCCTTCTCCTTACTCTCTTTTGTGACCTTTATGATTTTTATTTAGTTTTCAATGCAGCATACATGCAGTGACTTGAGGCTCTGCCATTTGCCATGTCAGTCTTTTAAAGGTACAATGCCAACCCCTGACTATCCAGGTTTACTGATCCTGTCTTCATTTTCCCCTGATTGAGAAGGCCTCTCTGCAGTTTTTGAGAGTTCAACACAGAGAAAACAAAAGAGGCCCCAGGCATTCCCTTTCCAAAAGCATGGAAGTTTCAACGCACTGCATAGTGAAAGAAGGCAGGTTCCTCAACTGTCATGGATGAACAAGGAATATAACTCAGAATATAGCCCTCCCTACTCTGCTCTCACCTCCCTTCCCCAAAAAAACACTGCAACCAGAGAAATTTGGGAATAGGATGCATATGTTTCCATCCTCTTCTATCCTCGCCTTAGTTATCTAAACTTATTTCTAACAGGTCAGACAACTATATTTTGAGTAATAGCATTCTGCTGCAACTTAAAGATCCATACTTCAAGAAAAGTGAACCCAGAAAGGAAGTCAACAGTGATAAGAGAGTTGATTATTTGATATTTTCCATATGTAATATGAATATATGTATATGTTTTTTAAAAGCACAGATCACTTCATAGAGAATTCAAGAGGCCTTTAAAAGAAACCCATCCTCCAAACGTTAAAGAAAAATGTTCAGTAAGAAACCAATTTGACAATAAAATAAGAAGGAACAGTTTTCATTAGGGGAAACATCCATACTAAATTCACACATTGCTACAGTGCTTATTAAACCACTGCTAATAATCATATAAAATGTTATAAATTCAGAAGCCTATCAAACAAAACATCTCATCCTTGCTCCAGAACAACCCTCCCGCTGCAGTGAGTCCTAATACTGCAAGGATTACATGGCACATTGTATCTGCTTATGCCGTTTTCTTACACTTGTCAAGTGACAACAGAGTTGGACTTACTTGTCAGATATTGCTTCTTGCATTTGATACTGCCCTCAGAATATGCTTGAAGCTTCTTATGTTCTCAATTCAACTCCTGACAAATATTTGTTCATCCATTACTAAGTCTCAAATGAACCCTTGCTAAAATCCAAAATATTTTAAAACAGTAAAGACATCAGCTAGTTGGGTAAAAACAAAAGCTTGCCTACTTAGAGAAATAAAGAAAATGTGATAAGTAATCTAAAAGGGGGACTGCACATCACTGTATCATGTAGAGACATTGGCCCTAGGCACACTCCCATTACTCAGCAACAACCAAAACATCAGTGTGCTATTAATCCTGTCTTGGCTTAAACCAAGACATTGACTGAGATGCTTTAAGAAAGCTTTGAGAAATATAACCACACTACACAGTTCACTGATAAGGATAGCATGCTATGATGCTCAACAGGACTACTTAGTTGAGTCTTGAGTCCGGAGTCAATACAACTGTGTTGTGTCCAGTGTCCAAAACTGCTTATTCAGCACATGCCTGGGTATTGCTGGAGAACATGGTGTGAATGTATGAGCAAATCTTTTTTTTTTTTTTTTTTTTACAGATTTGACAGATACAGGAAAGATGCTCTTCTCATGCGATATATACTTGTAAACACCTTTCAGACTTTATTTTCCAATAGATTTGGAAATTACATAAAACACCACAAATAGATACATGTCATTTCGGAGAAAAGCCAAAGAGATCTCAGATGACCTGGACTACTCTGTAATTAGAAGCCAGACTGACTACCAGTAATACAGCTTGCTGCAGACATTGATCTGACTAGTAAAAACAATTTTACATATAGGGGAGTTAGAGTTTTGTTTCTAAATTATCCAGGGTAATGCCTTCTTCAAAACACTGAATGAATCTATCACAGTGTCTATCTTTTTCAAAAGTGGTTTGTGCTGCTGGGATTTGCTCTAATTATAGCTAAAGGACTTAATAGAGACATGGATTAAAGGGAAGACTAGAGTAATCTTGTAAAGACAGACAGAGATATGAATGAAGCAGTAGTGGTCTTATGCAGAATATTTCCCTCTTCAACATTCCACAAGGGAAAGAAGAAAACTGCAAACCTCATTAAACTGGAGGCAACCAGGTCCTGAAAGTATTCCAGTAACTGGATAAATGCAGAAATTGCTGAAAAGGGCCAGAATTATCTGCTTGCACTTACACACCCTTTAAGGCACAGTGGTGAGGGAATATATGTCTGAACCCATCTTACAACCTCTTCTGCTTCTTCACTTTCCTGTCATAGGTTACCCTCTGAACAGTAGAATTCAGTCTTCAAAATTGCAACATCAAAAACCCTTATTATACCCATAATTAAAACCTGGGCAGGCTGACTTGGAAGAGACAGTTTCTTTCATGTTTCTGGAAGCACAGTGTGCAAAAGATCTACCTTACCTCAAAACAGATAGCACTGCTATTTCATTCTCCTGCCTCCAATTGCTTCAGTTCCTTATCCTTTGCCCAGTAAGAATGAAACAGAAGCCTGAACTTTACCTTTTACTGTTTCTGTTGGCCTGAATTTAGACTTTCACAGTATTTTAAGATTTTTATATGTTTTTATAAAATCTCTTCAACATATTTTTGAGGCTTATAATATGCGTGTTCAGTTATGTGATTTCAAAGTGATGTAAAGATGTGATTCATTCCCTCTGTTCTACAATCACACTACTTATGCAGCCCAGCACAAGAAGATGTGCCTGGAAAGGACATTAAAATAGAAATTAATCTCATTTTGTTCCTTCACAGATGCAGTGACCAGCCGTGCTAATCATTTCTACTCACTCATATCACAAGATTCTTACCTATATAGAATATAGGAGCTTAAATATTTTCATCAAATGCTAACATACTATCTCTGTAACACAAGTGTCCTGTGGGAAAAGTATAACATGTATTTCTGAATTAAACTTCAAATATATATATAAATATATATATTTATTATATATATATATATTATTATTCAAAGATCATAAAATGATATGCTTAGTTTCCAGTGCATCTCATTGGGGACAAACTCAGAAAGACAGAAACATTGTACAATTTGGCTGTAAAAAGGTTCCATGGGCAATAGGCCCTGAATAGATTCCATAGCCATTAAAATCCCAAGTTACTGCCATTGATTCCATGAAAGCAGTTTATAACACTAATAAGAGTTGGCTAGATTGACGTTTGTGAAAACAGTAGGAGAGATGAAGAGAAGAAATAAAACGGGTGCAACAGTTACGTTGTTACAACAGTTACAAATATGTATCAAGAAGGAGACAAACTGAAAAGCAGGGCGTATCTACCTCTGGCTGAACTTTTTTACTAGCAAGTAGAATCAAAATAGAAACTTTCAGCCACTTAAAAAGAAAGAAGCAGAGGTTCTACTGTTAAAACATAACCCTCAATTTTCCTAAAGAAAATAAGTAGCATTGACAACTGGGGCATAGGATCTGAAATTTGATAAGAGCTTCCTTGGTGCTAGAGAAATCTATTTTGCTACCCAATTTTGAAACAACCCTTATCTGCATAGCTAGGAAGGACTAAAATTGGTTGTGCAACTTTCTAGGCAGTACGTCCCTATACACTTTCTGCCTGCATTGTGGTAATACATCCAGAGCAGAGCTACTGGGGATTCAGGCAGTCCTCCCTTGCAAGCTGCTCTTCCTGACAGGCTCACCTTGTTGTGATGTTACTTTACAGAGGACTGCAATAATGAAGACTCCCAGGCATGGATGGAGCATCATCTCCATCAGACACAAAACCGAAACCTCGACCATGCTATGTTTTGTTAGGTTATCTAACAGCTATGCATGTTAAACACAAAGCCCAGGCAAGGATCAGAGGAATAATCAATGACAGGTGGAAACCCTAGTGATATAATTAGTGAGAAAACCTAATCAGTGAAAATTAGAGCACCGTGAATCAATCGTTTCCTAAGACCAAAGGGTAGGATATGCCACCATGGTCCCTGCTGAGAAACCAACACAGATGAGGTCAATGGGAAGATGTTTTTCCTCTGAAAACTTCACAAAATAAAGGGGAGACAGAAGTACAGGACTCATTATGGAACGCAGCAAGAGTAGCACTTTGGGACCAAATAAAATTTAAAAAAAAATTAATAAATGTGGGGTTTTTGAAGGGGAGAGCAGGAGCAAAGCTGTGTGTGCCAGCAGCTGGCTGAGCTGCGAGTTCCAGAGGCTCCTGGGTGCTGGTGACAGCAGTGGGAGCAGGGTAGAGGTCAAGGCTACTGCTAGATAGGCGGAGGGCCCAGTGCCAACAGCAAGAGTGACCCATGTGTTGTATTGCAACACATTATTTATTTATTTATTTATTCAACATTGTTGACTGTATTGCACCAGTAGGCTCTAGTCCTGACCAGCAGAAGGGGAGCAGCATGATCAAGTCACTCAGGCTGTTCACCTGAGTGCTGTGTGCATGCAGCTGGGTGCTGGTGAAGACAGTGCTTCTGTGTTAGCCTCTGTGCCTGGACAAATGTGTAGCGCATACATGCTCTAGCATCTCTTACAGGGTATGAATTGCTTCAGAGAATCAGAAATCACTGCACTACCCATGATTGTGAGACAGTAAATATAATTACAGGTGATTGTCAAGAAAATCATCATACAAGGTCTTTGTGAAGTCTCCCACAATAGCTGTGGAAGTTCTACCTACAGATATATTTTTATGCTAAATATAAGCTTACAAAATATGATTTAATGCCCTAAGTAATGAGCACTACAAATATTCTACTCTATTGATCAGACAAGCAGCAGATTGCTCATTCTCTCCTGTCATTGTGATTTTAAGCCATGCCAAGCTGCTTTCCAAGCATGCTAGATAGCTTTGTTGCAATGTTCTTGTTTTAAATCCAATATCAATGCAGCATGCATTCATTAAAATAAAATAAACTTACCTCCAAGCTGTAGAGATATTTGAAACTGCTTTTCTGATTGGCTGCCTTTTCCACAGCTTGAGCTAATTCTACTGCTCCTCTACCACCATCCGACCAGTGATTGCAGGGTACAGCATCAAATGCTCCAGACTGCTTTGCAGTCTTACACACAAGATCAACTTCAGCAGGCGAGTCAGTTCTGCCAACCAAACAGTTCTGTTTTGTTTAATTACTTCTATTTTATGATCTTACACACTTAGCCTTACTCTGTATCAGCAGTTGTACAGCAAATTTTTAAATAAGTTTACATATACACAGCACGTTTATGTACAGCATATGAATTTACATTCCAAGAACACTTATTAAGATTGTTGTAACTGATTAACATGAACATTGATACCTCCATAACATTATATACCTTTTGTCATTTTAAACCTTAAGAACAATCTAAGGATTCAAAGGATATTAATGATGGAAATTAATAATAATTCTTCAACGGTTACTTTTCTTCGTGCCAAAGCTGCTTCATTCACAAATCAAGAAAAAAAGTGTGAAATTTGATCTGTGGATTTACTGATGAGAGTAATGAAAAAATAACTTACTTGAAGACATTTAGAGCAACCACAACGGGAACCCCAAAGAGCTGAGCAATCTGGATCTGTTTCTGAAGATTACAGCAGCCATCAGCTACCAGCTGGAGGTTCTATGCAATTAAATACAAAGTAATAGAAATGGTCAGATACATCAAGCCAGCTCCAGCCAAAGAATTTTCCATAAATTAAACTTAACATAAACAGTGCTGATCATGACAGTTGTGGGCAAGTAAAATGCTTCCAGACAAAAGCATTTTGGTACTTATTAATTCTTATTTAAATTAATAAGTATCAGACATAATTAAGTGTCTACACAGCATTCAAAATTTGTACATGATTGCATTGCTTTTTTCTGGGACATGAGAAGACAGTGCAGCTGATGGCAGGCTGTCAGTTGATACAAATTATACCAAAAAATGGTCTGTGGGCAGGTTCACATAGGCCTGTTCCACTTCCCTTTCTAGTCTGACCAAAAGCTTCCCTAGAGATTCCCAGAAATACCATGGACACAGATGTGCCAAAACTGGTCACAAGGGTGTGGATGTTAAAACACCAGAGGACAACAAAGAGACAAAGAAAACAAACCTGAAGAATCCACTCTTGTTTGAAGAGTGATTGCCAAGGTCATATTCAACCCGCTGTTTAACGAAAGAGCTAAGCTGCCATGAATTTCAGAGAGTGTCTTTGATCCCTGCCCCACTTGGCCCTTACACTGCCATGAATGCCAGAACTGCTTGAGGCTACCTGATGGACTAGAATGAAGAGCTGGTCAGTCTGAAAACTTAATGGTCATGGAAAATTTACTGAAAAGTTATATTTCATCTGGTTCAGTTCCTCAGTACAATCTAACATGCAGTCACACACACAGCACACACAAGAAGGATAACACCAAGTGTCTGGGGAAAGTTTAAAAGGCTTTAATTGTTGGCAATGCTCATTAAAAGTATTTACTGAGTGTTAGTATTACAGCATGTTATAGTCAAACCAGAGGCTTCTCCAAAAGCTTTATAAAATTTCCCCTTACCTCTTCTGTGTATTCCTTTTTCAGAGGGGCACCAGCAGATACCTGCAATGGTAATTGAAGTCATCATAGATTTAACAAAATATATCATAACTCTAAACAGTAGGAAGTGCACTTTTGCTTATTTTCTATACCACCTGAAAGTATAAGCATTGCACAAATGTCACAGTTTGATTGGAGCCTCTATTTTATTAAAAGTTACACTGATACAAGGAGAGTAGCAAAACCTCCCATTGCATCTAAAACAGCAAAACTCAGCAACTAGTTGTAGAAGATTTATTGGACAACGTAACGCCAAGGAGGGTTGAAACTAGGTGATCATTGTGGTCCTTTTCAACCCAGGCCATTCTATGACTCTATGACTCTATAACCCTGTTCTACATGCTTAATAATGCACGAGCAATGCAAAGACAATGGAAAACAACTTCCAACAGCTGGCTAAAGGAATATCTAACACAGACAGTCTGAAAAGGAACATCTTACATCTTCTCTGGGGGTGATGAAATTATTGACAATAGCAAGAAATTGCATGTAAGTAATTTTCTTTGCTAAGAAGCAAGAAGGTATACAGATATAGAGTACAGATTGGACTTGGTCACTTTTGCCCCAGGCATTGGTCTTGATCCATTTTACAGTTATGCTACAGTTAAAGTATCCATCACTCTGGGTGCCGCTATGATGTATTACATAACTGAAATCTCTACTCAAAAATAGAGATCACTAAAAAGTCATTCAAGTATTTGCTAGACTGAGTGATAAAGCACAAGAAATGTTCTTTCATGTATAAAAACAAATTATTTTAATATTTATTTTAAAATAAACAAAATTTGCATTAGAAGTGGTCTAAAATAATAGAAAGTTATAAAATTATGCCAACTTTAAAGACTGAAAAAGGGAAATCTCTGTTCTATGAGAGGATTTGCTATAAAAACGACCACACAGTCCACAGTTTTGGGGCTGTGAAAGAAGTTCTAGAATTTTTACTCAGATTGTTTTCCTAGCAGCATGATTCTCTTCCACGCTGCAGAACAGTATTTTTAGGAGTTTACTGTCTGTCTGTTTGGCTAGCAGAGCTCATCTTAATTACATGACCTTGGAGTAATTCTAGATCAGTAATCTATACAAGTGTCACCTTGGCTTGAAGAGCAAAAATTGATACATTGCTGACTTTGGGTACACTGGGGAAACACTTGCACACTTGCTTCAGTTGCTTTAGCATCCCCTGAGCAGACTAAAAGGACAGAATGGGTTCCCGTGATTGCAGCGAAAGAAATCTCAAAACCTTCATTAACATTCCCTACTTCCATTCACGCACTACAGCGTGAACTCTCTTCTTGTTCCTCCTTATCTGCCAACCTTTCATCTTGTGACTACCTCAGTGCACCTAGAAACACTATTTCAATGTGCAGGGAAAAGAAAAAGTATACATTTTTTAGTTTTTTTTCCCCTCCATACAACCACACTTCCCTCTCTTAAAACATGTAGTACTTCTTCAGAACTTTCATTCCTCCTCTTTCATTTATGCCTTTCCACTCCTGCAGTGCCTTTGTAGACAACAACTATGCAGTGAGCTAAACTGAAGACTATATCTAATTAGTGCTCTGCAAACTATCCCTATTATTTCTTAAATGAAGATATTTCACATATTTCAAACTTTACCAATGATTTTGTCTTCAAAGAAAGGTGACAAACTTACACTTGGCCCACCTCCATGCATCTTCAAAGCCCTCACTGTAGCAACAAGTACAACCACACTGGGAACCAAGCCAGAGGCTCTGCATTTGATGTTGAAGAATTTCTCCATCCCAATGTCAGCACCAAAGCCAGCTTCAGTTACTGTTAAACATTAAAAACAAAACAAAACCACACATAAAACATGCTTTTGGTTAACCGTGGGGGGATACTTCTACTTTACCATACAGCGCTTTAAAATATACACCAGTATTCATTTTTCGATAAACTTTCAAATAGAGGTCTATTTATATTACTGAATCTGATTAAAAAACTATTCCCAACTCAGAAATAAATTCTATTATTCTTGATATGTACAATATGCCACGAAAAGTAGTCACATAGGGGGGAGAAATACAAGCAATCAGTTCAGTTTACATCAAAGTCTTTTACAGATATCTAGCTCACCAAAATGGCTATTTCTGTATAATTAAATTTATTTAAAATGTTTGAAAATTCATATATTTGACTTCCTTACATTATTTCTTCTCCTTTGATTTCACTGAATATATGTTTCCACTACAACAAACTGATCTAAATTCCACTGGATTTGCTGAACTTCTGGTCATCTCTTTCTTTTGTGGAATGGATGTTTAATTATAAACACTAACCAGCATCTACAGTCATGTATCAGTCTTTTTTCTCTATTATTAAAAAGTGAATTCTCTAAGAGGACCTTGCACTAATGAGCTGCCAGACATTAATTTAGTGTGACACGAGAAAAAATCTGTGCAGAATTAGGATATGCCAAACAAAGTATTTTTAGTAGAAACAGAGATAAAATAGAAGATAATCTGTATTAAATGACAATCTCTTTAGAGCTAATTTGCTCTAGTTTGTCAAATATCAATTACTTCAATTGCCTCTTTTGAGATCCCCAAAAGTTGTTCTTATTAGGCAAACATAAGCATACAGCAATTCAGAAATTCAAGGAATTAGGCTGAAAATTTTCCACTTGTAACTATTTCCCTCTAGGAAATTTCCCTCTAGGACACTGAGGACATGGGATTAAAGCATGCTTCTGGAACGTGTGAAGGGGCTTTCAAATAGACAGGCCAGAGTGGTTAAATATATGCTCCAGAGGCTCCTGGACCTGACTCCAAGCAGGGCAAATAATGTGTCCTCATAAACCCAAACCCTCATCAGCATGCAAAACTCAGAGAACTCCTCTTCAGCCTTTCCCCCTTGCCAGCAGCTTTGAAAGGAATTGCAAGCAACTGCCTGATCTCTTTAGGGCTGGAAGCTTTTGGCAGGGCCAAGGAAGATGCTTCCAGACCAGCACTGCTGCTGTGGAAGAAGGTCCCTCTGTTGGCAGCTGACAGGCTTTTCAAAGCTCAAGCTTTAGTGCATTTGTCTTCATGACACCAGCCCCTTCCAGCCCTTTGCTTGTCACAGGCTGAAACAAGGGCCTGCAAGGCTCTGCTCCGATGGAGGAAACCATTGGGGCTGGGGAAGGAAGCAAGAGTCAAAAAAAAAGGACAGTGGGCATGGGGAGAGCAGAAATTTCTTGAGACACAGCAATTACATCCCCCAACAACACTGTAATAAATGTGTTATCTTTTTTTTTTTTCTGAATAGCCCTGAAAAAATAGACACACCAAACACAGAAGCAACAACAACAATAAAAGTAGTTACACAAACACAATGATTCACAACAGCAAAGCTAATGTCAGGAGTGATCACATGTCTGCTTTCCAGTAACCTCCATTCTTCTCCTCCATTCTCTTACAATGCACAAGGTGATTAATGAGAGCTCTGTCAGGAATATATAAGCACAATCCATCTTTAATATAAACAACAGATAAACTACCAAGTACTTGAGAGGGTGGGAAAATAATTTGTCTCTTACAGATGTTGCCAGCATATACACGCAGCAGTCTCCTAACATTTTCAAGCAAAGTTTCCAGGGACTTAATCCATGACAACCTTTTACAAGTGCCAATTTTCCTTAGACTTGGGATTCCCCTTTCTCTACCTTTCAGAAAGCAAAAAGCAGGGATAGCCAGAATGGCACGTGCAGCACTTCAGGGCTCCAACAAGGTGCAGACTCTATTCACACAGCCCCAAAAGCCTGGGCAAACACCAAGACAACTTATCTGCTTAGCTCTACATATATATATATCTTGATGCTCTGTGATGCTTTCCTTTGATATGGAGGGCAAAATGCAGACTTGCCTAAACTTGATGTATACAAACAACCCAGCACTGGAAAAATGAACACAACATAGGTGTTCAGCAAAGTGACCAGAATGACCACTGTGAACACAATTTCTCAATTTGGAGAGAAAACTCAGTGCTTTCTCAAATGCGAGGAAGGAAACAGGATGCAGTATAAAAGCTGCCTGGATTAAAGCTACTAAGTCCATTTTATTTCCTCAGAGGAATAGGGAAAAGACAAAGTAATATGCCAAGCTATTATATTTTAAAATCTTTGTGCTGAAACACTTAATACAACTACTTTCATACTGTTTCCTGCTTTCAAATTAAAGCAACAATGAAAAACAAACACAGATCATCAAGTGGAAGCATCAAGCTGATCTATATCCAGGGTTTGCGAGATAAAACAGCTAATGATTTTAAATGAAAGAAGAGGCGTGCAAAGTAATACATGGGTTCTTTTGTTCATGTTATAATTTCTTGTATATGATTTTTGAAGAGGAGGTAATTACAGTTTTTATGTGTTCTGATGAAGATTCTGGGAACAAACATCTATCAAAGCAGAAGCAAAAATTTGATAAAATATACCTCACCTAAAGGAAAGTTTATGATGCAACTCCTACTGCATGTCTGAACAGGGTTGTTTTTTTTGCTATTGTTTTTAATTATTTTATAATTGCCTTTAAGAACGATAGTCTCTTCTATGTACTTCTCAAAGTACATCAGACAACTAAGAGCGCAGTTATCTCACCAATTGCAGTGGTTGAATTCTGGGTGTGAAGCTCCCACATCATGCCATGCAACACACCCCAGCCACCCAGCATCAGCATCCCATTGCCCTGTCCCCTGAGGTCCCTCTAAAGCTCTGCTGCCCAGATTGCTGTCTTGCAGGAGGCTTGTTGTAACAGAGACGAGGATGCTGGCATGACATGAATTGCTTGCTTTGATTTCTTCTTGACAAGCACAGTAATTGTGATGAAAGTAAAGGGGTAAAAGATTCACCTCCAGCAAGCCCAGAGGAAAAACATAGGTAATTGCAGTTCAGTCTTTGCCTGAGACAGCAATCCTAATGCAACATAGCCAACGAAGCTCAGGGCTGCTATGTTCCCAGGTCTTGCCTTCTGTTGCAAATCTCCCCCTTGCACGAAGTCTGGGCAATGATTTAGACAGTACTAAAAGATTAATTTCTGGGCATAACTTTCAGCCTTTACAGCTCTCTGGATTGTCTCTCTACATGGTCACATAGAGTGCATAAGTATCACAGTGAACGTCAGAATGAAAAAAATTAACATTACATGTATTGGAAGCACACTACCATGAGGTTACTTTACATCATGGCCCATAGGTGAAATTTAGCAATTAATACACACACCTACACATCCTCAGAAACAAATTCAATTAGAATTAAATATCGGAAATAAATTCAATCAAAACATTCCAGTAAGTTCAAGTAATTTCTTCTGGTAGAAGATGCATATGAGGGCAACCAAAAGCTGAGCTCATTCTCACACATCAGAGTAACTCATGGGATCTTGTTTCAAAATAACAGTATGCAAAACACAACAACAGCTACAGAGCTTTCTACAGAACACTTTCACAACATCTACTTGACCCAATTCAACTACCAAAATAACCAATAGACCACAGCTTTCCTTCACAATAAGAATCCAAAACATGCAAATTAGGTATGAAAGCAAAAGTAAAAGCTAACAAATGTGGAACTGGGCAAAAGAGGTGATGAAGTCTGCCGGGCAGCACAAAATCCTCAGAGCAAGGATTTCCTCTCTGCGCAATTTATACTGTTGGCTGAAGTCTCTAATTCTACTTTAGAGTTCAGGCAAATGAACAGATCACTCTGATGGTTTTGTTTCTTGTTTGCAATTACCAGAACCTCTTGATAGAATTACCACCATGCTGAACACATCTGGGAATACTTTATCACCTATGCACAACAACAGCTTAAATACTCAGTGTCATGGCTTAAGCAGCTAATTAGATTTCACAGCCATGCCTAATAAAATACGTAATTTTTTCTCCACCAAAAATACATATATTGTGCTATATCTACACAAAGCAGTCCTATAGTAGCTTCACTTTTACCCTCTTCTTAAAACCCTTAGAGAAAGTGATTTCGGAATTTTTATTTTTCCCCTTTTTAAGGTTATTTCCTTGACAATCAAATTTCATGTAAACTGAGACCAACTTCTAGTGAAAGCAACTTCTCCCTAGTCAGCACTTTCTATCAACAAATCAATGTCAGAACAAAACACTTGTACTGTAAAGGGCTAAGTCAGATGCATACACATGAGGTGAAGCTTTAGGACAAGAACTGTGAGTCTGAATTCCTGAACAATGTAAAAGGAAATGGAAACTCTGAGCTCCCATATGTAAACATATCTGTTCTGGTGCAGCTGTCTGCTGGTACTCAGGAAAAGAAGAGTTCAAAGTCACAGAAGCACGTGAACTGTGAACCTGGAGCTTGAGGCATGCTCACTGTACTGTACCGATATGGTCTTGTTTAAGTGAAAAATGCCAAGGTGCACAACTGCCAAAATAAACTAGGACGATCTGTGACATCTAACAGGATATCATATCTTTGTTAGTATAGGTAGGGATGTCTATCCATTCTGACTGGCAATTTTTTCTGATGTGAAGAGAAATTGTTATGACTGATTTTGGAATGGAATAGATATTTTTCCCTTTCTTACACCCTGCTCCTGGTTTTCCTGTTGACTTTTCTTCTGATGCTTTCTCAGCTAGCATACAACACTGACACTTCACCACTGGACACAAAGTCCAACAGCAGAAAACTGCACATGCCTATATTAAGGTTGAGCATTTTTCAGGAAGAAAACAGCTTCAATTAACGCTGATAGTTATATGCTGTAGTTTTGCCCATTGTCTCAACGAAGCCTACGAGAAAATGGAATAGACTGAATCAGCAGATATAGCAGCTTTGGCATCCCATGTTAAAAGCATCACAGTTTGACAGCTACATGCAGGAAGCCCTGAGCAAAATGAATTTTGTTCTCTGAAAGCAGATGAAATGTCAGTGAGCTTGTGTTCAATATTAGATTACCATTCACTCAAGACTCTGTGTGGATGTTTCTACAATGGCATATAGACAGCAACCCGGTGCAGAAACAGCCCTTGAAAGAGTTACTAGAAACGTCTGCCTCCTGTCCTGACACTTACCTGCAAGCTGCAGTTCTCAGGCTCTGACAGAGAGAATTCTGCTGATTAAAATTTCTCTGGAGTAAAAAAAATCTGTAAAGTTTTCAACTGCTCCATAAAACCAAAATATGTCAGCTGAAAACACAGATTTACATTCAAGTACTCCACAACCCTTCAACATGATGCCAGCAGTTTGACTTGTGCTGTCATCCTCCAAAGGACACTTTTCCCAATGGGCAGGAACACTCTGTCACATTTCTAAGAGCAAACACCACGCAGGGTGCTTGGCTCCAGGATTACTCTTCAGCTAATTGTTCATTCCCTTGGGACCCTCTAACATGATATTTTGACCTTCTACTCAGAAACATTTCTTTTTCCAAAAAATGTTGAATCTTAATATTTAAATGCAGTATTAAATGAGGAGCTAAAAGCTATAGCACAACCTCTTGTGGTTAGTCATTTTAAGAACCAATTGCTGTCAGCAGTTAGTGTTTTCCAAAAGCATCCCATGATTAGACAAATGAATACATATAATAACTTGTGCAGATTATTCCCAGGCTACAGAAAACTAGCAGAAAGTTCACTTTATTTTCTGCAAGCCAGATTGCCAGAGGCAATCTGTGAATTTTGATTCTCTCACAATTAAGGATACAATTCCTATTTGTGGGTTTTACAGGTCTGCTTTTATACATATGCTGCATATGCTGGATTTAAAATTCAGGGGGCAAAAAATCAAAACTGGAAAACACAGGAGCTGAGAGGAGTGGCACCGTGTGATATAAAGTATGCTCTGCACATCTTCCCAGCTCTGCATGCTTCCTCCCTCTCTTGAAAATACACAGAAGTGCAACAGATAACTTCTACCTACACCAAACCAATTTAGGGCATGGTCTGACACTGTGGCTGAACTGAATATGTACCCTGTCTTGCTGAAAAGGGGCATTTCTGCTCCCTCTCAACTATTCTGCCCTCCTCCCCTCCCCAAAGTCTGGACTTCTCACAGGTTACTGGCACACATCTAATGGGACGATAAACTGTTGGAATTTGCTAACCAGAAAACAAACAAACAGAAAAACACACAACAGTTTCTTTTCCCACTGGGTTAGATTTAAATCAGCTCATGTGAGGCCAGACAAGTGCCTGAATATGCTCAAACAAGCAGCAGAAGCCAGGAAAGGAAGGGAGGGAAAGCCCCACTTCAACAGTGCCAAACTGTTAATTTGTTGCTCGCCACCTTTGTGAAACCATGCTCTCATATTTTGAATGTAAAATTTGATGTCTTCTCACAGCTCACTAGTAATGAGCTCATTATTTAGATTTATTACTGGAGATTAAAAAGAAGTTGAAGATGTCTTATAACCACAAACAATTCAAATATAAATATAGAGAGCTGCATGTGGCTTCATGTTTCTCAAAGTGCCTCTGCTAAGTCTGGTGGGTTTCACACCTACTTTTTCTTAACTTCTGTGTCCTAGTCACACAAAGACTCATTGCTCATATGTTGTATTGGCTCCTACCTAGGTGCTATTGAATGCATACTGAGTATATTTACCAAATTTAAACAATTCCTCCTTTTCAGATCTTCATTTTTCATGGTCATGAATGTGACAATATGACCCAGACAAATTCAAACAAAAGAACTGTGATTTTCAGGTTGCAGCCTTTCGCCATTCATAACACGTTTCTTTTGAGGTAACAGAGTATCCTTTTGCTCATAAGATAGATGACCATGTTTCTAAAATGGAGCACAATTAATGACATAGGAATAAGGCAATTACATTATCTCATCCTTAAGAGATCATCATGGCCTTTGGCAAAGAATTATTAGCCTTCCGGTAATTACAAAATTAAAACCTCACCACTTTTTTTTTATTTGGAATTGCATTGAGTGATTAACAGCAGCACTGATGGATCTTCATTTAAGGCCATTCTTTAACAATTCCCAAGCTGTAAGAAGTGTATTAACTTATATCACCTGCAGTACTACGCAAAGTTTCATCACAACTGGACTGTTTCCCTGCATAACCTACCACAAGACTTTCATCTACTCTCCCTTTTAAAAGATGCATTTGGTTGAAATTGCAGCCCCAAATACATCTCTCATCATCTGCTCTCTGTTGAGGATTTTGGCTCCTCCCACTCCTCCAGGAAGAGCTATAGAAAATGCGCTTGGAACATGCCCTGCATTATAAGCATTAGGAAAACGCCCACTTCAAGAGGTGGGCAGAGAGCCTGAAGATCTCCATGGAAGCATTCTACCCATTTCAAAGGGCCACGGATTAATGCCTGTCCTAGCACTAACATCGCGCTGATTCATAAAGCAGGACAGAGGGGAAGAAAAAGAACTTATTCTCCAGATAGCACACTTCAGCATATGGCTTGGAAAATGATGTGTGTTTCTGTCGCTGTTCAGAAAACAATCAAGCTATGAGTGATGATCAAGGCAGCAAAGGCTGAATACATGTTTTTGCAGCTACTCAAGGAATCCTGTTGCAACTCAGAGACAAAATCCACTTAACTAACCACTGCTACACTTCCATGTGCCATGAGGCTGCAGTGGATGCCACACAACAAAGAGCACAGCCAGATCAGAATGATCAATGCTGCTGTCACTAGGTGCAATCACTCGAGGCATGCTAGGCATCAAGTCATCAATCATTTCAGTGTAAACCTTCCTTATAACACATGCAACTATTTGCCTTGGGCTGCCACTTTGTTACAGCTCCTCCAGTCCCCTAGATTCCTTACTAAAGCTCATGTTTTCCTCACTTTGCTCTTCTAAAATCCCAGGAATGACTGTTTCCTATGATAATGATTGTGTCCATGACTTGGGTGTTATCTTTTCAGCACACGCATCCAGTGAATCCTCCTCCTAGGAGAAGCAGCTAGTTCAGTGGGTTTTTTTATTCCACTTAACCTCTGCTAAAAGACAGAACTTCTTCCACTCATGACAGGCCTAGGAAAGGATACCTTCATCACTGTTCTTGCCAAAACTCCTGCACCATGGTTCAGAAATTCATGAGGAATGAAAAGATGACCCAGTGCAACATCCAATGCAAGGGATTTAAGTTACTGCAGAAAGCCATATGGAGAGCTTAGCAGGAGAAATCTTTGCTGGTGGAAATTCTACCAAGAGTGTAATATGTGTTTCAAGCACACCCACAATTTAAGATATCGGAATGATTTTCCAAAGAGATAAAGCACCACATTCATTTACTACTATTTAGGAGATGGGAAAAAATGTCTGGCATTGAGAAGACGCAACATAAGCCAGAAAGGAGCAGATGAGATTAAAAAAGCGAGTGATGTAAGCCCACTGTGCTGCAAAAATTTTGTGAAATATTCACGCTCATGATAAATGCAGCAGAAGCAATTCTAGAATCTATTGAAGCTTTTCAGATGTAAGCTTCTCTACATCTATTTGGTGGTAGGTATGGTTTTAATTTCCAAAATTTTTAAAACATATTGTACAAGACCAGCATTTGAATCTCTCCTCAAAGTATAAGATTGATGGATTGTGTCAAACATTAATAATCATTTGTTTTTCCTGGAATTTTTGGATGAAGGAAACAGACTCAGCTGGTTAAAATTGCCATGGAAAGTAATTGTGTCTGTTGAACCATATGTGTGTGTATGCATGCAATCTATCTTATAGAAGGAGTCACAGACTAAGGAGAATGACAGTACTAAGGTCACACACCAATAAATCCTGTGTGGAAGAGAATGTTCTTATATAGATTTCCCAACGGAAAACAAAAACAAAACAACAAAAAAACTCATACCAAACCATAATTCTACTAGTTTACAAGTCAAATCCTTTAAACTGCTCACAGCTAAGCCATTTGTTTAATGTCTAATGTGAATTTCCACACTTAACCACAATTCATGTAATCAAGGCAACAAAACTCCCACTGCGACCTACCCATTACCATTTTTGAAATATTTGTACATTACCAATGGATCCTTCTTTGGTGAACATTATAATTTATTAATACACATATTTTTTCAGTTCCTCTTCTTAATTGCCCATCATCTTGCCATCCCAGCTGCTCTTTTATACTCAGCCCTCCCCCATATTTTTGTGCAACCAAAGGGCCCCCAGTCCTATACTGAATTTCTAATTGGCTGCAGAAAAAGCTGAACTTGCAACCCTTTATTTATGAAGCTGTTATTCAGCCTCTTGGGAGCTCTGCTTGAGATGTAGTAGATAGATGCAGTATCCTCATGCATATAAAGCATCTGCTCCATCCCTAAAGCTTCATTCTCACTTAGAGGTTGCAGTTGGAGCTGGAGATACAATACAAGCATAAGTCTTATTACTGCAGGAAGCAAAGCTGAGAAGTTTGAGATTCTCAGCTTCAATAAAGCTGCCAGCACAGAACATAAGCATAAAGAGATTTACAGAAAGACCCAGCATATAAAGATAGGCTGCCCAAGTTTAAAAATAGTTGTAACCCTGCATTTTCTCTTCCCACATTTGAATCCAATCTATTCTCTCTATCAAATTATATTTGTTATACAGCATTTACATAAAACTGAAAAACTAAAATGTCCATAATGACAAGGTCAGAACAGCAAACTAATATACCATCTAGGATGTTTTATACAATCAGAGAACAGATGCTGAATGCTTTCAAATACTGTCAATATCTGACCTTCGAAAGCACTTTGGCTATTTATCAAATCAACACTCTTCCCATTAACAAATCGTACTAGCCATATATAGTCTAATATTATATGCAATCTAATTAAGTATTTAGAAATGGTTTAGAAATAAATTTCCTTGGAAGTGAATGTGTGATATTTTTAATTTTCTTTCTCTTAAGGCATAAGATCAGATGTGTAAGCAAGCCTGGTTTCTGTTTTCAAAGAGAAACACTGTTTTCAATTAAAATAATTTAGAAATTCTCAGCATAGAACAGCACATATAGTTACTTGAATACTAAAAATAAGATTATGAAGTAAGCATACTTTCTGAGAAATCACTGCATTTTTTTTCTATATTGCCTCTTATCATAGACTACCTCATAAAAATCACAAGGCAAAACAAAACACCTGCAAATAAAATTTGATGTGCATTTTTCTTCCAAGATCATCTGAAGAGATATCTGATTCCTTTCCTCAGACCATAATGTTACTTCATTTGGGCTGGTACAAAGGGTAGCACAGAACTAGAAGAAAAAACATTTCTGAGTTCTGCTCCAAAAGTTCTTTCTGAAATGCATATTAACTGAACACTTCGTGTGCGTACGCATATGGAAAAAAAAAAAAAAAAGCAATGTTAAATAGAAACATGCAGTAGATTATATTGAAACACTGCCAACTATAATTTCCATAATCAAAAATGGAAATGCACATCTATGTTCTTATCAAGTTTCACATTTGCACTGATTTTTCTGGAGCCTTGAAGGTTAAGTTCACAAAATACACACATAGAAATAAATATTCCCCCCTTCATGTTTGTACATTGTTTATGATTTAATTATAAAAGCTCTCAGAAAACAAATCTTTCCTGCCTGCAGATTCATAAAGACTCAGAAAATTAATTAGAAAAAAAAAAAGAGGGTTTGACTGACATGATGGAAACATCCGAGCAAACTTGGTTCCTATTCAAGTAGTCCATAAAAAGAACATTAGACTTCAGTATCAAAAAGCCATTAAAACAAACAAACAAAAATCTAATAAACAGCTTTAATTTTCAAAAGGTATTATAAATAAAGCATCCACTAAAATTAAAATTCAGTCTTTGAAATGGGACTTGAACTCTCTATGTATATTACGCCCTGCTGACCCTTGCTAAAGGGTATAAGCCAATATGAAAAACTCATAAATGGAGAGAGAGAATGATGGATTTTCTGCCAAATAACCCTAAGCAAAAATAATTCTGTTAGCTAGGGAGCCTGCCTTTATTTCCTTTGCTAAGTGATGAATTAAGAGAATCTCTTTGAACATATGATGTTTTACTATTTGCATTTTTTAACCTCTGGCTCTTTTCTTCTTGTAAATAAAAGCAATACAACCAGCAGGTAACAGAAGAACAAAGAGCTGCTTATTTGCTTCTTAGAAGCTAGAGTTTTCAAGTGAGGTGAGATTACCAGCTTGAGGAGGGAAGAAAGGGGAAAACACAACAGCACAGAAGTTGCAAAGTCATCAGTTTCTCCGCAGTAGAACAGCATTTTATTTACTAGGAACTGAGCTTTCCATTTACTTTCTGAATGAATAACAGTCCCTTCCTATCTATTTTCACCTTGAGAGAATAGTCCTGGGATGAATAACAATGGCTAAGCCACAGCAATTATACAATCCATATTTTTAATTTGTGAATGCGATTGGTAGAGAAGAGCATAAAGCATACACACCATTAAAATACCATGTCAGCTTGTTAGTGAACTCCTGATGCACATTTATGTTCAGTCAGACACTGCGGCTCTGCAAAAGCCCTATCATTTGAAAGTTCCTACTACTGTAGCACTTGAAATCTTCCACTTAGCATCTTCCCATAAGCAACAGTGAGATAGTTCTTTTCCCCCCCTTCCCAGCTCCAGAAAACTTATAAATTAAAACCAAAAAGAATGGGATTATACACGCAGGCACAGAGGCTGAGATTACAAACCTAGAGCCACACAGCTTTAGCTCCAGGATGGAGTTGTTAAGAGGCACGTATCTTGACATGCACAACAGTACTTCGGCCACAAGATCAATTGCTGCCAGGGCTCACTTAACGTGCGCTAGTGGTGACATGACATGCACTGGGCAGTTCTCTCCTTGTCTGTTACTGAGCAAGAAAGAGGACCCAAGGCCCAAGAACAGGTGCTCCTATCTATTTTCTAGAAGTAAAGATCATTTCATTTGCAGTTTGTGGTTCCACTATGACTTGTGCAAGTTAGACCAGGATCTTCACAGCTTTACAGCACTGCTAACATGGCATTACATTCCTTCCCCACAACCCACTGCCACAGTTTTGCTAGCACAGCTGCTTGGGTAGCTGCACAATGAATGGGGCAAGAGTAAGCATTGTGAAGTTCTGAATGCCCCTTATCTGGTACGTAGCACAGACAGGTATCAGAATAGGTCAGTAACACCCACTCTGATAATGCCGTCAAGCACCTCATATCAGGAAACATTAGCCTTACTTAAACTAAAAAACATATTTATTCAAACAGAAAAACACTTGAATGTAGTGGCACAACATTTTGTTTCTTGGGAAAGTAGAGACCATGGAAAAGTCAGAGATGGAATAATTCAATGTAAAAACTGGATGGAATCATCAAGATTAAAGGGCCACAGCAAGGACCTTCTTTCTAGTGGCAGCAATGAAAATTTTAAAAATAAATCTTTGAACTGAAGGTTTAAATGTAATAAATCACACATTGTACTTGTGCCAGAAGACTCTTAGCAAAAGTATTTGGGCTTTATTTCCTTTTTTGGAAAAGACTTCTAGTAAGAAAAAAGATTGAAGTATTTTATGATGTTCAAAAGTCTACTTTTGAAGATTATTCACTTAGCGTATTAAACACATACTATTTTTGTAAAGTGGCTTGTAAACTTGTTATATAAAGTCTGCTTCAGGAGTATGTAAAATGCATACCTTTTGAAATACAACTTTGTATGCACTGGGCAGATAGTTAAAGCAGCTAGCACCATCAGTTTACTCTAACAAGAGCACTAGTGCAATAAAGAGTCAATTATTTAGCTTTTAAAAATTTACTGCTTCTACCTAACTTCATACCATTAACATGCGTGACCGTTACACCATTAAAAAAAGTGGGCCAACTAAAGAAACAGCACCAACTATTTGAAATAACTCTCCCTTGCTTTCTTGTCATATTGTACTGGGAGAGACAGCATCAGGCCCAACCTTGCCTAGCACAGCACCCTCTGTGGAATGAGATGCTCTCTTCAGGAGTAGGAAAGAAAGCAACTGCCAAACACACAGTCTAAGCCTGAAGAACAAAATTCAGGAGGAGTTTGGCTTAGGATTCAAAAAAAAACATATTCACACTTCACTTTTCTTCTGATTTACAGCTCCTCCCCTCAGCTGAAACACCTTCACAGGATAAAGAGAAAGGCAATCTGCCAAGTTGTTTATTGTAATAATTCCTGACACACTGACACAGTTTTAGCTTACTTCTCTTCCTATTATATCCTTGAAACATCACTTGCACACTCAACGCTCACTGAAAAAAAGAAAAAACACAACAAAAAAAAACCCAGCTCATCCCTTCTAATTGCCTTAAAAGACTTTCAAGAGAGAATCTGATCGATAGAGAAAAGAACTTGGAGTTTTACATTCTGAGTGTTTTGTGACTATTAGCCAGCAGAGAGGGACAGATGAGCAGTAGAGAGGCGATGTAAGAAATGCTGACAATGGTGGATGTGTTCAGCGTCAGAAACGATGACCTCTTCCTGAACAGAGCACCAGATTCATCACAGAGAGTGGCCAACTGCATTCTGTGTTGATGAAGTTAGAGTTGCTTCCCTTTTTGCTGTTTTTGTCGTTGTGATTGATTTGTTTTTGTTGTTCTTTTGTTTTTTTTATTCTTTTTTTTTTTTTGTCTTTGTTTATTGATATTTCCTCTTCCTTCTTAGAAAGACTGTCAACATACACTCTCACAAGAATAAACAAAGATTGAAAGAACCTTGTCCTTGTGGCACCTGAAGGGCAAAAAGTTGGAATGGGTTCTGTAATCTAGTCCCCACCATTCCTGGGTGCAATTCAAGACACCCCTCTCTGAGAAAAATCTTCATCCATAGCAAGGCATCTGAAACATCGGCAACCAGAACAAATTCCATTTCATTGCTGTTTTGTACTTTTCCTCTGCTTTCCCCATAGGGGACATGCCTTATGCAAACTTGTAGAACTCCACACCCCTTCATCTCCTTGCAAACTACAGTAAGCTTTTTTCCCTAAGAAACTATCTCAAAAAAGAAAATCGCTGGTTGAGCAGGATGGCAACACAACTGTGAAAAAGGCACATTTCCCTGTGCTTTGCCAACTGCCTGTCAGAAGACACTTGTCACTTCTTGCCTTGGAGTAACCGGAAAACATATCACGAAGGGTGCCAGTAAAAACCTCAGTCACAATTCACACCAGGCTTATCCTTGGGCATCCACCAACTTATGTGGATCAGCCACGTGTTTGTCTTAACTCGTTGACACTCCTAGATCTGAAGACAGCAATAAAGAACAACTTAGGGAAGAAATAAGTTAACAACATGAAAGAAAAAATAAGTGACTCAGCTGCTCAGCAGTAACACAGGACTCTGCTTAAATGTTCAGCTCTCCTTCCTAAATATTTTGCTGAGATCCCAGTTGCCCTCAAAATTTAACAATGAGGCTGAATCAAAAGCGAAAGAATTAGAATCAGTTTAACAGCCTAGGCAAGCCCGGTTGGTGACTGTCAAGACAGATATGCACAGTGTCAGAATATGCACATGCTGCAGTCCTCCATAACATCTTTACCCAAGCTATGCAGCCACTTTGATGGGACATTCACACTTGCAGCAGTGATGGGAGATGGAATGGACAAGCTGAGCTACAATGGCTGCTCTGAAAGCAACGCTTCCAATTTTATTATGCTGGCCTGTGACATCAGAGGCGGATGCTGGTGGTATGGCAATAGAGGTGGCCCCTCCTCCAATATTCTGCTACATTTTGTTGTTATGCAACAGATGGCAGCAGAGGTGCAGACAAAATGATGTCTGACATTGAAGTGCAGATGAAGCGAAGGTATGTCACTGAATTTCTCCATGTGGAAAACACAACACCCATTGACATCCATCAACATTTCCCAAACAGTTATTGAGACCAAAGCATGACTGAGCACACTGAAGCAGTAAGTGGAACATTTCAGCAGTGGCAACAGCAACACGGAATACAAGCCACATGCTAGACAGTCATGCATAGCAATGTCACACTATGAAATAGCATCTTGAACAGCTTATCCGCACAAGTTAGCAGAATACAACCGAGGAACCATGTACAGAGCTGAATATCAGCTTAAATGCACTCAAAATAAGATGCGTAATATTGCAAAGTTTGTGCCAGGTGGGTCCCACAAATACTCACACAGGAACAGAAAGAACACCATATGCAAGTTTGTCAGGACATACAGAACTAATACAAGGCTGAAGGTGACAGTTTCCCAGATTGCATCACTACTGGTGATGCGATGTGTCACCACTATGAGACAGATTCAAAATGACAATCTACTGGAGTAACATCATGTGAATTTTAGATTCATCAAAGAAAAAGTTCAAGATGTACCCCTCAGCAGGTAAAGTGATGTGCATTGTCCTTTGGGATAAGAAAGGGGGGTGATCCTTTTGGATTTCCTGGAACTCAGACAAACCATCAACTCTGAATGCTACATCATGGCACTGATCAAGATGAAAGGTAAAACTTCCACAGCCAGGTAAGAGAAGACAACCTTCCTCTTGCAACATGATAGTGCCAGGCCTCATACCAGTTTGAAGACTGTGCAGGTCTCTGCCATTCTTGGCTGTACTATCCTACTACATCCATCATATAGTCCAGACTTGGCATCTTCTGACTTCTGTTTGTTTAAGCTGTTGAGAAATGGACTGCATAGGCAATATTTTTCTAGCAACAATGCCATCATAGCACTGGAATAGATTTTTTTATAAGTGTGGCATGCAGTTCATTGTTGGCAAAAATGCAAAGCTAATGATGGTGGCTGTTGAAAAACAGTGTTTTGTAGCTGAAAATTTGCTCTATCAAATAATCTTATTGTACTCTTTGCAGCTGGTGTAGTTTCCATGGCAATAAATATAAGGCACTACGTTTGAAGTGACCTAGGTATGAGGCTTCGGCTTGTTTGAAATTAATGAGGGACTGTGATTTCCCTTGGATACCTGACTCCAAAGCAGGGAATGCTTTCCATTAGAGAGAACTCACAACAGTGCTCAGCAGTCGCACTTTGTTTAGATTTTTATAAACCAGACTTGTACAACACTATTCACTGACAATATTCAAAAGGCACAGCATATTGCATGTTCAGCTGCACAGTGAGCAGAGAATTAGGCAAGGTAGGGCAAGAAAAAGTCAGATTTAAAAATAAATTTTAAATGAGCATTTTTGGAAAGAAGCTTTTTTTTTTTTTTTTTTTTTTTTTTTTGCCTTGGTAGTGAAATGCGGTCACACATACAGTTGGACCTACAGAACTGAGGCCAGTGTCTCACTGCAGGCCATCCCACCTCACCCCTCCCCTGCACCAGCTCTGGTGTTTTTGTGACTCTAGGCTGAACTGCTGCTGTGTTAAGTCAGCAGAAATTGAAGCCAACAAAAAGGGCAATAGGTTTATGCTGCCAGGAAGTAAAGAAAAAAGTGGTTGAGGACAGGCTGAGAAAGGAGACAGGCTGTTGCAGCCGTGCAGGCTCTGTCTGATTAGCTATTGCATCTACAGCAGCTTTACTGGTACCTCATCGTTCCAAATGAGGCTATACTTTTATAAACATATATTTCAATAAAAATACCATCTTACATAATATTGTCTCACTTTCCTTCTGCTGCATGTACAACTGTTTGCCCAGTCATCATCTGGGAAAAGGACAGGAAGTTTTTGTTCTTGTCATTGCTTTCAATCAAGATCAGTTCTCCAGTCTAGCTTATCAAGTGGCCACACAAACAGATGTGCTGGCAAAAGTGAAGGGTTGCACAGGACTGGAAACAAGCAGCTGGAGGAGGGAGGCTGTTAAACCAGCAGGGAAAACAATATATGCATTAGTGAAACTGGTGCAAATTCAGACCACATAAAAGAGAGCAATATGGCCTACAGAGTTTGTAGAGTTCTGCTCTAAAGTAATTCTGCTATAAATAAAATGTAAAATAATTAAAAATCCATCTCATATGTATGAACTTGCATTTTTAGATTAAAGTACTTATTCTACTAAAAAAAAAAAAAAAAAAAAAAAAAAAGATTTGATTTCTGTCACACATTTCTCATGTTTCTCCTTTGGATGCAGCTACACAAGGCTGAGACTTAAGCTCATAGCTCATGGTCCCCAAAATGTCTCTCCAGACCATGCAAGTCCTGCCACTTACCTTAAGTTATTCCCAATGCTTCTTGGATTCTTTAACAAGATCATGTAGCTATCCTACACATGGCAAAACACAGAACTGAAATTGCTCTGCCAAGAGCCTAATGAGTATCAGATCCAATGCGAGAACAGGACTGGAAACACACAACAATTAGTTGGTGGCAAAAGAACAAAGAACAGTGAAAATCTTTATTTCTAGCAAAAGCAAGTAACTAAACTGATTCATATAGCCAGAATCTGCAGCACAGCTGACCTGAATTCCCACCATCAGTATGAACAACAGCCTTCTTCCCAAATTACAATGGCAACACGAGGTTCGGGCACGCACTACGCTGAGCTGAGCTGGAGCACACCTAGTTGACTTTCCAAACCTCAGTTTGGCAGGAGAGTGGGACAACATTTGATAAACCAGTAAGTGCTACGTACAGTCTCTGCCCATGTGTCCTGCCAAACTATTATTAGAAAGTGCATTTGTCAAAATGCAGATCTTCCACTAAACAAAGCCATTTACACTAGTGACTATCTGCAGAATCTATGTAGAGCATTCCAGGAACTATTGCTGTTATTAACATTTAAAAAGATCTAAAAATCATGGTCATGTTCTTTGCTCAGGGGAGAGAATGTAGCCTAATTTTGGACCCAGTTTCATTAGGATTTGTGTTCTGTAGACAAAAGTATGGAACAAGAGCCCTTTGCTATCAGCACACCAAGATTTTCAACTGCTGCAGTACATCACTTTTTCCTCAAAGAGAAAAGCTGGGGCCAAAGACAATCAAAGCCAAAAAACCCAAACCGAAACAACATTAAAGACAAACAGGTATACCAGGCAAAAGAAAAAAAAAAAAAAAAAAGCATGAATGCATGCGTGTGCTCTCAGTGCTGCAGGGAGGCACTGAATACTGAAAAATCCAAACCCAAGGCAGTACTTATTGGGCTCCAGAACCTGTAATTAGGCTCAAGACCACTGTCAACCTACTTCCATTCAGATAAGACAAAAATAACTTCCCCACTGAAGAGATTGCTTATTGCAGAAAAAAAGTCACTCTTCTATGAAAAATGTTGGATACCTCAAGACTTTTACTTTTTACTCTGCTTCTTATTAAGCCATACACAAACTGATAAGCCTTAATGAACTACTAATTCTATTCCCATAAAATAAATGTACTCAAAATGCAGAAATGTTCTTTGAGTGGAGACTTGATTCTTAAAGGGTAAATTAGCAGACCCAACAGCAACAATGAAGGAAACCACCATTTTCCTTGAAATGAGCAGGCATTTTAAAAAAGATACACAAATGTGCAAGACATACCTGGACAACCTTGAAGACTTCATCACCTTAACTGCAATACAAAACTGACTCTAGGAACTGATATTGTTAATAATACTCCAATAAAAATTATTGCATGTACTTTGCTGCTCCACTGAAGAGTAATTCTAGGCACTGAAGACTATGGGAGATTCAAAACTTATTTCTATAAAGACCAACAGCCAGAAATAAGAAAATAGAAAACCCATAAACATTCTTTAAAAAGAAGTAAGCCCACAAGACAATAGAATATAGATAAACAGAATTTCTACCTGTTCAACACTTCTGTTGTTACCTGGAGATCAATAAAATGACATTTTTCATTTATTTATATTTTTCCCTCCCAAAGTCAATATGACTTACAACAGGTTTAAACCTTTCATACTTCACTGGAATAATTTTTACTGCTTTCAAGTATCCTGTAAGAAGATTTATTTACATCTTCTTGTTCTCTAGTGAGCAAGTTAGTATAAGAAATCTTTCCAATCTCTCTCTGTGAATATGTAGGCTTGACTGATTATGAGAAAAAGTTCTACAAGGCATTATATAACAACGCAAACATCTCCCTCATCCTTTCTAGAATTAGCCATGAATTTAAACATAAATAATATTTTCAAGTAATTTAGTTCTCTTTATGTAATTTAGGCTAATATGTAGGTATGCCATAAGCATACACATATATATTTCTCTTCTAGATTCAGGGCACTAGCACACAGAGCCTTCTGTTTCACATTACTGCACTTCTTCAAAAGCTTTGTTCCATAGGTGTTCAAAGAGCGATTTCAGGATTAATTTAAGTCCGCCTGGCTTCTGCCTGCTCTCCCACTGTTCCTAGCTGCACAGAAAGAACCTTCTATCTCCTTTGCTTCAGTACGAGCAGTAGTGCAATTGTAGTAAGGTTCAAGAAAGCTCAACTAACTGAAAGCTGATCGCTCTTTCCCACTGTATTATGATTTGGCTCTAAGGCAATTAATTTAAATTAGGTCTGATGTGGTTTCTGTTGTCTCCTTCCCCAATCTGTCTCATATGTACATTTCTTTGATAACAGGTTAGGAAGGGAATTCAGTACGCAGATGAGAATGGCTGCAGCGGTGCAAAGGCGTTACTACTGCAACGTAGCAACACCTTGTATGTTTTAAGAATTTTGAAGTTTAAAAATAAAGACTAATTTTTATAAAATTTGGTTCACTGTTCAGCACTTGAGCCACAAGTTTATTTTGCCTGCCACCACAATAGTTGGATGTGCGTGTCTACTGTTGTTCCTTCTGTAAGACTTGTGCATGCTGAATTCTTGTCATAAAAAAAGCTCACCCATTCACATGCTTTCACGGAAACATGAAGGCTTCATGGTAAAGTTTTGAAGATGAACTAACCTAATGGTTCACTTTCACCAAAATAAGGAGGTCTTACTCCTTCTTTCACTACTTCCTCTCTGTTGTTGCTCTGCACTGGCTCAGGAACAACCAAAACCTGATTTGGTTGAGCTTACTACACTGGCTGAGAAATAACCCAAGAGAAAGAGTGAATGATTTTTGTCATTTTATCTAAAGAGGTCAGATGAATACTACCACAAAGAAGTATAGTACACCTTTTTCAGTATAGTACACCTTTTTCAGTATAATGGTGCCTTCAACAGGTTTGGCTAACTCCAGAATGACAACAGGAACACTTGAGGCAAAGGGCAGGGCAAGAGAAGTGTTTTGTTTTTTTCCCCACATTCACCTTAAGGTTATTTAAGATTATTAGGTTTTAAAAATTCATTCCAGCATTAAATAAAGTAGCATTATCACTTTTCATGGCTATCTTATCCTTTCACTTACACCACTGCTTGCCAACTAATCAACAAACTTGGTTTGTAAACAAAACTTGGTTTAATAAACAAAATATTTACTTACCTACAAAACCCTTTTCCCCAACTAGTTTAAGGGCAATTTTATCTGCCAAAATGGAAGAATTTCCATGGGCAATGTTAGCAAAAGGTCCAGCATGAACAAATACTGGTGTTCCCTGAATGATAAAAAAATATATATTTTTCATTATGGATAGGTAAGAACACAAACTCGATAGACTTGCAAAATAATCAAGGTGATATACAAACCAAAAGCATGCAGAGCAAGAAAATGGAAACTTGGAAACTATTAAGCATATAATAAAAGTTGTTCTCCCTTGCCCCAAAAACACAGCAGTATTATTAAGAAAACAGGCTTTATAAACAAAAAAAAAAATCTATTCTCTTTCATAAATAATATTTTCTGTCATAACTTAAGTATTTCATTTATGTTTCACTACATAACTTTAGTGACATACTTAGGTTATGATAGAAAATGTATTCTAATTTCACTAACAATGAATACAAATCTCTCACAAATAACAACAACTAACACTTGTTCTTACTGCTTCCTATAGAAGCAATTACACATACAACATAGCATTCCTTTGCCACTGGCAAATAAGTTTTCAGACTTGTTCTAAGAAAATTGTTGTTTTTTTGTTTTTTAATTGAAAGTAGGAAGAGGGGAACATACATACATATTGGCAGAGGATGTTCTTCAGAGACTAGACAACTGAGTTAGAACCTAAAGACAATTCTGCCTCATACATGTCAGAGAAGAAATAGCGGAAAAGTAGCAGAAAAAAGTAAATAAACCAGAAATCGTGCCCTGTAACAAGAAGAACGGTATAGATTATTACTGTCACAACACACCTATGTTAGTGTTTAGTTTGTTTTTGTTTTTTGTCTGATAATGATTATATACTGCAAAATCTATAGGGTTTTATGCATTTACACAAAAATTTAACTTGAACTAGGTACACTTTCAACATCTTATAACATTTGGGCATTAATCTAACAGGAGGCACAGTGCAAAATACAAAATTATCTCAAAGGGCTTGTAACTTAATTAAATAAAATGCTACCCTGCTCTCTACCAACCTAAGCCTATCCTTCCTCAGATTTTACTTCTACCTTAATACAATACTTACCCTCATCTCATTCAACTAAATAACATTGCAGTTTTCCAGTACTAGATAGAAATCCACAGGATTTATTCTCATGTTTTATCACTCAGGAAGTAACGTTAAACATTAGGAATTCTTAATTTCTTGTGGCAAGCAATTGCAGTGCCATTCGCATTACAACCTAGCACATACATCCAGCAGAGGCAGCACATGGAAGCAGAATCACAAGTGATGAAAGGGCAGCCCAGTTCATCCCTCAGCAGCTATACAGAGAGGGGCCAGAAGGGCCACAACATCTCTAGCACAATTGTTCTTCCACAATTTCAATCACACAACATGGATGGGGAGAGATTTAGATTGTGAGATCCAACATCCACAATACCAGTAACAAAGAGACCCCTTGCCACATAGTTGAAATCAAAACACACTTCTAAACTACTGACATGGAAATAAGTCGTTTTACATAGTAATCCTGGAAGGAGAATAATCTAGGTACTTAAGAGAGTGAACTCCAGCAGAGCCCCAGGATCCTCCAGCACAGCCTGGAATAGAGACAACAGCATCTTCCCCAGCCAACTTCAGTCACTCTTTATCAGTCCAGCCACCTCACTTATTTTCTTTATATTCTTAATATGCTATGGCAGGAAACAAAGAATGGCACAAGGGTGCATTCTGCTGACTGTTCTCAGAACAGGAAATTTTATTATCCAAGTTTTAGTACAAGAAAATAAACTCTGATCGTCAATAAATATCTGAAGTTATCTGGCAGCTAGAAGAATGTTTATAAAACTTTCTACCATCCTTACTGTGAGTGGCACGTTCAATGTAACATGAGGAGACCATCGCAGAGCAGCCAGACTGCATCTACAAAGACTTGTCCCATACAGCAGCTGCTCTGTTACGCATGATATAAATAAAGGCTAAACATTATGGGATCAGCTCACAAAGGAACAAATCTGCCATGACAAATGTGGATAAACACTACAAAATCATTATGTGCAATTCAAACAAAGTAATCTCAGTTCTTCAATACTAGATACAAGTTCTGCTGAAGCCAACATTTATTGTAGGTGGAGTCTATAACACTGAGCTAACATTTCCCTTATTTTTCATTTGGAGGTTTTCCTGTCATTCTTGCTTATAAAACACAGTCAACCACTAATTTCTTGAGGTGGCATTTCTGCTGACGGAATAAAAGGGTCATGACAGAAGTCAACTGAGCAAGAAACATCTTCAAAAAGAGCAAAGTAAAATACACTTATCAATTAATGTATAAAGACAAATAAACAAACACACACAAACACAACAATCACACCAGTTCCACACAGGACTCCTATTCAGTCACTTTTGAATTTTCAACTTCCAGAGCTCTTCTCCAGTGTACACAAAAGCTTCAAAGCTAGTGGACATCTGCTGAGTAGGTCACTCTTCTCCCTCTTTCAGAGGTTCTTAGAAGCAATTCCTCACACCACCACACCTCAACAGCATACAAAAGCTCTTGATCAGATTATAGCTTTCTCAATAACAGCTACTTGCACCCACAGCCACTAATACTTACAGTATACAAAATTCACTGTCAATATCAGCTAGAAGTCATCCAGAAGCCTTCCTGCTGCCCCTCCACAGGCAGCCTTTTTGCCATTCCCCAACATCAAAGTGGATCTGCCTTGCTGAAGTTTCATCCCTAACTTGCAGAACAGGCTCACGGCATAGTCTGAGCTATGTTTGTCTTCTGTGTAATTACATTATTTTGTTTTTTTCACCATTTCTGTGCTGCAGATACTGAATGCCCTTATCACTGTTTCACAGGATTTCTGATGTTACTGCTGTCACCTCCAGTGTTGGTGGTAAAGGTCTTTACACTTACAGTAAGAAGTTGCTTTCCCCTGAAGGAAGCAGGATTATGTTTCCCAGTTACTTGCAATTGTTACATGTTTGGAAACTTGAAATTCCTCTTCTTTTGGATGCTGCTTATTAGGATTATTTCAAATGTAGTTTGGGCGTCACATCTCATTATGATTTGTGAAAGAAATGACTTGTAATTCACACATATAAGAAAGAAATGTTCCTTACAACAAAAGGGATATTATTACATCTATCACCTCAGAGTACGTTAGAGTTGGCCTGGTTTAAAACCTCTCATTCTGGAAGATTCTAAACATCCCTTTTCTTTTTTGGAAAAATTAGTTAACAAATTAGCTACTTGAGCTGTTAACAAAAAATAATGAGAGCTGTTTAGTCACAAAATGGAACATGAAACAAGCTCAAAGCTCAAGAATAGCAACAATGCTTGAGCAGTAAGAATAGACCATTGTACCTCTACACCCAAGCAACACCACAGTCCAAGAGGCATGTACCACCTAAAGTACAGCATTATCTTCAAAAAGATTTAGACAAGCTGGAGCTTTTTGTTCTCAGATAGATGACTAATATTAGTCTGCAAGCCAGCAGTATTAAAAGGGTGAAAAAAAGTCCTCAAATGGAAGGAGTGTGAAGCAGTCTTCTGAGCTGGTGGTAGTTTTAAAAATAACTCCATAAGAATAATTTTGGGGAAAAATATCCTTGGATACTGCAGTCAGGGCGCTCCTAACAAGCAATAGTGCTTCATGAAAGCTGGCAAATGTTTCAGCATACCATAGGTCAAACCAGGAAAGAGCACCACATAAATGGCAGAAATTTTTAATTGCATTGAAATGTGAATATAAAGAAATACTGTGAGGGAAAAAAAAAAAAAAAAAAAAAAAAAAAAAAAAAAAAAAAAAAAAAAAAAGCATGCAAGTGCCAGAACAAAATGCCTATCAATTTAAATAAACTCTTCTTAACAATGGTAATTGTTTTTTAGAATGCTATAAAAAAAACAGTATTTTCTAACAGGTATGTTAAGTGCTATTAGAGAAGCTACTCTGTCAGTGATGCTTAGCACACAATATGTTATCTTGGTGGTGATTTAATACATATTTCTGGCCATTACATTTTGAATTCTATTTGACCTCCAGTTCGTTTTGGTGAATTTTTTTGTATTAACTTCTGACACGTGTATATGCTTCATGCAGACACATGAAAGAACAGATGTTTTTTGCTGAAGAAACAAGTTAGGATGCCTATAGCAAAGCAGCACATACTATGATCTAAATTCTGATACTCCCTGAGAATAGCAGGTTGTCACTATCCAAACACAAAAGCAAAAATGTAGTTATGACTTTGATATGTTGTAAAAAGAGATTTATCATCTAGGGACTGTGCTGATATTTTCCACACTCTACAACTCCTCACTGTACAAAGAACGGTGTGAGATATTCCAGCTACGTAATTTTGATAGTCAAAATTTCAATAAAATACATTAACTTCTCTCTAAATGCATTTGTTTCCAAATCTTCTCTATTATTTCCCCATATTTCTCTCTTCCTGACTCCACAAACGTCATTCATTGTTCAGCGTACTACTGAAAAAGCCAACACTAAACTACCAGTCACTAAGTCAAGCGGCACTAATTCTGCTTTCTTTGAGCTGCTGGAAGACAGCTCACTAGGATAAGCATAAATCATTCCTTTTACAGAGCAAAGGCTTTATTGAATCCCTGAAGGTGCTAAGGTTGGAAAGAGTGGCTGTTAGCCCTCTTTTGAAAACCTCTAAACAGACAGAAGGACTCTTGCACATTTCTAAATGGTGCAAAATATAACTCTGAATAGAATGGCCTAATGATTGGACGTGGGGACTATCATGGGAACATACATGTAAAGCAAAAATAAAAAGGAAACTTTTACAGAAGAGGAAGACGGGAAACAGATGGAAGTCTATGACTCAGAAGTCCACCTTGCTTTCCAGTATGCTTACAAGCACTTCAGCAATGTACTGCAGCTTGTTTGCAGTTCTAAGCAAAATTATGACTAAAGCCAAAGTCTCAAACAAAGGAATTTTTTTTAAAAAAAGGACTCAAAAGGTATAAATGCAACTAGAGTTATCAGTTAACAAATATTTGCTAAAATGCCATTATAGAGATGACCCTGGCTTGACCTTGAAAGTTAAGTGCGGTCACTGGAGGGAAGTACTGCAAGGACAGTGTGGAATTTGAAAGCTGGAGAAGGGCGGACACTGCAAGCCATACTCACCTCTAATGTTTGCATTAGTGTTGGCTTAATTGCATCTTTCATCAAAACTGCCAAGGCACCTGTTACTCCCTAAAAAAAAAAAAAAAAAAAAGTTCACATTTTAAGCTATGCTTGAGAGTATAGTAAAAACAGGAAAACAAACAACAAATTACAGCCCAAAGGAGAAAGCGTGCTCACAAATTATAATGGCTAAGTAGTATTAGTGTTTCCTAACATGTATATTTAGTAGTTACCTCAAGATTTCTAGCATATTGCATTACAGTGCCAGAAATACTAGTGATTGTACTCTGGGTACAATCTGGGTAAAAGACAAAAGATTAATATTCTTCAGAAACAGAATATTAAGTGATCAGCATGAAGATATTCACAGGAAAAACAAAATCAAGTGGAAGCAAAGGCCTCTGAGATTTGAGAAAACAAGATGACAATAACTTGATAAAATTGCTCAAAAAAAAAAAAAACGACAGATGTATTTCTTTCAAGACAGAATCAATAGTGTGAATCAATAGCTAGCAACAACCAGAAAGTTGTTGCTAGCTATTGATTACAAGATCTTACAAGAAAACTTGTAAGACCTGTATGTGTAATAGACACAGGAAGAAAGCAGGCAGAGAATAGATAGCAAATGCATCCTAAGATCAAAAATTAGAGGTGCCTCATTGTGATGACAAGAGGACAAAGGGACCTGAAGGAATTACTGTGTTCTAGTTTAAAAAAAAATCTTATTCTTCCCTAAAAATTTTGCTGGATATTAAGTATAAATTTCACATTGAATAATTTTAAAAGAGAAAATCATGACATCCTCATACAGCATTTACACTAAAACTCAATGTCCATTTTATTAAAAAATAAATAAATTGAATATGCACAGCACTATCAAACTACAAGCAGAGTGCTATCTAGAAACTAGAAAACATACATTCCTAATTATTCTTAAATTATTTACATTCTGATAAGAGAACTTGTTTTTGAAAGAACTCAATCATGGATAGAAAAAACAAAAAGTAGCAGTTTTACAGGGAGTAACTCAAAGGTTTGCCAGAGAACAAAAAATCATTTTAATACATTATTATATTGAAAAGAAACATTAAAGCCAAATAAACATAAAAGCCGCCATGAAGTATTTAAAATTTAGGTTGAAAACCATGAATCTGTTATCTGAGTAGCCTAACTGTATATATATAACTAATATATATAGCTAATAATATAACTAATATACTATATAACTATAATAATCTAACTAACATAACTAATAAATATAATAATAATAATATATATAACTAACTGAGGAGCCAAACTATTACCTTCAAAGAATAGCAACAAAAATAGTGTCTGTGCTAAAATTACAATGTGTTAAAATTCTCATGACAGATGAGAGACACTAAAGTACACCATCATTACATACATATAGCATTTCTACATGCATTAAGATTCCCCCTAAGTATCACACCTGAACTCACACTTAACAAGAAAACGAAGGATGCTGTTTGACCTCAGATAAAAATGAATTAAAAGCAAAACAGTACAACTGACTTCTACTAAAGCACAGCAAGTGTTACTTTAGAGAAGAGTTAAGGGAAGGACCTTTTTCCCCCATTTTGGAAACCCCTACCATCTGCAAACCCCAACAGATTCACAACAATGTAGTGAGAAACGGGTAGCAAAACAGTCTTGTCTTCCCTCTTCTGAATTGGAAAACAGCTGCTAGCATTGTTTCCTTTGATATCATCTAATTCAGTCTCAAAAATTTTTCTAAAGTAGGCATATTTTTAGGCTACTAAATCTTAAATCTGTTTAATATAACAGCTTCCTTTATAAAAAATGATTTCATTCACTCCTAGAATTTGAAGAACTTAGAAAATAAAACAGCAAATTTCCAGTTCCACCTTTAACAGTTTAAAATGACACAGAACAAATTTCATTAAAACCTAGACCTTAATTCTTCTAATTTATGAAAACAAGTACATTCTCTTCACTATTTATTACAATATGGAATTCGAATTCATGAAAAAAAAAAAACAAAAACAGTTTTCAATACCTCTAATTAACAGGTCTATAAAGCCTGTTGTTTTCCAGTTTTTTTTTTCTTTTTTTTTTTTCTTAAATCATTTCCAAGCCAGCTGATATAGCTTTCCTGAGGTCAGTGGCACAATTCTATTTCACCACCACAAAATGAAACAATGCTTATGCTGAGTTGCTAGCAACATAGCTCTGTAACATCTAGGTGAGTTCTTCATGTTCTGTCTCACAGAAAACAGGAGCACATACAAGCACTTGTCAGGAGGTTACAGGCAATAATCTGAAGAAGTTGTTTGATTTTACTCAGTTTCCTCCTCTATCTCAGTTTTTCCGATGTCATATAGCATAAGTTACTCATTTGCCATCTGCCCGTATGCTAAAAGAGAAACAGCTGGTGATACTTTCAGTGTGTGGATACTGAAGTAGTTTACAATCTTAACATGTAAAAAGCAATTGTAATTGTAAAAGCGAATCAAATTTCAGAGGAAAAAAATGCCATCAGAAAACTTTACATCAGGTCTACCAACTGGTCAATGGCAAGGTTAACTACCTGAGCAGCTAGGGATCAGCCCTAATGCTCTTCTTAGGAAACCTGCTGGAGGCTTGACAAGTGTTAACTCATGCCAGCTGTAACACCTGACTATGGGGGAGAAGATGATGATGATGACAAAGATAAAGAAAAAACTAAAAGTAATGCTTCCCCCCCCCCCCCCCTTCCTCTTCAAGTCAGTAATGACTCATATATTCTTTCCTTTGATTTCTGATAGTTTTTCACCAATCTGGTAAAACAGGGAGGCAAAAAAAAAAAAAAAAACCCAAAAAAAAAACAACAAAAAAAAAAAACAACTTTCTATGCATTTCCACTTTATCAAAAACTTTATTCATACTAGATTTGCATCTGGACACAGCTCACTGTATCATTGTATTCCTTGCTGAAAACAAAGAAAAGCAGATGAAAAGACTTGAGTTAGTGGACATCATATCTATCTGCCTTTGTAGTTTTAAATACATTTGTATCAACAAAAAAATTTCCCTACATTTTCAAATCTGTCTGCCATAACTGTCAAAATAATTCTTCATTCCCTTCTATCTCCAGTCCTCCAAGCAACTAGCAAACAATTGCCACAGCTCATTAGATCTGATCTGCAAAAATATTTGAGGAATCAGGTTCTCTTTTCTAATTCAGAGGAGGTAGGTAAAAATTTCCTTAAAGGAATTAGACACTTAAGACACACACCAATTAAGTGTGTAAGGAGCCTAAGGATCAGGAGAAAGAAGTTGGACTCATTATTGAATGTAATATGGACACCCATCTCTCTTGGGCTCCCTACTGGAACCATTATGAAGTACTTGTGAAAATAATACCCCCTTCCATGGTGCAGACATGCTCCCCAAGACAACACAAAGATCACAGAGCAAGAAGTAAATTAAAATTACATGACACAGGAAAAGCAAACTTAAATGAAAATCCACTCTTTCAAAATCACTTCCACAGGAACAGTCTCTGGAGTTTATCAAGAGTGGAAATGAAAGCCAGCAACAGATGATAAGGAAGGCCACTGAAAGTAACTACTGAGAAATAAGGGTTACACAGACTGAAGGGCAAAGAAACATTGCATTTCTTTGTAAGAAAAATAACTAAGTATATATAACTTCCTTTTGTTTGAAACTACAGTCTCTAATAAAATGATAATATTTTTCTGCAGTATCAGTTCTGTAAAAAACTGAATCTTAAGCTGTAAACCAAGAAGGGCTGCAACTACTTGTGTCTAAAGTAAAGTATGTACACACTGTTTCTGTTGAACCAGTGAACAAAACATATTCAGCTGACAGATCATTTATAAAAATAAATATGAAGCTTTTTTTCTGTCTTGGAATTATTGAAATCTAACAGCATGGTACAGAAAGCAAACTGAGAAGTCTTACATGTCGCTATTCTTTTTTAAATATTTAATATTTTTCATAGCTGCTGAAATACTTATCTAGGGCATACATACCCATTTAATTTCACATGAAGATGTGGCATGTGTCCATCAAACGTCTTCTATACAGTATGAGCCAAAAAACAATTCAGTCTTCAAAATACTGTGCAATGAACACCACATTTTGGCAAAGACTTCTATACATTTCATTACAGAGGCCAGATATTTAATCCATTACTCTTGTGGAAGAAGTCTTCTCAACTCATGAAATATTCAATTTATCTTTTTTCTATTATCCCTAGCCGGCTGCTGCATCTGTTTTACATCTACCAATGTGTATTTTAGGTTTTACCATTGTATTATTATAAATATATTGAATATAACGTCAAAATTAAGAGCAATTGTATTTTTGTGAAGTATAGTGCATGTACTTCTGGAAACAAATCACAGAGAAGGGTTTAGTGGTTTCAGTTCAAATACATTTCAGTGAACTAAGGACTACTGTCAAGCATTTAAACTTGTATAAATTCAACCTTGTCACATATATAAAAAGACAAACTCCAGAATTTATTTATTTTTATAGTTGTAGGCAGCATTGACCAGCCCCCATTAGTCATGTTCTGTGTGTACTTCTCATCATAAAGCTGTTTCTAAAATTTGTTATAAGCAACCACAGTTCTTTGGGCTAAAATGTTCCATACCAAACCAGCTATAGTAAATTCAAGCTTTTAATCTTGATTGTGTCTTATGAAAACATAAGCCAAAATGATTGAACTGCTCTTGGAACGAGAGTACTGGAAAAGCAAGTTATCATTCAGTTGTCTCGAGTTCTTCCCTTTATGAGTTGTAAAGGTTTGGGTTCTTTAGTCTTTGGGTTTTTTTTGTTTTTTTTTTTTGTTTGTTTGTTTGTTTGGCCTCTTCTCTGCCTCTGATTCTGAAGAAGAATGAAAATTCAGGAGGAGAATGGCTTCACTTTGAACCTCTTATCACATCCTAAAATCTACTAAAGGTAATAAACTCCAAAAAACCAAAGCTACAGTTCACAGATATTCATTTGTGAATGCTCAGTTCTGCCTCGTCCTGTTGATAAAGCTTTGGCTGCAATACACAGTATGCTTGCAGCCTAGAATGTAGCAACAATATCTCCACTCTGCATCAGGCTTTTAGTCTGGACATCCATATTACAAGCAAAGATGTCTTCCCCTTGATCCTAAAAGAATGAGGAGGAGACAGAACCTGAGCAATCCAAAGCATCAGGAATCAAAAGCTGAGCTTGCAGAAGGACAGTTACGTAAGGCAGCAAAAGCAGCAGAAGTAGAGTGAGTATTGAGATTAAAGTCTAGAAATAGAATGCTTAGTTGCAAGCTACTCAAACAGACTGATCACCACTAGGAATAAAGATGAAAAATAGTTGAAGCACCACTCTATTGAACTGAAACTTATCTTTCTGCATGTGTATGACTTATGGCATTGTATGGTCTTCGTTTATACATCCCCTGCTATTGTTTCCAGAGGATTCAACTTTCTGCAGTACATTTTCACAGTTATTCATAAGCATGCTTCCCCTTACACAAAGTAACTAGTATTCAATTTGATAATTTGTCCTTTTAGGACATTTCTTAAAACCTAGTATCGTGACATCTTACTTCTTCACCAACATTAATAACTATAAGGAAGTAAACACACAAAGATTAAACTCAGAAGTATTCACTAACTTGAGGTGCCCACTCTATGACAACATAAAAATAATTTCTTCTGATCCCATTCAAAGTCAGTTTTTCAACCTTCACATAGATTTGACTTGTTTAGATCCCAGGTATTGCACCACATGGGGGAACACAGAACTCCTCCTGTACCACAAGATTCAGAGACAGCACCATACACAAACTGTGAAAAACAAAATAACAAAATTCAACTCTCTGAAAATGCACTTTTCTGCCCTAACCATGAAACCACACTACTACTCTTCCTATAGTTTTTATCCTCACCTCTACCACATTCTGCAAGAATGTAGGAGTTTCTCCACAATTACAATCTGCACTCAAATCATCCCTACACGTAATATGAAGAGAACTTGAAGAATGCAACAACATAGCTGCAGATGGTACTAATACATATTCTTGACACTGTGGCTTTTTTTTTGTTGTT
Organism: Lagopus muta; assembly: GCF_023343835.1. NCBI lineage: Eukaryota > Metazoa > Chordata > Aves > Galliformes > Phasianidae > Lagopus > Lagopus muta. The sequence continues at coordinate 61,845,149 of NC_064434.1, forward strand.
GTTGTTGTTGCTGTTTTTCTGTGTAGTTCTTCCTTTGTATAACATAGAACAATATAGAACAGTGCTTTAAAGAGGTATTGGAAACACATGTTCAGCACAAGTAACGCTATCAAACAACTGAAGCACTAAGCACAGCAAGTTTGTTTAGAAAATGCCAGAGAAAACCAAATTACTAAGACACTTTATTGAGCATAAATTTCATTTTATGGACCTAATGGAAACATTTTCAAGTAATTTCTGCATTGTTCATAATCTCAGACCTAGCATATTTTCACTGAATTATAGATGAAAAAAACTACACAAGAGCAACTGTTCTCTTACATCAAGCTGACTAACGCTAAGTAGATTAAAATAGGCTAAATATTTTGCACTATTAATACATTAAAGTACCTTTACAGTACACTAGCAACAATAATTCATTGAAGACATTGCATATCCATTATAAGGTAACTTGTTTCCCCACCCTCTGCCAGTTGAGTCCAAGTTATGCAATTGGAAAGGAAACACAAAGAAAAAAACTGCCATCAAAAACATTAAGTACAGCTCTTCATAAAGGTTATTCCAAAATTTATAACTGATGAAAAGATGCCTTCAAATGGAAGTTTGCTGAATAAGTGGGAGTAGTTTTTGCCTTTAATTTTAAGGATGACCATTGTTAAAGATTTTCATACTCCCATCGTAATTTCAATCTCAAACTTATGAATGCTAGATAGTACGATTTCATTTATTTATTAAAATTGAAACTACCGTGGTTGTGAAGATATTCCTGGCTTGTGGATTTTCTGTCTTTGTTGACAAGGTGCCTTTTGCTCATTCTCCAGTACCTGAAGGGGACCTACAGGAAAGCTGGGGGAGGACTTTTTATAAGGACATGTAGACACAAGACAAGGGGAACAGGCTTCAAAAACTAAGAGGGGGTAGATTCAGACTAGATATTAGGAAGTGGTGAGACACTGGAACAGGTTGCCCAAAGAGGCTATGGATACCCCCTCCCTGGAAGCATTTATGGCCTGGCTGGATGTGGCTTTGAACAATAACCTGGTTTAGAGGGAGGTATTGCAGGGGATTGGAACTAGATGTTCTTCCAGGTCCCCTTTCAACCGAAACTATTCTATGATTCTATGATTCTAGTAAGTTTGTGCAGTAGTCCATTACAGTGAACTTACTCCTGGCATAAACTTGGATTGCAAGGTGTAACTCTAGACTTCACAAGAACCAGTCATAAAGAACCAGGTGCACATTTGCAACCACTGTCTTCTGACTTACATTCTGGCTATAAGGGCTAGGATTTGACATAAAGGAAGAACATATTAATCTCTTTCATAAGTGCAAGTAGAAAATCAGTGATGACTTAATGATATGAAGAGATAACACTGTCCCAAGCACTATTAATAATTAAGAATAATATGCTTTCATTCTGATCTCATGTCATAAACGTTCATGTCTTAACTATCACTGTAACACCTGAGCACTCTTCACAAACACAGTAGCAAAGATTACCAGCTCTCTCTCTCTGACTCACTCAGGACACCAAAACTGCTTGCCTTAAGAAACTGCAGAAGCCTATCCAAGTAGGCTGTGGAGAACAGGCACTTATGAACCAGATGTTACCTGAAGACTTGGAAGAATAAGTTCTACATCTTGTTCGCATTGCAAGCAAGTTTTGGCCCAGATGATCTTTCTTCAGTTTCTGAATGTGCTGTTCAAAGCATAAAGCTTGGCATGCACCTGCCTTTCTAATGCTTCGAGAGGCAAAACAAACAGATCACAGTTTATTCACAGGTACACAGCACTAAACATACCAAATCCTCTGCTGTTACAGGTTCTCCCTTCTTGTCATTAGCCACCACGATTTTCCCCAGTCTTTCCTTCATATCTTCCAGACTGGTGGTAAGTGCAAGGATGGCCATAATTTCACTGGCAACAGCAATATCAAACTGTGCCTGTAAAACAGAAATGAGAATCACGAGTCAAATCAAAGTCAGGTCAAATACAGGAAATCATTGGGAAAAGATTTAGAAAAAAAAGAGTTAAGGTTGGAATTCAAACAAGTTCTACATTGTAACCCACAGGTTTTGAGATTACTCAAGCTAGACTAACTGCAATTCCAAAGAAATACTAAAGTTGCAATATAAATTTTCTGTATTCCTTAGTAGCAGTTCTATATGGAAAAAAACAACTGCATGCACAATTAACAGGATTGAGATGGCCTGGAAGCTACTATCTTTTCTCAAGTTACAAAGAGAACCCCTGTAAGCTATTGCACAAATGTAAGACAGGAAATACATCTCAGATATCTATGCTTAATCCATACAATAGATTATAATCTAACTCCATCAGGATGTATATCAAGAGGCAAAAATTAAATTTTAATCATTGATGTTGCTGTGTAAACCTATAAGGCCAGAAAAAGAATCCCAGGTAGATGCTCAATGAGTGACAATATTTAATTGAAAAAACAGGCACAGAAGATTTTACTATCAGATGCTATTTTAACTCTTAATAACCTTTACACACCTACAAAGTGCTGACAGAAGCCTTAGCTGTAAAGCCAGTTCTCTATTGATGAAAGGATCCACCCACATGGATTCAATTGCAAGATCAAGGCCATCAGTCATGTAATACTCTTCAGAAATCACAGAACCTCTCTTCATTAAAATGCATACTTTTGTGCCTGCTGTGCTCTGCCATTTTACACAGGTGTCATTGATTTTAAGAGTGCTAGAACATCACTCCAAATGTTTATAAAATGCATCTGTTAACTATGAAGTCCTGTTTTATCTGGATCTTTGGCTAGTCCCAGAAATGAATTTTCTAACTGTTCTCTATTTCTCAAGTCAGTAAGACCATGTTAAAATATAAATGGCTATGCATCAATCCAAAGCATCAAAATTGAATGCATCAAAGTCATTTTAGCCAAGACAGTACAGAAGCAACTAGTCAACTAGTACTCTACTGTAAGACAACTCACATTTAATCGATCAGCATAATTGTGGAAGTAAAATGCTGCACGCTAAGGATGGCAGGCTGAAAGAAATCTAAACATATGAAACCATCTCAGGCGTTGAAGAAACATGTACCAAAGTATTGCCCCAGCCCATTAGCAGAGACAAGTCTCAGCTAATATTGAGTTTTCTGTAAGTGATAGACTGAAAAGTTTCTACCCTGTGTGCTCAAAACCAAAGGAAATAAGCATTTCCCTTCAATTTCTCTCTCTGGGTTGACTGTCTTAAATGCTGAACTGAACAAAAACATTAGCACTAGTTTTTATTCTCTTTATTTAGGCACAAAGCTCAGTGAAGGTCTGAAATTACAAAGAAGGTGGTAAGAGTTCCAAAAAAAAAAAAAAAAAAAAAAAAAAAGAAAAACTTTATCTATGCCACAATAACTACTTTATTTCTCAGCAGACAGAGCTTCATGAATTTCATTATCCAGACTGTTAGATAACAACAATCATCATCAATTTTGCAGCAGCTTCACATCATTGCAATGACTCTGTTCCACCCGGAAGAGCTATTCTACATTGCATTGCTTCACATCTGGATTTGCCCAAACCACACCATGAATACTAGTTCAGATGGTGTCAGTAAAATCTTTCAAGTTATCTTTAAGACTTCAAACAACTTCCAGAAGTTCTTATATGGTAATATAGGTTAGCTTTCTACACCACTGAAAAGTACACCCATTATCATTTTCAGAACGACGCCTTCAAGACAACATATTAAAATTAAGCACATGCTCAAAGGTCTTACATTTTTACATTCCAAAGCTGAGATGCATGACAGGAAAATGAAAACTTCAATAAAAAGTTAATGGTCACTTTCAGACCTCACTAATTGGACCAACAACACATGATGCTCCCTCTCTTCTCCAAGGTTTTCTTAAACACCAAATTGAAATGTAATTTAAATTACATACATGCTTCGAGGGATTTAAAAATGAAAATAAAATAGAAGAGAAAAATGGTACAGATTAGCCTTATAAAGGCAAAGGTAAATGTACCTTCTATATTCATAAGACGACAAGGTTGAACTGCTACGGATTTTTTTTCAAGTTCTTTCAACACTTTGTACAACATACACCAATTCCTGTTCCTGAAACTTCAGTTACTCATTAACACAATCAGATGCACTGCAAGAATGCTATACAGTATCAACTTGATAGATGTTAGCACTGCAATTCAAAGAAACATTTTGAAATAATTCCAGGATAACAAACATCTCAGACTCTGAAGCAAAGCTTGTCCAGAATGTGATATATTAACCACTTTTACATACCTGACGGACAAATCCTTTTTCTGTATTTGCCTGGCCAATCGTTATCTTGCGTAAAAATCTGTCATTTGTATCCACAACTGAAATAAGGAAATAGCAAAACATATTAACAAGGACTTGGGGATCTGCATTATTTCCTGGCATACCTGTTATTATGCACGTAAGATTCAGCTGCTTGAAAAGCACTGTTTAACATGCTTCCACGTCAGCATTTCTTGGCTTCTATTGGTTTTTTGGCTTCTATTTGATACCATTAGATAACAGGTTGAAATAACTAAAATACAATTTCTCTGAACAAGATTTTCAGCTAACAGATACTCAACATTCTACTGCACTTAATGCTTTACTTATGTATGAAAAAATCACCCTTTGTACCTATAATGCACCTCAGACCTACTTCAAATCATTTGCTTCTTTGTTGACTAGTAAAGAATTGATTTTTAAGACCACTTAACCCTATTCTGTTTCTCTTTTAAAGGATGACTATGTTGTCACATTGATTTCTCCACACAAGTTACTTTCTTGCACATCACAGTAACTCCACATTCAGCTACACAGTTTTCAAAAGGAAGGTTTTTTCCAATTGCTAGGATCAACCATCTGCTGTTGAGCACAACTTCAGTTTTAGACAACTGCCTTTCCAAATTGGAAAGGCTTTGTTTTGCAAGAGCATGTCCAAATTGTCTTGTGGAACTGCTAACTTCACTAACAATCTCAGCAATCCACATTCTGTACTGACAACACGAAACTTCAGATACGCTGAACCAAAAAGGAGTGGGAATCATAAAAAAACACTCATCTGCTGAGAATTTATCAGGATGTTTCTTAGAAAGAAACACCAGAAGAATGTTTCTGCTAGAAAAAGAGACTGAACTGCAAGATCCGTCATTCCCAAAAGGGGCAATCCCTACAGAATACAAAATCCCTGTAGAATATAAAAACAAACGCCCTCTTTCTTATAGGTTCTTCAGCTCTACTAATGTTTTGGTCTGCAACAGCCCTAAAATAAAGAGTGGAAGCTACTCTCGAGCAGCTGAATCTGTAGCTTGCATGAAGACAATTTTCTGGTAGATGTAGATCAAAATCCTGTTCATTTCAGGGCTGAGAATCAAGGGTATCCAGAGAGGCTGTCTATATAGAAGATCAGAGACATTGTGTCCTCCCTCTTTTCCTGCTGTTTTTGGAAAGTAACAAATTTGTTTGTCCAGTAAAGGACAACGTAATTACTGAAGAGGGATTTCAACTCCCATTCCTACACAAGTCCCAATTCAGTGCTGTGAGTGGGCTGGGAGAAAAGCAAGATTTCAACCACTTCCTCTTATTAGGCATTTTTCATGGAGCTTCTGTAATTACCACGTGTTTTCCTCCCACTACATGGTACTCAGGTCCCTAATTTCCTCAGGAATTCCATTCAAGGGGTGATACAACATGGATTTGGTTAATTCCTTTTGGTTTCTATTTATATATGTTCTAAAATACTAATAGAAATGGCAGAATAGAACATATAAGAAACATACAAACAAACAAGTCCAAAACCATTACAGACACAGTTAATAAAAGAAAGATAAGATTTGTGAAATGCACACAAAATACAGTTTTAACGTGTTTTAGGATGTGAGGGAGACAAGGGACGTATCTAAACTGTCACAATCTATTCTTCAGAACATTAGTGAAGTCTCTTGAGAAGAGATATTTAACCAAGTTAAAGAGCAATATACTGCTTCCAGATTCATTACGTACCTCAATTTCTCTCTTGCAAATGAGTCGTTCTTAGATTCACAAAGCAAATAGCTCTGATTCAGGTAGAATTAAGCAAATGATACAATAGCCAACCTAAAATGCAGCTTTCTGATTACAAACCTCGTTGCCATGTTATGGTAGAAGGGTCAATATCAAGGCGCGCAAATCTACTGATCTCCTCTTCTGTTAAAGTCTCAGGATCAGTCTTATTTATTCCCAATCTCTACAGACATTAAAGAAAAGCAATAAAATGGCTATTTTGCTTCAAATGGTACAGCTGCTCTGGCTTACTGCACCCATGTTATGCATGCACTTGTGAAAGAAGCAAGTCAGAATCAACCCCACCTTTTTTAAAAAAAAAAACAAGCACATAGGAAAGCATCTAAGTAAAACAGGAATACTAGTGATGAAGAAATGCAATGAAAAAGGAGAAATACCCATAGACAAGTAAATGAGAAAGCTCCTTCTGATACAGAAGAAACTCTCAATATAAACCGAAGAGAAAATTTAACCGTATCAATCACTAATAAAAAAGATGATTAACTGCTTGCTCTAGGTTGTGAAAATCTTTAACATGTATCATCTTGCATGAATCATCTTTGAATGAAATAAAAAATTCTGCTCAGATAGCCCATAAATTCAGTTATGTATAATGAATTAGCCAATATTGGCTGTTAGAGATTCAGGATTTCAACACCACCAAACATTTTTTTTTTTAAGTGAATCTACATAAAGATGCATGAATTGAAAAATTCTGTTTAAGAACTGCAGTCTTCAAAAAACTTTCTCTGGCAACAGAAAGCATTCCTCAGCAAACTAACCAGGCAGCACACAAGTATTTTTAAAACAACAGAAGCTGGTATTACCTTTATCCTCCTTTTCACCCCCTAATTCCAAGTGCAGCTCTGCATGCACTTGGCAGCTATCCATTGCCATCCAGTGGCTCTGAAACAATAGTGAGCAGGACTCAAAAGCCAACAACCACCATGGAAATGGACATAGAAGATCGAAATTGTTCTTGAGGTTTCCGTTAAGGGGTTCATATTCTCTTAACACTAGTTATGATTCTATTGTTGGGTACTTATTTATCTGAACAGCAGTTTGAAAACTGGATACAGTATTCATACATGAATTGTGTATGAAATTCTTATGTAAGCACAACAGGATGCTGAAACACTATGCACACAAATATAGTTCTGTCCCTCAGAAAGAACACTGTCAATAATCATCTATAAAATCCCATCAGTGTATGCTACAATAAACTTGCAAAATCAGAAAATATTGCAACATCAGAAAATCTGAGCTTTCAAATGTGACTTCACCATAATAGGAAAAGTATTTTAAAACTCCAATATATCGTAGGGAAAGACACTACATTTGAAAAACATTACTGGTTTGTTTCAGGAGAAAATAGCAAAAATGCTAGTTATGACAATAATATCAGACCCAGACCCTATTACTTTAGAGAGAATGCTTTTAGAAAGAGCTGGACTTAATAAACTCATGAGAGTTTCATACAAACTTGGCCCCTCATGTCAAATATTTTCCAAAAAACTGCACAACAGAATCCTTCATAAAGACATACCATAATTGAAGAGAGACAACATTAACAACTTACTCTCAGACGGGCAAGCTGAATAGAAGAAAATCCTCTCACACCTTTAACTGCTGGAACCAGCCTATTATATAAAGCCTAGGAAAAAAAAATATAAATACATTTTAAGTTTTTAAAATAAGAAGCTCCTCTTTTCCTTTTATTTAGATTAGTTTCAGTATGAATTTCTCAATGACACAAGTGTGGACTTCTGATTTAAAAGAGTTCTGAGAAGGCAGTAGGCTTTTAAACAATGCCTATGATCTAATAGCCTAAATTCAATTATTAAAATTACTATGTTTCTATGTCTCATAGAAAAAATATGCATTATTTTTGAAACTGGGAATCCTTTAAAATTCCAACAAAGGGCCAAATTACTCAAACTGTAACTGTTACTTGCAGATCAGCCTAAACAAATCTTGCCCAGTTGGAAAAAAAAAAAAAAAAAAAAAAAAGGCAATTTCTTCATTTTCTCTCTTTAAATACCCAGGTTAGCTTTTGGTTAAACACCACAAAAAGATTTAGTAGAGAGAAGAGGATCTGGTTTATTTTTACCACATCTTATTCTTTGAGTATATCACAAATAACTTTGTATCAGAAGGATAATTTTTAACTTTAGAAGACTGTACAAATTATTTAAAAATATATGTAGAGAGAGAAAATATCTTTCATTAGACTCCTTAGCATAGTCTGAAACAGCTGACAAGTTTCTGGACATAAGATTATCTTCAGACTCTCTTATGATAGATGTCTGCCGGAAAAATATATTCTATAAGCAGTATTTCCCAGCATAATACAGTATGGCTTCAGCAATTGTTTCCATTCACACAGTGAAAATATAAAAAGACAGCCAACTTATATAATTTGAAATGCAATTTATGAAAAAATGAAAAGAAAAAAACATCACATGGTTATTAGAAAACAATTCTTACCTTATCGGATTGAGTGCTCTCATGCAAGATCCTAGCATCAATAGCAGCAGCCAGCAAATTATTTGCAGCAGTTATAGCATGAATATCTCCAGTCAAATGAAGATTGAACTAGACAGGGAAAATTACAAACTTCTTTTAATAAAAGGTTTTTAACTCCATTAACCTCAGACATTTATTGAGCAAAGAATACTAACATATCCTTGAGGTTGCAGCTGAAATTAGTCGCCTATATAGATGAAATATCACAGGCTGAGCTGTAGGAAGAACCTGTTTTCACCAAGTACTTGGTCAACGACCCTCGGCTTACACAAACAAAGCCATAGATGTCTTAATTCTTTCCTAAATGACCCAAGAATGGAAAACCCAAGGCTACAATTCTACTCCACTGATACTAAATCAGTTTTCTACCAGCAGCATGAATTTGACCTGGATCAGATGTGCAGATTTTTGCCAAATTCCCCAGAGAACACGATGCCTGCTGGCTTTCTGATTTCACACCAGCTTTCTGCAAGTCACAGGAGAACAGGCAGAACCAGATTAGGCACAAAATTTGCTGACACAAAGTTTGTCCAATGAAGTTGTGGGGAAAAATCTGAAATAGGCCATTTAGATTAGATCAGGACTTGCTTTACATAGGTATTTTATTTCTCATATCTGTACCTGACACAAAGACATAAAAAGTCAGTTTTAAATGCACTGTAGTAGTATTGACAGCTAAGAAGCACCATCAACAGTTGACACCAGCACTTGACTGTGATTGTACTCAAGTGCAAATGGTTTCTGAATACTGTGTGAGTACTCTGGAGCAACTGTGCATCTCCCCTATGGCACTTCATCAGCCTGGAATTCTCTTTCCTCAGAACTGCAATCTGTTTCAGGTTGGCAAGGACCCCTGTATGTCATTTGTCTAATCCCTCTGCTCAAGCACAACTTCTTGCCCAGGACCAACTGCATGTCACCAACAATCATTAAGGAAGAGATTACACAGTCTTGCTAGGCAGCCTGTGCTAGTGTTCCACCATTCTCACAGTACAGAAATGCTCCCTGATGTTCAGAGGGAACCTCCTGTGTTCCAGTTTATGCCCATTACCTCTTGTCCTGGCAATGGACACCACTGAAAAGAGCTCCACTACCTCAGCACCTTCCCTTTCAATATTTATATGCATTGATAAGTTTCATCCCCTTCTCTTTTACAGACTGAATGGTTCCAGCTCTCTCTGCATTTCCTCCAAGGAGAGGTTCTCTAGTCCCTTAGTCAGTCCTGTGGCCCTGCAGTTGACTCTCACCACTATGTCCACATTTCTCTTGTACTGACGAGCCAATGTGGGATTAAATCATTATGCATTTCCAAACAAGCATAGTGAACATACACATTAGATGAGCAAAACCATTCTAATTTGCCTCGTCACTCAGGGAATATGCTTGTGTTTTATTCTCCAGAAAACAAAACTCAACTGCCTGCTACAGTGCACACATGTCTTTGAGCACACAGTGAAGTGTACTACAGGCAAAGGAAAGGCTGAGCAAGGCATCTAGTACAGATGGTAACCACCAGCTAACAAAGACTACAACACATGGTTTATGTTTCAGCCCATTCGTAAGTCTGCAGATCCCTTAGCCTTAGCATGGTGACTGCTGTGCTAAGGGACACAAAGGCTTCACTGACATTACCACGGCTTTCACAGTGGGAGTATTTTGAAAGCACCCACCCAGCCAAATTCTTCAAGAGCCCATATGATTTTCAGAAGTCTTTGAAGAGTGGTGGTAACACCATTTTCAACAGAAAGCCACTTGCTTGTGAAACAGAGGAAAGTTACAGATTAATTCAGAGTAAGAAAACAATTCTTTCACATTCAGTGCCATGTGATTAACAGCTGGGATGTTATAAACACATATAGGAATTGTGCAGTGGCTTTCCAACCCTGCGCCACAGTCCTGACACATCTTGGAGCAGTCACATGAAGATAAAGACCACACCAGCTCTTCAGAAAGACTGTCACCAAAGACCAAACACTGCTGCAAACACTTTGCTCTGCCCACCCCTCCCAGGGGACAGTGTTTTGCTGTTTCCACTGTTGTCTCACCTCCTCCATGGGAATCACTTGAGCGTATCCACCACCAGCTGCTCCACCTGCACAAGAAAATATGTGGTTTTATCATATTCACATCAGTTTTGGGGACAAAACCCAACACCTTAAACACACAAACTGAAACACAGTTTTGAAGATATACTCTCTCAGTTTTCAGATTTCTACTAGGGAATAAATGATGTACCCAAATAAACAGGATTTCCATAATTTCCGCATTTTTCATCAGGCAATAAAATAGGAATTGTTGAACTGAAAGGAAAGCTTTCACCTAATAGCTGGCCCAGAATTTGACTAAACAAGGATTACCCTCTGCTCCTGTCCAGAGTTAGGGCACAGTCATGCACATGCAGCAGTTCAGTAGAAAGACAAAGTAGTCACGAGCAAGCATTGCTTCTGAATGAAACTTCCACTCCCTTCCCTGAGCATTCCTTCCCCAATGCCTTCCACAGTACAGGCAAAAGTGTTTGTTGCAGTCTACACAGAAGTTGAGTGGTGGGATTAATGCACTCACATGCACCAGTCTTAGCTGAGAAGCACCAAGCACCAGGAGTCTTCCAGCTGAAATCAAACTTGTTAACTTAAACTTCAGCAAAGCAAAGAAGAGCAGATGGGAAGTGTTAGCCCAGTTAGGCACAAATCTCAGCTGAGAAATACCAATAACAAAACAAAACAAACAACAACAACAAAGATTGTATTACTTTCAATCAGCATTGAAGAGAAGCTTGAACTCTAGCTGGCTCTTGGCCCTCAAGCCCTTTTAGACAAAAATGCAGCAGCCCAGAATTTGGAGTTCTAGGAGATAAAGGTCAGTCAGCCCTAGCCAAATGTATGATGCAGGCCCAGCAGAGCTATACATATCACTGTCAGCATCATAGGTTCGGATATTTCAAATCAATATAGGTGGACTTTGGACTCCTCCTCAAAGAGAATTAAACAGTAACAATTAGAAATGTCTTTAAGAGTGTTTCCAGGCAGAGGAGTGGTTGGAAAGGAGTATACCCACAAGAGCCACCTTCTGGCTAATTCATCTCCATGTCTGTCATTATGTTCAGCCTTTATATGCATTATCAGTACACATAAGTACATGAACACAAGCATGAACCTTGCACCGGAAGATGTGTGAGAGAAACCCTCAATTATAAGTTATTTAAAAATAGGAGATTTACTCTGAAAATAACGTCTCCTGTTTTATCCTGTTGACCCATGATGTCAGAGGCAGATGTTGGAGGAACGGCAGCAAACGTTGAACCTTCCCAGCAATGTTCTATTACATTATGTTGTCAGGCGACAAATGGCAGTAGAGGGGCAGCCTGACAAAAAGGCGCCTGACATGGGAGCATGTATGAAGCAAATGCATATCACTGAATTCCTCCACGTGGAAGAAAAGTCACCTATTGACATTCATCTGTTCTTATGAATGTCCATGGAGTCCAAACAGTGGATGTCACCACAGTCAAAGTTGGACTGAGTGGGCAACATTTTCCTAGCAACACCATTATAGCAGCTGTGAAAGAATGGATCACGTCCACTCACACAGATGTTTATGAGCATGACATACAGGCTCTTGTACATCACTAATGAAAAGGCATAGCTAATAGTAGTGATTATATTGAAAAATAGTCTTTTGTAGCCAATAATTTTCCCTATCAGATAGTGTTATTGTACTCTTTGTATTTGTTGTAGTTTCCACGGAGATAAATAGGAAGAAGGCATTACTTTCACAGTGACCTACATAAAATATGCTACAGTTAAGGCAATCTATTGCATTAGTGAAGTACCTAAGGACTTAAGAAAAATGCAGTATTTCCTTTTAATCTGAAACACATCATGCAGTTTGCAAATATTACATACCTTTAACTCCAAAAGTAGGTCCTTGGGAAGGTTGTCTCAGACAAGCAAAGGAATTAATCTTAAGGTGTGCAGTAAGAGCCTGAACAAGTCCAATTGTGACTGTGCTTTTCCCTTCTCCTAGGGGTGTAGGGGTTATTCTAGCAAAAGAAGAAAAAAAGATTAATCAAATTCTTTGCCTATGTCAGCCTTGCTAAGGATATCACAACTTACAGCTTTTGATTTCAATGAAGAATATTTGTACAATAAAATTTCAATAAGATTACTTTATCCCCACAAAAATACTGCCACAATGTTATTCCCTAGCTCAAGCTGGAATGCCAATATACATGTGTCTTCTATTTAAGCAATTTACTATGATAGCAGAAAAAGAGAAGATTATTTTGGCAAAAGTTCTAAAAAGAATTTATTGAATTTAGACATTTCCATTACAGCACAAAAGTCTCAACAGTTTCATTAACAAACCATCCATCAAGATACTCCAGGCAAGTATTAATGCTTTTCTTTTGCAATGCAGGAGATATTTTATTCCCAACGCTGAAACTATGAATGAAATAATGGCATGTTTTAAATTAAAAAACCAACACTTTTGTTTGCAGAACTTAGCTATCCATCTCTAACTGACACATCGTCATAACACTCAGCAATGACAGATCAACTGCTTTTTAAATAAAACAGGACAGAAAAGTCAGTATATTTATCTGAACATGATTTATTTTGCATTTAAGTTTCTCGATACTTCTGCAGATTTAAGGGTGATGAAGGACAATTGTAATTGCAGTCTGATCTCCTACACAACAGCTCAAAAACTTTATGCTACGAAGAAGCCACATCTGGAATAGGACAGTATTTCAGGAAGACATCCAATAACAAACCAGGGACACTAACCTCCACTTGAAGACTCTATGCTTGCCACTTTAATAAAAAGATAATTATGGTTGGCTTTCCAAAGTGGAAAGCTTCAATGGTCACTTTCCCACCTCCGTCTCAGACAACGAACAAAGGAATAAACATATTTATGGGTTGGGAAAAGAATAACGTATACTGGACCATGGAAAACAAATAGGCAAACAAATAAAAATCTTCCTGTTTTCTGAGCAACTTTGAATGCATTCTAATTACTTCTGAGAGACGCAGCTCAGGGGGTGCTCTCCCTCAGCTTCAGCACAAATTTTTTATTTATTTATTTATTTATTTTAAACACTGGAATGGTCTCTACAGTCACTGTTGAATTCACATGCAAAAGGCTCTGTGAATCAAAGACACCTCTGGTTAAAATATGTCCTCTCTGCTTTCACTGTATTTGTTCACGATCCAAACTAAAAGTCCATGTGGGGGATGGTTCTTTCTTTTCTTGAAGTACAAACGCACCTCTCAGTTTCAAAAACACATTCCAACTACTCATCTGAAGAAAAATTTCTCTCTCTGACCAGGAAAAGAAGAAAGCCCTATTCCACCCCAGACACATCACTCTGATATAAATTTTGAAGTTTTGCTTTCTGGCTAAGTGCAATCATTCTTATCTTTGCTGGCTCCACTACCAGTAGAGAAGTATCATACTGAAGCTGTCATTGAGAATTAATTTTCATTCTCAAGGACGTACAAGCACGCACACATATTCTAGTAAAAAAGAAACCCTTATCACATTACCTCTTCAAAACCTCACCGAACACATCTAGTACTAATTAGAAACTCTTTCTTTACCAACTAGCAATTTTCACAAGGCACTGATGTCCTCAGATCACAATTCAAATTCCACAACAGCACTAATAAAATTGTCAAGTGCAAGAAGACATCTGTCTCCTTGCCTGTAAGATGCAGCTGACATAAGCCTTTCTTTGTCCCACAAAATTTGAACACATGACAAACATTAACTTGTTGCAAATGAATTTTTTACATCATTGGATCCCGTTATTTTTTTAAAAAGCAGCAGCAGTGGAGCCTTTGTAAAACACGTCTGGGACAATTCGAGCAACAAGAGACAAGCCTAATTAAGATCTTTTATACTGCTCTGGGAAAAAACTGCTCGCTTCTATTTTTCCTACCACTGTTTCTGTTATCATTGCTTTGTTCCTGTGATGCTTTCTTTTAGAGCATTACAAACAGATTAACTCACTTTTCACAACCAGTTTCATTCCCCTGGCTACTGTTCTAACACTGGTTGCCCAAAACCTCTTCAAATCATTACTGATATAGTTTCTCCTTGTTCTACTGCTTCATTCACTTTTGCCTATTGCCATAATCTCTTTCACTTGATCCTCTCATTCCCGTGTATTAAAGCCGGATTTAGATAATAAAAAACTATCCTCGAGAGATTATTGCATTCATTCAAAGACTTAACAAGATAACAACACTTAAAGCTATTAGTTTTTTTAAAAAGTGAAACTAAATCAACCACGCAAAAAAAAACACCCTCAAACTCACAAACTATTTGCTGTGATACAGACATCTATAACTGTTTACTATAACTTACCAGTGAAGGACTTTGCACAAAATCAAAAAACTCGGTGCATACAACAGTTACACTGATAACAGAACAACTATTACTAGCACAGTGGTTCTGATTGATGGTGACTGGTATCTTTAAACATCATGTGAAGTTCACATTTGATGGAATTCAGAGAGATTGTCACTAGCTTACTGTTCAAGTGCCCCCCAGGACAGACTAATTTGGCACGCAGAGAGGCTGATGGACTTACTGATTCTCATGAAAAAGTAAAATCAAAGGTTCAGTTTACTGTTAGGTGTGACAGGTCAGATTTGTTTCAGCAGTGCGTGGCTACAGGACAAGGAGAAATGGCCTCAAACCAAAGCATAGAAAGTTCTGCACAAATCTGTGTAAGAACTTCGTCACAGTAAGGGTGACAGAGCACCAGAACAGGCTGCACAGAGAGGTTGTGGAGTCTCCTTCTCAGGAGATGTTCAAGACCCACTCGGATGCATACCTGTGCAACCTGGTGTAGGGAGCCTGCTTTGGCAGGAGGGTTTGACTAAATGATCTTTAGAGGTCCCTTGCAGCCCCTACAATTCTGTGATTCTGTTCAGTATAGGAAAGGAAACTGAAAAAGTCAAATACTTTAACCACAGCCAAAAGGCACATTGGCAGGTGTATGAAGAGGAGTATCTACCTGTTCCAAAAGATTCATACCACCCAGTGCCACATTACTAGAATACTCTGCTAACCTGTCTGGCTTTTTGTATGAGACTAGATTTCCAGTACACTGGTACTTAGCACCAGACATCCCCAGTATGAATGTGGTGCTCTGAGAACTAACCATCAACAAGTGAGAGTTAAAACTAAACTAAAGCAAGCTTATGTTCCCCAGCGTACTCCTGCACACACACAGCAGCCTACAGCCACATACAGCTACAGCACTGCAGTTATGATCTTCACTATATAAAATCTGCTTGGCTCTACATTTTCAGTGTATTCTTCAAATGGGTTTCAATCAGTTTTCTTCCCTTCTAAGAAATCCTGGGATCTACAGTTTTCCTGCAATTAGAGTTACTCAGATAAAGATCTGAACACTCAAAATGTACAAAGGCAGCTTTGAAGAAAACCAGCAACCAGACTTCTCTAAATAGTTTACAGCTCTTGGGTGACACACTTGCAAGAATTCTTGTCCACTGGAATAGGTAGGAATGGGCACAAATCCCTGAGAAGTCAAGAATAGGAACCTGACTTTTTAGACTCTTTCCACCTAACAGAATTAACAAATCACAAGGACCCCTGCAAATCACAGTGTTCAGTGAAGTCAGTTTGGTCTAGACAATCACTTGTCTTCAACTTCTCATCTCACATGTAACACTGTGGCAGGAAACCTTTGACTTTGAGATGTTCAGCAGCAGCCTGGAGACTACAGGATAAGCACTGAGAGTTGTACAGTCATTTTAGAGTTTCAATAGATACCTCAACCTCAGTTTTAAATATCGATTTAAAAAGGTAAAAATAAAAAGCCTAAAATTGAAACAGATTTCCATTCCAATCATTTCCTTAGAAAGTTTACTTTAAATATCTTCCCTTTTGTACCTGGCCTACTTTGATCAGTTTTTATAAATAAAATAATCTATTTAAGCAGCTTTGTAGACATGTAGATGTTTTTGCTGGCTACACTACTGAGCCTACACACTTGCAATTGAGGTCACTAGCTCACATGAGTATAAAATTACAATTGCCAGAGGCTAACTTTAGCTCTGTTGTGCATTTTTAAACAGATATACAATGCTATGTTTTGATCTCATGCAAATCTAGGAAAAAAAAAAACAACTATAAAATACAGTAAATTTTAATAAGAGAGTTTTGTTTTTGTTTTTGTTTTTTTTTTTTTACACATATTTGTATTCTTCACATTTCTTTAATATGTTTTCAGTCTGAAGACAGAAATCATTCTGTCTTTAGTCAGACATTCATTCCCTTCCTTAAGCCTTACTTTGCAACCAAGTGGTCAACAGCTCCTTGGCAAAGTGACTTTTCCATAACACTGGGAAGCCTTCTCTCTTGATATATATCAAAACAAAGATAAGAACATGCAGACTTTTTGTTTGTTTGTTATACATCACATTAGCTTGCAGTGGAGCTACTTCTGTGGGAAAGCTACATGAGATCTGACAACGAGAAAATAAACAAACAGTGAAATACACTGCACCAGCTGTAATCTCCCCACAGTTACCACATCCATTCTGTTTCCAGTAAGAACTCTACTGGATGTGACAACTCTTCCAGTTTCCTATCTTCAGCTCACCAGAATCAGCTACTTCGATTTTAATTCTCATTTTAATGAGTTCACCATTCCGTTGTTCCACGTGGAAACCTGTGAAATCTTGCAATCAAGGGGACAGGCAAGAGAGTTTTCATGAATGACAGCCTTACCTAAATAAACCTCTCACCCAAGATAACAAGTGTCAAAAATTTAATTCTGAGCTCAGAAGAGTTGGAACTCACATCCACTTACTGAGGATAGAGCATGACAACATTGCAGTGTCATCTCTAGAATGGGACTGCAGCTTCCAGATATGAAAGCACAGTGATGGCTGTTGAACTACAGTGACTGAACAAAGCCAGTAAAAGACTGAAGAATTCACAAATACAAACTCTCAGTCCTCAATAAAGACTAAGATAATCCCCATCAGCACCTACTCAATGACACTAAATATACATTTATGATACACAATATACATATATGACAATCTCCCTTATGACTTTACTTTGGATTGTCAAGTGTTTCAGTGCATCAAAACAATGCTATTTTTTTCTACTTACTCTTCACCATATTTTTCTTGTTTCCTCTATGTCTACGCATTTTCTTTTAAGCACCTCTGGGCCAACAAATACACTGAGCAGAAATACAATCCAATACATACCTACCCTCAGAAAATTCAATTCCAAATTTGAGAATTCTGTTCCTAGAATAGTTATCATCATACAGCTTGAACAAGCATTAAGCTAACACTTCAGTCCATTTTTATCTTACCAAAAAAGTTGTTTGTCACAAAGTAATCTATTAAAGTTAGCAAAAAATACTAATTTTAGTTTTTCAGCATTCAAAAACCATCATACTTCCTCCCAAGGAAAAAAAAACATTATATTTCATAACTGCATTTAAAAACAAATGATTGGAATATACACAGAGTGCAACAACTTTTACACGAAGGTTTCATGTTGTGTTTATCAGTATGCAGTCTACATGCTTGAATGCATGACCCAGGTTACTAAATGTAGCTGCTATGTCATGAACAGGCTTTGTTCGTTCACATACTCGCAATGAATGGGAGACAATTTAAGTTAACATATCCTGCAGTAGAATTTATTTTAGCATGCTAAAAGCCCAAACATTGGCAGGTGATGCAGAAAAGCTAACTACTCCAAGATAATCAGTGAGTCTGACCCCAATGGCTCTGAATGATCCTACAGCAAATTACAACCACGCACAGAAAAGTAGTAAGAAATGAGAATTTAAAAAAAAAAAAAAAAAAAAAGGGGGGGGGGGGGGAGGAAAGAAGAAAATGAAATTTATTGAGAAACATCTTCATCTGGATAACTAATTTTGAGTAACTTCATCTGCTTAATCGGTTTTTACTTAATTTTTCAGCACACCAAATAATTATTGCATTTAATTGTACTTGTGTGCATTCAGAAAATGCCTGTAAGACTTTTGAATTAGTAGCAATGTTTTAAAAAGTCATAAATGTAACTATTCCTGTAAATGAAAATATAAATCTTGGTTGATATTCAGACCAACAATTATGGGCACATCAGAAATAAACTAGAAGAGCATTTGCATGAAATATTCATAACTCCAAAACATCATGAAACACTTAAGCCCTATTACAGGCACAAATGTCTCTGGCTGCATCATGGATAGACAGAAATTCTCCACAGTCCTTGATGCACGTACAAACACACACATATACACGCACACACACACACTTTTCACTACCTTTGCTTATGGAAAGTTGATGTAAAATCATAGAATGGTTGGGTTGGAAGGGACCTTTGAGATCACCTAGTTCCAACCTCCCTACTATAGACAGAGATATCTCTGTCATACACACTCATTATACAAAATTAATATTTCCATCAGACTAAATACTCAAAAGTATAAGAACATATATCTTAAATGTTTTCTTTAAAGTCTTAAAAAGTTAGCCTGAATACCTATACACTGCAGTTTTCTAAAATAGTTTCTAATATCTACACTTATGCTAAGCCTACATAAGAATCCAAATGACAAGTTTTAGTTGACCTTGCCTAGGCAGGTAGAGCATGAAGAAGATAAATAAAGATAGTGTTTTGCTCCAATTTCTATATCTGAGTGGTGTTCAGTCTTTATTGTAGTAAACATTCTCTCACCAGATGCAGCTCCTCAGCTTTGTTAAAATGGTTGCAGCCACGTAGCAAATCTGCTACAGCCAATTAGCAAACAAGAACAGCTGAGAACACATGAACGCACATTGTACACATATATTTAATAGGTACAATATTTAAAACTTTGAACTCTTTCAGAAGAGGTCCTCCACTATTATTGCCCAAGCACTCCTTAATAACCCTTACACAGAAGTGGTTTTACACTCATTACGTGTGCTGCAGTGACCTCAGAGAAGATACAAATAGCAACATACTGCATAATCAAATTTTGTAGGTATCAAAACCAACTCTTTTTTTTGTGTGTGTGAAATGCAGTTGAGTCTTGACACACACCACATAAACTTACAGAGACAATTTTCTATTTGTTCCCAGTTTTTCATCCAGCTACTCAAAATTTTGCTCTTTCCTCCACATGCATATGCTTGTCTGCCTCTGCTCCAACAAAGCACAGAGATACCTTCTTGAGATACCTTCCTCAAAAAAGGAGACTAGGGAAGAAAAAGGTATGAAGCTTCAGTATTGGTGAAGTGAATCTGACAATTAAAATCCATCCAAATTGAGTCTTGCATCATGATACCCTCCATCTCCAGATATCTGCAAATCATCTCTGCTTTTATGAAACTGCTGCAAGAGAAGCATGGCACAGTCTGTAGATGCATAGTGCCTAATTGGCACAGTTGACAACAAGAGCCTGAAAGTGCAAAGTAGCAGATTTTTCAAATCCAGTCAGATACTGCTCTTCAGTCCCATGCAAACAACAGATAAAATAAAACTCTACCAAAGTAGAGAACTGGCTCAGCCAGTTATTTTTTCCTTATCTTAAATAACTGCTCTAAAGTCCTCCAGGAACATCTTTATATATTTCAATTCTATAGCATAGGTCTGAAGACAGTTTCACAACTCATTTGCCTCACCTTTGTAACATTAGATCTCTCAGTCTACAACAGATCCACTTCAGACAAGGCCAGAAATCCAGGCAGACCCCACAGAAAGGTACTAAAGCATGAAGGTACTAAAGCAAAAAGTTTGCTAAACACTATCTGACTGAGCAACTGGTAGATTAAGCTAGTTAAGAGCAGCTTTCTTCTTCTGGATTAGCCTAAAGCTATATATTTTAAACCCAACTTGTTTTATTTACAAAGAAGCAACCCTAAGGTTTTATTCAGACCATGAAGAACAAACTGCATTTGAAATATTAATGAGAAGCATAACATTTTTCCACAATTTGAACTTAAGAAACCAGGTGAATGAAAAAGCGTTGTGTCACTAAATGAGGGACAAAGAAAAAGCAGCTCTTCAGAAAAGAAGCACATAAATCCTGTTGAGCACAGTATTTGCTGTAATCGTGGGAACAGAGAACAGGATAAGCCTGCCTGGAGACATGTCTACATTTCGGACAAAAAACATGGCTTATTTAAATATGTAATCTATTCTTCAATAAAAAAGGTATTTGTTGTTAATATCGAGAGATAAGCACACAGCTTCTGTTAAAGTTTGTTTATAAACAGCCACAACACACAGAGACTTGAATATCAAGTTAAACATTTAAAATGCTTATAAAGTAATAACAAAAACTCCACACAACAGCAGACAAGATTAAGAAGCTTAGAAAAAAAAACTACCTTTAGAGAATATACTTCCATAGTAACAGAAAGGTTGCATTAATTTTTTTAAAAAAACAAAACTTCAAAAATCGCTTGCTTTCAGAACAGAAAAACGTAAGCCCCAAACAGTCAGGGTTTTTATTCATGCAGTATATCAAAGATGTAAGCTGCATGTTTATACTAATTTGAGTGGAAAGGGTGCACATTAATCACATTACTGTTCATTCTTACCCAGCAACTAGAACATATTTTCCATCTGGTTGATCCTTTAACCTTTCCAGCAGGGACAAACGTACTTTGGCTTTGGTTTGGCCATAGATTTCAATTTCATCTGTAAGCAATCCTATCTCCTTGGCAAGTACATCAACAGCTTTTGGACTCTGCGCTCGGGAAATTTCAATATCGCTGGAAAAGAAAACAAATAGGAGCCAGGAGATTTGTCTCAGCTTAGGTGGTCGACGACAGAACACAAAACAACAGCAAATACTCCAACAATGGGGTTATTGTAATCAGTTTTTCAATCTTCTCTCACATTTTATTAACCAAATCTAAACATTGGCTACACCTAGTATAATACTGAAAATCACATGCAATGTTTGTTAATTGTTATACTTTCACAGAGTTCTCTCATTTCATCAGATTCCAAATACTACGTAATGCTTTCATCTCAAGTTAGAGACCTATCTGCTGGATGGTCCAGCACATCCCAACAGAATAAAGGTTTCTGATTGTGTTTTTCTTCTCCTCCCTCCCAGGAAGTGCATGTAGCACATACACTTCAGTAAAAAGCACATATGCTGCTTGGCCAAGAGTCACGTAAACACATTAGCTAAATGTGATACTTGTGCATGTTGTGCCTTTCATCAGAGGGCACCACTAAGTGACCTAAGCCTCACTACTCCCCCATTAGGCACTGGAATATCAATTCACACAACTTTAAAGCAGTTAAACTGAAAGCTGCCACATATCAGAAGGTTAATGCACAGGATTTAGACCACAAGTGCACTGAGCTTATAAACTACTTCCTGCAAGAACCGCAAGTGGCAGCCTGAAAAAGAGGAAGAACATGGAGCAACTGCTGCCTGAGAGAAGGTGGCTGCAGCCTGGGGACACTAGGCATCCACAGTTCCTGACCTAGACCACCTGGACTCTTGGGATATAATACCTCTTCATGGATTTTTGTTGTGTGAGTTGAACCTAGTTTTCCCTGAAGCTCCCCAAAGCTCTTAGCAGCTGTGAGCTCCAGCAGCAGTAGTGCCCAGGGTCAGGCATACAAGATCTAAAGAGCCATCTCCCTTAGCTTAGAATTATTCGCACCATCATGAAAATTGGCTAAAAAAAAATTACCAGGAGATTAATTACTTTCAGCCTATCCAAGCTAAACTCCTTCCTGTAGTCTTGGTTGATCACAATATTTTTAAGACATAATCTGGCAACAGCATCAAAGCTAATGTCCTGGACTTTCAAACAGTCTGCAAGATCTCAAATATCCACAGATTAACACAGAACTACTGCCAAACCTCAGCTCCAAGAATGGACTTAGCTGTTGCGCATCCACCAGCAAACATTCAATTTGTGTCAGGCTAATTGCATTCATTTCTTTGAAGATATTGATAACCTAAACTAGGACCATTGTGCAATTATATGCAAAGGTACTTCTTAAATATGTAACATCTAAGTAAATCTCAGAAATCATCCAATCAAATGCTGAGACAATCAAATACAACGGGACAAGAAGCTACTCAAGCACAGCACTCAGTGGGCTGCAGATCATTTTGTTGCATGTACTCAGCTGGAATCTGATCACCTTCAAGGACATACCAAGCACATCCTCTTGCTTAGAAGGATATACCTTTCTTCAAACTTTCTTCAAACACAATTAGCCATAGAAATATATCAAGAACAAATGATTTAGTGGCTTACAAACATCATGACACAGAATAATTAGTTTTCTTCAGACTATGTCTATAAAAACAACTTGAGTACCAAAGAAACACTGGTTATGTGATGGCTCTGTGGTCTCTTAAAGGTTAAACCAAATTGTATGGTGATCTATTTTCTCAATAAAGCAACTGATGTATTCAGCAAGGGAAGAAGTATGTAGACTCGCATGACAGAAAGTTAACATGGTGTTTTTTGTTGTTACTTAAAAATAAATAAATAAGCCTCCTACTAAATAAAATCATTCTCCTTGCTAAAAGACAGAAGGTATTGTTTCAAATCTCAGGACAGACTATTAAGGCTCTCTGCTGCAATCTCAGCCCTTCCTATTCCCCTCAGCTCTCTCGCCACAAACACTGCCCCCTCTGAGTTCTGGAAGAAATAATCAGGCAATTAGTCTTTTCTCATCCCTGCAGGCATCACAACTAGCACAAAGTGGAAGGAGTAAAACTGATACAACTGCGAAATTGTAACTAAGTTGAAAGAATTCCTTAATAATTACGATTTTAATTAAATAAATCACAAATATTTGCCAAGTACAACTGACTGTTCTCCCTGAGTAAAACTACTGCCGTTATCATTTACTCATCTGAAGTTCCCTTAGGAACCTTCAACAACATATACAAAACGTTGTTAGTACACATTTCCAGATAAAATGTATTTTCTTAAACACAAGAAACTAAAGACCTGTTCATAACTAATCTTTAGAAGACTACATTTGAAGCTAGCTCTTTTAGTTTATAGTTATGTGTTTAAATACATTTTGGAATACTGCAATTATTCAGTAAGTTATGTCATTTGGTATTAAGTTGCAAATTTAGATCATGGCTCTTCTGCGTGAATGAGAACTGTTGACCGAGGAGTATACTATTGCCAGCATCAAATCATAATTCACGAAATGTAAGATTTAAGAGATGTGGGGAAGGAGCTATATCTCCTCAGCATGTGTCATGAAGATTGCTTTCTGTATGAAAATCCTCCATTTGTTTCCAAAACCTTTGAAATACTTCAATTAACACCCAGTTCTCACAGAAATCAAAAAGCAGATGTTCCTAGTTTTAGTGCTTTAGCAGCTTTCCTCGTTTTCAATGAAAACTCCATCTGCTTCCACACAATGTTGTGTACTGCTACAAGATTGTATTTTATTGCAGGATACCTTCCATCTGACATTGTTATTTTACATTTAAAAGGAGAAAGAGACATAAAGCTATAGAGTAATCAAATAAATGGAAGTCCTATAACCAATTGTACTTTATAGCACTGTATATTAAATATGCATATACGTATATAATAAACACACAATGCCATAGAGAGGGGTGGGAATGGTTTTCGGGGAGTTTTTTTTGCCATCATTTTCATGATAACACACGCTTTAATCTATTGTTTAACTATATTATTCAAGGACATATTTTTCAAACTTTAACTCTGGGAGTACTATTACATGTTGGCCCAGAGAAAGCTCAAGAATTTCTTCCCCCTTGCGGCCCTGCCTATGACAGAAAACTCATTCTTTTGGCATCTCTGTTTTAAATTACAACTTGTGTCCATTCCCATTAAATGGTTTTAAGAGGCAGCGAAAAGTGAACCAAAGTGCTTCAAAAGAAAACATTTTGCTACAGTTTTTCAAAAATGCAATAGAATTCAGGAGCAGGCACACAAATACGCACACACAAATGTCTAAGTCTTCCCTTATGGCAAAATCTCCTTTCAAGCACCTCTCTGCCCCCAACCACAACCAACACACAGCAAGCACTTGAGCACAGACAAGAACTCAGGCTGCCTGAACCTTTGAAGGCGTCACCAATTCCACTAGGGCAGACAAGAAACCCTGACATGGGCCTTAGGAGGTGAATGGCAGAAACTGATGGGAAATATTCTGGTTAGAATAATAAATGCACTTCCTCCTCTTCACATCTAGATATGAATTGAAAAGTTTGACACGGAAGAAAATGCTTATGAGGGAAGAAAATAAAAACAATTTCAAATGCCATTGAAATTAAAGGGCCTTAAGTAGTTCCAAAAATTTTTCCTCCATTTGATTTGAGTGATCTAACACTAAAACTTCTTACACTTTGTATTTCTGTTGATGTTCCACGAGGCTTCGCCTCCTCCCCTCAATGAAACCTTCAAGTTTTAGGTCCAACCAACAGGGGTTGGCACCAACGAACACCATAAAAATAAAAATTGATAGGAAGCAGAAGGCCATGTTGAGATAAGCAGATTAAAATAAGATATGGGTTATATTTGGGTTCACTGTCAAATTTAACACTTGGCTTGTTTGTTTGTTTGTTTTAAGAAAAAAAAAATAAACAAAAGAATAACAAAAACAAAACCACTTATTACCTAGGCACTGGTGAGAGGGGCTGAAGCTTCAAGCAGTGGAGGTCCCATTTTCTGAGCTGCTGGGAGTGGATCCATCGCTCTGTATTTTTTACCATGTTCTGTTTTTAAACAAACCATAAATATTGAATGCTAATTCCAAATGATGTCGAGACTATGTCAAAATAACCTTTTATAGCAAAAGCTAGCAAAAAAAAATAATAAAAAATAAAAAAATCACTCCATCTCATGGCTTCAGGATGAAAGGAAAAACAACTGCTACTCTATGACTGTGCCATTGTTTGTTCAGATTTCAAAAGGAGACAAGGTCACTAATACAATAAATGGCAGAAAAAAGATCTCTAATTAGGCACTTTAAAATTTTATTCTGGCTAAACTGAGCATTACTATTATTTGCTCATGTCTTAGAAAGAATAGAAGATATTAATTGCTCACTGACTGACTTATGCTGCTTCCAAATAAAACACCACATTTCCAGACCATCTGTCCATCACGAGACAAAAAATGCGTGCAAGTACAAATAATCTGCATGACTTTGTAAGAAGAAGTAACATTAGATTATTGATAAAAGTGCTTCTGGCAAGCTTTACTACAGTCATCTGAGCTGTGACACATTTGATTTTTAATGTAACTAAATGCAACAGGCATGACTCACCTCAACTGATTAAGAATTGCCATTAAAAAAAGAGGCAAGTAGAATTGTCAAAAGAGCAAAACAAGAACTAAAAAAAAAAATGAAGTTGTGGAAACAGTTTCTACAATTCACAGGAAGAGCAACAAGTTTTACAATGTTTGAAGTTACACCAACCTGCATTCTCATTGCTACTGCAAGAGAACAAAGTGCATTTTCAGTAGTGTTGCTGTTTTTCTGACCATAGTTGTGTTTCTCTGTAAAATAAGAACATCACACAAATAAATTATGAGGCTTTTTTTTGAGTGGGAACAGCTACACTAGAAGCGACAATCAGACAAAGTAATTATGATGCTGACTTAACAATGCCACTGCCAAAATTATAGGTGGCTTCCGCAATGTTTCAACTAAAATAACAGGAAAGGGCTGATACTGTGCAAAAACCAGAGAGCAACTGTGTGCTCTGAAATGCATTTTGCAAATATGCATATAACAAAACATATAAAATACTGGAAAAGTAAAACTGGGAGCACCAGAGTCCAATTGGATTTTGGGGAGGGGGGGGGGAAACAGAGGGGAAAGCAAGGGGGGGGGGGAAGGGGGAAAAAAAAAATAAACATGTGTTTAACAAAACACATTAACAAGCATGGTAAAAATTGTTTTCTTTTTTATACCCTCAATGCAGTGAAAGAGAACAATGAAATGACCTGAAAATTCTACACAGGACCTTTAAAAATCTTCTGAACAGCAAAAGTTACCTTTGTGAATGTGCCATTAAAAGCAATAGTCTGCAGAGGCTGTACAATGTGACTCGAACTTTAAAGACAGTTACTATCATTTCTAGTGGCAACATATTATACAATAACCCTACATTAGCTACTCTAACTAAACATACTATTTGTCATTTACCCACAGTCCTCCTTTTGGCTTGTGCTTTTGCTATTGCTTATTGACTTTTATCTTGATGTAGTTTCTCCAAGAATTCACATCCTAGTCTCTATGGGCATAGCACAGCTCTTGTCTCATTCTGAAGGGCGTAGACATAATTACAATAAAAGATAATAACTGTACACTGAGAGTGTTAGCCTCTCTCCTCAAGGAGAATCGGAGCACAAACCCTGATCGAGCCAAGCTTTCCCTGCACTTACCCTGCCTGCAGCCATCACAAAATGTCTGCCTCACCTCGAGCTGCTGCTCAGAGGCAGCAGAGCTTGGGTGCCTTGGGCAAGGTCCTGTGCTCAGCAGAAGTGCTGCAGCACCTGCTTGTGCCATCATACCAGCACTGAGAGGCAGGGCCACACCAGCAGGCACCTCCAGCCTTGCTCAGTGCACTGTCAAACCCTTCCTCAACCTGCCTTGCCAGCAGACATCTGCACTGTAGCGCCAAACAACTGGGCAGCAAGAGGCCAGTCTTTATGCTAAACTCAGAAAGTATCTAAAAGGACACCTTTTTGTATTAACACTCGCTGTTTAAAAAAAAAAAAAAAAAAAAAACAAAAAAACCAACAAACAATAATCTGGAAATATGTTCAGCTCAAGCACAGGAGCTTTACTGGAAGAGTCCATCAGAGTCATAAGCTAAGCATTGCTGCCTTGAGACAGGGCTGGGAGAGCTGCCAAAGAGACAAATGAAGTAGGAAGAATGGAGTTTAAAATCCCTTTTCAGGCAGCTGTGCTTTACAGAAGTATCTCAACCTTTTGCTTTTGGCTTAATGTGACTTCTTTATCAGGATAGAGCGAGCGTGCATGTAAATACATATTGGTATTGAATGTTTCCCTTCAATAAAATGCATCTCCCAGCCTGCCTACGCTATGCGCTTACCACACTAACACTAAGCAGAACTTTTACAGAGTGAAGGTGAAGCCAGAGCATACATGAGCTAAGAGGACAACCACAGGATTGCAACAGCTCACTCAGGATACATTTTCCAGATGGGAGCTGGAATAACACTCTCTGCCTTGGGTTTTGGCCAGAAGATCAGCTGAACTGCAGGCACTGCGTTCCTTCCTCTCCCTCACCCTGACAAAGGCCCATCTACTGGCAGCACACAGCTATATAGACAGACATATAGGATTAGAACAGAGATGTGAGAAAAGGTCACGTTTCCCATATATATAATTAAACCATGTGGGCTTGAGCTTTTCAGTGACCTCAATGGAGTTGGTCATCAAGTCCTAAATAATCTTGGGTCTTTCTTGTTCAGAAACTCGTTCTTCATTTCTATGCATTTACAAATCAAATATTTTCCTGCAAGAGGCACTAGATTCCAAAATCATTAGTGCAGTAGAATAGCACGTTTTAAAATGATCACAATTCTAAAATTGCTGGCAGTACAGCAACAGATTATTTATTTATTTATTTATTAAGGAGAAAAAATTC
This sequence comes from Lagopus muta, assembly GCF_023343835.1. NCBI lineage: Eukaryota > Metazoa > Chordata > Aves > Galliformes > Phasianidae > Lagopus > Lagopus muta. Next base: position 61,873,388 of record NC_064434.1, read on the forward strand.
CATTAGTTTGGATCAAGCACTTTTAGCTCTACTCTCCTGGCTTACATCACTACAGCTGCCTAATATAACCACGTTCTTGCAAATTTAGGACTGCTTTCGAAACGTGTCCATGTGTTAAGCTACATGTATAGCTACATGATGTAGAAATCTAGCCACCACCTAGCAACAATAATAGTCACTTCACAGCCATTGTTGTTTTCAGGCTTTGTACAGCTCCTGCAGCCCCAACACAAATGTCGAGTGGGAGATTTCTAAAGCAAGAGAAAATTTCTGAGCATGCCAGCCAAACAGATTTCACTACACACTGAAAGTGAAAATTCATTTCTAAGAGTCAGTGGTTTGTCCAAGACCATAGGTACTCCAAAATACACTTTTAATAAATACATTGCAATTAAACTAAGTGCATTCTCCCTGTCAGACGGACACCTGTGTTTCATGTACTTCTCAAGCAAGTCTTCAGGTCACTGTTTCTAAAAGCTACTGAAATTTGTTTCTGCTGCTCTTCCTGAGTTTCTCCAAGTTTTTGACAGTCTCAAAAGCATACAAACAAATGAACACTTGATACATGAGTTTATTTTTAAACTATCTTTTAAATATTTCATATTTCCTTTTCAAAGAAATGCTGTACTTCACACAGACAACTGCTGCAAAATGAGAAACATGAAAAACTCCATTGGCACATAGTACATTCTTTGTTTCCTGCCTTAAGAATGAGTTTTGCTGTGGTATGTGAACATATTTCAGATGTTTTCCCAACAGCACTTTTTTTCTTAGGGAAATACTGATATTATCAATAGTTCTATAGAGCAGATAGGTCTTGAGACTTAGGTATCTTAAAGCCATGTCAAGAGGCCGTGCAGGGAAGACCTTGGCTCTACTTGCAATGGAATGTGGGACCTGAGTAACCAGAAGTGAAACTTCCACCAGCAGCACGCAGAGCTAGGGAGTTCAGTCTCCAACACTGTCAGCTCAGGCTACAAGGGCTTACCCCATACTGCTTTCACCAGACCCACAAGCTCCACCCTAAATCAGAGAACTCAGAGCTCCTGCTGAAAAAGATTAAAATGTTATTGCTCTACCTCCATTCTCTCTCTTCCTGCCTCTCCCTTTCCAATTCCTACTTTGTGCAAGAGTGATACCCATAGAGTGATCTACCCATAGATCAGGTATCTATTGAGGAGACAGGGCTTCAAGCAGATGCTTAACAGACCTTCTCTTCTTAACAATTACGTCCTGCTGACCCTGTGCAAAACAAGTAAGCACCAAAGAACCAAGGAATCTCCTAATCACCACGCTAGCATATCTGATCTCCCCCCACACTGCTTTAGTATAAAAAAAAACATGAATTACTTTAAGGAAAAGTTGTGCAGCATTAGTAAGGAATAAGGCTGCTTGGTGCACTACCCTCAGATCCCACAAAGACAGGACATGGTTCAGGAAAGAGGAAGAGGAATATCCAACTACCTTTGGATAGTTGAGTGCATTTAACCAAGATCTGACACATCTGCAACATATATTCAAATCAAGGGGATATCAAGATGAACAACAAAAGGCATCTCTTTCTAAGGCCACACTTTGCATGGGAACAGCAACTGTCTTATTACAAACCTGGTCTTGTACTAACTCTGCTTGAAGCGTCTGCTTAATTTGACCTCGGGAAACACCTAGTTTAAGATTCATACAGCCCTTTCTCCTTGTTCTTACGCAGATTTCTCCAGTTTTATATCAGTGGATGTTAATAAGCATACTGCATACTTGTGATTAGTTAATGTGCTTTGCTAGATCTATCACATTACCCATTTACTTTTTTTATTTTTCTATTCTCTCACAGCATGGTGCCATCAGGTCAAACAATCAAATTGGTACGTCTATTATAAAAAAAAAAAAAAAAAGAAAATATCCAGAGACCTTAACAGTTGTTGAAGGAATTTTAAAGGAAATGTAATTGCTGCAGTGGAGTATAGTAACTTCGAGGAAGCTTTCTTAGCTTTATTTCTAACAAAATTCTACAGCTTTTCTCAATGGAGAAATTGATGAACCTATGCCACCTGTCCAACCAGATTATATTAAAGTGAGTGGGGGAAGAGGAATCCAAACTTATTTTGTACTCGTAACAGTTGCAGGGGACATCTTGCCTGTTCTGAGATATGCAAGATTCCTCTAGATCATCTTGCACCATTCTCTGCATTGCATTTTGCAAATATTCTTTCTACATCACCTTTTCCCCATGCTCTAGCTGAGACAACAGAATTCAAAACATAACACACTGTACAAACTAACACAGAAATAACGGTCATCCAATGAATTCTGAATGAATCCATGCTTATTTAACAATCCTGGTGTGAAGAATATATTCCAGTACCTTCTTCTTCATCTGACATCTTTTTCTTATTTACATATTAGAGAAACATGCATTCATCCGCCATGTACAAACACCCACTATCAAAGGCTTCCTCCCAAAGATGTAGATTTTAATCACAGTGAGTGGTCACCAACATGCCACTCACTTCTTTTTTTTTTTTCAAAGACTCTGCATATATCACTTTCAAGAACTGTTCACTTTAAACTTTGCCTACCTGACAGCAAATCAGGAGAACAGTTGATGATGGTGGTTCCAGGTTTCAGCCAGCTTACAGGAACACTGTCAGGTTTCGGACTGCCAGCTACCACCACATCCACTTGATGAAGCTATGAATAGCCCAAAGTCCATCCCATCCCCCAAGAAAAGGAAAAAAAAAAAAAAAAAAAAAAAAAGAACAAGAATTTAATCTTAGAAGTACATTCTTGAATATGCAAATTATTTTCAGATTATATAAGCAATAATATTTTGTACAGTTTTTGCAAACAAAATCCAAACTGATGACTGCATTCTTACCACATTATATTTATGAACAATAGCATTTGAAATTGAAAAAGTAAAAAGCACCTGTAAAACAAGGAAGTAGAGTCAGAGACAGCACCAATAACATTTTATGGGAATTATATTTTCTCAGTAAATAAACCATATAATTGTTCAGAGTACTGTCCAATAAAGTAACTTGGAGAGACTTAAGTACAGTCAGCTTATCTGAAAGAAAAAAACTTGGATAGCTCTGAGAAATGCAAGATGACCTGATCTGCAAACATCAGTGCCTTTGAAGAATACCAATTAAAGCTTGTTTTCGTTTCTCAGCTCATGCTTGCTAATGAGTCTCTCTGATTTAGTTCAACCTTACAGATGTCGGAGCAAAAACACTTACTTAAAAATTCTTATAATCAGAGAGATAAGTGTCTTTCTTTCCTCCCTATTCTGAACCAAGACTCTGTAACAATTATTGGAATCAACATGAGATAAAGGATAGCAGCAGAGGCAGATGTATAAATATCCAATCAAACAGGAAATACGGGCACAACACTGACCCCAAAAATTGTATCAGAGAGACAATAATTTTGGAAATCTTTGGAAAAATGTAAATAGATGCCAACTGTTGCAATCTGCACAAACCTCTCTGTGAACCGATTTGTGACCAGCAAGTGTTCCAGCTTCTTTTTTGGCCAAAAGTGCTCTGATGCAACTCTGCCCAGCACTCCTGCCAAGAAAGAAAAGCTACAAATTCTATCAGGATAACACGTTTTTGGCACAGATGAGCATCCAGGAGGGGAAACTGTGGCGGAAACAGCAGAAAGCTAAGAAAGCTCCATCTCCTTAGAGAACACAAGAATGGACTAAACCTCCTCAGAGCTTCACTTGTGGAAACATAGCCAAACGTGTGGGAGAAGGCTTACTAGCTTGACAGATGACTAATGCTACAAGCCAATTCGGGCTTCAACTAGAAGTCCTATGATTGCCTGCAAAAGTACAGTCTCAACAGCCTTATCCAAATTGCCTACACTTCTGTGTCTGCTGCAAGTATCAGCTTACATGCCACTCCTAGGAGATCACATAAATAGTAATGCTTGACCAGCGTCAAGTCGAATTATATTGTGGAATTTGCAAGCAGATTTGAATAAAATTACACTGTACAATACTCTTGTGTACCAAGAGTACAAAAAGCAAACCTCTCTCACCAAAGAAGGCAGCCACTACCATAACATCAACACAGAGGAAAAACTGTGATTATCTTCAGGTATCCAGTATCTTTGTAACAAAAATGTAATTCATATTCTAGTAGTTATAATTAATATACTGATGGTCAGGAACATCATTCCATGCAAAGTCTCTGGGACAGGGACTCTAAGCTTCGTACACTGCCTCACATCATGAAGCTATAAGCCAGCTGAGTGCTGTATGCAACAAGAGAATCTTGATAAATTTTCAGACAACATATATCAGATCAATTCTATCATAAGTAACTATAGTGACAGAAAACAACTGACCAAACATTAATTTCTATGACTACGAATCATTATGTTCAAAAATGTTAACAGCTGAACACAATCAATTTTGTAGACAATGTTAACACAATGGATGGCTGGAGTTGGTCATATCCGTAAGTGCATTGAAAATAATAGATAAACCCATTGCCATACCCTACTGCCTCCATGAAAAATCTTTTATCACAGGCCATGGAACAGTTGTCCTACAGGACAAGAATGTTCTAAGCTCAGAGCCTCCGCCCACCATTTCCTTTTCATAGAATCATAAAATTATTTGTGTTGGAAGGGACCCCAAAAAGCCATCAAATCCAACTCCCCTGCAATGAACAGGGACATCTACAACTCGATCAGGTTGCTCAGAGAGACGTCCAGCCTACCTTTTCCTCATTTCAAAAAATAAGCACATACAAAAAAGAGAACAATAAAGTAAAAATATAAATTCAACTCTCTTGTTATAAGCGATTATTTTTATGTGCAACAGTCTATTATGTGCAAGAGTCTCTGAAGTACATATAAAAAACACTTTATGGATCTTTTTTCCTCTCTTGATGATTTTTTTTTTTTTTTTTTTTAAATGACATCCAGAAACTTGTTTGACTGGGAGAATGAATTCACTGGAAGTAAAACCATTGCTCTGAGAATTTTGGGTGTTCTTGGAAGAGATTCATCTCCATTCAGGCAATTCAGTTTCCCTTCAAAGAAATAATGTCTTTGCCCTATCCATTTTTTGTTGGTTTTTTTTTGTTGTTGTTGTTGTTGTTTGTTTCTTTTTTTTTTTTTTTCTTTTTGCCATAAACTATTCTTTTGACTGCTCATAAATCACTAAAGCCTTGGGAGGCACGTTCAGGCTTTATCTTCTAAATCAGAAATAAATCATAGACATTAGAGATGGAAAAGACCTATGAAATCATCACATCCAACCTCCCTCGCAAACACGCTGCGCAGTCTCCAGACAGAGGATGCATCTGATCGGAACCAGATGCGTCAGGCAACTGTTGCCAGGAGGCTGAGGAGCTATTGACAGGTGGCCGCAGGGTGACCCGACAGGCAGTGCTGTTGGTGGAAGTGTTGCATCCCAGTCCACAGTGAGCAGAACCAGCAATGGCATCACACAAAACCATCCGCAATGTGCTGGGCGATGGGTTGGAGACAGAGTAAGGCAATACTCGAGCAGCCTCCTGCCTTCTCACCAGTAAATACTGTTTCAGTTGGGAAAAGCCATGCCAACAAATAATCTGAAACCTTACCTCATAACAAAATACAGCTCTCTCCACCACGATTTAAGTAGAAGCAGATTAAGAACCACCCATTCGTTCCCAAGATAGATCACCGAATGTTAAAACAACAACACAGACACTCAAGCCAAATAGTTAATGATAATGGTACAGAGTAACTGTACATTCCAGATAACTGAAAGACTATTCTGTCATCAAGTCTGCACAAAAGTTTTGTTCTTTACTTTGAAATAATTCCAATGATACTGGTGTGCTTTACTCACTGCTCTCTGTCTTGCTCGTAATGCCAGTGTGAAGTCTTTACCTGTGAGTATGACACAGGAATTGAAAATGAAAGTAGGAAGAGCTCAAGGGAATAAAAGGCTACAAACTATTTAGCCTTGTTGCCAAACATCCCATTTCTCAGCTTTCATGACTGACCTCTGCAGTCACCCTGACTGCAGTTAGAGGTACTAACTAGGCACAATGTGCCACCAACTCCCCTCTTCCCTATCAGTTCCTCTGATTGGCAACTCTACTGCAGGATGAAGTCTTTTCCTGTGAAGCATACTGCAGCATACTGCTATGGTGCACGCAAAGTTATGAAACAGAAAAACCCACTACACCTACAGCAATGTCGTTAGAAACTCTGTGCAGCCTCTCGTTCCACTCCTTTTACAGGATCTTCACGGCCATTCTCACTTTCTGTCATTTCACCCACATCTAGCAGAATGAAATGCATTTTTCTGCCACTACCAAGGCTCTTCATTTTTTTCAAAACAGTGAAAATAGGACAGCGAATGACTAAGAGATGTCAAAAAAACATGAATTTTATGTGCTGCATCTAAGAAAAAGTGGACTGTGGTCAACAGAGTTTCTTCCCAAGCATGAGAAAGAAATTCCTATTCATTTACTCTGGCTGAACACTATCCTACTTCTTATCCAATCTTTTATAAACAAGTGTTCAATTCCTAATTGTGCTGATATGCTGATTTTTAGTTCTTTAACAAGAAAACTGTGGGATAGTGGCTGCCTTAAAATGCATGTAATGTGGTTTGCACACAGACTATGTGCAAGATTGCAAGTTGAAATCATGACTGAACTAAAATTCAGTCTCCTTACAGGTACTAAGTATTATTCATGTTCTCTCAAAAAAATAAGCTATATTGTTAGAGTTGGATCTATTTGGTAATCTCCTCTCTAACTAGAGAGATATCCTAGTTCTCACACAATGAAGGATTAAGAAATCAGTTCTTATTTTTTTGCCAGTAGCAGTGAATCAACTCCTGTTTCTTATTTAAAAATGGAACTACCAAGTAAGACATTCCTGAAAACATGTCACCAGATCATTCTTCAGGCTCCCTGCAGCAATTGTGCTTTGAAGAGTTATCTGTGCAAATCTCAGCAGAAGGTAGCATCTTATCTATATCCCTCAAAATGCTCAGTGCTACTAAAAGGTAACATAATACCCACTTTGAAAATGTATTACATCATTAGGTTCAGGATTTGTAATTCAGTGCAAATGAGTACTGTCAACAGACTAAGACACAAAAGGCATCCAACCCTAAACTCCATTTTTCTTCTGCTGGTACGTGCTGCAAAACAAGCACAACCCAATGAGAAGTTCATACTCTTCATATGTTCACATCCCATTTTGAGAGCAAAATTATTACACTATTGTAGAAGTGTAACTTTCAGAGGAAGAAGCAGAAGTGTATAACTATGCCTGAAGTCACTGTATTGTGCAGAAAAACAAAATGCAAATGAATTTTTCCAAGTCTTGGATAAATGCCTGCATCAACTAATCCACTAGCTCACTTGAAATTCAAACTTAAAAATCACAAGAGGAGAAATCTTGTGAGCATTTAAACTGCTTTTGCTTAATCAGTGCATCAGAGCAAGTGAAAATAAACTCTTATCATCAGCTATAATCATGCTATCTAGTGATGTCATACTGTAAATATGGGTTGCCACAAGGCAGCAGAGCCTAGCTGCTGCGTAAGAAATCGGTGCTTTGTTTTTGACTGCCAGTCTATAGGGAGTCCTGTACAGGACAATCTTCTGTGCACACATTCAACATCACCTACAACCCAGAGTTAACTACAACAGTCAGGCTGCGCAGCGCTCAGAGTTATTGGTAATACTGCAAGCTTACAGATGAAGAAGAGGAAGGTAAGTTTCCCCAGAGTGCTGCTAATGAGCTCTCCAGGCAAAGCAAAATCTTCTTTGTTGCCAAAAGTTAAAATGAATCGGGAAGACTGATGTGCAGAGCCTCCAGCTTCCTCCTACTTCAGCCTCATACTCTGTTTCCCATCAGTGACTTGATGTGAGAGATAAGCTATGGGGAATGCCAAACAGCAAGGCTTGATGATGGGAAAGCATCTGGAGGAAACAGATCTTTCTCCAGCAGGCAGTCTGCACAGCAACTCTGTTGTAACCCAGCAGAAATATTTCTGGTACCCCAACACCTCCCCATCCCATCCAAAGCAGTCCTCAAACACAGTAAAAAAAAACAGATCATCGCACTTCCATCTTGGAGAGGAGCGTGCATATCCTAAGCCTTGTCAGTCACTCAAAGCACAGAAATGAGACAAGCCTAACAAAAACATACGCAGCTGTGAAAACACGGGGTTGCCAAAAGACTTTCAAACCTTCACAGCTGCTTACGGGTGTTTCCTCCTCCCGTCCTTGGGCTCCAGCTCAGGGGCCAGACATCATCACATTGAGTTGGCTGCCACCGTGCGGCCCGCACTGTGCAATGCGAGGCGACAGGCACCATGTGGAGCGGGGACCTCTGCACGACACAGGCACAGTGCATCCCCAGCTGCAGTGAAACTTTGGATTGTGGGACAAAATGAGAAAAATCAGCAGGAAATAGTATCAATATATAAATTGCTGATAAAAACTCTTCAAAAAGCAACCAGCCATGTAAGGTACATGAAATCCTTTTAATTTAGAGCTGTGAACTACTCAAATGCCCTTAGAATTCTCTTCAAAAATGAAGAGAAGATGGTGAAATCTTGAGAAGATGAAGAGAAGATGGTGAAAGAGAAGATCCTGAAACCCCTTGCCACAAAAGAAGCAGCATTTACAAATCCAAAAGACAACTCAGTGCAAGTGATTTCATGTAGATGACAAAGATACCACCAGTGACAGGACAAGAGCTAATGGTCTTCAACTGGGCTAGAGGAGGTACAGACCAGATATTAGGAAAAAATTATTCTCAGAAAGAGTGGTAAGGTATTGGAATAGGCCGTCCAGGGAGGTGGTGGAGTCATCATCAACCTCAGAGGTGTTCATAAAAGATGTGAACGTAGCACTGAGGGACACTTATTGTAGATGGTGGTGAAGGGTTGGTGGTTGGACTGCATGAACTTAGTGGTATTTTCTAACCTTAACGATTGTATGGTTCTATGATTCTCTCTTGCAGGGACAGAAGGAAAAAGGGAGATCTGCACACATCTGTTTCAAGCTGCAACTTCACTTTCTTCCTCTCACAGCTAATAAATAGATAATATTAGCTAATAAAAAGATTACAAGCAGCCGCTATATGTATGTATGTATGTATATACATACATACATACACATACACACACACACACACACACACACACCAGTGAAAGTGCCCATCTGACAGAGTATTGTTTATGAGCAAGCAGGGAGAAACCACTCTAGCCCATGTGGACTGGCTAACAGCACACTCCAGTGCCACAGTGGCATCACAGTAAGGGAAAAAAAATCACCTCCTCAGGGAGCTTGTATGGCTCAGTGTCTGAGGGATGCCAGAGGAGAGATCTCACCTTGCTCTGCAGCCCGGGTGACTTCCAGTGGCAGCTGGCAGTGATGGCTCCCCGTCTCTGCAGCAGGCATTGCAAGGAGGACCCCAAGGCCCCATTGACACCCACCAGCAGTACTGTCTTCCCATCTGCAGCACAAACATGAAGCGTTACAGCATGCAACTGGCATCAAGCCTCACCAACCCACATGCATCATTCAACTGATGCCCCCAGGACCAGCTAGTAAGCCACACCCTTACACAGCAGCTCCATGCTCCCCTTCAACTACAACATCAAAGGTAACTTGAAGACCATGGAGCAACACAAACCACAGGTTAAGTTGTTTCCTTGGGACTCTCCAATTCCAGCAAGCAAATATTGCTCTTCTGGTGCACTGGTATTTTATTTTCACATATCCTTCTGCTCATATTTGTACACTTGACCACATGTTTACAGTTCTGTTACATAAATCCTTGTCTCAACAATGCTGAATTGTCATGAGAGGCTACTTCTGAAACACTGCCTTGAACCAACATCATCTTCACAAGCTGCAAAGCCACCAGTTTAAATCTGCCATTTCATGGTTAGCACTTATACTATCCAACCCAAAAAAAAGGATTCACACAGCAACTGTTCACAGGCAGACCTGGACTTCTTCAAATGCTCACACTAATTGAAATCGGCACATAAAATATATGTTAACGTTTACATCCAAAATATTTTAGGTTTTTGAAGACTCAGATGTCTCAGGTGGCTTCAGTGAGATTAAATGCAATGCAAATGGCAGGGAATCTTAGCCTAATTTCCCTAAAGTGTAGAACCAAGATCTATTGCTGCAAATATTGTATACAGATCTCACTGAGGATCTTCACTGGCAGGAAACAAATCAGAAAATAAAACATGGTGAGAATACTAAGATTTAAGCTACCTTAGAATTAATACTATACTCATGATAGAACAACTCACCCAGATCTTCAAGAAGCTCCATCACAGCACCAGCAATAGGAGAAACCAAGTAGTTGGAGTCTTCTCCATGTACCAAACGTCCCAGGTTTACATCGGATAACCTGCAGTGGAAAAGTATAGTAATAAAAAAAACTTTGTGTGATGTAAATCCTCAGTAAAGCCTGTAACATGACTAATCCCAAGAGCAAACATATCTCATAAAAGTAAATCATTCAACAGTCACATTCCGTGGCTAATTTGCACCACCCCACGTGCCCATGGGACAGATGCTGAGCTTCAAGAGACCAGAAAGTAGTCGAGAGTGGGAACAAGATACACAAGCACACCACAGGCAGACAGCTCTCTGCTTTGTGACAGGTTAGATGTGGCATGCAGAGCCAAAACACCAAAGTGACCAGTGGAACAAGATCAGCCCTTCTGGAGCTAAGCTAAGTCAGAGTAATGCATCCTTCTGGGATGACACAGACTGCTGAGAAGACAGAAGGCGTTTCTGCACAAGCATTCCTGTTACCCTCCAGCACTCTAGACAATGGAAAGTCAACTAACTTGCAAGATGATCAGACTTCTCCCAAAATGGTGACCCAGAAATCTATATATCTCCAGAGAGCAGTGCAACTCAAGACTGACCATAAAGTTGTGCTAGTGGGTCCAAACTATTACAGCTTGCTCTCCCACCAGGAGAAAGTACTGCAGAGAAGTTAAAACCTCTCCTGCAACTTCTTCCATCAGTCCCTCTTGCAAACATTTTGGGATTTGTGTTCAGGACAACTGTGTGTGGCCATTTGCATTATTCAAGCATTGAAGTACCTTAACTAAGTAATATCTCTATACAAAAAAGACCAAACATTTTTTTTTGTTTGTTTGTTTCTTTGAAAAGACAATGTCCTGAATGTACAGCATATAAAGATATAAAAGATAATGATCAGTGTGACTTACGTAGAAGACTTCAGAATTGCATCTTTTATCACCACTCAATAACATGCTGGACACTTTGACTGAGGAATCCATTAGTGAAATGCATTGGAGAAAATTGATTTTTACAAAGACATCAGCCTCTCAGTGGCTCACTTACCCATCCACATCCTTCTCAGGCTTCACAGTATTTAATATGTTACTGCTATACAAGCTTTCCGGGAGGTCAAGGGCAAGGCCCTGCACATTAGGATCTTCGTTAAGTCTCAAGATTTCACTGACAATCTAAGAAGTTAATAAAAAGCATTAAGGATCAGAATAACAGACAACGGAAGAATCTAATTACAAGGGGATAAAACTTATTTTTAGTAATGTGTTTATGGCTACCTTTGCTTCCCCTACATATTACTGCAACTTCTAAATGAAAAAAGCAATAACCTGCTTCTGCTGTTCTACGTTTCTACAGTTTACCAAATTAAGCCGCCCTGACACTATCGCAAACATTTTACAAAGCCAACATATCATGGGGCATTAAGCTGCCAACATTTTGACCTTCACCACTAAAAGCCTCAGAAAAAACTCAACACTGTAATGACTTCAAAGGATGCTTTTAGAAAAAAGTATTCTTGATTAAAACAAAATTCAAAATAGGACTAGTTTATGCCCCAACAAAGACCATGTATGAAAAGCCGTCATATTAAAAGAATAATTATATGAACAGAAGAGCAAAGAGAAAACTCATTTTATTACAACAGCATATACTGTTACTGATTTTCCTCAGCAAAAACACCCTGATCCTAAGACTTGACACTGTTCTTAGAGAGAATTCTCATTTTTGAAAAGGCGTTCATAATTATTTGTGCAACTTCAGGTACTGAACCATGTGCGAGTTCAAACCTTTCATAGTTGGTCAAATTCAATATCTGAGTCTGCATTAACTGCCCTTGATTGCTTCATATTACACGTTGAACAAGAGGATTGGACCAGATGATATTTGGGGGGTCCCTTCCAACCGCTTTGACATGTGAAGTACAGTACTGATTCCTAGCACTATGTGTTGTTCTGTAGTGGTCACACAGTAAAAGCATTGTCACAGCAAGGAAACAGGTGAGGTAAGCAAACTGTTAACAACTTCGTTAAAAGTAGCTAAGCTCAAGTAAAAAATATACCATCTTCCCCCTTACCTAAACAGTTCAGCTGCTTCCTGAGATGTTACTTCAAAGCAACAGCAACTACTCCTCCATACTCACTAAATTCCACCTATTTTCCACCATTATTGAACAGATAAGCTCATAACAATGCCTATTTGATCTTTGTTTCAAAAGCCTGGCTTTCTTACATGGCTCTGACTATACACCATCCTCAAAATGACAACAGAAAGTGGAAAGTTCCTCCTAACATATGGGGAAACCTCTTTTGAGATCATAGTGCAAGACAGTAACATTTTAAAAACAAAGTGTACCGAATAGAAAACAGTACACAAAATCCACAGGTGCACCACGTTATGAAATCCCCAGGCACAACGAGGCCAGCCGGGAAACTATGAACTCTTTTGCTCTTCTTACTATCAGAGACCTCATGACTGTGTCTATTAATAGCCTGCTATACTGAGAACATACTGGATGCAAGAACTATACCTCAAAGCTAATGCCTTATAAGACATTAGGAAGGGAGTTCTTTAGTGATTTGGGGTGGATGAATTTGTTTAATGCATTAAATTTGTTTGAGCATTTCAAGATCAATAAATAGGAAAAAATTTTCAACTCTGTCACCACTCCAAATCAATTAATCTCCCCAAGGTAAAACCTAAGCAAGAATCAAGAGCCCCATAAATACGTCAGAAGAGCGGCTGTAGGAGATAGGATATCACATATGAGCCCTAGCTCTGAGCTAGCACCACTACAAAACCCATACAGTCTGTGAGGCTATAAGAGGATCCTGCAGTTAAATAGCAGACACAGAAACAAAACACGACCAATTATTCTGCCTCAGGATTCCACAAGACAGCAACTGTCCAAGAGTGACACTTGCTACGTAAGACAGTCCCAATTCTCATGAGAATTAACAGAGACGCATCGGGGGTGCTAACCAACGTCAGAAATAAATATGAGTTCATGACAAAAACAAAACAGAAAGAGTCCTTCAGGTTACCTCATCTTTGCTGCTGCCTTCAGGGAGACAGATGTGAATCACACGTAGACCAACCTGCCAAAAGAAAACAAGACAATTACAATGGGAAAGTAGCTCATGACTGATAGCAAGCACGTTGCCTAAAACTCACCTCTTCAGCAAACTTCTTGTTTATTTCTTGATCCAAAGGAACATTATGTGCCTTGGGAAAAAACAGAAACTAAATTTTAAAATAATAAATTTACATTTGAGTAATGTCAGTACATTAATATACAAGTCTATGCAAGAAACATAGTGAGAACCACTGTGTCCACTAGTGTAGTGAAAACGCTAAGTTCACAGCCTGAAGCAGTGATCAAGCACCTGGTGGGAAAGCAGGGCCAATCCAGGGGAGCTCAGATGCAAGCAATGACCAGAAGGGGTGGATTCTGGCTCCACCTCTTACCAGATCTCATTTAAGGGTTGGTAGTGGAAGCAAGGGCATCTCTTGCCACACACTACAGTGAGTTCTGTCAGGCAGAAGCAGATGAAGCTCCTCCTAGTTGCTGTCAGACACTGCTCCAGAGCAGAAGCATCCTTTTTTTGTTTTGTTTTGTTTTTGCTTACTACTTACTCTTGAATTTTAGGAGGCTTTTCACATATTTTTGTATACTGCAACAATAAAACAGGATTTAATATTCAGAACCAGAAACTTCCTATTAACAGATCACCAAGACTTCCACACCCAAGAATGCCAGGAGATTTGTTAAAAACAAACAAGCAGAACATTTATTCTCACAGCCAAATGATTACAAACAAAATCTATCCTCCAATTCAGACAAAAGGACTGCAATAAACTATTTTTAGAGGGTTTATTACAATTCCATGTACACATTCTATGTAGGTTTTTCCTCAAAATTTCCTCAGTGCCAATCATTTCCCACTGGAGTCAAGTCATTCATTTGGCACTGGTTTTATTCTGACTGGCCTCACACAAAATGGTTTTGGTCCAAGTCTGTAATAATTCACTAATCCCCCAAAAAGACTGAAAAATGAGAAAACAAACACAACAACAACAAAAACCAGCAGAATTTAAAATGGATAATGGTATCTTCCATCTCCCTGAGCCCAGCACTGCCTGTATCCCTGGCACAACACTGCCACTCCTCTCCCACTCCCCAGACCCAGCACCTAGGGATGAGGAGCACTGTAGGGGCCCACTGCATGGAGAACACAAGTGAACCTAATGCTGAGGCAAGGAAAGGATAGAGTGTTTTAAGGACAGCTCTCCAGCTGTTCCCTTATGCTGAATCTTGTGGAATTGCATTTCCACAACAGTGATCTGACCAACAGGACTGGGTGTTTGACTGCGATTCAGCCACCCCTGTCACACTATCATTAGAGTTCACTCCATTCTAAAAGTCCCTGCACCAGCCTGGTCTCTCCACAATCCATACAACATGGTGAGGCCAAGCTGACAACCAATGTAGGCAGGGCAGAATCTGGCAGTGCACAGCTGATAGTCACAGGGCAACAACTCCAGCATTGCACAGGATCCTGATGCCAGATATTATATTCACAGAAACCACAGAACTGCAGGAGTTGGAAGAGAACTCAAGAGATCACTGTGTCCAACCCCCGCCGCTAAAGCAGGTTCCTTACAATAGGTCACACAGGTATGTGTCCATAGAAAGAGACTCCACAAGCTCTCTGGGCAGAGAGCTTCAATAAAACTAAGAAATAAACAAGTTTTTATTATTCTTGTCTCAGCCTCAAGGCAGATTACAAAAAATGCTGGTACTACTTACAAAGCCAATCAGGTTCACGTGGCATGTGACTAGAAGGCATCTGAAGGCACTTACAGAGTGGGTTCAGTGTGAAATTCCACATTTCCCCAGTGAATTGTCAGCGTACCATGCCAGCTGCAAACAACTAGATCAAGGGGTTGTCTCACTGCCATCTATGCTCCTCTGGCTGTAACGTGGGACTTGGACAGCAGCACTTAGTGCTCTGCCAACGTTGCCCAGTAAAGCAGAGCACTCTCAGTCAACTAAAACAAACCCTCTTTGAGTACAAATACAGCAAATACAGGATATTCTACTTCAGTCATTGCAGCCAGGCTAGAGCTAGTGACTGTTAACTGGAGAACACCTGAGGGGTGAATTTCACCCAGAAGGATTGAGGACTCCACGTGTTATAAAGACCTCTCATAATGCAAATCAGGTGGGGTAAGTGGAGACCACAGGAATGTATGTTTAAAGCACAGTCATGATCCAAACCAAAACACAGGCCTTGATGCATCCTAAATTATAACACAAATGAGACGGAACTTCTCACACATTGCTCCATCCCACCTAACACTGTTCTCCCTCCCAGGTGACAGCATAAAACACTTCTATGGCCAATGCAGACTGGAGAATAGTCTGCGGGGAAGCAGGACCCTCTTCAGGTAACCCAGTCCAGAGCAGCATGGATGAGCTCACTGTGCAACTGCATGGAGACAAGGCAGGAGGGAGAAACTGAAAGCCAGCGAGAGGAGGGTCATTGCTACTGCCAGGTCTTACGCTGACAGCCATACAGAGGGCTATTTGAAAAGCAGTCACGGAAGGAGTTTGTTCACTCAGCCTCTCCAGAATACCTACTGAAAAAAGTTGGTGTACTGCCTCTTAGATTCACTATTACTATTTCAAAAATATAGTTAGGTTTTACAATTAAAACCCACTGGATAGTATCACAAAATATCCTGAGTTTTGAAAGGACCCACAAGGATCATTGAGTCCAACCCCTGGCTCCACATAGCATCACCCAAAACTAAACCCTATGTCTGAGAATGCTGTCCAAACACTCCTTGAAATCTGGCTGCTCAGAGCTGTGCACACTGCCCTGGACAGCCTGTTTCATGCTCATCATTATCTGGAGAAGAACTGTTCCCTAACCCCCAGCTGCCCCTCCTGTGACAGCTCCATGCAGTTCCCTCGGGCCCTGGGCCCTGTCACTGTCACAGAAAGCAGAGCTCAGCAATGCCCTTCTTCTCCCCTCACAAAGAGCTGCAGCTTCCCTCAGCTCCTCTGCTTTGGCCATGGACAGGAAGGTGGGCAGGATGAAGGAGGGCTTTCCCCTGCCCAGGCAGACTTACTCTCAGCAGACAGTAGTGAAGAGAGACCTTGGTTTTCACACCTATCAGCACTATTTGTAGGATTGCAACAGCTTCAAGTGAAATAAATGCTGAGAAATACTACTTTGATTTTAAAACCATCTATCAATTCAATTAGTGCGAGAGAAAGCCCTTGCTCTCTTGAACTCCAAGCTGATGGGGTTACCTGCTGCCACCATTTTGCTTAAAAACATGCTTACTTCCTGCACCACACACCTGTGAAGTTTCAAATAGGAAACAGCACTGAAGGAATCCTTTACAACTAGCCCCATGTAAGCAGCTGTTACCTGAATAATGGCAAGCGTTGGCTCAAGCCGTGGGTGTTCTCTCCTCAGAGAGGCCAAAGATTTTCTTGCATTCTCAGTGATTTTGCTGCAACACAACAACACAGGCACATCTCTAGCAAAAGAATCCAATCAAACATGAAACCCTTCTAACATCAGTCACTGGAAGCCTCCATTAATCACCAGTACTGTTTCTTGGGCAGATATATTTTTAATCACCAGAATTACCATATATTGTGGAGGGCAGCAATTCAGCAGCCAGTTACAGAGAAACTAAATAGACTGCAATATCTTCCTTTTTCAGCTGTGTGCATCAGTGCTCCAACATGCTCTACACTTTACAGCCGTGTTCTGTTCATCAGGTTTGTCTGACCCCACGGCAAAGAACCAGCGCTCCACATCGCTTCTGGACCAGTTGAGGCCCTCCATATTCTTGGCTCAGGACTGACAGAGCACAGCTCCCTCACACAATGCTGGCCGTGACATTGCCTTTTCTGGATGCTTCTCTGGGCTGCGGGCAGCTGCCAGACAGAGGAGCTCTATTTACTGCACCACTTCTTGGAAAAAATAGCAGAAGCCCCTGCTAAGCACTGGGAAGACTCTCTGGTAAACATCCCTGGGTGAGTAGCCGTGGGTTCTGTTCCTTTCCTCCTGCACACAGGGAGTTGCGACATGACACGTTTCAGGGAATGGGAGATCCCCATTTGGCCTCTCTAGCTGGGAAGCGGCAGACTAGAGAGGCGTTTTACTACCTCATCCCTCCTTGCAGAAGCCAGAAACTAGCAAGTTGTCTCAGCTGTCCCTCAGCGGCCCCATGGAGGAGAGGAGGGCTCACATATCCACGTGCACATCCACGTGCACATCCACGTCCGCAGCCTCACCTGGACCACCCCGCAACCGCCCGAAACGCCCCAACACAAAACCTCCCTCAGCCGTGGCAACGCATCCTGCGCCCAACCCCCCACCCTTTCTTGTTTTTCTTCTTCTTCCTCTCCCTCCTCCTCCTCCTCCTCCTCCTCCCCCCCCGCTATTGCATCAGCCTGCACCGCCTCCCTTCGCGCTCCGCTTACCGCACGGCTTGGCCGCCCGCTGCCTGCCACCCGCTCAGCGCCCGGTACGGGCCGGCAGCGAAGGGCAGAGAGAGGCAGAGTCGCATCACTTCACCTCTCATCCTCCTGCGGCCTGCGCGCCGGCTGCGGAGCCGAGGCGGGGAGCGGGCCAAAGGGTGGGGGGGAGGGGGGGCGGGACGTGCTGCTCGCCCCGCCCGCCCCTCTCCCCGCCCCGGCGGAGCCCCGCTCGCTCGTGCCTTTCCCCGAAAGAAAAGAACCGCAGCTTGTTGCATACTCCACGTTTATTACAAATAGTATGAAATGGTCCCTGGGAGACAAGTTACGCGCTGGTACACCTCCCTTTTTTTTTTTTTTTTTCTGCTTCTTTTTTACCTCCCATTGCACGAGATGCGAGTTCCAAACAACCTAGAGGTGCGGGGGCAAAGCACAGATGGCAACTCCTATGGGTATTTACAGTACATTACAAGCTCTAATAAATAAATATGGGCTCCACTACTTCTCGGCAGCCTAATTCTGTACAGTGCTAATTTTCTCAGCTGACTGCGGTTCCATCTGTGCAGAGCATCACTGCTGCTGGTTCGGACAAGTTTGTACATGCAACGAGCGACCAGTCAATGCACCTGGTAAATAATTTAATCCATTCTAAGAAATTCAAGTCCTTAAATCTTATTCTACAAGTAATTAGCTGTACATTGATAACTTTGGATTTTGTTCATGATAACCAATGGAGAAAATAACAGACAGCAGGTCCGGGAGTGCAGTAACTAGGGGAGCCATACATGGTCAATAAAAACAGTACTTCAGCTCCTTTATATACTGATATGTGTAACTCGGTACTGGCTTTATCTGCATCGTCTGAAGAACTTAAGCACCAAAGCACAATGACAATCACGCAGGATGGTCAGTGTAGACATACTGAGGCTTTCCTCTTGGTACAGTGCTTTCAAGTAACAGAATCCAAAGCTGTGCAATGATGACAAAACAAAGTAAACGTGCATCACAATGGAAAGTCTATTCTTGTTGTAAATGGGGGTATTTACTCTGTACATTATTTGCAAAAGAATGGAATACGTTCTCATGTTTCAGCTACTTATATTATATAGACACTGGATTATACTCAGCCCACCCTGTTCTGAAGATGCCTCTTTCACCCCACCCAGCCCTGGAGGAAGCAGCCTGTACCTCAGCCAGCACTACTGCAGAAACAGTCCGCAGCCTGAGCTCAGCATGTTTCACCCAAGCACACACACAAATCCCATTCTCTCTCAGGGTTACTGACTTCGGGGTGTGAGGAACTTGTAGATCACTGTTTATCAATTGCACTTGACCAATCCACATGCAGTGGCTTTCCACTGCTGAGATCTGATTTAGTCTGCATGTCCCAGACACTACAGGCAAGGAAAGCTAGCACTCATCTTCATAAGCAGCAGAGCTCCCTTCTGCTGTCCCAAACACCCTCAGGACAAGGATGACCTCACATTGACAGATTCTGCCAGATTTATCTGACAGATTCAGATAAAAAGATGCCTCTGCCCATTCTCTGCCAACTGTGCAGCCACAGCAAGTAGAAAGGCTCCAGACACAGCTATCAGCATCTCTCATAAGCACTAGGACTAAGTTCTGTTTAAAACGTAAGAAGTCTGTTCTAAATCAACGTAGTATATTTGGTATCTCATGTATTGGTCCTGTAGACTTGGAATCTCTCTTTTGAAAAGTAATGTGCAGCAGCTTTGCGCAATTGCACATACAGCATGATGCTGTCATTACCAGAACCTTGCTTAGAAATTTGCACATTTATGGATGTAGTCATGTGCAATCAGTCATTGTAAGAACAGAACTAATCACAAACCAGAAGTTCAAATGCTAAGGTTTCCATGTGGTAACATGGCTTAAGAATCAGTGTCAAACCTGGGTTAGACAGCTTAAAAAAAAAAAAAAAAAAAAAAGAAAGAAAGAAAGAAAAAGGTATCACACCTAGCAAGAAACTGAGTTGTGCAGAAGAAAGATACAGAGGCTCCATATGGGATCATAAGTCCACCTGCATCATGGAGCAAGACAGCAGATAGTGCACATGTAGCCTTTTAACTTCCAGGATTCTAAACCATTAAAAAAAAATCTATTTACAATATTACTGTGATACAATGCCTGATAGTGTAATAATACAGAAATACATGATGCCAGTACTGATTGTCCCAGTATATGCTCTTCATGTTAAGGCTGTACAGCTAGAGATCACTGAAAGCATCAAGCAAAGCTACTGGAACTAAGACACTGAAACTTTTCCCGTAAAGACTGGACAATATTCTGCTGGTTGGGAGATGGCACTCTCCACAGGTAGTCATTCAGTTTATCTGAATCACTGTATGCAGTCAGATATGGGGTAAGTGTGTGTTTGCTGCCGGTGGGCTTTGCAGGAGTACAAGACACAGTTTTGCCGCAGAGAGTTTCAGAAGGATCAGTGTCCGTGTTGTGCAATTTAGGATCCAGTTTCCTTGCTTGGTTCTGAGAAGCCTCCAGATCAGACCCCTCATCTTCAGACCTTATTTCAACATAGTCATCATCATCCCCTTCCCCCTCTTCAGTGTCTTTGAAATTAGAAAAATAGTTCTGAGTTGCCATTTGTGCAGTCAGAGGGGAGGGCCTGTTTACTCTCAGGACTTTTTGAGAATCCTGCAAAATCATATCCGAATAGTTCTCAGGGACCTGCTTCCTCATATCAGGCCCTGTACAAGCTGAAGCAATGCCCAGCACTTGATGGCCATTGAGACGGAAGTTCCTATCGGAATGAACCATTTTCTTGTCTGTTTCGTTAGGATATACAATTGATTCTCCAGATCTATTGACCACAATTGAAGAAGATGACTGTGACCTACTGTATGCCTGTGGTTTGATACTGCTTACTCTTCTCCCAAGGGAGTTATAGATATGATCTTGGTGTAAATTTTCTTTGTTAGGTTGGCTGATAATTGCACTCCACCTCTGTGCTGGGACATGCAATCGGTTAGAAATCTGAAGGGAAGGCACTGAGCAGGCTGACGGCAGCTGTCTGGGATTGCTTTTTGTCACAGCTTCTGCATATGAACTCTTGGACTTTGTGTCTTGGGCTTCTGGCCACGGAGAAAAGTCAGCCAGCTCACCATTGCTGTAGGTAGAGTGCAAAAGCCAATCCTCTGCTCTGGAGCACTCGGCAGTGACCTGGGCACAGGGATGAGTGCTAGATAGAGGTGTGGAAAACCTCACAGCTGAGGGCTCCTGAGGGCTGGCCCAGGCTTCCTTTTGGACCTTGGGTGAGCTGTCTCTGAAGACAATCTGGTCATAAAGCTGGGAGTACTCAGCTATCCTGGCACCTAGGGAAGAGATAGGTTTTAATTGAGACAAAAGCAACCCATTCATTTGACTCACACAAAAATTTGAAGATCCCAAAACTCTTTGGTATCAGTTAAAGAAGAAAACAAAAGATTTATAAAATACTATTATTAAATCTGTTTCATCCTCTAGTATTTTCAAGTAACTGGAGTGTTAAGTTCTTATTCTAAAAGAAAATGATTTCACTCCTCTAAACCTGAATCCTACCAATAAGACACAAGGTTGCCCTACCTGGGAGAGGGAAAGCTTAGTGGAGCTGAAGCCCCTTCCAGCCTCTTACCCTTGCTGAAAGTTTGCACTTTCTGGCCAGAATATAGTTTCATCAGACTACTGTTTCACATAGCTGTGACTTCAGCCTGTTTGTGGCTTGAAGCTTGCCTTATAAATAAAACCCATCCAGCTAAATGCTGAAAAGTGTGGAAAAAGCATGAAAGAATGCAATTTTCGTTTCTTTTCCCATGTTATTTTTACACTGCAAAAAGACAGGAAGGCTTATGATCTGCCCGATTGCTCTTCCTCTTCCTTTTCCTCCTTACCCCCAAGAGTCTGAGAGCTGTGAAGAGAGGTTGAGAGGGGACAGGGACATCCTATTGAAAGGCTTATGTAGAAAAGAGGATTTTTGCACCAGAGGGAGCAGGTTCACAGTAGCTTTCATGCCATATCAGTGCAAGGAAATGCACTGCTGGGCTTCCCAAGAGATGACGATGAAGCCAATGGTATCTCACTCAGAGAAATGGTTAGTAGGAAACAGTCAAAGGCCTTTTAAGTTCTGCTGAAATTTGGTTCTATACTGAATTCTGGGATGTTTTTTCAAATTCTCAATCTTAGAATTTGCCTCAGTGTCTAATTCTTGAGCAATTCTGCCAGCATGACTTGGTGTATAGTGCTCTAATGTTTACTACATTTAATCTAATGGCAAACAACACTACAAGATAAAGGAAACAGTTCCAATTATAAATTGTTTCATGACAAAATGGAAAAGAACTTTCTGAAAATGGCCTGGTAAATGGGATATTTAGAGACTTCTATAAAGGCGATAATGACACTAGCATGTGGAATCCACTGGCTTCACTTCTCCAATTTGTTTCAACTGAATATGGACAAAAAAATCTCCAAAATTCTTGCAGCATATCCATTACTTTACACATTCATTATGGAGAATGAGACCACCAACCTTCTTATCTGACCCCATTCCTTATGCTTGTAAGCGTGACGTGGATGTTACCTGAGCAAATCTGGTAACATGGTTTATGAAGGCAAATCTCTGCACCTTTTTATTCAAAATAGGAAGATCACTCTATTAAAGGAAATAATTGCAGGCTTGGGGTTTTTTTGTTGTTTGTTTTTTGGTGCTTTTTTTTTTTTTTTTTTTTTGGTAAAGAGGCCAATGATGCTTCAGACGTGATTCCTAATTCCAGCCTAAGCTGAGCCTATCCCCCCCTGCCAACACCCCAGACTATTTCTTCCCTATTTTATCAAGTAATGGCAAGAATTTATTGAGATATAAAGGACTATTCACATCAGAAGCAGTCACAGGAAATTCCTTTCAGTGTCATAAAACCGTGACACCAAAAAGACAGTACTGATATTCAGCTAATAAGGTAAGGAAGATTCTATCCTCCAATTCAGTACATGAATTTCACTGTAAGTACCTAAAGAAGTAAATCTGTACAGGAATATTTTTAACATACCAATAGCAGGACCACCTTGTTTCTTCTCCTCGAGAATAGCAGCAAGATCTTTGTGCTTCAGTTTCTGTTGTCTGCTAGCTGGCTGTTCCTGCTCAGGAGTTTTAACTTTCAAAAGCTGGTTAGCTTTCTTAATTTTCTGACTGTATTGCCTTGCCATCATAAAAACTCTGTTCTTTGTTTTATCCACAACAGCCAGGTCATTTTCCATGCACTCTGTATGTGCACTGGACAGAATACTATTGGCAGATTCGTATGGGCTGTCCACAAATGGCACCTCACCCGAGAAGGAAGATCTGTTCAGACTTGCTAAAGAGCTTTCCTTGCATGCCATAGTGTCTTCAAGCCTGAGACTAGCCTCACTTATGGTGGCAGCCCTGGGTTTCATGGTTTTAGGGAAAATAGGAGTTTCTGGAAGAGAGAGAGTAGACAATGAGTATTCTACATCTTTACTCAGTTCAGGTGTACTACCAGCATGCAGCCTTTCCTGTATATCATCTTTACAAACAGGAAAGGCTGCAAGATGCCGATCTCTTGTCTTTTCCTGATTCTTCTTGATGTAGTTTTCCAGGTCATTCCAGATCTCATCTACTTCCTCTGAGAGTTTATCTGCTGCAGACTTATGAGACAGCGAGTCAGAATTGGAAGAGCTATCTACGAAGCTCAGATAGTCATTGTCAATGGGAAGACGATGGTAAGGACTCTCATCTTCACTGAACTGGAGACTCTCTTCAGAAACAAACTGCTGTTGATTGTCAGAACATGTCACATCTTTTTCCAGGCCCAGTAAACTCCACTTTTTAGAGCATTTTAAGGGATCATGTTTAAATTTCAATAGTGGTGTTTCTGGAAGCACAATGGTGTCATAGATGTTATCTTCAACAATCCTGAGCTCATCCAAACTTGAAGTAGGTGCTTCTCTACCAAGTAGGATCTCATCTCTGCTAGCATGAAGGGAGGCTCTGCTTTGATTTGCTGTCCTCTTTTTGGAGGGCGAATTTAAGCTGCTTTTGTTTTCCTCCTCGTAAAGAGAGTCTCTAGCAGATCCCTGGGGACCAGGGTGTGTTTCCTCCCTTCTTGTCAGACCCATCAGCTTCAAGTCTTCGTAGCTTATGTTGTCATAAACATGTTCAATATCATCAATGGTCAGCTCCTCTGAAGATTCAGGATATGCATTCGTACTGTTCGCCTCTGTTCTTTTCACATCCCTTCGAGAACTGCGCTCACTGATTTTACATCTGGTGATGGTTGGACATGTGTTGCTTTCACCAGCACTACTGGCCCTTCGAACAATTTTATGACGATTGGAGCTAGGAGTTTCATTTTGATGCACTACCCCCAGGTGCCAGCTGCATGGCCGATCAGAGTGACCCCTCCTTTCTCCACTAACAGCTGAACCAGTGTTGGACGAAGACATCGATGGCATAAACATCTGATAATCATCATCATCATCTTCATTCTCATAAGGTGGACGTCGGCTGGGAAACAATGCCTGCCTAATTTGGTGGTCTGTCCAGATGTTTCTGACAGAGGTGGTTCCCCCCAGGATATTCATGATCAGTGAGTTGTTCTGGGGTGTGTTGAACTGTCTGGGTGATTGCGACTGTCTAGCTGAACAGGAAAATGGGAGATTGGTATTCAGCTGGCTTGACTCTTCATCTGAAGGATCCTTGGAGCTCTGTGGAGATTTGAAATATGCAGGTAATGTTAGTCTGTCCCCTGCAATAACACAAAAATTCCTTCTGTTCACAGAACTTTCACATTATCAGTGTTGTCCTGCAGCACGGAGTCAGGTGGAGATAGATAGGATAAGCAGGCTACTCACTAGAGAGCAGGGGAACCATGGTGTTAGTGCCAGATTACTTTGTCCCTTAATCCTTTCCCTGGCTCAGAGTTCACTCTTGGCATTTAATATCATCTTACTTCAAATAAGAGACACTGGGATTATGCTAAAGCATGAGTAATTAAAGGCAAATTTATTTGGCAGGGTTGGGTTAAACCTTTTATGCTAACTCTGCAGTTCCACAATTAGATTTAACTAATCTTACTCTGGTCTTGTGCCAAAAGTTTTGTTCTCCTCCCTTTCCCATTGCGTATAATCCTAGCAGAAAGGTGTTGTGCTCTCTAGCACATGCCATTGAAAATTTTTCATTTTCTTTTTTGGAGTAAATTTTCAACTTTTTCAACAAGGTCATATGCCTGCTAATGCAAACATGAAGGATGCTGTAGGTGTATCTGGCAGAGAGAGAGAAGATTCCTTCTTTTGGATTAAGTTAAGGTTGATCACTTTGTCTTGTTTTCCTGTCCCCCAGAGAATACTCTTTGAGGTTCTTGCACATGAAAAACATGGAACGACTTCTCTGTCTACCTAAAGGAATCCACACATTTCTTTAACATACCTATGATGCACAGCAAAACCAAAGTAAAAGTTCATATACCTGGATTTCACACTTGTTGAGATTCACACTTCTCCTTTTTTCAACATTTTCAGCAGCTTGACTATTAAGTCTTTTCCTTCCTCCTTTTGATTTCTGTAGTGAATTTTGTTGTATTCCCTGTGATTTAAAAGAACAGAACAAGTTAGGAGCATTAAAATCCACAATGCTTTGTGCAGCCATATTCAAAGGTTACTAAGGAGCTAGAATAGCAGAGCCAGGTCACATATCCACAGCTGAATAATGAAATGCTCAAGAGTATTCAGAGCACACAGGAATGATTCAGAGCCTAGAAAACTTTCTTTATAATAACCAATTAAATGAAGTCAATCCATACAGCTTGTCAAAAGGAGATGAAAGCAGAATGTGCAGGAACACAGATGTAGAAGAATACACAAGAACTGAATTAGGAGAAAGGAAACAAAATATTTATAAAAAGAAAAATATTTATAAGGAGAAGAAGTTGCAAATACTTCTAAGATGTTCATGCCTCCTTGCAATTTTACAGGTACTTTTAATATACTTTCCATCCACTCCACAAGAGAAAAAAAAAAAAATTCTATTCTTTTTCCTACCTGTTCAGATTCTTCTTCATCATCAGCATCAACCTGTTCTGCAGCAGATGTTTGGAGATTTTCATCCTGATCGCTGTTGTAGGCTGGCTCAGTGGGCCCTTGAAATTGGCTCTCTAGCCCACTGGATTCCAATGTACCCTTTTTCCTAGAATTCAGCAGGGATTCATTTGATCCTAGTTTGGTGGCTTGAGATAACAGGGCTCCTTCAATACAGATCCGCTTAAGAAATAAAAGCATTGATTGAAAGTTACATAAATTATATATTTCAGTATGGCACTGCTTTGCATCAGTCTTCTAGACAGTGATTAAGCTACATTCAGTTTGCTGTGCTGAAATGAGACGTATAAGCAAAGAATTAAAGCAATCAGAATTTTTCCATATAATGCTTGGAACTGAAAAAAAATTGATAAATGAGTATAATTATGGGCTTCAGTTTTATGGTGTCCCAATTAAGTCACATCTAATGTACCCTGTTAACAAATTTTCCACAAACTCTCCTTAATTCACATCCCAAATAAGATCAGGACCTGGAACTGAACAAGAGATTTTCAAACAGCACTGGAACTTCGTAACAAATTCTTACTAAAAACGTGTAAATGAGAAATGCTTATTTACATCGTGCTTAAGCTATATTGACCCTGGTCACATATAATGATTTATATACAGTATATGAATCGTAAAAGAATAAGGTCTTTTTTTTTTTTTTTTCCATTTAAAAATACAGAGGTATAGATTTCATTTAAAAATGTTCTCCAAAGAATACACACTATCTTTACATACAGCACTCCTGTGATTATAGTGGTATTTATAAGAACCACTAGGACATTAACAGTTCTTTGTACTGTGCTATAAAGTACAAGAATGTGGAGCAGTCAATTTTTGTTTGCTGGATATTCCTGAAGTAGTTAGCTGTGTTTCGTTAATTTCAATAATGCTACTGGAGACATTATAAACAACATTCATGTTTTTGTTTCTTTCTTTAAACCAACACAGCCAAGGAGATGTGGATTCTACAGAAAATATATTCTTGTTAGTTACGTGCTATTTGAATGTGCCAAGCAAGAAGTACAAGAAATGGCCTACCTTCTGCATATCTGGGCTTATATCTGAAAAATAGAAACATATACTTCATCATAAGTGAATAATCAAACAGCTATCAACCTATTCCACTGGCTTAATGCTACACTCATATCCCAGTGATGAATTCCCAAAAGAGGATCAAATGAAACAGCAATATTCACTTGAAGGTCTCTGATAAAACAAGAGAAAACAGTAGCTTTCTGATATCACCACCTGAGGTCTTGATTTGACAGAATGATGTAATGCAGGCAGCTATTCACAGTGGCTGGCTCCTGGTGTTCAATTACCAGTTGCTAAGACACTTACAGGACCAAAACCCAAGCATGGAAAATGAAATATTAGATTTAAACATGAGATTTTGTTTTCTTTGCCTCTCAAATGTGTATGTAGGGTAAGTTACAGGAGAAGAGGATACATTTTTACTTGTTCTACAAAATTGGAAACACTGGCTAAGTAAGCAGTAGAGGAAGCAGCTTACCATTTGACTTCAGAACTTTATGGACTCTGGATGAGGGTTCTGAAAAAGACAATGTGTTTAAGCACTCTTGCATCACAAAGAAAGCTATAATTATCTTTTCATAGCACAGACATCAAAATTTAAGCTCCTGGCAGGAAAACCAGATCTTCTGTTCTTAATCACTCAGCTAACTCACATTCTTAGAAAAACAGAATTTCTTGAAATATCATACCCACAGCTGTTACCAAACTACTTACATGTTCCTAATGCCAGCTATCAGCTGTTCTCTATGCAACAAGACACACATAAATTTTAAACCCAGGTTAGGATTCCTGGTTTCATAAGACTCAGTTCTCATTTATGCTACTGCTTGGAGTTGCTGGAGGTTTCCATATTCAAAACAGACATACTTATGAGGTACTGAGAAATATCTATAAGGCAATATTTTTAAATTTTAAGTAGCTAAATGTTAGTCCATCCATCCAGTCAGCATTTTGTAGTATTCCTTTTATGGGCAAAAGAGCATCCATTTGTTTCACCTCAGAAACAGAGAAAGATGCCTAAAAAGGTTTGGGTTTTTTGAACACCAGTGCCACTATACAATAAATCACTACATCAGTCTCTCATGAACCCTGTTTAAGTCATTCCCAGTACACGATGTTACACATCTTATCTTAGTAAGAAATGTCTTTAAATAGTTGAGCACAGGGACTGCAATATGCAGTCACTCAACTACACAGATATTTGTAATGTCTTCAACACTAAACTAACAATAATTATGGATCTATGAACCAGTAGAGAGAAAAACAGAAGTGAACTAATGATTAACAAAGATTTAAGAGATGGTTATGGCAGACATTATGGTAAATAGGTAGCAGTTAAATGTTGAAGTAACAAACCTATCATAAGATACAATCACTTCTGAGACAATAATTACTTGGGAAGGGGAGGACAAGAAAGGTCAGATTTAAATAATGTGACTGGCTTTCCTGTTTATGCATTCTTCTGTCCATTAGAAAATACCAAATGTTGTAAATGCATCCACCCTTAGGAATGTATATTCATGAAACAAAATGCAAACGGTGGATACAAGAATTAAACTGCACAAACAACAAAGCTTAACAAGATATGTCAATTGTGTATCAGAGGAACTGAGCTCTGCGGAATCTCAGTGGAGTGTAAGCTAAAGACCAATGTTACGTGCACAGACTCAACCAACCCTAAACAATCCATCTTGCTTTTCCTTATCATCTTCATTTATTAAAATGAGATTATTCACCTGATTTCCTTCTCACTCTCTGTTGAGTAGTACCTTCTTTAGGCTGATATGATGATTTTATTTCGCCCTCAGGGCTATAATGGAATCCTGGGTGATCTGTGGAATAAGCAGAGGCAAAGGTGTGTTAACTGCACAGGTCTCAGCAGCTCCCTGGGGGCAGTGCCTTCTTTCCTGTGTGATTCACGCCATGGCACATGGGAGCCTGAAGCAAAGCAAGTGCAGTTCACAGCCACAGGTAACTTAGGCACTTGGCCATAGTAACATTTTGCCCATTTAGTTGCACCTTGCTCCAGATTGCTAACCCAGAACACTGATAGCACAATTATTATCTTCAATTGTTTGCTAGTATCTCAGTCTGAGCCTTCTCGACCCATTCTTCATGACAATTATGTAAATAAATAACAAGGCTTCTTTACTCCATGATTCAAGCACTTCCAGTGTAAGATTACCGTTCTCATTTCCCTTTGTTGCCAGGAGCAGCTGCAACAAAAAGAGCTAACACAAAAGCACGAAAGGCAGCAAAGAGGTGCAACAGAAAGGCCAGTGCAGAGGGAGCTGGATTCAGAGCATGCAGCAGCAGCATTGTGTTCTCTCCTGAACCCTGACTTCTGTGACAGGCAGACAAATTCTTCAGTCAAACATCTGTAAAGCACTAGAATGTTGGGTCCCAGCATGAAACTTTCTTGTGACTACACCATAGATGAAGTTGGTTTCCAACACAGCCATAAGCCCAGCCACTCAGATGACAGGGCAGCCAGCATAGGCAGCCCATACTGAGTGCCCCTGCTGGGCTCCCAGTTAAGTCTGTGCGCACTGTGGCTGCCCTCACACACCTCCAGCAGCAGGTCTGCCAGCATGAGAAAGTCATACCAGCAGTGTGTACATAGACCTGCATTTTTTATTCAGTGAGCTCTAGCCAGAATGAGTTTATGTCACAGAAGGAGGAAAGATAATGTATTTAGTCAGCATGGAATAAGAAAAACAGAATAACCAGTATTTACAGAAGGTCTAATCTGCTTCTTCCTTTTTAATCATGAGACATAACTTGTCAGATGAAGATCCATCAATGCAGTGACCAGAGAGTCCCAAAGGATCTGCAAACATTTTTCATTTTTTTCCCATCAAAGCAGGATCAAGGAATGTAAACATGACCTTCTCCCATTTCAGATGGAAACAACATTCAAAGCTGAGGCTTTGAAGGCAGTTTTGTGCATTTTTTTAAATGGAAGCAAAAAACAATCAACTTACGTATGGCATCCATTTCTAGAATTGCCTGTTTGGCCTGAAAGAGAAGAACATAAACAAATGAAGAAAGGAAAACTGTAAAAGATAAATTACAAATTGAAGGATTTATTATGTTATTAATTATGTTGAATGTTACAGATTTCAGGGTTTTTTGTTTGTTTGTTTTTTCAGACAGTTAAGTTTAACTTTTGAACTAAGAAATACTGCTGGCATTGCCTTTTTCTCCTGGTCTCTATGCTTCACACGTTACATACATTGAGAAGAATTTTGATGGCAGGAGTTTTCTGGAGTTCATCTTCAGAGCATCACAAAAACTGTTGTTCTCTGCACATGCCCTCTCTGCCTCCACTCTGGCAGTGGAAAGGGAGGACCGTGTACTCACAGTACCCATTGAAATAGGGAATTTCTGAAGGAGGCAGTGATGCCTACAAGTAGATTTCAGCCACCAAAAACTACCTTTTTCTTTAAGAAAAATAAGCAGGGTGTTTTATCAGATGCATCAGCCGGGAAGAAAATAAACTGAAATATAGTAATTGAGTTAACCTGTTTGATCCTCTCTGAATGCAGTTCAGTGATTTTCCACCAGGTGTCACATGTGGACTACTATTAAATCCCTCAAAAGCCAGGCAGAGAAGTGTCTCATGAATAGCAAGCACAAATTTGCCAAAATGTGTGCACAAACGTGTGCTAATCTCAGAGATTTATTTGGTCAGGCTTTTTCTTCCCCAAAATAAATTATTTTTCAGAGACAAAAATGACATTATGAGGTATTTTTTTTCCATTGATAAAAAAATCCACAGAGAAAAAAATACACAAAAATTATACAAAATATATGAAGTAATGCTGAAGCATTTCTTTTTACAATCAAATAGTTACCAAAAAATATTCACGCAAGCATGAATACCAGTGCAATCATTATATTCTCAGTGACATCTGTCGATCAGATATATAAGAAGAAATACAAAATGCAATTGCTATGACTTCTTCCTCCTTAACTATCTTTTTTTGTTGAAAATTTTACTTAATACACCTCTGTGTATGCCAGTCACAGGTAACACTCACTTATTCCCTACAGCATAAAAATGAGCGAAAATAGTAATAGAAAAGAAAAATTCAGTGAACAAAAATATCAGAAATAAAATCTTGCTTCCAACTAGAGTCATTGCATGAGTCATGGATGGAGTTAACTCTGAATAGTGTGAAGATGCAATAAGTTACACTGGGAAACATCACCCAGAGGTCTAAGACAGGATTTGATAAATAAAAGGACCAGATTTCCCTACTTGCAAGCTATGAAGACTGTATCAGTAGGTATCTGACAACTATGAGAAAATGCAGAACTGTGCCTTGTTTTCTGTCATAACACTTCCTGGCTCACAAAAAAAGGGCCTAGATGTCCCAGCTAAAGATGCGGGGCTCAGGATGGGTGTGTGCATTTGCAAAGTGAAGCACATGCTGCAAATGCCTTCGCTGCTACGCTATCTAACCAGGACAGATTCAAACTGGCTTGGCAATGTCTACACATGCTGCAATTAGCACACCTCAGTGTTATGCAGACAGGCAGTTTCAAGCCAAGGTATGCTCTCTTCCAATAGAGTTTTCTGACACTGCACTGCTGTTACTCATGTCTTAGTGGGCAAATCCTGATGTGGACAGTAATGCTGCTAACCCAGTTAAATTCTTCTACTCATGTACCAACCCCAGTAGATGCTTTTAGTGGAATCTTTCCATTTATTTTTAGGGACTTTCAAAGATATAAGAAAAGAACATATCAATATTCAAGAGTTTAAACTTTCTCCAAATTGCAACTCATCTTGCAACTAACAAAACATGGGGCAACATAACAAAATAGAAGGCATTACTTCCAGCGCAGCCCTAATAAAATATATTATGATTAATGGATATAAGCAACAACATTTATTTTAGTTTTTGATGTTTTTTTATATCAGAACGTACAAAAAGAGCAATAAAAACAAAACTAATGGTACATTTAACCTTTTTGTGGAACTAAATTATCAGTCTGGTCTAATGGAAGTAGCTGCCATTCTCAGAGAGTCTCAAGGTGTTCACTAGAGATTTTTGAATGAAATTTTATTTTTCTTGTGCTTCACCTTTGAAAGCAGTTGTTCACAAATGGATGTACTGTCAAAAAGCAATGATATGACTAAGATGTGTTGTGAAGGGAGGAATGTTTCTTTCTGTGAAAACTGCCATGTGCTACATATGCACATTCAAGGAGTTGAGTTTTATATATCTACTTATTATTTTTACCTTGGCAGGAATTTTAGCAGGATGATTTTCTAGAATTAACCTCTTCAAGTGAAGAATCCAAAGCCGTTTGTCTTGCTGTGATTTTGCCTGATTAAAATAAAATTAAAAAAAAAATCAGCACCCCAAGAAAGAGCATTCCTGCACTATGCAGGGTCAGGAATAGCTTATGGGCATCAATCAGGCTATGCAGTGAGCAAGGAGTTTTCTGTCATACCTGGACAGTATGTTGCATCTTGGGATTTTTATAGTGGAAGACACTGAAGCTGAGTGGTTCCTTCGGTATTACTTCAACCAGCATAAGATTCCCACACTGTAACAGAGAGACGCGGCACTGCAAATCATGCTAGAGTTTCAGAGACTGGGAGACAGCACATGATAATCTGCTCTCTGACATACCAGTATGTGAGCTTTGTATGCAAACATCTCGTCTCTCTTTTTTGTGATTAGCAGCAGCTTGTCAAAGAGGAACAGCGTGCGCTCATTTTTGGCTCGCTGAATGCGAAACGTTCCCTCTAGAACCAGCTCTCCGTAACTAGTGAGATCTGGCCCTTTCCAGTTGGTGAGCAAACTCTGTATCTCCTGCAACAGATCAAAGGAAAACAATTGACATGCATATCAGTGCTTTTACATAAATAGATTCAAAGATCAATCTGCTGAGGCCATTCCTGCTCTCCTATGTAACATTCAACGGCACAAAGTCACTGTATGCTGGTGCTGAGGTTATTGGGTTAGGTGCAAATCACAGCCAGGTGCTTGCACACCTGATGCTAAGCACAGACTAAAGCGTGCCCTCCTGAATCCTGGTTATGTCTGCGGGAGCACAGTGAAGAGCCTGGAGTTTCCCAGGGCTGCCCGTATCTCTGTGTCTGATAGGCTCACCAGAGCAGATGCTCCCTGGAGTTGTTGTGGAGATATTTCTCAGAAGACCAAAAGACAAGAAGTTATTTGGTCAACTGACTGCTTAAAGATGGCAAGATTCTTTTGCATTTGTAATGATCTGTAGACATAACATAGATATTTCTCACCTTATTGCCTTAAGTTGTGTCAGGGTAAGTTTAGGTTAGACATCAGGAAAAACTTCTTTACAGAAAGGGCTGTTAAGCACTGGAATAGGCTCCCCAGGGAGGTGGTTGAGTCACCATCCCTGGATGTGTTTAAAAACCGTTTGGATGTGGTGCTCAGGGACATGATTTAGCAGAGGGTGGTTAGGGTAGTATGGTTAGGTTATGGTTGGACTCGATGATCTTTAAGGTCTTTTCCAACCTGAGTGATTCTATGATTCTATTTATCCTTTAAGAGAAAAACGCCAGGGAAACATCTAAGAACATCTTAAAAAATTTGTATTACTTGGCTAGGACTATTGTTTCCTAAATTGCTCATTTTTTCTGTCAGAGGCACAGATACAAAATTTCAGCACAGTACAGCAAACTAAGAGCAGGCTGAATCTTAAGTAAGGAAATGTTTTAAAACTTCCATTGACTTCAACCTAGCATTAGCAAAGCAGACAGATTTCCTCATTCTGGGCTGGACTCTAAAACATTTCATACAGCCATCAGATATAAATCTTTCTGGTATATTTGAGCCCAAATGCAGCCTAGGGCATACACAGGAAGAAAACCTAAATGCACAGAGCAGCACATTTTGGACTACATGCAAAACTCCTTAAAAAACCAAAATCAAACGAAAACATAACAAAACATTGCATTTTTAAGGTCCCTTAAGGAACTTGTAAATAAGTTGGAGTGTAGCACAGCAATCAGTTTCACCAATGTCCAGGGAGACTCAGCGCTGGAATCACTGTTGCAGTACTTTCAGAACTGCAGACAATGGCAGTGTGAGAGCTCACAGAAGACCTATCCCCCCTGTGGCTGCAGAAACAGATTTTACTTTTAGAAAGGGTAACACAAACGTTTTCCACAAGCTTATACATTTGCCAGCTCTGCTTAATATATTTATAATATGCACTTTTCCAAGAGCGGTTTAGCCCTCTTTATTGCCAAATATTACTGGTTATCTTTAGTCAGATTTATAGCAAACTGTTTGTAGAAGTCATTAGCATGCATTTCCAGCAATGTGTGGCAAAGGTTACACTGCTGCAGGCAAGGCATTATCAAATGTAACCCCATTCCCCTTATGTATAAACAGAAAAATGAGGGCCAATAGGTATGGTTTGTGTTAAAAGACATGAAGGAATAAAAGAATTACATGAGACAGATTTCTGGAATGGCATAAACCTATTAAACTCTTTTATTAATTAAAAAAAAAAATTTTCAAGCAATATAAGTACTGCTGACAAAAGTGTAATGTAAAATGGCAATTCACTTGGATGTTTGAAATTGTTGAAACAGAATGATGGATCTGTAAGAAGTCTGTGAGGTAGCTTACTCTTGACAAAAAATTATTCAGTGTAGCTTTTGCTTTCTCCTCAAAAACCTGTCACTCAAAGTGAAGTTAACCTTTTCCTAGCTATCGTGTTTCTAGGTTTATATTTTTCACACACACAAAAAAATGTCTTCAGAAGCCCAAGAGGGGAAGCACTTGAAGAAGCACAAGAAATGTCTCAAAACAAAATTAATCAGCACAAAAAGGAGAAATCGGAAACCACACGCTTTCTGAACAAAGACATGCCCTAGGGTTGTACAGCAGTGCTGTACAATTGAGGGAAAGGAAGAAAGAAAAGTTATCTCAAGTTCCATATTACTGCAAAATAAATGCTGTACAGGATGCTGCTTGCAGAGAAGAGATTTCTGAGATTTTCCTGCAGCACCTATGACATGGTTTCTAAGATCAAACAGCCACAGGCATACTCAACGGGACTTTAAATTTTGACTGACAAAGATAAAAGATTAAACCAAAAAATGCTGACGGCATATAGCTTCACAAAAACAGCTTACAGAAACACCAATAAATATCTCTGGGAACTCACCTGAAGCCTGATGGCATGTTCATGTTTCCTCTTCATGTCATTTATGTGCCATGCCACTCTTTGCATTGTATCTATGGCATCCAGCACCACATCATAGCCCTCAGTGTCCTTGTCAAGGTGATTTTCTATCTCCTACAACAAGAAAAAATAATTTCTAAATGATTTTTTCCAGCTTGATGCAATACTATGTTTTATCTGTAATATTTTGTCTTCACATTGTGATCACCTGAATGCAATGTTTCTGCCCTTGTTTCTATTGCATGCAGTTAACAATTTGATTAACACAAGATGGCTAAGAGTGCAAAGCTTTTATGGACAGTCCAGCAGCTGATGCAAACAGAGGCACAGAAAGACAGCACAGCACACTTACAGGAAGAGACCTTTTCAGACAGCGCTTAATAGCTTTTCTTAAAATATAGGACATATCAAAATGCTTACAAAATACTGATGGAATTACACTAGGCATTATTTTACAGTGGGAGAGAAGAAAAGCACCAGACATTTTTAAATAAGGATCAATGTCTTTACACTTCACTGGAACATGACTCTGTAATAGGAAACATATGTGGAAAATGTTAACAATAAAGCAGGAATTTCCTAAACTTGCTTAATTCAATTCACTGGATATGGAAAGAGCTCCCACTTCCTCAATCATTTCTCTCCACAAGAAACTTACCAATCAAGGATGTTTATATGTACTTATACCTTCTTTCAACCACCCCCAGCAGTGAAATATGTGGGAAAAACCCGCTTTTCATTGCAACAATATTTTTTTGTACAAAATTGTTTATTCATTAAAAAAATCTTCCATAGAACTTGAGAATGACAGACAGTTAAAAAAAAATGTAACTATTTGGATGCACAGACTGATTCAACATGTCAAAAATAACTACCATACATTCCCCAGCTAAAACATATGCATATGTTATGAAGTGATGAAGACAGGAAGAGTTGCCATGTGTAAAAATCAAACACTCCCAAAATAAAGTGCCTAAAAAACCCCAGAACTGTTCTAATCAAGTCTTATATCAGAGGCAGGAACACTGCAGTGCAGTAGCCTTAAGTGGGACACTATTCAGATGGGTTTTATTGCTTACGTGCAAGAGTAGGTGATACTTCAGGATTCGCTGGACAGGTTTCAAGAGATAGGAGCCCAGGGGCAAGGAATGCTGCAGTGCTTCTTGCCTTTCTCTGAAGAACTTGGCCAATGTCTTGTTCCTCATGCATTCTGTCAACACAGCCACTGACCTGAAAACATGATACCTATTTGTAAGACTGTAGGTAAAGTTGAGAATCATTTCTTTCTTTCCTTGCAAAAAGGGGCAGCAGGTTCCTAATCCAACCACTGCTTCTTCTTTTACGTTATCTTATATATTCAGTAGTGTTTTCCTTCTAACATTCAGCCACTTTTCTAGAAGTGGGAATTAGATATCTGGGGCATGCAGAAGATGACCATCAATTTTTAAGGACCAATAGCAATGAATGACAAAATCTACTGAAGTAAAACTACAGGTGAGCATCTTTCATTTTTTGTTTTTTCAAGTTTAAAAAACTAACATCTTTTTTCTTCCCTCCAATTTGCATGAGGATGGAGGGCAGGCACAACATTTAGACACACATATATCTAATAGACTATAACCTGCATTACGTTAATTAGCCAAGGGACAAATGAAGAAAGGGAATCCAGAACTCCTACCTTGGATAGTTGGTGCAGTACTGTGTGTATATATGGAAATCTTCACTCTGTATGGGAGGAAAGGTTTTCATATATTCAGATTTTGCCACATCAGCAGTTAGCACATGTGCAAGGCACAGGCAATGACACCACAGCAACACATTCTTCATCTCCTGATCAGTGAGTTCCCCACTTCCACTGTAATATTCTTAAAGCTAACATAGACCTAGTTATTGAATTTCACTTTTTCTTTCTGGAGAATTTTCCTTAAATTTTAGAGAAAAGGAAGGAAAAAAAAAACAAAGCAACCAAAGAAACAAGAAAATCTACACAGAGAAAAAGTAAGTGGCCTAGAAATAGAGTCTCCATGGTCCTTATGATGTCACCTGAAATCCAGACTATATATCAATGACAACCTCTGCATCTTTTAGAAAATAACGATACACACACTCCCTTCAGGCAACTGAACTGCACATACCTAGTTTTGCATGTGCTGAAGCACACACCCGTAAAATTTAGTTTTGTGGACACGTTCACTGCGATTTTCAAACTACTATAAATACTTTCACGTGTGAGCACAGTCTAAGCATGAAAATGAGATGCCACAAAAGTTTTAGGATTTTTTGTGATTTTTTTTAAAGTAAATTATGACTCTATGCAAGCAGGAAGTCATTACTAAAACAAGTTGTAACTAGATTTAGGTGGGTTTGTGCACTTGCCTGTCGCTGAGAAATACTCCACTTAGTGCTGACAAGCTTCTCAGGTGGAGAGTCTGAGTTTCCTTTCTTTATTCCTCAGCATAAAATTCTTTCTCAATTATCATCATTTAATTCTATGTGAGAACAAGTCTCCATAAATATTACCATGTGCTTTAAGTATATGTCTGCCTATCAGCTTCTGTCTGAAGTAGTGCACAGTTTTTGCAGCATGTTGGAGTCATAAAGAGTAAAAAAGCACTGCAGAACTGCAAGGCAATCCTGAAATCAGTGATTTCTTTTCTGAGCCCTAAACCAATAAAGAATGATTCTCTGGTGGTAAACAAGACCCTGCCTTCCACATAAAGCATCTTCAAGACAGACTGTGACCCACTGCCCCACAATAGTTGTGCCCCCTTAACACCCTCCCAGCAGTGGTATCTCTGAATAGTGAGACCAAATATCCAGAGCCCTATGCAGAGCATCAGGAGAGAGGGCTGAGGCTTTTATTTCTCATTGTTGAGTGGATTTTTTTTTTTTTTTTTTTTTTGGCTATTCATCAGAAAGAGGCAGCTGAAGCAGTTCCCTTCCCCCTCTCCCTCCTACATCAATCTGCACCATTCATTCTTCCAGTGGAGCTGCAATTCACAATGACCGTGGATGAAACAAAGTGTTACTAAACCTCAGTGTAATTAATTTCAGTGTTCCTTACTGGATTTCAATATTAACTGTTTTGAAAAAATTAGTCAAGTAAACTCCTAACAAATGTTTCCCTCAGGGACTACAACCCCCATTTACTCCCTAGCATGCTGCAAACTATTACTTTAAGCTGCTCTTCTTTTAGACATCAATCAACCAAATTTGGTCTTAATACAATACAGCCAAACAATTTAGCTTGGTCTTTCATGCCTAAACTAATTCTGCTGTCGCAGCTGGTTTTTGTGGCAGTTTACATATGCCCTGCGTCCACACGCAAAGACAACGAGACTCTGTCACAACTTATTAGTGTTCAAGCCTAGAACTCGCGGTGACAGCTACAAACCATCCCAGCGCAAAACCAAGCACTAATGAAACTCAGACCATTGCATACATGACACAACAAGCATTAGCAAACTAGCTAATATGCATAAAAAGTTAGGGTGCCTAAGAAGCCACCTTCCTCCCTTTCACTGTGATGAAATTCAGTGAGGTGGAGAAAAGTATTTTATTATATTTGTGCATATAGAATCATAGACTTATAAAATGGCTTGGGCTGGAAGGACTTTAAAGATCATCCAGTTCCAACCTCTGCCATGGACAAGATTGACACCCATGAAATCAGGGTCCCATCCAACCTGACCCTGAACACCTCCAGAGACGGAACATCCATAGCTTCTCTGGCCAACTTGTGTGTGTGTGCTCACCACTCTCTGAGTAAACAATTCCCTTCGAACATCTAATCTAAATCTCCCCTCTTTTAGTTTAAAGCCATTCCCCCATGTTATATCATTCTCAGACCCTGCTTATACGCCCCTCAAGTACTGGAATGCTGCTATGAGGTCTACCCAGAGCCTTCTCTTCTCCAAGCCTAGTGAGCCCAACTCCCTCAGCTTTTCTTCATAAGAGCAGTGCTCCAGCACTCTGATCATCTCTGAGGCCCTTCTATGGACCTGCACCAACAGCTCTGCAACCTTCCCGTCTGGGGGGCACCAGGCAGTACTCCAGATGGGAACTCACAAGGACAGAGCAGAGAGAGGACAATTCCTTCCCACTCCCTGCTGGCCATCCCTCTTTTAATGCAGCCCAGGATACTGCTGGCTTTCTGGGCTGCTAGCACACACTGTTGGTTTGTGTCCAGCTTTTTGCCCACCAGTACCACATACTAATAAAAAATTTCCATTTAGGGGCTTGCTGGTATAAACTGTGATAAATTCCCACGCCTACAAGCACAGAATAATGTAATTTACAGAATGACTTCAGAAGCAAAGTACAGAACATCTATGCTGGCTGGAGTTGATCTCGGAGTCACATAGTTTAGAAGAGAATCTGTTGCTTTTCCACCTCAATCAAAGACAGTTGAGACTTGATAATAAATCAAACATATTGATCTAAAATATGTCCTATAATTCACTCTCCAAGAACCACACAACTGCTCTTCCTCAGCTTGAAGAAAGAAGCCATACTAGTCAGGATGGCCATTCTCCCATGGATTGCCTAGTTACCTGGCGCTCTGCATCTCAAGAAGAGTTATCTAGTTTGCATGCATGGCTGACGCTACCTCCTTTACAGCAGACCTCCCAGGGCATATCAGGGCACAAGCTATGCAGGCTAAAGCCAGTGCTGTGTGTTGTATCCAGAAATAAGAGAAGAACCAAAACTGAGACTGATTTAATGTGTTGCTATCAGCCCTTTCACACTCTAAGTGTAGCACTAGATATGCTCATCAGTATTTTTTTGGACAGTCTTATGCTTACTCAGTCTAAAAGTCATTACATTCACCTTAGCTATCTTCAAATCAGATTAAAAGTGATCTCTGCTGGGAGACTGGAATTGCTCCAGAGGCCATTTCTAGTTTGGAGGTCCAAAGCTTTTAGGGCAGAGGATAAAAACACTGAGACCAAAGCCAAATGTTATCTCCACTTACTACAAGTCACCCTGAAGAGCAAAGCCAAGCACAACAGGATCCCAGCTATACATAGTTTGTCCCCTGCTGCTCAATTAGTTCACAGTGTGACTCCTGCATGTGGAGTGAGGAGGCTCCAAGCACAGGACAACATCCCTGATCTCCTCTCAACTCTTGGTGCACTTTGCTTTTTTATAGCCATAAAAGGCACTTTAAAATAAAATTGAGACATAAAAAATGAGCTGAGTGAGAGTGTAAGCTGAAGCCAATTGCCTAGATCTCTTCATTAATGAGATGTTAGATTAGAGTCATTCTCCCTTTCCCCTCAGTTAAGCTGTTGGTTTGCCTTTCAGAAAACATATGTTCCAAATTTCTGAGGTGCTGAGTGAGAAGAGTCATGTGCCAGCATTAAGCTTTCCTTTACAACTACTCACTTAAATGCAAATTTGTGGAATACTGAAGTCAATCTTCTAATTAACACTGGCATCATTACTACAAAAATGAAAGACTGAATTGGCAAGAAAACATATAAACAAACTTATATATGAATAATTATGCTGTAGAGAAGCTTGCTCTGAAACCTTTTGTCAGCCTCCAGTTGCAGTTATCAGCAAAACATCTTCAAGACATTTAATGTACTAGAGTTAATATAGTTCTTCTAAATGACAAGGAAGGTCCAAGGGCTGGTAGAAACTACCATAGTGCACTGCAACCCTCAGTGGCAGGTTATTTCAGTGAAGCAGCCCTTCCACATTGGTTAAATAAATACCCATTCATCTGTTTTGTATCTCAGATAGTTAAAAGCATAATACACAATCAAACAACAAATTGTGTTCTTCTGCATTTGTGTCTATATTGTTTCCATGGGTTACAACTGATTTAAAAACATCAGAAACAGAGGGAATTAGTATAATGTTGTAAGTTGTTAAAAATATTTTTGGTGTGTTACAACTTTGTATGGCTATTTTAACTGATAGTGAATTCTAAGTTACTGGCTGATTTACCCTGAAGACATCTTGCCAAGGTCTGTTAACAAATAAAAGCCACCATTTTAGGAGCTATTTACTTTGAGCAATGAACACAATAAAGGATAAATTCTCAAATCCACAATTACGGGTCTTTGTCAAAGCGTGCTAATGTGATTTGATAATCCTTATTGTATTTCCCTCAGAAGTAAAAGATGCAAGGCTGTTTACTATTTATACATGAATGCCTTACACAGGAAAGACAATGGTATCTGACTGCATGAGGGAAGAACGAAAAGCTATACAAAAGATTTTATTAAGCAAAACCAAGTAACACATTCAAATTCAAAAAAATAATCTATCAAAATTAGTCCAAAACTAGATGCTACAAAAATAACTTCACTAGATGTTTTCAGCAATAGCAAGCATTACTGCTATTAATGCAGTAATATTTTGGTTATTTATTTATTTATTTTATTTTGGTTATTATTTTGGAACTATTAGCTCTGAAAAGCTCCACTTACTTTAACCATAACTATTCTATTATTCATGCAAACCAATTTTGTATTATTCCACATGAATCCTGTTACTTACTGTCATGAAATGCAAAGAGCAAACATGGTACCTACAGTGAAAGCTTGATTATACATTCAAAATTCCTAACAACTAAGCTATTCACAAGTGAATAAGTAGGTTGGAAAAAAAAAAGTGCCACTAGAGCCAGAGCTAGCATAACCAAAGCACAGTTCCACTAAAAACATCTAAGAAGTTCCACTGGAGCTACATCCATTAGCTAAAGCTGTGAGCTATGACTTCAGTATAATATTATCCCAGTGAAGATCTAGCACACTAATCAAACAATAAATGGCTGAAATCCCGTAAGGCTTTAAGGACTGTGTACTGCCAAAAAAGGCTATTTTATTTCCACTACTCAACGTTGAGAAGATACAAGCAACAAAGAATGGACAACTGGAGCCTGTTAAGACAGTCAACAGTTACTGTAACGACATTTTCACAGCCAAAAACAGAACTATGGAGTATTATGTTATTGTTTTATTTTTCTTTCAAGCATTTGCACTCATCTGGATGAAGTTAAAAAAATGCTCATTAGGACTGCAACCTCCAGCAATTTCTGAGCCATCAGGCAGCTGCTTGCCAGTAATACAAATTCTAAAAATATT
This sequence comes from Lagopus muta, assembly GCF_023343835.1. Taxonomy (NCBI): domain Eukaryota; kingdom Metazoa; phylum Chordata; class Aves; order Galliformes; family Phasianidae; genus Lagopus; species Lagopus muta. The sequence continues at coordinate 61,915,669 of NC_064434.1, forward strand.
TGACAAGGGAACAAAAAGCACCAGAAATTGATGATAAGCAGATGGATTCTAGAACTAATGGCCAGGAAGTCTATCAGAGAACTTCTTTCAGCTGGCTAGTACAACAGAGGAAGCAGCTTTTTCTTGGATTTGCTGTTTTCACTTTTAGCACCTTTATTTCAATGTCTCAGCCATTAGTCACCACAGATAGATTCATGTAATATGGCAGAAAGATCTATGAACTCCAAATTGTGGCATCTGTAAATATCCTGAAGGCCTCACAAATGGTCTTCAGTACAAGAACAACTTTTGTGATATAGCAAGGCATGACAACGCTGTATACATTTTCTCTACTGCAGTATCCATAGGAATAACTGGGACCCTCAGCTTTGGAATGCCCCAGTAAAACCAGCAAATCATAGGAGAATTTAAGTTGATCAGGAATTCTGAAAGTTTTGTGTCCTATGTCTATATTAGAGCAGCGCCAGTTAGATCAGATTGCTTTTCTACTGGAGTTCTGAATATTGTAGAACAGCTTGGGTTGGAATGGACCTTAAAGATCATCTAGTTTGGTATTCAAGGATGGAGATCGTACAGGATGCACGCAATCTATTTTGATGTTCAAGCACTCTCTCATGGTTAAAAGCAAACCTGAAAGTCATCACATCTCACTGAAATTCCCCTTGTTGCAACTTGTGTCCACTGTCTCTTACCCTGTGCTCCTTCAAAAATGAATCTCAGCTTTGTCTTCTCTGTATTCTTTTACCAGGCAGCTATAGACAGCAGCAAATATTTCCACTCAGCTTGTCTTCTTCAAGCTAAACAAATCCTGTTCTTTCAGCCTTTACACATCACATTTTCCAACCTCCAGACCTGCTCTAGTCTGGATCACTCTAGTGTGTTTCTTGTTCCAGAAGACCAAAATTTACAGTACTACGCAGTCTTACAAGTACTGTATAGAGGGGAAGAAACAATAATCTAAATCTGCCAACTGTATTTTTGTTAATACAAATTATATGTTAACACACATGCAAGATACTGTTGGCCTTCACTGCAGGGGCACACTGCTGACATGCTCTGTAGTCTACCACAACTCCAGATCCTGCTGAGCTGTTCACCAGCCAGCCAGACCCAATCTACAGGTAAGTTTTTTCTATTCCACACACAAAACTTTGTATTTGTCCTTACCACTCTTCTTAAATTCAATATAGGATGCTTGGAATGATAACAACGTGCCAGAAGCCCCACTGCAACATGGCTAAAATACAGTGAGATCTCCCAGTGCTTAGAAAAGATCAGCTGAAAGATAAGTAGTAACTTGCTCCAACTCAATTCAAGCAAGTAATTCAGTGAAATGGCAGCCCTAATCTGTTACCGTCATTTCCTTTTCCAATAAAATCCCTTGTGCCACAATAGCAATGAACAAAATAGAGTGGTCCAGTTAGTCCTAAATACATATGTTAGGACTGTTTTTACAAATGGCTGGTGCTGGCAATACTGAACTCAGGATGAAGCCTAAAATATGACAGAGATTTTATTTTAGTTTATTTTAATGAAACCAAGCAAACACCACTATGAAGAAATTACATTTAAAAAACTACATTTCCCATTCCCTTTTCTGCCCCTTTTAACCCAGAAATGTCATGGAGAAGCATTATTACTTGACATATTTGGGCTCCACAGATGTAAGGCAAATGTAGGTTCTCTCATCAAGTGAACTTGAGTCATCAGTAGCCTAGATTGTTTAATCTCTTGTTGTTCTACACATAATAAACATTTTCCTTCCCACTGACTATCTCTCTGGGTTTCCTATAATAAAGGACACTTGGGTATTTTATATTTCTCTTGCATCTGACAGCTTTCTCTTCTCAATATTTTTTTTAACTTCTGAATTATACAATTGAATAAATATGTTCAGCAAATCCAAAGTATTTCAAAGAGACTAAGGTTTGAATCTTAACATTAGAATTTCAGCCATTCTTTTTAAGAGAAAACTAAGTTATGATGGCTCAGTTCAGCAAAAAAAAAAAAAAAAAAGCATTTCAGAAAATAATAGGACAACAAGTTATTGCCTTTTCTAAAATTGCAGCTAAGTTGTATTCTATCGTCATTTTAAAGCAGACAAAGCATAACAGTAGTACCAGTTGATCACCCATGTTAAAAAGTGGGGAAAAAATGATTCACTGTAATGCTCCACAAAAATGGACCTAAAACTTAACCCTAGATCAATAACTCCATCAGGTCAGATACACTTCTCAAATAAAATAACATATTTTTCATGGTTGAAGTAAAGTGTAGGTCTAGAACATTAATAAATTAATCTTACTCTTTGATATCATTCTGCAACAGGTATTGTGCTACAAATACTTGCAGCAGCCACTTACTTTGGACACAAAACAGTCTGCTATAGCCACAGGATCATTTTCACAGTTCTCTAAATCTTGCAGAAGTTCACTAAAACAAAGAACAAGAAATAGAAAGACAATTATTGCACACCTTGGAATAGACATGCATATGTGCCTGAGACACAGACAGAGTTCCATCATTCAAGGAAGCACTTACAATGCAGAGAGTCCTAAAAAGGGAACTAGAAACCCTCTGATTTCCCCCGTAAGCTTCTCATTCCACTATGAATAGACCTGTAATGGTCTTCCTTGCTTTTTTTCAGACTATAAAATAACACCATCTTTCAAACCAGGATCTAAATTGGACTGAGTCAGATGTACCGTTCTATTTCCTACCACATAAAACACAGTATCTTAGCTCTGTTCAGTGTTATTGCCACTGTTCCTCTTCCACACAGATCAGGCACTCAGATTCAGACCAGAACAGTTGCACAGTATCTCCATGTGTACTAAACAAAACATTTTCTCTTATACACAGTCAAGCTGTTATCTGCATGTGCACAGAAATTCCAACTCTGATACCACAACACATCACCCAAATACAAAACTACATGTTTTTCTACCAATATTTTGAAGTTACAGTAATTTACTTTTTGTATTTATTTATTCTTACATATGTTGGCTTCACATTAATTGCAGCACTGGAATACCTCTCTTGTCAGTAAACCACAAAGCTTTATGAACTCTCCCTCTTGGATATGCAGTCATTGGAGTTTTCTATTTGGAGGCAGAGAAACACCCTAAGGAAATGGTATTCCCACATACACAAACATTCAAGTTATTACGATGGCCATGGGCTGCTGATTGTATAAAGCAAAGTGCTGTCCTTCAGACTGACAGCTCTTATATGATATGCACAGTACTGTAGACGGAGAGTAGTTTATCCTGTACTCCAACTAACGCACCCAAATCAAACAAAATTTAAAACATGTCCTGTCCTATAAAGATTCTCTTTGTTCTGAGAATTTCACTTGACTGAGGTGGATGAGGAGCAAGTCTGAAAAACACAGATGAGAAACAGAAATGTATTACACATACATGAAGAATGGTAATAAGTTCACTCAGGAAGTCTTTTCTACATTTAGTGGGTCTCTTCACTGAATAGAGATGGTGAGCCAGGAAAATGGTTTTTGAAAGGGAACATAGAAACTCTACATGCAGAAAAATAAAACCTTATAGAAAAAAAATTTATATTTTTGACCAGCCAAACAGGAAATGAATTCATTATAACAGGAGCAACTCAACAACTAAGCGTGTTCACTTTCGTCTGAAATTCAGGTCTTGAAAAACTATTCAATGAAATAAATTTCCTTTGAGAAAACCTCAAAGATCACTCCTTGATCTTAATATTCTTTAGTCTTAATGAAAGATGTTCTCAGAAAACTGAGAAAGAAGAAGAATTTTCTACCAAATGGTTATATGATAAACCATTTTTCCTTCTCATCAGATGATTTTTCATTTAATGCTACTTCTCTAGTATAGCATTCCAATTCATAGCTGGTTCCCTGAATGCATTTTGCCTTGGTACTGCTATGTCTAAGGAACTACCCTTTCCCCTTCTAGGGAAAAATAATTTCACTGTGTAAGTAAGAAAAGGAGTAAATAGAAAAGTTTCTGGACTTGTTCTTTGCTTCTTTGTAATTACTAGAGGAAGGAAGGAGAGAAATCAGCAATCAGTCACAATGAATGAAGACAAACAAAAAACATAGGCTTAGCAGACACTAAGACACTTGGTATAATAACAATATAACCTCCACACCTCAGAATCTCCCTTCATCAAAATAAGAATAAAAATATGACCCTTGCTTGATAGCCCATACTCATGAAGCTCATTAAATTAGAAAAAAAAGTAGCTGTAGCAATGCTGACCATTAATTATAATGACTGTTATCCACAAATGAATTTTAGAAATGACATCAAATAAACAGAACGTGCTCAGAGGTTTCCTGCTGTCCAGCCCCAGCAGGCAGACATTCTCCTGATGCTTTAGAATATGTAGCTTCTTGGTTGCCATTTTATTCCCACTTGCCTCCTAATATGTTGTATTATTTTTCCTAGAGAATATGGTTAATGTTGCACTTAAAGATTTCAAATATTCATGCAGAAAGTCCAACTTTATACAGTAAATATGCCCGTGGCATGTGTTGTCAGTGCAAGCCTATAATGTAAAGGATGCACTTAGGATGATTTTGTTAGCTATACTGCACTCTCTTCTGTCTCATCTGAGTGATATGAGCAGGATTGATAAGAGCAACCTACCACTACATAAAAATAACAAATCTGTCATGCCCATAATACTGAAAATCTTAAATAAATCTTATAATACCATGTTGACATGTGAAAGAACATGTTTATCATTCTACATCTAAGTACCTGATAGTAAAAATGGTAGCAAGAACACAGATGTTTTCTTCACGTGGACATTGAGATGTTTTACACTCTTCACAGATAGCAACACAACTCCTGACAGCTGTGAGTTGTGTATACTAATAGCCCAGGCAGGAAGAGCTCATGAGGGTACATCAGTGGAGGAATATGATGCTCTTGCAGGCAAATCACAAACGAACTTGGACTGAAGCACGCCACAAGAGCTACTGCTCTTTCAGACCATGTACTGAGATATAACATTGAGATTGTTATGAGCTGGAAAAATCTGAATCTGTACTCATCTGAATCATCATCAGTAGCTAATGCTAATACCTTTGGGATGAGAGGTAACCAGAGAAAGACTAAAAATTTTTCATGCAACAAATTCATTCTTTCTTCAAGTCATATGAGTAAAAGTCTCACTACAACGCTATTTACAATGTTCTGACCTTTTGGAACAGGAATCATTTTCAAGACAAAACACTTAACATCCCTTTCAATTAAGCCAAGTGAGATTTTCTTTTCATCTTATTAATTAAATATCATTACCACACTACTTTAAAACAAGACACATAAGTTTTTCACCTTCTTGATCTGAAACGAAGAAAAAGAAAGATAATAATGACAGCTACATCAGACAGCCAATTCTGATAAAATGGAAGGAATGAAAAGATGCAGGAAGGGAACAGCATTATTTCTCTTGCACCCATGACAAAGAACAGTTGATGACCAAACATGGCGCAGTCCAGCCATAAATGCTAAAGTAGCAGCATTACCAAAAAGCTTTATTCTCTCTATGCCTAACAGAGCACAGTATCAAAAGGCATAAGGGACAAAGCAATTACAATCTGGTCCTCATGGTTACATTGTTTGAATAATTTAATTTTCTGGATTTTTATATAATGAATCTGAAAAGTTCAGACTTTCTCTAAAAAGAAAAAAAAGGAGAGAAATGTAGCCTTGATACAATCTCATGGCGACAAAAACTTAGTGGCCAAAACTGTTTTCTTTCCACTAATGAAAGCAAAAGCCTTTTCCTTTAAAGGTGAGCTCTAACAGGTTTTCTGAAGGCTCTTCCTAACAGAACGTCAACAGCTGCCAGCACAAACCTCAGCATACAGAGACTACTGGATACCGCATTTGCACAGCTCTGCATGGTACATGCATGCTTCAGTAGTCACTAATTACACAATTTGTCTCATCAATGAAAGTTTTAGTTTGGCCTATCTTATGATCAGCTGGGTGTTGATAGAAGTACAAACTTTACACATGCTTCTCCACAGAGGTTCCATCTCAGAATGAAGTCATGCTATGGGTCAAGAATTTATCCTAAACTGACACTGGAAAAAATCTCAAGAGGAGAGGCCAGAGGAGGAAGGTAGCAAACGGTGGCTTAGAGGACATTTCTCCTTTCCAAATAAATTAAAGAAAGTGAGGCAGCTTTTCCTAAGAGATTCCTGCAGGACTGCTGGAATATTACAATTCTACTTTAAGAAATGGTTTTCCAAAAAGAAGTCACAGGGACAGGACCAGTGGTTAGAATCCCGACCATCATTTCTAATATTCAGTGCAAGATGAAGAAATCAAAAAGCATATAGTTGAAAATAATTCCCATTTACTGAAATCATATCTACACTGACCACAAGAACCCAACACACATTCAAAGTTGACGAAAACAAGGTAATTCTAAAACCATAAAATTGTGCTTACAAAAAGCATGTGAAGCTAACAAAGGACTGCCAAGTGGAACTTTTTCAAAGGTAAAGAGCATGAGGCTCTAAAGTAAGTTTAGGACCCAGAAGCTACACGCCAGGTTTCATTCACATAGGTGGGAACCTAGTCTTGATGCTGTATTAGGATGTACAGTAAGAATCTTAGAAAACTCACTATTTCCATTTTAACTCAAGAGGCCTAAAATACATCAGTATTTTACTGGAGGCTTTGAATGAGTTTTAACAATTCTAACATACACTTAAAGTGCCCTACGTTTCTTTTTTCATTCTTTTCTTTTAACCTCAACAAATTTTATCTTCTTTTTTATTTTTATTTTTTTGTAACTTAGTGATACTTTATCATAATAAATCATACTAAAGAGTAATTTTATTAGGTAGTATTTGTAATGATGCTGGTATAAATGTCACCCAACAACCAAGCCATTTCTCTAGTTTTTGAACACTCAGAAAATATAATGGCCACATCTTTGCTTCCCATTATGATAGATAAACACTGAGGAAGCTCTTCAACATGAGTCTTCCACTTAGGAATTTTCTTTCGATTCAAGGAAATTATTTATTCTTCTTCAAAGGTCAAAGGAGTTTGGAGATCATCTGTCAACCACAGTAAGGATAAGACTGCTTTTACAGGAGTAATGGGATAGAAGACATAGGATCTTTATGCCATTTGGTTTGTTGAATTGATTGAATGTTCAGGTTTTTCCCAAATGCTGAACAAGTTAACCGTTTTTACAGAAACAGATTATTAAGTCAAAAGTAGCAGTAGTATGTTTTTAAAAATGAAGTTCCCATCAGTCTCACACAATCTGGAACCAATTATAGACATAAGAGAAATTTTATTTCAAGTTCCCAGTATAGGCTAGAATTCTATTTGCAGAGTTTCTGAGAAGGCTGATAGGACACCTAGCAAAAAAGTTCAATAAATGGAAAGGTACTTGAACAGGTTATTAATAAATTGTTTAATAAAGTGTCTAGCAGTTTGAAGTGTTAGAAAACTCAGATGCATGGCAGTATACAAAAGGATCTGATATAGAAGGAATAAGATACTTCTCTTTGGTGAAAGAAGGATGTCATTCATGGTAGTCTTGCATTTAGCTTTTCTGTGATAGGAAGCAGGTTAGACTTATATTTATGGAAATAGCCAGCATGAAAACAGAAACAGTAGGTGAAGAACACACCTAATTCATTTAATCAATAGCTGCAAAATCTGGTTTCAGTAAATCAACCCAGCTTAGAATCAGAGAAATACCATTACTCAATTTATATATATATTTGCAGCATCAAAATGATAAAAAGAAAATTTGCTTGGTTTGTCCCCTCCCCATTAATGCAGGTATTGACCCATTTTCATTTAGTTAAACATCAATTTACCTGTTGAAATGGTAGATATCTCGTATGTTGCCAAACAGGGCTGATCGCTCTTCGGTCCCCAGGGGAAGTTTGGATTGGTCAGTGATACAATCAAGGTAATCCTACAAGAGAAACGAGAAGGACCCGTTCAGACATTTCCTCCTTTTCTAAATCAGTAAATGGAGCAAACTTTTATTGTACAAGATGAGTTCCTTCATATCAGTTTCACATTACTATTACAGTAAACCTTTTAGTAGCCTCTCTGTGAACAGTCATTCTATTATGAAAGGTAACAGTACTTACTTGTTCACTGAAACCAAGAAAATAACAAAAGACTGAATGCTAAGTTATAGTACTTAGATTGGACAGCCGACATTTCTCTTGCTACTGATACACAAATGTATTCAGATGTCATTGACAATGATGGCTTAATTGATCATTTAACAGGCTCAAAGACAAAAACAAACAAACAAACAAACAAAAAAGCCTACAAATAAGAAATGAAGATTTGAGTCTTAGTAACAGAAAACCTATATAATCTAGAACAGTAAGCATGGAAGAAACGTGCTCAGAAAAGTAACCACTAAGAATTTTTTTAAATTATAGTTGAAAAAGCAATGCATATTTTGTAGAGAACAGAGAATCTTGGTGTATATGCATACATGCAACTTAACCACACATATAGATACACTGCAAATTACATTGGTATATACAGTTAGTAAATATATGCTTTGTAATTTATAAGGGTGCCTTATGCAGTGATTTTAACTGAATAGGTACAAGAGCGCTAGAAAAAGATCAGGTCAACAGTGTTCTAGCAGAACAACCTTCCCGTATCTTCCCTCATTTTGATAAGACAGCTCCCAGAGCATCACCTTTCAACACATTGCTGCCATAGCATTAAAATTTCCTCAGCTACAAGAAAAAAACAAAACAAAACAAAAACATTGGGTTTTTCAACTAACTTCTGCTCATAAACCAAGAAACCCAGTGTGCTGCCACATTCATGAAGAAATTCTGCTGGAGGACGGAAAACAATAAAGGAAAAGTGAAAACAGCTGAAACAATGTGAAATAAAAATAAATAAAATCCCTTAGCCTGGGATCAGACAATGTAGTGCGGCATCCTACCAAAAGCAACATAACATCCCGCTGCACTCTAAGGAACAAACCCTGCAAAATGTCAACTAGACCATGAAAACTTCTAAGATGTAACTGGGCAGAGTCATAAAGAAAAAAATATTGCAGAACGCATACATTGGACACAATTTATTCTCTGTATGTTCAATGAAATTAAAGGGTTTGGATCAGCCACTGATCTGGCCTTTGGATTTTAGACACTCTCACAAAGAAGGTTATGAATTCAAGTCTCCAGCACATATTCTGTGCTAATTAGGTGGAGTCAGCAGTCTCAGGTCCGAATCCTACCACTCAGTAATCCACATTTGGTATTTGCTTACCTCCAATTAAATCTACCTCTCATCATCACAAAAAATTCCCAGAAAGTCATCTCTTCTCTGATGGACATCTGTACTCTATATTCTTTCAGGCTTGTAGTCCAGGCCTGTGCTTGAAATATGTTATGTGCAGTAAGACATTGGAAAAGCATCCCTGGGGCTGCCTGAATTTTTTGGTTGACTTTTCATTTACACTCAGAAGCCACAAATGAGTAAAATGAGGCTGGCAGGATTGCAGCACGTAGTACATTAGGTCAAATGCAGAAGTAGATGATAGATTCAGGGCTATTCCAGTGACAGCAATAAATAACTTTTCTGCCTACTAATAAAAATTCATTTAACAGCAAGGAACAGAAAAGCTGCAGTGAAGCTGCGATCATCTGAAAACATTTGAGTACTACAGAGCACTGGAGCATCCTGAGCTGGTATGATTTAGAGTTGCAGAGAAATGGAAATCTCACAGTGAAGAATTCCATACAGTTTGTTTATTGTATGAAGAGGAATTCCTCATTCATCTGAATAGAAGGAGCTTGGGTTTCCTCAAAGCAATAAAGAGTCATTTATTTTCCAGTATTGTGGACAGTTTTATAAGCATGATCTTTCATGCTCCTTTCATCCTCTCATCCCAGTTTTTTCCCCACGTACGTATATTCTTTTCAATCTTCCCTTAGTTAGAAATAAAGAACCAGGCACCTTCTAATGCTCTTGCCAAGAAAAAGCCTGCAGGTGCTTTGGCGGTTCTCCAGTGCTCCATGAGCATGTGCCAGGATCAGGTTATATTGCACACCCACAGCCTGCGCTGCCTGCTGCAAAAAGTTACCCAGGACTGCATCTCAGGCCCCTTCCCTTCCCTTCCCTTCCCTTCCCTTCCCTTCCCTTCCCTTCCCTTCCCTTCCCTTCCCTTCCCTTCCCTTCCCTTCCCTTCCCTTCCACAGAAGCAAACTGGAAATGCATGGTTGGGGTTTTTCTTGCTTAGAGCAAAAGGAGCCAGTTATTTGTTAAAAATGCTTGGGATTCAGAGGTTCCTTATATCTCACTCATACTGTTAGGGAATCACAAAGGTTTGGCGGTCTGTTTTCACATTTTAACTTTCCGATAGTGCTAATGTCACTGATCTGAGTCTTGATCAACAATCTTATGGTTACAGTCACACTGCTGAAGGTGCAAGCAGATGCTGGGGGCTAGGCCTGAACCACCTGTGTACAGCAATCCCAGCAGCAGCTTTGCAGGGCTCTGCATGCACGTGGGGCAAGATGCCAGCTGCTCTTCACAAGGCAGCCCGACACATTCCAGCACAGTGCGGCAGCACTTGGCTTGCACTGGCACAGCGAGTGGGTTATATTGCTTTATAGAGTGTATGCACTATCATAAAAGCTTCATGAACTCATCCAGGAAACTGAAGCACTATCAGCATATAGCAAGGACGCCAACAGGAGATCAAAGCTAGCCAGCCATGGGGTTTTTCCTAATTATTTCTTAGTATATGGTACTTTACCCCCACGGTAGTCACTGCAACCTCCTGCAGCATATCAACAGCTGTTATCATCTGAAGCCATAATGAAAGGTCTGGAGCTATGAGATAACAGGGCAGGCTGCAGCTGTAATGACATGGTGCAGAAATCAATGAAATTTATCGGAACAGAACACTAGGTTTATTCCTTTTATTTGCTTCTTGTCATCATCTACAGAGCCTCTGTCAGCACTGAATGATTTGTTTATAACCTTTGCCTTTGCCAGCATTTTACTGCCTCTCTGCAGTTACAGCAAAACATTTAGCTTACTTTATAGGAGAAACAAAAATAAATGCCAGTCTCCTTAGATTGATTTATGAAGAAAGGTTTGCTCTAATAGCGTTGCACAATTTTTCCACACTATCTCCTGAATCTCTCCAAAAACCAGAAGAGTCTTGCCAGACAGCTCTGCCTCCCTTGCTGAGTTTGACATTCTCCCCATTTGTCTTTCATCACACCAATCTATTGGGAAGAATGTCTGCTAGAAACTTCACATCTGACAACCACCTCCTCCTACCTAATCACTCAAGGAAGAGCTCCAGAAGAACAGAATGATGACAACACTAACCTCAAAGGATAAAACAATTCTATTAATTAGAAATGAGAAAAAGCTGTCAAGAAAAGAACAAAACGAGCAAAAATTTCTTTGCAGATTAAATTATTTTTTCCACATCCAAAGTTCAGAAAACAATTGCAAACTTATGTGGAACATTTTCATTTAGACACTAAGGTTTTCCCTTCAAAACAGGTCCACACTTAGCTTTAAAAACAAAATGTAAACAGAACGACAAGTCAAAGAATAACATGGTAATGCTAACATTACATCTTAAAATTAGTAATGTTAATAGTAGTGTTAAAAACTGGAGTAAAAGACACGTTACCTTGTGAAACATTTTTTCCTGCCTTGCAAGAAACGTATACACTATGAAAGTATCTAGTGCTTCTTCTACAAAGCAAACTCTGCATATGTTGAAATCAAAGATAAGCAAAATTTTCTGTAGAGTAGTGCTGTTGCATACGCACACCATTAGCAAAAGGCACATACACAAAACACTAAACATTTAAATAAATAAACAACCAAAACCATTTTAAAAAAAGGAAACAAACAGGTACTTATCAAAACTCCAGGATACTCTTGTGCTGCAGCAGGAGGAGGAACATACAATAAAAACATCAAACTGCATCTAAATCCAGGAAGCACAGTAACATCAGCCCCCATTTTCAGATATTCCCAAAGTCTGTAATACCAATAAGGCAACTCTTTCTCCTAGATGATATATCAAACCTGTGGGCATGGTTGACTTGGCTTGACTGCCCTCTACCCAGCACATGTGCAAACAGCACAGATCAGATGGTGAGGCATGAGAGGAGCTTCTGATGTACTGCAGTAGCCCGGGTTGTCTATGCAACGCTCTCACTCTACTTTGAGGAAAAGGCTGCAGGCCAGAAAGAAAACATGACACAAACTGGATCCTGTCTGTAGCATGCTAGCTAGAGCCACATTTAACCAAACCACAGCTGAAGTCAAGACTATTGCACAACAGAGTAATTGCTCTAGCGTGCTCCATGCTGCCCATTACAGAGGTAATTATAATCTGCAGCAGTGCCCCTTTTGCCTGATTATTCCTTTTTATAATTTACTTCATTTACAGACTCATCTAAAATGTACAGCAGCACTGTATAAATGCATGGTAGGGGGAGAAAAATAGTATACTGTCCACAACAGGTGGCCAAAGACTCTGAATGCCAGTCAAAGCAATTCACTGCAGCTCTTCTCAATTACTGAAAGCACAGCTGTAACTTGCAAAATGAAGGTGCAGTTGTAAACAATACATACATAGCCTTCTTGACCTGGTTCCTTCGGCTGTATCTGGGTAAGGATTCAGAAATTTAAATCAAACCCATCTTCTTGCCATATCAAAACTTCCAAGATTTCTCATTAAAACATACACTTTTTCAATATTACAATTCCCCTATCAGTATTACAATCCCCTTCAGTAATGGAAAAAGAAAAGTCCATCATTTTAGTGCAGGTCTCATAATTTTGCACAGCGATTTACTTAGTCACATCTGTAGTAAAGCTTTTAATGAAGCCAAAATTCACACACTTCTGACTGCTTTCTTCCATTCAGTTTGTCTTCCATAATCTGCCTCTTTATTCCTGTAAAGAGTCACGCTAAACACATATCTATAAGACATCTTCATTTTGACTGAAATCATCCTTCTCTTCTATGAATGCAAATGCTTGCTCAGTTGCCCTCCCAGACTTAGCCATTTTAAAGCCCTCATCAGAAAGGCTGACATGCTCTTAGTTGGAAAAGCAGAAACTCATACCTATCAAGATAATTACTGCCCTTGACCTCCTGCTTCAAGAGCTCCTCTGCCAGAGAAGCAGAAGCAGCTGTGCTTCAATAGATTGCCAGTATCAATTTAACAAAGAGAGAAGTAACTTTTCAAATGTTTTTCCTGTGTCAGTGAAAATTCAGTAGCCATCAAACAGTATCTCCATCTCACATGAGAAATGCTACCATCTTCTTAGGCCGTAAGCAGCACAATCATGCTTTTGCACAGTAGGCTAATACTGCTGAAGACTTACGTTTTTCTAATAGGAATATTTTTAATTGTAAACACAGTTTGACAAAAATAAAAATAACAACAAACAAAACCCACAACAAAAAAAAAACACAAAGCTTTATTTAATTTCTGCTCCAGATATTGCTAGTAAATCAAACTTTAAAAAAAGAAAAAAAGAAATGCTTGCAATGTCTCCTATACAGCTTCTCTACATATAAAACTATAAATCAATAAAGAATGACATTTCTGTGAGCATGTTTTTCCAAATTCTACAGTAATTGGAAAGTGCAGATTTTATTTATTTATAATATTCTATTTTTTAAGGACATCAGAAGCTTGAAAATCTCCACACTGATCAAAGCATCTGCCCCTCCTATTCCTCTTTCTCATTCCTTTTACATTCCCAGTACCTTGAACATAAATCTCCACTTGACAGTGCCAGTAGAGAAAGCTCTGTCCCTGTGGGAAATTCAGCCCCTCCAGAGCTTTCCTGTGTGCCCTAATACTGCCACCTACATTCTGGCAGCATCCAAACCCTGTTGTCATGGGAGAAGGGTGAGGAGAATATGTGCCACTATCAATAGTCAGCAAGTCTCTGAAAACTTCCATGCTTTATACAATCTGTTTGTTTGTGACCTATCTCCTCTCCTATTTCCAAGCAGAGCAGCAGTCTCTGAAGTGGCAAGGATCTGCTGACATCAGTCCTTGCTCCAAGCACCACGTGGAGGGAGATGGTGGAGAAAGCTGTCTAAGTTCACCTTTGTTTATGGCCGGCTTCCTCTGTGCTGCCAGTTTGCACAGGCAGTTGGGCTCACAGCCTACAGATTACAGCAATAAAGCCAGCATCATGATCCAGTAAGATGATACCCACTGACTGCATGCAGAAAGGGCAAAGATTGATGGCAAGAGAGCACTCATTAGAACACGATATGAAGAAATACTAAAAATAGAGAAGCACATTTCAGTTTTCTTTCCACTGTTTAACAGTGTAGAGTAACATGATCACGAAAGACTTTTCCACACATTTTCCAGTTAGGGGTCTGCAGAATCCAATACTTACACAGCATTGCATCAACTCAACTACCATCTACAGAATAATAGGAGAATAACTTTTTTCATGTAGTTGTTCTCAAGCAAGTGACAAATTTTCTACAATCAACATGGCTCCTTCCTTCACCTTACAGGTATTATAACACTGCCTCATTTACAGATACTAGGGACTAGAAGTAATGACATCTTGTAAGACCTATTGGCTTCTTCTTCATGCATGGAAAGCAACAGAAGGAGCATATGTCAGCCAAAATTAGCAGCGAGGAATTTCTGAGTCCTAACACTATGACTTGCACCTCTATAATATGCTTGTTCTCTGGTTTAGATGTCATTGAGCAGTTGTGCCTGTGTAGAGCACAAGCATGCAGAAGGCTGTACACAAAGTCTGTAAACTTCTAGAGCATATTAATGTCAACAACACAGCAATCAGGAGATCTAGTTACGGGACCTCAAGGCCTCAAGGACAGACTGCTTTTCATGGATTTTGCCTTCTTAGCAGAAATGAATTTTTGCTTGAATGAAATACAATCACAGTTTAGCAATGTTCCCCTGTTCAACTGCAGGTATTTCATGCCAAAATTTCCCACCCTAAAAAGACACCCTGGAAGGCAGGCTGTCAGTTAAATCAAAGTGTAATTTGATAGAGGTACACTAAAAGCACTCATAATACAAAACTGGGATTCATGGATCATGCACAGACAAGTCCCCTAAATCATACATCATCTGTAAAGATGACATGGGTAAGCCACTGGGAACAAAAACTCATATGTAATGCCACTTATATTCTTCAGCATACTAACTTATTGAAGTTGTAACCCACTGATTAAAACTATATTCCATGTTTATCTTCAGATATCAGCCAGTACCGACTGACAAATCACAGCTACAGGAATTTTGCCCAGAAGCTGGTACTGAGAATTGCTACTCAGAGATACAAAAAGATGTAAATTCAGAGAACAGATGGAGATTATGGGATGATAATAAATGCTATCAGTAATTAACTAACATGTCATTGAAGAGCAACGTGAGGGCCCCATCTAACTGGCTTCCTAAAGATAAGAGGAAACACAGAAGAAATAAACTACAGTAATGAGGACAATAAAATGAAAGCATTAACCAGCAATTAGGATGTTAAAGACTTTGGGGTCACTAGGCAGATGAAGTAGGTACTCTACAAATTTCTATATCTAAGGCTACAACTGAGGAATGACATCATCAGAATAAATCAGCAGCTGCACTCAGTAACCTAGTGCTTTTTTTCAAAAGGTATCATCTAAAAATGTGCAATAATTAATAATTCTAATATATATATATTAATAAATCTCAAAGTTCTTCAGGATATCTACATTAATTCTCACAACAGGGCTTACTTAGCCCGACTACAACTTCATTAAGACAGAATCAAGCAATGAACAGAAATTCTGTATGGTGCATTTAGTCTTTGAAGGTCTGAGCCACCCAGGAAAGAAACCTGAATGCTGGTAGATTATTGTCCTGTTACACGAACTTCCCCCAGTTTGTAAAGCAAATGAATGTTACCATTTTTAAGGAGATCTTGATATGCTTGCAAATTAAATGAGATATTCCAGAAGAGAAATGTTAATTTTAACACACAAGAAAGGAAACTGCAACTGCTTGTTTTCCAAAGAATGAAAATGCAAAGCCAGCATATGAGTGAAAATGTGCACACATCCTAAGCACACATTTATCCTAACCTTGTTAACAACGTATTTCCCAGACTTGGATGGATTTTATCACTAACAAATAACTAAATGGGAGGCCATAGCAGTGAGTGGACTGCATCTGAAAATTTAAGACAGTATCTTAACTGCAAAACGATATTTTCATGCAACCACAAAAAATTGCAGCCAGTGACACACCTTAGCACATGGAAGTGGTGAAAGGGAAAAGAGAGAGAGTGTTGTATAGTTTGTTAATCTTTCACACTTAGAGAGTATAGATTTGTAGAAGAACACATTCCACTGACAAATAATATATAATAATGATGGTATAACAAAATAAAAAGTGGTCAAATATTTTCATGGACCAGAAGAAAAATGGCAATTAAGATTCCAGAAATTCTAGTCTGAGTGCAGATTCAGTAATTTGTTTCAATTTAAGATATCACTTCCAAATTTTGGAATTTCTGTGAAGAAATTCCAAACTTTCTGCAAACAAAGCATCATCTTGTCAAAACATTTAAATAGATGCTGAAAACAATGTGGCTTAGGCAGTGCTTCCTCTCCCATGCCTCTCAGTTCTGACCTACTCCTCCCAGTTGTGCTATGCACCCTCCTCAGACTTGCTTGCCCAGAGATGCTGTACCACTTTTCAGAGCTCCCCATCACTGCTAGCGAGCAAATGGAAACTGTAGGGCAGAAGTTAGCTTTCTCAATTACAAAAGAGCTCTACTCATACCACACAAGAGTAGTACAACCTCATGCTCCACTCTCAGTATAGACGTAAGAATGAAGTTTCACACTCAGAATCCTTTGCAGACCACCCACATTCCTAAACCATGCATTCCCTACGTAACTACACCTTCTTCTTACCTTCCCCCACCAAAAGGAAAACAATACAATTTCCCAGAACAGGAAACTTTCTCCATTTAACCTATACTCATTTGCATTTAGAAATCATGTAGGAGGCTACAGATAGCAGAATCAAGCCATATACCCACTGCTGCAGAAAAAGGACTACAGTAACAGTTGCAGGGGCTTTCCAGCAATTCTTCAGGTCACTGGCACAGCAGCAGCTATCTCTGCTGCTCTTCTTCCACCTAGAACCTAGAAAAGATAGTTGTCTTTACAGACACTTATTACCGCAGTGTAACTCACTGTTTTGCTCTGACTTCCAACAAACACAAAGTTATAACTATGCATTTGCTCTGTCACGATGCACATAATCCCAGCCATACACTAAAGGCCTGTCCAAAATTTTCTACAGTCTCATTGTAAGGTAAGACCTGGATGCAAAGTTCAGATGTAGGGCAATGCTGACATTTTACCCAGTGACTTTCAAATGCTCAGGAGTGTGCTGAATAAAGAACATTCACGAATATTACTAATATTACTAGCATAAATAAGACTGAGTAATGATAAGGCAACCAAGGAAAAAAAAAAAAATACATCCATATATTTAATTGTGGCTTTGCATACTTTGTATGATTTTAGTACACAAACAACTCCATGTTCCAGTTTCAATATAAGCAGCTCCCTTTCACCAATGAAGTAGTTAGCTAGGTTATTTCTGGTTGTTCACAACTCCATGTTCCTGCTTTTCGAATATCAAACACAAAATCATTATCACATGCACAAAAAAAAAAAAACCCAAGGTTTTGGATTTGGTTTCCTTTTTGTGTTTTTTTTTTGTTTGTTTGTTTGTTTTTCTTTTCAGGGTATGTGTGATGACACAAATATATCTGGCAAAATATTTTTGTTCAAGATCTGGGAGTTTCAGAAGCACTTTATCTAAAACTATTTAAGATAGAAACGTAAACAATTATTTGCTTACTTCCATCATTTTAAGTTTCTTTAGGATGGCTCACATTAGGGAAGCAAGAAGTGCACTGGGAAAACTGGATAGTCCTATTGCCTCAGACAAAAGAAGTCTGAGTAACTATTTCTCTAAGGTAGCCAGAACAGCTGTTTACACCTAGTTGGTAACAAAGCCAGTGTTTCTACTACATATTTCTTCTTTAACAGACTCCAACGGGGAAAAAAGGTCCTGATTTGCAAACAGCAAATTCAGAATCAAAACAAAACATAGAAGCTCTCCAATACAGCTGGATAAACATTACTGACTCAAAGAAGGCCTAGTAGATATGTTTCAAGATAGTCAAGCACAACTTATTTTCTTTCAGCTACCATATCTCAAACTTTCCTGGCTTTTAAGCCCTGCTGTCCCTGAGGAGGTCAATCAGAATTCAACACAGCTCTTCCTTCATGGATGAAACAGAAGCAGTGGGAAAGTTCACTAGCTCAGAAGGATATGAAATATTAATCACAGTTAAAAATATCACTGTCATTATCAGAATGTTTATTTTGCAGGTAATTAAACTGCTCGTCCAAATTTTTTTATGACATTAAGGACAAATTCCTAGTCAGAAAGAACAGCGCAAGTGATAAGCAAAAATGAATCTGGATTTAAATTAAAGCCATAGCAAGACAAATTTCA
Organism: Lagopus muta; assembly: GCF_023343835.1. Lineage (NCBI taxonomy): Eukaryota > Metazoa > Chordata > Aves > Galliformes > Phasianidae > Lagopus > Lagopus muta. Next base: position 61,934,270 of record NC_064434.1, read on the forward strand.
AAGGAAAAAGAATCTAATTCTGAACATTACTGCTTTGCTTTAAATCTAAACTGGATGCCTTCATAAACTCTGCAATCAATCTCACAAAGAATGAGAGCCTTTCTCATAATCATCGTTCTATAGATGACAAAATTAAACTGCTTAAAAATAATGCACCCATCGACTATTTTCTTACTTTTGTGCTGGAGACTAAAGACAAACAGACGAGGTAGGTTAGCAATCTTCATCAGAAAGACTAGACTTCCAAAACTGCAGTGCTTATACATAAAACTGAATCATAGAATCAGCAAGTCTGGAAAAGACCTCTAAGATCGTCTAGTCCAATCATTCAAAATGCCACCAATATTCCCTAGCTAAACCATGTCTCTTAGTACATCTAAATGTTTCTTGAACACCTCCAGAGATGGTGACCTCACCATCTCCCTGGGTAGACCATTCTAGCTCCTGACCACTCTTTTGGAGAAGACATTGTTTCTAATGTCTTCAAATCATAAAACTACCAGGGTTGGAAAAGACCTCTAAGATCATCCAGCCCAATAGTCCACCTATCACCAATATTTCCCACTAAACTATATTGCCTAGTACAATATCTAAATGTTTCTTCAACACTTCCAGGATCAGTGACTCCACCACCTCCCTGGGCAGCCTGTTCCAGGGCCTGACCACTCTTTCAGAGAAGAATTATTTCCTATGTTCAATCTGAATCTCCCTTGGCACAACTTGAGGCCATTCTTTCTCATCCTATTGCTAGTTACATGGAAGAAGAGGCCAACACCCACCTCACCACACCTCCCTACAGGCAGTTGTAGAGAGTGATAAGGTCACTCCTGAGCCTCCTCTTCTCCAGATTAAACAACCCCAGCTCCCCCAGCCACAGCAGCCATAGTAGAAGAGGTTTCAATGACAGTGTTCAAGTATAACATAGGAACAAACATTTGCAGTTTCATTAGCCACATTATGATTCCGACCTAAGAGGAATTAACTTTCTCATAGTGCACAACAACTCAATGCACAAACAGCAGTGGTTTTACTGACACTATCAATAAGTAGCATAGTACAGTCCTCAGAGCTGTGGGTTTAACTAATTGCCTAAAATGTAGGAAGAAACATACTCTAAATGCAGAGACAGGAAACTTAGAACAATAAAATTTCGATAGTGACTTCCTCCCAGAAGAGCCTCCCTTAATCATTGGTGCCACAACACTGTCTACGGCAAACATCAATATTAATCCTTGCCAGGCTTCTCCCTGTGACACAAAAGGGACATAACTTTGTCAGACTTGCTCACCTTTAAGTCATTCCTTTCAGAAGCCTGCCTCCTTGCTGAGTTGCTTCAGAAGATATCAGAAAGAGCATTTTCCCAAGACTTTTTCAGAAAGAATCAAAAGCACACTTTTCTGCTCACGTTGAAAAATTTTGGTGACATTTCTGCTCCAAGAAGCATCCCTACGCTGACTAGCAGGGGCATGAAACATCCCATTCTGTTCTGTAGCAGACTGGACCATAATGGAGACTTTGTTCAGAGAGCATGATTTATGCCATTGTACAAATCTCCCCATAGTTGAAATTACATAGGGTGAGGAGTGAAACCCCCCAAATTCATATTTTCACAATAGGAAATATTTGCAATGGTCCTTTGTCTGTTTCAGTTCCATTCTCCCTAGGTCTTAACCCACAACTGCCATTGTACAATGCTATGAGACATTTCTAGGTCTGCTCCTCTGAAGAAAGACCAGGAAAAGATTGTTACTACGTCGCAGTGACCCTCTGCAAATTGTGTGTCATGAAGAAGTATGTTATGTAGTTCCAGGACAAAGGAGACAAAACAGAGCCCTACAGAAAGTTAAGGAGAAACAGGAACAAAACTTGATGGACACTGGGAGGTGCAGACTGAATGCCAGCATAATTTAGAAGGTAGAAAAAATTGGAATGTTGATGAAGTTGATGCCAGGAGAACAGAAAAAAATGAGTGAAAAGCTGAGCTTTTCTTTGAACAGAACTATGCTAGAACTGGCAAAAAGACTATGACAAGCTGTTTCAGTGTGTCTTCAGACAAGGCAAGAGGACTGCAGGGAGAGATCTGGAGCCAGAAAAGGCTGAGAACATTGAAAAACAGAAAGATCAAAAAGTGATAAATCATGAGGAAATGAGACAGTATCGACTGACTGGGGACAAGAATGGGATTACAGAGATAAGACTGATGATAAATGACTGTGAAGACTGCAGGCAGACGACTGCAGAGGAGAATGGGATTATCTGAGTAAAAAGGCTTGATTGAGAAGTCTTCAGTTTAAAAAAAGAAAGTGGTTGGGGAGATGGGAAAAAATTATGGAGAGAAGATAATAAGGAGAGAAGACAGAAGAGAGACTTCAACTGGTCTAGTAGGGATTGTTTAAAAATATATCTCCAGTGAAAGAGTATTGAAACTCACACACGTGAAAGAAGATTCCCACACTGCAGTTGCAGTTCAAGATTCCTGAAGCTTGACCACCATTTGTATCAGTTTTGTAACACGCTGACAAAGCTTCATTCTTCTCTAGTTACACGTTTGTATAGACACCGGCAATTTTTTAATAACATTATTTTAATGATATGAGTTCTTGTATCAAATATCTGAGGTTCATGCAATGGACCCAGATGTCCTCAACAGGCTCATATCACCGTGAGAGTAAATTAGCCACGTATAGCCATTTTCTACAGCTAAAAGCATTTGTACAGATCATGAATATGGACTTCCAACTTCTGTGAACCAGAACAAAATACTGAATTTTATTATAAAGTCCGGGGAAGGTTTTTACTCAGGAAAAGAAAAAAGAAATTGCTTGAATAAGTGACTCTAAATGAAGTCTATGTTTATTCTAACTGAACTGCTATTTGAAAAAGTAAGACTGGATCCTGAAGAGGAGAAAGTCTGTGGGTTTCGCCCTGACCAGTACACCTGTCAGCATGACATAAGCAGGAAGCCAAAGTATCCAATTTCTCTTCCTAAACTTGCCCAAAACATGCTTCAAGCTGTACTAATTCAAAATTTTAATTACTCTTAACAGATCATCTGATAAAATAAACCAAACAATGGAAAAGTTTTGTCTATCCTTGTTAGAATGCTTGCCTGTGCAAGAATCACAGCAGCATTCCTGAAAACAATAATAATTCAACTGTTTCTCTAGGTCACACACAAAATTGCACTGATTAGAAAAACAGTTGTTTTTAAGCATAGAGAGCCCAAACTGTCTGTACAGCCTCCTCTTGCTCATTCTAAATCAGTGAAATACTTCAGTAAGAAGAAAGCTGGAGAACCTCAGCAGATCTCCAGCACCACATAGAGATCATATTAGCAATGTCTTATGAAGCTGATCTCTACATCAATTTGACACTGTTAAGAACAAAAACCATCTGGACATTCAAAAGCAAATTTAAATTTGTCTTTTTAATTTACTTTAACAGTGGGTCAATGAAATTTTATTTTCTCCCAGTCACTCCATAGTCTTTATGTAGAGCATGCTTAACCCTATATGTTCTAAGAATTATGCAAGCTGAGAAGACACTTCCTAAAACACTATGCTAGGCTAACTCATAATGAAATAACTTGGCTTCTAGTACTATGCATCTTATCCTATATGCAATTTCATACAGTCTATGTTAATTAAATGTTTGTATACATATATATATGACTAACCCTAGAAACTAATTCCAGGCTTGTGAAGGATACGGAGGTAATTAGAGGGTAGCCAGCAGGGATTCATCAAGGGGAAATCGTGTTTGACAATCCTGATATCCTTTTATGATGAAAAGACTGACTTGGTAGATGAGGGGAAATCAGTACTCATTGTCTACCTTGATTTCAAGAGGGTTTTCAGCACCATCTCCTATTACATCCTTCTTAGAAAAGCTGTTTATGTATGAGTACACAGAGAGATAGATTGTAAATTGGGTCCAGAGAGTCGCAATCAAAAGCACAAAGTCTAGTTGGATGCCAGTAACTAGCACTGTATCCCAGAGTTCAATACTAGGTCCAGCACATCTCATATGAGGAAAGGCTGAGACTATCCAACCTAGAGAAAAGAAGACTTACGGAAGGTTTCACCATCATATATAAGTTCTTGCAGGAAGAGCTCAAAGAGGAAAGAGACAGGTTCTTTTCAGTGGTGCCGAGTGTCAGGACGAGAGGCAATTGGAACATACTGGAACACAAGAGATTCCCTCTGAACATTAGGAAGTACTTCTACGATGTGTAGGTGATGGAGCACTGGCACAGGCTGTCCAGAGAGGCTGTGGATTCTCTTCGTTAGAGATCTTCGGAAGCTACCTGGGTACGGTCCTGGGCACCCTGCTCTGGCTGTGTCTGCTTGAGAAAGGTTTGGACCAGTTGGCCACCAGATCTTTGCCAACCTCATGCAGTCTGTGATTCTGTGTAGCTGTGAGTTGATCCTTTCACAAGTTAACATGGCTAGCATGATGGAGCTGCACTCTTTAATACTTTAACGCTCTTCATATCTCTTTGCACAACATCACAATCATTAATGTGTGTTGAATTAAAAAAAAATATCCAAAATAAATTCTGATCGTGCATCACAAACATGCTCTGCTGAACATGCTCAACAGAAATTCACAGGGTAAATTCATAGACAGAGTTTTACAACCTTCTAAGTTCTAAAGCAAGAGCATGTTTTGAAGTGCTGGAAACAAATAAGAACATGCTCCTGTTAAGTATTTTCCCATTGTCCACAGAGAATGTAGCATCAGCAAATCTCCAGTATTGAGGACAGAAAGCTTGTACCAACAATTCTCAGCTAGGAACAGAGGGCAATTAAAATAGTACCTATTCACTTCTCCCTTTTTGTCCTCATGTCATCCTCAGTCTGTCTTACATTTTTTCAGCTGTTGTCTGTTTGTACTTGGGTTGTACTTGCATTGTCTTGTTTCGCCTTCCTGAATTCATTTAAAAAAAAAAAGAAAAAAAAAAAAGGGGGGGAGGGGGAAGGGTGGAAGGGAACTCCATACTCCTCTCCTTACCACCTTACTATCATTTTTAGACAGAATAAGCTGCTGTATTGCACCCTGCTCACCACCACTGGAGTGTTCCAGTTCCACTCAATTCATACTCCTCCCATCAGATTTCCACTTCTTTGATTTTCACTTATTTCCTCATATTGTTCCCCCTCTAATTATTTACTCTCTCCACTTAGCACTGTTTCTTTTGTTTGCTCTTTCTTCCAATGTCTCCCACCTTCATATTCCCATACATGTGATGGGAAGTACACGTAAATCAACCTTCCCCCAGCTCCCCTTTTTTCATTCTCAACCCATTTCCTAACCAGCTGCCAAAATTTGACCCAAGTTTATCTGGAAAATAAGACAGATTGAGCTGCTTCCCTTCATCTTAGTTTGGCTCTGCACCAGTCATCTGACTGCCAAACTAAATGGCCTCAAGTCATAGACGCCCAGATAATCAAATCCTCAAAGGCTACAGCACTCCTACAGATGTCTGTGGAGGCTTCCCACCCTTTTTACAGCCACCACCCTTGGATAGGTGAACCACTGCAGTATTGCTAAGGTAACATGGGGAGAAAGAAATACTGAGAAACACTGACAAATGGGCCCCTCCATTACATGCTTCCAGTCACATCTCCCTCCCCTGAAATCAAGTGAAGAACATGCACAGGCTGAGGAAGCTGATTCCCCACTCTTTTCACCATGTAGAAGAGAAAAGAGCTCCTCTGAAGCCCTTGGATCCTGAACATTTAGTTAAAAAAAAAGTTGTGCTGCCAACCACATCATCTCTCAAATAGCTTTATAGTGCCACACGAATCCTTCAAGATTTTTTATTTATTAAATGCTGTAGAAAATACCCTTTGGCATTTCAAAGGTGAATACCTCAAGTTCTTTCATAACATCAAGAGCATTTGCCTCATTTAATCTATGTCTACTGTAGTTGTGCTTCAAACATTTCGAGCAAGCGTTTTTCGGCCTTCCTATTTCTAAATGGAAAATTTGTTTCAAGATTTTAATGATGGCTTCTTTTATCTCACATTGCATAGTTTACTGCATAGGAAGAACAGTGGGGGTTACAGTTCCCAGAAACAGTGGGACCATGCCTGGGGATCTGAGACTGCAAATCAATGTGAACTTGCTTCTGTAACACACACAGAACACTTACGTCTACCAAAATGAAACTGTAGCAATAATTACATTTACGGAAACAACAGCAGACACAGAAACAAATAAAACCTTAAAGAGAAGGATTCCTCTGTGAGACTTTGCAAGGGGAGGGGTGGGTATGCATGCAATAATTGAAAACTGCATTTGTTAACAAAGTCTAAAAACCTTTTTCCTCCTCAGTCTAGTCTTGATTAGGTGAGCAGAGGGCCAGGACTTTGCAGAAGTATCATCTTCATCTGACCAATATTTTTCCTTTTGCAAATTAACTCATCCATCTACATGAAGCTATATATTCTACAAACAGTGCACACACTTCCAAAGGAATTTCTCTTTGTGGGTGGTCATAACATACTTACATAGGCTAAGTATGTGGACTAGAAACAATAGCCAAGGGACTTCACTGTCATCTTTAATAGCCCAAAAGAACATGACTAATAGGCACAGTTGCAAGTTTGTGGATTGACCAGAACAATCCACAGGACTCATCCCTATTTTACCCTGTACTAGAAAGGGAGAATGAATGGTACTATTCAGCTGGGGGCTGGAGGAAAACTTCTTCACTGCTAATACATGCTACAGTCACCACCCATTCAAAACTGATATTAAAGAAAACATTATTCCTTCATGTAACAGCCAAACAATAGGGTTATCCAGTAAAAGCACATGTCACATTCAATAATATAGGTCAAGGACTTGGAGCGAACAGACTGCAGCTGTGAACAGCATGAAAGGGAGACAGGAAGGCAGGAAAGAACTTGCAAAACTAGAATATGAATATGGTGAGTGAGAGGGGAGGGCTGACCTGGGGAACTACAGGCCAGTGAACTTCACATTTGTACCTGGGAAAATCGTGGCAAAGATCCCCCTGGAAGAGATGCTAAGGCATACGCTAGACGAGGAGCTGAACAGAGACCATGGGTAGATCATGCCTGACCAATTTGATGACCTACTGCAATGGAGTGAAGGAACTGATGGACAAAAAAAGCACATCATGGACTTTTGCAAAGTCTTTGATATGTTTCCACACCGCATCCTTATCTCTATATTGGAGAGATATTGATTTGAAGGCTGGACAAATAAGTGGATAAAGAATTGGTTGGAAGGACACAGCCAAAGGTGAGATGTTAGGAAATTTTTTTGGGTGCTGAGGCACTGGCATAGGTTGCGCAGAGAAGCTGTGGGTACGCTATCCTTGGGGGCATTCAAAGCCAGGTGGGATGGGGCCCTACACAGTCTAACCTCAGGAGGCAACCCTATCCACATCACAGGGTTAGAACTGACTGAACTATTCAATGATTCTATGAAAGGAAAAGTGAAATTCTCCAGATAAAACCTTTAAAAGTGCAAACAAGCTGTCTGCTGTTTCTTTCTTGCCATATTTTCCAGCACACAGAGTTGGTTTTCTTTTTTGACTTTTTTTTTTTTTGGTAAATGTTACTGCGAAAAGTTTGCCACTACTCACTACTACCATCAACTGCAGGATGGTTATTTCTTCATGAACAAACAACAGCTTAAATTCATCTAATAAAATAAAAGCAAGAAATAAACAGGAACCGTGATGTTACATATGGTAATCTATAAAAACCTTCATTTAGGTCACCAGCAAATCTCAATTCCATCGTAACATCTATTTATCCTGCTGTGAGATCAAAGTGTATAAAACGCAGCACTAAGGAACAGTTAACACAATTCTAATCAAGATTCCTACCTTCACAATGCTTTTCAGATCCTGCACATACATCCTCTCTGTCTCCAGGATCTCTTGGACAACTCTGTCTACATAGAGGAGCTTGGGACTGGTGGGCTCTGTCACCAGGGACATTGCACAGTTTTTGCCTGCTCCTTTTGGTTCTGCCTTCCTTGGAGTGCTTAACTTTTTTTCAAGGTTCTCCTCAGGATCCTCATGCTCTGCAGGGGTGTTTTTGCGTGGTTTGTTGCTGGAAAACCTTCTGGCTGGGACTAATTCTAACTTGATGGCGCCTGTTTCTTTCTCTTGGTTAAATAGGCCCAAGTGGCTGTTTGAAACTAATGTCATCCTGCTTCCAAAAGAACAGTGGCTGTCCCTGGAGGAAGCAGAGGAGGAAGTGGAGCTAAAGCTGACGGGACGGTCGCTGTCTGACAGGTCCATGGTTTTTGTTTCACAGCAGCGGAAAGGTCTGCTCTCCTTGTGTAGATCTTCTTTTGTCTTGGAGTCAAGGCCCTCCGTCACAGCTGGTAAAACATCTAGAGGTAAGTGGAAGTCATCTAAAAAAAATAAACAGAAAAAGTGGTTTTATCATTGTTACTCCATACTAACCTCACAGTTGACAACAGACATTTTTAAAGCTTTGCACACAAAACTGGGACAAATCAATTTTTCCAAAAAAAGACAACCAGAATGATATGATTTGGGGATCGCTGTGGATCTAATGTTTTTTAGATGGTGGTGATATCCCACTGGAGGCTACTGCATACATCCAGAGTACTTCCAGTTCATGTATATAACTCTGTCACATCCCTTCTTGGTCTCATGTGCTATGGTGCTGGGCTTGGCATCAGCATGTGTGTTCTCTCATGCTGAGCCTTGAGAGAGATATGACTCAATATTTTCCCTAAGGTTAAAAAATTCCATTGGGAAGAGATCTTTCTATCTCTAAGGTTGAGAGCTGACCATGACTTGGAGGCTTTGGAAAACTCAAGGATTGTGTCAGAGATACCTAGCAGTATCTTCCATTTTGAATACTGCAAGGCCAACACAGTCACACAGAAACTAAAAGCATTTATCATTTACCAGCACTGCAGCTTATACAGAAACAATAAAACCACAGTGATTTCCCAGTGAAAATAACATAGCTTTTTAAAAAAAATTAATTCCCACAGGGAACAGCACTGCCAAATACTACTGCCTTCCAGTAGGAATATAAGTTTTTCTGAATCTGTTCAGCTCAAGCCAGAACACTACCCCCTTTTTAACTGACTAAAGATGTTTTTCAAACCAATGCAATAACAAAATATCTGTCTTCCTGTCAGCATATTGAATCTACTTTCTTTTTATTGACCATCTGACCTGAAGGACATCATTGAAGTGATGCAGTGCAGATTTCTCTCTGACCAAGTTGTGTGCAGTGCACCATGAGAACCTGCAAAAGCAGCTGCAAATAAATTCAACACCTGAAGGTTTCCTTTCAGCAAGAGCCATTCACCCAAAAGCCATGTTTCAAACTCAAAGAAGTTTGGAATATCTGTTCTGTGACAAAAAAAACTTGTGGCAATGTAGGAAGAGAAGTAATACTGAAGGACTGCTTATACAATTGCAAGGGAATACTGCTTCTGCTGCAATCATTCCAAAGCAAAATTCAAAGCAAACAAATAGGAGCCCATTTTGAATGCACAGGATTGAATTTGTATTTAATACTACCTTTTTAATGATGATAATATTAGGGATAATAAAAGGGTTATATAATCCCTTTTTGTTAAGGAAAATAATGTCCTCAGGGTAAAGTGTGGAATTAATGTCGAGAACAGTTTTCTCGTTATACAAATAAGAAACTGTCCATTAAATTTAAACCTAATTTGGTATTTCGGTCTCTCTGGTTTTGCCTTCCAAGGATGAAGATCTGCAGCCCTTCTTTATGTCAGGTTCTTGCATATTTGCAGCACATAATCAGCACAGCATAGAATCAAATTTTCTAATTAAAAAAAAAAGCTCCAAAATAAAATATAAAGCAAGAAATCTGGAAAAATATTTAAAACTGAAGAATGCGGTGAAGTTCTCTCGTTTCAAAATGGGTATGGACAAAGGTGTTTGCCTTCCTACTGATTGTGATAAGAAAGTATGCATTTTTGATAAGAATATATTTTTGCTATCAGCTTCAGATCATTTTTCAAGTTCAGTTAGAAAGCACAACATTATTGTGCAGATGTAAACTCCGATGAAAAATGCACAGGATAAATAAGATAACAGGGATACCCTTCCGGTAACTTACTCCAGAAGATTTTACTAAAATTACATGGCAAAGAAACACCTGATTAGCCACATTTGGTGGGAAAACAAAGGGTTCCTGTTACATTCCATCGCTCCACGCTCCCTTTTTCTTCCTGTTTCTCTGATAGGCTGTCTGCCTCACAGATAACCTGAAGGGATTAATATGTAATATTTGCTCCGCAAATACTCTGAGGCTCATTAATACAAAATCCAAACAAAACACAGTCCAGGTCAATGAAATCGAAGCCAGAATAAAAGTAGCTTTTCACAAGACATGTAGCCAGAAACATGGGGAGATTTTAACGCACCTTAAAGAAAACAAACAAAACCTTACTTCTGTGTTTAATGGCAATGTCATTGCTTATTAAAAGTAACAACAACAAGGATTAGTTGTAGTAGTTGAACTGTGCTTGTTCCAACACCTGCACTCCCACAGACCTTAGGCTCCTGCTGGATGTGGCTAATTAATTGCATACAACACATTTGACTCAAGGTCCTCCATTTTCATACACACCATTATTCCTGTATCTTTGTCTATTGATTCCTGCAAGCAAACTCTTTGGTAATTGAAAATATTGGTCTGCTTTGTCCCCAGGACTTCATCCTGCCCACCACCTTCAAAGTTCATTTGGCATGACTTTCAACCAGGAAGCAGATTCCTGTCCCCAGCTTCCAAGCCCTGTAACACTGCGCAAACTGCTAACGTCAACCAGAGCTGACAGATAAGTCCTGGCTCTGTCCAGCCATGAATTTCTATCTGAGCTACCTGTTACAAAGCCACAGTCCTTCCAAACAACAAAAATTCTGAACATCTTTCAAGGTTTATCTTCAGAAGCCCCTCTGAGGCTAGGCAGTATGGTTGCTTGAATCAGGCATGGATATATTTTTTGTCTGTTTATTTGTTTGTTTGGGGGGGGAGAGGGGCATGGGAGGGGAAACAACCTCCCCAAAATTAGTCTCACCACAGCTAAGAAGGCTGCTCTTTGCTGACTGATCCTTAGAGAACACTGCAACTTCTTACAAATTCATCTTGGAAACAAAATCGTTTTATAAAAAGCAAACTCATTGCTCAGATATATAAGGCTGCACAAGCCCCATGCCTCCACTGCCACCGATGTCACAGCATCAGCAGTAACTAGAGGCACCCAGCTGCCAGCAGCATGCACAGCCAGGGGTACGGCAGCTCTCCCACCAGGGACCGGCTTGGAGCTTGTGCTCCCTGACCCACATCCGGCTGGGTCACTACATTTTCGTTCGGCATTCTTTTGTTTACTGGACCCTTTCAAAGATGAGCCAAACTAACACTGGGAACTTTTGTGAATTGTGAATAACGGTATTAACTCAGTCTGGAGGGAAAAAAAATCTAAAATTTGCATACTTTAATTAAGGAATAACAGTGATGACTTGTTAGTTCAGCACTGAAAGGAGGATAATTGCATATTTGTCCATACTCACAAAGCAAAACGCTCCCCAAACAAGGTCGTTTCTTGTTTGAGCCTCTGCATGAACCTAGCTAGCCCTCCCCCAGCCCCACAATCCTCCCCTCCCCCTCTGCCCCCTGCACCCCATTGACAGACACACACACACAGTGCATGCTGGCAGGATACAACTTCAGACTGCTTCCAAGCAAGAGCCACAACTTGCACACGTCCTATGGTGGTACAAGAACAAGAAACACCATGTTTCAACAGGCAACGGCTGTAGTGCTTCAACGCCGAAGTGGCATGCAAAGAAACTCTCTTACCATATCTGTTTTCAGCACATAATCATGACCAGCTTCTCACTGAAGTGCATAAACTTCTTTTATCACTTGCTTTTTTGTAATATGTATCTCCTGCCTCTAACTACATTCATAGTAATGATTAATGGCTTTCTATTATCTCTGCAGCCTTGGCTACTTGAGGACATTAGCATATGGTAAGAGATAAAACAGTCTAAGTCAACTTCATATTTGAATACAAGCCCCATCTAAATATAGGTGTTTATTCCTTTGAGTTGTTTACTGTGTATGGCATTTTAAGAAACAGAGCAAGGATAATAACTCACAAGTCAATATATATTCATAATTAGTATTGTTGCTGCTTTTATTCTGGCATAAAAAGAGCACCAATGATATTATCTGCAAAGTCAACATTACCAAAAATTGCAGCTTCACATCCTCTGGAAGGTCAGCTAAATAAAAGTGATGAGACTACAAGAATCTTTTCCTGCATTTTCTTTGAAATATCTGCATTTCTCCAAGAAAGCATTTATATTGTAGATACAATAAAGCAGGACTTTTTATAGCAATTTCTACATTTAGTATTAAGTTCAGACACAGCACTGAGATTTAGAAACGTTAACGTCATACAGCTGCCTGACCGAGAAAGTTTAAAATCTATTCACTGCAATAATCCCAACATCCCCACATCCTCTGCTTTGAACGCTACCCAAGTGAAGGTCTGCACATTATTAGTTCCTAAATATGAACTTCTAAACATGAACATGTCGTTTCTAAAACTAATAACCTCTGTGAACAAAGCCACATTAGACAGCTACAATATTTGTGGGATTGTATCTCTTGATACTATGAATTCAGCATTAACTGCCATGAATGATATGTTGCCAAGTATTTTAACTGAACTTTGAGCAACAGAAATGCCATTTATTAGCGATCTTACAACAAGGAAAAAACAGCCATCAACTGATGTATCTCTGTCTGCCCAACCGCCCTCCCCACCACAGAACGCTTAAAGCAGAACAGCCTCTGTCAGAACCGAGCCTGCTAATGCCCAAGAACATTATTGCAAGGGAAAATCCTCTGCGACAGTATCTCACCACTGAGGAATGTCTCTGGCTCCCTGCACAGAGAACGAACAAGTCCTCTATTTCTCAGATCCTCTCAGAACAAACCACGACCTACCTGTGCAGCAGGGAGTAAATGCACGCTCTGCCTTCAGCTGTTCCCGAATTACATCACTTGGGCACTCAGGTAAAATGAGAAGCTCCTGCTAGTCCATACAGCTCCTTCGCCAGAAATATTGCATGAGTCAGCTTTTATCTATCAAAACCCTAAACACAAAGGCTGGGGAGAAACCTGATTCACAACTTTTTCACTGCCTTTTTCCCAGTGCACCGAGACTCTTCAGCATTGCTGAGAGCCTTAAATGAAACATTACATCATTCGACTCAGGGACAGGACAATGGGCATCGCTGTGGGTAACTTTAACATGCACACTTCACTGAGCAACACCCAGTAACTTCCATTTTTCCAAGCACAAAGCTGTAAAAATAGCGAAGAGAGACCATACTTCCATGGCATTTCTTATGCTTTGACCCCTTAATTTGCTGACAACATTGATAAGCGCACAAAGCAAATAAATAACCTGCTGGTATTGTGAAATTTCTGTATTTATGTTAGAAACTCCCATGAACCTGCAACGCTAATTAAAAGGGATCGTTCTGGATCCCATTCTGCATTTACATAAACAGGAACAGGCTTCTGCAGTGTGTTTGCAAAACTTCAGTGCTTTTTAAAGCGGAAGAGGAAAGACTTTCAGCAGAAAATGAGAAAGCAGAGCCACCAAATGCTCTGTGCTAAATCACAGTGAAGCATGGGAAAATAGAAAAGAATTTTGAATGGAAACAGTGAGAAGACAAACTGAAGGAAAAATGAAGAAATAGAGAAAAGGAAAAAAGAGATATAGAAGGAAGAAAATAACTGTTTGTAGAGGGAAGAAAGAAACAGAAATATGAGCAAGAGAGATAAAATACACAAAAGGAAGGTTTAACACAAAACCTTGCTTGCTGACTCCCTGATTGCAGGTCTCTCTGCAAACCCAGAGAAGCTTTGCTTTAGCACAGGCTGCCTTCAAGTCCTGTGGTCCAAGTTACTGCCCGAATCAATGAGCTGGGCAACAAGAAACAAACTGCTGAGACAGAGAATAACTATTTGTGGGCACCTTAAAAGAGGGCTGGTTTCAGTTGCTGTGTACACAACAGTGGGGACAGTGACAACCCAGATCACATGTAGCTTTCTTTACTCCTCTTAGAGAAATGCAGACAGTGAGAAAGTAATGGCCTTTTTGGTCTAGGGACTATTCTGGTCTATGGTGGGATTGATGGCACTTCTTGGCTTGGAACTACAAAGCAAAAGAAATCAAACCAGGTCCTAGCTGTTGGCTCACTTTCCAAGTGTGTTCTCACAGCTGTTTGTTCAAACTAAGCCCACAAAGAGATACCCTAATCTTAAAAATCATGTGTAAAATTCACTCCTTGTCCCCTTGTATGTGACATGGCCTTGATTTCATTTGGAGTTTTCCTAAAGAGCATACTCCTTGCTCAGCACCTTCCAGCAGGAAGCTGGGTGAAGAGAAAGGAAGTGAAGGTGGCCTTGAGGCCATTTAGAGAGCTAGGAAATGCTTTGATCTGAACTTCAAGGCTGACAGGGTTAAAGTCCCATTTACCCAGGCTTAAAGATCAGCAGTTTACAGCCTGTTGCTTCACTGCCATTTGAGGTCTTTGGGATAGCTCTCTCAATCAAGTATTTTCTCCTATAGTTTTGGAGTTTTTTCTAATATATGCATATTTACATTTAAAAATGTAAATGCATACGCACACTTGCCCAGTTCTTGCATAGCCTACACAATATTTCAGACAGGGCAATCACGTATCTACAAGTTCTGGACACATTCAACAGCCATAGGAAGTCCAGCACTGGTTTCAGCATCCTCAGCTTATGCCCACACAGACTGCAGTGCCTGTGTACTCCACGAAATAATCTGAATGTGGCGAATTTACTGTACATTTTCTGTGCATCAATGTTCATATAGAAAAAGTCATCAGCTGAGAACTCACATCCCTTGACCTCTACTTCCTTCACACCTGGTACACACCTCACCTACGGAGCTTTTATCACCCTGGTTGAAGATTTTTTATGTAATCCTTGGGCAAACTAGTAGGGCATCAACCGGAGGTAGTACATTGTTTTGCTCCTTCTGTCAACTAATATCATATTACACACAAGCAATACTAGAAACAGAGCAAAAACACTTTGTCATTTAGCAGTGACAAGTCCCCCACATTCAGAAGGCTTGAATCTAGCCCAGCAATGGACTGACTAAGAGGCAGCCAGTGACAGAGCTTTCCACATCTGCTTCATTGAGCCAGGTGCAAGCAAAAGCTGCAGCGATGCAGCATTAGCTTGAGCCACTGGTACAAATACAGAGTGAACTTCCACGAGCATTACTGCAGGTAGCAGGGAGAGGGAAGAGGAGCAGAGGTCCTTACTCTCTTCTGCTTTGCTCCTTTATGTCTGCACATCTACATTTGCCCTTGGCTCTCCTTTATTTTCCCATATAACAGACAGCAGAAGTTCACTCCACATGTGATAATTTCCCAAGGAAATTTCCCCCCTTAGTCACTTAAAACATGCTAAGAAAGATGTGTAAGAAACCAAAAACTCAAAGCTTTTTTTTTTAATCTTCTACTGTGAATCATCAGTGAAAGATAACATAGACATGCCAGAAAAATAATGGTTTTGTGCCCCACTTCTCCTTGTTTCCCAACATTTCATATACCCTGGATTTGGCTTTTGTTTGTCTGCATTACCTTCCACATAGTTGTTCCTTCCTCTGTCCTTTCCCTGTCTCCTCCATCCTCCCTCTGTATGCATAGAGCCATAGACCACATTGTTACTGCATCAAATTGAAAAAGGTGACCGTTTTTTTTCTTGTTTTGTTTTTTTTTGTTTTGTTTTTTACAGCAAAGCCTTGATTTTTCTAAACTTTAATAATAATCAGAGTTTAGGGGAATTAGGAGGGATGTTATTATACAATTGCTAATTAGTTAAGGATTTACTGAAGAAATAAATTACTCTCTGCCAAAACTGAGGAAAAAAAAAATACAAAAAAAAAAAAGAAGAAACCAACAAATAAACCCACAAAAAAAACCCACCATAACGCAACCACAGGGTACATTCAGGCTTAAGGACACACTGACATCTTCACTGAAAGTGCAATGTAATGTATTAATAACTCTCTGCATTGCAGTAGCTATTTAATCTGTACACAGTGCTGCAGAGACACCTAACAAAAGGAACAGTCCATCACATGCTGCTGAGGTATTGCAACGTAAATAGAGCATATGGATCCAATGATCCATTTATGCGTCATCTAAAAGGATTATTTTCCATCTCTTTGGGAACTTTGGAGCTTTGCTTCTCTTCTCTTTAGCAAAAAAATAATAATAATGACCCAGTTATGTAAATAAATCAGTAAATTGGATTTTAAATGAAAACTCCATACAGATATATATATCTGAATGCCTATGTGGGAATAAACACACAGTTCTTATCTCTACCATGAGTGATAATGCAATCAAAACTTTCTTCTCTGCCCATACTGGTATTTATGAAAGATTAAGCAATAATTGTTCAGTGTGCTGGTGTTCGAATTTTTAAGATTTTTGATATTCAGAATTCACACCATGACCTGAATCGAAGTCCATATAGACTCTTCTTCCTGCTCAACACCATACAGGATCATGCTTGCTGCTGGCACACTGCTAATATATTTCCAACCTACACTACATCACCATAATGGTTCTTGTACAACAGGCCTGGTTTCTGCTTCCTCTTGGATTAGCCTTCTGTGCTCAGCAAATGCCCTGTTGTGCCAGCATGCTGCTGCTAATGGAAATTTTCAACCTCAGCCAACTGAGCAGAAGCTGCTGCTGAAGTTCACCTTTCAGAGCCTTCTGCAGCACAAGCACACTGGAGTCACTGGCTATTCACTCCCTGTACAGTACAGTGTGCTGGTTGCTTTATCAAAAATGTTTTGAAGTTTTTAAGAAGAAAAATGTGAAGTGTGTCCTAGCTAGCAATATAAAATTCATTTTGCCTACCATACAGAGGGATGCACAATTGCAGCAAAAGGGATTATAGCATCTAGGAATCGTTCTTACTAGTAATAGCCAAACATTTGTTTGCCCACAAAATAATCTTCATAGAAGTCATCTTTTCCAGTTTAACTCATAGAATATGTAGCAGAAAAAAAATAAATGTAAAAGTCAGTTCTCTGGAAAAGACAGTTTCCTTAATTCTAAGTAAAAGTGTTTTTCTGGATCTTTAAATACTTGAACTTTTCCTTTAAATCCAACTGAAGGACTTATTCCATTTATTTTTGAATCAGAGACACTTACTGGAACCTCCTCTGCACCTCAGGAAGTTTAGCAACTGGAATTTTGAAATAGAACTGAAATAATAACACCAAAGTCATACCAACAGATGTTTGCATTTATAGAAAAAGAAAACCTTTCCTTTGGGTTTCCTCTCTTCAACAAAACTAAAAGCCACAGAAAGTAGTATCCATGTTTATTTCTTGAGGTGAAAAATCCTTGAATTCCTCCCAGGATGGAACTAAGACATAGCAACGGCCAGGGTCCAGCACCAGGCTGACTCTGCCTTTTGAAGAAGCCATTTTCTTTTGCCCACTCTCCTAAAGATACAGTAGGTTTTATAACAGTAAGCTAACAGCTCTTTCAATACCCCAATTCAATAGGAATGTATTCAGTGACAGAAGAAGTACTCAGGACTTTAAAAATGACTGCAATAGATTTTTGCAGCATATAGTAATGTCTAATTTGAAATCTCACAGAACTTCGAATGAAAATAAATAAATAAGAAGAATGCAAGCAGGTGTTCAAGATCAAAGTACTGGTGTGTGACAGTTCTTCTGAATCCACTGCTTCTATAGCTGAGAAAGGTATTTCACATAAATAAGATCCTGAAGACTAGGACTGCCAAATGGCAACAACTAACTCATCATTCATGATCTCTCATTGCTGCCATATACAAAGACCTGTAACAGCACAGTCACAGGCAATATTCTATTTTTATCTTCTACTGATGATGTTTTTATATCTTGACGGGTTATTTACTTGTTTTGTTCCTCCCCTACCATACTGTCATTAAACTTTAAGGTATCTCAGTGAAAGACACTCCAACAGAGCCATGTTTTTGATGAAGAACTGATGCTTTCAATGCTGCTTTAAGGCAATATTGCAGTGTGCGCTGCTTTCTAGCTTTTTCATGAAAAGAAGCCCATCAAGAACACTGAAGAAATACTTTCATTAGGACTTCTGAAGCAAAGAAAAAATTGAGATAATAGCGGATCATGGCAGCGTCAGTGCGCAGAGTAGCATAGCCATTGCACTCACATACAGATGGTGTTAATCCTGCAACACTCACCAGCACACCAGTAGCCAAGAATAGCAGTGCCAGGAGTCATACACTTCAGAAGCTACAGGGCAAGAAACAAACAGATTAGAGGCTTGGATTTGCCTGCTGTGAATATTCGGTGTGAAATTCACAGTGACCTACTCACAGAGTTATAAGATTTTCTCTGCACGTTCCTCTTACCAGAACAATAGTATGCTCAATTTAAAAAGAAAGACGGTCAGACTTTAATTAAAATTAACATATATTGAGAGTCCACAAGGATTCTTTACTAACAGCTACAGATAAATAAGCCCATGGACTTCTAAACTGAATTCTCTAACATCTACATTTAGTTTATCTTTACATATACATAACACCCTACTAGGAAAGCCAGTGAAAACGGTCTTCAGATTTCTATTAAACTTTTGATTTATTATGTAATTTGTTTCATTACAATGTTGGAGATTTATGATCCTTTAGGTCCCTTCCAACCCTGGCCATTCTGTGATTCCTTGATATTCTGACAAATCCAATTAAGAGAGGGGGCATGGAATCTCAAAAATATATTGTCATGTAATTGCCAAGTAACAGCAAGGTAAGAAAAATTTAAAACATTCATGAAAAGACATCACATTACTGTCACCACCCTTCTGCTTTCCTCACTTCCACAGCAACAGTCAGTACCACCTCTCTCTTGCATACTCAAACACTTCCACAATGGCTAGCTTCCAGATTGCAGGTAATTCTAACCAGCATCTGAGTCCATCCATGTGGGCCAAACAGCCAACCGTGCTCAGTGAACAATTTGTGTTTGTCTTCTCATCATTCAAATCATAGACAAAGAATGGAGAAACAAATGCCTACTAAAACCCTCTACTTGAACTCAAATCAGAGTTTTTCATCTCAGGTTTCTCCTTCATACTCTATCTTTCTTCCATATGGCCATTCATTCCCAACATTATTCTTGTTGCTTGTTTTCCACAAGAAACAAGTAGCAAATTGCTCTTTATTTAAATATTGGAGATAGGCTCCTTATCAAAATCTCAAAACCCAGAGTGCATAGCCTAGACTTTGAGAAACGGGGCCAACAAAGCTAATGCCGTGACCTGAAATCAGTGAAGGTGAGGGGCAGAACATGTTTGCTCTGTGTTGGGACTGTAGGCTTTTCTGACAAGCCATGCTAGAAAACAATTCCTTTTGTTGCTCTTGTTTTTATAGAGAGCATCACAGGCTTCTCAGCTCCATATCCCTTACACATAGGAACCTACCAGATAATTCAGGGCCCAGCCTACTGTTTAGGAGCCATTCTCACCCAAATCCCTGTTTATTTTCTAAAAAAACTCACACAATAAAACATTTGCTTTCCTCCTGTGAGCACAATAAAAAGGTTAGGCTGTAAATCCTCCATGAACTACCTCCTGTAAGGCCCAGCAGCAAAGGGCTGGTGAGGCAGCTGGGGCAGAGGAGATGCCTAGCTCTAGGCTCTTCCAGTCAAGCTGAGGAGGTGACCGGCTGCCGAACAAAGCTGTGCATTCACTATTGAGAACTGGGGCATGTTGAAAGGCTGAGAGGCCACTGCATGGCTATTATTCTGCTACGTTCAGCCTGTTACCACAGCTATTAGCTGGCATGCTCACTTTTCAAATCCCCATCTCTTTGGAAACCCTGACTACCATTATTTTATTACAAAGAGGCACAGGTTAAAAGAAGTGTAACTGGGCATTTTCCTACTATTCTCCTTTTGCATGATACATTCCTTACATAGGCAGGATTTTAGTAAGAAACACCTCACTTTTACAGGCATTCAGAAATTATGTAGCAACTACAGTGTTGCATTAACAAAGATTTTGGCAAAAGAATTGTAAATTTTGATCAGCAACAGAACATAAACAGATGATCAAACGTAACTCTTTACTAATACCTTTCAGCAGGGAGACAGTGATAGAACAAGTAGGAATAGTTTTAAATTAAAAGATAGGAGATATTAGATAGTTGTTAAGGGGATATTCTTCACTCAGAGGGTGCTCTGGGTGTCCTATGCCTGGAGACATTCAAGGCCAGATTGGATAGGGCTCTGGGCAGCCTGATCTAACTCAGTGAAAAGGTATAATGGTTCTCCTCCATGCCATTTTTCTTATTTTATGATTTCTATAAACAGCTACAGATGATATCAGATATACTTGCTTCTGCAATCAGAAGCATTTATCTTACATCCTGTAAGCGATAGAATTGGTGATATTCTTCAAGGCAAGTAGTGTGAGGAGAGTAAACCAGGCCCCTGTAGCAACTGAGCAGCATCACTTTACAGAACACCAAAAGATACTAGAATACCCACTCTGTTGATTTTTTCAATGAATACATGTTCTTCATAACTTAAACCAGAAGAATTGAAATATTTTAAACTTTCAAACTATGCACACACCCTGCCAGTTACAAATTTATTGCAAAATATTTTGAAGGTTATAAAAACAATCTGGGAGAAACATTCCCCTCCAATGAAATCAGAGCAGAATTCTTTGAAAACAATGTCAAAGGTTTCTAGTGCTGAAGGCCTAAATATCATGTACTGAGAAGAGTCAAATCCACTCAGGCCACATTGCTGCCTTTTGTAGGGCAACTGTTACAACTGACTGCAGCTCAAAAAAATGCAACAAGAAAAACTGGAAGAGGCTCATGGCTAAACCATGACATTCATATGTATGCTAACAAATGGAAAGGAAGGTGTCAATGGGTCTCTACTGGTAAGAGATCTCAATGGCAGAATTTGATGACTCTGAGATTCAAATCATGACATCATGATTTGATGACAGCTGCAAAAAAAGCACCTCTCAACAAGAACAGCACAGTTCCACTGGAAATACCAAGAAGGGATTTCAACTTCAATATTCCCTTTTGCCTTTCAATGTGCAACAACATAAACCCATTTTTAGGACTTGAGGGAAGGCATTGACATAAACTTTGTTCCTAAAAGCATGGCATTCTGTTTACCACAAGGGTCTCCAAATCTAACTTAGTTTAATCACAACGTTAAATGTATGCTTATTTTGCTATACCTGTTTTCTTTATAATTTATCCACGTGTAAGGAAGAAGGGTCTTTCTGTATTAGGAGAACACTCAGGAAAACTCCTTGTGCTTGGTACAATCTATGGTTAATATTTTTGCATCTGCTAATAAGTGTCTTATAAGAACACTGCATAGGCAAGAATATGTGAGGATGAAAGCATCCTCCGGAAGTCCTATCCACTTTGTCCTCTTAACCTGTCATCATTGTCAATTTACAGGATTTCAAGTTGTGGTTTTCTTTTTTATTGATTTTCTTAGCAGTCACATGCTAGCACGACATATCTAGGGATGGAAGCAAGGCAAATATAATTGGGATTTGCCAGAGTTCTTGCCGGGATTTTGTTATCAGCTTCTCTACACTCTGAAAAGGATATTTCAAATTTCAAGTCTCACCATGTCAGCACTTTGTCTCTCACATCTAGAGATAGCAAGAAGCATATTTAAAATAAAGGACTCAATAATCAATATTAGCGAAGAGGAAAACAATTATGGAGTATGCCCTGAGTGTGTTAGACTGGGGCCCACCATCTTCCCCTAGAATTGACATTTCTTTATTTGTTATGTTTAGTTTCCTCTTCTCAAATTAGCGTAGTTGGTTTAAGAACGTATCACTGATACTGGCACTTCTGTATTGAGACTAGTTACTCTCTATATATACTGGGGCAGTTAGGAATCTTTAATACTCCCTCTTGCCCCCTCCACTGATCCCGCATTACCAACTGGGTGTGGAAAGTGATAATTTACAGTGTTAGTTTAAATAAAAGTAATTCACTAGGCAACTCCACATCCTCATCTGCAGTATATTCATTTTTAGAAAATATAAATCTTTGGAGTTGCCACAGTGGAATGAAACAGATATGCATGCTGCACACTGGGGTTTTCAGATTTCCGAAGTGCTCAGCCATGGATTTTTCCCATATGATTTTTAAGGAAACGTTTCTTGTATTGAATCATAAACTGGAAATACCATCCCACCATTATTAAATAAGTTATGCCTCCTATACTAACTAGATATCAGTTGCTCAGGAGAGTAATTATTTACTCACTAAACTGTTCTTTGTCTCTGGGATTTAATATATCAATCATGTGGTGCTAGGCCATCAAAAAGTTCACTTGATATCCTGTTACTGTTTATATCTAAAGGTTTAAAATTAAATAAACGATTCCTGAAAAAGCAATTCTATTCTAACTCAACATAAAAATGGAATGGATTTGGCACATTTCCTTTACACGTTTATTTCTTGAAGTCTGAATGTGAATGAGTTACTCTTTTCTGTCATCAGAACTCATGACCTGACGCAAGAGTGTAAAACCTTACTTCAGCAAAGCCTCTATTTCATGAATTTGGTTAGATGAAAAATAATAAAAAATGAAAAACAACAAAAAACAAAAAAGTTATCATTTGTGCTTTTCCAGATTATCTGATATCACAACTTGGTTACATGCATTTCTGAACGGAAAACTGATACTTACTGCATGGAATAATTTAATATAATTTTTAGAAATAGGAGTAAAGCATCATAGTGAAGGCAGAGGTTATGCATAACAATATCTTAGCACTGCAGTTAGCCTTGTAACTTGGACTGTGCTCTTGTGTAGGCTTCTACATCTCATCAAGGTGTTCAGGGCCATATTTTCAGAACTGCCCTTTGCTTATAGTTTCCAAATTTGATGTCCCTTGTCAATACAAAGCACTCAGGACTTCAGGCAAGGGGAAGATGATGGAGCATGGTACCTTTAAAGAACAGCTAGATATTCAGCTAGTGAAAACAACTGCAACATACCGACTTCAGTAGACTACAAAACAATAAATTAAATAGCTACTTCCATGAAGAACATATTGTATACCTCAACTTCCATCTGCCATACTTTTTCATATCTACTTTCAGAAACACCACTATCCATAACCCTCATTAGACAGAAACCTAAAGAGGCTATGATCCACTTTGTTACCACAAAAGAAAGCTCCACTGTATGAGGTTGTTCTCTCTCCTTCCCCTGTTGCTACAAGACTTTCTAATTTACATAACAAACGAATTTAGATACAAGGCAGTGCTCAAACTTTTGCCTCACGAAATCCATCACAGCAGGCCAGAATTAATGCTGCAGCTTCAACTATTGCTCTAGATCTAGCACAAGAGTGGCTCTCCTTTAGCACAGCCAGCTAGTCACCAGCAAACCCACAGCCAGGAATGGGATTATGTCAATTTGGACACTTTTGCCCCAGCAGATAGACCTTATCTGCTCCTCAGCTATGATATGTAATCAGATTTACATTTTACAGCATTGCAACACACTCATTTTTTATGATAGGAGAAAAAAAAATCAACTTCATACATGTATTTACCTGGTGGGCAACAAATATTGATAACGCATTCTGCTGCCAAATGATACATGTTTATTCTGCAATAGAAGGGAGAAGGATAAAAACCTCAACCTGTTGTTTCACCATGCTGTTACAATGCTCCATTTTACTGGAAAGATACTAAAAAGCTCAAGTCATTTTTTATAACTTTATGCTTCTCAAGTGCAATAGAAGCAGGATTGGCATGAAGTTGCTGAAGCCTAAAGACTTGGTAAATATAATACCCTGATATGAATGATAAATTTCTTCTTTCTTCACCAACTACATACACCAGTGATTTAGGACTCGAGCTCAGGGTTAAAGACAACATAGCATTAGAAAACAGCACATAGAACTTTTAAAATTATTCTATGAATATTCTATGAACTTTAAAAAATATTCTATGAATATTTTTAACTTCTGAATTTGTTTATTAAGATAGTAAGGGTATTTTAATGTCTTTACATGAAAATCTGTTGTCGTTACTCCTCAGACTTGCCTGACTTGTAGCCATGAACAGAAGGAAGAATGGTCTTAACTTAGTTGAGTCTTTATTGTAAAGTCACAAAAAGTTTTAGCCTTTATTGTTATTTAATTAATTTTTATGGTCAAACATCTAGCATACATGAATAAAACTTCTTTTAAAAATCACTTTTTAATCAACAAATAAAAATTCAGCAAAAAAAAGACACATGAAAGAAGGACTTCATTTGGGGGTTTTCATGTGTATGTAAACCATATGCATGCTAACTCACAGTTGCATTAGGCTCAGTTTACACACTGATCATAACAAAAGATGTTTCCT
Organism: Lagopus muta; assembly: GCF_023343835.1. Lineage (NCBI taxonomy): Eukaryota > Metazoa > Chordata > Aves > Galliformes > Phasianidae > Lagopus > Lagopus muta. Next base: position 61,958,803 of record NC_064434.1, read on the forward strand.
TCTGCAGTGGTTACTCTGTACTTCAACTCCCCAGCAAAAACAGACAGAGCTGTAAAAACAGATGTGTCAAAAGGTTAAGAAATGAACAAATAGATTTTCTCCAGCTGCACAAAAATAGCTGACAATCCCTACTCTCCAGATTACAAGAATGAATCAAATATCTAGTGTTGATTTAAAATGGAAATAATGGAAGGGGTGAAATTAATCTAGCAAAAAGTAAGCCCCTGCATGAAGGAATACCACCGATCTGTGAAACTAGACAGTGTCTAAGAAGGACGAAAAAATCTTAATAAATATATAATTTAGTATATAAACTACGAATATAAAGCAAAATCCCTTATATTCAATACCCAATATAACAAAGTATTATAAAAATAGCAGAGTATATTAGAAATAAATCATGCAATAAAATAAAGGTTGCTCAGCAAGGACCACAAGCATTTTTGAGCCTGGTATCTGTTATGCAGGTTGTATCAAATTTGAAACACTCCTATATATTTGATACTTTGCTATTAATGTTTGCCTTTCATGAATGATGTGAAATAATTTTTCCCCTACTTCCATCTTTTGAACCCAAACAAGATTAACAAGGCAAGTTACCTTTCAAGCCAGTGTGGAGAAAAGGGATTTTCTAAGACTCTTCTTTTGAATGTTTCCTTCCCATCCTCCACCAGGTGATATCAAAGGTTAGCAAGAATTTAGCATAGTGGAAAGCACGACAATTTAAAAATAGATGAATCTGAAAAGCTATCCAAGATTACATTACCCGGACTCATACTGTCTAGACCATTCTGAAACCCGTGGATGTGGTTGAGAAACACACAAGGTATCTTGACCTTACCAGCAAACATGATCTAAGTATATTCGTAAGTATAGTGAAAAGCAAATTATACACAGTTAGCATACTTCTACAAATATTTACTTGTCATTCAGGAGATTAATCCATGAAGCGAACGATCACAATGCATTTCCCATCTGCTGCCTTTTTTTTTCCCCTCTACTTTAAAGGCACAGAAATTGTATCTCTTTTAAAGATGAAAATTATTTTCCAAAGTAATCTCTCTTTTACATAGACCATAATAAAATATCTACCTGTTTCACATACCAGTCAAAATCCTTGCAAGAGATGTCAATGCTAGTATGAGGATATCACAGACTGTGAGGAAAACATATTCAGGTTCTTAATATTTGAACCAGTTCAGACTCAGTAATCTGCTCCATAGCTACTTTAAATCCACATTAAACCCCACTTGAGTTTGTCTCCCTGAGCACATACACCTAGCCGCTTCTCTCAAAACAGCACCCATGGGCTGGTGGGCACACAGCTCGGTGTCCACTTACAGCAGGTTTTTTCTCAACTGTAACTGCATGTGCACCCTCACCTTGTCTGAAAGATGCCCAGAAGCTAACAAGAGAAAAGGCTGTTCTTTCTGTCACCGCAGCAAAGTGTTTGGAAATGCCTGGGAAAATAAAGACACCACACTGGAGCTATACAAGCACAGATGTCTCCAGGGCTGCATGCCCCAAGTTTTGGGGGTTTGATTCTTATACAGCTATGCAACTACTACAATGACCAAAACAGTCCCTTAGCAGTTAATATTTGCCACTCAGGTAGTAATTTGTTGCATCACTTAGAAGTCCTAAGATACATGAACAAGCTGCGAAAGCCGAAGCAACTGATATGTCAGCTGTGCTGCAACCAGCAACCAACTTCTGAAAAATCCTCCTCAGAACTTTTGGCATAAAACAATAAGATAATGCTATGGCTGTTTTCTTTGCTACTTAATTCTTGGAAATCACAATTGCCTTAGAGATCAGATGACATACCACAGTAAGCTTCTGATTTTACATTACTCAACAGTTACTAAGTGTTTTCTGTACTTTGCAACATCTACATGGTTGGCCCATGATGACAATTAAAAAAAAAAAAAAAAAGTTATATGCATTTTTTTAAAAATCAGGTAATTTCTAATAATACATGCTCTGCTTTTGAAGTCTACTGGAAGCAGCATTAAAAACTTCTGGGGTAAGCAAGCAAAGTTGAGAAAGATGAAATAGCAGAAGAGAAAACTCTTATCCGAAAAGTTGTCCTACAGTACACAGATTCATTTTCACCAAAGGCGCATGTCTAAAACACCATAATTCAGACTTTGCCCAACAAATATTTATCTGTCTTCCAGAAGGTAATTAGCTACTGCAGTTTTCAAACATTTTAGAAATATTGTCTGCAGAGTAACCCACCCCCAAGGATTTCCTCTGCACTTACGAAGCAGTGAAACAGGTTACTCTCTGGGAGATGTTCAGCACAAGGCTAGCACAAGATAGCTAAAAGTCATCCTCTCATCCTAATTTTAAAACTACAATTTTGATTCCACACAGATGGACATCTGCATTCACTGCAGGCCTCCAAGAGAAGTCAGCTTTAAAAAAAAATAAATAACTTCTTCTGGAAAAGTTTTTCTTCAATGCCTGCTGCTCTGCAGCATCCTCACAGAGTTGAGTGCTCTTTCCATGGCTAGTTTAGTGCTCCAGTTGTAGAAAGCTGTAAACATTCTGAGTGATATCTTTTAGTTATATGAATGTGGAAATCCTCCAGAATTGCTTTCCATAAGCTGTCCAGGAAATGCTGTTTGGAACATAATTTGTACTACGGTTAGGACTTAAACTCCCCTACAGACTACATAGCAGACTGATGGAAAAGATTTTCCTAAAATAGCAGCATCCCTCCTGCCCACACACCGCATTGCTAACCTACACTGTAATAATCTTGTCAAGTGAAATGGGACAAAAAAAGTATTTTTTTGTTTACAAAAGAATAACTACATTAGTTGGATAATAAATAAACTACACAAACTTAAGAATTAAAAAGATCTCCCATTTTCAGTGCATGAGCATACTGGCATATTCAGCAGCTCCTTTCTTCTCTCTTCTGGAGACATAGTTAAGGTACTGAAGTTACCAAGTAGGACCAAAGCCACGGAACCACATATCTCTAGTTAAAACAGATTAAGATGTACTACCCTAAGTCCTTTCCCCAGGGTATGTATGACTAGTGTATCTTCTACTTTTTCCAACACAGCAATGGAGGAATGGGGTGTTGTTTTTCAGTTTAGTTATTATTTTAAAAAGAACTATTTTTTCAAAGCCAAAGCTGAAAGCTTGAAAGACTTTAGAAAGAGTAGAAATAAGAGGAAAATAAAATGTATCTACTGCACAGCTTGATAAAAGAAAGACAGTATTAGAACAAGGAAAAAGGTTGTTTTAAACAAAAGCATTCTTATGAACAGCAGTCACATTTAAATATGAGCTTCAATCTGGAGCAAAGTTAAATGTTATTAAAGCAAAGTATAAATGAAGGGAGGAAATCAAGAGAGACTCTTATGACAAGGTGAACAGAAATCCAAAAGGTGGATAAAACTCATTGCTAGGAAAGCAAACTCAAGTTTGTAGCAACATATCAGTTTCCCATAGAGATAGCGCTAGTTATTAAGCTAATAAAAACTATATAGACCATGTATCCATCCAATGACATTTACTGCATGCATGGTCATAATCAAAACTGATTTTTCTATTAGGTAGAATTAAAGCTTTAGCATACATATGAATTTAGGTCCTAGGAGCATAAGTCAGGCATTCATATGTCAGGCATTCACTGCACATCAACCAGTACAATCGCCACTTCCTTAAAGCACCTCGTACTGGCCACGGTCACTGATCATGTTTGCCATGGCTTATATTCTTGGTAGCATAACACGTACCTGAGTAAAATATTCATAGGGTCAAAACATCACACAAAATTGCCCTACCATTAAAAGATAAATTGCATCTGTAGTGAAGGACAGTATGCATACTGAATTATGCTAAATTATTACTACAAGTTATTGCTCTATAAATGTTTCTCAGACAGCAGTCATATCATTCCATGCATGCTATAGAGTAAAATCAAAAGAAAACTCCTAGAAAATACAGTGAACTAACCATAATGGTCATGAACATCACCAGCTACACACTTCCCTGCATTTATTAAAATATATCACACAAATCTAGACAAACACTTCAGTGGATGAGAACAGTAACTTATTTCAGTTTCAAAGAAATTATCTATCCATGTTCTCAGGAATGATGACCAAAGTTTGCAACAGAGAAGTTGCAAATGGCAAAGGACTAACTAATTCAGGTTTTCCGTTAACCCTTTTCTTTGTATTTGAGGGATATGTGATTTAAAGACAAGATAAAATTTACTCCACAGAAACAGCATTGAAGTATGAAGTGAGGCAGGATCCCCAGAAAGATAATGGTAATTACTACTTCAGATATTCCTTACAAGCTCAATTTTAAATTAAAAAAAGGCTGTCCAATGCAGAAGTTTAATTAGCGCTGGCAGGTCTGGACTGCTTGGTACGTTTTCACAATTCCAAGTATCAAAGAACTGATTGGAGCTTTTTAGGCTGGATACGGGGGAAAAGGAGGAGGGATGGTAAAGGGGAAAAAGCAAAAGAGGCACTTGTGTCTCTCTGCCAGCATAGCTCTAACTTCTCAGTCCTACACTTGACTTTGATCAAAAAAGAAAAATAAAGTAACTCAGTGATAACATTCTTAGCTGCTGTACAGACATACAGGAGACCAATTTAATTGTCTCCCAGCTCTGTTCCTCAGGTAGCGCATCTTCCCAATCACAAGTACAGACAGGGTTTGTGGTCTCATCTCCTGGCTGACCAGGAGCACATTTGCTCCTTTTGTTACTGTAACCTGAAATCAAGTATTTGGAGATTTTGTATCGCATTTGTTCAAACAGAAGTCATGCAAGGTGTGTCAGGGCCCTTTCTAATACACTTGAAAAATTTGGAGGAAAGAGAATTTCAGCTGCATGCATCAGAAAGTAAACCACCTTTGTCAGGTGAGCCTGACCCAGTTCTGAGTTGCACCTATTTTTAACAACCTTTGATTTGGCCCTTATGTTCAAGTATTGATATCTCCCCCAATTCAGCAAACTGCAATGGCACTTTCATCTTTATTGCAGGCGCTTAGCTTTGTTCCTGTGAGCAGAGAGTAAAGGTCAGAGAAATCTCACTCTTCTTCTCAAGCAGAGGTCCTCACTTCAATATTAAACATATCTAACATGCATTCACTTAATAGTTATATGTCCATTAATACAGCAGCAATATAAATATTTTTAGATTAAAAGTTCTTCCACCACAGTTACATGGCACAGACATTATACTTGCTTAGACAGGCATTATATCACAGCTCTGTAGCAGTCTGCATCATCCTACAAAGCATGCAGCTCTTTCAACATCACTCAGCTTACAGAAGCCAAAGGTCTACTACATCCCCACCATCTTTGCTTGAGTATATTCCATGTTTAGTGCTGATTTGATGACAGATTATTAGTGCAGTCTTAATACAGAATATAAACATACTATCACAGCAGGAAAGGTTAAAAAGTTTGGTTTTGTTTTTCTTGTTGTCTTAAATAAAAAGGTCAAACGCTAAGTTAGATCTTGCATTTTTTATTTACTCGTTATATTTACTGGAAATGTGTCATATCATTTAACGGGTTATTGTTAACACACATCTAGCTAATATACTGAAACTACTTTATGCTCTATATGGGACATATCCACAGTCATCACTATTACACTGCCTCAGGCTAATGCACAGAGAAGCTCACTGATTTTGGAAAGAAACAGGCATGTTACTAGTTCTGAACATCTACAAAAATTTCACTTTCTTCATGCTAACCATGTATCTGTTACTGTTTGCACTGTACAAGCTAAAGGAATGGAAACAAAAACTGCAGTAGATACACCCTTATAACCCACATCTTTGTAATTTTAGGTTAAGAACTCATTCTTACTACTGACAACATCATTAAATAAAACATATTCCCCAACTTCCTCATAGCTTTTTTCAGCCAAAAGCAATTAAGTGTACTGTAGCTACAGGGAGCGACAAGGAAGGGAGGGAATGCCTGATGAGGTTATGACCCTTTTTCTGATAAAAAAACAAAGATCTCTGACTCCATTCTACAAGCCACTGAATATTGAAAATTGCAACATTTCTGAATTTCCCCTGGAGTTGATTCATTCTTTTCATTTCAAGTCTTACAGTGGGATCAGCATTAAATTCAGAACTGTGCATTGGCACCGTGAAAAAAAAGTTTGATTGTTGAAGTTTTCCAGTCGGCCTGAAAAAGTCCACCCTAAATTCTGAGTTACATGCCTCTGCACAGGCACACTCTCTATTGTCGTTACAAGTTAAACTCATTGCAGAAATAACATTCATGAACACTTTTATCAGGTTTAAAGTCACACTGGACTTACACTCCTCTGTCTGCTGTAGCCTAGGCAACAGCTGCCTGGAAACATCAGAGGTAATTTGATCCCTAATTCTTACGCAAATACATGTCATTGCTTAAAATGAGCTGAACTGACAGATTGGATCTGATCATCTCTTTTTTTCTGCACACACTTAATGTGAAAGCAGTGTTTCTTGACAATTTGGCTCTTGTCAAGATCTACTGTCCATCAGCAAAGCTGATGATGATGATAGCAGTTGTTCTTTTGTCAATTTGCACACCAGTATTACCTTGCACATCAGGGCTGAATGTCCCTGAACAACCTCTGCTATAGGATAACCACTTGTAAAAAACAACCTTGATACACGTTATAAGGGTTTGCTCTGGGACACTGGCTTTCCCAGTTTCCTAGCATTACACTTGGAATAACTGAATTTCCAGCTATGGCAGTAGGAGCGGAAGGAAATTGTGTGATACAAAAGTTACAGGGAAATTCTTCATTTGTGGGGTGATTTCTGTATGGGTCACTGAGACAAGGGTTCATATAACATCATGATCAAACAAGATCACTGAATCCACAGAACCCTCCATGGACACCTCTGGCACAGTCTTGCCTGGTTCTTCTCTCTCTCTACCACATTACTGCACACCTCACGTCTTCAGTTCTTCTCCTGACTTTCATTTCTTTAATCCGATGACCAGGACAAAGACTCGACTCTATTGTGAGGAGTCAGACCTCAACAAAACAGCAGACAGAGTTGTTAAAGGATACTTTAGTTACACCAGTCCAACACACGCAAGCTTTAACACTCACAATATGAAGAGAAGAAAGAAGCAACTTTTGACATATTCCTTTTCTCTTCTTATGACATGATATTCTCGAATTAACCACTTGTCAGTGCAATCATATACTATTATTAAACCAGAAACCTGAGAAATAGAACATAATGGTTTTACAGATTTTCTTTTTCAGACATTCTATCAGGATTCTCTAGGATTACCTTTATTCCTGTAACAAGAAAGAACATTTTACAATGGGGCTAAGAATTCACCAAAACCAAAATAAAATGATGCCTTTTTCTGCCAAGAGAATAAATTTGAGTTAGTTCCATCATTGTAAAAAGGAAATAAGCTACTGTTTTGTTCAGGTTGAAATGTAGAATACACAGTGAACTCAACTTGCTTTAGAGGAAAAAAAAATCTACCTGCCCACTAGAATTTCACACTGAGATTGCTATCACAGCCATTGTGGTTTAACAATTCCCTTCTTTTTAGTACTGAAAACATAGCCCTGGACATTTGATTAACAAATTCAGTCTTTCCATTGTAAACACAAGATTCCTTTCTTAACTGGTACAACAAAGGGTAACAAACTACATCACAGGAATAAGAATGACAGTAGCACTTTCTGAAGTTAATCACAAGCATCCAATAAGCCATTGGCAAGGAGAAATCTGCATTAACACACATGGTTAACTTGATTTCCTGCAGTCTCACTCTTTACCTGAGAGACTATTCATTTCCCATTAATAGGCAAGAGGCATTTCAGGAAAATTCCAAAGCTCAACATAAATAAAGGATTTGTTAGTGGCTACTGCTTTCAAGATAAGAAATTACATAGGCAGTCAAGGTATCTGAACTAATTAAGCCCTCCTGACCACAGAATGTTTACTCTGAAAAAAAAAAAAAAAAAATTGGCTTCAAATGCTTTCAATGCAATTGCTGTACAGAATAGCCAACAAAAGTACTACCTGTTTGCACAAAGCAAGATGGAAACACAATGACAAGAAACCTTGTCTGGATCTGAAACTCAAATGTGTTTGACTTCAGTGTTGAGTTTCTCAGCTATGAATGAGTGATAAAAATCAATGATAGCCAGACAGAACATGCTCAAGTAAGAAAAAAAAAGAAAAATCTTTTAAAGAGGACTATGCCAACCACTGAGCAAATACTGTTAAAAAAGAAAGAAGTCGTTGAGAATACACCTTAAAATCAGAGCTGGTGTTTGCTCTGCTTTAGAAAGAAGAGACCCTTTAGAAAGAAGAGCACAGATGATAACCGTAGATTTTATTAAATTATTGTATGACAGCTTAACTAAGCTGAGCACAGGATTTTAACCAGAAGAAAACAATTGTACCAAATAATCAGTAAATACAATCCTAGGACTTTGAATGAAGAACCCATTCCCAAAACCCATACATCTGTAGTATATTTCACAAGCAAATCCACTTCTTTATGTCACTTCCCAGCCTCTGCAATAAGAACAGGGTCTCCTGTCTTTCCCTCTCTCCAGATGCATTTTCAGAGGTTTTTCTTTTAGTTTTTGTTGTTGTTGTTGTTTCACCTCCTTGACACACTTGCGCAATGACTCCTCCAAACTGAGATGGTTCAATCTGCTGGTGAAATGACACCTACCTTTCTTCTACTAATTATATTGAATCTTCAGTGTTATGTTCTGTTCAGAACTTACCTTTCTCCAGCTGCTGTAGGTATTAAGGAGCCTCACAGCAGTGGAGAGTCAGTAGTCTGTATAGATTTAAATTGACAGCTGTTTCTATTTGCCCCAGGATGAGGTCTGGGAAGGGGGGTACAGAGAAGAGAGTTGGCAGAGTAAAACATTAAGTATTGAAGAAGGAAAAAGAAAAAAGAAAAAAAAAATAAGAGGAAACTCTCCCAGAACGGCAGGTTGAAATTCCTGCTTATGAGCTGCCTATAGGGCAGTTGAGTTCCTACGAGGATCCTTAGATAAGTCAGGAATTTGTTTAAGCATGACATGCAAGGAAGCATACACACACAGATTTCAAAGGCTGGCCCTCAAGCCAATGAAAACACTTCCTCTCTGCAGGCCACGCACATCGCTCTGTGTAAAGCTGTCTTTTATGTCCTTACGTAACACAGCATTAGAAGTATCGTGTTGCCCTGGCTGAAAAAGGAACGACCCCTCATCCATTTCAGAGGTAAAGTGTGTTTTTAATCACTTGATTCTATGAGCTCTGTTTCATTAGCACAAAGTTAGCTAAACAAAGAAGGACAAGGAGTTAAATTCAATTGTTCAGCGTACAGAAAGCAGAACACTTTACTAAGTTTTATACGAATCTTAAATTCAGCCTCTGCATTGAAATCCACAGCACTAAAGCATTATTTACCCTATTGAATGTTTATAACTGACATGGACAATGAGCTGCAAAGCTCCAAAGAAAGTTTGCTCGGGTTTGACCAAACATATTGGATTAAAAATTATAATATAGCTGTTCCCTGTTGGCTTTTCTCCTGAAATATTATTATATGTATTACTATTATGTGATAAGTAGATGTAGGTGAATACAGAACCTTAGTTCCCTCTTATCTGTTTAGTTGACATGACATCATACAAGAAACCAAACAAGCACCTTCATCATATCAGCCACTATGCAATCCTCAAATTGTTTAAGCCTAAGTACTGGCCTAAATGCATTTCTCCAATAAATTTACAGTACTGAGTCCAAACATGCCAGTTTCTCTTGTATAAGTACTTTAAGATTACATTTCATATATACTAGTGGTAGGATTGCTTTCATTAACATATTGCAATACAAAGACATGGCACAGCGATATTAAGTAACATCATACAAGAGAACAGCGGTATTTATGTGCATAAAACAGTACCTAAGCCCTCTGAGTGACAACGCTGTCTGTGACTCAGCACCAGCTCAGATGTCTCCCTGCTCACGTTGGAGCCTGTTACTGGATAAAGGAGGATGGAAATACAGTGTGCAATAATGCAATTACTATAAATGATTTTCAGCAGGGCCCCAATATCAAACAGATATACGCAACAAAACAAAGCACTTCTAAAGTCAGACTCTTCTATGCAGTCTTAGAAACTGGAAATGGTACAGGATCTAGATAAGCATACACAGATGGCTGTTTTCAACTGGTTGACAGACTGCTTAATGATCCCATGGCTCATTAAGAGAAAAAGCTAAATCCCTAATGACTAACATGGAGATTGGGCCTTGAGTAAGCAACGATAGTCCAGCAATTGTGACAGCAGGGACTTGAACAGACTGCTGTCCAGCTGAAAGTGACCCAAGATAGACAACAAGTAGATCTTGTGTGTGTGTGTGCGTGCCTCAAGAGAAACTTTCTTCAGATTTTGTTGTTCTCAGAACTCGTGGTTCACTGATCAGCTTCAGTCACTCATCTTCCACGGCACTCATCAGTCCTTCAAAAATAACACATATTAAGTGGCAAATAAAAAGTAATTTCTTATAGAATCTTTAACCAAAATCAGTGCATCAATTCTAATTGTAGGACTAAACTCAGTGCTAAATACAGTTGGCAAATCAGGCAGCATGTCAAATATTACAACATTTGTAGCACCAGACTAACTGTATACTGATTCCAGCATCAAATAATGATAAAGAGCAATCTTGGCATTTTACATTACAACTTGGTCTGCAACCTGAAGTCACAAAAGAAAGAGTGAGACCCCTGCAGAAAAACAAGACAGATGCAGAGATGCACGAACAATAGAACAACTCTGGATTTAAGTTTCTTATACAAAAAGGCCTCCTATTTATTAGTTTTGCATGAGTTTATTCTGCAACCTGAACTCCATTCATAGCCTTGAAAATCACTTTGGACTTGCTAATAGCTTTAAACAAGGGACTCTCCTGCCTCCTTTTTTTTTCTTACCTAAACAAAAAAAGGGAAGAAAGAAAGAATGTGCATTAATTACAAGGTACTGACTGACCTGGATTAGCCATTTGTTCATGTCAGTAGAAAGGAATTCCTAACATCTGCATTAACTGGGAGGGTAGAATAGGCTGTTCCAAGCAGATTTGTTGTAAAAATAAATAAATAAAGGCAACTTTTTTTTTTTTTTTTTTTTTTTTTTTTTTTTTTAAAACTTGGGCATCCAACAGCATTCAATCTATTGATGTGACAGTAGCCATTCAACTTCAACAGTTCAGAAGTTCCTCTCAGAGAGCAACAACCATCTCTTTGGTCAACGCTTGCTTTTGGAAGCTAAACATAAGACATGTTTGTAGAGAAATGACTGAACTCACTACATAATTAATTCATCCTTATCACGCTTGATTCTCCAGAGCAAGTTTTTACTTTGAAGACTAAATCTATTTCTGAAAGGAAGTATGGTACAGTGAAAAAAACCAGTTCTGCAATGCAGGCCTTTAAGTTCCAAAGATTCATAACTCATTAAGCAGTTAAAATCTTAGCTTTATACTTAGAAACAAAAGTATTCACATAATCCACTTCACATATAGAATGCCTCATATGTAATGATTTTGTAGATCTTAATAAACTTGAACTTAAGGAGAGGATGTCAGCTGTGCAGGAGCACTATGCATTAAAGTCAGATTAAATACTTTGAATCCAAGACTTGAAAGATATCATTTGGGAGAAGGAGAAGAAAAAAAAAAAAAAGTGACAATCTTTTGATAATGACTTAACAAATGTTACTGCAGGTAGTGCTTGAATACACCCAGACTTAAGCAAACTTGCCAGAATCTGATTTAACAAAAAAGGATTATGTGGGACCTATTTTGATCAACAACAGTACTTCCTGCTCTGCAAGACCTATTTTGTTGTTGTTGTTGTTGATTTTCTTTCAGTGTTTTTTTGCTTGTATTTTTGTTTTGCTTTTCCTGCTTTTTAATTCACATTAATTTCTAAAGAATTGCAAAGGCTCAGACATGGAACCAAGGAATTAAGTATCATATCAGAGCTTACAAAAATGTTTACCCATTTTTCCCTCCATCTATTCCCTTCAGTAGTACTTTTTCCCAAGCTTTTTTCTTGCCCCCCCCCCCCCCCCCCCCCCACGTCCATTCTCTGTGTTTTACATTAAAGGTTTCCTGGTATGACATTATCAGTGTTCTTTTGAGTTCTTTCATTCACATGCAGAGAAGGGTGTGGGTAGCTTATAAAAGTAGCTGTAAAGTAAATACACCTATAAACTTTGACAATTTTATAAAAGAACCTTATTTGTCTGTATTCAGAAGCAGCAACAATGCAGTGACATTTTCCCACCACAGATAAGTGCAAGCCTATTTCAATTTTGGTATCATACACTTCAGTCACAACTATAGTGCCAGGGCTTTTAAATTCATAAAATTGAAAGGCAAGTACACCTTGTGTTTTTGGTTTTTGTTTGTTTCTATGCATGTGTGTTTTTTCCCACAGCAAAACTTTGATTTTCCCACCTGCCAAAGAAGGGGCCCCAGAAAATACCTCATGGGTCTAGATGCACCACCAAAGAGGAATGGAAGACAAAAATAGGAAGGGGAAGAAAAGAAGAGACATGAGAAAACAAAACAACAAAAAAGTTTCATTTAAAAGTTCTGTCTTAAAAAGAAGGAAAAAAAAAAAAAAAAAAGAATGTAAAAAAGCTGAGTCAGATTCTCATCATCAGGGCTTACGAAAACAAAATAAAATAAAAAGCAATCAAGCCGAAGGAGGGCACAGACAGGAAGAATTTCCTGCCCTATAAACAAAGGCTCAACCTCTTATTACGTGTGCTCCTTTTTATGAACAGACAACACACACTACACCCAGAAATGAGTGGTAATTCTGGTGGGTTTGGTTCACTCTCGCATAGCCCTGACACTACATGGTCTCACTTAAGGTCAAAGCTCTATCAGGTTTGCACAGTTCCCATCCTTGATGAAAATAAATCAGTGTAGCAGAAGACAGGAACACATTTGTGCTGTTGGAACCACTGAACATTTCACTTGAGTAAAAAATAGGATTTTATAATAAATATCAGACATTATTCATAAATATTTTTGAGCAACAAGTTTATGACTGACCTCAATCTCAAGAAGATCCTCTTTCACATATCTAACAGCTGACATAGAACTAATCTTTCACAATACTTTGCCTATTTTAGCAGCTCACAAAACATTTGTGTGGTCAGACTGAGAAGAACATAACCCTTGGGCACCTTCAGTTTCCCACTTGAGAGCCAGGTGCTGGAAGAGTAGGCCAGTGCCTCTAATTAATGCTGTAACTTCTTTGGAAATAAAGGGCCTATGAGGCTTTAGATAGCCTTTGAAAACATGTTGTTACTACCACTTAAATGTTGGGGGGAGGGGGAGAAAGCAAATAACAACAAAAAAACCCTCAAAATCCACCTAAAGATCAGAGAGAAAAAAAAGGGATTTATATTTATTATATGTACGTATATGTACTTTAAGCCCAAAGAAGTTGCTCTCTGTGCTCCATCTGAAATGCCTAGGCAGCTCCTAGGGCTAGAATCTAATCTTAACCAAGACTGTCTTAGTGGATAGGGATTCCAATCAGGGACAAATCTTGAAAAGCTGCCATTTTCTTTTTCAGAGAGTCATAGCAAAGTTCTATTTTCCTCAAGGATTTCCTTTTGCCTATTGATTGCCTATTTAATTAAAGAAAAAGAAAAAAAAGCACCAAGACAGGACATCCCATCTTTAGTAATGTTGGCCTGCTTTGGATATGACTAAACAGAGCTGTCTCCTGGCCAGACATTAGGCAAAATTCCCCAATGATTAACCTCATGCTTTACATGATTCTTAAAAATTGCTTTTCATTGTTAAAGACAAACCCTCTCATGAGATAAGACTTAACCATCAACACAACATTTTTTACACAGTGAAAATTACAACTGTATAAACTGATAGCAACCCTTCTTACAAACAGACTTCAGAGGAGCCATGTGGCTCACAACTATCTTGACAGAAGCTAGACATAACAGAACCCAAATAACTTGGATTGCTTGGCTTTCCCAGTGAACTCTGAGAGTCCAGCCTCACTAGGATAGAGGATATATTCAGGTTCTTATCACCTTAAACTATTTCTTAGTTCTTCCACCATTTGATGTACAGTGTACATTTCATGGACATGAGAAAAAAATTGTGTACTGCATCTGATAATTGTGTCTATTTTGAACTATTCTGTGAAATGTGTTGTGGGGACCACTGCCAAGATGAGCATAATGGCATTTAATATTACAGTACTGTTCCAAAAAGCCAAAATAAGAACAGTTGCTATTTTCAAAGGATTCGGTAATTATTAATGTCTTGTACTATTCAATCAGTTTCACATCATGTTCTGCCCAGAGCAGTTACCAGAACATATTATGGCTTTGATTTCAAGACTAGAAGCCTCCTATGCAGTCAGTCTTTTGCCCAGACCATTAAAGGACCTGGAAATAGCACAACAGGAACAAATCTCCCACCTTTACCCTTCTTTGCCTTCTGTGGTCAGAAAGTATTTCAACAGTGCTGCAATCAGGCTGCCAGCCTGCTGACTCTTCAAGAAACTGACTTCAATAATCTGAGGTATCACTCAAACATGTGAAAAGCTTCTATTAATATTTTATTGCTCATAAAACATCAAAGCTAGCTCCCTTCCTTGTCTGTCAGCAAGCAACAATTTCCCCTTTTTTAAGCTCAATTAAACTAAGGAGAGCCAATTTAAAAAGCAAAACCTAACAACTGAGATTTCCTTTGTGTTAATCTCTCTAAATTTAGGATATTTTAAGGCCTCTCAGTCCACTTCTAATGTTACTGGCATAGCCCAAAATCACTACCAGACATGTAATAAGCTGACAAAAACACCAACAAAAACAACAGACACACAACAACCAACCAACTCTTAAGTGATAATTGATACTAGCAATCTTGTCAAGGTTTTTCAGAGTAAAGCAGTAAATACATGGGAGGTATTTGCACTGCCTGATCATTACAGGGGATTTGGACTAGATGGCCTTTAAGAGTCCATTCCAATTCAAATGATTCTATGATTCCATGATTCTAAAAGAGCAAGATGTCCTTGCATTTTTAACACCTTGAATCTCTTTGTTTTAAGGCTGCAATCACCTCAAGATGAAAGAAGGTAACCATCACAACCTAATTTATGTTATGAGTTGCAGTTCCCTCTAGGTTAATAAGATAAGTTGCCCTTTATCCTTCAACATCCTTTAAAGCTGACTAAGGATTGGGGAATCAGTGAACTGCAAAACAAATTTCTAGCATGTCAGTTTAATAAAGAAGGAAGAAAAAATATGGAGGAAATCTCAATTGTACTTTGGGAGGGATTAAAATTGATTTTCATTTAAGAAACTACTGACTTTAGAGTACTTAAATCTATTTTACATCCTATTACTGTGTTAAACACTGACAGGAAGATTAACTGCTACTGTCACTCACTTTCTGGACATTAACCCTGTGTAGCTGACAGAAGTTTGGAGATCTTTCTCTTGTTCATGTTGCCACTCAACAAGACACTGGCTAGGGAAACCAATTTATATCAAAATTTATAAGATAACTTCCATGATAAGTACTCTAAGTACTGCTGAAGTGTAATTTAGTAAAAAAATAATTGCTTTAACAAAAAATGACTGATAACAAAGTCGCCCCATAAAGAAATCCCCAAAGAAGCAATAGCTATCATGCCTGACCTAGAAAGAGCGGATGTGAAGTATACTACCAACATTTTAAATCACGGATCAGGACTTTTTCATTTTCAGTCCAGATCACATTCAGTCATGATTACAGTGTAACAAAGACAACACAGTCTATTTTCTATCCAGGGTCTTTCTTTGGGAACTGTAATGGTAGTTCAACTCTTTTTAAGCATGAAAAGAACTATAAACCTACAACAGCTTCTCTAGGGTCAGCAGCACATTCTGGAGATGTAAGCAAGGCAGACACTAAGGATTAAGCAAAAATAGAATTTGCTGAAGCACCAGCCAACCAGGGTGGCAATGAAAATGCTAGACACTCAAAGGACAAGTTAGTGTACCAGTTAATAGCTAAGCTTTGTAGTCTGTGACTTAACCAGGACATTACAACAGCTGCATCTTATGGTGAAGAGCAGGCTTCACTGTAATCTATCATTCCACAAAGCCCAGAACAGTCTGTCTCTCATCACCCTTCATTGCCTGAGATGAAGGTTGCTACAGCCATTGCTGCCTGCTCCCCCTCCATCCCGCTGAGCTCAGGAAGCATGAAGAGCACAAACAGATAGCATCCTGTTGGCAGCTGAGAATAAAAGTAGGATCTAGCATGGCCCAATGACTTAGCAGAGTCTGAAATACAAAACCCAAATTCCCTATTCTTTTGCTTTTCTTTTCTGCCATTCTAAATCAGATTTCAAACTTGCTAGTCTTCGCCACCTCTAGGGTTAAGAATTTCAGATATTGTCTTCATGCAGACAATATTTGGACAATACAGACCAAAATTTGGTCTTCCTTCAAGGTATGACTTGTTGGATAGGGGATTAAAGGAAGTTACAAAAATCAGACTACAAATAGTAACTAAGGAAAAATAACCCAGCACACGAAGATTATATTGTTGGGGACAGTGAGAACAGCAAACGCCTGCCCTGTGCAGACAGGCTGATAGAGTAAAAGATCTTCAGTCTGGCAAAGAGAAGGCTCCAGGGAGACCTTATAGGGGCCTTCCAGTACCTGAAGGGGCCCTACAGGAAAGCTGGGGAGGGAATTTTTATAAGGGCAGGTAGAGACAGGATGAGGGGAAATGGCTTTAAACTGGAAGAGGGTAGATTTAGACTAGATATTAGGAAGAAATTCTGTACTGTGAGGGTATTGAGACACTGGAACAGGTTGCATGTGAGGTTGTGAATGCCCCCTCCCCGAAAGCATTCAAGGCCAGGCTGGATAGGTCTTTGAGCAACCTGGTCTAGAGGGAGGTCCCCTAGAGCAAGGGAACAGGAACTAGATAATCTTAAATGTTCCCTCCAACTCAAGCCATTCTATAAATTTATGTTTAATCCAAGCATTCTTCTAGCTTCTAACTATTTTCAGCTAAAGGGATTCCCTTGGTTTGTAGTGGCTTTTTTATTTGGAGCTCTTTTCCAGAAATGTCTCTGGTCTCCCCTTCCATGAAGGGCCATTCTCCTTCCAAGAAGGCCAATGGCATCCTGGCTTGCATCAGAAACAGTGTTGCAAGCAGGAGCAGAGAGGTGATTGTTCCCCTATATTCAGCACTCGTGAGGCCACATCTCGAGTACTGTGTCCAGTTTTGGGCCCCTCACTGCAAGAAAGATATTGAGGCCCTAGAACGTGTTCAAAGAAGGGCAACGTAGCTGGTGAGGGGTCTGGAACACAGGCCATATGAGGAGAGGCTGAAGGAGCTGGGAATGTTCAGCCTGGAGAAGAGGAGGCTCAGGGGAGACCTCATTGCTCTCTATAACTTCCTGAAGGGAGGTTGTAGTGAGCTGGGGGTCGGCCTCTTCTCTCGTGTCATTAGTGATAGGACCAGGGGGAATGGTTTCAAGCTACGCCAGGGGAGATTCAGGCTGGACATGAGGAAGTATTACTTTTCAGAAGGGGTGGTCAGGCACTGGAATGAACTGCCCAGGGAGGTGGTGGAATCACCGACCCTGGGGGTGTTCAAGGAAAGACTGGATGTTGTGTTGAGGGACATGGTTTAGTGGGAGCTATTGGGAATAGGTGAACGGTTGGACTGGATGATCTTTTAGGTCTTTTCCAACCTTAGTGATTCTATGATTCTATGATTCAACTCCTATGAATTTCTACATTTACACTATCTTTGGCAGGCCAGCACACAAAGTCTAACATCTTCTGAATAAACACTCATGACCTTTTGTGTTGAATCTCACATATCTAATGTTATCCAATGGCCATAAGTTCTTGCGCACGTAGCAGCACAGTGGGTTTCTTTAAGTCTCACAATAAACACTGTTTATTCTGGATGTTTCTTCCCTTCAGTTAGGCAGTAACAAGCTGCAGGAAACATAGAAAGGAGCAAGGAATAAAAACAAACTAATTCTAGGGAACAGGATCAGGTAAGCCAATTATACAATCGCCATCTAACAGCACGTTGATGTCTTTGCTCCCATCTCAGTCAGGCAATAAACCATCATACCTACACTGCATTATTACCACAGTTCATTGAATCACAGAATGACTTGGCTTAGAGAGGACCTTAAAAAGCCCATCCATTTTTATTCCCCCTGCCATGGGCAGGGCTGCCCCTCACCAAATAAGGCCGCCCAGGTCCTCATCAAACCTGACCCTGAACACCTCCAGGGATGGGGCAGCCACAGCTTCTCTGGACAGCCTGCACCTATACCTCACCACCTTCAGAGTAAAGAATTTCCACCTAATATCTAACCTAAATCTCTCCTCTTTTAGCTTAAAGCCATTCTGCCCTGGCCTATCAGTATCAGATCACGTAAAAAGTTGGTATCCGTGTTATTTCTGACTTCACACACACTTAGATCACTGAAACCTATAAGAGATTTTTCATTGTCTCAGTTAATTTTGTGTTTCTTGAAAAGTGGTATAGTAATAGCAAAGTGTAACAGCAACTTTATAAATATACCGTTTCACTGCTATGTATTCAGTGAAAGCATCTGCAGCTTTGCACAGGAAGGCAACACTCAGCACCCACTAACATGAATTTCTCATGTCACTCCTGCCATGAAGGAATCATTCTTAGCAAAATGTAGAGGCATAAGTTGTGATACTTTATTCATTTAAACGTACAATCCATTGGGCAGTTTGAAGCCTAACATGGCTGTACTTGCATGTTCTCTCTGCGCAACACATCACACATGACAGCCGAAATAGCATGCAAACATATGTCAGAGGGATTATGAAGCTAAATGTGTGTTACCACAAATAACAGTAACAGCTGGTAGGCTCCCACTAGTGTCATCAGGTACACAATACAAGGAAAAACATTGCTGTTACTATAGGAAGCTTTGCAGTGATGTCATCCTGTTGTTCACTGGGATTTGTCAGTGCCTGTTTATAAAGCACAGGTGTAGCACAAATTTCCTTCAGGATGCTAACATGAAACACAAAGACAGTAAGGGAGGGTTCAACTGGGTAAATGAAAGAAGGTGGGGAGAAAGATGGAGAAGGAAGTGTTTGGGGGAGGTTAACTTCCTCACATCTTTCTCAAAGATTTCTGCTTCTTAAGGCATAGAAAAGCACCCAGAGAAAACAACTGGGGAAACCTCAAAGATTTCCCCTGAATTACCTTCTAAGTATTTGCATAAAACTACTACTTGGGAGGCATCTGACTAACACCACAAAAACTTTGAGCCCATGAGCCTTCCAGATAACTTCTAAGGTAAACATCATTTGCTTTCTTTCAACCCATCCTACCTCTGATATGAGGAGCTATTTAGAGGTATCATGACAAAAAGGAAAAAAAAAAATCTGAAATCCACAAGTTGAAGCACCTAGTTTTTACACAGGCCATTTAATATCAGAGGCATTTTCTTAAGATATCATTCAATAAATTTATACCCTAAGATCAATGGTTCATGATGAAAAGTCTACTATCATCCCCCTGAAAGAAAATGTAGATTAAAAATCTACAAGCATTCCCATAAATTTTTGCAGATGACCAATTGCCCAGCTCCAAACACCATTATGAGCAGGGCTGGGAATGACAGGAGCCTGTCTCCAAGTGCAAGAGGAGGAATTTGCACAAGAGGTGAGATACTCCTGTCACAGTCTAAATGCAAAGTGTTAACTAAGCCACAAGTTGAAAAGTGACCATTCAGCAAACATGAGCAGAACAAACGTTAATTCCTTTGCAAGCTAAAACAGAAATACACTCAATCCATTTCCTAGTATTGACATAGCACATTGTTCTAAATGCATCTATTGTAAATAGAATATAATAGCTTTGCTGTAGGAAAACAGTTAAGAAACAGCTATATGCGGATTGAGGAGGAATTTCTTGTTTTAATTCATTTGTCTACCACTTCTTGATAGCTACACAACCTTCTTGAAAAACACACACCCCGATATCTTTGCAACCACAGAACCACCATAACTTCCAGGTACTGCTTTTTGTTTTTTTTTGTTTTTTTTTTTTTGTTTTTTTTTTTAAAACCTACAGCACAAAGCAAGCAGTGACATTTATAAACGTAAGTGTTGACTCTAAAGGGTTTGACAGAAGAGGCAGCAGTAAAGCAAATAATCTGCCCACTCACTGGGGACTCTCAAGTCAAGGACTAAGTTACAGAAACTTAATTACAGGAAACTCATTTCTCAATTGTCTGCTTCTATGTGCTTCATGATTTAACCAGAGCATATGGAGCAGTGGGTCAGTGGGTGAGAGGCAGGGAGGGGCACTGCTAGGTTAAAGCAACACTGACTTTTTAAAACTTTCCAGATAATCTGTTATCTTGCCAACACTTGGTCAACTCAACTTGACCCTTATAAATGTGAAATCCTAATCAGCAGACATTTGTAACTACAAACACACCTTTCTAAAGGCCACTCATAGAATAAATATTTCTTCGGAAAAAGAAATCATCGGTAAGATGTCTGGAAATAACACAATTCATATAAATGCTTATGCACATAAAAGCAGTGATGTTTCAACCCTGAAGAATTAACTCACTTCTGATTTCTGACTCAGTCATACTTTGGACCAGTGAAACATTCCTGTTTACTAGTAAACTGTATAAGCACAGAGTAAACAAAGAGATGTATGTGATCAAAGACTACGGAAGTTTTATCTTACATGTCTGTGCTAGAGTAGCTACAGGAATATGTCTGGCAATTCTTTTGAGCAAACAGTATCATAATGTTCTTTAATAGTATTTAAAGGAATAATCTCTCAAAGTATAGAAATTCTAACTCGTATCATGAGAAAACACCAGTAACATGTTTTGTCCTGAAGAGAATATTAAAATCAGGGCAAAATACGACCCACCTAAGTGAAAATTCATTATTACTCATTATTTAATTTTGTTAAGAGGAAAAGATTAATTTCATAAGTGATTAAAAGCAAAGTATAAATATTAATCCACGTTTTATTTCACTCAGTATTTTCTATTAAATAACATTTGAAAAAAAAAAAACACATAAAGAACTTTGTAAACTAACAAATGCAGCAAAATACAATAATAACTGCAACTTGAAAATGAAGAGTCAACATTGTTCTGTATGCTTAGTTAGTTATATTTTATTGTATGAATTTTTACTTAGGTCCGTTACTGCTGTTGTTGACCAAGTACCTGAAGATGTGTTACTTCAATCTAGATAAAAATGTTACAAGTTGCTCTAGTTATTCAGATTTTTTTTTTTCCTCATGCTAGTAGTTCATAGAACATAGAGTGTCATGAAAACCAACATACTGTTCACCTCAAAACATCCATAGGAAAAACCTCATCTATTTTTCTGGTTTCTCATTCTTGTATCAAAAGTCTGATATATTAGGTTAGGGAGGAAGGGAATGTCAACACAATCTGGAAACAAAAATGATGGAAAAAGTTAGCTGATTTCTGAAGATAAAATATGAAAGGTGAAGTTCATCATGCCCAAGAAGGCCCAGCAGTGTTCACATCCATTGCCCAGGGAACCCTGTAGATACATCTGCCAGACACCTGGCACTCAAAACCTTTAACTGGGAACAGCTTTCTTAGGATCTCACTTTTTAAGACCAGGTGAATATAGGTGCATATGTAATACATATGTACAAATACATTTCTACGTATATATATATATATATATATATATATATATATGCAAGTATTCCCTTACACATACAACATACACAGTTACGCAGCCTTATATGCATAGTTTCTTAATGACTCAGATGATCATTTTTTATGTCTCTTCCAGAATATGGTAAATTTCTTCAATTCACAAGAATTTTGTATAAATTACATAAAAACTGACAACTTGGGATGCATGTTTTAAAAATGAATCATAAATAGAGAAGAATTTATCCACAGTATCCCTAATAGCTCTAACTGAATTTGGAGTCAGAAATCTTTCCACCTTTACATTTCCCTGATAACCTGCAGGACATTTTATTATTTGTGTGCTTAACTAAACAGGTATCAAAAGCTACTACACAAAAAGCTTGAAAATGTACACCAGTAAAGCATAATGGGCAGCTGCAGAGGAAGCTTTATGGGAAAGAGAGCAAGGATTTTAACTAACGTAGCTCTCCCTTGCATAGCAATGCAATGTCCCACAGTTACAGAATTTCACACAGAAGAATAAAATCACACAGAATCACAGAATTGCAGGGGTTGGAAGGGACCTCAAGAGATTCAAGAGTTCAGTGCTCCTGCTAAAACAGGTTCCCTACAATAGGTCACACATGCAAGCACCCAGATGGGTCTTCAATACCTCCATAAAAAGAGACTTCACAACCTCTCTGGCAATCTTTTGCAGTGCTCCAGTTAATAAGAAAATAGAAGAAAAAAAAATTAAAAGTTAAGGAAAGCAATTGCTCACCATCAGTCTACCAAAGCCCAGTATTTCCCAAAGCAATGAAAACCTTGGAAAATTTCCCCCTTCAGTTTTACCATTCAGCATGACACCATGTTGTATGGAATACCCTTTGGATCATTTTGCGTCAGCTGTCCTGGTTCTGTCCCCACACAGCTCCTTGTGCAAACCCAGCCTCCTCACTGGCAGGACAATGTGAGAAGCAGAGATGTTCTCGGCTCTACGCAAGCACTGTTCTGCAACAGCTAAAACACCAGCGTGCTATCAGCACTGTTTCCTCCACAAATCCAAAACATAGCACCATATCAGCTACTATGAAGAAAATGAACTCTATCCCAGCCAAAGTCAGTACACCAATATACAGATATTCGTATGTTCAGAATCCTAATTTTCTGTCCTTGAACCATTGCCACAATCTAGCCAAGAAAATAAGCATCCCTCTACTCCAAACTTTTCCTGGTGGCCACCTTGAAGGCTTTGCGCTATTTTGCAAGATTTGCTTAGTTTTCACATCCCAGAACACCTTTTAAAGATGCAAATAGCTTAAAACTCAAAAGGTACTGAACAAGATCCTCAAGGCAGTGTCCAAACTTGCTTAATTTCAAAGATGTCTAATTCTCAGAGAGACTGAACACTTGAATGCTTCAAGATTTCCCTGTTTCAATAGGAGTCACCGATACATAGTTCCTCTTTGTATCACTCATCTCATGACTGTCAGCTTAGGCTTTACGAGCCTCAAGAGTCCCACTTAAAAATTGGACCTTATCCCACAGGAGCTCCTTATTTATATATGACAGAACATCTCCCCTGAAGGTGAAATACTAGCAGCCCACTGGTTGTCCTATGTCTTTATGTACTGCAGTACTACTGAGGATGAGTCAGAGAGAGGGAGAAAGGTTACACAAAAAATAAGAGAAAATTTACTGCTATTAAGATAAAAATGTACAGACTAAGCCATTTCAACTCTCTCTTAAGGAAAGTTCAGGAAAATAAATACTTTTTTTTTTAATTAATTCTTCGCAAAAACTATGACAATTCGTGAAAATTAAATGTTTCTGAAGGAAAGAAAACTACTCACCTTCTGTCCTGGGAACAGGTTCAGTACCACCTGGTGTTTTATCTGGCATCTCAGCAGAGACAGGCTTAGTAAAACCTAACAGACATAAAGAAAATAAATTGTACCTCGATAAAAATCAGAACATTTCAGTAGGACACTCCTCTGCCCCATGCAGGATGAATTTTCAGCTTTCATCATTTCCAAGTTTAGATGTAAGATACATAAGTAAATAAAACTCCCTAGAGTTCATCTACAATACTGCTTGGTAGAATGTAATGCGGATGTGAATAAATACAGTGGTATTTATTTACAGGCAGGTAGGCACAAAAGGACCTTCTTATAAATCACAATGGCAGACTGAAAGCACATCTGGTAGACCTCAGTCTTTAAGCTTGGATATTTCCACTCAGCAAAGAGTTTCTAGGTGGAGATCTATGAACTGGGACAAAAGAGTTGCTTACACCCATGTGCTGCTGAACTTAATGAATTTGCTGAACCTTTCTGTTTCTAGCACTGTTGACACAACAAAGCTGATTCAGCATAGAATTTAGACACTCATCAGACACAAGGTTTGAGAGACCTTCCCAGCACATCCTGTAGTAAAGCAGAATCTGAACAGTAACAAAGAAAAGAAATATTTTCTTTCCTACTCAATTATTTTGCTCTTAAATGCATCTGCCTATTTCTTAATTCTATCACCGGAACTAGAATTAAAACATTTCTACACAAGCAATAAAGGAATTGAGTTAACAATAATAGCAAACTATAATAATAATAATAAAAAAAAATAGGATCTCTTAAGCAATTTAAGTCGCTAAAAGAATTTCAGGCATGCTCACCGGGGCAATTATATTTGTCATATTTAATTCACATATTTTTAAAAGTTTAGAAATACCTTAGATATGAAGCTATGATCCACTAACATATCTTAAGATTTCATTAATGTAGCTAATTCATATTTAGCTGATGGAAACTCCACTGCATGTGACTTCCTTATCAGACAGTTCATCTCTACTCAAGGTAAAATCTGTCAGCTCTTTCTCCAATGGTACCACTGATGAAGCAATTTTGTCCATAACTCAGGTGTTTTGTCTGCAGAACATGACACAAACTGAACATTTGGAACTAGCCAAAAAGTTTTCTCTCTGCTCCCTAAAACTAATAGTGATAATGTTTATATTATGATAATGTTTTCTAAAAATCTGTGCACCTGATCTCATGAACAGAACAGTGTCACAAAGTAAGCAATTGAGTGTGCCCTCAGCAGAGAATTAAGGTAACTGTGAATACTTAACAGTCTCCAAAAACACTTTATAAATTTGCTGAAAAACAGAAACATACACTCAAAATGGTATTAAAAAATTAGTCCATTACTCAAACAAATTCCTCCAAACTAATTGTCTGTGTCATCATCACTAAGCAGTTAAATAGAATTAATACATCAATAACTCTAAAACTTGGCAAGCTCATCCAACCCAATACATTCAATGATGCAATATATTTTTGTGAATATCATATCAGTTCATAATTCTACTCATTCAGTGACTGAAAAGATACTAGAAACTAGTTAATGCTACGGTACATTTAGACTAAGAAATCACACCAATAAAAACAGTCTGCATCTAATTCTGTGATACATTTCAAAATAAAATAAATGGTTTCTATACATTCTACTTTTTAAATAAATTGTTTTGTATTGCAAATTCAGGGTACTGCATGTTTAAAATAATAGACTGAGGGTATTTATTTATTTTCTGGATTTGGTTGTTCTGAATCGCATAGAATTAAAGTATAAAAATGTTCAGAGAGTAACTTACTGACACATCAATGACATAAAAGTGGTGATAATTTATTTTTTTTCTCACCTCTTCTGCCCCAGCTTTCATTTATGCAAGTAAAAGCTTCCTTGTCTAATGTAGGCCAACATTTCTTTCTACCAGATCTTGTAAAAAAGCTATTCCCCTTGCTTTTCTGTCATCCAAAGTCAGTACCAGGAAGCTTTACTCTGAAAGTAAGACACCTACCAACATGCACTTATCAGGAATTTAATGGAGTATCTGTGTTCATCTCTCTGTGAAGCACGACCTATCACTTCCTGCACAAGATCCAGCAGGGTTCAAATGGGCACTGAATGACCTCGGCATTCGCAATAACACAATGGTAAAATGAAAGCAGGATCGTTTAATTACTGCACACCCCAATTGATGGTATTTATTGAACAAGTCCAGACTTCCCATAGCTACAGTACTGCTCATTTCAAAAATTTGTTCAGACAATATGAGGCAATTTGAAAATTCCTATCCCACAAATTGTTTTTCACAGATTTACCAGTTTAGCAACTGTGCACTGCAGTAAGAGATAGCAAGTGCATACCAGGCTGAAGAAAAGTCAGTTTTGTGCCTTGAAAAACACATCTTCAGAACATTGTCTAGGTAATGATTTTCAGCAAAGAAATGGCCTAGGAAATGTGTTACCATTCCCTGACATTTTCTAAATTGCACAGGAGATAAAGAACACCAAAGGAGTTCAGTGGCATGCAAACTTGACTCCACCAGTATATAGCCTTTGGCATTATCCCATAGCATTGTCAGCAATTTTTAAAATTCCACCTGTAAAGTCAGGTCAATTATGTGACACAGAACAGTATTTTAAGAGAATTCATTAAAAAACATGGAAATCACATATTTAAAAAAAAAAAAAAAAACAAAAAAAAAAAACCAGAACAAAACAAAAAAACCAACAACCCCCAACCAAAAAACAACTGTTTTCCTTCCTCTGACATTAATGGAAATTCTTCCCATACTGTAGCTAGAAATTACAGAATAGACTTAACAACTTGAAAATCTAGTTTTTTTTGCCCTTTTGAGAAAAAGGCCAACTTCATCACTCCCAGCCATTTTAACAAGTAATTAAGTTTTCTCTTCATGTAATGCAGATAAATCTATTTCCTTTGAGTTTTGTTTTGCTTTATTCCCTGAGAGGCAAATCTACTGCAAATCTACTGAAAGGAAGAAGCTTTAGCTAAAGAATCATAGAACTCTGCCCCCTTTTCCTGTAACATGCCTAGTTTCAATGGCTCAAAACCCACACATTTGTAAATAAATCAATAAAGAAATACTGAAGTTCATCATTTTAATCTAGGAAGGAAATCTTTGATAAATACTATTCATCAGCAGGAATATAAATTTCTCTCTTTTCAATGGGGCTATGTAGGACTCACGTAAAAATGCAGCAGAGAAGCAGCACTTAGAGTAAGAGCTTGCTAGCAAGATGTAAAAGAATGCAAGTAATTCTTGTTCTCTTGCTAAACAATCAAGCTCTGTTTATCCAAATTGTTATGTTGCAAACTTAGGGTTATTATTACTAATACTATTGATTTCAGAATCAATCATACGAAGGACCTTAAAAACCATTCATTTCAGATGCTTCCAAAAATTTTTAATTATTGCCACATCTTTAAGTTGTCCCTGCACTTTTGGCCCAGCTATTCCTGACACCAATGGGGTACTTGGTGATTTTGCCTAAGCAGTTTTTCACAGAGCATACCAATAAGAGAACCTGAAAGATGTATGTATTCATAACTTATGAATAAACACAGCCACACAGTTTACATTTCATAATTAGGCAAATCTTTTAAGAGCAACCAAAAATATTTAGATGTATGACCATGCATTTTCACAGGCCATAATCAGGCAGGGCCACCCAAATAGGCATGTTGGGAAGTCCTAATTCAAGAGATTTGTTGTTTCTGTTAGTAGATAAGTTTGCTTTTTAAAATCCTGCTTTTAAAAATTGTATTTTTTTTTTAATTTTGATTTTTATGAAAAATATAAGACCTTATTTCCTTTAAACAGTGTCCAAGTCAATAACACAGCATAACCGAATTCATGAGAAAATGTTCCAAGTTAGAGAACACAACTGATTGAAAAAATAATTTTTTAAAAAGCATGCTGCAGAAAAAATATACAAAACCTGCATTTCGCAGACAAATACATTCCTGGTCTCTTAAACTGACTATGCCTTGCTAAAAATGTAAAAATATGGTATTTCATAATTATTGAAAATAATTATAAACTGAAGTACTGCAATTTTTCTATTTCTTGGGGAGATTCTCATTAGAGAGAAGATTTCTGTTCCATTTTTGTTCTCTTAGCAACTTATTACTTTATTCTAAAAAAGCATCAAGCAGCTTGAAAGAAACTACTGCTGATAACAGCACTGTTTGCAGTGGTATCTATGGAATCCAGCTATGTATTTGTGTTGAACAACTAACATTACAAACCAAAATCCAATCTGAACCTCCTCCTTCGTGTCACATCAATAGCGTCTTCACTGTATCTGTTCCAAAGAGCTGGAAGTGATCGCATTCAAAGAAGATTGGATTTCTTAAAAAAAATCTCTCACAGCACAGAGCCTTAAATACACAGTACATTTCTTTCCAGTCTTCCATAGACACAAACAGCAATACTAATATTAAGACCTGCTCCTGTTTTAGCCATTTTATTCACGATCAACAGGGGCATTCCTTTAAATACTTACTTTTATTTTTAGATGTAGCTTTTTGCAGTTTAAACAGCCACAAATACAGATTAATACACGTGAAACAACTGACAATACACACAATACTGCTAATAGTAAAACCATCTGCTCATTTATTTTTAAATATTTGGATGAATTCTTCCTGCTAACAACTTTAAAAAAAAAGAAAATGAAATGTAAGATTGGCTTGGGAGAAAGGGAGTACTTGCAGTTTTCTTGACATATTCTGCAAATTAACAAGTAAACTCTGGTATCCATCCACAGCCCTCACAGAATGATATACTTCTTGGGTGGATGTGTTTCTGAAGGCAGTATCACTCAGATGACCAAAAACAGCATTCAGAATGTCACAGGCCACAGGATGAACTGCAGATTCCAGGGAAAGTTATTGGAAAATCTCACCCACATTAGTGTGACCAGAACTTGACATTTTGCTGTTAAAGGCTGCATATATCTTTGTTAGAGAAGAACATCCGTTCTAGATACAGTTTTTAGCAATTTGTTTGCCTTCAAAATCCCTTCTGGACCTGAAGCATTACTACTCTGAAACCCACAAGGATAGCTTTCATCCAAGGTCACATAAACCATGAAAGCTAGATCACATGCAAACACTAACACAGTTCTTTCATGTGAACCAAGAGATGACATTGAAAAAACTCTAAGTATCATGGAAAGGAAGGACAGAAATTATTAGGACATGAATCCTCGTATGCCATTAAGCCTTGCTGATGTGCCTATGCATCATCACCACTCAATCTTTCCCAGTAACGTAGCAGTACTTGTTTAATATTTAAAGTGTTGTTTCAAGTTAGTATTTAGTTCTTCAAAACTGCACAGAATTCTAACAGCTCCTTTCATTCCCTTCCAGGTGAGCCCTGGATGTGGGTGTGAATTACTGCTTCCCTTCTCCAGCAGTCCTCTCCCACAAAACTCTCGCAGCCCTCTTTTCCCCTGCATCTAGACACACATTGAGGCATTCCAAGCCCTATTTTTGGCTGAGGAGAAGGGGATAAGATGTCTCGTAGCCAAAGCAGGTCTCCCTAGCACCTCATTTTCCATAGAAAGGCTGCAAAAGTGACACTATGGCAACTGTACCAAGAGATGAGCTGGTATGAACAAAATCATCTGAGCTACACTGACAATAAGGAACAAAACTTTCTTTACATCTCATTTGCCCTATCAGTGAAAGTCATAGCAACGCAACCTCTCCTCCACCTTTCTTCAAAACAGCACAAGGCTACAGCATTCTCTGACTAGGTTTGGAGTCAGTTGTTCAAATTGCAGCTGCAACCAAAAATTCCTAACTCTTTCCCCTCGAGTAAAGACCAAAGCACAGAATTCCCCTTGTCACTTTCATTTTGGTTTGCTGCAATTCACTGGTTTTGGATCTGAAAAACATCACAAATGTTCCAGCAAAAGGAATGAGCTGGCTGCCTCCTCTGTGGTTTAACTGCTACACATACGTCTTCCTTCTCCAGTCTCTCCTACAGCTCTGAATCCATTTCTAGTCCTGCCCCAGAGCTTGGCAATGGTTTTTCAAACCCACTAAAAGATCAAGTTCAGCAACTAATCATTGTATGTCACTATACTATCCAAGAGAGTGAATTTTTGCAAAGTAACAAGGTATACAAGGTCTAGGAGGGAACAAGACATGGAATCTTCTCCTTCAAACTTTGTATAGAATGAATTTCTTGAAAAGACGAGACTTTTGGTCAGTGTCCAAACACGTTGCAAGACTCCTTACTTAACACCACCATGTGCTGTTGCTCTGCCAAGGAAAACAAAGAGAAAGCCTTCTCTGCAGGGTCTTCTGTGGGATCAAAACCTCTACTTATAGTCCATCAAATAACCTGTACACCCCTAAACATCCCTGTGGAGTATCAGTTCAAAGTCTAAACAGAAAGATACAAGGTTTTAATGGTGAAATACACGTTATTTACTTCTGATACGTTAACTCTGAGTAGAGCACAGAAATTTATCAGCTCAGCAGAAGTGGAAGCCTTCTAACTCAAGTTATTTTTGAGCAGATTATATGAAATTATTTTAGTATAATTAACCACTATCACTTTTACTTCTTAAAGATCAACTGTTAGTAAATATTTTTTTAAATATCACCTTTTGAACATGTAACTTTGCTTAGAGATCAGCCCTACACTGCTGTAATCACGCCATACCATAACAAACTGATAGAAAAAAAGCCCGTAGTACCTTTTCTATGGTGACACAAAGTTCTGATAGCACATTCCCATCTGGTTTCCTAATGGTGTTGCACCTCTGAATGCTAACACCACCTGTTCCAGCAAAGTTCCCGCAGGTGGCACTAGCTGCTACTGACAATGAAACAGACAAACCAAGTGTGTGCAGCTGAAACTGCCTGTCCCTTCTGGCCAGTATGCCAAGCAAGTGCTACAAATCTCTACACCTTCTGGTGTCTGATATGTCCTGCTTACTGCTCAAGTCTTGATCTGTGTTTAGATAGCCTACTTGCCAAGACATTCCATCTCCTTTTGCTCATTTCTAAGCTTTCTATCATCAGAGTAAAACAGATTTCTACTCTAAGAACTCTATATTTTTCAAAATACATGATCACACCTTCCTTCTCTCATGCATTTGTACATTGAAATTAATCTCAGCAGGACTCCATCTTCAGAAAAGTTAAAAAAAAAAAAAAAAACAACAACATACAAACAAAGACATCAAAAGATCACATTTCACTTGCATGCATAGTCTGACACAATGAACACCTTCTTTTGAAGGTGAACTTGTGAAAACAGACAGACTTGAGTGAAATATCTTAGCATGAGACATTCCTGAAACACACTCTGAAGGAAAACAATGAAAACCAGGACAAGGAGTTCAGCCCCCAAATATTTACAGACTAACAGACAAGCCTAGCAAAGCCCTACAAGCAGAGTTAGTAGCAAGAATCTACTAAGTACTACTCTATCAAAGAAATCTGCTCTTCAATGCCATCTCCTCTTTTTATAAAGTTCACTTTCTCATAAGAAAAGTTTCAAAAACAACTACAGATGCTCAAGATCTCTGTTTCCAAAGGAGAGGAAAAAAGAAAAGAGGAAAAAAAAAACCAAAAACATCACTACCGATAAAACAATAACAAACAAATAAAATAAAATAAAATAAAACCACTAAACCCTCCTTCCAAAAGCTGGATAAGAACCTGTCAAATTCTAGCAATAACAAAGTTGCATTATAGTGCTCATGGTTATGGAAAAACACCTGAAGGAAAAGAATTTCAGCACTGTTCTCAGAGTTGCTCGAATTCCTTTTCAAAGACCTGAACTTCACATAATGGGAGAGATGCTGATTTGGCTAATACCCGATACCTGCTCTCACAGGCTTTAAGTCTCCTGCAAATTGCTTTTCTGTTACAGAGGTTGTGTGCTAGCTACACTCTCTTTTTGCTTGATCCCTGTGCTTAGGATATCACTATATTCTGTCCACTGTTGTGCAAATTCATCATTCCACACTCAATTAGCAGAGGAAATGAAACTGAAACAGCCTGCAAGGAATAAAAGGTGTTGTTGCAACACAAAGAATCCAATCTCAGCAAGAAAGTTACATGACAATGATTGCAAGTTTTAATACACAAAGCATTAAACAAACTCAAACCCATTTCCACATGGGGATTCAAACACATCTGAATAATTTTGTTCTCAGGTACTTACATACTCACCATGTCTGCAAGCCTTTCACATTATGGCACTTCATTTTCAGATATCTGTTTCTGCTCCAGAGCATTTCTTGACAACCAGCTAAAGTTCACTAACATTGTCATATTTATGTCACAGAAAAAGGGAAAAAACTTTGTTGTCACCTTGGGGAGGACATCTGACTGTGCATGTTCCATAGGGTAGCCTCTCCTGAAATCACACAACTATGATAATAACTGAAGTTCTTCTGGGTTTATTTATCTTGTTGTGTCTCATATGAAGGTTTCATAGCCTTCTTAAAGAAAAGCTCTTTGATATTTTTAAGGTCAGTAGAAAAGATAATATCTATGAGACAAATAAAATTCGTAATTATTTTCATTCTGAGTAGGGCCAGAGTCAAAACACTGAGATAAGGAACAAAGTCTCCCTAAAGTCATATAACCTTGAAACTGCAGTCATGAACAGTTTAAGAAATAGAGTACATCCAAAAGTAAATCCTCAAATTCCACTGAACAACTCAATGCATTATAAAAATATAAGTAGAGATGCATCCATTTTAGAGCCATCTATTTTAGGCATCTCTTCTCTCCATTTAAATACATCTTTCTGAATGCCCCCCAAAAAAGAAAGAGGAGGAGAAAAATAGAAACCAGAAGTATGTTTCTCTACCAAACCAAAATCACAACCTATTCTCTTACACACAGAGTTTTCAAGGTGCAATTATTTTTCTTTAGTTTTGCTAGCAATAGAGTGATTGTTATGTAACAACTCTAACTATGCTTTTTTACCTCTTATATAAAATGCTCGTAATATATTTGGCTACACTATACAGTTTTAAAGAAATAACTTTGTATGTTATTGTACAGGGGAAAAAAAATGACAACACAAAGCAAAAGTTTCAAAAGTAGATCATACTTAGAAAAGACAAAATGTCGGCACTGTCCTGAAGGTTCATTCACCTTGTAATAAGTAAACAAGAGGAAGAAATATTTTTCCCCTCATCTGTAAACTGTTCTGGAAAGCTAGACCAAAAAAAATAAAAACTAAAATGTTTGGTTTGGCATTGCTGCCTCTTATTCACAAAAGGGAAGCCTTCTTCAAGCCATAATGAATAACTATCACACTTAGATCCTTCGCTGAGTTCTTTTCTCTCATCTTTAGAAATGGCGACTCCATTATATTTGCAAGGAAAGGAATGGATGCAGTTTGTGACTCAGTGTCAGGAAAAGGACTCCCTGAAAGCTGATTGTGAGCTTCCTGCAATTGCAATGGACTTGTATAACTGAGAGGAATATTACTGGTGAGTTGGGAGGTTGAGAGATGGGCTTTAAAGTTATTAGAAAAAGAATATCCAAGCTGGCTTTTCACAAAAGTGTCATCTGAGCTACTAGCCAAAGTACAGTTATTCATAATGAAGTTACTTAAATGTATGTACCCTGTAAAACACATTTTTCTCCTTGCAGCCATCAGAAAAAGACCATCCGGCTTTTTTCATGGAGTAAAGTGTGATTAATGGAAACGTCTGGGGTTTTGTTTTCATCACAGAGTACATGAAATTAGGAAAACACCAGTACAAAGACCATAAAACATTCAATGGATAAACCTTTCTCAACTCTGACATGTTCCAGTATCCAAGTACTGCTGCTGGCTGCCTCCCAAGCCCTGGCAGCAGGACCACTGCATGCTCCTTCATCTTCTTCTCCCTACTGCATAGGCATGTATGTCTGGGTGGACATACTTAGTTATATATTTGCACACTGCATACACATGGAAAAAAGAAAATCAGTAAAATATAAACTAACAGCACTGAGCACACTCTCTTGTAAGTAAGTTGTTGAATGAATGGCCTCGTAACTAAGATTGGGACATTTCCTGTAAAAACACTACATTATTTATCAAACATTTCCAGAGCAAAAGTGTTGAAGTGTGACTTGCAAATAATACATTTTTAGAGCCAAAGTTGGCAGTTACCTACAGAATACTTGGACTAATTGCTATGGTGAGCCAAGGCCCTCTCTCTGTATACGTGAGCTTTGGATATCACATCCCCAGATCAGCAGAGTCCTGCAATTGCAAGATTAGCCCTATCTACATTTGTGGCACTTAAATGCATATTCCTAGTGAAGAGCACAGAGAAACTATATAGTTTAAAACTATAGTTTAAAACACTCATTCATGCTTAGTCTCTGGTTAATCACAATTTTGTACTTTGGCCTAGCTTTCTAACATAGTACCAAATAAATACCTATTATGCATTAAAATAATACTTGTCTGATATTACTTTACCAACAGATCATAAAAGAATACACAAATGCTGAGTATTCCAGAGATCTGTTAAGCTTCTTGAAGCAAAAGCCTTCACAGCTGGTGCCAGGAGACGTTTTTTGGTGAAATGAATGTTGCTTTGCAGTTTTCCATTAGATAGGAGAAAAATCACCCCAAATCCTTTCACACTTTAGACTTAAAATTATCTGAAGTACATGATCATTGGGAAACATGTTTGGATACAGTTGTACTCAATAAAGGATTTCCACCAGTGTTACCTTACATTTTGAGAAGTGTTAGACAATACTAAGACTACGTGCCTTTTTAAAAATTTCTGTTATTAACACTTCTCACTTTGGAATCCTAGTTATCTTCTCTTCTCCCCCAGAGTAGTTCACACCAATGCTGAAAACCAACTTTCTTAAGTTTCCTTTTTAACCACACCGGGAAGTGAAGCTTTTTATGCCACTATTAGAGAATCAGAAACCCATCACATATTGAACAGTCAGCTTTCCTTGCTCTTGTGTTGTTAGAACTGCCATCACTGACAGAGATGTTTCTCTTCTTACCTTTTCTCACCTGGGGAAGTTTTAAGAGAGTAAAAGATGCAGCACATTCATGCATAAACAACATGAGAAGAGAGAAATCAAGTATTTCATTTCTATCCTCAGAAAGATGATGAAAAAGAGCAACTAGCTACATAAAGCAATTCAATTTTCCTTAAACAAGCTAAAACCACTGTAATTCCCAAAATCACACCAAGAAGTTTCAAGTGCACGTAAATATTTTGCACCGTATTAGAAGTGTGGAAGGATACAAATAAGTTAACATCAGCAAATCACTGTACTGTATCAAATCTTATACCATAACCAGCAATAAGAAACTATCACACATACTTCTTTCATATTGAGTGATTTTTTATGACGTGTATATCAACAGTGTGGTTTCAGAGAGAAATAAAAGCCATGGCTTACATTGTTTTCCCCCGGCAGTGTAATTCCCACTGACAGAGTGATATCTGTAGTATGAAACTCAGCTTTTCCATTTACTTCAATGTATGTAAACACAGAACACAAAGTTAGGCCACAAGAATAAGAAAGCTTCTGGAGAACTCATCTTTTCTATCATTTCTTTGTCCATTTGATCTAGTATTGGAAATCAATACAAATAAGGATGGGGGATGAGGAGAGGGAGAAATCTCCAAACAGACTTGACTGAAGTAAATACTCAAGGGGATATTACTCAATTCGGTATCAAGAACTTCAGTGAATTTCCAAAGCCTTTTGAATTCTCTGAGCTAAGCCCAATTAATTCAGATGAAAGTTCCTTTTCTTCCACTTTTTAAGGGAAGAAATAACTTAGGTGAACCTTTTACAAAATAGCTTCCCGTATTCAGTGATGGAGGAACAAACCTAAAGCCCTGCCAAGATATACAACTAAATATATGTACATTTATAAGCCTTAATGTTTTATTCAAATATTAAATACTGATTTGCTGAAGCAAAAACACAAACGTGCTCCAATAAATGCTATTTCAAGTTAAGTAATTCAGCCTTTGGTACATAAAAATCCCCGTTCCTCCACTCTTGCTGTCTATTCCACATTCTGCATTCTGGAGGATGCCAACACATGAAGTGCATACTAATGACTCCAAGTTTCAGCTGGATCCAGCAGGAGGAACAGCAAAGTAAGACCAGCATCTGGGCTCCCAGATGATGTCAGCATATTCAGCAAGGCAAAATTAAAAAAGAAAAGAAGGCACTGTTGTATCTCAAAATTTCAAATGCATAAAGGGCTGTGTATATTACCAGAAAAAGCAGGAAACCATCCTACCTCACAAGCAAATGAGTTTATGCAGCCCAGAAGCCTTACTCCATTTAAGCAATAGGAGCAGTTAGAGAAAGAAGCATTTGTTCCTCTAGATCTGACTGCAGTCACTACACCTCCTTCTCATCCCCATCTTCTTCTCCCTGCCCTCCCCTCAACTTGTGTAGCGGTTCCAGGGCTATTACCAAGCTGCCAGCATTTCTTGCCAAAGATGGGTTCTCATTCCCCTATAAGTGCCGACCTGTCATGGCACATCAAACAAACTATTGCCACGCCAGTTTCAAATTCTGCTGTTCAGAAGTTTTTTCTTCTCCTTGGTCCCTACCTCCCCCACTTATCCCAGCTCACTTGCAGTGATACCACTGATCAAGATACCACCTCAGGGAACACATGAGTCTGAGGTTTGGGCAGTCCCTCTGACACTGTCAGGGTAATGCTGGCATGAAATGGAAAGCAGATCCTTAATAGAAGTGAGATTTTTTGTGGTTTGGATTTTGTTGTTGTTGCTTGCTTAACTCCAACTCTTTCACAGCTTTAGCAAAGGCTATTACAGTTAGGGAAGAAGCTGCAAGGCACCATATTACAAAAGTAAGGCCAAACATTTCAAAACTTAGTCAGTCACTTAGGAATCTGCACTAATTTGTGGAAAACAGGAACCTGACATTCTCCAAAAAATCATTTCAGTTCAGGTTGAAGTCCTGACCAAATTTCAAAATTACTAGTAATTTTGGGAAATCTTGAAAGCTTTTGATCTAAATGTAAGAAATATTTTATCTATTTTAAAGCAGGTATCTATATAGTACTTCTATCCAGGCAATTCTATTAATTGGTTTTATTTTCAACATAGGTGTGAGATAAAAACAAGCAAAGACAAGGAACAAGATTTGGACTACGTAAATCCCAGAGGGTTACAGGAACATACTTTCTGTAATGCTTCTAGGGTTATTTTGCCTTTTCCCAAAGTGGCTGAAGGCAAAATCTACATGCAAGTTCAAGTATTTGATTATTTACTATAAGTCACCTGTAACTACCAACTTCAAACTTTTTGACAACTTTTAAATTTGATTTTGGGCCTTGCTAAAACCATTCTGGTTCATGAGAGCAGCAGCAACCTGTGTGTGTGACCATCTATATCCTTTGGCATCCTGTTCTGCTTCTGGGAAAGAAAAGCTGCTAGAGCTGCTGCAAAAAGCAGTATTTTCCCTCTCCGTTCAGGTATTAGCAGAAGCAGCAAGTAGTAAAAAGAAGGCTGAAATGACCTCCTCACTAAGTCAGAAGGCAAACCACAGGCTATGATGGCTTCCTTAGAAGCCATAAGCATTATATGTATGTTAAAATATTTGAGCTGGGAAGACTAATTTCAGGGTATTTGTATTTTTTGTATGCATCTTATTTGTAAATGCGAGCCTGGTACTGTAGGCTGTGTGGAAAATCCAAATAGCACAAATTAAGTGTTAATACCTCATATATGGTACGAGATATACTTTGTTAATTTCCCATCTTTAATTGAGCCTATCAAAGCACCAGTGGACACTGTCATCTCCAAAACATCTATCACAAGCAACATCTTTAAAAATGCAACTAAGCAATTCTAGATTAACACAAGATAATCATCAAGGGAAAATGATTTGTTTTCTTTTACAGATAAAGATCAACTGCAGGAAGTACAATACTATAGAGATATTGCAATATTTACATTATGCCTATTTATATGTACGTAAATGTATACTGACATTATGCTTTCAATAAACACAGAATTAAGCATGATTTTTTCTATCAGCAGTGCCAATTTCATTTTAAGGAAAAGCCCCAACTATTTATCTCATTTCCAGCAAGCACACAACAGGATTATATCACTCATCTTTGAAAAGTAATATCCAGGGAACCAGGGAAGGAAACTGCTCATGCAGAGGAATTTCATGCCTCCCTCACACATTCAGTTATTTACACTAAAGAATTTGCTCAAGTATCTATATCCTTGCACCTGATAAGGGTACAGATAAGACAAAATATGGTTTAACAATATTGAGAAATGTACACGTTGCTCAGTGCTGAAAGGTTGTAAAAAAGCTTTATGACAACTACAACTTCAGGCATTTAAACTACATTTAGGGTTGCAACCTAGGTGCACGGAATGAGTAACAACAAAGATCTGAGGACTCATTTGATTATCATACATACTACGTGGCACCATGGCTAATCAAGCATTAGTGTGGGGCTCCTCTAGTCCCTAGAATGGCAAACATTTTGGTTTCATGACATTTATTCCTCCTGGGGGCAGGACAAGTCCATTTCTCAAGATTGGAGAATAACTGGAAAACAGAAAATAACACTGAATGATAAATTCACTTCCTAAGATTATCTTACTTTTGGCAGAGCAGTCAGGCTCACTCCAGTGGCAGAGCAGAAAATCTCCACCTCTATGCTATTCAGGGTAAGTCTGAGGCCAGTAGGTCTACCACTGTTGATTCAAGGAAAAACAAGAAACACCCCCAAAAACTACAAAGTCAAAGAAGACAGACTGTTTGATTATGTGAATTTTATGCTTTTGTCCAGCTTTTATTTATTTTTATATGCATAGTAGCAATATGGATATTATGAATGGCACCACTGTATTACTACAGATTCAGTAGCTCTTGAAGATGGTCATTATTGCAGACTACTCTTCCTTGATCGTTACTAATTTAGGACCAGATTTAAAATGAGCTACTGCCAATTCATAAAGAACTCATTGTTCTATCCAAATTAATAGCTTTATATCTTGTGTTACCAGACGTGTTTCAGAGAGACAATAAATTTTCAAATTATAATGTCCTGTTTAAAGTCTGCTGTAATATAATTTGTCATAAAGAGTGGTGCACAAGGCAAATTTTAGAACTATGATCTTACTCTCAAAATAAACGCAGAAAACTCTTAAGTTTTGGGTTAGATTCTATGCAGATTTGGCACAAATACTTTCTACTATCCTCTAACTCACCTGATCAAAAGCTCTCTATTTTGAGACTAGAAGTGGCACGCTATCTTTTGAAGGCTATACTTCACCCCAAAGATTAATATACCTTTAGCATTAGTACATCCAACAAAAAGGAAGGCAGTAATGGTGCCCATTACATAAGCAATGTATCTCAGACCTAAAAAAGACGGGCTTCTCAGCCTTGAGAAGAGAAGGCTCCAGGGAGACCTTATAGTGGCCTTCCAGTACCTGAAGGGGGCCTACAGGAAAGCTGAGGAGGGGCTTTTTGTAAGAGCATGTAGCAAAGGGACAAAGGAAAAATGGTTTAAAACTGAAAGTGGGTAGATTTAGGCTAGATGTTAGGAAGAAATTCTGTACGGCGAGCACGGTGAGACACCAGAACAGGTTGCCCTGAGAGGCTGTGGATGCCCCCTACCTGGAAACATTCAAGGACGGGCTGGATGGGGCTTTGAGCAACCTGGTTTAGAGGGAGGTGTCCCTGCCTATAGCAGGGGGTTGGAAATGGATGTTCTTAAAGGTTTCTTCCAATCCAAACCATTCTAACATTTTTGTCAGATTGTTCATATTAAAACAAAGAACGAACCTCTTCTATGGAAACAAATCCCCAAAACAAACATCAGTATACTAGGAAATGCCAGACAACTATTTTCCTATCTTACAGAAAAATAAAATGTAGAATTTTGAAAATGCCTGGGTTTTTTTTTGTTTGTTTGTTTGTTTTGTTTTAAGAAAAATCATTGGAAGACTTTAACTCATATGTATAAATAAAAAGGATAAAAAACACACCAATAGAACTTCCTGCCAAATGTAAGACTCAGTTTTAAATAGCATTATTATTTTGATAAGAGAATGTGCGCCAGTTCTGTGAAGTCCTATATTAAAAAAAAGCTAAAAAAAACAATCCTGACTTCACTTTCTAATGTTTTTCAAGTGCAATATCTCACACAGCCTTTTTTTACTGAAATGGCTACACATTGTGTCCTTTAAAAATGGACACTC
The DNA here is from genome assembly GCF_023343835.1 of Lagopus muta. Lineage (NCBI taxonomy): Eukaryota > Metazoa > Chordata > Aves > Galliformes > Phasianidae > Lagopus > Lagopus muta. The sequence continues at coordinate 61,998,670 of NC_064434.1, forward strand.
ACTCACTGTTATACTCCCACAAAACAAGCAATTTTAGTGTTTAAATCTGAGTGTATGAAGAGTATTTTTTTTCCAAAACTGTCTTTCTAAATAGAAGAAACAAATATAATAACTATGACTTCAGGTGCTTTCTATTTAACCTTGAAAACAGGATTAGAATACACATCTCCAGTAGTCTTCAGACTCCATTTGATCATGGAAGGCAGAGATGCTCAAATACAAAATATACTATACTTAATAGGCAACTTCACGTTTCTAAATTATTATTATGTGCTAATCATAATATTCAGGCTGGATTTATCCTTGCATCTAAAATGTCTGTGGGGGCAACAAACACACTCTTGGGAGGTAACAAGGGAGCGAGGAAAGAGATACATGCTTTATCAAAAAAAAAAAAAAAAAAAAAAAAAAAAGGAAGGAAGGAAAAAGAAGAAAGAAAGGGAAAGCATAGACTCTATTCTGGTATTACTATGAATTACAAAAGAAACTCACAAATAGAAAACCAAACAGCATTTAAGGTACTGCACTTATGCTACTCCAGCTAAGTATGCAAAGTAGGAATTTTTTCCCCATGTATTAGATTTTTAAAAAATCCCTACAAAATGTAACTATTATAAATATTTACTTTTACAAAGGGTCAAGTGGACAAAATGTAATTCTCCCAGAAGGAAACCAGATGTTCAGTATCTTCAAAGTGATGTCTGTACTGATAACGGCAGTAGCTAATCTTTCTTTCAGGGTTGAAGTTCATGCTACAGTTTCTTTTACTGAACAGCTATGAATCACAATGCTCTGGTGAGTATCTGCCCCAAAAGAAAAAGTATTTTTGTAAGGATTTTGTTCTAAGCGTACAGTCATGGATGCTCAAAACAAAGAGCTTTCTTTCAGGTCTTTGTAAAACAATCTCCTGCCCTGCTACAAGCCACCTACTGCATCCTTAGCTCAGGATGAAAGATGTCACAACCATTCCCAAAGCCTGGATTCCATAATACGTGCATTTTAGAAAACCTCTGTGTAGCAAATGGAATATACCAAGTCTCACAAATAGTCAAAAGTTTATTGCAAGAGATGGTTCTACACACTGCACTGAGGCACTGCTATGATTCTTAAAACTTATCATAAACATTAACACTGTCCCTTGAACAGTATTTAAAAAATAAAAAAGGAGCAAATATAGCAAATACAGATTTGTATGGGGTTTTCCTGTATTACTTGGCTAGTACCATGACTAATATTTAGCTACAACATAATGCTTGCCAGCAGATGCAAGATAAGTCCGAAATCCTGTGGGGATAGGCTAAGTGCTTGAAAGGCTTTGGAGGCATGAACAGTGGCTCTGTATATCTCATTCAGAAAGCAAAAGGATTATTTAATTGCTTAAATTACTCTCAGACAAGCCTATCAAAAACAAACAAAACACCACCGCACCCCCATTCAAAAAAAAAAAAAAAAAGGCCCACAAAGACTAAATTTACTACAAGGAAGATGGGAAGACAGAAAGATGGAAAAACAGATAGAAAGACAGACTCAAAATTGTTTTTATGTAGCTCATTTTTTCAGAAACACGAAAACATCAATTTTCTGAAGTGTGTTCTGAATATCATCAAATATCTCCTCAGAAGTTCATGCAAGTGCATTTGGCTGGAACTGATATAATAATGCTTTCTAAAATAACAGCCATTCACACTTACAGGAAAAAGCAAGCCATGACAGAAGTTTAACCTTTGCTATGCTGGGCCACCATACAGTTAATTACTCTGCACAGTCTGTGTTTAGGGTGCAGGTAGAAGTAGCACCCAAGGAAGGGATCACATTGATACCTGCTTTGCCAACACCATAAGTGCATGTGTACCTCTAGGCCATAATTGCAGCATGATTGATTTATGGCATCATTAACTATGTTGATGTTCATTTACAGCACTGTTTATTCTTGCTCATTTTTCTGATCTCTAGTGGACATGTGCACCTGTTATTTGAAAAACCTGCTTAGCTCTAAAAAGGCTGTAAGCCTCCAGCTAAAAAGCATCTTAGGCATACAAAGTTGTACATTTCAATACCCCCCCGTTAATTGAAGGAGATCCTCAAGAAGAAAGGGGCAAAGATGATCTTGGTATGTCAAATGGCAAGAAAGGATAGGGGAAAAAAAGATACACGTACACATTGAGGGGGAAAGAAAAAAACAAAAGGCAATTTTAGCAGGCACACATCATCAGAAACTCCAAAGAAAGAGGGCAGCACTACCCAGCACACTAGATTTAGTTAAACAGCTCCTTCTAAACTCAGCATAAATACTGACTCTTTAAGTACCAATGCATTTAGCGTGTGCAAAAACAGAGTACTGGCACCTTGCTTACAAGAAATGCTGCAATTAAGCATAATAAAAAGCAAAAGAAAGAAATAAAGGAAAACAAATGATGTGGTAAGGACTCCAATTTAGAGAGCTCTTTCAATCAACAGCTTTCTCACACACTTTGTGAGCTGAGTGAGCAAAACACTTTCCCATAGACACAATCAGAGGGTCTCACAGAGAGTATCAGGGGCTGCACTGAGAGCACCCCGCTTCCATTCATGTCTTTATGATTTAAAGAACCATCTTAAGTGCCTACCATGCAGAAACTACACCACGAAGGCAGAACTCATTTTCTACCCAGGGCAACCGAAGTGCAGTACATCCCCAAAGCTTTTGCAACAACTGGGCTTTTTTCTAAGACATACTTATTTGTAAAACATAAACAAGTCGTTCTGTCCCAATTATTTGCTTTTCTGCTCTGACTACACCTGTGACAAAGGAACAATGCTGTCACATGTCACCCATATCCCCTCTACTAACTAGTCCTGAACAGGAAAAAAAAAGTTGTCTTCAAGTCAGTTTCACTGCTGTACAGGATGCTCAACAGAAAACAACAGATGTGCTATAATCACTGCTGCCCATTCATTTCCTTTATGTCAGAAAGAAAGCAGCAGTCATCAGTTAAGAACTCCTATCTACTGGACACAAAAGGAAGCATACACTTTTCCTTGATCATCTGACCACAACAATAGGAGATGGCAGCTGGAAAGAACTGACTGCTTTGAGGGAGCATAGGGGAAAGTAGGGGCAAGCAGCCTGTTTTTGGGTTGACTTTTAAATAAGGGTAGAGATGAGAATTTTTGTTCAACATCTTGAGATCAAAAACTTGGAAAAGAATCCTTTGACCACAGAATATACAAAATCCTTATTATATTATTCCTGAATTTGTCCAGGCAATTCTTTTCACAGGATCTTTTTGGCAGCTGAAAACCTGAAACATATGAACTGGTAAGAAAATAAGACAGCATCTGCAAAAGATGCTTTATCAATTAAAGCCTTTTTTTTAAAAAAAAAAAAAAAAAAACAATTTTTACAAAACTTAATTTATATGTATTAAAGGTTTAGATTTTCAGGAGGTCGCTGGCATAAGTTATTTGGATTAATATCTTGAGAAACCCAGTCAGAACTGTGCAGGCTTCTGTTAAATTTCACAGTTGCTAGTCAGCTGTCCTGTAAACTGTGAAGTAGAACTAGAGATTTCATAAAATTGCCAACAGCAAGCAACCTTAAAGATGCACTTCATATTAGGTCTGTATCAGCAATCAGCAGCAAAGGGTTTGGGGAAAACTCATTAAAAAGTGGTAGCTTTAATTAAAAGTATAAGACTTTAATCCAGTATGCTATATTAAACCCTGAATATTCCCATGGATACTCATGCAGCTGCACTAATAATCTGGTAGGCATTTTCTGCAATAAGAAACTTCAACAGGCCTTCACACCACAACTAAGCCCCTATTTTTGCTCTGCACCTTTTCTCCATCGCATACCACAAATAGAACAGACTTACAGACAAGCTTATATGTGGGCATGCATCATCCCTTCTACCCCGCATCGTACTCAAGTCCTCATATCTGGCCTAAAGAAAGCAAATGGAGATGCACAGATCAATGAATTTCTGTTTTTCAAACTTGTATTGAACTACAGCATAAATGCAGTGTTTCAAAACTCCTTCTGAACAAGTATATGGATGTGTTATTTTTTCCCCTCACTACACTAGATATCATGATTTTGAGTTATTCAAGTCCATATTCATTCTTCCCAAAGATTAGCATATTCTAAACAGCAACTCATTGAGACCATTAAAAGCATACCATACTGCTTGCAATTCAAACTGAAAATATCAACACATAAACAAATTTCATAAACTGTCTGTCCCACCCCCCTAAAAAAATCTGAGGATTAAATCTTCTTAAAACATCTATATTTAGTCTTGGAACTTGAAGAGAAGTTGCCAAAATTGCTGGTGGCTACTTGGTACAGAGTTAACATTTGGCCCTAAAAGCGGTATCTGTCCAAACCATTAAGCTTTTACTTTTGCAGAACACCACTCATCATACTTTAATTTCGTGGGAAAATGAAAGAATATTAAGTCCTTGCTAAATATCTTTCATTTAGTCCTTGAACCGCTCATGCCTTCAGTTGAAACATTCCCACACACTCCAGTTTTGTTGATTCAACAATATTCTGAAACACTGTAAACTGTGTTCTTGTCTGCCATGTATCCCAAAGAATTTTAGGAAATCCTTTGCTTCTTAGGACTTGGATACAAACAATGTTTTCTCTGCTTTCAGAAGACAATTCATTCGAGTCTTCAGTCTCATTTATGCTTTCTGTTCATTATAAAAACAGATTAAAATCACTACAGCTCAGAAATAAAGGCTAAGCAATGCATGAAATGAAACAGAATTCAAGGCTGGGGTTGGGGGGGGGAATTTGTGCAAGAGTTCACTTCCTAAGGTCATGAGATCAATACTTAATGTGCATTTTAATATGCATAAATTTCAGCTAAATAAAACAACGTGCTGTGTGGGGCCTGGGAACGCTTTGCCCCTCCATATTTGTGGAAGGAAAAACAATTGCTGGCAATTAACTAATCAGCAAATAAGACAAGCAACTAGCTTACTGAATTTAGGTCAACTCAATTTTTTGTTTGTTTATGTTAAAACGTGTGGCTTTATTCAAATTCAAATAGCTATTTTTATAAAATACCAAGAATCTCCGGTCTTTCCTCTCTCATCCTCTGCAAAATGGTTTCCTACTTACAGACACAGTTATCCCTTGGATCCAAAGGAAAGATCTCACTAATGTTTAACAGATGTAAGCTTCAGCTGGATGCTGAGCAATCATGCTAAGATCTATCAGAAATGCAGCCTCAAAATATTGAAAGGGACAAAATTGCCGCACTTCTGAAACTGTGTAAACATTTGATCACAACTGGATCACTTATAGATACTATAAAAATGAATTAAATGTCCTATATTATGATACTTATTTAGTTTCCTACTATAGTACATTAATATTTTCGCTGTTGCCTGTGGCAATTAACAGAATTCACTTCTTTTCTCTAATTAATCCATACTATACTGAGTCCAGCATTAGTTTCCTCATCTAGAAGGAGCAAAATAGGTTATTTATAAATCACAGAGTTTTTTTCCGAATAGCAGTGTTTGTGCAGTTACCCTCAAAGCCCATCACTGAATGCCCGCTTTCTTCTGAGAGAAGAAAAGATTCCTTTGGGTTGGCATCGGGTCTGAGATGTTTGGTAAGAAAAGAGGAAAAATGAAGAAAAAGGGACCTTCTTGCCCAAAGCCATTTTAACATTTACTGCAGTCTCAAACTAGCTCTACTGTGAAGATGTCTGGAACGACGGTGATGTTTAGATATCAAAATGAATGTAATCAGCTACTCCAATCAAAAGATATTTCATTCACATATATACTCTTGCTTTGCTGTATTCTCTCAAATTCCTCAGGTCCCCCAGGAACTTTAGAGTGTCGTCCCCCCCCCCCCCCCCCCCAAAAAAAAAAAAAAAGAAAAAAGAAACCTCCTAAAAAATTAAATTTGGAAAGAAAAATTAATTTGTTCTCAAAATGACAGAAGCAATATGGGAAATCTCTGCAGAAAACGAAAGTCCCAGATCTCCCAAAAGTTACACTCTTCTTAATTATAGGACTATTCCTTATCTATGGAAACACCACTTCTACCTCCAAAAGAGCAGAATAAAAGCAACTTTAAACTTCTGCTTTATAAAAGCAGAACTTCAGCTGCAGAACTTTAGCCAAAAAAAAAAAAAAAAGTTATAGAAACAGATACTAAAACTGCGGTCTTAGCCTGTCACAACTGCTTAGATGCCTCCAAATTTTTATATTACCCAAACTTGCAGGCACATAAAAAACCCCACTATCTTGGCTAGTGTCTCTGGCCTTTATGGTATTACATGGGATTTGCATATCAAGCAGTCTCACGGTTTATTTGGAGCATTTTC